>NW_026693476.1:5552500-6942500 GCF_021218885.2 Marmota monax | reverse complement strand
TTTTCTCCTCCCAATCAGGGTTGGAGAAGTGGTGCTGGCTGTTGAAGGCTTTTGGGGTTCGGCACAAACATTAACGGAATGACAGCTGGCAAAGAGAAGCATAGCATTGTTATGCCAGGCAGCTCTCAAGGGAACTAGCTGGATGGCCCCCAGAAACCCATGTGGTAGCATTCACTGTGGTCTCCCAGACTAGGTCTGGCCAAACCAAAGAGGATGACTTCTCTCCCAGGCACAGGCTGCACACATCCCAAAGCAGGTTCCTGCTGAAAGACTAGTCCACGAAGAGCCTCCAGTGAGACTAGGTTCTGAATGATGAATTGAAAACGGCCCAAACTGTTCTGCTTCTGGGCTAGGCTGAACTGGGCACAAGCTGAGTTCCAGAAAGACATCGAATCCTCATAGATTCTCAAGTACTGCCTCCTGCACACCCGGAGCAGCCTGCCACCTCTCTTCCCATAGTGAAGACACCAGACTCCAGATGAAAACCTCAGGGGAGGCAACATCCTCCTCCCTCCCCTTTCTTTCCATGTTTTACCTTCTTTACTGCTTTTTACCTCTCCTTTTCTTCCTCTCCCCTTGGGTACATCCCCTTTCCTTTTCCATCAATCCAAACTCGGCAACTGCAGAAGTAGAAGGACTCTCCCCGGGGTCTTAGGGATTGCAGTTCCAGAAGGACGGGTTCAAGATAACTGAGAATCAGTGTTCCAAGGGAGGCAGGAAAAGTGGGGGCTTCTATGGACAACTGAATATTGACAAGAAACAGGAGCTGTGTGACTGATGTCAATAAAGAAAAGAAAGCATAAACAGGAAGGAAATGTCCACAAAACAAGAGTCCATTAACCTCTTGATGTGCTTTCTTGAGCCTCTGGGCACCTCAGTTCCAGATGCCTGCGGTCAAAGGACAGAGAAAAAAAAAGTTTACATTCCAGGCAACAGCTGCAAACATGCTTAAGTCCCATTTCCTGATGGCCTCTTGACCCCATCTGAAAGGCTTTCAATGTTGCTTCCATCATAATTTTCCTTTGATTTCCACTTTCTCCCCAACATCTATCCTGTCCTTCTCTCCATCTCCTTTTTCTGATGGCCTCTACCTGTTGACTTAGGCTTCATGTGCTCACAGAAAGTTTTCCCCAAACTCAAAAGAAGGAATGAATGCTTCTCCATGGGCCTTCCAGTGAACTGAGCAGGGCTGAGCCAGGGGGTCCCTTTTCTCAGCCCTGACCTGGGGCTATCCTAATGAGAGAGCTACAAGGGACAGTGTCAAGGACATTGGCTCTTAAGGAAGAGAGAGCAGGATTTCGATTCTGCCTGTAATAGCCGTGGGATCCTGGCAAGGTTCTCTATTACCCTAGGCCTCGGTTTCTTTGTCTGTAACAGCGGCAATACCTATCTTAGAATTGTCGTAACAATTAAAGGATTTAATATAGATAAAGTATATGGCCCATGACAAGTGATTGTCTTCTCCTTCCTTCTTCTTTCTGATTAAGGACTGCAGTCTCTTGATGTCTGGTGTCTGGATCCATCCACATTACACCCCACTTCCTGCCCAGATGCTAGGTTAAGTCAACATCTGGAGGGGGTTTTATGTCTTTTATCAGCCCTCTGCTGGGCCAGGTCAAAAGACCAAGGTTAAAAGTCACCTGGGTTGAACTCTGGGAGCAGCCCTGTGTGAAGGGAACCACTCAGAAAGCTGAGTGGTTCACATGATGGACAAGGTCTCCCAGGGCCTAAATGACAATTGATCCAATTTTACCTCCCCTTTCTAACCCTGGAGTGCTCAGCCCTCAAACAGCCTGTGTTCAGAAGCCTTCTAATTGCCCCCTGTGCTGGATACTGCCACCTAGGGTCTATTCTGAGACAGGTCTTCTCCCCCACAGGAATAGAATTGTCAATCAGGACTCCCCTTCCTGGAGGAGTCTTATCCCTGGTACGCAAATCACGCACTCCTCTGCATAGTTAGACCATGACATATTTTCCAAGGGCTCTCCTCATTCCCTCTCCACCTTTGAGAAGATACAGGAACTATATAAAACCTGGAAAAAATTCCCCAGCTGTGCACTCAAAAGATTTTTCTGGAATAAAAGCCATAATAATAACCAGCCACATTAGTCCAGCACTTTGAAGTCTCTGAAAAACTTTTATCCATTTAAACTCTGTCAAAGTAGGTTAAATGCTATAAAGAATGACTCCAAAATTTGAGTGGCTTAACAAAATCACAGTGTTTCTTGATCTCATCATAGTGCAATACAGGTAGGCAGAAAGGAAGAGAACCTGTCTTATGTAGACATTGGGGATCCAGGCCCCTTTCATGGCGTGGCATTGCCATTCCCTGGGGCCTCCAAGGCCTTCACTTGCAGTGCTCAGAGAGGCAAAGAGATAATATGGAGGACTCAGGGGAGGTTTCCATCAGGGAGACCCTGGACACAAACATCAATTCCACTGACATTGAGTGGTCAGAACTTAGTCACATGCCTCCCTAACTCCAAGGGAGCCTGGATGCTCACAAGGAAAGGAGACAGGATAGATAAGCAGGTAGCAATGCCCTGTCTTTGCTATAAAACCCAGAAACAAGCATGCTTTTCCCCAGATCAGGAAACTTAAGGCTGAGAATGGCTGACCTGAGTGAGATACCATTGCAAGTAAATGGACTTGATCCCAAGTCTTCCACTCCCGTTCATTCTTTATTTCATGCAGACTTTCTTTCTCCCAGGGGTACGTGTTGCTAAGCAAATTACTGATTCTTAAGACCAAGTTCCAGAGGCACACATCTATAATCCCAGTGACTCAGAAGGCTAAGGCAGGAGGATCACAAGTTAGAGAGACCCTCTCTCAAAGTAAAAATGGATGATATAACTCATTGATGGAGCATCCCAGAGTTCAATCCCCAGTACCAAAAAGAAGAAGAAAGAATGCCCAGACCATCTCATTTCCCCCATACCTCCAAGCATTCAAAAAGCCAAAGAGAAACATTAATACACATTTCCCTCCCACTATCTCTCAACCCTTCCTTCTGTACCATGGGAGCAGGATCAAACCTCTCCCAATAGCTCATCCATGAAAATAAAGATGCTTAAGCACATCTACATCTTTGGCCCTGGTTAATAAAGCATGGTCCTTGCCTTGGAAGAGTTCACAGTCTAATGAGAAAGACAGAAATGTGAGAAGCAGCTGTAACGAGACTTGATTAGACAACAACAGAGGCCTCAGAGGCCTCTGCAAAGTGCTACAGGAACACAGATAAGCAAGAAATTGATTTTCTCAGAGAGTCAGAGAAAGTTACAGGGAACTGGTCATGTTTGTCCTGGGCTGTGAGTCAGGAATAGCGCAACAGACCAGGCAGGGGAGCGTTGTAGGTCTGGGAAGAGCATTTGCCTACACAAAGACAGAGGAAAAGGGGATGTTCAGGCAAGTCCTCCACAGGAGACAGTAAGAATCCCAGAAGACTGCAGAAGGCTGCTTCATACTCCCTAGTTCTTCTGGGTCCCTAGGACAATGGGAGACCCTACAGATTGTCATGGGTCAAGCCAAGGTATTATGTCACAAGTCTAAAGGGCAGGATGGAGCCACATGGAGCCCAAAGGCCATTACTTACCTATAGCAGAATTAGTGGTTGTTTGTACCCACTGCGCTACCTAGAGGCTCTTTACATATTGTCTCATTTCAAATACTCCTCATTCTGCAGATGAGGAATGCAGATGTCAGGGAAGTGAAGCTGACAGCAGCAGAACAAGAACTCTCCCAGGTCCTATGCTCTAGAGCCCAGATATTTTCCTTAGGAATTTTGTCAGTGGGTGCAACGAGGAAGGGTGTTCCAGGGCTTTGCCTAATTCTGTCAGGGTCTTGTCTGATTCTAGTTCTTTTTCCTTCCTCTCCTTACACATGGGAGATGAGAGCTAATTTTGAGAATCTGTTTCTAGAGGACCCCAAGGAACAAAGGGCTCTCCCCTGATTCTGGAAAGCCCCTACTTTCCCACTCCCAAGTCCTCAATAGTTCCTCTATGCTATGGCGATCACCCTTCCAGAAGGCCACCAGAAGACGGAAGAATAAGAACCAGTGACTGATAAAGACAGAAATGGATCCAGGCCCAGAAAAGCATGTGGTCTCCCCCTTGCTCCTTGGACCTCATAGGCTGTCCTGTGACCTTCTACAGGAAGATGAGCAGCAACAACCCTACCTTCACCCACCCCCATGCCCAGGGCCCTCCATCTCTTTTTCTCTACCCTGCTCTGTTCTTTTTCCCAGCCCAAAATTGGATCAAAAGAACAAAGACCAATGGCATTGGTTTTGGTGAGGTTTTCTGACCTCTCTGAAAGGTGACCTGCAGGGAGTGTCCCATCTAGAGTGGATCAGGGCTCCTTCCTTCCCCTGCCAGAGAAGAGCCCTGAGGAGTGAACACTGCTGACCGTGAGAACCTAGTATTCCTCCTAGGGAGGGGAGGGCTATGCACACAAAGAGTGCTAGTGACAGCTTGTGACACAGAATCTTCCAGAAGTAAGCAGATACTCTAGGTAAGTGTTACTTCTCATCTATTCTTCACTTACAGAAGTAGCCAAATTTTGCAAATCAAAAAGCATGTATAAAGCTAAACATGGTGGCACATCTATTGTACCAGCTACTCGGGAGTCTGAGGCAGAAGGATTGCTGGAGTCCAGAAGTAAGGTCAGCCTGGGAAACATAGGGAGACCCTGTCTCCAAAAAACATGGGGGGGGGGGCGGATATAACCTACTAAAGCGACTATTTTTCTAACTTCTTTTATTTGTTCACATGCAAAGGCCTATAAAGGTAGGCAAAATAAATCACGTGAAATTGTGCGTTTGTTGAGTCATATTTCTTTTTTAAGAATAATACATATGTGTAAGGCAGTTCCCCAAAACCAGTGTATTCTTGTTGTTGTTTTTAGATGTATTTTGTAGATGTATTTTGACATATTATACATACATTGGGTGCAACCCATTACAATTTTGATCCCATTCTTGTGGTTCAACATGATGTGAGTTACACTGGTGGCGTATTCATAAAAGAGCATAGAAAAGCAATGTCCAATTCATTCTTCGGTCTTTCCTATTCCCATCCTCCCTCCCTTCCTTTCATTCCCCTTTGTCTAATCCAATGAACTTCTATACTTTTCCTCCCTACCCTCCCCTGTTACGAGTTAGCACCCATATATCAGAGAGAACATTTGACCTTTGTTTTGGGGGGATTGGCTTATTTCATTTAGCATGATATTTTCTGGTTCCATCCATTTACCTGCAAATGTCATCATTTCATTCTTCGTATAGCTAAGTAATATTCCATTGTGTATATGGACCACATTTTCTTTATCCATTCATCTGTTGAAGTGCACCTTGGTTGGTTCCATAGCTTAGCTATTGTGAATTGAGCTGCTATAAACGTTGATGTGGCTGCGTTTCTGTAGTATGCTGATTTTAAGTCCTTTGGGCATATGCCAAGGAGTGGGATGACTGGGTCAAATGGTGGTTCCAATTCCATGTTTTCTAAGGAATCTCCATACTGCTTTCCAGAGTGGTTGCACCATTGCAGTCCAACAGCAAGTTATGAGTGAACCTTTTCCCCCACATCCTCGCCAACATTGTTACTTGTATTCTTGATAATTGCCATTCTGACTGAAGTGAGATGGTATTTCAGTGTAATTAAATCCAGTGTATTAAAGAACAAAATTCCTTCATCAGTCTTTTTTTTTCTTGCAATGGTTGGCAAAGGAGGAAACAAGACCAAAGTTATACCCAAAACTGAAAAGGGAGAATTTGGGACAGGGTGTCTCAGATAGTGTCAAGTAGAGGAGAGAATTTGGGGCCTTCTTCACTGTGTTGAGAAAATCCCACTGTTACATGTTTCTATTATTATATTTATCACACTACGTTGTACAATTTTTTCCTGTTGGGTTTTTGTATGCACTAGGAGCTCTCGTGAGGTCAGTCTTCACTGTCTTCATCTTTGAATCTCCTGGGCCTGGTGCAGGGCCTCACAGGAGCCCAATAAATACTTGCTAAGTGATTCATTTACGAACAGAGAGACTGTCAGCTGTGCCCACCAGGAAATCAATGTCCTCTAAACTAGTTCAGAATTCTGATCTTAAATTTGTTGTTTTCTTAATTTCAAAGTAAAAGTAAAATTTCTTTTCTTAAAAAAGTCAATCTCTTAGTTATAGTCCAGAGAGAGGGATTTTTGTCTGTGCCAAAGTGTAAGGGAAGCAAGAAAATGAAGATCAACGTCCATTTTAAGGGCAGATGAAGACTATGCATGAAGAAAATTGTTAAGCCTTCTGCAAAAACTCTTAATAGAAACTGAATTAAGAGTGTGCCACTAAAGCCCACGCTATAAAAATTCCAAGGGTCACTCGATCTGAAGGAGCCAAGAAACAAGAAATCAGTCTGAGGGTGGAAATAGGTTTCACAGAAAAAAAAAAAATCAGGCCATGTAAAACAGTTGAGCTGGGAAGGACTGCCACTAACTTGCTAAGATAAATTTCCATCAAAAGAGTCCCTGGAAGAGCTGCCCCCTCCCCCTGCACCGGCAAGGTAGAGGGAACTGTGACCACGCACAGAGCAGGCCCAGCGGCCTGCTGAGGGGCAGAGCCACCCCCCACCCCCCGCGCCTGCCAGGTGACCACCGACAGAAAAGGCCCAGTGGCCCGCGGTGGGACAGAGCTTCCAATCACTCCTGCAAGGTAGGCGGGCCTGCGACCCACCAGCAGAAGAGGAGCAGCGGCCTGCTGAGAGGCTGAGCCGCCCCCTCCCCCTGCGCCGGCAAGGTAGAGGGAACTGTGACCACGCACAGAGCAGGCCCAGCGGCCTGCTGAGGGGCAGAGCCGCCCCCCACCCCCCGCGCCTCCCAGGTAGGTGGAACGGTGACCACCGACAGAAAAGGCCCAGTGGCCCGCGGCGGGACAGAGCTTCCAATCACTCCTGCAAGGTAGGCGGGCCTGTGACCCACCGGCAGAAGAGGAGCAGCGGCCTGCTGAGAGGCTGAGCCGCCCCCTCCCCCTGTGCCGGCAAAGTAGAGGGAACTGTGACCATGCACGGAGCAGGCCCAGCGGCCTGCTGAGGGGCAGAGCCGCCCCACACCCCCCGCGTCTGCCAGGTAGGGGAACTGTGACCACCGACAGAAAAGGCCCAGTGGCCCGCGGCGGGACAGAGCTTCCAATCACTCCTGCAAGGTAGGCGGGCCTGCAACCCACCGGCAGAAGAGGAGCAGGACCTGCTGAGAGGCAGAGCCGCCCCCTCCCCCCAGCGCCTGCAAGGTAGACGGAACTGTGACCACCATCAGAGCAGGCCAGACCTGCAACCAAGAGACAGAACAGGCCCAGTGGCCTGAGGAAGGGTAGAGCCGCCCCCCCCCCGCGCCTGCAAGGTAGGCGCACCTGCGACCCATTGGCAGTACAGCCCCAGAGGCCTGCAGAGGGGCAGTGCCGCTGCCTGCGCCTGCAGAGTAGACAGAACTGTGACCACCGACAGAACAAGCCTAGCGGCCCGCAGAGGGACAGAGCCGCCGCCCGCGCCTGCGAGGGAGACTTTGCAACTATACAAGACCAATATAAATATATAGGGGGAAAATTCAATAGCACAACAGTTTCACCAAGTAGAAAGGAACGCGAACAGTATGAAGAGACAAGGAAAGAAAGGACCACAAGCATTGCAGGTCAACTCAACGTTAGAAGAGGTAATAGCTGCAGCAGATGGAATGTCAGATAAAGAATTCAGGATATACATGCTTCAGATGATCTGGAGTCTCAAGGAAGACATCAGACAGCAAAATCAGACAATGAAAGATCACTTCAACAATGAATTACATAAACAAATCCAAGAAGCAAAAGATCAACTATACAGGGAAATAGAGGTTATAAAAAACAAACAAACAGAAATCCTAGAAATGCAGGAAGCAATAAGCCAACTTAAAAACTCAATTGAGAATACTACCAGCAGAGTAGAACACTTAGAAGACAGAACATCAGACAATGAAGATAAAGTATTTCAACTGGAAAAGAACATAGACAGCTCAGCAAGACTGTTAAGAAACCATGAGCAGAACATCCAAGAAATATGGGATAACATCAAGAGACCAAATTTAAGAGTCATTGGGATACAGGAAGGGACAGAGTTTCAAACCAAAGGAATGAGCAATCTATTCAATGAAATAATACGAGAAAACTTCCCAGACTTGAAGAATGAGACAGAACCCCAAATCCTAGAAGCCTACAGGACGCCGAATGTGCAAAATCATAAGAGATCCACACCTAGACACATTATAATGAAGATGCCCAACATACAGAATAAGGAGAGAATTTTAAAAGCTACAAGAGAAAGGAAGCAGATCACATTTAGGGGTAAGCCAATCAGGATAACAGCTGATCTTTCAACACAGACTCTGAAAGCTAGAAGATCCTGGAATAACATATTTCAAACACTGAAAGAAAATGGGTTCCAACCAAGAATTGTGTTTCCAGCGAAATTAAGCTTCAGGATGGAAGATGAAATTAAAACCTTCCACGATAAACAAAAGTTAAAAGAATTTGCAGCTAGAAAACCATCTCTTCAAAACATCCTTGGCAAAACATTACAGGAAGAGGAAATGGAAAATAACAATGAAAACCAACAGTGGGAGGTAGGACACTAAAGGGGGGAAAATAATCAAAGAGGAAAACAAACCATGTTTAGTAACATAAATAAACAAATATGGCTGGAAGAACAACCCATATCTCAATAATAACCCTAAATGTTAATGGCTTAAACTCACCAATCAAGAGACACAGGCTAGTAGAATGGATCACAAAACAAGACCCAACAATATGCTGCCTACAGGAGACGCATTTGATAGGAAAAGACATACATAGGCTGAAGGTGAAAGGTTGGGAAAAATCATATCACTCATATGGACTTCGGAAACAAGCAGGAGTATCCATACTCATATCAAATAAAATAGATTTCAAGCCAAAGTTAATCAAAAGGGATAAAGAGGGACACTACATACTGCTCAAGGGAACCATACACCAACAAGACATAACAATCATAAATATATATGCCCCAAACAATGGTGCAGCTATGTTCATCAAACAAACTCTTCTCAAGTTCAAGAGTCTAATAGACCACCATACAATAATCATGGGAGACTTCAACACACCTCTATCACCACTGGACAGATCTTCCAAACAAAAGTTGAATAAGGAAACTATAGAACTCAATAACACAATTAATAACCTAGACTTAATTGACATATATAGAATATACCACCCAACATCAAGCAGTTACACTTTTTTCTCAGCAGCACATGGATCCTTCTCAAAAATAGATCATATATTATGTCACAGGGAAACTCTTAGACAATATAAAGGAGTAGAGATAATACCATGCATCCTATCTGATCATAATGGAATGGAACTGAAAATCAATGATAAAAGAAGGAAGGGAAAAGAATACATCACTTGGAGAATGAACAATAGATTACTGAACGATCAATGGGTTATAGAAGACATCAAGGAAGAAATTAAAAAATTCTTAGAGATTAATGAAAACACAGACACAACATATCGGAATCTATGGGACACATTGAAAGCAGTTCTAAGAGGAAAATTCATTGCTTGGAGTTCATTCCTTAAAAAAAGAAAAAACCAACAAATAAATGATCTCATACTTCATCTCAAAATCCTAGAAAAAGAAGAGCAAAACAACAGCAAAAGAAGTAGAAGGCAAGAAATAATGAAAATCAGAGCTGAAATTAATGAAATCGAAACAAAAGAAACAATTGAAAAAATTAACAAAACTAAAAGTTGGTTCTTTGAAAAAATAAACAAAATCAACAGACCCTTAGCCATGCTAGCGAAGAGAAGAAGAGAGAGAACTCAAATTACTAACATACGGGATGAAAGAGGCAATATCACAACAGACACTTCAGAAATACAGAAGATAATCAAAAATTATTTTGAATCCTTATACTCCAATAAATTAGAAGATAGTGAAGGCATAGATAAATTTCTTAAGTCATATGATCTGCCCAGATTGAGTCAGGAGGATATAGACAACCTAAACAGACCAATATCAATTGAGGAAATAGAAGAAACCATCAAAAGACTACCAACTAAGAAAAGCCCAGGACCTGATGGGTATACAGCAGAGTTTTACAAAACCTTTAAAGAGGAACTAATACCAATACTTTTCAAGCTACTTCGGGAAATAGAAAAAGAGGGAGAACTTCCAAATTCATTCTACGAGGCCAACATCACCCTGATACCTAAACCAGACAAAGACACTTCAAAGAAAGAAAACTACAGACCAATATCTCTAATGAACCTAGATGCAAAAATCCTCAATAAAATTCTGGCCACTCGGATACAAAAACTTATCAAAAAAATTGTGCACCATGATCAAGTAGGATTCATCCCTGGGATGCAAGGCTGGTTCAATATATGGAAATCAATAAATGTTATTCACCACATCAATAGACTTAAAAATAAGAATCATATGATCATCTCGATAGATGCGGAAAAAGCATTCGACAAAGTACAGCATCCCTTTATGTTCAAAACTCTAGAAAAACTAGGGATAACAGGAACATTCCTCAATATTGTAAAAGCAATCTATGCTAAGCCTCAGGCTAGCATCATTCTGAATGGAGAAAAATTGAAGGCATTCCCTCTAAAATCTGGAACAAGACAGGGATGCCCTCTCTCACCACTTCTGTTCAACATAGTTCTCGAAACACTGGCCAGAGCAATTAGACAGACGAAAGAAATTAAAGGCATCAAAATAGGAAAAGAAGAACTTAAATTATCACTATTTGCAGATGACATGATTCTATACCTAGCAGACCCAAAAGGGTCTACAAAGAAACTATTAGAGCTAATAAATGAATTCAGCAAAGTGGCAGGATATAAAATCAACACGCATAAATCAAAGGCATTCCTGTATATCAGCGACAAATCCTCTGAAATGGAAATGAGGACAACCACTCCATTCACAATATCTTCAAAAAAAATAAAATACTTGGGAATCAACCTAACAAAAGAGGTGAAAGACTTATACAATGAAAACTACAGAACCCTAAAGAGAGAAATAGAAGAAGATCTTAGAAGATGGAAAAATATACCCTGTTCATGGATAGGCAGAACTAACATCATCAAAATGGCGATATTACCAAAAGTTCTCTATAGGTTTAATGCAATGCCAATCAAAATCCCAACGGCATTTCTTGTAGAAATAGAGAAAGCAATCATGAAATTCATATGGAAAAACAAAAGACCCAGAATAGCAAAAACAATGCTAAGCAGGAAGTGTGAATCAGGCGGTATAGCGATACCAGACTTCAAACTATACTACAGAGCAATAGTAACAAAAACAGCATGGTACTGGTACCAAAACAGGCGGGTGGACCAATGGTACAGAATAGAGGACACAGAAACCAATCCACAAAACTACAACTACCTTATATTTGATAAAGGGGCTAAAAGCATGCAATGGAGGAAGGACAGCATCTTCAACAAATGGTGCTGGGAAAACTGGAAATCCATATGCAACAAAATGAAACTGAATCCCTTTCTCTCGCCATGCACAAAAGTGAATTCAAAATGGATCAAGGAGCTTGATATCAAATCAGAGACACGCCGTCTGATAGAAGAAAAAGTTGGCTACGATCTACATACTGTGGGGTCGGGCTCCAAATTCCTCAATAGGACACCCATAGCACAAAAGTTAATAACTAGAATCAACAAATGGGACTTACTCAAACTAAAAAGTTTTTTCTCAGCAAAAGATACAATAAGAGAGGTAAATAGAGAGCCTACATCCTGGGAACAAATCTTTACTCCTCACACTTCAGATAGAGCCCTAATATCCAGAGTACACAAAGAACTCAAAAAATTAGACAATAAGAGAACAAACAACCCAATCAACAAATGGGCCAAGGACCTGAACAGACACTTCTCAGAGGAGGACATACAATCAATCAACAAGTACATGAAAAAATGCTCACCATCTCTAGCAGTCAGAGAAATGCAAATCAAAACCACCCTAAGATACCATCTCACTCCAGTTAGATTGGCAGCCATTATGAAGTCAAACAACAACAAGTGCTGGAGAGGATGTGGGGAAAAGGGTACACTTGTACATTGCTGGTGGGACTGCAAATTGGTGCAGCCAATTTGGAAAGCAGTATGGAGATTTCTTGGAAAGCTGGGAATGGAGCCACCATTTGACCCAGCTATTCCCCTTCTCGGTCTATTCCCTAAAGATCTAAAAAGAGCATGCTACAGGGACACTGCTACATCGATGTTCATAGCAGCACAATTCACAATAGCTAGACTGTGGAACCAACCTAGATGCCCTTCAATGGATGAATGGATAAAAAAAATGTGGCATTTATACACAATGGAGTATTACTCTGCATTAAAAAATGACAAAATCATAGAATTTACAGGGAAATGGATGGCATTAGAGCAGATTATGCTAAGTGAAGCTAGCCAATCCCTAAAAAACAAATGCCAAGTGTCTTCTTTGATATAAGGAGAGTAACTAAGAACAGAGTAGGGTCGAAGAGCATGAGAAGAAGATTAACATTAAACAGGGATGAGAGGTGGGAGGGAAAGGGAGATAGAAGGGAAAATGCATGGAAATGGAAGGAGACCCTCAGAGTTATACAAAAGTACATACAAGAGGAAGTGAGGGGAAGGGGAAAAATAATATAAGGGGGACAAACGAATGTCAGTAGAGGGAGCAGAGAGAGAAGAGGGGAGGGGAGGGGAGGGGAGGGGAGGGGAGGGAAGTGGGGATAGTAGAGGATAGGAAAGGCAGCAGAATACAACAGACACTAGTATGGCAATATGTAAATCAATGGATGTGTAACTGATGTGATTCTGCAATCTGTATATGGGGTAAAAATGGGAGCTCATAACCCACTTGAATCAAATTGTGAAATATGATATATCAAGAACTATGTAATGTTTTGAACAGCCAACAATAAAAAATTTAAAAAAAAAAAAAAAAGAGTCCCTGGAAACTCATCACAGAGATCATTTATAGGTGCAGCCAATCATGCTGTAGCATCTACCTCCAAGTGACACAGATAACATGGAAGACCACTGTAATTGTAGGAATCTGTCATAAACTCCTCTTTTGCTTGTGCCTTGAAGGACACATTTTACAAGTTTGACCCCTGGTAAATGCAGAGAGAGGGGGACTCATGCTTGGTGAGTCTGATGACATTAGGGAGTTAAGAAGGACACTTCTTATCTGGACAAATAAGGGAAGGTGGCAGGCTCCCCTTAGTTATTTAATGCAATTCTGTTCCATTTGCAGGCATAAACAGCTCTTCCTCACCAGGGAGCTCAACAAAACATTTACCGAGCACTTTCTATATATTAGACACAGCGGATACAGCCGTGTATTCATTAGTGTAAACTTCAGCAGCAAACCCCAAAAGTTCAGCAACTGAACACACAGGACACTGGTTTCTTTCTCATGGGACAGCCCAAGGACAATACTCATTTTCTCCACAATCACCTGGGGCTCCATAGTCACTGTGGGTCTCACCATTCCTCTGGGCCTGCTCAACCTCTGCAATGAGACACAGAGGGAAAGGGGGCATGGAGGAGACACTCCCATGGTCCCAGCCCAAAGGGACATGTTTCAATGGGAAAGAGGTGGCTGCCCCAGGGAGAAAAGCAGAGAGCTAAGAAGCCCTCTCCAGACGTCTCACCCTTAGTCGGCTTTGTTGACTCAGCATTCCCGGTCACCCTGAGACAAGGTGCAGCCCAACAGCATGGACAGTCCCTCTCTAGGGTGGATCCAGGGCTCAGTCTCCCTCTGCTATTAGCCACCTCCCATGTGGAAGTTACCAATGTTAATGAAAAGCTGGAGTACATCAACCACCCCAAAATAGCTCCCTCTCTCATTCAATCAACAAAGATATATTGATTTTATATTGTATTCCAGCCATGGGTCTAGGTGCTGGGATATGGTGATGTACAAGTGACTCGTGCCAATGCCTCATGGAACTTATATTCTTGTGTGAAGGACACAAAGAAGAAAGAAAAAATCGGGTTGGGGGCTGTGGCTCAGTGGTAGAGCACTTGCCTCACATGCGTGAGATACTGAGTTTAATCATCAGCACCATTTATTAAAAAATAAATAAATAAAATACAGATATTGTGTCCATCTACAACTAAAAATAAATTTTTAAAAAGAAAAAAAATCAATCATTAAACAAATAATTTCTGAAAGCAATGAGATTTTTAAGGGAAATAAAAGAATCATGTGAGTGAAAGGTCTAGGATAAGATTTTGGTTAGAAAGGTTGGGAAGCACCCCTCTGAGATCTAAGGGGAGAGAAGGATCACTCATAGAAACAGCATGAAGGCTTGTGTCGGGCAGCAAGTCCCAAGTCCTGGAGGTGGGAATGAACCTGGCGTGCATGAACATCAACCTGAAGGCAACGAGGCTGTGGCTCATAGGAAGCGAAGTCACTTGAAAGGAGATCAAAGTTTGAAGGGATCACATCCCAAAGGGTGAATCAAAGTAAAGAGGTCATTTCCTCACTCAGTAAATGTTTATTCAGCACCAACAATGAGTCCAGAGACTGAGGATAGCGCAGGAAGACAAAAATTCCTGCCTTCCTGGAGTTTATGTGTTCCAGGAAGACATAAAGCCAACCAATAAACGAGTTCAAAAATGGCATCATATGAGGTCAAGGTAAGAGGTCTGCAGACGAGTAAGCAGGACGAGGGAGTTGATTGAGGAGACTGCTATTGCAGGTGCGACAGAAAGGCAAGGCCTCTGGCAAGGTAAGCAGAGACCTGGAGAAAGTGAGGGAATTACCACGTACGTATCTGAGAAGCAACCTTCCCCAGAGTGCTCAGGGCTGCCAGTCAAAGTGCAGGATGCCTGGTTAAATTTGAAGGGCAGGTAAACAAATATTGCATGGGGCATACTTGTTCTGAGAATTATTCATTGTTTATCTGAGATTTGATTCTAACTGGGTGTCCTGTATTTTCATTTGCTAAATCTGGCAGCCATAGAGAGGGAACAGAAAGTGTGAAGATCCGGAGGCGTGAGCAGGCATAGCATGTTCAAAGCACAGCAGGGAGGCTACTGTGGGCCATGGGGTAGGAGGTGAGGCTGCTGGGGAGCGGAGGCCCAAGCACACAGGGCCACGTGGCCCATGCTGAGCACTCTGGACTTTATTCTAAGTGGAAAGGAAAGCCCTGCAGGAGTCTGAGCCGCTGTGTGAAGAACAGCGGCAAAACACAAAGGGTTGCTACCCTGACCATGCTCCTTCCAGAAGGGTCAGATGGAGGAGGTAGAAGATCAAGCATATTCTAGGTCCAAATGGGTCACTGCACTACACCTGCCATTGTGTAGCACAGAATTGGGAACGGGGGAGTTCAGAGACCTCAACACATCATTCCAAGGGCGGGGATCAGGAGGGGCCTCTGTCAACTCCTCTCCTTCTGCTCTAGATCAGCCTGAACCGGTGGGGATCAGAGGGTTAATCAGTGTGTCCAGAGCTTTGTCCACCAGTTTCTTCATCCCCTAGGGAAAAGTATGATTAATGCTGCTGTCCACAGGCCCTTGGACACAATTCTAGAGCCCTCTGGCACCAGCCTCCATATCACCACTCTCTTCAACTGCTTCTTTCTTCCAAAATGGGGCCAAGATCAATCTGGAAGAAATGATCTCTTCCTCTTCTTATGATCTGACGGCTCTGCTGGTCTGTCAAGTCGAGGATCCTGATAGTGGGAAAGAAGGGCCTGGGTTTCTCTTAGTCCAGCCAATGCTGTCGATTCTTCCTCCTCTCCAGAGACTGCGGTCCTGTGCCCACAGTCTGGGCTCCTGGCGTTCTGGCTGTCAGCTTTAATCAACAACAAGAGTAAATACAGGCAGATGCTGACTATTCCCAGAATGCTCCATAACACTTCTCGCACTCAGCTTGAACAGGAACATTTCTGGGGACTGATTCAGGACATGTGACCCTATAAAATGTTCAGACTCCAGCCAAAAGGGGTCAAGAAAAGAACCTTCCCTTAAAGTTGTGAAGGAAGGAGGTTTTCTTTGTGGTTAAGAAGCATAAGACCTTGGTTTCCAATAGCAGCATCCAATTTCAGTGGCTCACTGATCCCATACAAAGAGTATTGATTTAAGGGTGTAAGACTAATAGATCTACCTAGAAGGGGTTCTCCAGTGATTTCTCTCTCTCCTTGGCTTTGTCCCATAAACCATCTAGTCAATAGCCTGAATAGAATCATAACATTTCAATGTATGGATGACCCAAAACCAGCGGGTAGTATGATGTGGGGAAAACTGAGGGGCAGCTGTGTAAACTTGGGCTGACTGATTAACCTCTCTGAGCTACTTTTGCCACATGTGTAAAATGGAAGTAAGAAATCCAGCGATGAGGATGTGGGGGGAAAGCACACTCATGCATTGATGGTAGGACCACTCTGGAAAGCAGTATGGAGATTCCTTAGAAAACTTGGAATGGAACCACCATTTAACCCAACTATCCTACTCCTCGGTTTATACCCAAAGGATTTAAAATCAGCACACTACAGTAACACAGCCCCGTCAACGTTTATAGCAGCTCAATTCACAATAGCTAAACTATGAAACCAATCTAGATGCCCCTCAACAGATGCATGGATAAAGAAAATGTGGTATATATACACAAAGGACTTTACTCAGCCTTAAAAAAAATGAAATTATAGCATTTGCAGGCAAATGATTGGAGCTGGAGAATATCATGCTATGTGAAATAAGGCAGTCCCCCAAAAATCAAAGGCCAAATGTTTTCTCTGATAATGCAGATGCTACTTCATAATAAGGAGGTGGGGCTAGGGAAAAATAGAGGTACTTTGGATCAGGCAGAGGGGTCCTGAAGGGAGGGGAGGGCATATGGGGGTAGGAAGGATAGTAGAATAAATTGGACATTATTACTCTACATACATTTATGATTATACAACCAGTGTGATTCTACATCATGTACAACCAGAAGAATGAGAAGTTATACTCCATTTATGTATGATGTGTCAAAATGCATTCTACTGTCATAGATAACTATTTAGAACAAATTTAAAAAAAATAAATCATGCCACTTTAGTTTTTCTGAAATTCAAAGCACCTAGCCCAACATGTGGCATAAAGGACTCATACAATAGCTAGTACTTCCCTTCCCTTAGTTTTGTCATCTGTAAAATGGGGACAGTAAAATTATGTCATTAGAAACTGAAACCCAATTGTCTCTAGAAAAGAAGGCTTAACTGTGGGATAACTACCATGCTTTAAGATAATAGATCAGAAATAAGACAAGTAACATTAATAAGCCATGCAATTAAAAACTAATAGCAACACAGAGAATAAATACCAGCTTAATAACAATGCCAATGAAAAAGACCCAGAAGTTTCAATTAGCCACAAGCTCAGCTTGAAACAAGTGTGTGACACTATTGCCATGAGAAACTTATGCAAGCACAGATTACATAACAATAATAATTAGCACATATTGAACAGTTACTATGTCCCGAGTGATACTCTAAGTACTATACTTTACCTATTTAATGCCCTCAACAACCCAATGAGATGCTACTTTTATTACCAGCTCACAGAAGACAAAACCAGGCACAGAGAAGTTAAGTAAATTGTCTGTAGTCACAGAGGTTGCTTATAGCAGATCTGGGACAGAGTCATTTCACCCTGTGCACAGTCCATGTGGAGTCACTGGATTAATTCTAAGTGCAATGTCAGATACAGCCACACTTCCCTACCCTGACGCCACCCCAGCCTTCACTGCTCTATGCCAACAGGCTGAGGAGGAGGTTAGAAATGGAATGGCTTATAATTAAACCCCTGGCCAGGCCCAGGCTCTGAAGGCCAAGCCATGAATTCAAGACGCCCACATTGTACTGCTGATCATCTCACTGCCTACTGGGCCAGGGACTCTGTGCCTCCAGGAATGACTCTGGGTGCCCATATTGCCCCTAAATTTTCACTTATCCTCTTCCCTCCTCTTTCCATTCAAACCATTCAGCTGATCCCACCCCCATGAGCTAATGGCTACCTGCCATTTAAAAGGCTGGTACAAAAGAACAAGACAGGCCTGATGTATCTCTGAAGTCTCACATCTTCTCCTAAAAATTCATGCACATTTTATATTCTACTCCATACCGTAGCTGGGTTTGTTTTAATATAAAAATAGTATTTTAAGCGACTTACCACTGAGTCAAATTGGTGCTCTAGTGTGATGAACCATGGTTTTCCTGCCACTTCATAGGACCCCCAGCACACTGCTCCATGTCCCCAAATGGAAAAGCTTAGAACTGCAGATGCACATTTCATAACATGGAAAGATGTCCAGGGCGTATCATTAAGTGATAAAAGCAGGTTTCCAAATAGTACATTTCTATTTTTGTGCACCGTCTGGAAGGCTGTATATGTATACCAAAATGTTAACAGAGGTTATCTCTGGACTAGAGAAATATGATGATTTTTATTTTGCCCTTTTTTGCTTTTTATATCATATCATTTTTCTACAAGGAGCATATTTGTGCTATTTGTGGAGGTGGAGCATAGGGATTTGTGGTGGGGAGCTTCTTGGGGGAAGGGGTGGTTAATGTTGCTCTTTAAGATTTTTATTTTTTTAAACTGAGGATTGAACGCAGGGGCACTTAACCACTGAGCCACATCCCCAGCCCTTTTGATTTTGAGACAAGTCTCACTGAGTTGCTTAGCACCTCTCTAAGTTGCTGAGGCCGGCTTTGAACTCACAATCCTCCTGCCCCAGCCTCCTGAGCCTCTGGAATTATAAGGATGCGCCGCCGCATCTGGCACTTTTGAAGATTTAAGAATTGACAGCTGCCTGAATTTTCCAGACATTATTCCTTTCAGACCCTGAGACCACTGCCATTTGAAGCAGAGGGACCAAGCCACAAGAAAACACCATGTCCAGAACTCCATCAGGCATTCTCCCGGGCTCCCCCTCTTGTCACTTCGTTAACTTTGCCAGCTGTGACCTCCAACTTCTAGAACGCTAGCACAATCCCCTCTCACCTTTTGGGCCACCCGGTGGCCAACTCCCAACAATGTTTCTGTGTCCCACTCACACCTTCCCGGCAGTCAGCTCCAGGTTTGACCAAGGTCTTGCCCTCTCCTCTCCAGGCTTCATACTGATGGTTCACACACCCCATTGCAGGTCAAGAAGTAAATGATATCCCAGATTGGACGGGCAATCTCACACTGGCTGCTGCCTGAGGCTTGTCACAACTCCCTGCACATCTGAGCTGATTCCCAGAGGTGCCCCCACTGCAAGTTCAGTCTCCTATTCTTCTGTCTCTAGCTAGTTCTGAGGTCTCGATTCATCTCCCTCATGATGTCACTAATCATAATTAATTACGTTTTGCACAGGCAAGCACAGGCCGAATGCTTCACATACATTGTCTTTTAATGCTCGTGATACTCCCCCAAGGTAGATTTCCAGTCCTCGTTTCACAGATAAGGAAACTGAGAC
Organism: Marmota monax; assembly: GCF_021218885.2. NCBI lineage: Eukaryota > Metazoa > Chordata > Mammalia > Rodentia > Sciuridae > Marmota > Marmota monax. The sequence goes on along the minus strand of NW_026693476.1, from coordinate 6,922,996 downwards.
TTAGGGAGCCCAAGTAAAGCCTAACATCACTGTTCTGATTATCTGTTGCTACATATTTGATCATTCCTTAATGACTTAAAAAAACTATTTTATTTTCTAAGTCTGGGAATCAAACTCACTGAACTACAACCCCAGCCCTAGAATGATTGTTTTTTTCAGTACTAGGGACTGAACCCAGGAGTGCTTCACCACTGATCCACATTCCCAGCCGTTTTTATTTTTTAAGGGTATATATATAAAGAACTCAAAAAGCTAAATACCAAAAAAACAAATAACTCAATCAACAAATGGGCCAAGGACATGAACAGACACTTCTCAGAAGAACATATACAATCAACCAACAAATATATGAAAAAAATGCTCATCATCTCTAGCAATCAGAGAAATGCAAATCGAGACCACTCTAAGATATCATCTCAGTCCAGTCAGAATGGTAGCTAATAATATGAAGACAAACAACAATAAATGTTGGTGAGGATGTGGGGAAAAATGTACACTCATACATTGCTGGTGGGACTGCAAATTGGTGCAGCCAATACGGAAAGCAGTATGGAGATTTCTTGGAAAACTGGGTGTGGAACTACTATTTGACCCAGCTATTCCTCTGCTCAGACTATACAAAAACGACTTAAAAACAGCATACTACAGGGACACAGCCATATCAATGTTTATAGCAGCACAATTCACAGAAGCTGAACTGTGGAGCCCATTCAGTGGATGACTGGATTAAAATAATGTGGCATATATTCACAATGGAATATTACTCAGCATTAAAATAGAACAAAACCAAAAAAAAAAAAAAAAAAAAAAAAAAAAAAAAAAAAGACAGGGTCTCACTAACATGTGGAAGCTGGCCTCAAACTTGTGATCCTCCTGCCTCAGGCTCCCAGGTCCCTGGGATTACAGGTATGTGCCACCGTGCCTGGCTTAGAATGACTGTTTTATTCTAGGTTGCCTGGGTACAGCTGGGTGATTCTCACCTGAAGTCACTCATAATGATACAGTTAAGTGGTGGGCAGGGCTGGTGTCAGTCATCTCAAAGACTTCCCTATCAACACACACAATCATCTCGATGGCTTTCTTACACATGTCCAGAGGTTGACAGTGACTATACTAGCACTTCAGCTGAGCCATCAGCCACATGCCTATGCATGGCTTCACTGTGAGGTCTCTGCCCCTCAGCCAACAGGGCTTTCTCACAGCATGGTGACTGAGTTCCACGAGTACCTATCTGCTGTGGTTTTAATGTGGATTGTCCCTGGAAAGTCTCATTTGAGTTCTAATTCCCCAGTGTAGCAGGATTGAAAAGCAGTGGATCTTTAAGAGATGAGGCCTAGTGGAAGGTGATGGGGCCATGAGATCGTCCCTTTCAGAAGAGAGTAGTGTAGTTTCCAGGAGACTAGGTGAGTTCTCCTGACAGTGGGCTGTTATAGAATGAGGCAGCCCATGTGCTTGGCACCCCCTGCCCTCGATTGGTCCCCTTTCCACTTCTCCACTATATTGGGACTTTTCAACCACTAGAATCATGAGCCAAACAAACCTCTTTCCTTTATACATTTGTAGGTATTCTAGCATCAAGGAAACTAGATGGAAGTTACTCATTTACCTACCTTTAGAAGTCACATAATTCACTTCTGCTGTATATTATTGGCCATGCAGTCACAAAAGTCTGCCCACATTTAAGTGGGACATAGAGCCCACCATTTGAGAAGAGGAGAATTGCATATTGTAAGAACATGCACAATGGAATACATGATGGCATTCATGTTTTGAAAAAAGCAATCTGCCACAATCATACAGCGATACATGGGGCAGAGCTAGGATTTGAATCCAGATCAGCCTGAATGCAAAACTCTTAAACCATGATAGTGTACTATCAAGACAGAGAGATTCAAAATGTCTCAAGCACTGAGTACAGGATACAGAAAAATGCACATCAGAGAGACATCAACCAACAATTGTGTCCGGAAAAGGGAAGCCAAGATGTTGAGATGCTTGGAAACCATGTCGTATAATCTAACACACAGTTGAAGATATTTAGCCTAAAGAAAAAAAAATCGACATGACAGCTTTCTTCATATACATTAAGCACAAACGTGGAAGAGGGAGATGTTATATCTTGCAGCTTCCAGCAGATAGAAAAGACAGGGAGGCAGATTCCGGTTTATTGGCAGCAGTTTGGTGCAGACAGCTGGTTTTGGATCCAAGCAAACCAGGCCACCCACTGGCTGCAGCCCTAGGCGGATCATTTATCCCCTCTGGGCCTCATTTTCCTCATCTGTAAAATGAAAAAAAAAATAAAATAAAACTTATCTTACCATGGAATGCAGAATATAGAAGAGAGATCTCTACACCCATGAGCCTAGCAGCAGCATCCACATAACTTAAATGTAGATGCAACCTAAGTGTCCATGGATGGATGAACAAACAAGCAAACATGGTATCTAAATACAATGAAATATAATTCAGCCTTTGAAAAGGAGGGAATTCTGACATACACTTCCACATGGATGAACCTTAAGGACGTAATACTAAGTGAAATAAGCCAGTCACAAAAAAACAAATTCTGTATGAGTTCACTTAGATGAAGAATTTAGAGTAGAGACAGGAAGTAGAATGATGGTTGCCAGGGACTGTGGGGAAAGAGAAATGGGAATTATTGTTTAGTGAGTAGAGTTTCTGTTTGATAACATAAAAAGTGCTCTAGAGTGAGGTGTTGGTCATACTGCAACATGAATTTCCTATCACTGAAGTGTATACTTAAAACTGATGAAGATATGGGGCTCGGATGTAGGTCAGTTGTAGAGTGCTTGCTTAGCATGCATGAGGCCCTGGGCTCCAACCCCAGCATCATGGAGAAAAAGAATGGCTAAAATAGAACTGGTATGTAGTTCAGTGGTAGAGCATGTGCTTAGCATGGGAGAGGCCCTATGTTCAATCTTAGTACCAAAAAATAAAATTAAGATAGCAAATTTTATATGTATTTTACCAAGTAAAAATTGGGGAAAACTCTTTTACAGAACTGTAAAAATCAACAATACTATACTTACAAATAAACAAAATTTAAAATACATATATGTACAGCAATCTGTTATATCAGTAAGCCCTAAACAAATGTAGTTTCTTTTGTTATTATTCATTACAGCCATTTAATACTAAGGCTGCCTTATACTGGAAAGGAAGGTTAAACTTGGCAGTGAGAAGTCTCTAGATGGAATGTTGGATTAAAGACCAACATTTGGTCTTCACCCACCTTGGGCCCACCCAAGAGGAAATCTAGCTTTTAGGGATCCTGTTGTCCTTCCGATGGGCTCAGCCATTGGACCTGCTGGGACCTTGGCAGTACCAGTGAGGAAAGAACAGGAGGAAACGAGGAAGGAAGGAAGGAACAGCACTGGATTCCTGAGGGAGACGAGGGAGGAGGCAGCAGAGGTCTTTGGGCAAAGGCACTGAGTAGAGTCATAAAGATATCAGGTGAGTTCTAGAAGAATCCATCTAGACTGGATCTATCTAGGCATGGCACCTGCGGGGCAGACTCCAATCCCAAGGGAAGTACCTGGTGAGACTGAGTTGGGTGACCCCAAGAAACACTGATTACAAATCAGAAAACCAAGACCCAAATCAGATCTTATAGAACAGCAAAAAATGTAAGATCAAGAAGGAAGGAAGGATAGAAAAGTAGAAGAGGGTGGCTGGACCCTCAACTTATTTTAAGAACTTGTAGAGCACTCACCCTGTGCCAGCCATGGATTTAAGCATTTTATGAATGCTCACTCATTCGGTCATCACAATGCTCCTCTGGGGGAATGTGTCACTATTATCCCCCCATCTTATAGGTAAGGAAACCAAAGTAGAGAAGCTGAGTTTTCTCGCCCATATTTCCACAGCTAGAAAACTGTCAATCAGGTTTGAACCCAGGAAATCTAGGTCCAGAGGTGTGATCTTTACCACTCCACACTCCTGCATCTCTGGGTAGCAGAAAGAGTGCTAGCCAACTGCATACACTGTGTCATTGAATTCTACAATAAGGGTAATTATTATTGCCCCCATATCCAGAGAAGGAAAACTGAGGCTCAAAGGAATAAAGATGCCTCCTCAATATCGCAAAAGTTAATAGAGAACCGAGGTAAAATGTTAACACAGGCCTGTCAGCTCTTGTCACTGTGTCAAGTCATCTGTTTGACAGGCACAAAGGCATAGGACCCACCAGGTATTGAATATCGTCTTAGAACTGCAAGACCAATTGATGACATTTGCGGTAGCCAATCAAATCTCAGGGTCATGGCAAGGTCTCAATGCACTGTCCCCAGGTGGGACAGTAGTTTCCTCCCCCAACCTATTTCTCCTCCATAAATGCAGTCATGCCTGGGTTTGGTGTCACAGTGATAAATTCCAGTCTCTGATGACAAAACTCCCAGGCCTCATCCCTGTCTGCCTGTTAAGCTGCAAGACCTTTTCCTGGCTCACCAGGGAAAACCTGGAGAAAAAGGAAAAAGGCTGGCTTTCCAGAACATTAAACTTCCATTGCCACTATTGCCTGCCAATCTCCCAGTTAATCACTTTGAGAAAGCCAAGGAACCTCCAAGGGAGCCAGGGGCGGGGGTCGGCTCGCTGCAGCGCCACCTGCTGAGAAATCCTTGTCTTTACAGCAGGAAGGTCTTTTCCTTGGAAGGTCAATGCCTCCCTTCTCGGGGCCTGGCACAGACTCACTTCATGCAGAGAAGTAAGCCTGACCTAGCTAAAGGGACAGTTCTCTCTCCATATTTGGTGACAAAAATATCAACCAGAATTTATGCAAGAGCCAGCAAATATTTACTGAGTACTTTCCACATGCCAGACACAGAGTGATTAAATAGGACTCCAACCCTGTCTCTATAATCAGGGGCCGAAGCAGCAAGACCCAAGGAAGGGAGCCATCCTCAGCTCTGAGGAGATAAATGCTAGACTTCTCTTCCCAGCGCCACTCCAGCACCCCACATATGCCGGTGTGCACATGCTTCCTGCCTACTTTTGTAACTTGGCTGGACTGATGATGATCTCCATGTATGGCAGCAGATACATGGCTCTGTGGAGTTTGGCCATCAGAGGGGTACAGTAAAATGGCCGCTTAACTGAGCATTGAATTAAGAGACAGGGTCAAAATGCCTGGACAAATCGCCAACCTCAATCATTCTGTTTCCTTACCTGTAAAATGGGATTCATTATAATTACTACTTCATAAATTGCTCATCCCATTCCAATCTCTTCAAATAGACATAGCTTACCACTCTGACATATATGATAGAAATATATTTTAGTAAAAATACACAAAAAGATGTGGAGATATGGGTCCTTTTATGCTCTGTTGGTAGAAATGTTAGTTGGGGCACCCTTTTTCAGGGGAAGGGGGTCCCTTGGCAATAAGTTTCAAAATAAACTTATCCTCACCTTTTTCCTCAAAATCTTTCTAGAAGGGCTTGAGATGTAGCTCAGTGGTAGAGCACTTGCCCAGCATGCATAAGGCCCTGGGTTCCATCCCCAGTACTGACAAAATAAAGAAGAAAATCTTTATAGGAATTTGCATTGTGTGTGAAGAGAGACACGCCACAACACTGATAATCACAGATCATTTATAATTTGTCTGTCTTTACTATACCATACATTGAAAAAGTATAGCTGGGCGCATTGGTGCATGCCTGTAATCCCTGCAGCTTGGGATGCTGAGGCAGGAGGATAGTGAGTTCAAAGCCAGCCTCAGCAAAATCAAAGTGCTAAGCAACTCAGTGAGACCCTGTCTCTAAATAAAATACAAAATAGGGCCGGTAGAGTGGCTCAGTGGTTGACTGCCCCTGAGTTCAATTCCCAGTACCCAAAAATCAGAAAAGAAAAAGTGTATATAAGAGATGTACCCATTAAAGAATAGCCATAATTAAAAAAAAAAAAAATAAGCAGCCAAGTACTGAATAGTTGCCCTAAGAAATAGAATATTTCTGCTTTTAAGCCAAGCTCCCAACATCCCTTACCCCATCCCCTCCACCTTCTTCTCCTGCTCCAATGGCTCACTGCCCAAAATTTTGTGTTAATCATTCTGATGCCATTATAGTTTTATCACAGTCTAAGTATATCAAAAAAGAGAGAAGAGTTTTGTCACTCTTACTTTCTGTATCTACAAATACTGTCAATTTTGCCCATGAATTTTATTCTTTTAGTTCAATAATAATAATAATTTTGAACAATGGCTACTAATTCACAGATAAGAGGGTGACTGCAGATAAAAATTATGTATTGCATATCTCAAAAAGCTAGAAGAAAGTCTTTTAAAATAAGTTATAATTTTATAAAATCAATATTTATATATATAAACATTTACCATTTTCTTTTTTGAAAATATTTATTTTTTAAGTGTAGATGGACACAACACAAATGTCTTTATTTTTATGTGGTGCTGAGGATCGAACCCGGGTCACGCCCGTGCGGGGCAAGCGCTCTACCGCTGAGCCACAATCCCAGCCCAACATTTAACATTTTCTTTCATCACTTTTTCTTATACTTCAAACCTCCCTTGAAATGTTTTTCTACTTCCTGTTATATATTTATTAATTTCTTTAGTACATGTTTCTTAGTAGTCAAGTGTAGCAATTGTAGTTTTTGTTTGGCTTTGTTTTATGGTACTAGGGATTGAACCCAGAGGTGCTTTACCATGCAGATACATCCCCCAGTTCTTTTATTCTTTAATTTGAAATAGGTCTTGATAAGTTTCTGAGGGTTTCACTAAATTGCTGTCGCTGGCCTTGAACTTGTAATTCTCCTACCTCAGTTTCCAGAGTTGCTGGGATTACAGGCATGCAGCCACCGTGCTTGGATTAAAAAATATCTTTAAAAACACAATTGAGGACTGAGATATAGCTCAGTTGGTAGAGTGCTTGCCTTGCATGCACAAGGGCATGGGCCAAAACACACACACACACATACACACACACACACAATTGAGTGGGGTGTTGTGGCCCACACCTGTAATTCTAGCAACTCAGAAGCCTGAGGCAGGAAGATGCTAAGTTTGAGGCCAGCTTCAGCAATTCGCAAGACCCGGTCTCAAAATAGAAAAAAATAAGTAAAAAGGACTGGGGATGGGGCTGGGGTTGTGGCTCAGCAGTAGAGCGCTCGCCTCCACTTGAGAGGCCCGGATTCGATCCTCAGCACCACATAAATAAAATAGAGATATTGTGTTCAATTACAACTAAAAAATAATTTTTAAAAAAAAGGACTGGAGATGAAGCTCATTGATACAGTGCTTGCCTAAGCTATGTGCAAGGCTCTGTGTTTAATCCCCAGTATGATGAAAAAATTAATAAATAACACTTTTTTGCATTATCTTATTTTGCCCTCATATTGACAATAATATTTGATAGGGTAGAAATTTGGCATAATAGTTACTTTGACTTAACATTTTAAAGCTATCATTGCTGCTGTTACAAAATGAGCTGTGGATAGAATTCTCATTGCTCTACAGGATATCTATTTTTTCCCTCGGGCTACTTTTAGATCTTCTCATTGTCTTTAGTGTTTCCAATTATTCTACAAAATATGTGGGTCAAGAATCTGGAAATGGCTTAGTGGGGTGGTCTGATCCAGGTTCCCTCATGAGATGACTGTCAGGGTGTTAACAGGAATTGCAGTCAACTGAAGGCCCGGTGGGCCTAGAAGATCCCCTGCCATGAAGGCTCACTCTCATGGCTGCTGGCTGGAGGCTGTAGATCCTTACCACGTAGGCCTCTCCATAGGCTGCTTGAGTATCCTCACACATGGGAGCCAGCTTCTTCCAAAGCAAGTAATTAAAGAGCGAGGAAGAAGGTGTGGTGCCTTCTATGACCTAATCTCTGAAGTCACACTCTTTATTCTGTTTGTTAGAAGCAAGTCACTAAGACCAGCCTACACTCGAGCAGAGGAGAAGTAGGCTCTACCTCTTGAAGGGAGGAGTATGAAGGCACTTGTGGACCTATTTCAAAACCACCATGAAGGGCTATGGCACAGGCATAGGACCTCTAACTTTCTGAGTCTTCCTGAGGAACCAGGCAAGAAGGAATCGTGGTAGAGTCAAGTTCACATAGCACCAGGCAAATGGTGACCACTGCAAGACAGAAAAGGAGAAAAAACAGACCAGAAGACAACTTGGACTTGGACCATCACCACCCCTGCCTCCCCACATACACACACATACACACACACACACACACACACACACACTACTTTGAAGAATGGTGGTTTCTTGTGGCCCATGTGGAAGAAACACCATGCATCTGAACAACTAAATGGGTTTTCTCGAGAGGCTATGGCTCACTTCATTCCTTTCCTATTTTCCCTTATTCTTGCTGCCCTAGGGCTGCACCATTCAGAAACACTTGAGTATCTTCTTTGTTTCAAGTCCCAGGTTCCTGTAAAGACAGGAAGTTAATCTTGGAAATTACAGGTGTTCAACAGGGCATGGTGGCACATACCTACAATCCTGGCAATTTGAGAGGCCAACGCAGGAGAATCGCAAGTTTTGAAACTAAACAATGACTTCTTTGTTTCAGGTGGTTCCTGCCCTTCCTGAAGCACTAAAACCCATTGCCTTCATGAGTAGAGAGCCCCAGGAAACACAATGTAGAGGATGTAGATGTGCATCCAAAATACATTTTAACAAGGTATTTTCTCAAAAAGTACCATCATTGTCATCAATTCTTTTTTTCTTCTTCTTCTTTTAATATTGGGGATTGAACCCAGGGGTGCTCTACCAATGAGCTGCAGCCCACATCTTTTTACTTTTTTTCTTTTCTTTTTTGTGAGGTGGCGGGGAACAGGGTCTCACTAATTTGCCCAGGCTGACCTTGAACTTGTGATCCTCCTGCCTCAGCCTCCCATAATCATGTGTCATTACAATCTGTCATCTACTCTTACTGAGACCACCTCCAGTCGGCCTATTAAGTACACCTGCCTTTCCTGCTCCAGACCCCAGTCCAAAATGCTCATCTATCCCTCTTTATAGACAGCTCCATTTGGACCCATTGTCCTGGTGTTTAGCTCTTCTAGAGTGTAAGTTTCAGTACTCAATTTTTTATTTTTATTTATTTATTTATTAGGTACTGGAGATTGAACCCAAGTCACTTAACCACTGAGCCACATCCCCAGCCCTTTTTATATTTTATTTTTAGAGACAGGGTCTTACTGAGTTGCTTAGGGCCTAAGTTACTGAGGCTGACTTTGCGCTCACAATTCTCCTATCTCAGCCTCCTAAGCCACTGGGATTATAGGCATGCACCACCCAGTCCTCACCTCCTTGATCCAGAATAAGAAAGTACCCTTTCAAGCCCCGTTTCTTCAGGAAAGAGAGATTGAATACAGAGATGTTTTAAGGCATGAAAAGAAAAGATGCGTGAGCAGTTGTTTTGCAAACTGAAATGTAACATTTAAATATCATGTATTGTCTCTGAGAATGGTACTTTTCCTGATGCTACCTCTCTAGATACTTGCTTTTTGAATAATAACATTTGTCTGGGGGGGGGCATAAGGAACCTCAGGGTCGGAAGAGAGGTTTCTTTAAGTCATTAGTGAAAAAGGATGAAGCAAGAGGGGGCACCTGTGGAAAGCCAGCTTCAGATGCCTTTCATCTGCTCAGACAACCACTGCTTCAGGCATCTGCTGGTAGAGCAATACTAGAAAACAGCCTGGGGATGACATCTAAGGAGGTCCAAGTCGCAATGTGAGATGGCGGCAAATCAGAAACCCAAAACTTCCAGGCTGGCCACTTCTGCGGCCATGGACAGAGATCTCTCCAGGCTGCTGTCCAAATTCTCTCTGCTGGGTGGAAGGGGAACTGATTTATGTCTCCAGCAGGTATGCCAGGGAAAATTCAAATTGATCAAAAATTAAATATTCATAGGACATTATTCATTAAGATTCATCTCACCGAGTGGATGAAATGAGGCAAGGGAAGAAATTAGCTTGCTTGAGAGTGTCAAAGTGATTATGTGATTAAATTGCAATTTATAATTTCTCCTTAAAAAAAAAAAAAAAAGCGTTACTTCTTGATTTGTGTTTTCTCCTCCCTGCTGTGCCCCCTTGTCATCTAGGCCTGAGCCAAGGACACTCAGGGTTAATCCGAGGTGGGAAAGCTCCACACCCAGTGCCCAGTTTCACCCCTTCATCCCACCCCACCCCTGACTCCAAGAGAAGCCCTTCACCTTCCTCAGGGTTCTGCTCTTAATGCTGACAACTGGGCTTCCACAAGCAAGTGACCACCTCCCCAGAGAAGACTAGACAAATGAGGCAGGGCGCAGTGGCTCCCACCTGTAATCCCAGCCACTCAGGAGGCTGAGGCAGGAGGATTGCAAGTTCAAAGCCAGCCTCAGCAATTTAGCGAGGCCCTGTCTCAAAATGAAAACTAAAAAGGGCTGGAGATGTGACTCAGGAGAAACGACCCCCAGGGTTTGATCCCGGGTACTACAAAAAAAGAAAAGAAAGAGAGGCCTTGAAGAGCAACAAGCTTCAACCAGAACAGCCCTGCTTTTATCTGCTTTATACAAGGTGCTTCTGTGTCTGATTTCATTTCAAGCAAAGGGTTTGCTGCTAAAAATAATTTAAAAACCACTGAATTAGATGACCTCTCACAAGACCCTTCCAGTCCAAGAGCCTCTGATTCTCTGACTTCAGTGGTCCAGAAATGAAATGTACTCTGAGCTAGACAAAGGCTGTTTTCCCCTCTTGCCTCTTGCTCTTAAGAAGAAACACAGTCTGTCTGTCTGTCTAGAGCCCAGATGTAGCTAAGGGATAACTGAGGCAGATAGATAACTGTATTTATTTTCCTCTGTCTCTCTATCTTCTTCCATCTTGGCCTCTCACTTTCGTGTCTCTCTTTTGCTATTGCCCAATAAAGATTTAGAGGCTGGCTTCAGCAGTTGGGAAGGGCAATATTAATTCCAAGCTTGTTTCCAAACACCACGGAGGCCTGCCTGGGTTAATTAGTTGTGCAGGCTTTTCTTCAAGTGAGCGAGCCGGCAGGGTTTTTTATAGCTCTGTCACTGCATTTATTTGTTCGTTTTGTGTTTTATTTGGAAATACATTTATCTGACAATAAATAACATCCATCATGACTAGGGCTGATACAGGCAATGAACAGCCCCTCTGGGGTTTGGGGGGTCCCAATCAGAAAGCTTCTCGGTCTGCTCCCCCTACCCTGAAGGATGCTTCTAGATCTTGGGAGAGATGGAGAGTATGTCAGTGAAGTCAGTGGAAGGAGGCTAGAGAAAGAGTCAGGATCAAGGGTCATGGACATGGTTAAAAGCAAAGAAAGGAGGTGCCCCCAGGTAAAGAGAGCCCCCAGCACAAGGAGGGCAGGATCCTGAGGGTCTCAGTGAAGGACATTAAGGATGTGGCTGCAGCATGATAGGGTGGAGGCAGAAGATTCAGTTCCAATCCCCAGTTCCAGCATGCACAAACTGCATGATCTCAGGCAGGTGGCTAACCTCCATGCCTCAGTTTCCTCGCCCATAAAATGAGAGGGCCCAGAGTGATTTCAAATACATCTAGGAGACAATGGAAGTAAATTTACTATATAAACAACAGAGATTCTCGTATTTTCAGATGAAAAGAAGTACTCAGGTAGACATTCCTGGAGTATGTGGTCAGGATTCTAGACCTCTGTGGAAAAAAATTCATCTAAAATGTTAGAGAAGGTGGGGAGTGATATTGGCCAAATTTTCTTGTTATATTGTGTGCATGTAGGAATATGTAACACATCCCATCATTATGTGCATCAATTAAAAAATGTGGAAAAAGAAAAAATTAAATGAAGAAGGGGTTGAATGAGAGAGCTCAGCCCCTGGCCACAGGGTCCATGCTGATGACATCAATATCATCACATAGTGTGGCCATTTATAAATTGACCGACCAGTCCCACCAGGCCTAGGTAAAACTCTTGCATGAGCTTCACCTGGGCATATTTTGTTCTTTCAAACAAACAAAAAAAATTACTGTGAGATGTAGTTCATTCAGATTCATAGAGCTTACTTAGTGTGAGGGATGGGGAGAGGTGAGGGGCAAAGGATGCCTTCTGCAGGCAGGATAGGATACTGGTAGATCTTGTAACACTTTCTGGCTATAAACCTTAACCTGTCTATCTCATTTTCGTTTTCTCATCTGTAAAATGGGGATAATAATGGTACCTAGCCCATTGGGCTGTGGTGTGAGGACTGGATGAGATGAAGTATGGTATGTGCATAGGATATCAGATGGCATGTAGTAAGAGCACAATAAACACTAGCAATACTTACAATACATAAAAAACTACTGAAGCCAGACATGGTGGCTCATGCCTGTAAACCCGGCTTCTAGGGAGACTGAGGCAGGAGGTTCGAAAGTTCAAGGCCATCCTGGGCAACTTGCAAGACCCTGTCTCACAATAAAAGTTAAACAGAAGAAGAAAAAGAAAAAATACACACACACACACACACATATGGCTGGAAATGGAAAAATTTAAAAACTACTTGTCACATATGACAAGACACTTGCTCACATGCATGTGAGCATGTGAAGATCAACCTCAACACAGTGCAAAAGAAACAGTTGAAAAGATGGGGGTAGGGAAGAGCACGTGCAAGAGGCCCTGGGTTCAATCCCTAGCACCAAGAGACAGTAGAGATAGGGTATCATTGCATATCTCTAGATGCCCTCTAATGTTTTCCCATTGTGGTGGGCTTTTAGCCAAGAGGAGCCAAGTAACCCTGAGAGTTACCCGCAAGCTGCCAGCAGATGGAGCCAGTCACCTCCATACAGGGCTGATGGAGGAACAAGCACCCCTCAAATGAACCAGCACCCTGCACTCCTCCAGTCAGGATAGGAACAGGACAGGGAGATAAAAGGAGATTCAGCAGGCTCATGGGGAGCATAGTGTACTTGGGGAGAGGCTAGGAGCCCCTCTCCCCTGTAGAGAAGAGACTGGGGTGCTTTCCTGACCCAAAGTGAAAGGAAAGGGAATCCAGACTCACCACAATGCCTCAGAGACACAGAGCATTGTGACACAGAACTATGTTCTCCTCTATGGGAGGCCTAGAACTGCACCTAGAACTTTCTGCTCCATTCCCCCGCTGTGGGAAAGAGAAGAGCAGCGCTTAAGTATTGTACCTTGAGGTCTGGGGTTGCACTTGAACACTGAGGCTGCCACCGCCTTTAGCCTGGCGAATCTAAAAAGGAGAGGCCCACTACATTGGCCACCTAGCAGGAACTGGGAAGACCATGGGGACAGCTCTCATTCAGGTCTGGTGTGGCTCTCAAAGGATTAAGGAGGAGAACTCCAATAGGCACTGGGACTTCATGTGGAGAAGCAAAGGGAAGGAGCTCAGGTTTGCCCAGGTGGCTGCTGAATTATGAATTAAACACTCAAGACAGAGACGGGGTCAATGGGCGCCATACCACTGGCAGAGCCAAAGAGAGGTATAGCTACGGCTGGGGAAGGAAGGGGGATTGATCCTCAGTGATGAGGAGGGCTGCTTGAAGTCTTCAGCATCTGACAGAACCAGACAGGACTAGGAAGGGGTAAAGGACAAAGAGGCCTCTCCCCAGATCCGGAGGCCTGGAAGAGGAAGAAGAAGTGCCTTCAAATCAGAACCCATTTCCCTTCCAAAGGCAGGGCCCAGCTCTAGCTTATGCTGGAGGGAAGGGAGGAAAAGTGATCTGAATCAAGTTTGCGATCAAAGTTTTAAATATGTAAAAGGCTGAGTCTTAATTACCGGAATGAGACTTAAATGGAAGTGGCTGTAAAGTTATGGAACCAGACCAAGATGTTAAGGGAGCTGCTCCCCGACAGGAAAGAGACCTGGCACAGGATAGCCAGGGGCAGTTACTGGAAGAAATAACGCTGTTTCGTGTTTATACCTCAACAAGTTGAGACTCCCCAGTAAATCGATCCCAATTACATGCACGCAGGAAGTAACAGGGCCTTGGAGACCAGTGTCCCTGTGGTCAGAGCACCCTAGTGGGGGATAATGACTTGCACAAAGCATGTCCTCCTCTTTCTCATTCAGGAGCTGTCTCGCCTCCTAGGGCAAATGAAGCAGGGGAATATATCCTCAGGCTTTTAATGAGGCACTTAGAAAGAGGAACACAACGGTTTCTTCTTACAGGAATCCTCCACCGGATGCACTAACAGGGAGCTATAAGAGGTGGTGCAATTTGCTCACCCTTCTGGTGTAGTCCAGGAAACCTTACCCTCAACTCATTGGAACAAGAGCCAGGAGATCCCATCTGGAAAGGACAACAGACAAGGAGGTCCTTGGTCTCCAGGATGAGGAAGCCAGGAGAGGAACGAGTCAGGGGGACACAACGGGCCCTCGGACATGGTTTCTATATCCAGAAAATCAAGAAACTGCCATAGGGGCTGGAGAGGAAATGAAGTTTTAAAAGAGCAGTGTTTGCAGAATAGAATGTTCTCTTGGCTTATCTCCATCTGGGCAAAAGGGGAGAACTAACCCTTATTGAATGCCTGTACTGAATCATGCATTGTATTCATCCTTGCTTATTTAATCTTCCCACAAATCAGCTAGGAAACATTTTTTTTTCTGTCTTATAGATGGGGAAACTGAGGCAGGGTGGTTGCCCAAGGTCATATATTGCTGGAATTTGACCCTTGAGTCTGTCTGTATCACAGATAATGAATAATCCACACCTACACAGGAGACTCATCTGACAGGAAAAGACATACACAGGCTGAAGGGAAAAGGTTGGGAAAAATCATACCACTCACATGGTCCTCGGAAGCAAGCAGGAGTGGCCATAGTCATATTGAATAAAATCAACTTCAAACCTAAGTTAATCAAAAGGGATAAAGAAAGACACTATATACTGTTAAAAGGAATCATCCACCAACAAGACATAACAATTATCAATATGTATGCACCAAACAATGGTGCTACAACGTTCATAAAACAAACTCTCCTCAAGTTCAAGAGTCAAATAGACCACAACACAATAATTATGGGTGACTTCAACACACCTCTCTCTCCATTGGACAGATCCTCCAGACAAAAGCTGAATAAAGAAACTATAGAACTCAATAACACAATCAATAACTTAGACTTAACCGACATATATAGAATATATCAACCATCATCAAGTGGATACACGTTCTTCTCAGCAGCACATGGATCCTTCTCAAAGATAGACCATATATTATGCCATAGGGCAACTCTTAGTAAATATAAAGGTGTGGAGATAATACCATGCACCTTATCTGATCATAATGGAATGAAACTGGAAATCAATGATAAAAAAAGGAAGGAAAAATCCTGCATCACCTCGAAAATGAACAATATGTTACTGAATGATCAATGGGTTACAGAAGACATAAAGGAGGAAATCAAAAAATTCTTAGAGATAAATGAAAATACAGACACAACATATCATAATCTATAGGACACAATGAAAGCAGTTTTAAGAGGGAAATTCATTTCCTGGAGTTCATTCCTCAAAAAAAGAAAAAAACCAACAAATAAATGAATTCACATTTCATCTCAAAACCCTAGAAAAGGAAGAGCAAAACAACAGCAAATATAGTAGAAGGCAAGAAATAATTAAAATCAGAGCGGAAATCAATGAAATTGAAACAAAAAAAAACCATTGAAAAATTTGATAAAACTAAAAGTTGGTTCTTTGAAAAAATAAATAAGATCGACAGACCCTTAGCCATGCTAACGAAGAGAAGAAGAGAGAGAGCTCAAATTACTAACATACGGGATGAAAAAGGCAGTATCACAATGGACACTACAGAAATACAGAAGATAATTAGAAATTATTTTGAAATCCTATATTCCAATAAAATAGAAGATAGCGAAGATATCGATAAATTTCTTAAGTCATATGATCTGCCCAGATTGAGTCAGGAAGATACACACAATTTAAACAGACCAATAACAAAGGAGGAAATAGAAGAAGCCATCAAAAGACTACCAACCAAGAAAAGCCCTGGACCGGATGGATATACAGCAGAGTTTTACAAAACCTTCAAAGAAGAATTAATACCAATACTTTTCAAGTTATTTCAAGAAATAGAAAAAGAAGGAGCTCTTCCAAATTCATTCTATGAGGCCAACATCACCCTGATCCCAAAACCAGACAAAGACACTTCAAAGAAAGAAAACTACAGACCAATATCTCTAATGAACTTAGATGCAAAAATCCTCAATAAAATCCTGGCGAATCGAATACAAAAGCATATCAAAAAAATTGTGCACCATGATCAAGTAGGATTCATCCCTGGGATGCAAGGCTGGTTCAATATACGGAAATCAATAAATGTTATTCACCACATCAATAGACTTAACCATAAGAACCACATGATCATCTCGATAGATGCAGATAAAGCATTTGACAAAGTTCAGCATCCCTTTATGTTCAAAACACTAGAAAAACTAGGGATAAAAGGAACTTACCTCAACATTGTAAAAGCTATATATGCTAAGCCTCAGGCTAGCATCATTCTGAATGGAGAAAAACTGAAGGCATTCCCTCTAAAATCTGGAACAAGACAGGGATGCCCTCTCTCACCACTTCTATTCAATTTAGTCCTCGAAATACTAGCCAGAGCAATTAGACAGACAAAAGAAATTAAAGGCATAAAAATAGGAAAAGAAGAACTTAAATTATCACTATTTGAGGATGATGTGATACTATATCTAACAGACCCAAAAGGGTCTACAAAGAAACTACTAGAGCTAATAAGTGAATTCAGCAAAGTGGCAGGATATAAAATCAACACGCATAAATCAAAGGCATTCCTGTATATCAGCGACAAATCTTCTGAAATGGAAATGAGGACAACCACCCCATTCACAATATCCTCAAAAAAAAAAATAAAATACTTGAGAATCAACCTAACAAAAGAGGTGAAATATTTATACAATGAAAACTACAGAACCCTAAAGAGAGAAATAGAAGAAGATCTTAGAAGATGGAAAAATATACCCTGTTCATGGATAGGAAGAACTAACATCATCAAAATGGCGATATTACCCAAAGTCCTCTATAGGTTTAATGCAATACCAATCAAAATCCCAACAGCATTTCTTGTAGAAATAGATAAAGCAATCATGAAATTCATATGGAAAAACAATAGACCCAGAATAGCAAAAGCAATTCTAAGCAGGAAGTGTGAATCAGGAGGTATAGCGATACCAGATTTCAAACTATACTACAGAGCAATAGTAACAAAAACAGCATGGTACTGGTACCAAAACAGGCAGGTCGACCAATGGTACAGAATAGAGGACACAGAGACCAATCCACAAAATTACAACTTTCTTATATTTGATAAAGGGGCTAAAAGCATGCAATGGAGGAAGGATAGCATCTTCAACAAATGGTGCTGGGAAAACTGGAAATCCATATGCAACAAAATGAAACTGAATCCCTTTCTCTCGCCATGCACAAAAGTTAACTCAAAATGGATCAAAGAGCTTGATATCAAATCAGAGACTCTGCGCCTGATAGAAGAAAAAGTTGGTTCCGATCTACATATTGTGGGGTCGGGCTCCAAATTCCTTAATAGGACACCCATAGCACAAGAGTTAATAACTAGAATCAACAAATGGGACTTACTTAAACTAAAAAGTTTTTTCTCAGCAAGAGAAACAATAAGAGAGGTAAATAGGGAGCCTACATCCTGGGAACAAATTTTTACTCCTCACACTTCAGATAGAGCCCTAATATCCAGAGTATACAAAGAACTCAAAAAATTAGACAATAAGAGAACAAATAACCCAATCAACAAATGGGCCAGAGACCTGAACAGACACTTCTCAGAGGACGACATACAATCAATCAACAAGTACATGAAAAAATGTTCACCATCTCTAGCAGTCAGAGAAATGCAAATCAAAACCACCCTAAGATACCATCTCACTCCAGTAATATTAGCAGCCATTATGAAGTCAAACAACAACAAGTGCTGGAGAGGATGTGGGGAAAAGGGTACTCTTGTACATTGCTGGTGGGACTGCAAATTGGTGCGGCCAATTTGGAAAGCAATATGGAGATTCCTGGGAAAGCTGGGAATGGAACCACCATTTGACCCAGCTATTGCCCTTCTCGGACTATTCCCTGAAGACCTAAAAGAGCGCACTACAGGGATACTGCCACATTGATGTTCATAGCAGCACAGTTCACAATAGCTAGACTGTGGAACCAACCCAGATGCCCTTCAATAGATGAATGGATAAAAAAAATGTGGCATTTATACACAATGGAGTATTACGCAGCACTAAAAAATGACAAAATCATGGAATTTGCAGGGAAATGGATGGCATTAGAGCAGATTATGCTAAGTGAAGCTAGCCAATCCCTAAAAAACAAATGCCAAATGTCTTCTTTGATATAATGAGAGAAACTAAGAACAGAGCAGGGAGGAAGAGCAGGAGGAAAAGATTAACATTAAACAGAGACATGAGGTGTGAGGGAAAGGGAGAGAAAAGGGAAATTGCATGGAAATGGAAGGAGACCCTCATTGTTATACAAAATTACATATAAGAGGTTGTGAGGGAAAAGGGAAAAAAACAAAGGAGAGAATTAAATTTCAGCAGATGGGGTAGAGAGAGAAGAGGGGAGGGGAGGGGAAGGGAGGGGTATAGTAGAGGATAGGAAAGGTAGCAGAATACAACAGTTACTAATATGGCATTATGTAAAAATGTGGATGTGTAATCGATGTGATTCTGCAATCTGTATTTGGGATAAAAATGGGAGCTCATAACCCACTTGAATCGAATGTATGAAATAGGATGTGTCAAGAGCTTTGTAATGTTTTGAATAACCAATAAAAAAAGCAGATGACCACAAGCAACAAAAGAAAAAATATTTAATTTTGACTTCATTCAAATTTTTAAAAATCTGTGCTTCAAAGGACACTATTAAGAAAGTGAAAAGAGCCAGGCACAGTGGTGCATGCCTGTAATTCCAGTGTCTCGGGAGGCTGAGGCAGGAGGATATCAAGTTCAAAGCCAGCCTCAGCAAAAGTGAGGAACTAAGCCACTCAATGAGACCCTGTCTCTAAATAAAATACAAAACAGGGCTGGGGATGTGCTCAGTGGTCAAGTGCCCCGGGTTCAATCCCTGATATCTCCCTCCCAAAAAAAGATAACCCACAGAATGGAAGAGATATTTGCAAATTACATATTTTATAAGAGATCAGTATTCATATAAATAGCTATCATAAGTCAAAAATACAAAGACAAAAAAACCAATTTAAATTGAGCAAAATATTTGAACACTTTCCAAAGAAAATGCATAAATGGTTAATAGGAACATGAAAAGATGTTCAACATCATTAGTCAGCAGAAAAATGCAAATCAAAAACATAATGACATACTATATCACACATTCTAGAATGGTTGTTTTTATTTTTTGTTCTTCTTTGCAGTGCTGGGGTTTGAACCCAGCTCCTCATGCATGCCAGACAAGCTCTCTACCACTGAGCCACATCCCCAGTCCACAAGGATGGTTTTAATTGTAAAAGGAGAAAAAAAGGAAAATAACAGGTATTAGAGAAGAAGAGGAGAAATTGGAACTCTCACGCATTGCTGGTGAGATTATAAAAAGCACAGCCACTTTGTAAAACAGTCTGGCAGTTCATCAGAAAGCTAAATATAGAGTTACCAAATGACCCAACAATTTCACTACTAGGTATATATCCAAGAGAACTGAAAACATATGCCCAAATAAAAACTCACACACAAGTGTTCATAGCAGCAGCATTCATAATAGCCAAAAAGTGGAAAGAACCCAAATGTCCATCAATTGATGAATGGATAAGCCAAATGTACTCTACTGATACCAATTAAATATTATTCAGCCACAAAAAGGAAGGAAATACTGTACAAGCTATAACATGAATGAACCTTGAAACATTCTGCTAAATGGCATGAAAGGCCACATAGTGCATGAATTCTTTTATTTTAAATGTTCAGAATGGCAAATTTGTAGATGCATAAAGTGGATTAGTGGTTTTCAGGGGCTGGGAGGAGGGAGAAATGGAGAGACTATTTAATGGGTATGAGGTTTCTTTGGGGGGACAAGGAAAATGTTCTGGAATTAGATAATGGTGATAGTTCACAACTTTCTAAATACACTAAAAATCACTGAAATGTGCACTTTTAAAGGGTAAATTTTATAGTATGTGAATTATATCTCAATAAAAAATTTTAAGCCAAATGAGTTGAATATTTTATATTTCTCTAAGGAGACCAAACTACTTCAAATAAGGTGGCTTATTACATGCACTTTGACTGATTTCCTCCCTCCAGGTCCATGATCTTTGATAAAAGACCTATCCTTGGTCTAAGAGGCTCATATTTCAGATAGCTCAGGACAGGGAATAGATTGACTAAAGTCATTAAGGTTTTAGTTAAAGGGAAGAAGAAGGAAGCTAGATGGGACTCAATGAACAACCAGATTTGTCATTAAGGAAATTAGGAGAATACATCAGTCAACCAGAAAGCAGAAACGGTAGTCTGTCCTTCCTGTCATAGAAAGGCCGCTGACCTTTAGGGTTCAAGCACAATCCAGAGGACAAAAGTCGTCCAACATTCTGGAATAATTCCATCCTGATCCTAAGCCAAGTTGTGAATCTGGACTCACCCATGTTTCCCAAGAAAGCACTCAAGCCTATGAAGAATTCAGTCCTCATAAGTAATTGACATGATTCCTTAGGTTTATGAAATGGTCATGTGTCTTTTCAAAAAGAAAACTAGTGACACACACACTCATGTGAGCATTTGACTTAACAGAAGTACAAAGGCAATAATTCAGTGGAGAAAAAAATACAATTTTCAAAAAATGGTGCTGAAATCCTTGGATATCCATATGCAAAAACAAAAATGAATTTCAACCCTCGCTTCATGCTATATACAAAAATTAACTCAAAACAGACAGTAGATCCGAAAATATAAAACTGAAAAATTTTAAAAGAAAACATAGAAGAAAAATTGTATAAACTTGGGTTAGTCAAAGATTTCTTGGATATGACACCAAATATTTTTAATTTATTAATAATTTGTCCATGCTTTTATACATATGTTTAAAACTTACGAAGCCATAAACTTTAAATATGTGCAGTTCATTGTATGTTAATTATACCTTGATAAACCTGGAGAGAAAGAAGACGAAGATACACAGAGAAAGCTAACTCATGAGTGAAGATATAATTTATTATTACAATCCATGAAAGGGAAATTAATAAATTGTGCGTCAACGAAATTTAAAAATTTGTCCTTTAAAAGACACTGCCAAGAGAATGAGAAGACAAGCCACATAATGGGAGAAACGCTTTGCAAAACACGTATCTAATAAAGGATTGTGTCCAGAATACCTAACAAGCTCTAAAAACTTAACAATAAGAAGGCAAACATGCAATTTTTAAAATGAGATAAAGATTTAAATAGGCACTTTAACCAAGAAGATAGATGGAAAATATACATGGAAAGGTGCTCAATACAATTGGTCATTAGTGAAATACAAATTATATCTGTAAGGAGTTACCACTACATATCTAATAGAATAGCTAAAACTAAAAAGATGGCATTACATAAGTGTTGGTAAGAAGTAGAACAACTGGAACTTGCATAGTACAACCATTTTGGGAAACAGTTTGGCAGTTTCTTTAAAAATTAAATATATAACTTCCATATTCCAGGATATTTACTCAAAAGAAATATAGCCTAAGTCCAGAAAAGATTTATATAAAAATGTTCATGGCAATTTTTTTTTGTACTGGGAATTTAACCCAGGGGCACT
Organism: Marmota monax; assembly: GCF_021218885.2. Taxonomy (NCBI): domain Eukaryota; kingdom Metazoa; phylum Chordata; class Mammalia; order Rodentia; family Sciuridae; genus Marmota; species Marmota monax. The sequence goes on along the minus strand of NW_026693476.1, from coordinate 6,901,207 downwards.
TTATCACTGAGCTATATCCCCAGCCCTTATTTTTTTAAAGATTGAGACAGAGTCTCACTTAAGTTTCTCAGGGCCTCACTAAATTGCTGAGGCTGGCCTTGAATTTGTGATCCTCCTTCTCAGCCTCCCAAGTCACTGGGATTACAGGTGTGTACCACTGCACCCATAGCAATTTTATTTGTAATGGCCAAAAAACAGAAATATTCGGTATGCTCATTATCAGTAAAATGGAGAAACAAATTGTGTTATATCCATACAGTGGAATAATATTCACCAATAAAAGGACTAATTTATTGATACATACAAAATACAGACGAATCTCAAATCATTATGCTAAGTGAAAGAAGATGGATGGAAAGTAATACATATTGTATGTATTAGAGAACGCAAACTAATCCATAGTCACATAAGATCAGTGTTGAGATGGGGCAGGGGTGCAAAAGAGAAATGGAAAGAAGGGATGGCAAAGGGGTACAGAGAGCCTTCAGGGGTGACGGCTATGTTTCCTGTCTTGATTTTGGCAATGCTTTTTCGTGGGTGTGTTTAAAACTTATGAAGTCATGTGGCTCAGTGGTAGAGCGCCTGCCTAGCATGTGTGAAGCACTGGGTTCAATTCTCAGCACCATATATAAATAAATCAATAAAATAAAAGGTTCATCCATAACTAAAAATATATTCTTAAAAAAAAACTTATAAGCCCATACACTTTAAATATGGGTAGTTTATTTTATGTTAATTATACCTTGATACACCAGTAGAGAGGGAAGACAGACAAAGATGCACAGAGAGAACTCATAAATAAAGATATAACTTATAATTATGACATCCCACGAAGTAAGAGAAGTGACAGAGGCTGCAGCTCTGATGGTGCCCTAGCCCTAAAACTTTTAGGATGGAATAATCCCAGAAGGCCCAGAGGCTGACCCTTTCCCAGATCCTTGACACAAACTTTTCCTTTACCAGGACATCCTTACTGTCTGGTGGACGTCAAGGCATCCTGCAAGCCAGCTCTAATCTGATCTTGGCAGGCAGTCTGTGGCTCTGTGCTCTCTTTACACCTGGAAATCCAGTAATACACTCCCTCAGCATTCTAGGATGTAAGATTTGTGGCTTCGGGTGTTCCTAAAAGACCCTAAGGGTCCACAACTTGTATTGATTTGTCATTTTCCTCAGGCACAAATTTGATTCCAGTCAGTTGTAGAGGAGGCAAAGTAGCTGAGAGAGTGAGCAAGAGAAACCCCTGAGAGCCCGACCCGGCTTGGTTGGTCTCTACTGGATATAAAAATTTTTTTCCTTTATAAAGAATGGATGTCGGGCTGGGGTTGTGGCTCAGCGGTGAGTGCTCGCCTAGCACATGCGAGGCCCTGGGTTCGATCCTCAGCACCACATCAAAACCAATAAATAAAATAAAGGTGTTGTGTCCAACTGCAACTAAAAAATAAATACTAAAAAAAAAAAAAAAAAGAATAGATGCCCACAAAAGAGCTCTCAGCTGGTGATGGAAATGAAGAGTAAGTGAAGTGATCCAAGGAAGGGATGGTCCTTCGCCAGAAAATAGCTTTATAAATTACTTTAATCTTTTATTAAGAATCTGGAAGCGTCATTTAAAAATCATAGTTGTACTCGACAGCATTTTATGGGGAGAAGTTATATACGACAGAGGCATTAACAGATTGGAAATTTGAAAAGGCTCTGGGCTTTGCCCCTCAATAATGTCAAAAGTGGCTCTGGTGATATTGACCACATTGCACTATAATTATGTGTTTAGCTATTTCCCCTCTAGTCTAAGAAGCAGAATCTTCCGGACGGACTCTCATGCTACATTATATGGGGTCAGATCTCAGTTCACTTAATAGCATGGTGAACTTGAACAGGTTACTTAACTTCTGTGTGCCACAATTACCTCATCTTTAAAATGATAAGTAGAGCTGGGCACGGTGGTGCCCAACTGTAATCCAAACTACTTAGAAGGCTCAGGTAGGAGGAATCTCAAACTTGAGGCCAGACTCAGCAATTTTGCGAGACCCTGTCTCAAAATAAAAAATAAAAAAGGGCTGTGGTTGTAGTTCAGTGGTAAAACATTATTGGGTTCAATCCCTAGTACCATAGATAAATGAATAATAGGACTGGGGATGTGACTTAATGGTAGAGCACCCCTGAGTTTAATCCTCAGTATCATAGGAAGAAAAAATGTTAAGTAGCATAGTACCTGCCTAATCAAGTTAATTTTGAGAATTAAACATGGCAGTAGATAAAAAGCACTTAAATCAATGTCTGACCTATCAAAAGTGATAGATAAATGCTCATAATTACTTAGTTTCCTCTAGGACAGAGTTGAAGTCTTTGGGATCATTTTTAAAGCCCCGGGTTCTCCAGTGGCTTGTGCAGATGCTTGGCACATGGTAGGTGCTCAAGAAAAGCTGGACAATTGAATGAATAAGTCACTGAGTCAATGAGTTATGTCTCTGCCACTTTGTTCCTAAAGCTGAAATTGCTTTATTTCTGGCATAACGGGGGCCTTGGGGGTTGGCTGATCTGGTGTCCAGATACAACGAACGTGGCCCACATTCCCACACTGTCACATCCACCACCACAATCAATTGTAACTGTTGAGAATCATGATGCTGTGACTGAGATTGAGCAGGAAGAGCAGAGGGGATTGATGGAGAGTCACAGCTTGACTTTTACTCAGCATTTGGTCAGCATAGTAGAGAGATGAAGGCTAGAATCTGACAAAAATGTTCAAGACCGATGCAAACAGAGCTGCCTCAGATTCAGGCAATACCCTTGACCCCTGGGATCCATCCTCAACCTAGCATTCAAAGTGATCCTGTAAAACCCTAACTTGGACCATGTCACTTCCCTGCACAAAACCATCCAATGCTTCTCATCATACTTGGAACAAAATCCAAAATTTTTACAACAGTCCAGAAGGCCATAATCCAGTGGTACCTCTCTCAATGCATCTCCTACCCAACTCCTCTTTGCATGGTATGCTTTCTCTCTGCCTGATATGCTTTTTCCCAGAAATTCATTAGGTCTCTCTTCAAATGCCACCTTATCAGAGAGGCCTTGTCTGTCCACTTATCTAAAACTCCATGCAAGCAAGGACTTCGAATATTTTACTCATTCCTCCATCCCCAGCAGCCAACCCAATGCCTGGCACAGAATACTTAATAAGTACTTATTAAATGATTAGGCAAATAAAACCCCAGCAATTCACCTGCTTTCTGCTTGTCTCTCTCCCAGGGCTAAATCCTCCCCAACAGAGGCTTCCCCATAATAGTGAACTACCTGTGTCCAAAGTTTGTTCCGGCACCTCCAGAAGAATAAGGGAGATTAAAGTGTATTGTTGAAACAAAAATGAGATACTGATTGTGTTGGGTAATCTCAGGGGTCCCTGGCTTGACAAAATTAACTTGCATTTGCCAAAGGTTTTAAGGAAAGGTATAATGTATAAGGAAACATGTACTTCTGGGCACAGTGGTGCAATCTGTAATCCCAGCTACTCACAAAGCTGAGGCAGGAAAGTCACTAGCTCAAGGCCAGCCTGGGCAACGTAGAGAGAACCTAACTCAAAAATAAAAAACCCTTAAGAAAGGGTAGAACGGGGCAGAACCGGGCAGGGTGATGCATTCCTATAATTCCAGTGACTCAAGAGAATGGCGAGTTCAAGGTCAGCCTCAGCAATTTAATGAGTCCAAAAGCAACTTAAAGAGACCCTGTCTCAAACTATAAAATGAAAAAGGCTGCGGACCAAACTCAATGGTAAAGCACCCCTGGGTTCAATACCTACTACCAGAAATAAATAAATAAATAATTTTGTTTTTAAAGGGCTGGGAATATAGCTCAGTGGTAAAGCACTAGTTCAATCCCCAGTACTGCAAAAAAAAAAAAAAAAAAAAGTAAAAGGGGAATAAAGTCATTGATTAATGACTCCATTAAATAGCTAACATCATGGAAAGGACATACATTGAAAAGAGAGAAAGAGAAAAGGAAGACCTAAATCATTCCAGGCACAATGGCACACTCCTCTAAACCCAGTCCCAGTAACTCAGAGTAACTCAGAGGGCTGAGCAGGAGGATCACAAGTTCAAGGCCAGCCTCATCAACTTAGTGAGACTTTGTCTCAAAATTAAAAAGGGCTCGTGGCTTGGTGGTAATGCGCCCCTGGGTTCAAACCCTAGTACAAGGAAGGAAGGAAAAACTAAAAAAAACTAAATCATTGATGAGATTCAAGGTTCCTCCTGGGTGGGACTCAAGAATCAATTTGTTTTTTCGGGGGTTTTTTTGTTGGTTTTTGTTTTTGTTTTTTGTCCTTTGTTTGTTTGTTTTTTGAGATGATCTCACTAAGTTGCTTGGTGCCTTGCTAAATTGCTGAAGCTGGCTTTGAACTTGTGATCTTCCCCCCTCAGCCTCCTGAGCTGCTGGGATTACAGGCGTGCACCACCATGCCCAGCTGAAAGACATGTATTTTTAACAAGTTCTTCAGACAATTCTTAAGCAACCAGCTTAAGATATGTCCTTGGAAGGGCCTGAGAGATTCAGTAAAATATGAGCCTATGCATCACAATGGGAAAGACACGAGCTATTACAACCAAACAGGGCTGGGTTCAAAACCTGCCATCTCTATTAATCTGTAGAATCCTCTGCTATGACTTATCTCTGAGATCCTGAAGTTACATTTCTAATTAGAGTAGAAAATGATGCCTAGCCTATCTTATTGGGCTGTTCCATTGATTAAATTAAATAACATATATAATGTGCCTGGAACAAAGTTGGTACCTAATAGATGACAATCTGTTACTATTATTTGTGTGGCATTTGTTTTCTGAGTACTTACAACTTCTCTAGAATGTTTCATGGCAAATTGGCATTCTTACCCCACCACCACTAAGTGACTTCACAGAAGTCAAAACCTGTAGTGCAAAGGGTCTAGTCTGCAAATAGCAAAATTCTCAACTCATACTTTGCCTAGAGTTCCTCTTCCCTCCTCTAGAATAGATCAAGGGACATGAGTTCCTCTTCCCTCCTCTGGAACAGATCAAGGGACACATTTTTGCTCTTAACTATGCATAATCATTAATAATAAATTCTTATATTTTTAGAGTACTCACTCTACCAAGGTTTTCACATATATTTCCACAACAAAAACTTGAGAAGGTGGCAGAACAGGCACCACTAATACGTCCCCACAGAGATCTGGCGAGTGGCCTATGTGTGCGTGGCTAGAATGCGGTGCACCAGGACTGAGAACCCACAAGCCCGGTGCACACACCTTTAGGCAACATTGCACGTCATCCAGACCTTAGGACTCAGAGCTTGAGAACAAAAGAGAAAGAGGCAAGGGACATCGGCTCCTATTGCTTCCTGTCTTGCCACAAGGCAACAGAGCTCTGGAGGAATGGTTAAAGAATGACAAGTAGCTAAAGTTCATCTCTTAAACTTGGCTGTAACTTGCAAGGACGAGCCCAGTCAAATCAAAGGGTTGCAGCAGCAGAGAGCCCCAGGCTTCCAGGGTTGCCAGCCTTCTGCAACTCCACACCTCCATCTGCTGGAGGCTGCCTTGCACATAGCCTGGCCATCCCCAGGCTCCAGAAGGCCTTCTCCACCCCAATGGGGCTGCTTTAGGGGGCCACAATACAGGCTGGTGACCTCAAACTAGAATTGGGGGAATCACCTCTATTACTGTCTTATTACTTTTCTTACTATAAATCTAAATCTATGACATGGAGTGAGCCGTTTGTTCTTTCTGTTTGTCTTTCAGTTTCTCCCAAGTTTTTCCCAAGTAACCAGTGAGAAATTCAGCTGTGGCTTTCCCTGCCCTGCTAGGGTGAAATGGGACAGAATAACAAGACGCCCACTCTGCCAGATGGAAAGAATTGGGACTTCAGAGAGGAAACTGCTATAAATTTCAAAACTAGAGAGAGATAAAAGCAGCAGCATTCCCAGTAAACAGACGGAGAAATGAAGGTTTCCCAGAAAATCAAAGTAAACAGCCAGAGAGAACAACTTTATTCAGTTATCACTCAGTTATATCAGTTGAGCACCTACTATGTGCCGGTTACTGTCATACGTAGATGAAAACTCAGTTTCTGTACTTTAAGTCCCTCTGCTGGGCCACTTATCACCTTTCGCCTGTCTACCTTTCTGTTCATTTTTCTTCTGAATGTCTTCCCCCAAGACCTCAGTAACCTCACTCCAGTAAAAACAAATTCTTCTACATCCACAACACCCTCCAAGAACTTTCACTATATCCTCCTCCTCCTCACCATAACTAAATCCTGGCTTCACCCCAAGGACACTGGTTTCCTCACAGCCCTCTTAAGTGGATGCTGTTCTTCCTCCCACATGAGTTCTATTTTCCTGCCAACAAGGGAGAACTTGGGGTCAGCAGTCTCTAGCTTCCCCCGCCAGTTCCGCACATTTACTCTTCTCCCCTCGCCTAAAGCCCTCCTCGTGCTGAATGGTGCATTGATTGCCCTCTGCCTCTTCATGTTGGCACCCTGGCCCCTACAGAGGGAAGACTCTGCACTTCAACCCCCTTTATGCTCTTGAGACGCATTGCTGAAGCCACTTCATCTGACACCCTAATCTCCCCCTAACTGTCCTCATCACTCCAAATAATCTTCTACTCTCCTTTCAGCTGCCCTTTTCAAGGTCACCGTCAGACCATTACTAGGATGGTTTCCACCTTTGAAAATTAAACTTGAGCATCCCACATGGACCACAATCTTTTCAACTCCTCTCTTCCTCCCACTTCACCAATTCTGACCTCATTGATTTCCGGCACATTAACCCCTCTGCTGCCTCACAGTTTCTCTTTCCTCCTTCCCTCAATCCCCAGGTCTGAGTCTTTTAAACCCCAATCTAATCCAGTGGGGTGGTGCATGCCTGTAATCCCAGCGATTTAGGAGGCTGAGGTCAGAGGATAGCAAGTTCAAAGCCAACCTCAGCAGATTAGCAAAACCCTGTCTCAAAATAAAAATTTGAAAAGGCTGGGGTGTAGCTCAGTGATAGAGCACCCCTGGATTAAATCCCCAGTAATACACATACACCCCTCAAGCTAAGCTCTGGTAAATAACTCAGATGCTTTCTCCCCAGCCCCCTCAATTCCCTTGTTTCCTTTTCCTTCCACTAACAAGTCCTGGTGGAGAAAACTGTATACTCTAGCAAAAATTTATCCTTTGCAAATTATACGAAGGGCTGTTACAAATCAGCCTGATTCTCCCCAATTTCTCTGCAGGCAGCCTGTCCTCCTACTTCACTGACAAAATCAAAGCCAAGAACTCCCTCAACTTATCATCGCTTTCATTCATAAATATGTTCACATTACCCACCACCTGTCCTTCCCTCCAGTCACCAAGCTCGAAGAGGTTCCTCTCCCTGTTAAGAGTCAGCCTTTCCACCTGGGCCTAGATCCTCATCTTCCATGTCCTCCATATCTCTGAAATTTCTTCTTCTTTCTTCTATAAGTATAGCACCCAGGGCCACTCAGGAGACATAAGCTACATCGTAATTTGAACAGGAAATTTTTAACAGAAAGACTTACAGTATCAACTGTCATGAGGAATTACTCTCTGATGGAAAAGGAAGAACTCTATAAAATACACAAATGTGAATGCTTCAAGACATGAGGCGTCTCTACCTCTTGGGCTAAAACAGAGCATCCAAAAGGATCAGTTTGGGAGAGGCCACACCCCTAGGCCGATATCCTTGGAAAGAGTACAGCCTTGATCGACTGGATGTCAGAGTTTCACTGAGATGCTGTGCCAACAGGGGGGCCTGGGGAAGCCATTCACGTAGAAGCTTTGTGCTGCAGAACTCTCCGAGGCTATCCTACACTGCCCAGGAAACCATCTGGAGTGACAAAGAACATTCTTGAAATATTGCCCTACCAAGCTTGTTAGAGCAATGCTTATAAGGAAAGGACTTTGGAAGCCATGCTTTGGTATGCTGGGAGAAGCTGCCCACAGGGAAGGACTGGGTGCCGCTGACCACCATGTGTGTGGCTGGTCACTGCATGTTGATGGGGCTCTGAAGGAGTCTGCCAAGATCAGCATACTGGCAAAGCTTTTTCTCTCCAGTGTCCCTTCAATGCCCTCTACTGACAAAGCTTAACATCAAGCCAGCCGGCCAAAAAAAAAAAAAAGTTTACAGGGTTTACAAGACAGAGCAGACGATGAATAGAATATTTGGAAATCGAAGGCAACAACTTGGTAACTGGCATAGTTAGTATCTTCAACTTCCATTTATTTACCATCTTCTTCATTCAGCCTATGAAGATGTGCAGGTGCTACTAACTAAACACACATACACCCTTCCGGGCCCTACACTTCCCACTAATTATGACCGTAGCTTACTTCCTTTTAAGCCAAGCTTCTAGAAAATGCGGTTCTCCGTCATCATTTTCTCTCTCCCATTTTCCTGTCATCCCTTTTTCTGCTTTAGCATGGCTCCAACCACCATTATACACAGAAATTTCTGTAATCAAGCTCTTCAGTGAAATTCAAAGGATATTTTTTATCCTTATCCTTCGTGACTTGATACCTAAGAAGAATTTTACACTGAGAACAACTCCTCTGTCTTTCTTTGGATTCTGTGATGATCCTTTTGGTTGACTGTATTATTTTCTCAAATTTTCCTTTCCCTCCAGCCTTGCCAGGGTTCATAGTGAACAGAGTATCTTCAGTGACTTTTGACTTAGCTGTGGGACTTGTATTAGCTGGTACCACATGAACTGAACTGACAACGTGATCCAAAAGAGGCTGTAAGAGACTTTGTGAGTTTCCATCTATCTGCCTTCCTACACTCCAGCCTTCCACCAACTGAAACAAGCACCCAAACAAGCCGTTCCTCCATAAGCCAGAATCCCAGCGTCAGACCTGAATGCAACCCACAGCCAGAACTACCAGAATAGCCCACAAGGTCATGGACATGAAATACATGTTGGTTGTTGTAAGTTACTAAGACTTTAGGGTTTGGCAATGCAGCAAAAACTAATCTCTAGCTAGATAAACTAATAAAAGAGAGAAACACAAGTTACAAATATCAGGAATAAAAGAGAGAACCACTGTGGTTTCTATAGATACTAAAAGAATATAAAGAATATCTATGCCTATAATCCCAGCAATTTGAGAGGCTGAGGCAGAAGGACCACAAGCATGAGGCCAGTCTGGGCAAGTTAGTGTGATCTTGTCTCAAATAAAATAAAAACAAGGCTGGGGATGTAGCTCAGTGGTAGAGCACACCTAAGTTTAATCCTCAGTACCAGGAAAAAAATAAAAAAGGATATGAAGTATTCAAATTCTTTAAAAGACAAATTAAGCTGATACAAGAGAAATATAAGCTCTAAATAGCTCTTTATCCACTAAAAAAATTGTATTTTTATTTAAGAACTTTCCACAAGGGACTATAAATATAACTCAGTGGTAGAGCACATCCTTAGCATTTATGAGGCCCTCTTTTCAATCCCAGCAGCAAAAAAAAAAAACAACTTTCCACAAAGAAAATGCTAGACCAAACAGCCTCGGTGATGAATTTTACCTATCTCTGAAGGAGGAAATACTACTAATCATTCACACTCTTTCAGAAGGTAAAGGAGGAGGGAACTGTTATCAATCGCTTTATTACCAGTATCAACCTACTATCAGAACATGCAAACGCATACCAAGAAAATAAAACTGGTCCAATATCTCCCACAAATGCTGATGCACCATCCCTAGTAAAATATTGGTAACTATAATAATCAATATAAAGAATGATATACCATGATCAAGTGGGGTTTCTCTGGAGTGCAAGACTGATTTCATGATAATCAATCACTGCAAATTATCACATTAAGAGAATAAAGGAGGAAAATCATATGATCATCTTAATAGATGCAGAGAAAGCGTTTGACAAAATTCAACATCTATCCATGCTAAGGCTCTCAACAAACTAGGAATAGAAAGAATTTCTTGAATCCAATAAAAATATCTACAAAAAGCCAGATGCTCACATTGTACTTAACAGTTAAAGACCGAAAGCTTTCACTCCCAAGAGCAAGAACAAAGCAAGAAAATCTACTCTGTCCACTTCTACACAACATTGTACAGAGTTCCTAGTACAACAACGAGAGAAGGAGACTACAAGTTGCAAAGGAAATAAAACTTTCTGTATTCACAGATAAAATGACTGGGCTTATAGACATTTCTAAGGAATCTACCGCAATAATGTGAAAACTAATAAGAATTTAGAAAGGTTGCAGGATACTAGGTCAAATGTCAAAACTCAATTGTGTTTCCATCGACTATCAATGAATCATTGGAAAATCTTTTTAAAATTTAATACCATTGAAAGTAGCATCAGGACTTCACATTCTGATCAAAATGGAATAGCAGGCACTAAATTTACTCTCCTACTCAATTCCAGACAAAATATACGAAACAACAGACCTTAGCATCAGGCAGCCCAGGCAGTGAATCCTAAGGGAGGAAACAAGCAAAGCAACCACAGCCACATCCTCCATCTGTGACAGGACCCAGAAGTCGCCCTCGGTTCAGAAGAGCATTCTGGGAATCCCAGGAGGCCAAGGCAAGAGAGTTCAGAGGCAGAGCACCAGAAGGAGCTCCACGAATCTGCAGAAGGTCCCCCTGAAGTCTTCAGCCAAATGCTGAGCTGCACATTCATGTGAGGAAACTGCTAAAGGCTGACGGAAATTATACCTGAAAGAAGGAGAGTGAAAATCCCTTGGGGTTCACCTTGTAGCAGAGTGGAAAACATCATAATTTACAGGTCATCAGATTATTTTTTAATGATACTAAAGCGTTGAACCCAGGGGTACTTAACCACTGCACTACATCCCATCCCTATTCATTTTTTATTTTGAAGAGTCTCACAAACTTGCTTAGGTCCTTGCTAAATTGCCCAGACTGGCCTCAAATTTGCAATCTCCTGCCTCAGCCTCCTAAGTCACTTGGTGTTATCAGATTTCTTTAGAAAGGTATTGCCTTAGAAGTGGAGCAATATTAGCCAGAGATCCAGAGTATGATAGTTCTAGTTATGCCTAAGCAAAGCAAGTCCAAAAGGACCAGTTTCTACCTGGGTGCAGTGGTATATGCCTGTAATCCCAGTGACTCAGGAGACTGAGGCAGGAGAATCTCAAGTTCAAGGCCAGACTGTGAAACTTAGCAAGGCCCTAAGCAACTCAATAACACCTTGTCTCAAAAAAAAAAAAAAAAAAATACTGGGGATGTAACTCAGTTGTAAAGCACCCCTGGGTTCAATTTCCAAGTACAAAAAAAAAAAAAGCTATATTACATATATTCAAAAGGTAAAGGAAGATTAAGCATGTTTAATAAAAGCATGGAATATGTTTTTAGAGACTGGACTCAAACTTCCAAAGATAAAAGTTTTATTTTTTAAAAAGACAAGTTAAGTTCAAGACATGGCAATAGAAACCATCCCAAATGAAATACAGAAAGAATAAAGACTGAAAAAATGACCAGAGTATGAGATCTGTGAGACAACTTCAAATGACTGATTATATATGCAATTGGGCCCAAAAGAAAAGAAAGGAGAGGTCGGAAAAAAATATTTGAAGAAGTAATAACCGAAATTCCCCAAATTTTATGAAAACCAAAATCCTATAGATGTAAGAAACTCAATAAACCGCAAGCACAAAAAACATGAAAAAAGCAAGACACATCACAAGATTACATCAAAAACACGAAATGCTTAGGAATAACTTTAACAAAATATGTGCAAAACTTAAACATGGAAATCATTGCTGAGAGAAATGAAAGCATATCTAATAGATGGATAAATATATTTCACTCATGGATTAGAAGCTGCAGTCTATTTTTTTCAAAGAACATTTTATGGCAACGTGAAATGAAGTGCTTAGCTGCTTCATTCATAATAGCCCCATCGTATAAATAATCCAAATGTCCATCAAATAGAGTAGATAAGCAAATTGTGTTATAGTCATTCAATGAAATTTTACCCAGAAATAAAAAAGGAACAAGTTACTGACCCTGAAATAGAATGAAGCAAAATACAAAAGAATACATATTGTGTGATTCCATTTATAAGAAATTCTAGAATAGGCAAAATTCATCTCTGGTGATAGAAAGCAGACCCAGTGATTGCCTGGAGGAGGCAACATTAGGAATGACTGGAGAAGGACACAAGGGAACTTAAAATCTGTTGGAAATACTCTGTGTCCCCGCTGGAATGGAGGTTACATGGGTATATGCATTTATCGAAACTACACAGGAAGTGCCTGCCGGCTGCTGCTGATGGCATCTGTGTGGGAACTGTGCACTCAAAATGCATATGTTAGTTGTATGCAAATTACTTCAAGAAAGTTTTGATTTGGTTTGATTGGGGGTGTTTGTTTGTTTGTTTGTTTGTTTTGAGATGGGGGTCTCACTATGCTGCTCAGGCTGGCCTCAAACTCATGGGTTTGAGCAATTCTCCTGACTCAGCCTCTACCAGGCACACACCACCACACCTAGCTAATAAGATCTGTTTTTTTTTTTTGTTTGTTTGTTTGTTTTAATGAAATAGGAAAAAAATCTAACTAAATTCAGCCCCCTCTCTTGATTCTCCACCAACATCTCTGGACAGTTTTTGTTAATCTTCTTTAAGACTTTTCACTTTATTTACTTTTTTTTTTAATTTTTTATTGTTGGTTGTTCAAAACATTACAAATTTCTTGACATATCATATTCCACACTTTGATTCAAGTGGGTTATGAACTCCCACCTTCACCCCATACACAGATTGCAGAATCACATCAGTTACACGTCCATTGATTTACATATTGCCATACTAGTGTCTGTTGTGCTCCGCTGCCTTTCCCATCCTCCACCCTCCCCCCTCCCCACCTCTCCCCTCCCCTCCCCTCCTCTCTCTCTACCCCCTCCACTGTATAACCCTGAGGGTCTCCTTCCATTTCCATGCAATTTCCCTTCTCTCTCCCTTTCCCTCCCACCTCTCATCCCTGTTAAATGTTAATCTTCTTCTCCTGCTCTTCGTCCCTACTCTGATCTTAGTTACTCTCCTTATATCAAAGAAGACATTTGGCATTTGTTTTTTAGGGATTGGCTAGCTTCACTTAGCATAATCTGCTCTAATGCCATCCATTTCCCTGCAAATTCTATAATTTTGTCATTTTTTAATGCAGAGTAATACTCCATTGTGTATAAATGCCACATTTTTTTTATCCATTCGTCTATTGAAGGGCATCTAGGTTGGTTCCACAGCCTTGCTATTGTGAATTGTGCTGCTATGAACATCGATGTAGCAGTGTCCCTGTAGCATGCTCTTTTTAGGTCTTTAGGGAATAGACCAAGAAGGGGAATAGCTGGGTCAAATGGTGGCTCCATTCCCAGCTTTCCAAGAAATCTCCATACTGCTTTCCAAATTGGCTGCACCAATCTGCAGTCCCACCAGCAATGTACAAGTGTACCCTTTTCCCCACATCCTCACCAGCACTTGTTGTTGTCTGACTTCATAATGGCTGCCAATCTTACTGGAGTGAGATGGTATCTTAGGGTGGTTTTGATTTGCATTTCTCTGACAGCTAGAGATGGTGAGCATTTTTTCATGTACTTGTTGATTGATTGTATGTCCTCCTCTGACAAGTGTCTGTTCAGGTCCTTGGCCCATTTGTTGATTGGGTTGTTTGTTCTCTTATTGTCTAATTTTTTGAGTTCTTTGTATACTCTGGATATTAGGGCTCTATCTGAAGTGTGAGGAGTAAAGATTTGTTCCCAGGGTGTAGGCTCCCTATTTACCTCTCTGATTGTTTCTTTTGCTGAGAAAAAACTTTTTAGTTTGAGTAAGTCCCATTTGTTGATTCTAGTTATTAACTTTTGTGCTATGGGTGTCCTATTGAGGAATTTGGAGCCCGACCCCCCGAGTGTAGATCGTAGCCAACTTTTTCTTCTATCAAACGGCGTGTCTCTGATTTGATATCAAGCTCCTTGATCCATTTTGAATTCACTTTTGTGCATGGCGAGAGAAAGGGATTCAGTTTCATTTTGTTGCATATAGATTTCCAGTTTTCCCAGCACCATTTGTTGAAGATGCTATCCTTCCTCCATTGCATGCTTTTAGCCCCTTTATCAAATATAAGGTAGTTGTAGTTTTGTGGATTGGTTTCTGTGTCCTCTATTCTGTACCATTGGTCCACCCGCCTGTTTTGGTACCAGTACCATGCTGTTTTTGTTACTATTGCTCTGTAGTATAGTTTGAAGTCTGGTATCGCTATACCGCCTGATTCACACTTCCTGCTTAGCATTGTTTTTGCTATTCTGGGTCTTTTATTTTTCCATATGAATTTCATGATTGCTTTCTCTATTTCTACAAGAAATGCCGTTGGGATTTTGATTGGCATTGCATTAAACCTATAGAGAACTTTTGGTAATATCGCCATTTTGATGATGTTAGTTCTGCCTATCCATGAACAGGGTATATTTTTCCATCTTCTAAGATCTTCTTCTATTTCTCTCTTTAGGGTTCTGTAGTTTTCATTGTATAAGTCTTTCACCTCTTTTGTTAGGTTGATTCCCAAGTATTTTATTTTTTTTTTGAAGATATTGTGAATGGAGTGGTTGTCCTCATTTCCATTTCAGAGGATTTGTCGCTGATATACAGGAATGCCTTTGATTTATGCGTGTTGATTTTATATCCTGCCACTTTGCTGAATTCATTTATTAGCTCTAATAGTTTCTTTGTAGAGCCTTTTGGGTCTGCTAGATATAGAATCATATCATCTGCAAATAGTGATAATTTAAGTTCTTCTTTTCCTATTTTGATGCCTTTAATTTCTTTCGTCTGTCTAATTGCTCTGGCCAGTGTTTCGAGAACTATGTTGAACAGAAGTGGTGAGAGAGGGCATCCCTGTCTTGTTCCAGATTTTAGAGGGAATGCCTTCAGTTTTTCTCCATTCAGAATGATGCTAGCCTGAGGCTTAGCATAGATTGCTTTTACAATATTGAGGTATGTTCCTGTTATCCCTAGTTTTTCTAGAGTTTTGAACATAAAGGGATGCTGTACTTTGTCAAATGCTTTTTCCGCATCTATCGAGATGATCATATGGTTCTTATTTTTAAGTCTATTGATGTGGTGAATAACATTTATTGATTTCCGTATATTGAACCAGCCTTGTATCCCAGGGATGAATCCTACTTGATCATGGTGCACAATTTTTTTGATATGTTTTTGTATCCGATTCGCCAGAATTTTATTGAGGATTTTTGCATCTAGGTTCATTAGAGATATTGGTCTGTAGTTTTCTTTCTTTGAAGTGTCTTTGTCTGGTTTAGGTATCAGGGTGATGTTGGCCTCATAGAATGAATTTGGAAGTTCTCCCTCTATTTCTATTTCCTGAAGTAGCTTGAAAAGTATTGGTATTAGTTCTTCTTTAAAGGTTTTGTAAAATTCTGCTGTATACCCATCCGGTCCTGGGCTTCTCTTAGTTGGTAGTCTTTTTATGGTTTCTTCTATTTCCTCAATTGATATTGGTCTGTTTAGGTTGTCTATATCCTCCTGACTCAATCTGGGCAGATCATATGACTTAAGAAATTTATCTATGCCTTCACTATCTTCTAATTTATTGGAGTATAAGGATTCAAAATAGTTTTTGATTATCTTCTGTATTTCTGAAGTGTCTGTTGTGATATTGCCTTTTTCATCCCGTATGCTAGTAATTTGAGTTCTCTCTCTTCTTCTCTTCGCTAGCATGGCTAAGGGTCTGTCGATTTTGTTTATTTTTTCAAAGAACCAACTTTTAGTTTTGTTAATTTTTTCAATTGTTTCTTTTGTTTCGATTTCATTAATTTCAGCTCTGATTTTCATTATTTCTTGCCTTCTACTTCTTTTGCTGTTGTTTTGCTCTTCTTTTTAAGGATTTTGAGATGAAGTATGAGATCATTTATTTGTTGGTTTTTTCTTTTTTTAAGGAATGAACTCCAAGCAATGAATTTTCCTCTTAGAACTGCTTTCAATGTGTCCCATAGATTCCGATATGTTGTGTCTGTGTTTTCATTTATCTCTAAGAATTTTTTAATTTCCTCCTTGATGTCTTCTATAACCCATTGATCATTCAGTAACCTATTGTTCATTCTCTAAGTGATGCATGATTTTTCCTTCCTTCTTTTATTGTTGATTTTCAGTTTCATTCCATTATGATCAGATAAGATGCATGGTATTATCTCTACTCCTTTATATTGTCTAAGAGTTGCCCTGTGACATAATATATGATCTATTTTTGAGAAGGATCCATGTGCTGCCGAGAAAAAAGTATAACTGCTTGATGTTGGGTGGTATACTCTATATATGTCAATTAAGTCTAGGTTATTAATTGTGTTTTTGAGTTCTATAGTTTCCTTATTCAACTTTTGTTTGGAAGATCTGTCCAGTGGTGAGAGAGGTGTGTTGAAGTCTCCCATGATTATGGTATGGTGGTCTATTAGACTCTTGAACTTGAGAAGAGTTTGTTTGACGAACATAGCTGCACCATTGTTTGGGGCATAAATATTTATGATTGTTATGTCTTGTTGGTGTATGGTTCCCTTGAGCAGTATGTAGTGTCCCTCTTTATCCCTTTTGATTAAATTTGGCTTGAAATCTATTTTATTTGATATGAGTATGGACACTCCTGCTTGTTTCCGAAGTCCATATGAGTGATATGATTTTTCCCAACCTTTCACCTTCAGCCTATGTATGTCTTTTCCTATCAAATGCGTCTCCTGTAGGCAGCATATTGTTGGGTCTTGTTTTGTTGTTAGAGTCTGTAAACAAGTCAAAAATAACACCTGGCATTTTGCCAGGGGAATGTTAGAGTTCGTAAACAAGTCTGGATGGTGCCTGGCAAAATGCCAGAGGGAGTGGTTTGAGAAGTAACAAAAGCAAGCCATTAAGTGTGGAGATTCCTGATTGGTTGACTGCTGTATCTAGTTTATGCTAATTAGATAAGCTCTGTGGAATGTATAAATACTGCTCCTGTCCTGCAATAAACGGCTCCCACTCCTGCTGTATCAATCTACACAAGTTGTTCGTCACCCCCCGGTTATTTTGCTGCAGCCAGACAGACTGTGGCATTTTGTGATCCATTCTACTAGCCTGTGTCTCTTAATTGGTGAGTTTAAGCCATTAACATTTAGGGTTATTATTGAGATATGGGTTGTTCTTCCAGCCATATTTGTTTATTTCTGTTACTAAACATGGTTTGTTTTCCTCTTTGATTATTCCCCCCCCCCTTTACTGTCCAACCTCCCACTGTTGGTTTTCATTGTTATTTTCCATTTCCTCTTCCTGTAATGTTTTGCTGAGGATGTTTTGAAGAGATGGTTTTCTAGCTGTGAATTCTTTAAACTTTTGTTTATTGTGGAAGGTTTTAATTTCATCTTCCATCCTGAAGCTTAATTTCGCTGGATACACAATTCTTGGTTGGAACCCATTTTCTTTCAGTGTTTGAAATATGTTATTCCAGGATCTTCTAGCTTTCAGAGTCTGTGTTGAAAGATCAGCTGTTATCCTGATTGGCTTACCCCTAAATGTAATCTGCTTCCTTTCTCTTGTAGCTTTTAAAATTCTCTCCTTATTCTGTATGTTGGGCATCTTCATTATAATGTGTCTAGGTGTGGATCTCTTATGATTTTGCACATTCGGCGTCCTGTAGGCTTCTAGGATTTGGGATTCTGTCTCATTCTTCAAGTCTGGGAAGTTTTCTCGTATTATTTCATTGAATAGACTGCTCATTCCTTTGGTTTGGAGCTCTGTACCTTCCTGTATCCCAATGACTCTTAAGTTTGGTCTCTTAATGTTATCCCATATTTCTTGGATGTTCTGCTCATGGTTTCTTAACAGTCTTGCTGAGCTGTCTATGTTCTTTTCCAGTTGAAATACTTTGTCTTCATTGTCTGATGTTCTATCTTCTAAGTGTTCTACTCTGCTGGTAGTATTCTCCATTGAGTTTTTAAGTTGGTTTATTGCTTCCTGCATTTCTAGGATTTCTGTTTGTTTGTTTTTTATAACCTCTATCTCCCTGTAAAGGTGATCCTTTGCTTCCTGGATTTGTTTGCGTAATTCATTGTCTGATTTTGCTGTCTAATGTCTTCCTTGATACTCCAGATCATCTGAAGCATGTATATCCTGAATTCTTTATCTGACATTCCATCTGCTGCAGCTGTTACCTCTTCTAAAGTTGCGTTGACCTGCATTGCTTGTGGTCCTTTCTTTCCTTGTCTTTTCATACTGCTTGCGTATCTTTCCTGCAGGCGCGGGCGGCGGCTCTGCTCTCTCCTTATTCCAATTGGGGTGTTGTGGCTACCACGCCGGCAGGTCACTGGGCCTGTTCTGGGCGCTGGCGGTGGCTCTGTTCTGCCCCTACTCCAATTGGGGTGACGAGTGTACCACGCCAGCAGGCCACCGGGCCTGATCCACCGGTCGGTTGCAGGTTTGCCTACCCTGCAGGCGCGGGCGGCGGCTCTACTCTGCCCCTACTCCAAATGGGGTGACGTGTCTGTCATACTGGCAGGCCACTGGGCCTGTCCCGCTGGTCCGTCGCAGATCTGTCCACCTTTCAGGCACGGGTGGCGGCTCTGTTCTGCCCCTACTCCAATTGGGGTGTCGTGACTACCCCGCCTGCAGGTCGCTGGGCCTGTTCCTGGCACGGGCGGCGACTCTGCTCTGACCCTACTCCAATTAGGGTGGTGTGTGTACCACGCTGGCAGGCTCCTGGGCCTGATCCGCCGGTCTGTCGCAGGTCTGCCTACCTTGGAGGCGCGGGCGGCGGATCTGCCCTGCCCCTCCTACCACGCCTGCGGACCCCTGGGCCTGATCTGCAGGTTGGTCACAGGTCTGCTCACCCTGCGGGCACGGGTGGCGGTTCCGCTCCGCCCACTCCAATTGGGGTCACGTGGCCACCACACCGGTAGGGCCTGATCCGGGCGTGGGAGAAGGATCTGCTCTGCCCCTACTCCAGTTGGGGTGACGTGTGTACCACACTGGCAGGCCACTGGGCCTGACCCGCCAGTCTGTGACTGGTCTGTTTACCTTGCAAGCGCGGGCCCTCCTACCACGCCCATGTACCACTGGGTCGTGGGTCTGCCCACCTTGTGGGTGCGGGTGGCGGCTCCGCTCCGCCCCCTCTCCAATTGGAGTCATGCGGTCACCACACTGGCGAGCCGCTGGGCCTGTTCCGGGCGCTGGCGGCAGCCCGGCTCCTCCCCTCTGGCTCAACGGCAAATTGAGGAGACTCGGGTGTCTGTGCCTCTCCCCCCCTACCAGGAGACCAACTGTTTCTGTCGCCGCTGGTATTGATGAAGTTCTCTCCTCCGCAGCTTTCTGATGACATCAGATCTCTGCCATGTTGGTATCCTATGCGAATGGCAGCATTTCGTTCCCCTTGCCTGGCAACCCAAGCAACGGGTGAGTCCTGACCGGCCCTCAGCAGGACCCGGACCGAGACGCAGTTTCCGTGGGCTCCTAGCCCTGGGCCAGGGCAGTTCCGGGAGCAGGAACTTGGCCGCCCCGCGCTCGGTGTTCGCTCCGATAAGATCAGGTTCTAAGAAGCCCCCAGGCACTGAACCCTAGCAATCTGTCTGCAAGCCGCAGGCGAATGGCAGCCTGAAATTACCTGTTCTATGGCTGAATGAGCTGCGGTCAGTCGAAAACAGGGATGGTGACGTCAGCTTTCCAACATGGTGGCTGCTGGCCTCCTCTGTGGTCTGACCGGTGTGGAGAACCGAGATGGACCGCTTCCTTCCCCCGTCTCAAACCCAGAATTCAGCCCTGAGTACGGTGCTTGCACGGCTGGCAGAAACTGCAGCGCTGTATCCCTGCGTCGCTATCTCCTCGTTTCCCAGCGCGCGCTGCAGACTCTAGCCGCGGGGCGATTTGCTGAATAAGCAGTGTTACCCTCCGTGCGACAAACCTCTCGCGTTTGAGTCCCCGTAGCCAATCCTCGTGCGATGGAAATCCTTCCTCCAGGTTCCGGAGCACCCCACTATTGCTGGAAATTCCTAACAAGATATCCTTTAGCCGTCCTGACTTGTCATACTCCCACACAGTGAAGCAGCACACGGGGGCAATGCACTCCCCTCGCCGCCATCTTCCTTCCCACTTTATTTACTTTTGAAACAGAAGTTTCCTGATGTTCGTCTTCAATGCTCTTCTCCTTATATAACCCTAATTATTTCACTCACTGATTATGGTATAACTACTACCTATTTGAAGATCATTTTCAAGCCTATATTTCTTACACAGACTTTTCCCCAAGAGCTCCAGACAGGTATATCCAAAGGCCTAATGAAAAATCTCTACCTTAAACCCAGCATGTCCAAAACTGAGATCGATGACCACATAACTGCCTTTCGACTGCCAATCTTGCCTTTTCTACTGTATTCTTCATATATGACGATGCATAGTGCCCCTGGGCTTAAAAATATATAATTTGATAAAAAATCGGAAGCCAAGCACAAAGGTGCATTC
The DNA here is from genome assembly GCF_021218885.2 of Marmota monax. Taxonomy (NCBI): domain Eukaryota; kingdom Metazoa; phylum Chordata; class Mammalia; order Rodentia; family Sciuridae; genus Marmota; species Marmota monax. The sequence goes on along the minus strand of NW_026693476.1, from coordinate 6,880,720 downwards.
CTGTATTCTCAGCAACTCAGGAGGCTAAGGCAGTAGGATCACAAGTTCAAGGCCAACCTCAGCAATTTATTGATACTATGTATCAAAATGGAAAGAATTTTTTAAAAGATTATGGGTTGTAGCTCGGTGATAAAGTACCCCTGGGTTCAATCCCCAGTACCAAAAGCAAACAAAAAACCCCCCTATATTCCATATATTCAAGGAGCATTTTATGTATTATTTGTTGAATGAATGAGATATAAAATCACTAGCAGCCAGAAACTTCCATTCTCCCTTCAATATGTCACCCCTTCTATATGATTAATCACATAATCAATAAGTTTTATGGAAATTATCTAGATCAGCCTGTCCCTCCCTTTGGGAGGCTGGTTATGAGACACTGAGCAAATTCTCACCTCTTTCAGGCCTCAGACACATAATATAAAAGTCATGGCCAGGATCGATGCCTATAATCCTAGCAGCTTGGGAGCCTGAAGCAGGAGGATCTCAAGTTCAAAGCCAGCCTCAGCAAAAGCGAGATGCTAAGCAACTCAGTGAGACACCGTCTCTGTGGTCCCTAAAGATAAACACATAGGCTTTTACAGTTGAAAGAGTCTACAAAATAGGGCTGGGATGTGGCTCAGTGGTCGAGTGCCCCTTAGTTCAACCCCCAGTACCCTACCCCTTCCTCCAAAAAAAAGCAAGCCTTGGGGTTTGGAAACAAATAGAAGTGGATTCAGATTCCCGCTTTGATACATCCTTAGCATGTTTAATTCTTTTATTTCTCATCTATGAAGCAGGGAGAGTAATAATAATATTTAAGGTGGTTATGATATTAAATGAAATAGAAGGCTAGTCCACTGCCTGACACACAGGAAGTGTCACTAAATGTTAGCCTTGCTCTTATTCCTTCCCCTCCCCTCTGCCACCTCTACTCCCTCCCCAGAAGGAAAGAAGGTGAGAACAGAGTTGGCCCACACCTCTGAATGGCATCTTCTCAGACTGTCAGGCTTCAGTACAGATAACAAGAGTTACTCTCCCCTCCCCCCACCCCTCCGGCCTCTTGCTTACCACCAGAACAGCCTGCGATTGGTATTCCAGGCAGATGCAGCCAGCTGCAGAGGTGGTTATCCGATGGTGCATCTGTCTGGGAAACCAGAAAAAGGAAAACTGTGTTCAGAAGGTATATTTTTCCCCTCCCCAGGTAAGCAGGAGAAATAAAGGAATTCAAATTGGAATGACCATGCATATGAAACTCCTGCCCACCAGGTGTTTATCCCAGTTCATAAAAACAACTATTTTAAGGTAATGAAAAAACTCCCTGTTGGGGAAGCAAATGGAACCACATGTTTCTGAAACAGTTTGAGAGCAAGCAGCAAACTCCACGAGCAGGCTGCAAATGGATGTCAAGCAGGACGAGCACAGGCTGCCTGCTCAGGAATCCTCCCCGTCAAGACCTGAGGGAAGGCCAGAGCCCTAGAAATCCAACACCTAGCAGGACACCAGGTGGTGTCCACTGCTTCAGTGTGATATGGGTCGGCTCCCCTGTTTTCCTATCCCCAGAGCCTAATTCAACTTCATTTCTCTTTCTTTAACACTGAATTTGTCCTCAGGGACACTGTCTCCCCAGTTCTTCCTTTCTCTGTGGTCCCTAAAGATAAACACATAGGCTTTTACAGTTGAAAGAGTTTATTGCTACTCACTAGAGGAAAATAGGAAATAACAAGGCCAACAAAGATGAAGACAGTTATTTAGCTAATGAGCCTTTATCTGCATGGTGAACAAATGTCCCTCTTTGCCCACAACAATCCTGGCTTACACCTGTTCTCGTGGCATATTATTAATAGCATCCCTCTTCCTCTCAAAAGTATTCTTGGTTTGTCATAGGTAGAATGAATGATCCTATTTATGTCATTTACTTTATGCAAGGTATATAAAACTTAGCCTATGTAACCCTCAAAGCAATCCCACAAGGTAAGAAACTTTTATTTATTTACTTTTGGTATTGGAAATTGAACCCAGGGGCACTCTACGGCTGAGCTCCATCACCAGTCCTTTCTATTTTTTATTTTAAGACAGGGTCTCATTAAGTTGCTTAGGCTGGCCTCCAACTTTTGATCCTCCTGCCTCAGCCTCCTGAATTGCTGGGATTGCAAGGATGCACCTCCACATCTGGCAAGAAACATTTTTAAAATAACAAAATCCCCCTTTAACACATATAATTTTATGCCTTTTATCGTTAAAATTAACTAAACTAAAATAAAACAAATATATACCTTTCAAAAAAAATAACAAAATCAAGGCACAGAGAGGTCAATTAACTTGTTCGAGCTCACACAGATGATCAGTATCTGAGCCAGGATTTGAAGCGAGGTAGTCTGGCTTCAATATACTTGCTCTTCATCACGGCGGACTTTGACAAGGCTTTCGGAAATCACTTATTTTTATATTTAATAAACATTCCACACGCCTCCTTTGTGCCAGGCACCATTCGACAAACTAGACATACAATCATGAACCAGGTCACAAAGAGCTTCCAGTCTGAGGGAGATACAGATACAAATAAAAGGACAGGGAGTACAGGTGCATGGAGAACGAATGGGACAGAGTAGCATCTGATCTGGTCTTAAGAGATCATAGGAAGTAACAACTGAGGAGAGTCCTGAAGACAGAGGAGTTCACTGAACTAAAAAAAAAAAAAAAAAAATCAAGGAAAGGCAGTTCAGGGAGAATAGTGAATCAAAAGGTCTTAAAGCCAAAGATCATAATAAATTAAGAGCATTCCAGCAGTTTTCATAGGCTTAGTGCTGCCTGTGGCAGGGAACATAGTAAAAGTTGGAGGCCCTGCGTTCGATCCCCAATACCTCCAAAAATAAAAATGGAAACAGAGAAAGGAAGGAGGGAAGGAAGGAAGGAAGGAAGGAAGGAAAGATCAAACCTAGAAGGGATGCATCTGGCATGCTCACATCTACATCTATTCTAAAGTTAATAGGAAGGCCATGATATTCTAGGAACTAAGCAAAGAGAGCTGAGCAATTCTTACTTTGGAAAAAAATCATGATGGCTGCCAGACAGGAATGGATCAAAGAGGAAAGAGCTGGAGCAGACACACACGTCCAGATGAATGACTGTAGAGAGACTGGTGGGTGGAGAAGGCAGAACTGGTAAGAATCAAGATTGGCAGGATGTGGTGTGTGAGAGGAAGGGTCACAGATACCATGGAGACGTCCTAGCAGAGTCTGAAGCTCAGGAAAGAGGTCTAGGCAAGAGACATGGATCTGGGAGTCATCTGGGTAGAGATGGAAATTAAGCTATTAGATTAGGTGGTTCACTCAGGGAAGTATAGCATGAGAAGAGAAAGAACTGGCCACAAAGAATGGGAAGGAGCAGAGAGGCAACAGACCAACAAGATAGCGTGGTGTTACCGAGCAAGGTGGTGCGGGTGTGCAATCTCAGAGCTCAGGAGGCTAAGGCCAGAGGATCCCAAGCTCAAGGCCAAACTCAACAACCTAGCAAGGCCATCTCAAAATAAAAAAATAAAAAGGGCTGGGAATGTAACTCAGTGGTAAAGCACCCCTGGGTTCAATTCCAAGAAAAAGAGAGAGAGAGAGAGACGGAGTGGGGAGGTCAACGTGGCCATTAAGAGAAGACAGAAAGGGAAACTATTGTGTAAGGCTGCATGAAGTACCTTTCAGAGTGCTGAACAGCTAGACATAGCCACACAGCTAATCAGCAAGATGGTCTTTGGCAATCTCAGCATAGCAGTTTCCCAGAGCAGGCCTGAGTGAAGACAGCAAAGGCATGAGGAGAGGCTGGGAGGTGAGGACAGGAAGCAGGGAGTGGTCTCTGGGAGATCAGCAATCAGGGGAGGAGAAGGATTGCAGGCAGGTGGAAGTGGAGGTCTGGTCGTGGAACACAGACATCCAGCTCCCTGATTTCTTTTTATTTTGTATGTTTATTTATCTATTTGTTGTACTGGGAATTAAATCCAGAAATGCTCTGCCTCTAAGCAACACCCTCAGTGCTTTTTATTTTTAATTTTGAGATAGCAATTTAGCTGAGGCTGGCCTCGAAATCGAGATATTCCTGCTTTAGCATCCCAAATTGCTGCCCCCCATAGTGCTGAGATTATAGTCAGGCACCACTGTGCCTGGTATTTTTATTTATTTTTAAAATTGTGATGAGAACACTTAACATCTCTCCTCTAACAAAATTTTCAGGGTATAATACATTACCATTGACTAGGTACAATATTTACAGTAGATTTCTAGAGCTTATTCATCTTGCTTGACTAAAACTTTATGCTCATTGATTAGTAACTCCCATTTCTCACCCTCTGCCCCTAGCCCCTGACAACTACTTTTGAATCTATGAATTTGGTTATCTGAAGAACCTCCTATGGATGGTGTCAGGCAGTATTTGTCTTCTATATCTGGCTTAGTTCACTTAGAAGCCTCACTAAAATTTGGTCAAGAAAAGTCTCTGTCACAAGTTGGCTAGAGTGGAGAGAGCAGGAAGCAGAGTGGTACTAGATGATTCTGGAAAGAAGAGCAGAAGTCAAATAACAAAGATTTTGTAAATCAGTCTATACTAAGAGGACTGAAAAGTTTTAATTGGGAGGGAGTGTGACATGATCAGACAGTGTTTTCTTTTTAAAATTTTTTTAGTTGTAGTTGGACACGATATCTTTATTTTTATTTGTCTTTATTTTTATGTGGTGCTGAGGATTGAATCCAGCACCTCACACATGCTAAGGCGAGAGCTCTCCACTGAGCCACAACCTCAGCCCCAGACTGTGTTTTCTTAATATCTACTCAAACTGCTGTGTGGAGAATGGATTGGAGGGGGTTAGAATGAATGCTGAAAGACTAGTTATCATACTGTCATCATGGAGAGAGACAGGATAAAGAACACATCAAGATGATGATGGTGGTTGAAATAGGCAGAGGGTTTGAGATACCTAACAGGTAAAATTGACAGGATTCAGACTGGTGACAGGGAGGGAAAGGTATAAGTCTATCTCCTGGTATCTCATTGAATCTTTATTACAGTCTTATGAAACATCTGATTAAAGGTATTGTGTCCATCTACAACCAAACTAATAATAAATAAATAAATAAGGCTGCGGATATGGCTCTGTGGTTAAGTGGTCCTGGGTTCAATTCCCAGGATGGATGGATGGATAGATAGATAGATAGATAGATAGATAGATAGAGAGGAAGGAAGGAAAGAAGGGAGGGAGAGAGGAAAGAAAAGAGGGTGGAGCACACCTATAATCCCAGCAACTTGGGAGGCTGAGGCAGGAGAATTGCAAGTTCAAGCCCAGCCTCAGCAATTTAGCAAGGCCCTAAGCAACTTAGCAAGACCTCATCTCAAAATTTAAAAGAAATAAATAATGCGTAAGGCTCTCTGTCATACAGCTAGGAGGTCCACGGAACAGGATAGAGAAGAGTTTGGCTGCAAAGTCGCTAATCAAGACCTCTGGAGACCAAGCAGGAAGCAGTTCTGATTTTATTTTGCAGTTACCATGTATATATACTCAGGAAATAGCTAAGCATTTACAAGCAGCCACCAATGCAATGTCTGCTAACTGTCCTTGCAGCGACCAATCAAGGAGTGGACCATGGAGCAAGCACAGGGACTGTGCCTAGGGGTAAGCGGTTTGCCACTCACATGCCTAGCACAGGGGAGTGGTTTGCCATTCAGAAGCCCTTAACGTATGCCACGTATGCAGTACTCCATGCACTTGTCCCCACAAAATAACTAAAAATAAAGTTACTTTTTCCACTAAGTTAATACAAAAGTAAAGCAGCTCATCCTTGAAGGTTCCCTTCCCTCTTTTGTGCCACCAAAGTCACAGCTAGTCAATACCTCTAGCATTGCATTTCACCCACAATATTTCCATTACCCATTCACATCTGCAACAGGGAAGCAAGTAAAAATATTGTGACAGAATCTGGCTTCAGTTTGAGTTAGAGGACCTTCAGAGACAGTACAAACTGATTCTTTTGTTGAAGAAATTACTTCAAAAGATAGAACTGAAATGATAAAAGGTTGGGCAACAAGGGATTAAATTGCTCCACATGACAAAGTTACAGAAATTTTAGAGGTGGGACCACAGACATTGAGTGCCTCTGGCACTCAGGTACTCAATATATTTTTTTGTTGAATGATTGGTCCTTTAAGAAGGAGGTTAACCCCTGAAAGAGAAGATGGGAGGCAGGGTGCAGAGAGAAGGAGCCTAGAAATAAGGTGACGAAAGAGGACTGATGAAGTCAACATTGAATTCTTTGAGACGGGAATGGTCCATGAGCCTCTTGATCTAGTATTAACTGACACTCAATTTTAAATTTTCTTTTGAAAAGAAACACTGTTGCAAAACTGGGCTGGAACAGAACTTCTTTGAATCATATAAATTCCTAATCAAATGTTTAAGCAATCATCTGATAAACACTAAAGGCAAAGACTTCTTTTAGGAAACTAGTTTCCAGCCAGCTGTCGGCTCTTAGTCAAGCATCTAGAGACTTTTTGGTAGAAATTGGTTTTTTACTTCTTTTCAGATTAACACAGTAACTTAACTATTTTTGTCGTTGTTGTTTTTTAAAGAGAAAAATCAAAACTATTTTCATTCTTATAAAGTATCCCTAAGGAGACAATTTTAAATAAATCTAATTTAGGTGAAGTTCTTCTGGGCAAGTTTGAGATAAACCTTGATCTATGTGCATAATAAATTGTCTAAAATGTGGTTTTCATCTTTTAATATTTTTTAGTTGTCAATGGACTTATTTATTTATTTATTTTATATGCAGTACTGAGAACCAAAACCAATGCCTCACACATGCTAGGCAACTGCTCTACCGCTGAGCTTCTACCACTCTACAACCCCAGCCCTAAAACAGGGGTTCCTAAAGCATGGGAATTCAGTTGAAATGCACATTCTTGGGCCCACCCACACCTACTGAATCAGGCTCAGCAGCTTGTGATTCAACAAGACCTGCAGGTGATTCTAATACACCCTCAACTCTGAGAACTGCTAGTCTTTCAAAACCTTTTTAAGGTTTCTCATACCATATTTAGGCCCCCAAATTCTCAGTTAATTCTACCACACACGACACTTTTTTGATGTTATTTTAACGCTACTACGGATTGAATTCTGTTACTAAGTTACATCCCCAGCCAGCCCTTTTTGTTTTTTATTTTGAGACAGGGTCTCATTACGTTGCCCAAGCTGACCTTGAACTTAAAATTCTGCCTCAGGTTCTGGGGTCACTGGGGTTTCAGGTGTACACCACCATACCTGGCCACAGCAGTCTTTCAATAGCAGTGCTCTGGATAACAATAGATAAGGATCACAGTCAGCATCTTAAAATTGCTGGCAGTGATCAGCAGCAAAATTATGGCCAAGGCAAATTGAGGAAAAGTTAGGGGCCAAGTGACAATTGTGAAGCAGACTGTGCTTTGAGCTAACCTGAAAGCAAACAAGAAATAAACCCTCAAATGAGTAGCAGACACTTGCAGTATGCCTAAACATTCATCACCACTTATTCTGATAACAAATAAATAGATGGCTGATTGATTGATTGTTAAATGATAGATGTTTAATAGATATATAGATGATACATGATTGGATGGACAGATGGATAGATGACAGATAGACAAACAGAGACAGATATATTTTCAATTGAGTTTACAGCTTTTCAACTGTCTCCATTCATGTCAGCAGGTAGCACACATGACCTAAATCTAGCCAATCAAAGCAATACATCCCCTGGCCACAATAACCAGTTCAAGAATACCACATGGCCTGGCAGGGGAATCCACAGCTATAATCCCAACTACTATCTCAAATAAGATAAAAAGGGCTGGGGATATAGCTCAATGGTAGAGCACTTGCCTAGCATGAAGCCCTGGGTTTAATCTCCGGCAAAACACACACACACACACACACAAAAGCACACACTAGACCAAGCAGAGCTAAAGAGAAACAGTAGGATTTTCTTCAAACTCCTGGGAAAGAGACAAGTGAGTTTTCTTATTGAATGTGGCAGGTTACAAAACTGTGCTTATTGCTAGTTAAGGAAGAAAACATGTCTAAAAACAGAACTAACACATGTAAAATAGTATTGAAAGATATGAGAGAAACCTGATACTGGTAACATTTTTGAGAAACCAGATCAAGCCTCATCTGAAGTCAGCTACTCCTGTATTTTTCCATTGCATGAGCCAATAAAAATCCTTTTTAAAAATTTTTTTTAAAAAATCTTTTTGCTTTTGGCCAATTTGGATGGAGTTTTCGCTCCCTTACATCTGGAGGAGTCCTGATTGTGATGTAAGATAGTGATGTGAGTTATTTTATTTGGAAAGTGTGAGTCCTGATCATGATGTAAGATAATGATTTGAGTTATTTTATTTGGAACACGTGGCTGCAAGAAAGCATACTGCTTGAGTCAGCCAGTTACACAAGTTCACCTCCCCTCAAAGCTGTGAGTGCCCCGGGGTCCAGAATTGTGTGTTAGTTATCAGTGTAATGGTAATAGGCTTTCAATGATTATTTTAGGAATAAAAGAGGACAAGAGGGAGGCAAGTAGCAGAAAGAAAAGGGGATGGAAAATGCACAAACTTCTTCCAAAGAAGCAGAAGTCCTGGGTCACCTGATCACTTTGTTCAGGGCAGACTAGGCCCCATAGGGGCTCAGCAGGATCCTTGAAGCAGGAAATGAGGGCATAGAAGCTTCCAGTACAAGCCTACTCCAAAGGACCACTTACCTGGAAATTGCTTAGAAATGATGGTGCAGCCATAACCGGGTCATTACTTTCCCTACAAATATGTCTCCCTTTTGTGAGCAACAAGGACCCATTCAGCCAAGTGTGGTACTTCAGCTGAAATAACAGACCAGAGGAAATGTGTAATTGGCTTTCATCAAATTGAAACTGTAGGGCAGGCTGGCCCAGCCAAAGCTATGTCTCTGGCCCTAGCACAGAAATTGTTTTCTGCTTAATGTCAGGTCATGTGTCGGGAAGAAAAGCGGGTGGGGGCAGGAAAGAGAAAGAAGACCAGACTTTGAGGCAGCTGCAAACCTCTGGCTAGGCCACTAAGACTTTCTGAACAGCCAACAGAGACAGAAAGGCATCAGGCCATATGTGAAAAGAAGGCACCTGGGGAATAGTAGGAAGAAGAGGAATTGAGACGGGAAGGAAAGGAGCCAGAAGACGCAGAAGAGTTCATCTTTAATGGAATGAAGTTTCAAAAAATTACAGCCAAGGGGGCTGGGGATGTGGCTCAAGCGGCAGCGCGCTCGCCTGGCATGCGTGCAGCCCGGGTTCGATCCTCAGCACCACATACAAACAAAGATGTTGTGTCCGCCGAAAACTAAAAAATAAATATTAAAAAAAATTAAAAAAAAATTACAGCCAAGTAATCTTTTCCCATATCTCTGCCTGTACCAAATTCATGTTTAGAAATAACAAAATACCAAACTGTTCATCAATTCATTACATGGCATATGTGATAACAATTTACTTGGAAACACCATGGTTTATCTCATTTGCTTCCAGGAATTTTCCATCTACCATCCCTTTTAGGTCCCTATAAGCTTTGCATTCCCCTTCCTGGCCCACCAGCTTCCGGGCAGCATGTGAGTTTCACACAGAATGATTCAAGAGAGATGAAACTGCAGGTTCTGGCCACTGACAGCAGTAACGTACCAGTTCCGAGAGTGCTGCTCTGGTTGCATGTCTCCTTGAGTAAATTGTTCCCAAGATCACATAGACTTCTGCCTTGGCTTTCTTAGAAGATCCAAAGCAACACATGACCCTAGTTTCCTGGTCCTCAGAGAAGGACCGTCAGGCAGCCCAAACAATGGAAATAACCCTGAGTCACACTGGCCTGAGCTGGAGTCCCACCTCTATCACCCATCAGCTCCACAGTGGAATGAGAACAGTAAGCCAGGGAAGACCTAGCTCTGTGACGACAGGAACGATTCTTAGATATCCCACCACCACATTTTTTTTCTTTTCTTTTTTCTTTTCTTTTTGTACTGGGGATTTGCTGGGAGCCATTAGCCAAGTAGGTATGACAATTTCCTTGCCAGCGTACCCCATGTTGCTGACATGTTGCAGTGACATTGAATGTAAGTGACCTTGCTCAAGGACCAAGGCAGATTAGGGTGTTCCCGGTTTTAAGATAATCCTGTTTAGGGCGTTCCCAGTTTAGGTTCCAGGTTTAAGGTTTAAGATTATTCCTGCTGGGAATAGGGCGTATCCTGCTGCCTGAGTTCCCCTTGAGTTCTCACGGGATTCAGACAGTATATTTTGGGAGATAGAAGCCCAGTGGGAGTGGATTTGGGCAGAGAATGGGGATTTGGGCAGAGAACGTGGATTTCCCCAGAACGTGATTGTAGACGGCTGGTGTGAGTTCGGGAATAAAGAGTTGCTGTTTGAATCTACAAGCTGTGTGGTGGCTCGTGATTGTGTGCCCAGCCAGACTGCGGCATTTGTGCCCAGCCAGACTGCGGCAGGGATTGAATCCACATGTGCTCTACCACTGAACTACATTTCCTCCCAGTCCTTTTTATTTTTCATTTTGAGACAGAGTCTAGCTAATTTGCTGTGCTGGCCTCAAACTCACTATTCTTCTGCCTCAGCCTACTGAGTAGCTGGAAGTACAGGTGATCACCACCACACCTAACTAGTTATTCCTTTCTTAAGCTGTCTGAATCTCAGTAACCTCATAAGCACAATGGACTTTAAAGTGTTAATGTAGGATTAAAAGAAATGATATGCAAAGTAGGTACTAAATAATTGGTTTATATTATTATCATTGTTACTGTTTATGACCTTGAGCAAGATACTTGCCTCTCTGAACTTGCTTTCCCTCCTGAAAAACTACAATAATAATTATTTCTCAGGATGGTTGTGAGAATTAAACATGTAAAGATTATAAGGATTATTGATGTCATATATTTAAAGAACCTGGCACAGTGCCTAATGCAGTAGGCACTTAATGTTAGATTTCTTTCCCTGTCCCTCTGGGACCTCTCCCCATTGCAAAGATAAGGGTTTCGTAGCTCCATCATAACCAAGCTGGTCCCGACATTTAATTAAAAGCCAAAATAATTGATCTGTGAAGGTGAATTTTGGACTGCCTGCCTCTGGAATCCTCTACCTGCTGGGCTTTCAGCCCACACTCATAAAAGGAGAAACTATGAGGAGGTGGACTAGAAGGTGGCCAAAAGGAAAGTTGACTTTTGCAGGATTCACCACTCAACGCTAGGAGGAGCAATAAGCTCGGGAACGCAGTTAGAGCCACACCCATAAATCTCTGAACTCCCGCGGTGCCCCAGCCGCCCAGATCTAAGCCGGGGGAGAGAACGTTTGAGGACTACCCAGGAGGGTCTTCCTAAGAACAATTGATGGGGAGAAATGCCGGGGACTGGGGAAGCACACTTTCCCTTCGGCTTCAGCCTGGCCCAGGATGGAGCGCATTTTCCGGCGTCTGGACGGTAACCCTGGGATGTGGCAGACAGGCCATATCACTTTTCCCCACTCATTCCAGTTTCTTCATCTAGCTCACCCAGTATCTTAGTAAATGCTGTGGGTTATGGCTAGAGGGTTTCCTACAGAGCCCCAGATGTTTAATTGGAAGGCAAGAATTCACAAGGAGAAAGAGCTTGAGCAGGATCTCCCAGGTTATTTATAATAATCTCTCAAAAGGGTGGCCAGATACTTTGAAATACATCATCTTGCTTGGATATTCACAAGCATCTGGTGATCCTAGGCAAACTATTATCCCATTTTACAAAGGAGGAAACCGAGATTTAGGTAAATGCCCAGTGCAGTCCCCTTCTCTATTAAGCTTTCACTTCCTCTTCTCTTGTTTTCCCTTGTTTGTTTTTGTTTTGTTTAATGTAGTACTGGAGATCAAACCCAGGTCCTTGCATGTGGTAGGCAAGCACTCTACCACTGTGCTACACTTCCAGCCCTCCCTGGTTTTAAAATCAGCTCCAACTAAGCACATAACTCCAGGAAAATTGCTACTCGGCTCCAAGTATTCCATAAATCAAATTTTATAATATTTGCTCATTTCCCATTTTTCTAACCCATGCAACTTAATGGAAAGATGACAGAGCATAGCAATTATGAGGATGCACTTTGGAATTTAGTAAATCTTCTATGTTCATCATTCATGAATTTCATATGACTATGGACCTCTTTGTTTCTCAATTTCCAAATCTGTAAAATGGTAATATTGGGATTATTTTAAGGGTTCTTAAAGGGATGTACTATGTAAAGTCATTGAGTAGTGGTACACGACAATATCTTGATAAATGCATGTAGCATATATTAAATTATACTACAATCAGACTGAAATGACCTTCAGGAATTAGTCCATTACTTCATGCCATTTACGAATGAAGTTATATAGGGTAAAATGGGGAGATTACTTTTTCAAGTAAGTTTGTATACTGAGTTGAATGGTGTCCTCTCAAAATTCATGTTGAGCAAGAACCTCAGAGAACCTATATAGAAATAGAGTCTTTGCAGCTTAATGAGTTAAGGTGAGATCACACTGGATTAGATTGGGTTCTAAATCCAATATGACTGATGTCTTTATAAAAGAGAAAAGGTCATAAGAACCCTGAGACATAGGTGGGAAAGGCAAGGTGATGATGGACACAGAGATTGGGGTGATGCAACCATAGTCAATGAGTGCCAAGGACTACAGGGAATGACCAGAAGCTAGGAGAGGAACATAAAATGGATCCTCTTCAGAACCTCCAGAAGGAACGATTCTGTCAACACCCTGATCTTCCATCTCTAGCTTACAGACAAAGAATAAAATTCTGTTGTTTTAAGCCACCCACTTCGTGATAATTTGTTATGATAGCCCAAGAAAACTAATAGAGTTTGTGACTGATTTTTTTTATTCCAGTCTAACCCCCTTTACTCTATCATTGCCTCCCTAAACCAGCAATAAGCATTTATAGAATACTTATCTAGAAAGATTACCTATTTGGAGAAAAAATTGACCCAATCTATAATCTTTTGGCACTTTTTATAAAAGTTGTTACCTGACACACAGTAGGCATTTAATAAATACTTACTGGCAAGTTGATAAAATTACAGATATAAACATGTTATATTGTTATATAAATCTAAGATATTATTATAAACCCATTCTCTATATCTGTGTACACCTTTGTACCAGACTCTCAATTTATTTACAAGTTTTATATATTGAAGAATTATAAGACTCTAGAACTTGCTCACACTGCCATAGCTTGAAGGTCACATGAGATTCACAAGCCCTGCCTGTTGACTACCTCCAGGGGTAACAAAAGGAAAGCAATCTGTACACCCTCAGGACTCTGAATCCTTACAAGGCAGGGGTGATCTCATCCTTGCTGAATTGGTCCACACTTACTCATGAGCACAGAAGTGAACCCAGGGGCACCAGGGAAGCTGCCCATTGCTGTAAAGGAAGTAGATCACAGGGTACTACACCCACCAAGTCGGCCTTGGAGTAGAGTGGGTGGTGGTGGGTTAATAGCTACAAAGGAAGGGAGGGGGAGGAGCGAGGAACTGATTTACTAGGACAACTCTTAGAATGACTCAGAAGCCTGCAGAAAAATAGCCTGTTATCCCACATCTGCCTCATTGCCAGGCGATGAGGTACTTCCTCATTGCACACCCATAGGCAAAGCAAAAGGGAGGAGGAGGAAATGGGATTTTTCAAGTTTGTGAGCCTATTCCAACACCCAATACTTTGTTTTTAACCATTTCAGACATTTTAGGTCAAGTCAGTATTTAATAAGCACCTATTATAAGCCTGGCCCTTCATCTTATCTTTCAGACATCTTTCTCAAGTTCTGTGTCCTACATTATTACTCCAAAAGCACTTGGGCTGCTGTGGAGCACCTTGACAAACCTTTCTGTACTTCATCTACAGTTGTAGGAATGACCCTCTTCAGCCTACCATCAATAGGGGGAGGCATGCAGCTGTTTTTCTGGCTCTAATGTTGGTTTTAAAATCATCCAAGCCCATTGGCTGGATCAGTTCTCAGGAGAGCCAGTCTATGGTGAGCAGAATATGGCACAGGTTTGGAGTTACAAGTCCATATTTGAAGTCCGTCCATTTCCATTTACTAGCTCTATCACCTCTGAATTTCAGATTTCTCTGAATCTCATTCTTCCCATCTGCAAATTGGACACAATGATATTTTGCAGAGTGGGACTGATTTCTCATACTTTAGATTAAATATCATTATATGAAGGAACATAGCACAATGATGACATGATAAATGCTTGTTTACTTCCTTCAAACTACTGACCACATCCCCCCACCACACTGAAAACTGCATGAAGGCAGGCTGCTTCGGCCCTGAGTGTTGTGCTTGCTTAGGTTGAGTACTAGATTCCTAATACTGTCTTGCTAAAATAATTGTCAAGATTAGGAATAATGTATTTAAAGTAGCACATTTGTGCTTGCTTCAGCAGCAAATATACTAAAACTAGAATGATAAAGTAGTACATTATTTGTGCATTAAAAATATTTGTCTTGGCAGTATTTAAAATAACGTAATTATTATTAATTTAACCAGCAGTATCAATTTGTAAGCTGAAGTGCAGCCTATGGAAAAGAAAACCAGAAATTTTGACCTCAGGTAGAGGCGCAATTAAGGAAGCATCCTTTTCCCTCAGTTATCTGGTCTTATGTAGGTCTTACTATCACCAAGATCTGTTTATCTCTTTACAAGGAGGACATTCATTCATTCATTGCATCCGAACGTTCTTTGTTTCAGCTTGACTACAAACGCCATTACCCCACAGTATAATGGAGCCTAGAACACAGGAAAGTCCCCTCGACTGGCAAGGATAGTGTGGAAAAACCACACACAAATTTGCAATTATTTGACTTCTGCTTAGAAGGCAGGTCAGCCGGGTTTAGGTTCTCTCGGTGGAATCGGGTTTCTCCGCCCTGGGGCTCCAGAGACAGAATCCTATTCTGCTTCAATCGCGAAAATAGAAGGGTGGTCTTTGGGTGCTTCATCTTTGAGCCCTAGCTTCCAGCACCACACCCACAGGCGGGTCCAGGAAAAAAGGAGGGAGCAGGGAAGCCACGTTACTAGGTTTTTCAATAACTAATTCTAAAATAGACACCAAAACACTTCATTTACTAACATTTTGGATAAAATCCCTTTAGGTCACCAGAAGCCCGCCATTCCTAAACTTCCCATACTATACAATTGGGGTAAAACACGAGACCCTCGCCACGGCCCAGCCCAGTAACCGCACAGAACGTTGAAAGTTGCAGAACCCGGCCCGGGAAGGGCGCGAGCCCACCCTCGAGCCCACCCTCGAGCCCCGGCCGGAGGAGATCGCTTCCTCCCGGAAGTGACGCGA
Organism: Marmota monax; assembly: GCF_021218885.2. Classification (NCBI taxonomy): domain Eukaryota; kingdom Metazoa; phylum Chordata; class Mammalia; order Rodentia; family Sciuridae; genus Marmota; species Marmota monax. The sequence goes on along the minus strand of NW_026693476.1, from coordinate 6,865,340 downwards.
GCTCAATCCCAGTTTGGCTCTCCCCAAACAAAAGGGATCTTGGGGCCCCGGGAGGAGCTTGAATGACATTGGAGAAGCCCCTCCTCCGGCCAGCGCGGATTGGGACTAGCGTTGTAGAAGCGAGGCGGCGATTGGCCCCGGTGAACGCCAGTGCCCCGGCCGGCGGTTGAAGGGGCGGGGCTTCGGAAGGCTGTGGATGGGGAGCCGGTGGCGGAGGCGGCTGGGAGTGGATTCCCCGGCGCCGCGGAAAGGTAGGAGCTGCTGGTGCTTGGGCTTGGCGGTGGCTGGGAGGCCGGGTTCTCAGAAGAAGAGCAAGGATAGACGCCCTGGTGGCCTCTCGCCACGGCCCCAACTGCCGCTGGGCCCGTCCCCTGAGGGGGCGGGGCCGTCTCCTCCACCTCTCGGTATTCCCTGAGGAGGCGGCTCCTCATCCTTCGAGGGTCCTCGCAGGACTTATTGTCCTTGGTCAGTTTCCAACTCCACAGAAGGGGCTTCCCCCTTGACACCCCTCGTTTAAAGCCCCTTCTCGCCCCGCGCGCATCAGCCTTGGCGGAGGACTCACAGATTCCCATTCTCTAGGCTGCTCCCCCAGCCCCATTATGTACCCCCCCGCCCCAGGAGGCCAGGCATCCCTCCTTCCACCTGTCCCTGCTCGCAGGGGTGGAACCGGTGCTAGTTTTCATCGTAGGATAATATCAGTATTTTCCGAAAAAAAGAGGGATGGGGCGAAGCACACATCAAAGACGACCCAGACAGCCAGCTTCACAGACGAAGCGGCCTTTCCCCTCTTAAATTGTTTCCATCCCCCATTTTCTGATGCTTGCCTTTCCTCCTGCAGCCCCTAGGATGGTCTGGTCTACTGCAGAGAATGCAGAGCTGCCCATCTTTGGGACTTTTTTTAAGACTCTGGAAGAAGGAGGGGAATAGTAAAGTACCTCCTGTCCTTCCCCCTTTGTACCTTCCCTTTACTCTGTATTACTTTGGGGAGAACCCAGCTTTTAAGGGATTTTTAGGTTTCAGTTGGTTTTCATTTTTGCTTTCCACTCGATTTCTTCCCTGGAAACTTGATGAAAAACCCTCCTCTTACATTTCACAGTGAGGTGGGTGTGTTGGGTATCTGCAGAGTTGGCCTTGTGTGGGTAGGAATGCAGTGTATATTGTTTGACAGTCAATGAATAACAGCCTATTTTTAAGTGAAACAGTATAGATAAGTAAATAACATTCCATTACGGATCAGTATCTCCCAGTTGGGGTGGGTTGGTCTGTTGCTCAGGGAGACTGCAGTTAACCTTGGAGGTGTACTGCAGTTTGAAACAAAAGGCAGGAAGTGTTTGAAGAAAATTCAGGTTCAGTTGGCTGGGTTTATGATTAATCTGGTCCTGTGGCCTTTGATTACTCTGTAGCCCCTCTTATATTGAGTTTTTATCCCCAGGGGAAACTAATACATATACAATGTTAATTGGTTTTACAATGCTGGTATCATATACCAAAATTTAGAGTATGAAAATAAGAGCAATTTTTAAGTCTCAGAGATAAAAATAAACTCTAGAAAAAAGTGTTTCTGTAGTGTGCTCATAAGAATTTTTACATTGGAGAAGCCCCTGGCCTTCATTTCAGCAGGTGCATGGTATTGATGATTTTTAACCAGTATTAATCTCCAGTAATCATCTGTGGCCAGCACTATCCATTATATCAAAATTTACCATATTTTTAGCATTGTTTCTTCTGTTTTATTCTCAAGTCCATCTCACTACTATTACCTGTAGCCATAGTTGATAGCAATGAGAGGCAAGGAGTTGGAATCACAGAGAGTTGTTGTAATGGCTGTTGTCTTACCTTCCTGATAAGACTTCTGAAGGTAGACTTGCTGAAGGTGATTATTTTTTTTAACTTTATTTATTTATTTATTTATTTATTTATTTATTTATATGTGGTGCTGAGGATTGAACCCAGGGCCTTGCACGCACCAGGTGAGCGCTCTACCACTGAGCCACAGCCCCAAGGTGATTATTTTTTAATAGTTAGGTTCCAGCATTTCAGAGCCATGCTCATGGCTCACAGATCTACTCAGTGATTGTTTCCAGATCTCCAGGAAAACACAAAGAAGAAACTGTGGAGGCTCTCTCCAGCAAACACAAAGTTTACTGCAGTAGGAGGGTAAGACATGGGCCCTCAGCAATAGCAGCAGAAAAAACTAAACGCAGAACAGGAAATCCCCAAAAGATGTATCTTATTACATGAGCAGAGAACAAAAAATAAACTAAGGTAAGAGAGTTAAGGATACCAAAGTAATGGTGATTGCCAGGGCCTTAATAACAGAGAAAAAAGTAAATAGGGTTCTTTGATTATTTGGCACAATAAACAAGACCTGTTTTATTCACCTTTGGGTCTTGGAAATCTTTCCTCTAACTTTTTCAACATCTTTTTGTTCATGTTAGATGAAGAAAAGCATTGTATATAGAGTATTTTTATGTAGATGTCTAATGTAGTCTCATTAAATTATAAATTCTTCGAGGGTATATAGTATTTTTTTTACATCTTTGTACCTTTCGCAATACCCCATGTATGACTTAACAAGTGTTTGTTGAATTTAGTTTAAAGCTGTCACTTTAGAATGGACTGGAAAGATGATGCACTAATAAAATATGGTACATCTTATTAGTATAAACAGTCTACTTTTTGTATAGATTTAACTTGATTTTCTCTATCTTACAAAACTGTATTATCTTAAATGACTCTAAAACACTGAATTTCCTATAAAATTTACTGGTTAGATAATAGAACTTTGCCATCATGAAAGATGAGCTACACTTAGGAATATAATCAGTAGTGTCATTTTAGGATCCTGTATTTTTAAGAATCTGACCTGATGGGAGTGAAGTGAATTTAGGAGAGCACACTAGGGAATGTTTGCTAATTTTTGTTTAAGAATAGTTTCTGAGTGTTTGGTTTTGACATATTACTGTTCTACTCTGGAATTTTTAAAAGTGGGTTCTTAGGTTTTTTTTGTTTTATTTTGTTTTTGGTGTGCTGAGTGTTGAACTCAGGCTCTCATACCTGGTATACAAGCATTCTATCACTAAACTACATCCCTAACCCTGATTTTGTACTTTTTTTTTTTAATTTTTTATTGTTGGTTGTTCAAAACATTACATGTTTCTTGATATATCATATTTCACACTTTGATTCAAGTGGGTTATGAATGATTCTGCAATCTGATTTTGTACTTTTAAACTAGCACTAAATATATTAATAGGGCTGCGAGCTGTGACACACACCTGTAATCCCAGCAGCTTAGGAGGCTGAGGCAGGAGAATCGCAAGTTCGAAGCCAGCCTCAGCAATTTAGTGAGGCCCTAAGCAACTTAGCAAGATCCTGTCTCAAAATAAAAAATAAAAAGGGCTGGGGATGTGGCTAAGTGGTTAATTCCCCCTGGATCCAATCCCTGGGGGGTCGGGGGGAATACACACACACACACACACACAAATACACACACATATAAAAAGTAGGGGCACAGAACACTTTGGGGTCCCTAACTATAGTCATGGTGGGCATACTATGCCCATACTAGTAGTTTATTTCTAGAGGAAATCTGTCCAGAGTCTGTGGTGGTTGACACTAGGAGGAGGTTGTCAGACTGTTAAGACCACTAATTCCTGAATTTTTTCAGCTAATAATTAAAAATCAAATCTTCCAAGTTTCACTTCAAACCATTTCAGTGAGAAAATGGCCTTTTAATTGTGAGGCCATAGAATGTGTGTGTGTGTGTGGCACAACTTTAAAGGGTATGGCACAACTTTAAAGGCAAATTGGCCTTCTAATCCCAGCTTTGCTACAGTTTCATGTGTAACCTGGAGTAAAAGCAGAGTTTTTCTTCTGCTTTACCTCAGTTTCTCTTCACTTTACCTCAGTTTCCTCAGCTATGAGATTGTGTGTGTGTGTGTGTGTGTGTGTGTGTGAGAGAGAGAGAGCGAGAGAGAGAAAGCAAGGGGCCCACAGATAGGAAGTATTCAATAATTAAAAGATATTATTATTACTCTTATTGTTAGCACTTGGCATGTGAGTTAAAGAATTAATATAAAATATTCTATTACTCCTTTAATGTTTTAGCAAAGGTGACAAAGTAGTGTTTGATTATAGTTTTTAATTTTTGAATCTATCAGTATATAGTTAGGATTCTTAAGTAGAGAAGTAAAGCTTGTGTATGTCATGATGTCAGACACCTGAACCAAGGATCTATGTGTCTATCTGTCTTGGAGTGTGCATGCTTTTGTGCATGTGTATGTGTGTGTGTGTGTGTGTGTGTAATTTTATCATGCACATTATCTTTCTGGAATTTTTTTGACTCAAGGAAGAAGAAAGGCAAGGGATTAAACCATCCGTTGTCATCTTTGTGAATTATCAGTTGCTCTATTCTAAACTCTTAACGGTTTAATGGCACCATTCTGAATGTCAGATAAATGGCTTTTGTAGGTACTGTGATTACTGTGTGGAGTTGTATGTTCTGTGAGATGTAAGGGATTTTCAATGGTTATGTTGATATAAAGTAATTTTTGCCTTATTTTTGAAGACCATCTCTCTTGCTTCTTCAAAAGTAAGGAGTGCTGGGCTGGGATGTGGCTCAAGTGGTAGCGCGCTTGCCTGGCATGCGCAGGGCACTGGGTTCGATCCTCAGCACCACATAAAAATTACAAAAAAAAAAAAAAAGTAAGGAGTGAGTATAGGAACAACCAAGGCTGGGATAAGAAGAAAATATGGACAGGTAGGTTAAGTGTTAAGGGTGGGGGATAGTAAGGGTGGGAGTTTGTGAGTTGAACAGGATTATAAAGCAGGCGATGAAGTAAACAAATTATATAGTTCCTCCCTGACAGGTATTTCCAAACTGTATGTTTTCAGGTATAACACCAAAGTTTCCAATCTAAATGTGTCCTTTGCTGTTGAATGAATTACTGACTTCTGGAGCCACAAAGAATATAATCCTTAATTGTTATTGAGTTTAAAGACTATATCCCATAATTGTTAATGAGTTTAATAGAAAGTAGAAAGGAAAATAGAGGAGCACAAGATGATGGAGCTTACAGACAAAAAAGATGACTCACCCTGAGCCTTAGGAGCATTTTGCTCCTTTGTTGCAGATTCTTTGTTGCAGAACTGCTGGGAGAGGTAGGTTGGAGTGTGCTCTGGCAGTCTACCATCATAGAAAAGTGACAAGCCAGGAAAAAACAAAGGGGGGACAGGATGAATTGTTTTAGCAAGAGGTAAGAATTATAAGTCATAAAGGAGAGAAGGATGAAAAAGAACAGATGGGTGTGAAGGAAAAAGAAGCACTAACTTTTTTGGGGGGGTGCCCATTGCTTGCTTTCTGCTAACAAGTGCTTTCTGTTACTGCAGGTGCTGTAGGAACAGTAGAACCTGTCTAGTTCTTAGCTGGCTTAATAGTTAAAGGAACAAATACAAATGGACCTTTACACTGGGGTTGTAGCTCAGTGGTGAAGCACTTGCCTAGCCCTCTTGAGGAACTGTGTTTGATCCTCAGCACCACATAAAATTCAATTAATAAGTAAAAATATTGCGTCCATCTTCAACCAAAAATATTTTTAAGGGTTGGGGCTATGGCTTAGTGGTAGAGTGCTCACCTAGCATGCATGAGACACTGGGTTTGATCGTTAGCACCACATAAAAATAAAATAAAAATATTGTGTCGACCTGAAAAAACAACTAAAAAATAAAAATATTTTAAAAAAATATTTAAAGATACAAACAATGTTTTCCTTAAATTGAGGACACAGGATAAATTTTCTTAAAAGGCTCCATCTCCAAAGGCTTCTTCACTTTTAAGCCCCTGACACACCACACTAGCTAATTCTCTACATGTTCCTCTTGGAGATCTAATAACTTCTCATTCAGCATGTCTCACGTCACAGTCATCATTTCCCCCTAAAATCAGTTCCTTTTCTAACATCCTCGTTTCTGTTAATGACATACATCTAGCTACCCAGTCTCAAAACCTCAGCTGATCTGGAATTATTTCCCCTCTTAAGCTTTCTAAATGGAATCAGTCACCAAGTTACTAAAAGTGAATTATTTCTTTATAGTATGTCTGGTATTTTGATATCACTTTTCCATATTGCCACTACCATTCTAGTTCACATGTTTTTGCCTCATTTCTGTGCTGTTAAATTTTTCTACCAACTGTTTTTCTTCAGTCAAGTCAGCTGTGTACCTTAAGCCTCAGCCTTCCTAAAACTATGCTTTCATTATCATAGTTACCTGACTACAAATGTTTAGCAGCTGCTCCTTTCCTAAAAGATAAAGTCCATTTGTGGACTGGGATTTCAAGTAATGTACATTTCTTTCCAATCAATGTTTGTTTGTTTTGTTTATTTGTTTTTTTGAGTATCCCTTTAAAACAAAGACTATAGGGTGCTAAGTTTCTACAAGTTGAATAGTCACAACAGTTGTCCAGAAAAGTTCAGTCTTGTGAGACAGAAAACAGGTATGGAACCAGATGAATGGATGTATTAGAATGTAGATACATATGCATTCTGCATTTAATGTAAAAATAGCTCTGATATTTTTAGAAAACCCACTTCTTAGTCATTTCAAGTTAAAATTGTAACTTGATTAAAAGCTATAAAAATTCAGTGGAAGCAAAGGATGCTTTTCACTTATATTACGAAGGGCATAAAAAGCTAATCTAGGCAGAAGAATGTCCTTTCCTTTATCCAAGTAGTGTGCAGATGTCATTGGCCTGAACATATGTAGAACATATCTCAAAAGAGACTTTCCCTAGCCAGGCCATCTCCTCCCTTGAAACAGATCAGCCCAAGTCAGGAGTAAATTTGTTTTGATTTTTAAATTAGGCTCATGAATGATAGACAATGGTGCTCCATTGGAAAAAGGGAAAACTTCATTACCCTTAAAGATGAAATCAAATGAATGATCTTCAGGTATGAGAAATGAGAGATTGGCCAGTCACTAACTCATTTAAATCCTTAACTCCTATTAGAGTATGTGTTGTTATCCCCATTTTATAGATGAACCAGTAGAGCTCAAAATGGGTCAAGGAACTGAAATGACAGAGCTAAGATACAAAATAACCTCTGTAGGACCCAAAATCCAGGCACTTTCCTCTATAACATACTCTTTCCCCTACAAAATACTGTCCCTGAAGAACCCTGGAGCAAAAATAATTACTAGGTTTGTTGTTAATAGTCAGTGGATACCAATTGTTAAATTTTTTTTTCCCAGTAATTTGCAAACAGCATCACCAGTTAATACTTCTGTCAGAGTCTTGTGTGAAGTTTTTTGTTTGTTTGTTTTGTTTTTTCCAGTTTGGGGAGGATCAGGTTATGAACATAGCCAAAATAGACAAACCTTAACTGTTTACAGTTAATCCTCCATACCTCTATGGAGTTTCTATTTTGGAATCCTAGAGGAGCCAATGACTGTCTTGTTCAAATGAAGGATTTTTGCATTCCAGGCTTCCTCTAGAATTATGGTCTGTGAATCATTTTACTGAAAATAAAATCGGTCTATATGTTACTGTTCCCTTGAAGTGACTTTATTTCAGAAAAGCAAAAATATAAGGGACCAATAGATGATATAAATTTTCAAACAAATTGGGTTGAAATCAAGTTATAATTTAAGCTAAATAAAACCAACTAACAGATGTTGAAAAAGTTCAAACTTCTGATAATATTCTGATGTTAAGATATATATCTTTGTCTTAAATTTTGAATGAAAAAAATGTAATAATGTAAAACTATTATTTGTTTTCATTAACATCCATTCCAGTAGCTTAACTAATGTAGTTATTCTGGTTTGGTCTTATCGCAGTAAGAACACTTGAAAGGGTGTAAACAGATATCCAGGTAGACAGACCTGTTTTTAATGCTTTGTGCTAATGTCCTCATATGAAGGGAGAGATGTTTGAATGTTTGTTTATGGGCATATGGCTACTTCCTACTTTTCATGTGTGTGTGTGTGTGTGTAAATCTTGCTGGCAACACATAAGAGATACAAAAAGAGGAAGAGACAGATGCATGCATACTTGTACAGATTATGCATGAATCTTAGAACTGAACAAAATAACAACTGATACCTGCCCTGGTGTACCAGAAAGTGAATTAGAATAGATCTTAAAAACACATGAGTGCTAGACTTTCTTAAATTTAACTATACTTACGTACTCAGTACTCATCTGTAAAATGAGAGTGCTGAGGTTATTTCTGAGATCCCTTCCAGCTTTGTGAATCATATTTTAGCCGAGGTTGTTTTACCACACCATTTCATAGTCAGATAAAATGAACTCAGATGTGAACAGTGGTTACCAGGTAGCAGTCAGTACCAGGAAGACTCAGCAGTCAAATTACCTGGTTTTATCCCATTTTTGCCATGTACTAGCTATGAGACCTTGAGTATGCTACTTAGCCTCTATGTCTCAATTTGCCATCTGTTAAATGGGGATGATAGTGATGATGATGGATTTGTTAAAATTACAGTATCTATCACCTAAGGTGATTGTGAGGATTGAATTAGGTAATACATCAAGTAATTGGAACACTGTCTGGTACACATTAATGTTTAGCTCAATAAATGTGTATTTTTTTTCCATTATTACTATTATTGCTTGAGTTCTTTGGCAAAAACTATGCTATAGAATCCTGAGGTGGTGGTGATTATGTTAGCATTATTCATTTCTGTAGTAAGCATAAATCTATAAAGCCTGGTATCCTAGAATCTGCTTTAAATAGAATACTATGTATTTTAATAGAATACTGTAATGTTATAAATGTTGACCTTGAAGAGTTTAACTGCAGAGCTGGTCTCTTGAGACTACTTCAAAATATCTTGACAGTATTGAATAAATAAGCATCTTGATCTCTTAGCACCACTGTAATTTCTTTCTGAGTGCACTATTTGTGTTATTACATTTCAGGATAACTCAAAGCATCATTCCTCAAAGGATCTTAAAATTCACAGTCTCTAAAAATGTTCCTGAGCCATTCTGTTTTATAGAATGCTATCTCTAATGTAGCTAAAACAAAGCAGATTGATAAGACCAAGGCAAGGCTTCTGAGAAATAGCATGTCATGGACTCTCATACTTAGGAGAAGGCTTAGAGTTGTTCAAATAGTGTTTAAAAATAGTAAGTGGCACACGACTGTAATCCTGGCTATTCTAGAGGCTGAGGCAGGAAGACTGCCTGCCTCAGCAACTTACTAAGACTCTATCTCAAAATAAAAAGGCCTAGGGATATAGCTCAGTGGTTAAGTACCACTGGGTTTAATCCCTAGTACTGAAAAAAAGAAAGAAAGAAAATGGTTAACAAGTTGAATTATTTTGTTTGGCTACAGTAAGAGTGCCACAGACTGAGTGACTTAAAAACCAGTAATTTATTTTCTCACAATTCTGGAGTCTAAAAGTCTAAAACTAATCCTTTGCTTACAGAAGATTGTCTTTCTGTTTCTTCACATTGTCTTACCCTGACCCGTCTGAATCCAAATTTCCTGTTATACAGATACCAGTCATGTTGGATTAGGCACCACTGTAATGACCTCATTTTAACTTAATTACCTCTTTAAATACTCTGTCTCCAAATTCAGTCACATTTTGAGGTACTAAGAATTACGACTTCAACATGTGAACTGGGGTGAAGGGGAACAATTTAGCCCATTAATACATATATTATAGGGATCCAAATAGTCTATCAATGTCTTTTACTTTCAATTGAGAGAAACTTGTTTTGAGATGATGGTAATAAAGTAGTTTATAATTGCTTAATATAGAATTCAATAAAATGAAATTGGTTTTTATACCTAATTTTAGAACTTTTGTAAATAAAGCAAGAACAGTTTTCTTTAACATGTGTACAAGAGATATACTTTCCTAGTCATAAAATTACTTTCTTACAGTATATTGACATGTTTTTCTTCCTTAGCCTGATCCTAAAATAGAAATGAGAGGAGCTGATAAGCCCAGCTACAGGGTGTGTTGGGGGACGGGGTGGGCAGGGAGGGGCTGAAGCAAGAAGATCACAAGTTTTGATCACAAGTTTTTGAGGCCATCCTGGGCAATTTAGCAGTACCCTTTCACAAAATTAAAATAATAATAATAATAATAGCTGAGAATGTAACTCAGTGGTAAAGTGTCCCTGTTCAATCCTTAGCACTAGAAAAATAAAAAAGAATGAGAGAGACTGTTTAGAGTGTTCTACTACTCTTTTACCCCAAATGCATAATTAACTCCTGAAAGCCAGAAGTGCCAGAGGGTAGGGAATCTTAAGTCTTTTTGAGATAGTTCAGGTAACAGATTAACACTTTCTACCTCATGATAAGAGATGCTTTGCCTCCATTTGTGTGCAATGTGTCAAAATGCTTCTTCTGTCATATATGACTAATTAGAACAAAATTTTTTAAAAAAAGAGAGACTAGTAGAATAGAAGAAGGGAATCATGGAAGGGAAGGGGAGGTACTGGGGAATGAAATTGATTAAATTACACTATTTTTATTGAGTGCATGTATGAATGTACAATAACAAATTTTTTTTAAAAAAATGGTGCTTTGGATGCATTTTTAAAAATAGCAGTGCATTTTTGTCCATATTTAGATTTAGTATTGAGTCCATTGTAGCCCAAGTATAAGTTGCTTAAATTTGATATAAGTATAAAATAGAAATTTTACTGATCTACTAAGTTAAATAACTGATTTTAAAAATTACTAGCTGAGTTGATTTTTTTTTAATGTGTCTTTAGATTTTTTTTTTGAGGCATTTTTGTTGTTTTCCCTCTTTCATGTACTATATCATCTACTACTTGGAAAGAAATAAATCTTTCATTTCCACACAAAGACATACTCACACCCAGATACTAGACAGACAAACATTTTACTTGTACTCCACCCTGCCCTGCCCTGCCCTGCCCCTTTGCTCACATAGCTATAGAAGCTGTTTGGGGTGTTTCATTTTCTGCCACCCAATTTCTGTATGCGCTCAGGTATTATCTAGAGAAGGGTAAAGGTCAGAAAGAAATGAGAAGAGCCCGAGCCACAGCAACATAATTCTTAGGCAAAAGCAGAATTGCACTTAGGGAGTTATTGTGTGTGTGCTCTTCTTCGTGTCCATAACTCTTTTGAATGCTGGCACGTGGAAGTTCATCTAGAAAAAGACTCAGGTTGTCCTGGCTGTTGGATCTAACTTGATGGGAAGTAGCTGTGAATACTGTGAATAGACTGAATGGTGTGCTGGGCAAGCTGATGTGAAATCACATATTGGTATCATAAAAATGTTTCTTACTTAGCCTTTAAATTGTCTTATTTTTCAAGGACATTGAAATATATACACCTTTATCCTTTCTTATTGTATATATTTATGTGTGTGTTTTTATTGAGAAACTCTAAAGCTGGCCATACCACAAAGGATGATAATATTCAGACAACTTGTCCACAAGTGGTTTTTATTTCAAATTTATAGACTGTATCATTCCTTAGACAGAAATATCTGTATGTAAACTCTAAGGAAAGTTGCGTCTAGGAGAAAATCTAATGGAAAGAATGAGCTGAGCATCTGGTTGGAATGATCTTGTCTTTCAAAGTCACTTAATGAATGATGACAATGACAAGTAACAGCTCATTTAGAAAATAAGTAGGGAATGAGTCTGTATACAAAGTGGCATGCCAAAAATCTGGCAGTCATATTTCTGATAATGAATATGGGGTTAGAAACAGCCTTTTTCTGAAAATTTTGGGCCACAAGTCTGCCCAAAACTGTTGGGTAGAAATTGCTGGATTAGCTTATTCAATGATTTGCCTACATGTAGTTGGTTCTATATTCTTGACCACACAATAAACCCACACTATTTCTCCTAAATTGAGAGATTCATAATTAGTTCTTTTGTTTGTTTTTGATACTGGGAATTGAACCCAGCGGCTCTTTACCACTGAGCTACATCCCCAGCCCTTTTTTTTTTTTTCTTTGAGATGGGGGTTTCACTAAGTTGCTGAAGCTGGCCTTGAGGTTGTGGTTTTCATGCCTTAGCTTCCTGAGTTGCTGGGATTATAGGCATGTGCCACCACACAGAGCTCATAGTTTAATGACTGATTCTTGGTTAAATGAAACAACCAAAAATTTACTGTTGTAGTTTTCCCTTGACACTACCCATGTGACTTTTAGATTTCAGCAGTTCAAAGAGGCTTTCAAACTTGGTGCCTTAAAACACAAAACTAAATTATATTTTATTTAACAAATTTAAAGTCTTTTTTTCATTTTAATTTGTTTTTTTTTTAGTTCTGGGCATTGAACCCAGGACCTTGCACATGGTAAGCACACACTTTACCATTGAGCTATACTCCTATTCCTCCACTTTTTTTTTTTTTCAGTTTGCTGGGTATAATACAGCTAGGAAAATATAACTAAAATTGCATATAATTCAACATTTAATATTTGGACAAAAATGGGAAAAGTAGAAGGTAGAGATATATAATCAGCCTTATAGACAAAGGAGATGGTCACGGGTTGTTTAGAAGAGATGAGAATTTTCCTCACTGAATTTGACAGATTAAATATTTCAGTTGTAATTATATTTTTCTGAGTTCATTATTCATAAGTCATGGTGATTCAAACAAATAGACTTTTGTCAATTCAGAAAGTCTGTGATATTCAGAAGCTTATCCTTACAGTGGCACTAGACATCTTAAAGTAAAAAAGATTTCAAAAGCCCCTACCTTCCCTAATTACAGTTACAAAAGGGAAGTCAGATTCCTGATTTTTTTTTTTCATTTTTCATATTATTCAGTTTCAACTTGAAGAATTGACTGTTTTCTTCTTTGTCAGTGTCAACCTACAGCTGTCCATCCTATAATGACGGTTGACTTTAGTGAGATTTACAGATTGTTTATAGTATGGTCACATGGATAATAAATTTCTTATTGTTTTGCAGCATTGGACACTTTTCCACCATGCTGATGGCATTCTAAATATATTTGTCATTTTTTCCAAATTTTAATTGAGGAAAACCATAAGAGTTTATACTTGAGGACTGAAGTACGACTGCCAATTATCAGGTCAGTATACTCCCATCCCTGTCCACAGGAAGATCACTGCCATCATAATATGTAATTCAGTTTTACTTTCTTTATATTTCAGACAAAAAATGTTATAAAGTTTTTATGTTGAGATTATTTCACATGTGCAGAATAGCAAATTGCTAAATTTTAAAATTCTTAAAGGTTACTGGAATAAGTTTATACTTGAGTTAGACAACTATGGCCCTGTTTTGTTTTTATTTTTATGTTTTTTTAGTTGTAGGTAGACACAATACCTTCATTTTGTTTATCTGTATGTGGTGCTGAGGATTGAACCCAGGGCCCCACATGTGCTTGGTGAGCACTCTATTGCTGAGCTACAACCCCAGCCCACTATTAACCTTTTTTACTTACTGTGTAAGATTTGATATTGGAGGCTGGGGCTGGGGCTCAGCGGTAGTGCGCTTGCTTGGCACTGGGTTCAATTTTCAGCACGACATATAAATAAATGAAATAAAGGTCTATCAACAACTAGAAAAAAATTTTAAAAAGTATTTGATATTGTATTCACTTAAGTTAAATGAGTTGCTATGTATTAGTAAAATGTTCCAGATATTAAAATTTGTGAGTTGAGCATGGTGGTGCATGCATATAATCCCAGCTACTTGGGAGGCAAGAGGATCACAAGTTCAAGGCCTGCCTGGGCAGCTCAGCGATACCTTATTTCGAAATATAACAACAACAAAAAAATACACACAAGGGTTGGGGATATGACTAAGAAGTAGACTGACTGCTCCTGGTTCAATTCCCAGTACATCAAAACAACAACAAAAAATTGTATGTGGGAGTGATTTAGGCATAGAGGTAGCAAGTTTGAGTGTTGTTCTTTATGTGTTTAACAAAGAGTCGAATTTTTTTCTTGCCTAGGCTGGACTACTTTATAATTAATTAAAGTGATTCTAAAGATTTTTATTGATTTTATTCTTTTATGATGATGTCTACATATCATAACAGGTAAAAGACTTTGATTTAGGTGCAATCCAATTTAGTTATTCGTATTTAATTGTACTCTGTAAGCTTAGAATTGAACCAAGATTATCTAGTTTGTTTTTTTTTCACCTATTAGAAATTCAGGGCCAGAGCAACTATGTAATTTTATTCCTCAAAGCCATATATAGCTAGCTGAACTATGGCAAAGCCAAGACTAAAATTCTATACTCTTCACTTTCAGTCCATTATGTTTTATCTGTATCACACTACTTCTCTAACCCACGGTTTTGGATCTCTAAATAAGAATGTTTATAGACTATAAGGATATTGGAGGAAAGGGAGTAATTATATGTGTGAAATCTATCATTTTTAGTTCTATTTCTACCTTCCTACCTTGGTGCTTATATAGCCTTTTGATTTATTTTGTGCAGTTGGTATTTATGCAGTACCTTTACCACATGCCCATTATTCTTCTTAATATAATAGGGGGCAGGCAGGGAGGAAGAACATTAGATGATAGGATATTTTCTCTGCCTTATTATCTCTTTATAAGGAAGGTAAAAACATGAAACCTGGAACTGGTGTTCATCTGAGAAACTAGTGTGACTCAACTAGTAGTTTAAATTCTTCACCATTCCAAAGGGTGCTATCACTGTTCTTCATGGGTGATTCCCAACTACAAAGGGGGCAGCTGAACGTATTTGTGATGTTACTGATTTGGGCTGCCTTCAATTTTGGTAATGCCTTTCTTAGAATTCTTTTGGAAAATGAGGGGCTAGTAGTTATAATAATTAAACCATTATATAGGTGGTATCAGGAACTCAGTAAGTTATTTTACATTTATTAACTCAGTCTTTGTAGCAACCTTATGAATTAGATGTCATCCTCACCCTTTTCAGCAGGTATCGCTGAGCTGCCCAGGCAGGCCTTGAACTTGTGATGAGACTCAAAAGCTAGTTCTTGGGGCTGGGGCTGTTACTCAGTGGGAGAATGCTTGCCTAGCACGTGTGAGGCACTAAGTTTGATCCTTAGTACCACATAAAAATAAACAAATAAAGTTAAGGCATTTTGTCCATATATAACTACAGAACATTAAAAAAAAAATAAAAAGCTAGTTCTTGAAGTGAAACTGAATATCTTCAAGTAAAAAAGATTTCCCATCTTCCCTAATTATGGTGGCAAAAGAGAAGTTGCCAAGTCCTACAACTAGCAACATGCAGACCTGACTGCAGAGCCTCGTGTTCTTTTCAGCATACCATCTCATATTAAATGTAGCTTTATTATAAGGTTTGTGGGGGTTTTGTTGTTGTTTAGGATTTTCTTTTCTTTTTTTTTTTTTTTTCAGTTTCACAGTAACTGTTATAAGACACGTCTCCAGTACTAAAGTGAGCATCATTAGTTGCTGCAATTCAGTAGTTGGAAAGTAAGCAGTTAGAGCCGAGGTTCCATTGAGGATAATTTGCTATGTGGTAAAATATTTGTACAGCATGTTCTGAAACACAATCTAATAACACATTGAAGTCTGCATTTTGCCCATTTTTCCTTCACTTTCACATAGTAGCCCTGATGGAATCAGTAACTCTTGTGTGCCCCCTTCAAATTTAATAAGAGTAAAGAATTACTGGAATGTTTGTGAGTTAGTGATGTTGTGATTGACTTTAAAGAAAACTATATGAAAGTGGTAATTTGGAAGCAAAAAGTAGGAGAGAAAAATCATATTTGCTCTACCTTGGAGTTATATAATGTTATCTTACCATATATGCTGATCAGAAGACCCATCAGAGAATGTATAGCAGACTAATCTCTGTCCATAAGTGTTTATGAGAAATTAGTGTTGCAAAAAGGACTGAAATCTTGCCATATTATTTGTCATTTAACATTTCAAAAGATGCAAATTCTTGTGGAAGTGTGAACTTAAATAAGTGAAATAAAGTTTGTAGTAGTCTAGCCAATTAAGATGTTTAATATATTTTAAGAAGTCATTTAAAAGTGTGTTTGCATCTAGTTACATTTGTATGTTTTACTACATGAAATATAAACATTGTAATAGTTGTTCTCTGTGAAAATAAACAATTTAAAAGAAAAGTCATTCCCATACTTTCATCAAAAATTATCTTTACTCAGATTTCATTTCAACCAATTACAGACAGATGTCAGAATATTTTATATATAGTTTTGGAATTTGGTTATAAACCTAATACTTGGGGATCTTTTCTGGGTCTAACCCCAGGACTCACACATGGTACACAAGCACTCTACCACTGAGCTACATCCCCAAACCTTTTGTGTGTGTTTATGAGAGAGGGAGAGGGAGGGAGGATACTGGGTATTATGCCCAGTGACCTCTCAACTGAGCTACATCCCCATTCCTTTTTATTTTGAGACAGGGTCTCACCAAGCTGCTCAGGCTGGCCTCAAACTTGAGATCCTCCTGCCTCAGCCTCCCTAGTAGCTGGGATTACAAGCATAAGCAAAAATTGGTTACTAATTCTTTTTGAGACTTAGGTTATAAATATGCCTGGAGAAAAAAGATAAAAAATATATCTTTATAATGAAATCAGTGATTTGAAGTGAGTTTAATTTTTTCTCAATATGAGATTAAAATCAGAAAGCTCTTACGTTTCTATTTAATTGTGACCATTTCTTTTCTCAAAACATTTTGTACTGTAATTGTTGCTCTTTTCTCTATCTCCCTTTTTTCTCCCCTTTAATTGTATCGGATTAACTGTCTTGTGGAGATTGGCTGATTGTTGTCATTGTTTTAGGCTTTCAGGATGAATCTGGAAAAACTCAGCAAGCCTGAACTCTTGACACTCTTCAGTATTCTTGAAGGAGAGCTTGAAGCAAGGGACCTTGTTATAGAAGCATTAAAGGTATGTTAAAAGGAAAAAGAGAGGTCATCATGTTTTGAAAGTCATTTCATTGGTTGGAATTTATATAACTAGGGTATTGCTGTCGTCCTCCGTAAAGTTGAATGGGGGACATATTGACACTTTCTATAGGCTGCACATCTGCAGAAGTCTTCACACCCTCAAAATAATTCCTTTGGTGTCTACCTGGTTTCTAGACCTTGAACTTCATTCTTTTAGTTTAGTGCACCTTAGTTGTTTTTGAACTCTTTGAGAATTTGATGAAATCTGCTTCCTGAAAAGTATATATATCTGCCGCAGTCCGGCTGCAGCAAAATAACCGGGGGGTGACGAATAACTTGTGTACGTTGATACAGCAGGAGTGGAAGCCGTTTATTGTATGACAGGAGTGGTATTTATACATTCCACACAGCTTATCTAATTAACATAAACTAGATACAGCAGTTACTTCTCAAACCACTCCCTCTGGCATTTTGCCAGGCACCATCCAGACTTGTTTACAAACTCTAACATTCCCCTGGCAAAATGCCAGGTGTTATTTTGACTTGTTTACAGACTCTAACATATATCCATATTCCAAATTTCAGGATATAATATTTGGGATATCAAAGACCCCATGCAGACATGTATGGCTTCCTTGGGCCCCAGATTAAGACTTCTGATTTTTTTCTTTTTCCTTGTGATATTGAGGATTGAACCCTGGACCTTGCACATGCTAGGCTAGCTAGCACTCTTTCACTGAGCCATTCCCCTCACCCAAGAATTCTTACTTTGAAGTATTTGGTATCTGTTAAAATGCAAGGGACTGGGGAAGTCATACGTTAGTGAGGATAAGAAGGTATGTGGAAACTCTCTGTAAAGTCTGTTTAAAAAATACAAGGTGGTACAGAATAGAGGACACAGAAACCAATCCACAAAACTACAACTATCTTATATTTGATAAAGGGGCTAAAAGCATGCAATGGAGGAAGGATAGCATCTTCAACAAATGGTGCTGGGAAAACTGGAAATCCATATGCAACAAAATGAAACTGAATCCCTTTCTCTCGCCATGCACAAAAGTGAATTCAAAATGGATCAAGGAGCTTGATATCAAATCAGAGACACGCCGTCTGATAGAAGAAAAAGTTGGCTACGATCTACATTCGGTGGGGTCGGGCTCCAAATTCCTCAATAGGACACCCATAGCACAAAAGTTAATAAGTAGAATCAACAAATGGGACTTACTCAAACTAAAAAGTTTTTTCTCAGCAAAAGAAACAATAAGAGAGGTAAATAGGGAGCCTACACCCTGGGAACAAATCTTTACTCCTCACACTTCAGATAGAGCCCTAATATCCAGAGTGTACAAAGAACTCAAAAAATTAGACAATAAGAGAACAAACAACCCAATCAATAAATGGGCCAAGGACCTGAACAGACACTTCTCAGAGGAGGACATACAGTCAGTCAACAAGTACATGAAAAAATGCTCACCATCTCTAGCTGTCAGAGAAATGCAAATCAAAACCACCCTAAGATACCATCTCACTCCAGTAAGATTGGCAGCCATTATGAAGTCAGGCAACAACAAGTGCTGGCGAGGATGTGGGGAAAAGGGTACACTTGTACATTGCTGGTGGGACTGCAGATTGGTGTAGCCAATTTGGAAAGCAGTATGGAGATTTCTTGGAAAGCTGGGAATGGAGCCACCATTTGACCCAGCTATTCCCCTTCTTGGTCTATTCCCTAAAGACCTAAAAAGAGCATGCTACAGGGACACTGCTACATCGATGTTCATAGCAGCACAATTCACAATAGCAAGGCTGTGGAACCAACCTAGATGCCCTTCAATAGACGAAGGCTATTTTTTGAGTAAAAAAAATGTGGCATTTATACACAATGGAGTATTACGCTGCATTAAAAAATGACAAAATCATAGAATTTGCAGGGAAATGGATGGCATTAGAGCAGATTATGCTAAGTGAAGCTAGCCAATCCCTAAAAAACAAATGCCAAATGTCTTCTTTGATATAAGGAGAGTAACTAAGATCAGAGTAGGGAGGAAGAGCAGGAGAAGAAGATTAACATTTAACAGGGATGAGAGGTGGGAGGGAAAGGGAGAGAGAAGGGAAATTGCATGGAAATGGAAGGAGACCCTCAGGGTTATACAGTGGAGAGGGTAGAGAGAGAGGAGGGGAGGGTAGGGGAGAGGTGGGGAGGGTAGGGGAGAGGTGGGGAGGGGGGATGGTAGAGGATGGGAAAGGCAGCGGAGCACAACAGACACTAGTATGGCAATATGTAAATCAATGGATGTGTAACTGATGTGATTCTGCAATCTGTGTATGGGGTGAAGGTGGGAGTTCATAATAACCCACTTGAATCAAAGTGTGGAATATGATATGTCAAGAAATTTGTAATGTTTTGAACAACCAACAATAAAAAATTAAAAAAAAAAAAATACAAGGGCGTGCTGGGGTTGTGGCTCTGTAGTGGAGCGTTTGCCTAGCACATATGAGGCTCTAGGTTTGATCCTCAGCACCACTTAAAAAAACAAATAAACAAAATAAAGGTATTGTGTCCATCTACAATTAAAAATATAAAAAAAAAAAAAAAAAAAAAAACGAGGGCATAATCCCTTTCAAATGTCATGAGTTCTTTACACTTTTGAAAGTATATTTCCCGTTGAGTCTTGCAAGCATATTTGGACAGCAGAAGACAACCTTCAGGGTATATCTGTATGAGTGGTAGACAGAAGATGTTCCCCCAAAAGGCTAGGGGAACTAGCCAAAGGTGAGACTTGAGCATGCTAAAGAAACATTAGTCCCTGCAAAATGCAACTTATTAATCAAGGGAATTTTTATATAAAAGATTCAATTGATATGCATCTTAAAATTGATTTAATGTTTATGAAGTGCTCTACTGTAGTTCTCAAAAATTTCCTAGCTCTTTATTGAATAGAAGGAACATATTGATATTTCATGAGTGTTCATAAGTTTTTTATTGTTTTTTTAGCAACAAAGATCATTCTTCCATTGCCATGGTTGAAGGCTAATAAGAGAGTCAGTGATTTTCTAAGTAGCTAACAGTCATAGTTCAATTGAGTTCATACAAAACTCATCTCTTCAGGTTTTTTTCTCTTTTTTCCCCTTTCCACACTGATTTATGTGTGTTTCTTTGGTCATAATTGGGTAGTCTTTTCTTGGATCACGCTGAGGTTGTAATTGTGATAAATAATAAAATCTAAACCTGTTATTTCTGTAAATTGGAGTGACATTAGTTTATATATATATTTTTTAATTTTTATGTGGTGCTGAGGATCAAACCCAGTGCCTTACGCATGCTAAGTGAGCACTATACCTCTGAGCCACAACCCCAGCCCTAGTTTATATTTTTTAATTTTTTTTAAGTTGTCAGTGTATCTTTATTTTTATTTATTTGTATGCAGTGCTGAGAATCAAACCCAGTACCTCACACATGCTAGGTGAGCACTCTGCCACTGAGCTACAACCCCAACCCCTAATTTATATCTTTTAAGGCTGACTAAAAAGGACTGATATTTCTAATTAGGTATACCTCAAGTCACTAAAACTATTAATTTTTGCTTTCCCTTGTAGATTTGTAATATGTGATAAGTGATCTTCAGTTGTTCATTTCTCCAGAGTACGTAAGGCATGTCCTTCTGATATTGTAGGGGAGAAGGAGTAGAGTATGTCTCATGGTTTCCCTGGGGATCACATGTTTATGGCTTTAATACATGCCTAATCACATATATTAAAGTTCATTGCCTGAGTTTTTGTCTGTCATGCCATTAAGCATAGCTATGTGACTTTGATCAAGTTATTCAGTATGTCTGGAGGAAAATTTCCTTGTCTGTAATAAGAATAAATGGTTAGGGCTAGGGTTGGAGTTCAGTGGTAGAACATGCCTAACATATGTGAGACTCTGGGATCAGTCTCATGGACCACCAAAACAAATAAATAAATAAGTAGCATAAATGATTAATAATTAGTATTGGTATATAACACTTTACAGTTTGCATGATATTACAAATACTCAACAGTGTAGTATTTATTCTTATCCATTTATTTATATCCTCTCAGTGTATGTCATGTACCCCAAGTCATTGGAGCAGTCAGTGACTGCCAGACATCTATGTCTCTAGTGTGTCCTGAACAGTTCCTACTTTTTTAATGACTTCCCTGCCAACATGTGTAAATATATAAACATTCACTCCAGTTGGTGACTCATTTCTGCCATATTCACATCCTTCCTTTTTTTTTTTTTTTTTTTTTTTTTACTCTTGGTGATTTCTTTCTTTCCTGAAAACTATATGTCATGTCTCAAAACCCAATCTTAGTTTTACCAGTAGTCCTAACCTGCTTAAACCACACACCTTCCCATCTCTTGTCCCATGTTTATCTGATCAAGGAAGAGAAAAGAAAAAAGGATTAAGGAAAGTTTGAGTTCTTTCCTAATCCTTGCCTCTATTATTGTTATTCTCACTTCTTTCTCCTGATCTTTCCTGCCTTAATTCCCTTATAATGGGCAGGGGAGAGGGTTGGGAGAGAGACCCATAATGGGAAAATTAGAGGATGACCTTATTTTCACTTTTATAGTTTGACCAATATAATCACTCTCTCAGCTTTAGAAACTGTACAAACCTATAGTGCTTTATATGTCCATTTTACTAACGTATATCCCTAGCACTGAGCACAGTACCTGGCATATAGGTGCTCAGTAAATATCTTGTTGTTGTTATATAGGTCCTGGGTATTTAACCTAGGACTTTGCATATGGTAATAAGCACATGTCTGCCACTAAGCTACATTCCCAGCCTCAAATATTTGTTAAACAAATAAAATTATTGTGCCATCATGATCTGTTGCTTTTAAAGACTTCCATGATAATTCAAAGTGAATGTTGTGAATTCGTAAATTTTAAACTGTTCTTATGTGCTCTACAAAATACTGCCTT
Source organism: Marmota monax (assembly GCF_021218885.2). NCBI lineage: Eukaryota > Metazoa > Chordata > Mammalia > Rodentia > Sciuridae > Marmota > Marmota monax. The sequence goes on along the minus strand of NW_026693476.1, from coordinate 6,843,502 downwards.
CTGGTTTTAATGTTAACAGATACTTAGGTGCTTGTTGCACATGTTTTCCTAAAATACATTTTTTCTTCATGAATCCAATTTTAGTTACTATAGGCAGCTTCTGACAAGTTGGAGAGGCAGCTACAGAATCAAGAACTATAATTAAGGGAACATTTTGATATAAGATACCATTTAGAATCATTCACAAATGTTGTCTTTAGTCTGCATATGGTCTATAGCTGAGGCTTTACCTCTATGCAGTTTAGGTGAAATGAATAGCAGCACCAGAAGTGACACATCTTTAAACAATCTATTGTTAGATAAAATTGTCAGCAGCTGGGGTTAAAGCTGCTTTCATCCTTTGAGAAAATAACTGCCATACCAGATTCTTAAAGTTAGAATGAAATCTAACTTTATTTGTGGAGTAGTTTTGTTTTAATTTGCTTGGTTTGGTGCTGTAATGTTTTAAGATTTTAACTGCCTTACAGCTTTTGCTTAACAGTAAATGCCTACTGGACTTTTTTGTACTAATATGTCATCTTACTAAATTTCTTCTTTTTAATATTAGTTCTTAATTCATGTTTAGTATATTGGAAAGGCTTTGATCTTTATCCCAAATAGTTAAGAGAGGTTTTTCCTTTCTGTTTTGCTTTCAGTAAGGTGGGGTCAGGGGGGCAGTCTGTTCATTTTTGTTTCTTTTCTTTATCTTTCTGGACATAAAATTTATTCTGCCTTGTATCTCTGAACAAAATCATATAGGCTAACCATTGCTTCTCAATAAATAGTAAAGTTTCTTTAGGGATACGTTATAAAGTTTTCAAATGGATCCTACCTATAAAGTTAGGATTGTAAAAGAGCATTATTCTTTTTTTTAAAAAAAAAGAGGGGGGGGGGAGAGAGAGAGAGAGAGAATTTTAATATTTATTTTTTTAGTTTTCGGCGGACACAACATCTTTGTTTGTGTGTGGTGCTGAGGATCGAACCCGGGCCGCACGCATGCCAGGCGAGCGTGCCACTTGAGCCACATCCCCAGCCCAAGAGCATTATTCTTATTTCCAATATTTCTGCAAAGAACCAGATTGCAGCTACACCCTTCTAGAGTCCCCAAGTTATGTTCTTTTTTTCCCCAAAAGCCTTCTTACTCTTCGGTTACAGCCAGGGCATATTTGGCTTAGAACCAAGGCAGCTAATAGAAAATAATGTAATATTCAGCCTCTCCTATATTTGAAGTTCAGTTATTACAGAGACCATTTATACTGTATTCAGTCCCAATTGAACTTTGTATGAAAGTGACTTTGTGTTTTAGAAGGCATCAATCATGTCAGAGAAAAATACAGAAGTCTTCCATTTGCCACTTTATTTTCATAAGTGAGAACACTAGAGGAATCCCCTATACAATGAAAGTAAATTACATTGCTCATGAACTGTCTCAGAGAAAGCCTCAGTTCATTAATTCCAAGCAAATCTAGAAAACAGATTCCCAGAGTGGTTCGACTGCTACAGAGGATGACCAGGGAACCTTAAAAGCCACTTTTAAAATCTGGAAAATAAGCTGGGCATGGCGGTATACATCTGTAATCCCAGTGACGCAGGACGCTGAGGCAGGAAGATTGTAAGTTCAAAACGAGTCTCAGCAATTTAACGAGGCCCTAAACAATTTAGTGAGACCCTGTCTCAAAATAAAAAAAATAAAAAGGGCTGAGGATGTGGCTTAGTGGTTCAGGTCCCCTGGGTTCAATCCTCGGTACAAAAAATTAAAAAAAAAAAAAACTGGAAAATAGATTTGACTGCTATTAAAAGTTAGATCAAATACTTTTATTTTTAAATCATCCACATTGGGTATATTATATATTACATCTGCACATCTTAGATCTGATACAAAGCTATATCAAGTTGTGACCAAATAAAATATACCCTGTGTTTATAGGTACCATTTTATTTTAAAGCATTCTTTAAACTTCTTATACATATGATAAATGGTAAGGTATTACAACTTTAGTGTAGAATTAACTTAAGGAGTCTTGAATTCCTTTCTAGTGATGCCTCTATCATAAAACAAGTATAACTCTTTTAAAGCTTGCAACAAAACTCTGTGGGTTTTGGCCAAAGGCCATTATAAAATTCCCCAAGCAAGAAGATTTACAGGCAAAATGTAGACATGACAAAGTTAGAATATGTCTGGAGTATGGGACTATGTAATACGTCACTATAAGTTTACCTATTAGGAGTTGTCTTGTTTTGTTTTTTAAGAAAACAAGGATTAAAAATTAAAAGTCTAAATGTACATATACATCTATGTTGAGACAATATGTAATTGACTTTTGCTGAAAATATTGTTGAAACAATAATAAGGACATTATGACACTACATATAGAATATATAGAACAAAGTAAAAGTTATCATAGAAGGTGATGTGGCTCAAAAATATTGCAGATACAAACTGGGCATGTCTGTAATCCCAGTGACTCAAGAGCCAGAATAAGTAGGATCTCAAGTTCTAAGCCAACCTGGACAACTTAACGAGAAGAGTCTCAAAATAAAAAGTAAAATGGGCTGCTCAGTGACAGAGTACCAGTAGGTTCAATCTCCAGTACCTCGAAATAGAAAAAAAAAAAAAAGAAGAAGGAGAAAAATACATAGCCTTGTACCTATTATGTAAGTAGGTTATTTTAAAGGCTGGTCTGAAATGAGGAAGATAAAATAGAATTTAACAGTCATCATATATTGCATATACTAATAAGCCTGTCAAAGAGTATTTGCATTTGTTTTAGTCAGCTTTTTCTCTGCTGGGACTAAAAGGCCCAACCAGAACAATTTTAAAGGAGGAAAAGAGTGTTTGAGGGCTTACAGTTTCAGAGATCTAAGTCCATAGAAGGCCAGCTCCATTTATTTCTTGGGGCTCAAGGTGAGGCTGAACATCGTGGTCAAAGTGTATGGCAGAAGGAAGCAGCTCACATGGTGATCAGAAAGCAGAGAGAGAATCCAAATACAAAAAATATATACCCCAAAGCAATGCCCCCAATGAACCACTGCCTCCAGCCACACACCCCCTGCCTCCTGAGTCATGACTCAGTTAATCTCATGGGGGATTAATTTACTGATTATAACCCAGTCATTTCTCCTTCACACCTTCTTCTCACACATAAGCTTTTGGGGGACACCTCACATCCAAAGAATAAGAGCATTTTTTAAAAAATCACATATTAGCTTGCTTAATGAGAAATCTGAATGATTGTCTTAAATATACTCAAGCCTCCAGCGTTCTTTTGCACCCATAAGCCTCGATCTAACAATTATTTGATTGAAAATGATTCCATTTTAATAGATGGCTTTTAGGAAATGCTTTTAGGATTGGGATGGGTAGTATAAATCTTTTATAAAGATCATATAAACATAAGCTTTAACTAATAGAAGTCCCAGTTTCTACCTAGTATAAAACTGAGATTAGGAAACAAACAGAACTTTAATAAGTAAATATTGAATGATGAAGTCTTTAGATTCCCATTCATAATCTTTATTATGAAACAATTAACTAATCAGTGGCCAAATATTTGTGGGCATATTTTAATGTGTTTTTATTGTTAGATTGGTTGATAATTTTTTATTACTACTCTGAGTCCCCCTATGAAACCTATTCTACAAAACTATCAACCAGAATATTTAATGAAATGTAGCTGTTAAAGCATACACTTTCAAGTCAGACAGACCTAAGATTGTGTTCTGCCACTTAATTATTGTGTGATCTTAGACAAGTTATTTTATCCCCTGAGCTTTTTATGTAAAATGGTATGGTTACTCTGATGATTAAATGAGAGCAAATACTAAATAGGTGCTCACTACTTGTTTACTCTTAATTATTATTGGAACGTAAGTTTTCAAAGTCCATCCCTTTAGAAACAAAGGTATATTTGGTAAAGTAAGCAATACTAATAAAATATTATGCTTTATAAAAAAGAGTTTTTACTTTTCAATTAAATGTTTGTTGTTATTGGTAGTTTTTGTACTTAAGCTTGTTTTTCTTTGTGGAATTAATGATTTCAAATTGTTCCATCCCCATCCCAGCAACCAAAAGCATATGTTTTGATACAGGCAGCAACCATTAAGGGTATACTATGGGGCATGGAACAAATGTTATATTATAGTCCCCTTTCTTTTTTATAATGAAAACAGGAAATACAGGGGTAATTTAGAAGCCTTTTTAGCAGAACTGATTTTTTTTTTCCAAATGATTTTTGGGTTTATTTTTCTATTGTTTGATTTAGCACCTTATAATATTTGTTTTTTAAACAACTTTATTGAGGTATAATTGATATACAATAAACTGCATATGTTTGATATATATAAATCAATGTTTTGATGTATGTATTCCCTGAAAACATTGCCACAATCAAGGTAACACATATCCATCACCCCACAATTGTTCCTTGTGCTCCTTTGTAACCCCTCTTGCCTAACCTTTCTCATTCCGTCCCACCCCTGCTCCCAAATCACTGCTCACTGCCGCTAGATAATGGTTTACATTTTCTAGAATTTTTTGTTGGGAGGACGGTAGCAGGGATTAAACCCAAAGGTGCTTAACTACTGAGCCACATCCCCAGCCCTTTTTATTTTTTGAGACAAGGTCTTGCCAAATTGCTTTGGCCTTGCTAAATTGGAGGCTGGCCTTTAACTTGCAATCCTCCTGCCTAGCCTCCGAAAGTGCTGGGATTACAGGTGTGTTCCACCACACCCAGCTGGGATTTTATATAAACAGAATCACACAAAATGCACTTTTGGGGAGAAGGACTACTTTAGCACCACATAATTATTTTGAGATTCAATTCACCAATGTTGTTGTGTGTATTAATGATTAATTTTTTTATTACTGAATAGTGTTACATTTTGTATGTCTATGTGTGTATCACAGTTTGTTTTATCTCTCCATCTGTTGAGCATTTGCATTGTTTCCAGTTTCATGCTATTACAAATAAAGGTACTATGAACATTCATATATAAAGCTTTGTATGGACATATGCTTTTACTTCTTTTGGATAAATACCTATGAATGGAATGTAGGTGTATGTTTAATGTTTTAAGAAACTGTGGAATCATTTTCCAAAGTGATTGTACCATCTTTTATTCCATAGCATGTATAAGAGTTCCAGTTACTCCCCATCCTTATCAACACTTAGCATGGCCAGTCTTTTTAATTTTAGCCATTTAGATGTGTAATATTCAATTTTACTTTCCTTTTCTCTGTTGACTAATGATATTATCTTTTCAGTGTTTATTTGTCATCTTTTTTGGGGAGTGAAGTATTTGTTCACATCTTTTGCCCATATTTTTTAAAATTGAATTTCTCTCTCATTAATAAATTTTGAGAGTTCCTTATATATCTGGATGCAAGTCTTTTATCAGATACATACCTTGAAAATACTTTCTCCCAGCCTGTGGTCTATTTCATTCTCTCAACTATATATTTTTTTATACTTTAGATACTTAACCACAATAATTAATACTAATATATACTTTGTGGGGGTACTGGGTATTGAACATAGCTTCAGCACTGAGCTATGCCCCCTACCCTTGTTATTTTTTATTTTGAGACAGGGTCTCGTTAAGTTGCCAAAGCTGGCCTCAAACTTGTGATCTTTCTGCCTCAGCCTTCTAAGTAGCTGGGATTACAGGCATGTACCACCACACTATATTTTACAGTTGAAAATTACTAAAGAGAATAGATTTTAAAGATTCTCTCTACAAAAAATAAGTATATGATGTTACACATATATGTTAGCTTGATTTAGCCATTCCACAAACATTATGTTGAAAAAATATTTTTTTCACTTAAAACAACTAATAAATTTTAAACAAAAATCCAGCCATATATATAAATGTGTGTGTGTGTGTGTGTGAGTGTGTGTGTGTGTATGCAGGCAGATAAATATATAGATAGATAGAGGGATTATAGGTATGTGCCACCATGCCCAGCTGTAACTATCTTTTTTTTTTTTCCAAAGAGAGAGAGAGAGAGAGAGAGAGAGAGAGAGAATGAGAATTTTTAATATTTATTTTTTATTTTTCGGCGGACACAACATCTTTGTTTGTATATGGTGCTGAGGATCGAACCCGGGCCGCACGCATGCCAGGCGAGCGCGCTACCGCTTGAGCCACATCCCCAGCCCCTGTAACTATCTTTTGAAGAGGAGTTTTTTAAATTTTTTGACATGGTGGGGTGGGGTGGGTCTCACTATATTGCTCAGATTGGTCTCAAACTTGTGCACATCAGTGATTCTTTCACCTCAGATTCTCCAGTAGTGTAGGACTCCAGGTATATGCCACCACTCCCAGCTAAAAGTTATTCATTTTTTATTTGTGGACTTTTGTTTTTAGGGTTATAACCAAGAAATATGCCTAAACCAGGATCAGAAAAGTTTCCTATTTTTTTATCCCTTACGGTTTTAAGTTTTACATGGAGGTCTGTGATGTAACTTCTGTTAATTTCTTTATATGATTAAAAAATAAGAAACAGAAATTTTTTTACATTTTTGTGTATGTGTATGGGTATCCAGTTGTTCTCACACCATTTGTTGAAAAGACTATCCTCACACTGTAGAATGGCCTTTGCAGTTTTGTTACAGTTATTTGTATATCTGTGGGTTTATCTCTGAACTCTCTGTTTTATTTATCTGTCTACCTTGATGCCATTACCATACTGTGTTGATTACTGTGGCCTTATAGTAAAGCTTAAAATTAGGTAGTATTAGTCCTCCAATTTGTGGGGTTTTTTTGAAAGTTGTTTTACTTATTTATGATCCTTTGCATTTCTCTATGAATTTTAGAATCAGCTTGTCAATTTCTCCAAAATGCTGTTGGCATTTTGATTGGGATTGCACTGATTCTGTAGATCTATTTGGGGAGAAATAGTAACCTATCCATACTGTGTTCCCCATTCCATAAATTTGGTATATATCACCATTTATTTAAGTTTTCCTTTATTTTCTCAGAAGTATTTGGTAGTTTTTAACTAATAGGTATCTCATATCTTTATCTTTTCTTAGATGAATCCATAAGTATTTTTATTTTTATGATATTATGAATGGTTTAAATTTTTAAATTTCTGATTAAATATTGCTGTTATGCAAGTAGAATTGATTTTTGTGTGTGTGTGTATTGGTCTTGTATCCTGAAACGTTTTCAAATTCACCTTTTAGTTCTAATAGTTTCTAAATAATTCCATTGGATTTTCTGCAAACATATCTGCAAACAAGGGCAGTTTTATTTATTTATTTCTAATCCAGATGCCTTTTGTTTATTTTTATGGTCTTTTTATATTGGCTAGAACGTACAGTACATTGTAAAATAGAAGTAATGGGAGGTATCTTTGTCTTGTTAATGGTATCAGAAGGGAAATGTTCAGTCTTTTTTCATGAAGTAAAATGTTAACTACAGGTTTTCTACAAATACTCTTTAACAGGTTGAGGAAATTCCCTTCTATTTTTAGTATGCTTAGATTTTTAAATCAGGAATGGATATTGGATTTTTTTAATGCTTTTTCTGTATCTGTTGAACAGTAATGATTTTTATGTCATTCCTTTGTGTCTGAAATATTATCTAAAAGACAGCCTTATCATCTTTTCTTATTGACCTTCTCTGAGATCAAATAGAGCTTTTCTAGCTTTTTTTCCGATTTTTAGAAACTAGAATTCTGCAGTTTTTAACATTTTGCTGAGTAGAGTTCAGTAGCTAAATTATTTTCCTAATTGTAATATTTCCAGTATCCCCAAACAGCCACAATAACAGTTATGTTGTTCTATATAAAAAGTAAACTCTTAGTTAATGGTTACATGAATTAGGTGATAAATTTACATGGTAGAACATTATGTAACTACTTTAAAATATGATGTATATGAAGAACTTTTAATGACATAATGTCTCTAGTCACAAAATAAATATTGTTGAATCTCAGTTATAAGAATTATATATGTACATACATATATATCTTCCTAAAAATATATTTTAGCTATGTATTATTTACTTTGTAGGGAAAGATATTAGAGTTAATCAAATTATAGTTCAATTATTCCTTTTTTTATTGTTTCTAACACTGTTAATATTCCTTTCCAATCTTCCTGAAGTAGCTCAATTGTCTTTTTCAGAAAAATCAACCTAAATTCCAAAACTATACAATAAAAAGATCACAGAGCTCAGAGGAAGAAAAATGTTTTAATAAATATACTATTTTATCCCAGAATCAAAAGAATGTCTTTCGGACAGAAATACTTTTTACTGGGCTGGGATGTAGCTCAATGGCAAAGTGTTTGCCTTGCATTTATTTGCAAAGCCCTCGGTTCGATTCCCGAGTTTCAAAAAAAAAAAAAAAGAAAAAGAAATACATTTTATTTTTTGTCACAATCCAGATAAAACTAAAATTTATAAACTTTATATTTTACTATACTGTAAAACTTATATGGTACTACATTATGGAATAATATTTTCCTTTTTATTGTACTTTATTTTACTTTATTTTCCTTTAAATGCTATTGTCACCCCACTAACTATGGTATCATGATTCACTAATGGGTTATGACCCACAGTTTGAAAAACACTGGTCTAAAATGCAAACTTTAATTTTCTGAATTGCTTTTGTGTAGTATCTAGATTTCACTTTGTTTCATTTTGCCAAATCATAAAATTAGAAACAAGATTAATTTAAATGTGTTCCTTATAAAATTCCAAAAGAATTTTCCTTAGCTATGAAGTAAGAAGCTCTTCTAAAAGTTTATTCCTTGGGCTGGAGATGTGGCTCAGGCGGTAGCGCGCTCGCCTGGCATGCGTGCGGCCCGGGTTCGATCCTCAGCACCACATACAAACAAAGATGTGTGTCCGCCGAAAACTAAAAAATAAATATTAAAATTCTCTCTCTCTCTCTCTCTAAAAATAAATAAATAAATAAAAATAAAAAAAAAAGTTTATTCCTTAAGAGGAGCTAGAATTTTGTATAGCTCTCTACAGTGTACACTTTGATTCCCTGTGTGATATCTTCTTGTTGAATTCTCTTGAGAAGTAGATGTCTTTTTTTTTTTTCCATCATCAAATCTTCCTATTTTTTATTTTATTTTATTTTATTTTATTGTTGGTTGTTCAAAACATTACATAGTTCTTGATATATCATCTTTCACACTTTGCCTCAAGTGGGTTATGAACTCCCATTTTTAGCCCATATACAGATTGCAGAATCACATCAATTACACATCCATTGATTTACATATTGCCATACTAGTGACTGTCGTGTTCTGCTACCTTTCCTATCCTCTACTATCCCCCCTCCCCTCCCCTCCCCTCCCCTCTTCTCTCTCTACCCCCTCTACTGACCTTCATTTCTCCCCCTTGTATTATCTTTCCCTTTCCCCTCATTTCCCCCTGCATGTTCTTCCATATAACCCTGAGGGTCTCCTTCCATTTCCATGCAATTTCCCTTTTCTCTCCCCCTCCCTCCCACCTCTCATCTCTGTTCAATGTTAATCTTCTTCTCATGCTCTTCGTCCCTACTCTGTTCTTAGTTACTCTCCTTATATCAAAGAAGACATCTGGCATTTGTTTTTCAGGGATTGGCTAGCTTCACTTAGCATAATCTGCTCTAGTGCCATCCATTTCCCTGCAAATTCTATGATTTTGTCATTTTTTAATGCAGAGTAATACTCCATTGTGTATAAATGCCACATTTTTTTAATCCATTCGTCTATTGAAGGGCATCTGGGTTGGTTCCACAGTCTTGCAATCGTGAATTGAGCTGCATGAACATCGATGTAGCAGTGTCCCTGTAGCATGCTCTTTTTAGGTCTTTAGGGAATAGACCAAGAAGGGGAACAGCTGGGTCAAATGGTGGCTCCATTCCCAGCTTTCCAAGAAATCTCCATACTGCTTTCCAAATTGGCTGCACCAATCTGCAGTCCCACCAGCAATGTACAAGTGTACCCTTTTCCCCACATCCTCGCCAGCACTTGTTGTTGCCTGACTTCATAATGGCTGCCAATCTCACTGGAGTGAGATGGTATCTTAGGGTGGTTTTGATTTGCATTTCTCTGACTGCTAGAGATGGTGAGCATTTTTTCATGTACTTGTTGATTGATTGTATGTCCTCCTCTGAGAAGTGTCTGTTCAGGTTGAGAAGTAGATGTCTTAATACCCATTTTACATGAAAGTACTAGAGCTTACATATTTCAATTCCACATAATATTTTTTTAAGATTTTTTTTAATTGGTTGTTCAAAACATTACAAAGCTCATGACATATCATCTTTCATACATTTGATTCAAGTGGGTTATGAACTCCCATTTTTACCCCACATACAAATTGCGGAATCACATCGGTTACACATTCACATTTTTACATAATGCCATATTAGTGACTGTTGTATTCTGCTACCTTTCCTATCCCCTACTATCCCCCCTCCCCTCCCCTCCCATCTTCCCTCTCTACCTCATCTGCTGTTGTTCAATTCTCTCCCTTGTTTTTCCCCCCTTTTCCCCTCACAACCTCTTATATGTAATTTTGTGTAATATTGAGGGTCTCCTTCCATTTCCATACAATTTCCCTTCTCTCTTCCTTTCCCTCCCACCACTCGTCTTTGTTTAATGTTAATCTTTTCCTCATGCTCTTCCTCCCTGCTTTGTTCTTAGTTGCTCTCCTTATATCAAAGAAGACATTTGGCATTTGTTTTTTAAGGATTGGCTAGCTTCACTTAGCATAATCTGCTCTAATGCCATCCATTTCCCTGCAAATTCCATGATTTTGTCATTTTTTAGTGCTGCGTAATACTCCATTGTGTATAAATGCCACATTTTTTTTTTTATCCATTCATCTATTGAAGGGCATCTGGGTTGGTTCCACAGTCTAGCTATTGTGAATTGTGCTGCTATGATCATTGATGTGGCAGTATCCCTATAGAACGCTCTTTTAAGGTCCTCAGGGAATAGTCCGAGAAGGGCGATAGCTGGGTCAAGTGGTGGTTCCATTCCCAGCTTTCCCAGGAATCTCCATACTGCTTTCCAAATTGGCCACACCAATTTGCAGTCCCACCAGCAGTGTACAAGAGTACCCTTTTCCCCACATCTTCTCCAGCACTTGTTGTTGTTTGACTTCATAATGGCTGCCAATCTTACTGGAGTGAGATGGTATCTTAGGGTGGTTTTGATTTGCATTTCTCTGACTGCTAGAGATGGTGAGCATTTTTTCATGCACTTGTTGATTGATTGTATGTCCTCCTCTGAGAAGTGTCTGTTCAGGTCCTTGGCCCATTTGTTGATTGGGTTATTTGTTATCTTATTGTTTAATTTTTTGAGTTCTTTGTATATTCTGGATATTAGGGCTCTATCTGAAGTGAGGGGTAAAAATTTGTTCCCAGGATGTAGGCTCCCTATTTACCTCTCTTATTGTTTCTCTTCAGCTAAATTAACCATAGGATCTGACTATAAAAGATAAATGTATGTTCCTTTACAAACCTTAAAGGGGAAGAGAAACTGGCACTAGTACATAAATTCAGTAAGGAAAATTTGGCAATATTTATCAGATTAAACAGGCATCTATCTAGAAGTAATTTCACTTCTAGAAATTTATGCCACATATGTTCTTAAGCCTGTACAATAAAGTATGTGAATAAGGCACTATTAATTGCAGAAACAATTCATAGAAACAAAGTGCTAGAAACAACATCAGTATCTCTTGGTAGAGTTCCGGTCAATGAAATTATGGTATGATTGTACAATAGAAAACTCTTTTGATAGAGATTTCTATCTAGAGATAGCCAGGCATAGTAGCTCACCCCTGTAATCTCAGCAACTGTAAGAATGAGGCAGGAAGATCTTAAGTTTGAGGCCAGCCTCAGTAATGTAGTAAGACCCTGTCTCAAAATAAAAAATAAAAAAAAGGACTGGGGATGATGTTAGGTGATAGAGCACTCCAAGCTTCCACACTGCAAAAAAAAAAAAAAAAGAAGAAGAAGAAGAAAGAAAAAAGAAATAAGTAAATGAAAATAAGATCTTTATGTGTAATATGGAACACTCTTCAAGGTGAAAAAAAAAGTAAGTTTTAAAACAGTGTGCATAGAAAACAAAAAAGTATCGAATTGCAGCTGGTAAAGGCAGAAATATGTCTCACAAAGCCTCTCCTTCCTTCCCCTTGGCTTGGTTCCCTGAGAATAGAAGGAGCTCCCAAAATGATCTTCTCTGGAAAGGGCATGAAGTTGGTGAGAGAGAAGTACCAGGTCAGTGGTGGGTACTCTAGCAGAAGAGCCAATATAAGCAGGAAAAACTGTTCATATATGCAGGTCATTTATAAATTGGGTATCATGAAAAGAAGCCTGGTTTTTTTGTTCGTTTGTTTTTTTTGTTGTTGTTGTTTTGTTTTTGTTTTTAATACAGTACTGGGGATTGAGTCCAGGGGCATGCTATCACTTAGCTACATCCCCAGCCCTTTTTATTTTTGAGTCTCACTACTAAGTGGCCTGGAACTTGCAATCAGTCCTTCTTCCTCAGCCTCCCAAATTGCTGGGATTACAAACATGTGCCACCACGCCTAACTAGCACACTGCATTCTTGAGTGATTAAGCATTTTTGCTCCATTCATAAAAACATTGAAACTCATCTGTATCAGCTAGCTCTTAAAAATAGTTGTCTGGTATCAGCTACTTACTATACAACTTTTTCTCATGTATCTTCATTCATATTATAAGTTGTAGCATTTAGGGGGGTTCAAGAGTGAAGGTGCCAGAAGAATAAGCAAATTTCTCATTTAGCTGACATCTTCCTGTGGGGTCTGTTTTTGTATATGTGGCTTTTTGTTTTCATTGTTTTTATGCCTTGGAGGAAAGATAAGGGGAATTCAGCTTGTAAAGTGGTACTTATTTAGAGAACACACAGTTCTCCAGCAGTTAGGGAAGAGCTTCAGAAAAGATTACAGCAGTGAGAAATTTCATTGCATTTATTCAGCCTGAAAGTAAAACAAATAAAAAAGGGAAACAGCTTATTCCTGTTATTCTGACTTCCTCTTATTGTGTCTTCCTTACATGTGTTTGCCTTGTGATTTGGGATTAATCAGAGGTTATTTCTAGTTGCACCTAAAAGAGACAGCAAGCAAAGGAAGATAAAGAGGTTGCTTCTAAACCAAAACCCATGATCTGTCATTTAGTGTGTCAGTTCAGTAGGAATAATTTGGGAGATAGGAAGAAACCATCTTGTATGCTTGCTAAAATGTTTATAGAAATAAGGCATTTACAGAATGAATTGGCAGTTTTATTATATGGAAAATCACTTCCTTAGAAAGACAGAAATATGTCCCTTCCACAAAATATTCTCTCATTAACACTGAAAGATGTTCATTGCATCATTGTTTAATACATTATTGGAAAACTGTAAACAACCTAAAGTATGACTACATAAACTGGTACATGCTTACTATGTAATATGTAATTTTAAAGAGGAAAAAAATGCTGTGTAACTGATTTATATTTCCAAGACAATAAGTAAACCCAGCTGCAGAAAACTTTTTGAAGAATATCATTGTCTATGTAATTAGCTTTTATACAAACACATCTAAATGTATGCCTGTTGTTTAAATGCCCTGGAAGGAAACACCCATCATACTAAAACTGAGAGAGAAAGGATAGATTGGGTTGTGGTCAGAAAGGACTTCAGCTTTATCTACAATAGTTAAAAATCTTATATAGGATAAGCAGTGGAATGGCAAGGAGTTGGGGAAAACATTTAATTTTAAACTAGGTAATTTAAAGTAACTTCTCAAGTAAATCTGTATTAATTTTACAGTATAATTAAGGGAGTGAGATAGTATATCATGCCAAGGGAAGCAAGAGCTTTTTGCCTCTATATCCCAGTTTTTCCCCCAAAGATTTGCTCATTGATTTCCAAATTCTGCTTTTGTATAGCTTAATAACTAAAGTGATTCTTCCAAAGCAGATTCTTTCATGGGTCATGGACTCAAAACTAAATAAAACTGGACAATATGTGCACAAGCCATTACATGTTTAGATTTTCGTGAGATTTAGTTACTATAGGAGGAGGACCTCTACGACCCTTTAACACGTTTTTCCCACCTTCAATTTCTTCTGTGTATCTCATAATATTCCATCACTTAACAACAACAAAAAACATATTTTCTTCCTCAGAAAACAAACATCAGCCATTGAGTTCTAAGATGCATTACATCAAAAAGTTTCTATATCTAACTCAATACCTAGCATGCCGTTTGTTCATAAATGCTAAATTAATTAGTAGATATGAATATTCAGTTATGTTATTATTAAATTTGGAAGTCTCTATTTTGATTTTTTTTTCCCCCTCAGTACTGAATATTGAACTCAGGACCTCACACATGCTAGGCAAGTGTTCTACCACTGAGCTATATATCCCCAGCCCAGAAGTCTATTCTTAATGATTGGAAACTCCTAGAGATTTTACATTCCTCTTTTCCTGTATCATCCTATTCCAAGGTTAATTAATGCTACGACTTGTACTCGATATCCTATCTTTTCCCTATTTCTTCATGCCTTACTCCATCACTTACTGCCTGCCTTCTCTTAGGGTTTCAGTTTCTTACTATATGCTATCTCTTTGTACTCAGCTCAAAGCCTATTTGGACCACTCTCTCCATTATGGCTTTTTTTTTTTTTTAAGATTTCTTTCAAGCTTGCCTTCATTCTGAGCTACCAAATTATTTCTTCTCTTCACACTCAAATATTTAAATGTCATTTGTACTCTGCCTCCATTTTCTTGTCCCTTATCACTTGTTTGTCTTTTACTATTCTACTGAAAATTCACCATTTGAAGTTACAAGTAACCTCTAGTGGCTTTTTTTCTTTTCCTTTTTTTTTTTTTTTTTTTTTGTTAAATACAGTGCTAGGGATTGAACCTGGCATCTGGTGAATGCTAGGCAAGGGTTCTACCACTGATCTATACCCTGAGCCTCTAAGGACTCTTTTTCATTAGATTACATAACCTGTGTTCAAGCATTTGACACTGTTGACCATTTTACTGTTTGCTTTTGTTTTCATTTTTTAATTTTGATATAAGCTTTCACTAGGTTGCCCAGGCTAGCCTTGAACTTATGACCCTCCTCCCTCATCCTCCTGAGTCGCTAGAATTACAGGCCTGTGCTACCATGCCTGGCTGTCCATCTTAACTTTCTAAACTTCTGTTTCCTTGGTTTTGGTGATATTCTAGTCTTGTTCCTTCTCAGACCACTTTTTTTCTTCCACATGCCTCTTAAATTTGGCACCTTCTGTGACCATATAAAATGTCCTTTCCTATGATTCCCCTCGTTTACTGTTCAAAATCTATCACAGCGGTTTTCATAACTATATTGTAATAATGTTGTCTCATACCCTTTAGACTTTCAAAACCTTAGAGGATAGAAGCCAAAATAATACTCATTTTCCTGTGTGTGTGTGTGTGTGTATTTTTTTAAATTTTCTATCCTCCATCTCTATTCCCATTCACCTCTTTCACAAGCAGCTGTGCTTATACATTTTTGTTTGTTTGTTTGTATGTGTTCTTGTAAATCTTATATAGCCCGTTGTTTCTTTTTGGACTTTCTGTGTCTTTGAGGTCCATCTGCCTTCATGTGCACATAATCTGTTGCTGTCTGAGTAGACATTTATTTTAATTGATCCTCTTAGGTACCTCTGTGTTTATACCTAGCATATTGCACTGTTACTCAGTATGTACTGAGTGTGTTAGCTGAATGAATAATAACATAAACAGATATCCCCTAGGACTTCGTTCTTAGCCCAGTCTTATCTTAACCTATTCGCTCATCCTGTTTAAGTAATCTATTCCATCCCATTGGTTTCAACATGTGGTTAACACCCATATTTGATTTTTTCCCCCTCCTATCCCTAGAATAATATATGCAGGTGTCTTTTTGACATACATACCTAAATGCCCCATATTGCAATCACAACATATTTCCCTGAAAGACCGTTTGTTTTGCCTGTGTTCTCAACTATCCAACTATCCAACATAAGTACTTAAAAATGTCTTCTCTCTTTTTACTCCCTATATCTAATCAGGTGCCACAACCTGTCAGTTCTACCTTTAAAATACTCCTTAAATATACTTTCCCTCTCCTATATTTGAGTTTAGATCCAAATTGCCCTTTTACTGGTCAGTAGATATAACTTCCTAACTGATACTTTCTAGCTTTGTAGACTTGATTTTTGTATCCTAGCTATCATTAGTATCAATTCAATTTTGTCATTTTTTTCTCTCTTTTAAAACTTCTTGTGGATCCTTGCTGCCTACAGAATTTAAATTTAAAGGCATTGTATTCAGGTATTTACAGACTGGCCTGATCCTGGTCTCATTTCCTGCCGTCTACCAGCTGTAGTCTAACCTCTAGACCAAATTATTCACTTTCATTTTTCTATTGCCTTGCTTCAACTGTTCCCTTTGTTTGGAATACTTTTTTAAAAAAAATTTAATAGTACTGGGAATTAAACCCAGAGGAGATTTGCCACTGAACTGCATTACCAGACTTTTTATTTTATCATGAGAAAGGGTATCACTAACTTGCCAAGACTGGCCTCAAACTTGCAATCCTCTTACCTCAGTCTCTGGTGTCATTGGGATCACAGGCGTGCACCATCATGTCCAACTCTGGAATACCATTTTCCTTTCCTTCTTTTTCATAGAGCCTCTCACATAAATGTTATCTAATACATTTTTATAAAACTGAATCATACTTTGTGTTTTTTTCTTTTTTGGTTTTCTGAACTAGATAATAGGAGAATTTATGTTTATGTGATAAACATCATAGATTATAGGGACTTTCCTATTTTATAAGTCTACTTGCACGTGCACACGCACACATACACACACACACGCACACACACACATACACACGCTGAATGTAGGGCTACTATTTAATCTTGCCCAGCACTGCATCCCAGGTATCTAGAACCTACTAAGTACTTTAAAAGCATTTGCCATATGAGAGATTGAATTCAAGCCTTTTAAATCTAACTTGAATTTATTCAAGGCTCAAAATAGATTGACATTTTTTAATTTGTATATTTTTAGAAGAGAGGCTTAACTAGTAGTAATAAAGTTTCCTAACTTTTACCATTGTTAACAATTCTCATTTAATTACATTATTTGCATCTCACCCCGTACTAAGAACAGTTTGTTTTTCAGACAGGAAATTATTGTTCTGTTTGTTCTATATTTGTGGTAAAGGGTACCAAATAACTGGGAAACATAACTTTATTCACTGTGTTATGGTTATATAAAAAGAAAAAAGTAAATGCATTCCTATTATTATTTAGTTTTCAACTGGTAGTATCTTCCATTCATAGGACACATGACTACCTCTTCTACACCAGACCTAGAAATCACTACAGAGAGTGCTGAAACAAAGTCTTAAAGACACAGAATAGAGCAAGTTTTTCTGTTCCTTATAAGATTAAAATGGGAAAGGGATCTTGGTAATCGCATTCTTACCACGTGACATTTAAAATTTCTAATGCTATTGCCACCAGTCAGAATAAAAAGGAAGAACTAATGTCTCCAAAGAAAACTCATGTTCTTCGGATCTGTGCATATTTTAATCCCCTTTAGTACGTTTCTTTAATGAAGAGAAACTGGGGATTACTTAGGATTAATAATAGCAGTAGTTGAGAGCACTTTAAAAAAAATGCAATGTTAACCAAATCTGGAATAAAAAAATAAAGTAAATTTAAGATAATTTTAAAAAGAAAAATAGTAGCAATGGTCAACTTTAGTTTGCTTGATTTCACCATATATTTAGTGTCTCTGTAAGTAATGACTGTGTCAGTTCACATTTTAAATTATTACTAAACATTTTGCAATGCACTTATAGCCCCCCTTTTCATTTTCAATCTTGACATCTTTACTCTCTTCCCATTTTTTTTTCTTTTAGCAAAGAATGATCCTTTCCTAATTTTGAGTCCTGATCTACCTGAGTGACTACTAGTTGAAACTAAATAGCTACTAAACCTCCCTGTACATAAAGCTGCAGTGATAATAGAAATTTCTACCCTGCCATTCTCTGACTTGTGATATGGGCCTGTTCCTTGTCTTTCTGTCATAGAAATTCTATTCCTTCTTCTGTATGATGACACCATCTCACTTCTCTTCACCTGCTCTGATATCCTGCTGTCCTCATGGTGTGGCTCTGGAAACTATTATTAGGGCTTTTTTTTTCATTCTACCCTCTCTACTCCCCCAACCCTGCACCCTCCCCAAACTTTTTTTTTTTTGGTGGTACTGGGGATTGAATTCAGGGGCACTCAACCACTGAGCCACATCCCCAGCCCTGTTTTGTGTTTTATTTAGAGACAGGGTCTCACTGAGTTGCTTAACGCTTCGCCATTGCTGAGGCTGGCTTTCAACTTGAGATCCCCCTGCCAGCCTCCCGCTCAGCCTCCCAAAATATTGGTATTACAGGTGTGGGTCACAGCGCCCAGCCCCCAAACTACTTATTATTACTTGATAAACTTCTAAATATAAACTTTTGTACCTCTTGGTCAAGCTGAAGACCTCTTTGTACGACCATACCCGCCCGTGCTAAGCGAGCGCTCTACCGCTGAGCCATAATCCCAGCCCCACCCCCAGTGGTACATTTTTGAGCAGCTTGTTTCTTGCCATGATTCCTTAAAGTCTACATTTTAAGAATCTTTCTTCAAACAAATTAGAGTTAAGACCCGTTGTCCAGTTACATAGATTCAATCTCCCTCTACAGAACCCCCTAAGAGGAAGAAGAAAATATCCCTTCACATCTTATTTTAGTAAGTTCATTGTTTGGTACTGGTGATTGAACCCAGGGCTTCACATGCCATTGAGCTACATTCTCAGCCAGTGAACCCTATTTAAATACTTTAACCCTAGAGTTACTTTCTATATACTATCTGTTAATACATAGTGAAAGAGCCTAAGCACATCTCCAAGAAAGTAGTTTTTCAAGTTCATAGGGCTAACACAGGCTGTAATCTGTGAGCTGGGGCTCACTGTGTAATACTTGAGAGAGAGTTTTGGGTTATGTGCCTCCCCCCAAACTCATGGTGTTTCCTGTCATTCATTAAATTGCTGATAGTCCCATTTATCTGCCAGAACCCACCCACTTCCAGGGTTAGCCTTTTCCTTCCTGTTGCTTTGAATGCATAGTCTCAATCGTAGAAAGTTCTGATTAAATAAATTGTACTTGTTGTTCCTCAAACATTAACAATATTGTTTAGAAAATATTTGAACAAATAGAGGCTGCTTGTTCCTTGCTGTTAAGCTTATACTTGTCGGTATAGGGGACTTGATAATATGGAACTGTATTTCCATATCACTTAACATACTTAGAAAACATTAAGTATTCAATAAAAGCATGCCAAGCATGCCCACCCATGAACCATCCACATGTTCAGAAATTTTTTCCAGAATTCCAAGTGACATTTTGGTTGTCTAACTTTTGATAATATCGAGATTTTTTTTTTCCACATTTTGTATATTTGATGTTAGACCAAACCTCTCCTGGTTATAGACTTAGAGCATTTGTTAAGTTTAAAACAATAATATTGATTTCTTTTCAGTTCTGTTAGAATTTGCATATTTGTTATGGTTGAAATTGTTTAAAATTATAGATTCAAGAGTCAGACTTCTTGGGTTCTTCATTATATTCTAGTGTTTTTCAAACTTTTACCACACACATAGTAAAAAGTAGACTTTGTATTATGACCCAGGGAACACACCTACACACACATGTGCACACACCTATAGTCTTGATGCTGGAAGAAAATTTCCTAGTAACAGTACTCGGCCTTCTAATGTTCAGTGCTCTGCAGTGTTTTCTATTCTAATCTGTTTCTTGATGGGGAGGGGGTGATTTTCTTGGCTGTTCTTTTGATTGAACTCACACACGCTATCAAGTACTCTTATCACTGAGCTATATCCCCCAGCAGCTGTCTTTCATTTTTAAGATAATGAGCAAGACCCAGTGAATTAAAATTCATTTTTACAAAGTTCTGGGGAATATTTATTTATGTATTACTCATTCAGCAAGTATATCCAGTGCTTTATACCACTTACTTTTCTTCTCCCTACTGAATTATTTGTGATCTTAGGAAAGTCACATGCTACTGTTCAGTTTCTCCCTTCAAACAAGTAATATCTACTTCAATGTTTGAAGCTGTCTACTTCAAAAGGAATGTTGTTAGAATTAGATTGGACATGTAAAAACTCGGCATGGTGGTTGGCAGATAACAAACCCCTAAGTGTTAGCACCCCTGTTGTTTCTGTTATCATTATTATTATACTTATTATCCCCTCTCTTTCAGAAACATTGTACATACAGCATATATTACACACAACTTAATTCTCCCTTCAATTTTTATTATATTTACTTACATTTTAACCTTTTTTAGCTGGAGGAACAATTGAGATATAGTGAAGCGCATAGATCTCAAGTGTTCATTTTGATGAGTTTTGACAAATCCACACAGCCATGTAGCCCACACCTACTCAAGACACAAAGCATTCTCATCACAACAGAAAGTTGTCTTATGCCTCTTCCCAGTCAGTTGTCTTCCTAATCCCAGAGACAACACTCTCCTGATTTTTTTTTTCACCATAGTTTAGTTCTGTCTGTTCTACAGCATTATCTGAACAGTCACACAGAATGTATTCTTTTATATCTAGCTTTTTTGTTGTTGTTTTTATTAGAATAATGTTGTTCACGTTCAATGATGCCTTTTTGTATACCATTTATTCCTTTTTATTGCTGTGTAATATTTCATTGTGTGAATGTACCACATCCTATTTTTCTCCTGTTGATTGATACATGAATATTTCCAGTTTGGTGCCACTATGAATAAAGCTACTGTGGACATTGTATAAAAGTCTAATAGATAATGTTTTCATTTCTTTCGGATTGTACTTAGAAGTGGAATTGCAGCTGGTTCTTTGTCTAACTGATGAGAATTCCCAGATCAATTTCCAAAGTAGTTGTACTATTTTATACTCTCACCAGTGTTTAGTTGTTCTTTATCCTTCCAACAGTCTGTAATTATCAGTTTACAGTTTCAGCAATTCTCATGACTATATTGGTATCTTGTTTTGATTTATACCTTCTTAATTACAAATGGGCACTTTTTCATGTGCTTTCTGAGTTTTCTTTAGATCTGTGGTTCATCTATATTTTTTGTGTGTAATACGAGGTATACATTTTTTTGTTTTTGTTTTTGTTTTCTTGGAAGTACTAAGGATTGAACCTGGTAGCACACTACCACTGTTCTAATCCCTAGCCTTTTTTTTTTTTTTCTTAATTTTTGATACAAGGTCTCCTCAGGTTGCCCAAGCTGCCTTGAATTTGCATCTTCCTACCTCAGCCTCCCAAGTAGCTGGGATTCCAGGTGTGGGCCACCACACAAGCTTACTTTCTTTACATTTTAAGAGATGGATGGTCTCCTAAAAAAAGAGAGATTAAGATCACTAGAAATCATACTTTTTTCACTAGAAACAAATGTACCACTCTAGTGAGAAATGTTGATAATAGGGCAGGCTATGCTTGCGGGGAGGGAGCGGGTATGTGGTTATCCCTGCCTGTTTACTCAGGTTGATGTCCACTTAAAAACTACTCTAAGGAAAGAAATATTTTTAAAATTATACTTTAAAATCCTTTACATTCAGAGCAGTCTCCTTTTCCACTAATTTATTTGTTCTGTACTGTTGAATTCCCTATACACATTTTCTTCTCCACCTGGATCATCCAGTCCAGAATACATAAGTAACTTATTTCAACCCACATTCCTAGGATGTAAAAATAAAACAACAAAAAGAAAAACTCAACATTTTATTTCAATTTTATTAGAACTTTTCAAGGAACTCTTTTGGAATTCGAATGTTGAAGCAACTATAATGTTGAAGCAACTACACTGTGCTGTTTATCTGTACTCATATGTTCTAATGAGCAAGTCCACTTGCTAATAGTGCCACACTTAGAACTATTTATACTAAACCAAGTTTAATCTCATATAGAATTTAGAGCACTTTAGTAAAATAATAATAAATGATCATCTGTTCTTACATAAATAATAGCTTTTATAAATAGCTATGTTTGCAGGTTGACTTGAAGGAAGTTTTTAAGAATTTCTTTTATTTATCAGTTTCTGAAAAAGATTATTACAGTTTTTTTTCTCTTTCTACTTCAAAGTCAGTTGAATTTTTTTTAATATCATGAAAAATTTTCCTCTTTATTCTCATGTTAAATTTTGTCCCATTTTCTAGGACTGAGGATGTAGTTATGTGGTAGAGTGCTTACCTGGCCTGTATGAACTTACCTGGGTTCAAAATCCAACACAAAATGAAGGAAGGGAGGGAAAGAGGGAGGATAAAAAAAGAATTGCCCAGTTTCCCAAATTTAAAGTTAATTCAAAGTCCTCTAAGTCCTCTCTAATCAATATCATCAAACATTAAAGTCTAGTTGTCTTTCAAAAAGTAAAAAGAAACTCCACAAGGATATTCATGTAATATAGTTAGCATCTTTCTCCAGTACCGTTGCTTTATTTCCAGTTGCTCAGACAGCTTTTTATAGTTTATTAGGAACTCCAGAGAATGATTTATCCAACAATTAACAGATTCAACTTATATGTGAAAATGATCCCTTTTAACATTCGTTTAGTAGCATCAATAAAAAAGACATCTTGGGGGCTTGGGCTATTGCTTAGTGACACATCACTTGACTAGCATGTGAGGCACTAGGTTTGATACTTAGCACTGCATAAAAATAAAGGTACGCTGTCCATACACTACAAAAAAAAAATTTTTTTAAGATATCTTGGAATTGTGTTATTTTGTTTCTTAGCATAGAAGCATTCATTTTTGGGGGGAGTAGGGGTTACTGGGGATTGAACTTGGGGGCACTCAACCACTGAGCCACATCCCAGCCCTATTTTGTTTTTTATTTAGAGACAGGGCCTCACTGAGTTGCACCTAATTTTTTTAAAAAAATTTTATTTATTTATTTACTTATTTATTCTAATTAGGTATATATGACAGCAGAAAGCATTTTGATTCATTGTACACAATTGTAGCACAACTTTTCATTTCTCTGGTTGTACACAGTGTAGACTGCCAGACTGCCATATGTGCAGTCATACATGTACCTAGGGTAATGATGTCCATCTCATTCCACCATCTTTCCTGCCCCCATGCTCCCTCCCCCCCACCACCACTTTGCCCAATCAAATTTCTCCATTTTTCCCATGCCCCCTCCCATTAGGGATCAGCATCTGCTTATCAGAGAGAACATTTGGCCTTTGGTTTTGGGGGATTGGCTTACTTCGCTTAGCATGATATTCTCCAACTCTGTCCATTTACCTGCCAAAACCATACTTTTATTCTCTTTTAATGCTGAGTAACATTCCATTGTGTATAGATACCACAGTTTCTTTTGAAGGGCATCTAGGTTGGTTCCACAGTTTAGCTACTGTGAGTTGAACTGCTATAAACATGAATGTTAGTGCCGCACTTTTACTGAGGCTGGCTTTGAACTTGTGATCCTCCTGCCTTAGCCTCCAGAGCTGCTGGGATTACAGGCATGTCCAACCGCACCCGGCTAGCATTCACATTTTTTAAAGGCCCACACTAGTAATATTTTTGTTAGTTATTATTTCTTATTTATTATTTCTAAATTATCACTTCATAATTATCTCATAAATGGCAAAGGTGCCTCTTAATCCATTTCTGGTACTAGCCTCAGTTTTGAAAATAAAGCTTTGCTGTGTAATATAAGCCCCCAATAAAGTGATCCTCAATTCTTCACCTTTAGATTTGGATCAACTTTTCATATGGGAAATGATCATCTGAAGAATAAAGAGATTGATTTCCTAGATTAAAACTGCAATATGCATATGATGCACTATGTACAAATTCTATTAGGAAGAGGGGAAGAGGTCTACTTTTATTTATTTTTGAAGATAGTAATAAAACAGCTGAAACTTTTGGAGACCAAGTATGGAAAATTCCAAGGATAGTATGTGATTTTATTTTAAGCTTTCAGTAGTGCTATGTTTCATTTAGGCTGTGACAGTAAAAATAAATGAGTAATAGATGACTAGTGTGTTTTGTCTGTTGTGATAATACCCTCTATTATCACATCTGTCTAGCCTGCCAGTTATTTTCCTACTCTCTGAAATTAAAGACAATCATGTTTTGATCATATTTTCTGACAACTTAGGAATTTCTGTTTCGCTAAAGTGTACACTGTCATTGAAGTAAAAATAATGAAATTGCAAGAAATTTATTATTTTAACTTTATTACTAACTCCTTCCAAAATCATGTAAAATTTCTCATATCATTAAATTATTAAAACTCAGCTTTGACGGTTTTTAAAGTATAGGTCTTTAAATTTTAATCTGATAAATAAATAATAGTGGTGGCATATCTAGTCATTTGCCTGGTGATGGCCAGCTTCTAAGATAACCCCCAAGGATTCTCCTGAAACCATACCCTGGCATAGTCCCCTCCCATACATACCAATAGAATACATCCGAAGTAATAGTATATTACTTCTAAGGTTGGGTTATAAAGTCACTGAGATAGTCATCTTGGTTGCTTGAATGCTTGTGCTCTCTCCCTCTGTCTCTTGGGTTACTTGCTCTGTAGGAAGCTCACATTTGCAAGGAACAAAGTCCTATGCCAAGTGAGTAAGCTTAGAAATGGATCTACCAGCCCCAATCATGGCTTCAGATGACTGCAGCCTCATGAGATCCTGAGCCTAAATCACTTAGCCTAAGCCCTTCCATATTCTTTACCCTCAGAAACCAGATGAGATTAAAATGTTTTTTAAGCTGCTGAATTTTAGGGTAATTATTTATGCAGTAATAGATAACCACTATAGACCACCATTAAGGCTCTTTTTATTCTTCAAATTTTAACATCTGTTTTTTGTTGTTATTTGTAATGTTAAGCCTGTAATCCTGTAAGTCACCTGATCAAATCATTGAGTTAGTTAAAAATACCATATTCCATCTCCCATTTTGTAGGTATTTGACATAATAAGTACAGACCAAATTCATCATTCCTTTATTTGGCCCCATATTAGAATGTACTTAAATGAACTGCTTGACGAGGAGCCTTTTCAAAATTATTCCACAGATCCTTTTCATTTATAGTGAAGCCATTTATTTTATATAACTTGTAATTACTGTACTAGTGACTATGGAATTACTATGAAGTACTTCAAGAGAAAACAGACAGCCTAACAACTGTTCTCAGGCTGAGCCCTCACTAAAGGAGCTCCTTGTGTATTACTTGTGACTTTGATGCTTATTAATTATACAGGATAATCACAGTGTAGGTTTTTAAAAGTCATATTTTTAGGATTAGTTAACTATATACTCAGACCTGAGAGACGGCTTCTCAGCAGATCCAGTGTCAAGGTCATGAGTTGCAGCCCCAGCTCCTGCCTCTCCCATCCCATTTCTTTTCTGTTTCCTTTTTTACCCTACTAAACCAATTTCACTATCAAGAATTCTCCTTTTATTAATACTCTATAGAAATGGTTGTCATGAGTAAGAAAAGAGGTATTTCACTGCTTAGAGTGACTTTTTCTCCTGTTTCCTTTGTCAAAGCATTTTGCTAAATATGGATTTGCCTTTAATAAGTACAAATAAATATCTTCATTGAATCCTAGGATATTAGTCTCATGTTTTTATACCTGAATTTAAAGAAACATATTCTTGGTAAAAGAAAAACATTCATGAGTCCCGTGTTGTTATTTGATATCATTGCTTTTAAAAATATAACTTGTGTTAAGTTTTACTTTTACTGTGATATAAATTAATAATAAAGTGGCTGGCTTGGGAATCATTTATTTTTGTGGTTCTTATTGCTGTTGTTTTTGGTACTGGGGATTGGACCACTGAGCCACATCCCCAGCCCTTTTTGTTTATTTTGAGACTGGGTCTCAATAATGTGCTGAGGCTGACCCAGAACTTGCCATCCTTCTGCCTCAGCCTTCCAAGTTGCTAGGATTATAGGCATGTACAACCATGCCCAGCTAGAAATTGATCCTTTTTTTTTTCTTCCATCCTAAAGAGATTATTTTAAAATTGTACTGAGAATTTTCTTTTTAATTTGGATCTGAAAAAAAATAGAATTCCCCCCCCCATGAAATAAGTTTAGAAAAATGGTTATTAGTAACTTAAAGAAACAGGGGCTAGGGGCATAGCTCAGTGGTAGAGCCCTTGCCTAGCATGAGCAAAACCCCTGGGGTCATTCACCAGCACTAAAAAAAAAAAAAGGAAATGGATTTCTCTGTATTTCTAGTGTACAAATATCATCCAAATATTCCAGTAATGTAACTTAAGATGGTTGTAGTCAGACCAGAAATAAAGCCCAGGGCTTCTGACTCTGCTTTGAACATTTGCCAACTGATAGGAACAAATTTGTGTTCCTATAAGACTAAGTGATTCCTGAGACATTAACTTGCACAGTCAACAAAAAAGAAGATGTCACATTTTCAGCACTGAAACTATACTTCTGTGTTGAGGAAATCCTGGGTTTGCTTTATTTTCTTGAGGGTTCTTTTTTTTTTTTTTTTTTTTTTTTAATAAAAGCTCAATCTTTTTTTATTATCATCTTTATCAGAAAACAACCAATAGCCTCACTTATTTTTGGATTTTCTTTAATGTTTCAGCATCCATTTTTGCATACAGTGTTCAGTGTGTCTAAATTCTTTTTTATTTTAATTTGTTGTATATGACAATAAAATGCATTACAATTCATATTACACATATAGAGCACTGTATTGTGCTCTATGACATATCTCTGGTTGTACACAAAGTAGAGTCACATCCTTCTTGTCTTCATACATATACTTAGGATAATGATGACCATCGCATTCCACCATCTTTCATACCCCTATGCCCCCTCCCTTCCCCAAAGACAATGTGGTATATATACACAATGGAATATTACTCAGCATTAAAAGAGAATAAAATCATGGCATTTGCAGGTAAATTGTTGGAGCTGGAGAATATAATGCTAAATGAAATTAGCCAATCCCAAAAAATCAAATGCCGAATAATCTCTCTGATTTAAGGATGCTGATTGATACATGCTGCCGGGGGAGGGAGGGAAAGGAGGATTAATTGAGGGTTGTTTTAAATTTAAAAAAATAGCCATTGAATTTTGAATACCTCCCCTTTTTTAATGGGCTCCTATTTGTGGACTGCTCTACTAAGAAACCGTAACACCTGATGAAATTTTTTTTTTTTTTAAGGATTCTTTTCTCCTGTTTGGTACCAGGAATTGAACCCAGGGGTGCTTAACCACTGATCCACATCCCCAGCGCTTTTTTTTTTGTTTTGATACAGAATCTTGCTAAGTTGCTAAATTGTTCAGACTGTCTTTGAACTTGGAATCCTCCTGCTTTAGCCTCCCAAGTTACTGAGATTATAGGCATGCACCACCACACCTGGCAAAATAGTTTTTCAAAATGGATAAATGACAGTAGTTTTTCATAACTAGACTTAATGTAAAAGTTTGTCATTTAGTACTTTGTTGTGTAATAATCACTGATGTCACTCTGTTGGTCTGGTGCTCCTATGAAATAATACTGCAAGCTCTTCCTAGAAGAGATAAGAAAAAAGAGAAGCCTAAGAATTTATCTTTCCAGCCATCTCCTGATCCTTAGACACCTGGTGTGGCACCCAGGCCCAAATCCTTGAACCAGATTCTAGGTACCAGTCTTCATCTCCTTTTTATCTTCTCTTTCATCCCCAAACTCACCAAGCCCTGAAGGGGACAGAAGGGAAGATGGAAGATAGCATCTGAACAGAGACTAAAAGAGGGGGTTGGATTTGGCAGCAGGTAGAAGGATTTTGTCTGCGCCTCTGGGTGTGAGTGCCTGGCACCCATCAACAGCGAAGTGAAGTTCCATGTGTACAAATCACAAGTAGTTCTAGATTATAGTGTGATCATTCTTATTTTTAGCATCCTTTACATATCTACTGGTACCTTGTTGAATTATTAACTATGTAAATTCATAAAATTATCATGCTTAATACTTTAGAAATGCACATGGCATAACAAAGAAAAGATAAGATAGACCTGCTGGTAACAGATGTGGACGTAAGCAGAGACAAAAAGCCTGGTGGTGAAGGACACAGACTTTGAAGCCAGGCAGCCTTGGTCAAGACCCAATTCTGACAGCTGGATGAGTCACCTGGAACAGTTATTTAGTCTCTCTGTAATAGTTTTCCCATTATGCAAAGTGGAGATGGTTAGCATTATCTTATAGGGTTGTAAATATAAAGTTGACATAACCTTAAATGCTTAGAACAACGTCTAATACATAATTAGCTCTATATGAGTATTTGTGCTTGTTAATATTATATCACATCACTTTTCTGATGCTATTTCTTTTATATTTGGATGGCTCAATCTGATTTGCAACCAGCAGGTTACATTTACACTAACACTACCACTTTTAATGTATAACTACTAGATAGCAGATTCCCCTCCTCAATAGAATTAAAAAGCAAAATACTTATTTATTTTTCTCTTTCCCAGGCCCAACACAGAGATACTTTCATTGAAGAACGCTATGGAAAATATAATATCAGTGATCCTTTGATGGCTCTACAGAGAGATTTTGAAACACTGAAGGAGAAAAATGATAGTGATAAGCAGCCAGTGTGCACAAACCCACTCTCTATCCTTAAGATGGTGATGAAGCAGTGCAAGAACATGCAGGAACGCATGCTGTCCCAGCTGGCTGCTGCCGAGAGCAGGCACCGAAAAGTAGGTTCAGTCTGGTAGATGTATGCTGCACAAATCCTTGTGAAGACTATAAACCATACCTGATATCATCTTGTCAGCTGCCAGTTTTCACAACAGTTCAGTGGTTGTGGGTAGACTTCCTGTGTAGCAAAAAGTTCCTTAGCTTATGTAGGAGCCAGGAGATAGAAAAGAAAACAGAGGTTATTCCAAGTGGTAAATTTAGGGAATGTGCCAGGCACATTATTTAAGGTAACATTCCTTCTTGGTATGTCACTCCAGAAGATTTGGTATGTTTTTTCAGCCAAACTTTGGCAACAAACTGGAGTTTAATCAAGCTTTTGGCTGAGCAGAATATTCTATATTTGCTTACTTAAGTGATAAATACAAAGAGTAACAGATATTGGGCTGGGGCTGGGGCTCAGTGGTAGAGCGCTTGCCTAGCATGTGCAAGGCTTTGGGTTCAATCCTCAGCACCACATAAAAATAAATAAAATAAGGGTATTGTTTCCAACTATAAAAAAAAATAAATATTTTTTAAAAAAAGATTAACAGGTATTTAGGGAATGCTGTATCTCAGAGGGAGAATTTACCTCACTATAAACACATAAGGCGATAGACTATTTTCATTTATTTCTAGTTTTGAGTTTCATTGCATCTTACTGCTCATGAAAACATAAACAGTCCATAGGGTTGTTTACCTTAATGTTCTTTTACACTGTTAAGACTCAGAGAGGTGTGTTTGTGTGTCCATATCTGATAGTTTCTACATTAGGCAGGTAAACCTGTGCTTTTCCTCTATCTCATCTTATTGGAATGCTGGTGCTTGTGAATTTATTCCCCAGCTTGTCATTTACTCTTCAGATTTTACTTGTAAAAGATGCTTGGCTAGAATCTGCATTTTTTTTCAGCTATCAGATTTATACTTGTGGATATTGGTCCATTTTGTAGGAAACATTTTAATTGGAAAAAATAGGTTAGCAGCTATAAAATTAGGTAGACTTGAGTTTACTTTTATGATTTACCTCCATTCAAGCCACCTGCTTAAATCATGTCTGATGACTTGCCTTCAGTTCTGGGTCTTGCCTATGGTCTTTTCTTTCTCTTCATAAATCTCATAAATCTAATAAATGAAAGGCTCTTAACTATGGAGGGCCTTACATGTTCCCCAGGCCCCCAGAAAATATGCAAAATGTCAAAAGTTCATGCATTTTTGTAGGAAATATATTTTTCCATAACTTTAATCAAATTCTCAGAGTTGCCCAAAACCAAAAAGTTTAACTTTTGCTCTAGAATGAAGTAATCTGAAAACATTTATGCCCAACTTAAAAAGGTTTTGGGTTGGAGTAAGTTGCCTAAATTGGAGGGGTGGGCTTTACTTAAAATCCTTTAAGAAAATCTTCACCACATTTTTGATTGGTTGGCAGGCCTTATTTCCTCTTCATACATGAAGTGATTAAGTTGTGCTAAAGGAGCTAGGTAGATGTCATGCCCATGGAAGATGCAATGTTGGGATAATTTGCAGCTCTAGATAACAAGATAGAAGAAATTTGAAATAATTCAAATTTCCACCAACATGGTGGCACACATCTATAATCCCAGCTACTGGGGAGACTGAGGCAGGAGGATCAAAAGTTAAGGCTAACCCTATCTCAAAATGAAGAAAAAGTGCTGGGATATGGTTTAATGGTAGAGCACACTTAGATTCAGTCCCTAATATGGAGATGGAGGGTCTTATTAAAGTCTGTATCTCTGTGGGATTTTAGTTTTTTCATTCAATTTCTGCAATTTTGAAGAGCTCTCAGAAGGGAAAGGAGATGTCTTAACACATTTGGCAAAAAGCCTGCCTTTGTATTAAATTTAATAATCTGACGTAATCCCAGCAGTTAGGGAGGCTGAGGCAGGAGGATCGAGAGTTCAAAGCCAGCCTCAGCAAAAAATACAAAATAGGCCTGGGGATGTGGCTCAGTGGTTGAGTGCCCCTGAGTTCAGTCCCCAGTACCAAAAAAAGGTTTTTTTTGATGCTTTTAACCAGAAGGAAGTACTCCAGAATATTTCATTTTTTAAAAGAGTTTCATATCTCAAAATATTTTCTCTCTTCATTCATAAAAAAAAAAAATATGAGAAGAAATGGCCATTGGGATGACAGTGCTCTGCCATGAAGATCTGAGCCAAGGCACATCCAGGGCATTGAGCAGATGTTACTGAATAATCCATTTCCACTCAGTATAATGTGCACTTATCAGCAGGATCATGCAGAAAATGTCCCTTTAAATTTGTCCCTTTAAATGGGTTTCATCCTTTGGCACGAGGATAAATAGAATATGAGGAGGCAAGTTAATTGAAAGACTTAAGAAATCTCCACTTGTGATCCCAGTAACCCAAGTCTTTTTACATGCAGGACGAAGTCAAGAGAATCTTTTTACCTTTTATCTACCTATATAAAAATGGTTAATGAAGCATGACACAATTTGGATGTTGCCCCTTTAAAATGTTCAGTTTCAGGCTTCCTTTTTGGTCCTTCATTCATTTGAGGATTCAGAGGAGAACTTCAGGTAGAGCTTTCTGTGGTGCTGTCTCGCACTGGCCCCTGACCACACCAAACTGTCTGAAACTTCTCAGACTTTCTGTGAACTCTTAGAAACCCTCTGGACTCCTATAGCTTATTATTTGCTCTCTTCTGTTTACATACCATTCTGTACCTACTTCAAGTAAAGTAAATATCTTGTTCTCTAGCACATAGTTGACATGTCTCACACCACTAGACAGTGTGCTCCTTGATGGCCCTGGCTGGATTTTATTTATTTATGTATTTATTTAACCTCTGGAATTATCTCCAGTGTTTAGTTAGGCACTTAGTATTATAAGTGTGATTCCTTGATATTTGGAAATGAATTTTTTAAAAATTGTTAAAGGTAATCCTAGACCTAGAAGAAGAAAGGCAGAGGCATGCACAGGACACCGCTGAAGGAGATGATGTCACCTACATGCTGGAAAAGGAGAGAGAGCGGCTGACTCAGCAGGTAATTAAGATGGAGGGGATCACAGCAGCCTAGAATAGAATTCCTCATGGGTTATCCTGAAGGATATAAGTTGGTGTTGCTCAAAAACAGGACTTTGTGGTCAAGTCAGGAAACTACTGGATTATACATAATTAAACAAGTTTCTAACTTTTAATTTGTTAGAACATTTAGGATGCAGAATTACACTGTGTTTCAAGAACAATATAGAGTAGTATTCCATATTTAGCAAATTTATACTTTTATAAAATCCTTTTATTTATTTATTTAATTGTTTTTTTAAATTTATTTTTACAGTACTGGGGATTGAACCCAGAAGCACTCTACTACTGACTCACAATCCCAGCCCTTTTTATTTTGAGACAGGGTCTCACTATGTTGCCTAGGCTGGCATTTTCTCTTCTACTTCTTTTTATTATTTTTAAAATTTTTTTTAGTTGTTGATAGACCTTTATTTTATTTATTTATATGTGGTGCTGAGAATCGAACCCAGTGCCACACACATGCCAGGCAAATGCACTACTGCTGAGCCACAGCCCCAGCCCTCTACTTCTTTTTTAATTCTGATCATGGTTGACTAAATTGGTTTTTCTACCCATTAATGGGTTTTAGAGTTTGAAAAATACTCACTGAAAAGATTCCTCCAACCATTTCCTCTCATTCACTCTGTGCAGTAAATAAAGTTGGGAAGACAAAACAGACTACATTTCTATGAAAAGTATGGTTCAAATGCAATCATTTATGTTAGTTCATTTTTAAAACCAGAGAAAATTACTGTTGAAATTTGAAAGTTGTGTTGTGCATTCACCACAAAATCTGGCTTAATAGTTTTCTGTTTTGTTTTCATGGGTTCTATGTATTCTACACACACCTGAAACATAAGGAATCATTAAATTCTCACTAATGACCCTGAAATAATTAAGAGCTAGAAGTGCCCCCTAAATTATCAAAGATGAAATCACAGTGTGTGCATTCATAGTAACCCTGCACCAGGTAATAGGCAGCCAGGACAATCTATTTAGTAATCTCAATTTTCAGTGTATCTCTGTTTTCATACTCTAATCAAGATATGTGGTGGCATTTTTTTCTAGTTGGAATTTGAAAAATCCCAAGTAAAAAAGTTTGAAAAAGAGCAAAAGAAGCTCTCTAGTCAGCTGGAAGAGGAGCGCTCCCGCCACAAGCAGCTCTCATCCATGTTGGTGCTTGAGTGCAAGAAAGCCACCAATAAGGCTGCCGAGGAAGGGCAGAAGGCCGGAGAGCTGAGCCTGAAATTAGAGAAAGAGAAGAGCCGGGTGAGTAAACTGGAGGAGGAGTTAGCAGCAGAGAGGAAGAGAGGCTTGCAGACTGAGGCCCAGGTGGAGAAGCAATTGTCTGAGTTTGATATTGAAAGGGAACAACTGAGAGCAAAACTGAACCGAGAAGAGAACCGGACCAAAACTCTGAAGGAAGAGATGGAAAGTTTAAAGAAGATAGTGAAGGACCTAGAGGCTTCCCACCAGCACAGTATCAGTGATGAGCAATTGAAGAAACCAGTAACTATGTCCAAAGGCACAGCAACGGAGCCTCCCATGCTAGTGTCTGTATTTTGCCAAACAGAGAGTGTTCAGGCAGAAAGAATCCATGGGAGCAGCATAACCAAGCCAACAAACACGGGGCTGCCAGGTCCCACCACTCCTCCTTACTCTTATGCAAAAACCAATGGCCATTGTGACCCAGAGATACAAACTACCAGGGAGTTGACAGCAGGCAGCAGTGTAGAAAACCAAGTGCCTCCGCGAGAGAAATCTATAGCACTGACCCAAGAGAAACTAGTGGAAAATGGTGGGTGTCCTATAGGAACTGAGACTCCAGCCCCAATGCCCAGTCACCTCCCTTCCAGTGGCAGCTCACTGTCTCCCAGCAGCACTGCCTCCTCCTCTCTAACTTCCTCTCCTTGCTCTTCACCAGTACTAACTAAACGGTTATTGGGGTCGTCAGCTAGCAGCCCTGGCTACCAGTCATCCTACCAGGTAGGGATCAACCAGAGGTTCCATGCAGCCCGGCACAAATTTCAGTCCCAAGCAGACCAGGACCAACAAGCCAGTGGTCTACAGAGCCCTCCATCCAGGGATCTATCCCCCACCCTCTTAGATAACTCTGCTGCCAAGCAGCTGGCCCGAAACACAGTCACTCAGGTGCTCTCCAGATTCACTAGCCAACAAGGGCCAATCAAGCCCGTCTCTCCCAACAGTTCTCCTTTTGGCACAGACTATCGAAATCTGGCCAACACTGCCAACCCAAGAAGTGACACCAGCCATTCACCTACTCCAGGGAAAGTATCCAGTCCTCTGAGCCCCCTGTCTCCAGGAATCAAGTCCCCTACCATCCCCAGAGCTGAGAGAGGAAACCCTCCACCTATCCCACCCAAAAAACCTGGCCTCACCCCTTCTCCATCTGCTGCAACTCCACTGACCAAAACGCATTCCCAGGCATCCTCTTTGACCACCACAGAAGACCTTGCCAGCAGCTGCTCTTCCAATGCTGTGGTAGCCAATGGCAAGGACGTTGAGATACTTTTGCCTACCAGCAGCTAGTCCCTAGGAGGGAGTCTCCAAATCTGACATTCCATCAGATTTCGTCCAAGAGGTCAGAATGAGACCATTGAGTCAGATTATGTTATTTATTTTGATAGTAGCTGAAACCATCTGTATAATACATTTAGTGTATTTTACCTTTTTGTATTTTTTTAAGTAGAAACTGAGTAGTTTGGATTTGTATGGCTCACATCTTTGTACTGAAGCTAGAAAGACATTGCAAAAATATTCAAGTTCAGCAATCACCCTAATGTTGTGATCAAGAAAGTTAATTGAGTACCAGGTGGTGATCTGCTGTTTATTTCGGGACCAGAATTACTCAACACTCATTTTGAATTATGCAGAAGTGGTTCATGCAGATTTTTATTCCAGATGAACATGTTTTAAAAGTGCCTGAAATAAGACTGCCATATGAATGTGATTCTGCAGCAAAAACAAAATGGATCATTTAATTGCAGAAAGAGATCCTCTGTGAACTCTGAATGTTAAAAACCAACACTGCGTTTAATCCTCTTTTACTGTTTTTTTTTTTTATTTTAATACAAGCTTTGTGTTCTGAAAACAAGGCTGCATAAGTAGGATGGGAATCCTTCTAAATGTGGGTGTGAACTCTCCATAAAGCAAAGCTTTATAGAGCCCTTGAGAAACCCTCTTGAGCATTAAAGAGTTGGGGTGCTGATTTTCTTACACTTTTGAAAAATTAAGTCGTTCCCAATTTCCTGCATAAATTCTTGAATAGAATGAAATCAAATCACACCTCCATTCAGAAATGTCTTCAAGCATCTACTGTTGTTGTGTAAGGAACTTCTGATTGCTTTTACTTGAATAGGAAAGGTTACTCATTTTGTATAAAAGTTTTGCAACAGAATGAAATCTTTATTCTGTAATCAAGAAGCAATAACTTAAAATTCACTCTCTTCCTAATATTGTAAGTCAGAACTATACAGGATTTACCAAATTGTTTCATTTATTCTCTAAGCTGCCAGCACTTGTCTGTATCTGTGGAACCAAATTACCTTTTACCTAGATGGAAATATACATATATCTGTATAGATACATACCCCTTTACATTTTAACATACACACACTTAAAAACACTTAAAAATATTAGTATGATTATATCTTTGGAGTTTGTAATATAGCATAAAGGACAAGTAGAATTGCATATTAAGATTACCTACCAAAGCAATTAAATATGGCTGGGACCCAATCAAAGGAGGAATCTCATCCACAGGGAAGCGGAGAGATTCCAGATGAAGCCTGTCCTCAGCATCATAAAAAGGCACAGCTGAACTAACCCCAGTGTCACAGAACTCAACTGTTCATGTGAATGAGTGATCACTCCCTCAAGTGATGTCAAACCGCTTGGTGCTGTGGAACATGTAGCAAACTGAAGTGCCCCACCCCCACTTAAAAGGGCCACCCCATTCAGCTCCAGCTGCTTGCTGCTGTGTAAGAATGCTAGACACAGGTTACCAGCTCTTCCAATTTTTTATGAAATCCAAGTTTTCATGAGAAACTTTCTCATTTTTAAATAACAAGAACTGACTCAAAAGTGGTATAAGTACCACTGGTTAAACAAACGCTTTTGCAACTGGATTTAGCTTGCAAGCTGCTAATTTCCAACCTCTTTGATTCTTGAAACTGCCATGTCCATGATAGTGAAGACAGAAGCCTCAAGACTTGGAACTGTATGGCTAGTATACTCCTGACCAAGTCCACAGAATCTGACTATTCCCGTCTTCCAAACAGGGACTCCACTCTCAGTTCAGACATGGTGGTTATATGATTTTTGTATCCACAGGGAGAAAGAGGCCTTCATGTTCACATACATTCTCCTAGCCAACCTCTCCAGCAGCCCCTAACCTGCTATAATTTAATTCTGTTTCTTAATCTAAGTTGAGAGGGGAAAGGCAATTGTGAAAATTAATGTATAAATCACAACAAAGTATACAAATGACTCCACAGCTAATAATTTGATTAAGTCAAATACATTAAAAGAAGAAAATGCTATTGATGCCCCAGAGTATCTATCAAAATGATGAGGGGGTATCTTAAACTGTCCAAAGCTATCATGTTAAACTTCATTCCATTACATAGCCAAAATGAACAGTGTTGATAAAATAGCTGAGCCTTCTAAATAGGATGGAAGGCTACAGTGCCAGAGTTATTACCTCTCTTGCTTTAAATGGTAATCTTAAAAGTTGCATTGTGCTCTTCCTTTGTTTTGGGATAGATATATATAGAGATGCTATAAGGAAGTTTATTTCTTAGGAAGTGCACTGAATAATGTATTTCTTTTACAGTGTAATATGGGAGTGGGGATATGCAAGAGAAATGTGTATTTTTGCTAGTTGCCTATCTTCTGAGATAAATAAGCACAATCCTGCAATGGATCCAGTAATTCAAGTTAGATATTATAGATTAGTATTTAAGTTTGCCGTAGGTTGTGTGTGTATGTGCTAAGTAAAAGTTCCACAATTCACAATTTTGGTATTAACCCACGTTGAAAAAGCTGTTACTGGTCAACAGATTGTAATGATGTGCAACATATAAGCATTAACCAATCTTTAACATATTTGTAAAGCCAAATGTACCATGCAGAAGTCTTCATTCATTTTTATAGCAGATTACATTAAAACAAGTTGAATCATACTGTCTGGGGGAAAATAGTCTTGTTTATACGAAGTGAAAAATGTTGCACAATTTGGGCATATTTTTTGAGAAGGGGCGGGGGGTGGTGGTGCAGAGGAAGGACTTGATGATGGCTTTGAAAAACCAGATGAAGTCGACAGACCCATCCAGGTTAGACCTCATAATGGGACATTTATTTTCTTTCAAACCATAGAACTAGGGGAAAATATTTTAGTTATCCAGTCTGTAAATTGTTAAAACTATCCTGGGGGCTCTGGGCCTTTAGGAAATGTTAGAAAACTATAGCCTCTGTTTCCAGAAAAAATAGATATGCCTGTATACAAAATTTGTTTGATAGCTTCACAGGAACCAAAAACTTGAAGCCATTGTTGAGTCATGTACTCCAGCATAAGAATGCCTGATCTTATCCTGGCCTCTTATTTCCCATATGACTAATGCATTCCTTGTTTCCTAGTCTAGTGCCACACTGTTTGCAATGCAAGTTAGAGCCAGACAAGAGCACTTGAAAAATCCTTTGATGTACAAAAGATGTTCAAACCCTGTGCATGTTTACATATCTTAAGTTTCCAGCATTTAAGCCAATTAATGATGATTTCAACAAACACTAGCTATATCCGGTTTCCCATGACAGCCTGAATGCTGCCTTGTCAATATATATATATGTGAAAGGAAGAAAGAATTTATTAAGAGTGCTTCTGATGTTTAGTCCTTAAAACAGCACTCTTTCACTCTTCACACACACACACACACACACACACACACACACACACTGGGGATTATTGAACCCAAGGGAGTTTTCCACTAAACTACATCCCCAACCCTTGCTAAGTTGCTGCAACTGGCTTCACAAGTCACTGAGATAATAATAGGCATGCACCACCACACAGCAAGAACTTCAAATGTCTTGAAATGCTGGCTTCAAAATAGGATGTGGGGGCTAGGGGTGTAGCTTAGTGGTAGAGCACTTGCCAAGCATTTTTTTTTTTTTTTTTTTTTTTGCCAAGCATTTGTAAGGCCCTAGGTTCCAGTCCTTGGCACTACAAAAAGAAAAAAAGAACCTGTTTTCATGGTGATTCAGAGGTAGGCAATGAGCATTGTTCCACAGGATTTTTAATTTAATTACTATTTAAACTAGATAAGAATATTTGAGAGCCTGTCCACCTATCTTTTCACATTATCAATGGACAAATCATTAGTAAAAGCAAAAGAGGAAGGAGACTGGGGTAATGGTTCTACCCAACTGCATTATGCTTAACTATAAACAAGGAACTCTGCTTAAAAAAAAAAAAGATTCATGGAGAGTTGGGCCAGCTGATGGAGGTGCTCTGTGGTCACTTTATTGGTGGTGGTGGGGGCGGGGGTTACCGGGGATTGAACTCAGGGACACTCAACCACTGAGCCACATCCCCAGCCCTATTTTGTATTTTATTTAGAGACGGAGTCTCGCAGAGTTGCTGAGGCTGGCTTTGAACTCCGATCCTCCTGCCTCAGCCTCCCAAGCTGCTGGGACTACAGGAGTGTGCCACCATGCTTGGCTTGGGGTCACGTTTTATATATATATATATTTTTTTAAGTTATTGATAGACCTTTATTTATTTATACGCAATGCTGAGAATCAAACCCAGTGCCTTACACATGCTAGGCAAGTGCACTACTGCTGAGCCATATAGCCCTAGCCCTTTAGGGTCACATTTTTATAATGCTTTATAGCCCTTATTTGTTCTTTCAGAACTTGTTATTCACTTGTGACCTGAAGAGATGTCTTAGCTTCTGAAATGGGTTTGCCAGAATGTCAATGATATTTGGATCAAGAGGGCTGGCTTGTGTACCAAGCATCATGGTAGTGTTTTCACATACCTGTTACCTTAATAATCCTCCCAAGGATGCTCAGAGGTGTATTATCCCCATTTACTGATGAGTAGTTGAGAACAAGAAATTTGTTCAAGGGCCCTTAGTAAGTGACAGCCAGGATTTTAAACCTATTGCTAAATGAAAAACTCTTGAGATGTCCTCAATTTAATTCCAAAAGGCCATTGTTGGGAGGAGAGATGAGGCAAAGTTAATCAGTAAAAATCTACAGGCTACAGATGGCTACCAGTGGGTACTGGGGATTGAACTAAACTCTCAGCTCGTTTTTTTTTTAATTGTTTGTTGTTGTTGTTGTTGTTGTTGTTGTTTTGGTTTGTTTTTTTGCTGGGGGTGGGGGAACATACCAGGAATTGAACATAGGGGGTGCTTAACCACTGAACGACATCCCCAGCCCTTTTTTATATTTGATTTTGAGACAGGAACTCACTAAGTTGCTTAGGGCCTCACTAAGTTACTAAGGCTGACTTTGAACTCATGATCCTCCTGTCTCAGCCTCCCTAACCTCTGGGATTACAGGCATATGCCAGTGCTCCTGGCTTTTCTCAGCTGTTTTTGAAATAGGGTCTCCCTAATCTGCTGAGCCTGGCCTTGAACTTGCAGTCTTTCTTCCTCAACCTCCCAAGTTGCTGGGGTTACAGGCATGGGCCACCACACCCAGCTCTGTTCTATATTCTTGAATGTATGTTAAAATCTTAACTACTAAAACACAACTGCATTTATTTATTCATTTATTTCTTTTTTAATTCTTTTGCCTCTATTGTCTCATTTTTTTTAAGAGAGAGGAGAGAGAGAGAATTTTTAATATTTATTTTTTTAGTTTTCGGCGGACACAACATCTTTGTATGTGGTGCTGAGGATCAAACCCGGGCCACACGCATGCCAGGTGAGCGCATTTCCACTTGAGCCACATCCCCAGCCCCTATTCATTTATTTCTAAAAGTCATAGGGTGGCATATATACAAGAAAAATAAAGTTGTTAAAAATGTTTACTAAAAATACCCTAGCCTATGGTGCAATGCCTATAATCCTAGTGGCTCAGGAGGATCACAAGTTCAAGGCCAGCTTCAGCAATTTAGTGAGACCCTCAGCAACTTAACAAGATCTTATCTTTAAAACAAAAGAGGTGTAATTTGGTGGTAAAGCACAAAAAAGAGAGAAAGAGATCTTATTAATTATTTATTCCTGTCAAACAACCAGTGTTTGAGTATCTTAAGATAAGCCAGAAACCAATGTAACTATTTAGAAAGACACAAGTATAAACCTGTTCCCTACCTTCAGGGTACTCTAAATTTAGTTGAGAGCAAAACACTAACAAAAAGTTAGATGATTCCAGGGAAAACAGTTTGATAGAACAATGCTCGTGAGCTTTAAAAGCCATATAGTTTTTGAAGGTGATCCTCGAAAGAACACTGTGGGAGCTCATAGGTGGTGGAAGAAAAAAATAAGAGAAGATGAGTCTTCTCTCATCAAAGCATTGTTTGCCTAGGGTTCTGCAATATCTCCTTGTTTGATTCACTTGGCTTGCCTTGATTTGAAGATGAGGTCAGAGGTAGAGGCACAAGAAGTCCCCACAAGCTGAGTCTGATTTGAGGGAGAATGACAGTCACTAAAGATTCTTTTCTCAAGGATGGGTCTGCTGTAAGAAGCCACAACACTCTGCAGAACATTTTCTGGTAACTTGTAGGAATGACCTAGGAACATGCAAAGGTAGGCTGTGAAAGATTCTTGATGGCAAAATGGTACATAACCCATATATGTCCCCTACTGCCCTTCTTCACACTCTCTACCTCTTGATTAGCCACTGAGAGAAATGAAATTTTTAAAAACAAATAAGTCCTGTAATCCCAGCAGCTCTGGAGGCTGAGACAGGAGGATCTTGAATTCAAAACCAGCCTCAGCAAAAACTAGGCACTAAGCAACTCAGTGACACCCTGTCTCTAAATACAATACAGAATAGGGGCAGGAGCTGTTGCTCAGGGGCAGAGCACTTGCCTAGCATGTGTGAGGCACTGGGTTTGATCATCAGTACCACATAAAAAAATAAAGGCATGCTGTCCATCTACAACTACAAAAAAAATTTTTTTTAAATACAGAATAAGGCTGGAGAAGTGGGTTCAGTGGTCGAGTGCCCCTGAGTTCAATCCTTGGTCCCCCCCCCCCCGCCAAAAAAAAAGAAAGAAAT
Source organism: Marmota monax (assembly GCF_021218885.2). Taxonomy (NCBI): domain Eukaryota; kingdom Metazoa; phylum Chordata; class Mammalia; order Rodentia; family Sciuridae; genus Marmota; species Marmota monax. The sequence continues at coordinate 6,802,449 of NW_026693476.1, read as the reverse complement.
GAGTCCTGGTACACTGGCAAGTGAGTTATTTCTTTGGAGGGATGTGAAAGCAGCTTTTGCTCTTCCAAGGCCTCAGTGTCTTTATTACAGGGAGACTGGAGACAGGGAATAATCACATGGCTCTGTCCACACTGCGAAATGGCACTAAGAAACTACTGGGAAGTGTCAAAACTAGAGAGGCCTTAGCCTGGAGAGTCATCTACTTAATCTGACAAGAATCCTGCTCACCAACCGGGCATGGTAGCACACGCCTATCCCAGCCACTCTGGGATTACAATGTCAAGGCCAGCTTGGGCAATTTAGCAAGACCCTGTCTTTTATTTTAAAAAGTAAAAATAGGGCTGGGACTGGAGCTTAATGGTAGAGCACTCGCCTGGCATGCGTGAGGCACTGGGTTCGATCCTCAGCACCACATAAAAATAAATAAAGGTATTGTGTCCACCTACAACTAAAAAAAAAGATATATATATATGTAAAAATAAAGTACCTTAGGGGTAGAGCACTTGCCTAGCATGCTCATAGTTCTGGGTTCAATCCCTAGCACCATCAAAAAGAAAAAACTCCCACTAACTCAATGAAGGATATAGTTCCCTAGGAACAGGGAATGCTTGACAGTAAATGGCCCTCAGCTATAGCACCTTAGAGAAGCTGCCTTAACTGGAAAAAAAAAAAAAAGTCAGTTTGACCAAGTTATGTCTCCTTCCACGTGCAGCTTATATACAAAGACTAACAGGTATGAAGTTTATATTGGCCTCCTTGTCCTAGATGGGAAACTCTGAAGGGTCATCCCAGCTTTAATACCCCTTGCAGGGTTGGCTCAGACCTTTATTGGGACTTGCAGCTCAAATCTTTCACATCCTGGCCCCTTTTCCCTTCTGCTCCCTAGGTGTGGATCCCATGGGTCCAAGAAGCCTCCTGCCATCTAATCTCCATCCCAGAGTCTACGCTTCCTTTTGCTTACAATTAAGTCTTCTAAAAGAGGGAGGGCACATTTTCTGAATATTTATATGGGCCCATGTTCTTCATAAATTATTTTGCATGTTACTTCATTTAATCTACACAGCTACTAAAAGAGGTCAGGGTGGGGACTGTAGTTCAGTGGTAAAGTGCTTGCCTAACATGCACAAGCCCTGGGCTCAATCCCCAGTGGGGGTGGGGGGAGAGGACAGTACATCATCCCTACTTGACAAAGAATATATCATCCTGACACAATAAATTGCCCAAGGTCCTACAACAGAGCAGGGCTGAGATTTAGTCAAAGCTAGGATTCAAACCCTTGTACATTTGGCTTTCAAAGCCACATTCTTCTTACTGGCCACACTGGTATGTGCTTGCTGATAAAACTTAGGATGCACAAAGCCCTGGAACAAACCAACTAATACATTTGGGGAGTTTAGAATATTATATCGGGGCTGGGATTGTGGCTCAGTGGTAGAGCACTTGCCTAGCATGTGTGAGGCACTGGGTTCGATCCCCAGCACCACATTAAAAAAAAAAAAAACTGCAAAGGTATTGTCAACATCTACAACTAAGTTGTTTTTTTAAAAAGAAGAGTAATTTATCATCAGTCATAGACCTAAATATGAATCCCCTAATTTATTAGCTTACATTTGAAACCTTCGGCTAGAAACAGGATACTGAAGGGACTGGGTTTTATGAGGAGAAAGTTAAGGCTGATTTGCCTACACATGGAGTCATCAAATACGAGAGCTACAGGAAGCCTAGAATCCCTTAATTCTAGCTCCCTTATATTAATAAGATGAGAATGAGCCCTAAAAAGGCTAGGTGACTTTCCCAAGGTTACAGGTCTAGTTCATGGTAGAGCCCAGTCAGTCATCAGTCTGGCTCCCCGGGTCGGCCTCAGCTCCTCCTAGGCTGGCCTGGGACCAGCGATATCCTAGCCCGGCCCTGGCTGCTTCCTCAGGCACTCCTTCCTCAACTCCATCCACAATGTCTGCCTTTGATCTTATTCACCTGGGCTGCCCCATATTCCAGCCCTTGCCCTCTGCTCGGGCTTCTGGCTGCCTGCCACACTTGTTGCCACAAAAATCCTGTCCTGTTCTCTGAACAGGTTTGACAGCTGGAGTGAGGGTGGGAGTGGAGAGGATGGTGGAGCTCAGCTCCCAGGCTGTGCCTCTGTCTGGCATCAGCTCTGGGAAGAACTTACTCATAGGCATGCCTGGCTCCTCAGGTGTAGCTGAGAAGTCACAGGAGCTCTGGCATCTACCCCTCCCTGCTCCTGAATGTCTGGCCAGCCACGCCTGCCAGTGGAGGGGCTGCTGTGTGCTTGAGGAGAGGTGCCGCCTCGTCCTCCACCTGAACTCAAGCCCACAGCTCTCCCAGGGATGGCCTTGTGAATTCTCAAAACTTCCATATCTCCCTCCAACTTAGTGTGCACTCTCCTTCCTCCCTACCCACCTAACCCAGATCAAAGCCTTCTAGGACGGTGCCTCAGAGCAGATGGGTGTCCTCAGGAGGCCCCTAACCCAAAGGGATTGGGGGTGGTGACAAAGCACACACAGGCCCTTCTTCATCCCTTGCGTGTTTTCCCTCTCCTGAGTTGTGGTGAGTCAGCGCCACAGGGCCACACACAAGGCTCCCATTCAGGGCTCATTTTCCTTCTGCTCTAACTCAGATCTTGGCATCTTTGAATCCCTCACTCTATGTGGGCCTTATTCTTGCCATGGGAAAGCTCTGCTCCCTGCCCTGTGCCTCCTCTCTCTTTCCCCCAGCACTCCCCACACATACACCCACATTTCTCATCCTTGCCTTCTGAGAGTTGGCAATCCAGCTAGCTACAAACAGGACAGAGAACAAAATAGAAACGTTAAGCTATTAAGTCCCCAATCACATATCCAAGGGTATTTGTTGCTGCCATCTCTGCAGCCCTGAGCTGCAGATGCGCTGTGCCCAGCCCTCATTTATTCAGCATATATGGTTATTAAGTGCTGGCCCGGTGTCAAGAGTCATGCTAAGGGTTGGAATTTACACTCTAAGGGTGGAAGAGGTCTCATAAAGGTGGCATCTCAAGCATAGTGCTGGGCAGGACACAGCAGGTGTCCAAATAGGTGATGGGGTGCCAAGTGGCTGAGAGGGTCTGTAGGGCAGGGAAATCCATGGTCCTAGAGATTCAAGAAACCTGATTGAACTCTGGGCCTTGGACATGCTAGACACTAAGTAGCTCTCTCAGCTCAAGAAGCACCTGATTTTAAAAAACAGAAGCGGGAAGGATCTTGGGTAGGCTCACAGGGTATACCTACACTCTGTACAGCAAGGGATGAAAACGGAGTTTGAACAAACGAAAAAAAAAAAACCCTGAAGAAAGAAAGCCTTGTAGTTCTGTCCAACTCTGGGCAAGTCAGCAAGCCTCCTTCTTGGTTATCAGTCACATAAAGATAGTACAGAGCCGCTCCCCGGGGGTTTTGTGCCCCACAGACAGCCCTTGGTGATTACCTCTCCCTGGACTCTGACTCCGAGGCAGAGGCGGGCTGGGGAGGTTGCCTCTCTGGATTGGAGACGCTGGGTTCTGAACCAGTCCCGCGTGCTCGGTGCCCGGCGGCTCCTCCCGGCTGGCAGCCCCGCCCTCCTTCAGAAAGCTGGGTGGCTCGCGCCCCCTGGTGTTTGAGAGGCAGAAGCAGAATCTCCCTCCCAAGGGCTGGCCGCGCACCTGCCCCGGGGAAAGCGCGGGGCCTCAGGCAGGAAGCCATGCTCAGCAGCTTCTCTGGTGGCTAAACCCAAAGCACAGCAGCCTTCTCTAAGGAATACAAAAAGCCTATCTACCTGAAAGGAGAGAGAGAAGAGAAACCACCTCACAGGATTGTTGTGACCCTTAAATGAGCAAATTTAAAACTTAAAATAGTCCCTGGCGTAAGTAAGCATTCAACAAGTGACAGCTCCCAGGACAATGACTGACACCTCGTAGACAGATGCTCAGTGGCTGCTAAAGAGGGGCCAGGCTGACTGACAATACTTATTTAATTGTGCTTCAAAAATGTTTTGCTCCTTCTACCCTACCAATGCTGTAAAATACAAAACTCTACCACAAAAATGGGACGTTACCCTCCATATATGTATGATATGCCACATATAACTAAAAAGAATTTAAAAATTAAAAAACCTTGAGTGAACCAAAATAAGCAAGAGCCAGCACTCTAGGAGGAAAACCAAGAGTTCATCTATCCAAATATCCATGCCACTGTCCTACTAGGTGCCTGGTACTGCCCTGGGTATTGTGATGGAAAAATAAATAAGTTACAGTCCCTAGGGGACTTTAGATGTTGGTGGGAGAGACAAACATAAAACAAGGTGTTAGGTGGACTCTAATCCCCAACAGAGTCAGCGAAGATCTCACACAAGAAGTGACACTTGGCTGGCCTTGAAGGAGGTATGGATGCTCCTAGGTGAAGAAAAGATGAAGGACACTCCAGGCAATAAGAAGGATAGATTCCATGAAGCCCTGGGCTCAATCCCTAGCACCAAAAACAAAACCAAAAAACAGTATTTACAATATACCAAGTTGCAAACAGACATGGTGTTTCTGGTAAGAGGGTCTGGGGTGGGAGTGTAAACCTGGAGAAATAAGAGGAACAGGGAGGACATGCTCTGCCTAGGGGAAGAAAATGAACTCTCTTGGGTGGGCCACCAGGAGTCTGAAATGAGGGGACATCATGAGCAGGGGCACACTTAACCACAAAGCTAATGAAGTTAGAGCCTCAAGGCCTATCGTGGGCACAGCCCCTTCCAAGCCCTACAGGGTCCAAGTCATGTGGGCATTATCCTTTTTTTTTTTTTTTTCAAAACTAAGATATCTTAACTGCAACCAGTTAACAGTTCTGTCTCCTCACTCTTCTCCTATATTATACTTCCCCCCATGTTGGGTGGCTTTGGAGTAGGGGCCATGGGAACTTTTGCAATTTAGTTAAAGGTGAATTGAATGGGGGACTAGTGTGCAGGTTTGAGGGGGTTTCTTTTTGCCTCCTTTCTTTTTTGGTGCTAGGGATTGAACTCAGGACTTTGCATATGATAAGCACTTTCTCTACCAATTAGCTACACCCCAGCCAAGGGGAACTATTTTTTAGTTCAAATCATATGACCTGCAGTCATTCCATGCAGAATTAGTTGACTTTTGATTAGCCATGCCAGCACAGGCTTAGCTTCTAGGAACCCTCCTGTCAATCATTGTGCTATTTCACCTTACAAATGACATGAGGAAAAGTGCCAAAAATGGTATTCTATGACTATATCCTATTGCACCTGGCGCTAAAAGTAAAGTGGGACATGGCAGAGAAAAAGGTTTTTAATATGTGGATCCAGAACTGGTCTATAGAAAATTCCCCGTTATCAAATATATAAAGTTATGAGTAGGCAATAAATTTCTCATGAATGCCTAGCCAATATATTTCTCCTATCAGTAACACTCAGTAACATAGTGTGTATGATTATAAATGCACCATACCTTTAAAGATATAATCAAAGAGTGGGGAGTCAAAGTTATGTTTGTAATTTTAGAGAAGTTTTCTTCTGGTCAAGATAAAATAACAGAACCTGGGTTTATACTCACATCCAAAACAACTTAACAAAACACTAATCCTGCCACCTCAAAAAAAAAAAATAAAAATAAAAATAACAAGGGAAAACAGCAAGAAAGGAACAAATACAACTGTAAAAAATAAAACAATTAACAAAATGGCAATAGTTAAGTCTTCACTTAATAATTACATTAAATATAAATTGATTAAATTTAACAATTTAAAGGCATTAATTGGCTGAATAGATTTTTAAAAACCAAGATCCAGAAAAGTTATTTTTAAAAATCTAATGAAGAAATAGATTTTTTAAAAAGACATATCAGCTGAAAGTGAAGGAGTGGAAAAAGATATTTCACATAAATAGTAACCAAAAGGAAGAGGGAGTGGCTATAGTTATATTAAACAAAATGGGTTTAAAATATAAAACTATCTCTAGAGATAAAGAAGGCCATTTGTTATATAATGACAAAAGGGCCTTTGTTTGTTTTTTGTTGTTGTTTTGTTTTTGTTGAGACAGGTCTCACTATGTTACCTAGGCTGATCTCAAACTTGTGTGCTCAAGTGATCTTCCCATCTCAGCCTCCTGAGTAACTAGACTATAGATTTGCACCACCATGCCCAGCTAATAAGAGTATATTTAATAGAAAATATACCAATTATAAATATATATGTACCCAACCTCAGAGCACTTAATTATATAAAGCAAATATTGATAGAAAACACATGAAACAGACTACTATATAATTCAAGTAGGGGACATCAATACTACACTTATAATAATGAATAGAACACCTAAACAGAAAATCGATCAACAGATGACTTGAACAACACTATAGAACAAATGGACCTAACTGAATAGGAAAGTTTTCTTGCGTTTTCACCCTTCAGCAAAAAAATCTTTCCAAGGGCACCACAAACATTCTCGAGGATAGACCACACCTTAGGTCCCCAAATAAGTCATAACAAATTTAAAGTCAAAATCATTCCAAGTATCTTTTCCAACCACAGAAAACAATAACAGGAAGAAAAACAGAAAATTTATAATGTGCAAAAACTAAACAACATACTCTTAAACAACCATCAGGTTGTTTAAAATTTCCAAGAGGAAAATTTTTAATTATCTTGAAACAAACAACACATACAAAAACCTATGTGAAACAGCAAAAGTAGTAATAAGAGAGGAGTTTTTGTAATAAATGCCAACATTCAAAAAGAAGAGCCAGAACTGAGTGTGATAGTTCATGCCTATAATCCCAGCTATTCAGGAGGCTGAGGCAGGAGGAACACAAGTTAGAGGCGCCTCTGGTTTACTTAGCAAGACCCTGTATGAAAATAAAAACTTTTTTATAGGGTAGGGATCAGAGTGGTGATAAAGCTCAATGGTAGAATGCCCCTGGGTTCAGTTCCCAGTGCTGCAGGCATAGTGGTAGCTGCCCCTAGTCCCAGCTACTTGGCGGAGGCTAAAGCAGAAAGATTGTTTGAGCCCAGGAGTTGAAGGTCAGCCTGGGCAGTATAGCAAGATTGCTTTTCAAAAAGAAAAAGAAGAGAAGAGGAAGAATAAGGAGAAATAGAAGAAGAAAACTCTCAAACAATCTGTTTGTTCTTTAGGAAATTAAAAAACAAATTCTGTTCAAGTTGACAGAAGGAAGAAAATAATAAACATGAAAACAGAAATAAATAAAGAATACAAAAATGAAAAAAATATTAACAAAACCCAGAATTTAGCCAGGAGTGATAGCATGTGCCTACAATCCTAGCTACTTGGGAAACTGAGGCAGGAGGATTGTGAATTCAAAGACAACTTGGAAAACATAGTGAGACCCCATCTCAAAAAAACCAATTTTTTTCAATATTTGTTATTTTAAGAAGATAAACAAAATTGATGAACCCTAGGTAATATTAACTAAGAAGACTCAAATAAAAGTCAGTAATGAAAGAGAAAACACTGGAACAAATGCCTCAGAAATTAAAAGACTTCCAAGAAACTATAATGAACAATTATATGACCCCAAACTGGATAATATAGAAGAAATAGAAATAATCCTAATATACAAACTTCCAAAATTGAATCAAGAAGAAACTGGAAGCCTAAAAAACAGATGAAAACAAATAAGATCAAATCAACAAAAAATTTCCCCCAGAAGAAAGTTCAGGACCACATGTCTTCATAGGTAAATGCCACCAAACATTTAAAGAATGTTTCCCCTTCCTTCTCCTCCTCTTTTCCTTCTCCTTCTTCTCTCTGATGGTACTAGGGAATGAACTCAGGGTCACTTTACCACTGAGCTACATATATCCCCAACCCTTTTATTTTTTTTTTTTGAGACAGGATCTCGCTGAGTAAACTGAGGCTGGCCTCAATTTTGTGATCCTCCTCAGCCTCCCATGTTGCTGGAATTATATGCATATGCCACCATGTCCAGCTGCCAATTCTTTAACTCTTCTAAAAAATAAAAGAGGTAACATTCCAAACTCACTCTGAGGCCATCATCAACTTAACACCAAAATCGAAGAATACTACAAAAGAAAACTACAGGCCAATATCTTCAATGAATATAAGTGCAAAATTCCTCAATAAAATACCAACAAACTTGTGGGACTGCAAATTGGTGCAACCTCTCTGAAAAGCAATTTGGAGATTCCTCAAAAAACTTGGAATGGAACCATTATTTGATCCAGTTATCCTACTCCTCAGTATACACCCAAAGGACTTAAAATCAGCATACTATAGTGCAGTGGCCCCATCAATGTTTACAGCAGCTCAATTCACAATAGCCAAGCTATGGAACCAACCTAGGTGCCCTTCAACAGATGAATGGATAAAGAAAATGTGGTACATATATACAATGCACCATTACTCAGCCTTAAAGAAGAATGAAATTGTGGCATTTGCCATTAATGGATGGAACTGAAGACTATCATGCTAAGTAAAATAAGCCAATTACAGAAAACCAAAGGTAAATGTTCTCTCTGATGTGCAGATGCTAACACACAATAAGGGGGTAGAGGGAAGAATAGAAGTTCATTGGATTAGACAAAAGGGAAGGGAGGGGAGTGGCAATAGGAAAGACAGTAGAATGAATCAGACATAACTTTCCTATGTTCTTATATGAATACACAACCAGTGTAACTCCACATCATGTATAACCACAAGAATGGGAAGTTATACTCCATATATGTATAATATGTCAAAATACATTCTACTGCTATGTATGACTAGAAAGAACAAATAAAAAACTGGCATAAAAATATCACAAACTAAACTTAATAACATGTTAAAAGAACCACACACAATGACCAAGTGTGATTTATTATACTATTTTATTTATTTATTTTTCCATGCTGGGGATTGAATCCAGGATCTCATGCATGCTAGGCAAGTTCTATACCACTGAACTATACTCCCAGCTCTATGATTTATTTATTTGCTTATTTTATTATTCTTGGGGTACAAGGATGGTTCACATATGCAAATTAAACAATGTGATACAATCCATTAATAAAAAGGAAAAATTCACATAGTCACCTCAATAGAAAAGAAAAAATCAAGAGCTCAAAAAGATACCTACACTCCCATGTTCCTTTCAACTAATTCAAATAGGCAAGATATGACCAACTTTATGTCCAGGAATGGATGAATAGATGAAGAAAACATGACTATACACCCCCCCCTCACACACACACACACACACACACACACACACACACACCACACTGGAATAATATAAGTTTTATTTTTAAAAAGGAAGGCTGTGATTGTAACTCAGTGGTACACTATGTGCCTAGCACGTGCAAGACACAAGGTTCAAACCCCATTACTGGAAAAAAAAATTTAGATAAGCATAAAAAAGAAGGAATTATGCCATTTGTGACAACATAAATGAACTTGGAAAACATGATAGTAAGTGAAATAAGCCAGATGTAGGAAGACAACTATTGCATAATATCACTCATGTCAAATCTAAACTCATCAAAGTCATAGAAACAGAGAGTAGAATGGTAGTTACCAGGGGCTAGGTGGAGTGCATGGGGAGATGCTGGGCGAGGGGAATGGAGTTTTAGTTATGCAAGATAAACAAGTTCTTGAGAGCTAATGTCCGATAATATGACTATAGTTAATAATACGGTATACATGAAATTTGCTAATAGGGTAGATCTTAAGTGTTCTTACAGCAAAAAGAAAATGAAAAGAAAAAAGAAGGAAAGAAACGAGGGAAAGAAGAAAATGACAACAATAGGCGGCAATGAATATGTTGGCTTGATTGTGATGAATCCCTCACACTATATCAAATCATTGACTCTATACTTTTAATATATACAATGTAAGTTTTGTTGTTGTTTTGCTTTGGTTTTTGTTGTTGTTGTTGTTTGTTTCAGTGCTGGGAATATTAAACCCAGGGCCTGATACATACTAGGCAAGTACCATTGAGCTACGACCCCCAAAGAGCAAATTAAACCTAAAGTAAGCAGAAAAAAGTCAATTATAACTTTTTATAATGAAATTGAAAACAGAAAAGCAATAGAGAAAAAAAAAATCAATGAACCCAAAACCTGGTTTTTTGAGACCAATAAAACTGATAAGCCTCTAGCCAGAATGATCAGGAATAACAAGAGAACATTATCAATATCAAGAATGGGAGGGCTGGGAATGTGACCTAATGGTAGAGTGCTTGCCTGGCATGTGTAAAATCCTGGGTTTGATCCCAACATTAAAGAAAAAAAGAGAATGAGAGATGTCATTACTACAGATTTTACAGATATTAAGAGAAAAAATAAAATATTATGAAAAAATTCATGCCAATTTAACAACTTGTAAAATCATTTAACAAATTTTATGAAGTGGAAAAATTCTTTGAAAGACAAACTACCATGGGCTGGAGTTGTAGCTCAGTGGTTGGGCGCTTGCCTCAAATGCGTTGGGCACTGGGTTCAATCCTCAGCACCACATAAACAAATAAATAAATAAAATGAAGTTATTTAAAAAAAAAGATGAACTGCCAAAGCTTACAGAAGAAGAAATAAGTAACTGGCATGCACTGTACCCTACAAAAGAAAGAAACTAACTTCTTAATTTAAAACTTTCCCACAAAGAAACCTCAAGTCCAGATAGTTTCATTGGTGAATTCTATAAACATTTAAAGGAAAAAAAGAATATTGCAGGGTTGGGGTTGTGGCTCAGTGGTAGAGCGCTTGCCTGGCATGTATGAGGCACTGGGTTCTATTCTCAACACCACATACAAATAAATAAATTAAATAAAGCTTCATCAAATGGTACTATAAAAAAATTGCAAAAACTCTCCCAGAGTATTAAAAAGGTTGAAACACTTCCAAACTTATTCTATAAGGCAAAGCCATGATTTGACAACAAAACTAAAACCAAATTCCTAATGAAAAAAGAGGCAAAAATTAATAGTTTTATCAAATCAAACCCAACAAAATGTAAAAAGATTATATAAATATATATATCTCACATAAATGACCAACTGAAGGTTGGCAGGAAAGCAAAATTGGTTTAACATTTGAAAAACAATAAATGTATCCCACCATATTAACAAATCCAAAAACGAAAAATTATATGATCGTGTCAATGCATTCATAAAAAGTATATGACAAAAAAAAATCTAATATCCATTGCAGATAAAAAGCTTAGTGAACTAGGAAGAAGGGAACTTCCTCAAACTGATAATAGTCACCAGGGAAAAAACTATAGTTACAGCAAATTTAATCATGAAAGACAAAATGCTTCTCCCAAGATTAGAAATAATGTAAGAATATCTACTTTCTCCACTTTTAGCTAAACATTAACTGAAGGTACTAGCCAGTGTGGTAAAGCAAGAAAAAGAAATAAAAGACATCCATATTGTAAAAGGAGAAGTAAAACCATTTGTATTTGCAGACAACATAGTCATTTCCATAGAAAATTTGATAGGTTTTATATTTTTAAAAAGTTACTAAAATTGATAAATGAATTTATCAAGATTGCAGAATAGAAGATCAATATATAGGGCTGGGGTGGTGGCTTAGTGGTAGAGTGCTCACCTAGCATGCATGAGGCACTGGGTTCGATCCTCGGCACCACATAAAAACAAACTAATGTATCTATCTAAAAAAAAAAAAAACTAAAGATACATAAATAAATAAATATTTTTTTTAAAAAAAGATCAGTATATAAAAATGAGGATGGTGGAAGGAGGGGACAGTTTCACCATGCTAGGGATTGAACCCAGTGCCTCACACATACAAGGCAAGTTCTCTCCCATTGAGCTACAGCCCCAGCCCTCTTTTTCTTTCTATCTTGAGACAGCTTCTCACTAAGATACCCAAGCTGGCCTCAAACTTATAATCTTTTGCCTCAGCCTCCTGAGTAGCTGGGATTTCAGGAATGTACCACTACTCCTGGCCCCAGCCCAGTTTTATTTCTCTATAGGCACATTGGAAAAAGAAATTAATAAATAATACTATTTACAATAGCATCAAACACATGAAATTTAGAAATACCATGAAATAACATACCATGAAATTTTGACAAGATTGAAGATCTAAGTAGATGGAGTGAGATACTGTGTTTATTCATCAGAAGACAATACTGCTATCAATTCTCTTTAAACTGATATGTAGATCCAAGCAATCCCAATGAAAACATCAATAGGCTTTTTTTTTCTTTTGTAGAAATTGACAAGTTAATTTTAAAATTTGTACAGGAACACAAAGGGCCTAACATAACCAAAACAAAGTTTAAATAATAAAAACAAAATTGGAAAAGTTTACCTCCTGATGTCAAGACTTCTTACAGAGTTACAGTAATCAAGACCATGCTCTATTGACATAAAAATAAACACCTATATTACTAGAATAATGAGAGTCCAGAAACAGATCCTCAAGTAGTGATCAGTTGATAATATCACAAAAATGTAAAACAATTCAATGAAGAAAGCATAGTATTTTCAATAAGTGGACATTTATATCCAAAAAACTAAAATTTGATCCATACTTCACACCATAAACAGAAATTAACTGAAGACATACTGTAGGCATAAATGTAAACCCTCGACTGGTGATGTAGCTTAGTGGAAGAGCACTTGCCTAATATGTGTAAAGCCCTGAATTTGATACCCAGCATTACAAACAACAACAACAAACAAAAAACAAACCCTAAAGTTATGAAAACTTGTAGAAGATAATATAGAAAATCTTGTGGGTAGGCAAATATTTCCTAAGATACCAAAAGTGCTATTCATAAAGAACAAATTGATAAATTGAATTTATCAAAACTGAAAACTTCTACTCTTCAAAAGATACTCCTAAGTGAATGAAAAGACAAGCCACTGAATCGAAAAATATATTTTCAAGTCATATCTAAAAAAGGACTTGAATCCAGAATGTATAAAGAACTCTCAAGCCAGGCACAGTGGCACACGCTTATAATCCCAGCAGCTCTGGAGGCGGAGGCAGGAGGATTGCAAGTTCAAAGCAACTTAGCACAGCCCTAAGCAACTCAGTGAGACTCTGTGTCTACATAAAATATGAAAAAGAGCTGGGCATGTGGCCCCTGGGTTCAATCCCTGGTACCACAAAAAGCAAGCAAACAAATAAAAAACCCCACAACTCTGAAAAGTCAATAAGAAAGCAAACAATCCAATAAAAATGGGGGAAATATTTTACAAGACACTTCAAAAAGAAGGCATATAGGAGGCAAATACGCAAAAGAAAAGATACTGAACATCTTCAGTCATTAGGGAAATGCAAATTAAAACCACAATGAGACAGCCCTATACATCTATGGAAATGACTAAATTAAAATGACATTTCCTCCTACAGGTTGACAAGGAAGTAGAGCAACTAGAACTACTTATAGGAATATAAATGGCACAACTTTGAGAAATAGTATGATATTTTCTTTAGAGTTAAACATACACTTAGATGCCACATGATTCACCCATTTTACTCTTAAGTATTTATACATAAGAAAAATAAAGTGTATGTTTACACAAAGATTATAAAATAATGTTCATAAGCAGTTTTATAGTAATAACCAAAAACTTGAAATTACTCAAATATCCATCAGCAAGTAAAAGTGGTATATCCATACAATTGAATACTATTCAGCAACAGATAGGATAACTATCAATACATTCAACAATATTGAAACAGACCCCCAACTCATACGAAGAATGGAGGCTGAGAGACTCCTTGCCATGACAGACACCCTGGGGGAGTAGAGATTGTGACAGAGGAGTGGTAAAGTCTTTCCTTCCCAGTTTCAATATGGATGGATCTCAAAGTAATTATGTTGGTGAAATAATACAGATTTTTTAAAAAATATATATCATTCCATTTATTTAAGATTCTACAAATGCAATATGCAGTTAACAAAAGCAGATTAGCAGATGCCTCAAGATGATGGGGAGCAGGGAGATGCAGACAGAAAATTTAAAAGGTGTGACATAATAAGAAATACATATTTGGTCACATATATTTGGTGTCTGTCCTCTGTTTCCTAACACACAGCTACTAAAACCTAGGAATCTCCAAAGTGTCTTTTTGTGTGCTAATGAATAACAGGTGGGCTGGGAAACCAGCCTCACGATGTTGCCTGGTTGCTAGGGGAACAAATAAGGAGATTAGAAGTTTGGAAACTTCAGCCCTACCCATCCTAACCTCCTGGGAAGAGAGAGGCTAATGGTTGAATTGATCACTAAAATGGCCAATAACTTAGTCACCCATGCCTATGTGATGAAACCTTCATAAAAACCTAAAGGTCAGGGTTTGGAGAGCCAGAGTTGCTGAACATGTGGAGGTGCTCTAGGGTGGCACCCCTGGAGAAGGGATGTTCCATGCATCTTTTCCATCTGGCTAGCTGTTCATTTGTATTCTGGATCATTTATTTTATTGATATAATAAACCGGTAAACTTAAAAGAAGTATTTCCTGAGTTCTGTGAGCCACCCTAGAAAACTAATTGAATTTAAGCAGAGGGTTGTAGGAATTCTCAATAGGCAACTGGTCAGAAGTCCCAGAAGACAGGATTTGCAGTTGGCATCTGAAGCCAAAAGAATCTGCTCCTTCAGCCCTATTCTAAAGTGAGAATATGGACAAAGAAAGCCTCAACCTCTAACCACAGTCACTAACGTGTAATTTGAGCAAGAAAATCATGTTATAAATCATGAAGATTTTAGGATTATTTGTTACTGCTACAAACTTGACTAATACAAACTCTATATCAGAACAGAATCTGTTAAGCTGGGGGGGTGTAGTTCAGTGGTAGAGGGCTTGCCTAGTATATGTGAGGCCCTGGGTTCTATCTGCTGTGCTGCCACCACCACCACAATAAAAGATAGAGACAGGAAGAGTGTTTCAGGCTAAGGGAAAAGTGTGAGCAAATATGAAGAGTTAGGGAGAATTGGGCAGAGGGGGTTAAAATAGATGCCTACCGTACACCACTTCCACAGGTAAATTCCCTATTCATTAAAGATCTTAATAAAAGAATATAAAAAGCATTAGGAAAATATTAGATTAATTTTATAATTGTGGGAGTGGAGGACAACTTCCTAAATAAGATAGTAACCTGGAAGCCATAAATTTATGTGTAACATCACCATTAATGAAATTAAAAGGGAAAAAAATATTTGCGATACATATAATAAGGACTTATATTTCATAATATGTAAAGAAATCTTTATAAATCAATATGAAAAAGATACTCAAGCCAGGCACAGTGGTCCAGCCTGTAATCATAGCAACTCAGGAGGCTAAAGGGAGGAGGATGGCAAGTTCAAGGCCAGCCTGGGCAACTAAGTGAAACCCTGCCCTAAAATAAAAATAAAAAGACTGGGGAGGTAGCTCAGTGATGGAGCACACCTGTGTTCAATAAAAAAAATAAAAATAAATTAAAAATAAAGACACTCACTGGGCGTGGTGGTGCATGCCTGTGATCCCAGAGGCTCAGGAGGCTGAGGCAGGAGGATCACAAATTCAAAGCCAGCCAAAGCAAAAAGCAAAGCACTAAGTAACTCAGTGAAATCCTGTCTCTAAATAAAATACAAAATAGGGCTGGGGATGTGGCTCAGTGAGTTCAACCCCCAGTACCAAAAAATTAAAACAATAAGACACTCAAAAATTCCAATTTCTGGTACAACTGAACAAACTGAAAAATCAGGAAGTCTTTTTAGATTCATCAGAGAAGTGAGGTCACTGGGAAAACTGCTTCCGCCAAGATTGCAGACACAGATAAGTGAACACAGAAAATCACAACTTAGAGCAAAAACCCATGAGAAATTCCAGGTAGGGAAAACTGAATTGTAATTGGTGAACTGCTGAAAGCTTAGTATGACAACTCCAAGAATTAAAAATTCCACAGGGACCCAGTCATGGGGGCCCCTACATTGTGTGTGTGTGTGTGTGTTACTAGGGATTGAATTCAGAGTTAATCTACCCTTTACCACTGGGCTACAACCCTATCCCTTTATACTTTTTTTTTTTTTGAGACAGGGTCTTGCTAAGTTGTCCAGCTTCCCAAGTAGCTGGGGTTACAGGTGTGCACTACTGTGCCCAGCTCATTCTTTTCTTTTTTCTTTTTCTTTATTTTTTTTTTTTTAGCTGTAGATGGACACACTATCTTTATTTTATTTTTTTTATGTGGTGCTGAGAATCGAACCCAGTGTATCACATATGCTAGGCAAGTGCTCTACCACTGAGCCACAACCCCAAGCCGTCATTCTATTCTTATGAGGCCTGCCTTCATCAGAAATTTTTACCAGACTCTAAACTATTAAGGGTGTTTCAGGACCTAATCAAACTGGGAAAAGGAGAACACTCAACACCAGCCCATTCTGTCCCACCTAAGAGGTGGGAGAATTGAGAAACCCCTGTGAAGTTCACAGACCCAGAATCACCAAAAGACTGAGACCTGACCATAGGACTCTAGAATGCTTCCTTTCCATCACCTGTCACAACACTGCTCAGGTTCTATTTGCAACAGTCCTTTTTACTTAGTATATCAAGCCGGGCTATCAAGAAAAAATTACAAGGCACACTAAAAGGTAAAGAATGCAGTTTGAAGTGCCACACATTCACCAGAACCAGACTCAGTTTATGGTAGAGATGTTTTAATTATCAGATCTGGAATTTAAAACAAGTATGATTAAGAAACTAAGGATTCTAATGGATAAATAAAACAATGCAAGAACAGATGGGCAATGTAAACAGAGATGAAAATTCTAAGAGAGAATCAAAAAGAAATGCTAAAGATCAAAAACACTACCAGAAAAGAATAATGCTTTTTCTGGGTTCCTAAATAGATAGGCACAGCTGAGGAAAGAAGCTATGAGCTTTGGGTCACTTTAAGATAAACTTTCAAAACTGAAAATCAAAGAAAAAAAAATCTGGAAAAAAGAAAAAGCAAAGAATATCCAAGAACTGTGAGACAACTATAAAAGCTATAACATATATATAAGAGGAATGCTGAAAGATAAAGAAAGAGAGAAAAGAACAGAATATTTGAAACAATAATAACTATGATTCCCCCACAATTAATGTCAGATGCCAAACCCAGGTCTGGGAAGCTTGGAGAACACCAAATAGAAAAATGCCAAATGTAGCTCAGTGGTAGAGCACTTGCTTCACATACACAAGACCCTCAGTACTGCAAGAAAAAAAAATCAAAAAACCAGGCTAAGAAAAAAGTCATAAATTAATAATATCAGAAGTAAAAACAGGGACATCATTATAGATCCCAGGGACATTTAAAAGATAATCAAGGAATATTATTAACAGCTCTGTGCCCACAAATTTGACAACCTTTATAAAATGGACTGATTCCTTGAAAGATATATTCTGTGAAAATTCACAAAAGAATAAATAGAACAGATTGGGGATGTAACACAGTTGTAGAACTCATGTGGCATGCACAAAGCCCTGAGTTCAATTTCTAGGACTGCAAAAAAATAATAATAATAAAAGAAAGAAGAAAAAAGAGGAGGAGAAGGAAGAAAAAAAGAAAAAATAGAAATAGACTATCTGAACTGATTTAAAATTAAATCAAGAATTTATAAACTTCCAAAAGGGAAAACACTAGACCTAGATAGGTTCACCAATGAACTCTAAAATACATGTAAGTAAGAAATGCTCCTGGGGCTGGGGATGTGGCTCAAGTGGTAGCGCGCTCGCCTGGCATGCGTGCGGCCCGGGTTCGATCCTCAGCACCACATGCAAACAAAGATGTTGTGTCCGCCTAAAACTAAAATAAATAAATAAATATTTAAAAAAAAAAAAAAGAAAGAAATGCTCCTAAGTCTCCATCATCTCTTCTGGGAGACATAAACAGAAGGAATACTTTCTAACTTATTTTATGAAATCACCATTACTAACACCAAAATCAGACAAAAACTTTACATGAAAAAACTATGGACTAATATCTCTCATTGTTACAACTCCTACACAAAATATCAGTAAATTTAATTCAACAATGTATAAAAATAACTATATACCACATCCAGCTGGGATTTATCCCAGATATACAAGACTTGTTCAATATTCAAAACTCAATTAAACACATAAATAGGTGAAAGAAGAAAAATCACATGATCATCAATAGATGCCAAAGTCAGTCACAGTGGAACATGACTTTAGTTTCTTGTATTGGGAGCCTGAGGTAGGAGGTTTTCTTGAGCCCAGGAGTTTGAAAACTGCCTAAGCAACATAATGAGACTCCATCTCAAAAAGCATTTGACAAAACTCAACATCCATTCATAGAAAATCCTCTTAACAACTTACAAGGAAACTTCCTCAACATTTACAAGTAGCTTAATAGTGAAAAACTTGAAGCTTTCCCATTAAGAGTAGGAATAAGACAAAGGATTGGTCTTCTATTTCACCAATCCTTTTCTTTTTCTTTGGTACTGGGAATTTGAAATAGGTGCTTCACTACTAAGCTACATCATCAGTTATTTTTATTTTTTATTTTGAGACAGGGTCTCAAAAGTTGCTGAGTATCTCATAAACATGCTGAGACTGGCCTCAAACTTGTGATCCTCCTGCCTCAGCCTCCTGATTCGCTGGGATTACAGATGTCCATCATTGCATGTAGTTTGTAACAACTCCTTATCAACACCACAAAGGAAGTTCTGAAGAATGTGATGAAATAAGAAAAATAAATAAAACAGTATTCATCAGCTTTTCATTACCTGACACAACTAATTTATAAAGAAAAGAGGTAGAGTGGGTACAGTGGCATATGCCTGTAATCCCAGTGACTCAGGAGGTGAAGGAAGAAGTATCATAAGTTTGAGGCCAGCCTCAGCAACTTAGTGAGCTCCTGTATCAAAATTTTAAAAAAGGGCAAGGATGTAGCTCAGTGGAAAAGCACCCCTGGGTTCAATCCCCCAGTACCAAAAACAAACAAACAAAAACCCTCTTAAAACTCAATAGGGCAATCTGGTGTAGCATTTGTCTCTGGAGTCCCTTTCTTTAGATGCATTTCTAGGCTCTCCCTCCTATGCTCAGGAGCCCCAGCTTTCTCCACTACACAGGTTCTGAAAGAACCATAGGGAGAACACTGGGCACCCAAAGCCAGGAAATGTAAAATTGATGAAGATTGCAAACAAAGAAAAACAACTGCAATAAAAAATCCAACTATTTACAATCACTGGTCCAGGAGTATAAAGCAAGAAAATACAGAGCCCAGGTGAACAAAACAACAATAGAAGGGGAGAAGTTGGCATTTTAGAGGAAAGAAGCATCTGACAGCAAACCCACAAAGACCCACAAAGCAAGAAGAAATCTTTTCAGTGAGATGGCAATTAGTATTATAGACATCAGGGGCTGGGGGTGTAGCACAATGGTAGAGCACTTGCCTAGCATGTGTGAGGCACTGGGTTCAATCCTCAGCACCAAATAAAAAATAAATAAATAAATAAATAAAATAAAGGTTAAAAAAAACTATTGCTGGAGCAATTGGGCATTCATTTGAAAAAAAATATTATAGACATCAAAATGGAGTCCAGACATTTATCTTCACACATCAGTTACTGACATTAGTTCTATTCCTAGCTCCCCTTCTGACTGAGAGAGACTGGAAAGTGATTGGGACACTTCAAGCCTACAGAGTAGAGACACTGCCACTGAGAAATTCTTACAACCTTGCCAAATAATAATGAATCTCACCTACACAAGACTGAATGCCACCTGAGCCTAAATGTAACTTTGACACATATAAGTGGGGAGACAAAACCCCTCAAACAAAACCCAGGCTCCTAGGAAGAGCAGCCTTCAGTTCCCACGCCCCCTTGACATCTACACATACATCAATAACACAGAAATCCCAGATTTTTTTTTTAAATTTATCTACACACATAAAAGAAGATGTGCAAGTCCAGGACCTCTGAAAACATGAAGAAACAGGCAAACAAATCTGCCCCCCCCCAAACTCAGAACCCTCCAACAAAGGATCCCACAAATACAGAAGTAGGTGAGATTCCAGAAAAGGATTATAAAAATCTGGTTATTAAAATGTTTAGTGACTAAAAGAAAATCTAAGTAATGAACTAAGAGAGCAAATGCAGGAGACGAAAGACTACTACAAAAAAGAAATAGAAATAGTGAAAAGAAACCAATCAGAACTACTGGAAATGAAAGACATGAATCAAATGAAAGAATATTAAAAGCTGCAAGAGAGAAACATCAGATCATATTTAGAGGTAAACCAATAGGGCTTACTTCTGACTTCTCAGAAGTGATTCTTGATTTTAGCAGACACTAAAATCAAGGAGGGCTTCAAATGAGATATTCCAGGCTCTAAAAGAAAACAACTGCCAACCAAGATTGCTATACCCAGCAAAACTCTCTCTCACATTTGATGAGGAAATTAAAACTTTCCATGAAAAGATAAGCTTAGGGGCTGGGATTGTGGCTCAGTGGTAGAGCACTTGCCTAGCATGCGTGAGGCACTGGGTTCCATCCCCAGCACCACATTAAAAAATAAATAAATAAATAAACAACAACAACAAAAAGCTTCCTTTAAAAAAAGAAAGAAAGAAAAAGATAAGCTTAAAGAACACATAGCACCCATTCTGGGGTTGTGGCTCAGCGGTAGAGTGCTTGCCTCGCACGTATGAGGTACTGGGTTTGAGCCTCAGCACCACATAAAAGTAAATAAAACAAAGGTATTGTTTCCATTTACAACTAAAAAAACAAAAGAATACATAACAACCAAGCCAGCACTACTAAGAATCCTCAAAGATAAATTGCACCACAAAGGAACCCAAAAACAAAATCCAGAACTCTCAAATAAGTGAAGTTCAATATAAGACTAATCAGCTAAATTAGAATCAAGACAGAATTAAATATAACAAAAAAAATGGTAGCAGACCACAAACACACAATCATAATAACACTGAATATAAATGGTTTCAACTCTCCAATTAAAAGACAGACCAGGTATGGTGGTGCACACCTGTAATCCCAGCAGCTCAGGAGGCGGAAGCAGGAAGATCACAAGATCAAAGCTAACCTCAGCAAAAGTGAGGCACTAAGCAACTTGTTGAGATCCTGTCTTGAAATAAAATACAAAACAGGGCTAGGGATGTGATTCAGTGCCCTGAGTTCAATCTCCCATACCCTCCCCCAAGAAAAGACATAGGCATATTCATTCACATAGTGAATGAATCAAAAAACAAGATTCAAATATATGCTGTTCATAAGAGACTCATCTGATAGGCAAAGATGCTCACAGGCTGAAGGAAAAAGGATGGGAAAAAAGTATCCAATGCAAATGGAGTTCAAAAACAAGATGGATTAGAGATCCTCATAGCTGATAAAATTGATTTCAAGCAAAAATTAATCAGAAGAGACAAAGAAGGTCATTACAACCTAGTAAAGGAAACAATCCATCAAGAGGATATAACAATAGTAAATGTATATCCCCCAAATGTCAATGTATCAGTTACATTAAAAAATACTCCTTGACATTAAATCCCAGATAGATCAGAATAAAATAATAGTGGGTGATTTCAACACACCTTTATCACCAATAGACAGGTCATCAAAGCATACAATCAATAAAGATACATTCAACCTAAATGATAGTATAAATTAAATGGACCTAATAGACATTTATAGAATATTTCACCCCCAAACTGCTGAAATCACCTTCTTCTCAGTAGCTCCTGGAACTGTTTTCAAAATAGACCACATTCTAGGTCACAGTACAAGTCTTAGCAAATACAAAAAGATTAATATAATCCCATACATTCTATTGGATCATAATGGAACAAAACTAGAAATAAAAAGTGAGAAAAATAATAAGAACATGAGAAAAGAAATTCTTAAAAATAAATGAAAACAAAGATACAACATATCCAAGTATTTGGGGCAGTATGGAAGCAGTTCTAAAAGGAAAATTCATTGAGTGCTTACATTAAAAAATAGAGAGATTTCAAGTAAATAAGCTCATGTTCCACCTAAAAGCCTTAGGGGAAAAAAGAACAAAATAACTCCAAAGTCAGTAGAAGACAAGAAATAATAAGAATCAGAGCCCAGATTAATAAAATCAAGAATAAAAAATAATATAAGGATCAATATAACAAAAAGTTAGTTCTTGGAAAAAAATAAATAAGCCAAACTAACCCCAAAAAAGGAGAATACCCAAATCAACAAGATTAAAAATGAAAAACAGAGATATTATCACAGATACTTTTGAAACCCAGAGGATCATTAGAAACTATTTTGAAAATTTATAATTCAATAAAGTTCAAAATCCAGAAGACATTGGCAGATTTGTAGACACATATGACTTACCCAAACTGAACAGGAAGATATAGAAAGCCTAAACAGACCCATATCAAGTCATGAAATTGAAACAGCTATTTACAGGCTAGCAATAAAGAAAAGCCCAGGACCAGAGGGGATTATCAGCAGAGTTCTTACCAGACCTCTAAAGAAGTACTGACCTGAGTCCTCCTCAAATTATTCTATGAAATGGAAACAGAGGGAATTCTCCCAACACATTTTATGAAGCCACTATAACCCTGATACCACAACCATACAAAGACTATCTAGGAAAGGCAACTACAGACCAATATCCCAGATGAACATAGTGAAAAATACTTAATAATATATTAGCAAACCACATTCAAAAATATATTAAGCCAGTTGCTGTGCCACACGCCTGTAATTCCAGCAACACGGGAGGCTAAGGCAGGAGGATTATAAATTCAAAGCCAGCCTCAGCAATTTAGCATGGCCCTAAGCAACTTGGTGAGACCCTGTCCCAAAATGAAAACAATTTTAAAAAGGGCTGGGGATGTAGCTCAGCTGTAAAGTACCCCAGGATTGAATCCCCATTACGCTCTCCCCGCTAAAACATATATATATATAACATATATTATGATCAAGTAGGCTTCATCCCAGAGATGCAAGGATGGTTCAACATACACAAATCAATAAATGTAATTCACCATCTAAATGGAATCAATAACAAGAATCTTATGATCAAGTCAATAGATGTAGAAAAGGCCTATTATAAAATACAGTAACCATTTATGTTAAAACACTGGAGAGGGCTGTGGCTGTGGCTCAGGGGTACAGCGCTCGCCTAACATGCGTGAGGCACTGGATTCGGTCCTCAGCACCACATAAAGTAAAATAAAGACATTGTGTCCACTTATAACTAAAAACTAAATGTTTAAAAAAAAACATTGGAGAAACTAGGGATAAAGGAACTTACCTCAACACTATAAAGGCTTTGTATAAGGGTTTTAAAAAACCCTTAGCCAAAATCATACTGAATGGAGAAAAACTGAGAGCTTTTCCTCTAAAATGAGGAATAAGACAAAGATGTCTACTCTCACCATTTCTATTCAAGTTCTTGAAATTCTAATCAGGCCAATCAGGCAAGAGAAGGAAATTAAAGGGATACAAATTAGAAAAGAATAAGTCCAATTCTCACTATTTGCTGATGACATGATCCCAGATCTATAAGACCCAAAAAATTTCACCCCAAGACTTCTAGAGCTGATAAATGAACTTAGCAAAGTAGCAGGATACAATATCAACACTCATAAATCAAAAGCTTTTCTATACTCCAGTAGTGTTTCAACTCAGAAAGAAATTAGGAAAACTACCTCCTTCATAACAATAACCTTAAAAAAATCTGTGAATTAATCTAACTAAAGAGGTGAAAGATCACTACCATGAAAACTATAGAACACTGAAGAAAGAAACTGAAGAGGACCTCAGAAGATGGAAAGACATCCTATGTTCTTGGATAGGCATAATTAATATAGTCAAAATGATTATATTACCAAAAGTAATGGACACATTCAATGCAATTCCCACCAAAATACCAATGACATTTCTCATAGAACTGAAAAAAAAAAAGACAAACAAACAAACAAGAAACAACCCTGAAATTCATTTGGACAAATAAGAGACCCAGAATAGTCAAAGCAATTCTGAGCAAGAAAAATGATACAGCAACCATCACAATACCTGATCACAGATGATATTACAGAGCTACAGTAGCAAAAACAGCATAAATTGGCATCAAAACAGTCATGAAGACCAATGGAATAGACCTAAATTTATACAGTCATCTGATACTTGACAAAGGTACCAAAAATATATGTTGGGGAAAAAAGCCCTTTTTAATAAATGGTACTGGGAATACTGGATATCCACATGTAGAAGAATGAATTAAGATCCCTATATTTCACCCTGAGCAAAAGTCAAATCAAATTGGATCAAAGACTTAGAAATTATACCAGAAACCTTGAAACTGCTAGAAGGAAAAATAGGGTCACCACTCCCTCATATAAGTGCAGTCTCCAACTTCCTCCACAAGACCCCTAAAGCTCAAGAAATAAAGCCTAAAATCAATAAGTGGGATGCCATCAAATTCAAAAGCTTCTGCACACAGAAATGGAAATTTTAAAGAGTGAAGAGAGAGACTATGGAATGGGAGAAAATCTTTGCCAGCTACTCCTCTGAAATGGGATTAATATCCAAAATATACGAAGAACTTAAAAAGCAATGCCCCTGGCAAAATAGCCCAATCAATAAATAGGGAAACAAAGAAAAACATCTCAAAAGAAGAAACATGAATGACCAAGAAATATATGAAAGAAATGTTCAGCATCTCTAGCAATTATGGAAACGCAAATCAAAACTACATTAATATTTCATCTCACTGAAGTCAGAATGGCAATTATCAAGAACATGAATAATAATCAATGCTGGTGAGGATGTGGGGGAAAAGGTACACTCTTACATTGTGTACCTACCGGACTGCAAATTAGTACAACCACTCTGTAAAGCAGTATGGGGATTCCTCAAAAAACTAGGAAAGGAACCACCATATGACCCAACCATCCCATTCCTTGGTGTTTATCCAAAAGTTCTAAAATCAGCATCCTATATGGATACAGCCATTACAATGTTTATAGCAGCACCATTCTCAATAGCCCAATTATTAAATCAACTCAGATGCCTGTCAATAGATGAGCAGATTAAGAATATTTGGTATATATACACGATATAGTTTTACTCAGCCATAAAGAATGAAATAAATAGAGGATAGGAAAGGCAGCAGAATACAACAGACACTAGTATGGCAATATGTAAATCAATGGATGTGTAACTGATGTGATTCTGCAATCTGTATACGGGGTAAAAATGGGAGTTCATAACCCACTTGAATCAAAATGTGAAATATGATATATCAAGAACTATGTAATGTTTTGAACAACCAACATTAAAAATTTAAAAAAAGAATGAAATAAAGGCAATTGCTGGTAAATGGATGGAAATAGAGAAAATCATGCTCAGCGAAGTAAGCTGGACTCAGAAAATCAAAGATTCAATGTTTTCCCTCATATGTGGAAGCTAGAGCGAAATAAGGGAAAGAAGCAAGTTGGGGAGGAAACTGGACATCATAAAGAAATGGGAAGATGGGTGGAGTAAATGTAGGAAGAGGAGAGGGAGGAAGGGGGGAAAGGGGAAGATAAATGGAATGAATTTAACAAAAACATGTTATATTCATATACAAAACTACCAATGGGAATTTCACTTTTATGCACATGTTTAATAAGTTTAATAAAATAGAGGAGGGAAAATAAAAGGAGGGAATAGGAAAGGAAAAGGGGGGATGGAGCTTGAAATCAAGTTCCTTGCATATATGGTTTTGTCAAATTGAACCTAATTACTATGTAAAATTTTATTGCTCTAATAAAAATTATTTTTTAAAAAAACTCAATCAGAAAACAATCGAATTAAAAATTGGGCCAAAGACCTCACCAAAAAAGATAGAGATAGCAAATAAGTATACGAAAGATACTCCACATTATAAGTAATTAAGGAAATGCAAACTAAAATAACAATGAGATACCACTAGACACATATTGGAATGACCAGACTTAAAACATTAACAATGGTGACAAGATTGTGAAGCAAGAAGAATCTCTCTCTCATTTTTGGTGGAAATGCAAAATGGCATGATCACTTTGGAAGACAGTTGAAGAGTTTTTAGAAAACTCCACATACACTTACCACATTATGTCGTAATTTCACTCCTTGGTATTTTCCCAAAGAAGTTGAAAATTTACATCCACGAAAAAAAACTGCACACAAATGTTTATGGCAGCTCTAATCATAATTGCCAAAATTTGGAAGCAACTAACATATTCTTCAGTAGATGAATGGATAAACTGTGTTACATCCAGAGAATGAAGTATTATTCAGTGCTAAAAAGAAATGAGCAATCAAGCCATGAAAAGATATACTGCTAAGTGAGAGAAGTCAATCTGAAAAGGCTGTGATTTCCAATTATATGACATTCTGGAAAAGGCAAAACTATGGAAACAGTAAAAGAATCAGTAGTTGCCAGGATTTAGTTGAGAGGAATGAATAAGAGGAGCACAGAGGCTTTTTAGGGTAGTGAAACTGCTCTTAATGGAGAGTATATGTCTTTATGCATTCCTCAAAACTGATGCAATGGCAAGGCACAGTGGTGCATGCCTATAATCCCAGCTACTTGGGAGGCTGAAGCAAGAAGATCATAAATTCAAAGCTAGTCTCAGCAACCTAGAGGAAACCCTCAAACTAGAGAAAAATTTCAAAATGTTAAAAAGGGGGCTGGGGATGTGGTCAGTGGTAAAGCACTTGCTTAGCACGCATTAATAATCAGAATAGTACAGATAAAATCTATGAGATAGCATCAGATTGCTATTTCAGAAAGATTCATGTCCAAAATTTGGTGAGAATATAGGGAAATGAGGGCTCCTAAGTTGTATATACTGGTATAATATCTTTTCAAAGAATATTTTGGTGATATGCATCAAAATTTAGAATATGCATGCCCATGGACATCGCGGTTTCATTTCTAGAGAAATAATCACATATTGCTCCAAGATATATATGTAGTATTGATTGTAGTACATAAATTTGGACATAACCTATTTATCAGTAGAATAGTTAAGTAAATTATGATCATGCACAGCTTAGAATATTATATGACAGCTACAAAAAAGAGTATAGAAAGATAACAGATGTGGTTTTGGGGGGAAAATGCAAATCAAAGTAATATCAATAGTTTGGTCCCAGTTCTATTTCAGAATTACACGATTTATAACAGAAAGTGCATAATCTGAGCAGAAATAATTGTGCTTAACTCTATGAAGGGCTATGAAGAGGGACTTCACTTTTTACTACATGTACATATTTGAAGTCTTTATTTACATGAATATATTACTTCTATAATTTTAAAACAGGGAGAGGGGCTGGGGTTGTGGCTCAGCAATAGAGCACTTGCCTAGCATGTGTAAGGCACTGGGTTTGATCCTCAGCATCACATACAATAAATAAATTAAAAGGTATTATGTCCATCTACAACTAAAAATATTTTTTAAAAAGATTTTTTTAAAAAAGGTAAAATTTTCTAAAGCCTGGTGCAATGGTGCACACCTGTAATCCCAGTGACTCAGGAGACTGAGACAGGAGGAACAGTTTGATGCCAGCCTGGGTAGCTTATCAAGACCCTGTCTCAAAATAAAAGATAAAAAGGTCGAGGCTGGGGCTGTAGCTCACTAGCATATGTGAGGCACTGAGTTCAATCCTCAGCACCACATAAAAATAATAAATAAAATAAAGGTATTATATCCATCTACAACCACAAAAAATATTTTATTTAAAAAAACAAAATAAAAAGGCCTGGGGGTGGGGCTCGGTGGTAAAGTGCCCCTGGGTTCAATTCCTAGTTTTGTTTTTTTTTTTTTTTAAAGATGAGACACAAAAGCATCGAAGATGATGCAGAAAATGACAGTGTCAACTGGATCCTTTTGGAGACTGAAGCTCAGAGAGCTACTTGCCCACAGGTAACCAACAATATTGGTTGATTCATTGACAGGGCAAGTGTGAATAAAGTTCTGTGGAAGGGGAGGTTTTACAGAAATTGAATGCCCCCACAGCTCGTTTCTGAAGATGTCAGGAAATTGCTCTAAAAGTATACCTCTTGGTCACAATGGGTTTACCTGGCTGTGGCCATGGTAGAAAAATCATCTTTGCTAAAACAAAGCAAATGTCAAAACTACTAAACCAGGGAGCATTATCATTGCATGGTTGAAACTCAAGCTGCTATGTTCGGGAAAGAAGAAGATTTCATTAGAAAGAGAGGTCTGCCTAAAAACGGCATACTACAGGGACACAGCCACATCAATGTTTATAGCAGCACAATTCACAATAGCTAGACTTCGGAGCCAACCTAGATGCCCTTCAATGGATGTATGGATAAAAAAAATGTGGCACTTATACACTGTGGAATATTACTCAGCACTAAAAAATAACAAGATCATGGCATTTGCAGGGAAATGGATGGCATTAGAGTAGATTATGCTAAGTGAAGTTAGCCAATCCCTAAAAAACAAATGCCGAATATCTTCTCTGATATAAGTGAGGTGACTCAAAATGGGGTAGGGAGGAAGAGCATGAGAAGAAAATTACCTCTAGATAGAGAAGAGAGGTGGGAGGGAAAGGGAGGGAGAATAGGAATTGCATGGAAGAGGGAAGGAGACCCCCTTCGTTATACAGAATACAGGTATAACGATGTGAGGGGAAAAAAAAAGTGGGTCACATTAGATTAGGTAGAAAGAAGTGATAGGAGGGGAGGGGAGGGGAAGGGGGGATAGGAAGGACAGCAGAATAAAATAGACATATTATTGCTGTGGGTATATACGTGACTGCAAGACCAATGTAATTCTGCAACCTGTATACTCAGATAAATGAGAAATTATATCCCATCTGATTCAAATGTATGATATGTCAAAATCATTGTACTGTCATGTGTAGCTAATTAAAACAAATAAAAAAAGTCAGTAGAATAAAAATAATCAAATCCAGAAAAAAAAAAAAAAAGCGAGGTCTGACTCCAGAATTGTCTCTAGTCATAAAACAACAGTTTATCACACATACATTAGTCTAGGGATTGTAACACTTCTCAAAATATTTATGAAAGGGCTGGGATATAGCTCAGTTGGTAGGGTGCTTGCTTTGCATACACAAGGCCCTGGGTTCAATCCCCATGAAAAACAAGAAGAGGGGCTGGGATGTGGCTCAAGCCGTATCGCGCTCGCCTGGCGTGCGTGCGGCCCGGGTTCTATCCTCAGCACCACATACAAACATAGATGTTGTGTCTGCAGATAACTAATAAATAAGTATTAAAAATTTTTGAAAAAAAAAAACAAGAAGAGTCCCATTACTAAGTTATTTTATACTGTGGTTATTAATTCTACAAAGTTGCTATGCCTGGAGGCATGATGGTCATGTTGATACAGAGGGAAGTCATGAAAGGGTAGGTGATTAGGGGAGAAAAGGGTGTATTACAGACATAATCAGAGAACTCAGAAGAGATGTCAATTAAGGACTTTGAATCGTCAGGGATCTAGAATTATAGTAATGGACAAGGTTTCTAAGGCAGTGGTTCTCAAAGAGCTTCTTAGTAATATTAAGATGTTTATTTGGCTGAGCACAGTGATGCACACATGTCATCCCAGCTACTTTGGAGGCTGAGGCAGGAGAATCACAAGTTCAAAGCCAGCCTCAGCAATTTAGTGAAACCTTCAGCAAATTAGCTAGATCCTATCTCAAAATAAAATAGAAGGACTGGGGATGTAGCTCAGAGGTAGTGCTCTCCTGGGTTCAGTCCCCAGTACCACACACATACACACACAAAAGTTGTTATTTGCCCTTCTTACCTGCATTCTTAGAGGCTACATGATGAGTAATATCACAACAGCCTAAATATAGAAGCACAAATGATAAGCTAGATCTTAAAGATTTTTTTAAATGTCAAATAATGCCATTCTTCTTTTTTTTTTTTTTTTTTGGAAATCATAGGAATGTTTTCACAAAAATATGGAATTAACAAGTTTTTAAAAAATATTAACAAGTTTGGGGGGTATATTACCAATTTTAAATAAATTATTCTTAACTGTCTCCATTTTGTTTGTTTATGGTACTGGGGATTGAACCAGGGCCTTGCAGGTACTATAAATGTCTCAATTTAAATCTTTTTTTTTGTACCTAGGATTGAACCCAGGGGTGCCTAACCACTGAGCTACACCCCTAGTCCTTTTTATTTTTATTTAAAAAAATTTTTTTAGTTGTCAATGGACCTTTGTTTTGTTTTCTTTATACGCAATACTGAGAATCAAACCCAGTGCCTCACACATGCTAAGCAAGTGTTCTACCATTGAGCTACAACTCCGACCCCTTATTGAGACAGGCAGGGCCTCACTAAATTGCTAAGGCTGGCCTTGAACTTGTAATCCTCCTCCCTCAGCACCCCCCCCCCCCCCGCCAGTTCCTGGGATGATTACAGGTGTGTGCCACCATATCCAGCTTCCATTTTAATCTTTTAAGATAATTTTTTTACAATTGTTTTAGATTCCCAGAAAAAAACTACAAAAATAAATCAGAGTGTCCATATATCCCACACCCAGTTTTCTCTATTACTATTTCATTTTTTTATTATTTATTTTGTGGCACTGGGGATCGAACACAAGGGCACTCAACCACTGAGTAATACATTTTTATTGATTTTTCTTAAATAAATGACTGCGAATGCATTACAATTCTTACTACACATATAGAGCACAATTTTTCATATCTCTGGTTGTATATAAAGTATGTTCACACCAATTCATGTCTTCATACATGTACTTTGGATCATGATATCCACCATATTCCACCTTCATTTGAGCAATACTTTTTGAGACAGAATCTTGTAGGAACTTGCAAACTTCCTGCCTCCACCTCCCAAGTAGCTGAGATTACAGGTGTTTTCTGTATTATTAACATGTTATTTACCTTACAGATGTGACTATATTTGTCACAATTACTTTTTTTTTTTAATTTTTTTTTTGTGAGAATTTTTTAATATTTATTTATTTTTTTTTAGTTATCGGCAGACACAACATCTTTGTTTGTTTGTGGTGCTGAGGATCAAACCCAGTGCTTCACATTCGTTAGGCAAGTGCTCTGCCACTGAGCGACAACCCCAGCCCCAACAATTATTGAACCAATATACTATGGGTTTGAATATGGTTTGTTCCTCCAAATCTCATGTTGGAATCTAATCCTCACTGTCCTTGAGGTATTGAAAGAATCAAAACAATCTAACTATGGTGTTTGGAAGTGGGGCCTTTGGAAAGTGATTAGGATTAGGTCATCAGGGTCATTAGGGAATCTCCATGATTGAATCCTAGTGGCTTTACAATGGCGCGGAGGGAGAGAAGAGGATATGCATACACATGTGCCCCCTGTTTCTCACCACATATTGCCCTATGTAGCACTGCAACTCTGTCAGCAAGAAGGCCATTATCAGAATTATAAACCAAAATAAATGTGTTCTCTTTATAATTTACCTATGTAATTTATAAAATATTTATAATTCTTTATAATTGTGGAATCACGTTATTTTTAAATAACAGAAAACAGGACTAATACATAAGATTAACGCATTATTAAGTAAAGTCCATATTTAATCAGATTTCCTCAGTTTTCCCATAATGTCATTCTTCTTTTCCAGGATCTCATCCAGGATACAATACTACATTTAGCTGTCATGTCTCCTTAGGTGCTTCTTGGCTACAATGGTTTCTCAGAATTTCCTTGTTTTTGATGACTTTGACAATTTTAAGAAGTACTGGTCAGGTAATTTGTAGAAGACTCCTCTGATGAGGCTGGGATGTAGCTTGGGGGTAGACTGCTTGCTTAGTATGTGCAAAGTCCTGGGTTCAATTTCCAGCATTGCAGGGAAAGAAAAAAAAAAAAAAGCCCTTCAGATGGAATTTGCCTGATGTTTTTCTCATGATTACACTGGGGTTAGGGGAAGGAAAACCAAAGAAGAAGGAACCCTGGAAATTACCCTTTTGCTGTTTCCATAGTTTGCCTTTTCCAAAATGTCATATAATTGGAAATCACAGCCTTTTCAGATTGACTTCTCTCACTTAGCACTATGCATTGAAGTTTTCTCCATGTCTTTTCATGGCTTGATTCTTTGTTTCTTTCTAGCATTGAATAATACTCCATTTTCTGGATATAACAATTTATCCGTTCATCTATTGAACTATATGCTAGTTGCTTCTGAATTTGGGCAATTATGACCAGAGTTGCCATAAACATTAACATGCAGGTTTTTATGTGGATGTGAATTTTCAACTTCTTTGATCAAATACCAAAGAGTGAAATTACTGCATGATGTGATAAGGGTATATGGAGTTTTCTAAAAACTACTGAATTTCTTTCAAAGTGGTGGAATCATTTTTCATTCCCACCAGCAACAAGTGATAGTTCCTCTTTCTACACAGCAACAAGATAATAAAGTGTCATTGTCATCACATTGTACCAAGGGTGCATGCTATCACCCTGACTGATGATGTTGACCTTGATCACCTGATTGAGGTATCTGTTTCTCCACTGTAGATTGGCTCTTATCCTCTAAGCTTCCTTCTTGTGCTATACTGTTTGGAAGTCACTGGCTAAACTTGAGTGGGGAGATTTATTCCAGCTCTTTGAGGGCAGAGTGTCTACATAAATTATTAGGAAATCTTCTACATAGGATGGATCTCTCTCTTCTCTCTCTCTCTCTCTCCCCCCCCCCATTTCTTTATTAATAGATTCATGGATATTTATTTTATACTTTGGATTACAATCCAAAACTATTTTATTTTGTTGCTCAGATAGCCTATCTTTGGTCGTTGGGAGCTCTTTGGTGGGTTCTGTGTTCATGTTAATTTTTAATATTGGTAAATAGATATAGCCCATACAAACAAAAGCTTTTGGGGGGACTTGAATAATATGTATAAAGAGCTTCTGAGACCAGGTTTGAGAACCACTGCTCTAGGGGACTCCCGCGTCCCACCTGACCCTACGGCGTGGTTCTTCTCGTCATGCTGACTCCTACTAAAGTTTTCTCTGGGTCTGAAACGCAGGAGTCCCCAAGAAGACTAAGCTTACCCTGTCTTGTCTTTCCTGCGAACGCCGCGGCGGGGCGCCGGGCCCACGGAGTGAATCACTCACAGAGTCGGGAAGGGGCCGGCCTCTTGGCTCGCACAGCATTTTCCGGGCTTGGGCGGGGGGCCTTGCCTTGGTCTGAGCAATCTCTACCTCTCCCAGTTGCGTTGGTTTGATCCCCTGGGCCATTGGCGAGCAGGTGTGGAGTCCCAGGAAAGAGCGATCTCGGCGCAGCGTCGTGGAGGGACCAGCGGGTTCTTCTCGGTTCAGCCTCGCGCCTCGGCTGAACTCCTGGGGCCCATCCCCGCTGACAGCAGCCGGACAGCTCCTGCGGCGAGGCCAGATTTGGGCCTTGCCAGAGCCCGGCCCTGCACCCAGCCCTCCCCTCTCCGGGTTGGCTGGGCCCGGCAGACCCTTTCCTTTGCAAGCGCACGCACAACTGTCAGCGATAATCGGCTGCAGCTGGAGACCTGGCTAATTGATACAATAAGTTCTGTAATTGCCTCGACAATAAGGTAATGATTTGGCAAAGGGAATGCTTTGATCTTATCAGCCAAAAGAGATCTCTCCAAATGAAACTTCAGAGAAGGGCCTGATTCCTCCAATTTGGAGTGTGAAGACTAGGGACAGCCTGCTTCCGGTCCTGTCCCTCCCCCACGTCCCAAGTGCTGCCTGTCGCTCTGGGCTTTTTGAGAAGGGAAGGAAAGTCTGATGACTGCAGAAAACACACACACACACACACACACACACACACACACACACACACACGGCAGTGTGATAAGTGTGGAGGTGGGGTAGGTCGAGCTGTTCCAGAACTGGGGGATGGCTGGAATGCTAGTCCAGTCCTAGAGAGGCTATAGAGAAAGAGAGATCAGGGAAGAGTTGTGGGATGGCCAGATTATGGAAAACCTGACTTGGCTGAAGCCTGATAACATTTCTCATACAGTGAGAGCTGCTGATTTGGGTTTTTAAGGCAGGACAGGGTAGCAGGGGGAGGAGAACCTTGAGTGTCCAGCCTTCTCCAAGAATCTGCACACACACTCACACACACACCCTCGCTCTGCGCTGTGGGTGTCCCTGCCTGGCAGAGGCCCCAGCACAAAGAGGATTAGAGAGATGAGCTAATCTGGTTTGTATCCCAGACCTGGCCCCAGAAAGGAACCTTGTCTACCCTGATGTTTAAGGCAGTGGAGGAGTGATGCGTCCTCCTTTCAGGGCCTGCTAGCTAACAATATCAGAGACCCCTTTCCACTAGGATGCTAGAGTTTTGACTTCAGGGTCTACTTTAGGAATCAGAGAAGCAGGGCCTTATAGGAACCCAGGGTGGCTTGTACCACAAGAAAGGAGAGATAAAGATAGAAACTCCCAGAGAGAACTAGATCTTCACCCTACTTATTCTACTAGTGGGAAAGCTGGGGCCTGAAGTGGTAAAGTGACTTAGAGTCATGCAAATAGTGCCTGGATGAGTTAAAAGGGGAAAGATTTTCTGATTTTTTTTCCTTGTCAGGTGTACTTTGCATTGTGTTGCAGGAGATGCACAGGGAAAGTGTAAAACAGAGCAGGAGAGAGAGAAGGGGAAAGCCACACACAAAGGAAAAGACAGGCAGGCAGGCAGGCACACATGCACACACAGACTGAGAAAGCCACAAAGAGGCAAAAAAAAAAGACAGAGATAGGGAGAGAAAGAAGAGCAAGACCAACAGTTGTACAGATTCAGACAAAGAGGGAAAGAGAGACACGTGCTGAGAGACAGCCTGTAGAGACAGACAAGAGACAGAGTTTAGAAAGAGGGGCAGACAGACATTCAGACAGGGTTGAAAGGCAGGCAGACATAGAAACACAGGAAGACAAACCCAAAGAGACAGAGAGGAATACACGTGGAGTACACAAGCCTTTGAGAGATCCAGAGAGAGATGGAACCCGAGATGAAAGACAGGGGGAGCATGAGAACAGGGGCAGAGTGGGCTGAGGAGGGCAGAGAAGAATAACGCAGATAGTGGGATCTGCAGATATTTGTTTACTGGAAATAAATTACTCTTCCAGATCATTTGGGGGCCCAGAACAGGTAGTGGGGAGAGAAAAAAAGCTCAATGCTTAGTTTATTTTCTACAGGCAGACTGGAAAAAGGGTCTGGGGACAAAATGGGAACACTCCCTTGGGAAGAGGTCGGTCAGTGACCACCCAAGATCCCAGCAGCACACCCACTGGCCTCACACAGAACCTGGGCCACCCGCCCAGGATGGCCGTCAGCCCGCCCACCGCCTGGCTCCAGACTGATTACAGCCAAAGTGCTAAAAGGCTCCAGACCCCCCCTTTATGCCTTGCCCTGGTGATCCTGCCTCCCCAAATCTCCTCTTTCCCCTAGTTCCTGAATCCCTCTTTTCCTTGTGTCCTAGAGAGTAGTTTGCCCTCCCTGTTTAGCCACTAGCTGGATGCAGAGGACACTGCCCCACCAAGCCCTTCCCTTGATTAGGGGCTGGATGCTCCTTCCCTCCGAAGCCTGTTTGGCCTGGCCTCTTTGAGACACGTTCCATGTCTCGCCTGGGAGCTCATAAATACCAAGAAGAGGCCAGCCAGGCTGTGTAGAAAGCATGGATCCCCACATTACCCCCCTTAAAAGCCCCGGGTTCTTCCCAAGCTCTCTTTTCTCTGCATGGTGCCGAGGGGCAGGAGGTGGAGCACTAGGGGCCTGTGTGAACCTGGCCCCAATTCAAATGAGACCTGCCTTGGTTTGCAAAGAAATCTCAGGAAAGGCGTCTGGGGTGGGGGGGTGGGGGGCTTGTGCAAGTAGCAGGCTCAGGAATTCCTTGACTCCCATCCAAACCTCCCCCCAGCCCCTTCTTGGCCTTTCTCTCTGCTCATTACCATCCACACCATCTCCCACCCACCGGGAAAGAGAAGGTCATCGCCAAAGGGGCCCAGGAAAGGGGGGCCTTCTGGAGGATAGGCCAGGGTGGAGTAAGAGCTGTTTACCCACACCCAGCTCCCCTTAGCTCATCTCCACTCCCATCCAAGGGCCAGTAAGAATTCAAAGTCATTCAGCTATATACAGCTGAGAATAGGGTGAAAAATGGATCTTAACCCTAAGTGGCCTCACTGGGGAGCAGAGCGTGAGATGAAACATCAAGGGTGAGAGGGAACCTTTCCCCTTTCGGCACCCACTTATGTATGCAAAGGGCAGGGGGCTGTAGTGGCACCATA
The DNA here is from genome assembly GCF_021218885.2 of Marmota monax. Lineage (NCBI taxonomy): Eukaryota > Metazoa > Chordata > Mammalia > Rodentia > Sciuridae > Marmota > Marmota monax. The sequence continues at coordinate 6,766,223 of NW_026693476.1, read as the reverse complement.
AGGAAAACCAGCTCTGATGGTTAGGTGGAAGCTGTCTGCTGGAGGCTCCAAAGAATCTGGCAGCCCGAGGGGGAGTGGGTTGGGGGGTGGCCTGGGATTCTTGCCCAGGTCTCTACTGATGCTACTGCACAACATGTCTGCAGTATTTAGCCTTGAACCCCAGCAGAGCCTAGAGTGCCACCCTCAGCTGGCTTTATTACATTTGCCTGAAAATGCCTTGGGAGTAAGAACTTTTTCTCCTTCCATGTCATTTAGGATGCCCTGGCCAGTGGTGGGCATACAGTAGGTGCTTAATAAGTGCTGACTTGACTCCATGCAGGGCCGTGGAAACCAGTACTTGAGTCTCAAACCAGAAACTCTTCCCCCTGACTCCAGTGGGTTTGGGGATAAGCCAGAGAAACAGGTCGGGAGCTAGCCTGAGCCTCTGGCCTTGACCTTCTGCCTGGAAGCCCCCAAACTGGCCCTTGCGTGAGGAGCTGAGCTCTCCAATAGTATCTAGGACCTTGAGACTGAAAGTTTATTTTGAGATTCGAAGCTCCAAAGTGGCAGATCCCAGAAAACCTCTTCTCTGGCTCCATAGTTGTTCTCTAGTTAAGTGGTTGAGTGCAGTTCTTACAGTCAGCTGGCTCCTGCAGCCTGGGGTTCCTCCTGGGGAACTGGGGGCTGGGGGAGGGGGAGAGGAGTAGAAGAAGCAAAGCCCCATTCTGGGTTGCCCACTTTAGGGCAGAGGTGGCCTGTCCCTTCATTCACTTCCCTCCATTTCAGAGTTGCTGATGTTTCTGGGGGGCCCCTCAGCTCAGAAACATTCACTAATCATTCAGCATCTATGTTGTGCCAAGACACGGTCCCACTTAACTGTGAAGACTGCTGAAACCAAATAAGGGGCCTCAGAATTGAGTTTGGGGCCCATGTGGGTGAGTCCACCCAAGGTTAGATGTGATCATCTCCAACTCCTCCTCACTCACAACCCCAGGCCCATATGTAGAAATAAACACAGGGCCAGGGTCACACCCAGGTCTAAGCACACAGGGGAGTCTGGGAGAGGCTGCTGGAGCTGGAAGACTGCTACCCTGCAAAGGGGTGGGGTTGGGCTGGGAGGAGGTGAAAGAGTGGTCCAAGGAAAAGGGGCCTATCCAGTAAGGAGCCTGAGCTCACTCCTCTGCCACCTGCCTCTCTCAGGGAAATTCTTGGAGTCTGTGCAATTCTAAGGATACAGCAGGTCATCTAGAGCCTACCAGACTGAAGGAAAGAGAGAAGGGGAATCGGATGGCCAGATGGGACATGACCAGCATGCTGGCCCTGCTTGGTCTTTGTATCCAACTGGCTCCAACTCCAGTTTAGCTCCCCCCACCCAGGCCTGCACAGACCAATGGTGGTAGGCACTTCTCTCCTCCCTAACTCAGCCCACCCTCCACTACCTGTCCAAACTCTTCCTCCCTAGCTCACTCTTGCTGTCCCCTACACACCTTAGAGTAGCTCCTTGCTTTTCCCTCCTTGAGGCCACCAGGCTTGTTTCCTCACTTTCTTAGGTCTCTGCTTGACTGTCACAGTCATGATCATCCTGGTTACAACTGCAACCCATCCCCTGACCCTGCCCTATTTTTTTTTCCTATTGCACTTACCATTCTAGCTTCTCTAAGCTTTACTTCTGATGTTTATTGTCCTCCCAAGCCCCCAGTAGAATACAAACTCCATGAGGACAGAAATTGTTTTGTTTTCCTGTACTCACTGATACACACCAAGTGCCTAGCATAGTCCTAGCATATGACAGGGAATAAATAACTATTTATTGAATTGATAAGTGCCCCTTACCACAGAAAGTGGGGTAAGGGAAAGTGGGTGAGAGTGGAGAGAGGAGACAAAGGTCCTTGGGAACCCTCCTGCAGTAGCTCTGACTCAGATGTCTGCAGCTTCAGTGCAGCCAGCTGTGCCCTGTCCCCTAACACTCTGGAGTCTCTTATCTCCCCCGCCCCACAAAGGAAGAGAGACGGTGAGTTTGGGGTTGGACAGTTACCAGTGTTGTTTACACCAGGACTTTATAATTTAAATAAATCTCTGGGGAGAGTCATGAAAGACACCTCGGAATGAGGGAGCTAGGCGGGAGAACTTAGGCTGAAGCAAGGGTTAGGTCTAGAAGAACTCTCAAAGTTGGACGGCCTAGAGCTTTAAAAAGAATGTATACACTGGTGGTCTGTGGCGCATGCCTGTCATCCCAGCTACTGAAGAGGATGAGGCAAGAAGATCCCAAGTTCCCTGCCAGCCTGGGCAATTTGGCTAGACCTTGTCTCAAAGTTTAAGAAAAAAAAGAGGAGGGGATTGAGGGGTGTAGCTCAGGGGCAGAGCGCTTTCCAGCATGCTCGGAGCTCTGTGTTTCATCCCCTGTACCACAAAAGGAAAAAAATATATATAGTTTCTATACCGCAACAAGGGCCACTCTACCCCGCAGCGCTCTACCTGCCAGCCTGGGAAGTGCGGGGGTGGGATAGAGGGAGGAGGAAAGGGGAATCGCTTTCAGCGGACAACCCTCCCGAACTTCCCGACTTACCACGCCCGCAGGAAGGGTGGAAAGGCGAAGGGGAGAAAAGGTCCAGGGCCTCCATTCTCTCAGCAGGACCCCCACCCTGGCCTCCGGTGCGGGAAAACCGCCCAGCTGTTTCTGATTCTTTCCTACTCGCAGCCCCGCCCGAGGGGGTGGAGGACCGAGACACTGGGGGAGAGACTGAGCTCTGCGGAAAACGGGACGTAAGGGCCTGGGAGTCCGCGTCGGGTCCGCAGGTGTGCCTTCTTGGTGTCGGCCATTGATTGATTCCAGGTCCCTAGGCTGGAGAAAGTACCCGGGCAGGGCAGGTGGGTAGGCATCGTGTCTAAATGTTGTGGTGAAAGGGGAGATCAGTGCAGAGGATCGGAAGATGTAGGGAATCAGAGAATCCCCTACCTGAAACCAGATGCCCACCGCGCCTCTGTAGGCAGTGTTGAAAAGGGAGTTAAGATTCTCCTGCAACTCCGGTGGCAGGGTTTCTACCCATTTCACAGAAGTGCAAGATGGAGAGGACCCAACGAAATGAGTGCATCTTGTGTGCTCAGCTCCATTGTCGCTGTAGGTGAGGGAACAGGGAGAAGTGTCTGCAACCCCCTTCCATTGCGTACGCCTTGCCATCAACTACAGCCGCAGAAATTGCCGACCGAAGGGCGCTAGGACCCGGTGGCACAGCATCAGTAGGGACTGGGCGCTACGGGCGCTGAAGGGCGCAGCTGTCCCGGTCGCGTGGCGCCCGAGCAGGTGGGGGCGCAGCGCTGCGACGCGCTGGAGAGCCCAGGGGCGGAGGCGGCCGCCACACCTAGGGTGTCGCGGAGTGCCCGGGTCTGGCGCAGGCGGAGTCGCCTTGAAGGCCGCGCGTGTCCCCGGTCTCGGCCCCGCCCCGCGCCGTCCAATGAGAGCCCGCGGGCTGGAGGGGCTGTCCGCACTTTCGGCCCCGCAGCTCCACACGGTGCCTCTGAACCTCTGACACCGCACCTCGTGCTCTGGCAACGCGCCCCAAGACTCCGGCTCCGCGCCCGTCGTGGATTTCCCGACACGGCAACTTACGATCTTTCCGGGACCCCACGCCCGGCTCTCGGACTCCGCGTGACGGCAGGTCCCCAACCGACTGCGAACCCCATGGCCACCCAGAGGGGTGAGGTAGGAGCAGCCTGAGTAACCCCAGACTGTGCCCCGTCCACGCCCCTGCGGGCTGTGCGGCGGGTGTCTTCGGGGAGCTATGCTGAAGCCTGGTGGTGCGGAGGAAGCCGCGCAGCTCGACCCTCGGCGCGCCCGCGCCCGCGCCCTTGCCCCTGCGCCGGTGCCTAGACCCGTCCTCCCCGACGTCTCTCCAGCTTCGGCCCGCTTAGGTCTTGCCTGCCTTCTTCTGCTGCTGCTGACTCTGCCGGCCCGTGTAGACACGTCCTGGTGGTGAGTTGTGGCTCTTCGGGTTGGGTGGTCAGAGGCTGGAGGCGCCAATAGGGCATATACAGCTCCCTGCGCAGCCAGCTCAAGGGACCAGGTCGCTTGACAGAACTAAAGGGAGTCCCTGCAGTAAGGTCAACTGAAGTCGAGAAGTAGCCAGAGTGGAGTATGGGGGCGATGAGGCGCATTGTCCTACTCCCCTGGTGAGGGAGGGTGCTGGGCATTTGGACACCCCATAGTTGAGGTTCCCCAGGCCCCCATGGGCTGTAACCCCTCTATTCCATTCAACTCAAGCCCTGTAGGGCAGAAGTTGCCTTCCGTTGAGTTCAATGAACCAGACCCCCTTTCGGTGGCTGTTCCGCAGGGCCCTCGATCGCCTAAGTACCAAGCATTAGAAGTGAAACCGAGGCAAAACCACCCCATTAATCCCCACAATTAAAACAAACAAAACACTTGGGTTTGCATCATCTGGGCATTTGTCTTAAACCTTGGCTTTGAGGAGATCACTTGGAACTTTGTCTTCCTCGGTTTCCCCCCTATCCAGAGGACCTTATCTCCCAGAGGCTTCTGGAATCCCAAAATACTGAGATACCCTCTCTCCTCAGATCTGTCGCAGGCCTGGACTCCAGACCTTCACAAGAGGTCAGACGAGGCAAGAGGCATTAAAAATCCATTGGATGGCCATTGTGGTAGCGCAAGCCTGTAATCCCAGCCACTCAGGAGGCTGAGGCAGGAGAATCACAGGTCCAAGGCTAGCATGAGCAATTTTTAGTGTCTCAAAATAAAAAGGGCTGACGATGTAGTTCAGAGGTAGAGGGTGCTTGCCTAGCATGTGTGAGGTCTGGTGTTAGAGATCCCCTGTATGTTGGGGGGGGGGCGGGAATCCACTGTATGTCTGTTTTTGCAGAACTGATCCATCTCCACATGCTTCCAAGCACTGGATGGCACTTATACCCTTCTCTCAGGAAAAAGAGCTGCAGGCCCCCGCCCCGACCACACACCTTGGAGAGGGGCAGGGCAAGGGGAAAGAGTTGGACTGAGAAGATTCTATCCTCTCATCTTTCCTCTTCACCTACCGGCCACCCGCGCCCCCTGCCCCCTGCCCCCCCCCCCCCCCATCAAACTGGCTTCTTGGACTGGGTTAGTGCCTCTACCATGCTGTGCCTCCCCTTACTTTTCTTACTGTGCTCCTCCTCTCTTGCAACTAACAGGCCACCTCACCCCCACCCCCACATACACTGTGGTCTCTTCTCCTCTTGCACCCTGTGGCTTTTCTCCTCTTGACTTGGAATCTTGGCTGGAAGGGGAGAGGGTAGCTGGCTGAGGGGCCGGCCAGCTTGGGCTGCAGATTCCTATCATTTCAAGATGCGTTGCTCTCCATCCCCACCCCCACCCCTGTTTTCCTGTAGAAGAAAATTCTCTTTTGGATCTTTTTTATCTCTGATGTGTTGGGGAAGGCAAGGAGGGGGGTTCTGGATGGGAGAGCGGGCGGCCTATATCTTACATCTGGCTTGAAACATTCCTTTAGAAAGAGAAAGGGAAAAAGGGAGACAGGAAAAAAAATCTTTAAATTATTCAGAATGAAATTCAAAGCCACCCTTTACCTTCATGGTTCAGTTTAGCTTTGGACTTACATCTTCTGGATCCCTATGGAGACAGCATGAGAGCATGAAGTGACCACTGCACATCTTCATGCAGCTCAATTTGCATATTTGGTTTTGCAGCTCAATTTGCAATTTGGTTTTATGAACTCTTGTTTCTTGCCAGTGTGGGAGGCAGTCTTGGGGACCAGTTGGTGTTTAGTTGAGGAAATCACTGACAATTTCACATCCTGCTACCGCTTCCTAAAGACCCAAGGGGCATTGTTTGTAGTCTATTTTTTTTATCCTTGGCTGCTCCCCTTCTTTTCTTTTCTCCCTCTATTACCCTTTCCCCACATGGTTCATATTAAAGATTTTGGAAAAATTCTTGAGATGGAAGAGCTCTGAAGGGAGAGGCAGGTGACACACAAAGGGACTTAGCAGTCCCTGTGAAATGGAGGAAGAAAGCAAAAGGGCTAGCAGAGGGAGTGGGTGCAGAGGTTGTTTCAGTCTCCTTCACCCCCACCTGTCACAGCTGCAGGCCCAGATGCCTGCCTCAGTGGTTTCCTTCTCTAGGACAAGGTGGAAAGTTGAGGTCTGAAGGCAGATCAGATCCCCAATGTGATTCTTTTTCCCTTAAGAGAAAATCCAACAAACTTGATATTTTATACAACCCTTAGAAGAGATGTATACTGACTTCAGTGTATGTCCTTGTTCCACTGTGGAGCAAAAGGCTAACAGCAATGTTACCAGCTGATAGTCTGCTTTTCCTTCTAGCCCTACATTCTTCTCCTTCCTCTCCAACCACTCCTTCCTTCCCTCTACCCTTAATTAGAGGAAAAAATGGATGGTTTCTTCTTAGTCTATGACAAACAAGAAAAGGAGACTTCTGTCATGTGCTTCCCTGTTCTATGTTGTAGGGGGTTGGATGTAGGGGATCAAAAGAGTAGGGCTATGTTCCTGGGCTCACAAATAAAGAAAAATAGAGAGTGGTATTATATTAGCATTACAGTTATGACCAACAGTTGAAATTTAGTGAGTCCTTACTAAACTCCAGGAACTATGGCCAAGCACCTTATAAGCATCATCTTTAATCCCTAGAATAATTATCCAGTGAGAGGTACTACTATCCCTATTTCACAAATTAACGAAGTGAGGGAAAAGAGAGGAGCAGTAAAGAAACTTGCCCAAGCCAGATATGGTTGTACAAGAGGCTGAGGCAGGAGGCTCACCAGTTTTGAGACCAGCCTGGGTGACTTGAAATAAAAAGAAAGGACTGGTGGCATAGCTCAGAGGTATAGCATTTGCCTAGAATGTGCAAGTCCCTGGGTTCAAAACCCAGTACGAAAAGAAAGAAAGAAACTTGCTTAAGTTTATGCCAATCTTGAAGCCAAAGTGTTTTACTCCTAAGAAAGCACTGTGTTGTGTGCCTCTCTTACCCCTGGAATAAAAGAGAACTTGGACTTTCAAGTCAGATGGCCTTTTTTGTTTTAGTTGTAGTCGGACACAATACCTTTATTTATTTATTTATTTTTTATATGGTGCCAAGGATCGAACCCAGGGCCTCCCACTTGCTAGGTGAGCACTCTACCATTGAGCCACAACTCCAACCCCCTGATGGCCTTTGTTTATCCTGGGTTTTCTCCAACTACTCCTGATAGATAGAGTGGAATAGTTTTACTTACTGTTCCTGAACCTCAGTTTCTTCACCTATAAAATGGATCTTACTTTTCTCTCTCTCTCTCTGGATTTTTGTACAAAAAATGTCTCACAAACCATAAAGCACTAACAAATGCTGTGGTATTAAGAGCAGATTTGGGGGCTAGGGATGTGACTCAGTTGTACAGCACTTGCCTAGCATGTGCAAAGCCCTGGGTTAAATCCCCAGCTCCTTGAAAAGAAAAAAAGAGATTTGGAGAGGCTAATAGTTTTATTCCTGTGTTCAAAATCCTATATGTGCGTGGCTGAACTATGTGTATTAAGAGATCTACACAAAAGGGGGAGAGAAAAAAAAAAAGAGGATCTTTGGCCTCATTAAAAGGACACAAACATAAAACATCTGCAAATAGACTGGCAGTGTTGACAAGGAATAAAGCTGTAACTGAAATGAAGTTTATGGCTAGCTAAGGATATGGAAGTTGGGGATAAATCAGAAAAGTTAGTTGTTTATTCAACAAAGTTACTGAGTACCTACTATGTGCTGGAGACTATTCTCAGTGCTGAGGATATGAATGTGAACAAAACAAAGAGTTGGGGGTACGGCTCAATGCAAGAGGGCTTGCCTGGCACGAGTGAAGTGCTGGGTTCAATAGCCAGCATCATCTTGTCCCAAGAGAAGATAAAAACAAGAGACAAGAATTCTTGCCTTCGTGGAGCAGCGTGATTGTGGGAAAATGCAGACTCTGATTTAGTCAGCCTGGGGTAGAGCTTGAGTTTCTAACAAATTCCCAGATGATGCAGATATTTTGTGTGCTCTAGGGACTATACTTTGAGTAGTAGTAAGGGTCTGGGGCAGAGTGTGAGTCAAGAGGAAATGTGAATTAGTCCAAAGCAGGTGAAGGGAGAGCATGCTGGTATAGGAAGCAGGGAAGAAAGTGAAGAATTTACTTTTGGGAGGGGAAAACAAAGCTGGAGATTTAGGGGCATCTAACATCCTCTCCCAAACCATTAAGCTGGGGGATGCCTTAAACATCTGTGTGCCCCTAACAGATGAACTCAGTGCTGGGTACATGGCAGCCATTTTGTAAGCATGTGGTGAACTGCAAAGAGATGGACTTGAGTTCAGTCTCAGCATTATTGGAAGCCCCCACACTGACAACTGGGGCCAACTACTAGCCAGCAGGCAAGCCCCATGCTCTGCAAGGTCTTGAAGTAGTTACTTAGTGGGGTAAGTAGAAAAACCTAATTATCTTGCCATCTTAGATTCTAAACAGATGTTCCCACGCTCATTGAGGACGTAATAAGAGGGACCAATGTGGGCTGCAGCAGAATGGACTTAAGTCAGACCACAGAAAGGCCTTTTCTCCAGAGTTTGGCCTGCCCCACTCCAGTCTGTCTCATGAGTGCTGGATTATTGGTCTCACGTTCCCATCCAACCCCGCTCCTCCCAAGCATTCTCAGGAAAAAAACAAAACAAAGCAAAACCCCCCAAAACCAAAAACACCCATTGCCTAGAGCAGTACTCTTATGGGGAAGCAGAAAGGCGGTAAGACAGGGAAGAGCTCCAACTCCAACGTCTTGATTCTCCAAACAAAGCACCACAGCAGTGGGTGTAACTCAGGGCTGTGCGTCAGGCAGCCCTTTCCGGCCTGGCCCAGCCTGGGGTGTTTATTTTGTTTGTTCCTGGAAGCTGCAGCCCTGATGGACAGTGCTGGGGACACTGATTCCATGGGATTTGTTAGAAGAGGGCCAGCCTCTCACCCCTCCCTCGGGACAGATGGGGCCCATCAGCCCTGCTGAGTTCCCAAAGAGGCAAGCATCAGCCCTCCTGTGTTTGTTTGAGTTGGTGTCACCAGTGGTGATCCAGTCTGTGGGTGAGGGCTGGCTGTGGGAATGCATGGGGGGAAGGGACACAGGGCCTAGGGCAGTTTGGTTTTTCCCTTCCCCCACTGGCTGCCCTCCCTTCACTTCACCCACTTCTAGACCCATTTTGGGGCAGTTCCCAAACCACTGGCTCATTCATAGCTCAGACCAAAGCTTTTCTGTCTGCAGCAGCAACTGTTCTCTATGGCCCCCACCTGTTCAGAAGAGGGGAGTGTCCCTCTGGGGTGTTTTGCACAGAACAGAGAGTGGACTGCAAATCAAAGGTACTATGGGATTGCAAAGATAGGAGTGAGAAGCAGAGCTGGGCTGCTGAGCCAAAGGAAATAGGTGAATGACTCTGAACTCTTGGTGGCTTCTTGGGGAGAAAGGGTGATACACCCATTTTCTCTGCAAAATGCTCTTCCCAAGGTTTGTGATGGTGTCCAGGGCCAAGAGTATTTGAAAGAAAATAGTGAGTGCCTTGAGAAACTGGAGAATGAATGATTCTAGTGACCCACCTATCCTTTAGGAGCCCATCTCAGTTATCTTCTTATAACTGTTCAAACTGGGCAGTCGGGGGACTGGAGTATTTTATCTTGGCTTTTGGCTTCCCACTGCAAACAGCTTTCTGTTCATGCAGGTCTATCCACGGCATTGTATCTTATAGGCTAGGAAAAGTGATTTTAAAATCTTCCTTAGTTAAGGAAGGCCTTGGAGCCTGAAAATAAAAGGGGAGAGGCTCGGAGGTGGGGGGAGTCTTTCTCCCTAAAATATTGAAAATATTGGGAATGAGGATTTTTTTTTTTAGCTACATGAGTCTAACTAAAGCTGTAAACATTACTCAGAATTGTCCACTATGTCTCTTCCTGCCCATCCCTCCCTGTTTCCATCCCCCCCGTCTTCAAGGACCAGCCACTCGGGACGTTCCTCTTCATGTGGGTTTAAGAGTGTTGTCTCAGACCCTTGTTTTGTTAGTTTACTTTTCTGTGAGGATTTTAATGTTTATTAAATAAACAGGCAATGGGTTTGTGTGACATGCCCACAGCTTCTGTGTATATGACACATGCCTGGCCTATGTTCTGGGAGTGTGTGTCACTTTGGCCTTTGGCTGGGGAACTGGTAATGTGGGAGACCACCAATTACTCTTTCTGCAACTGTGTAACTATTTCTTCAGAGCTTGTGGGGAATGGTTCTACCCATCAGCCTCAGGGAATGTGGGTTGGGGGAAAGGCAAGGAATCTAATCTAGATATAAAACATTCCCCCCGCCCTTTATCCCCTTCCTGATGCAGAAAAGAGATCGGATGCTCTGACAGGGCCATCTCCACCTTACAGGTACATTGGGGCACTAGGGGCCCGAGTGATCTGTGACAATATCCCTGGTTTGGTGAGCCGGCAGCGGCAGCTGTGCCAGCGTTACCCAGATATCATGCGCTCAGTGGGTGAAGGTGCCCGAGAATGGATCCGAGAGTGTCAGCACCAGTTCCGCCATCACCGCTGGAACTGCACCACGCTGGACCGGGACCACACTGTCTTTGGCCGTGTCATGCTCAGAAGTAGGGGCCTCTTTCATCCTGCTTCAGCTCCTTCCCTTCGTATGCCTAGGGCTTGTGGGGAGGGGGAGGTATGATCCTCCCTACTCTCTTCCCACACTACTTCATAATTAGAACACAGGATATAGTTGGGAACAGACACTTAGTACCTTATTATTTTGTAGGCAGGGCCCCCTCTAAATCACAGTGGTTTGGAATGATGGCATAGAGGTAAAGCCTTCCCTAGCATCTTCATCTTTTACCCTCATTTTCTCTGCCCTCCCCATTCCCCATTCTGAGGGGGCATCCATGCACTATAAGGATGCAGACCAGAGATACAGTCACCCTAACACTCCCAACACTACAGTAATGGGAACAAAAGATAAACAGAAAGGTGATATGTAAATATTTGTAGAGTTAGTGGCTTGGCCCTAGCTCAGCAACAAAGCTAAGCAGAGCTAGACAGTAAACTAGGAGAAAGGGAACGAGTTGGGAATCTGGAGGTGTCAGGGGTATAGGGATGATGACTCATCAGACCCCAAGAGCAGGCAGAGAAGGTAGCATATCTTCCTAAACAGACCCCTGGGCTGGGGTCTGGATAGTAGGGGAACTGTCCAGCAGTGTGGGCCTGAAAAGCCTTGAATGTGGACTCAGGCAGGCTTAACCATACCAGTGTACCAGTGGTGAGGATGATGCATCATGGGACTTGTCAATGGAAGGACCCAAGAAAATTGGAAGGAAACAAGAGTAAAGTCAGCCCAACAGGTCAGATGTACAAAGAAGTGGGTAGAGAATACTGAGGGCTAAGGGAAGAGATCAGATAATCTGAGGAATGCTCTTGGAAGGGAAGGACACCTTGAATAAGGGGAATATAGTGGGTGGCTCTGGGAAAGAAGAGGAGAGGAAGGGAGGTATCTGAGACTGGATAGGTTCAAGAAGGGGACAGATATGGACCTCTTTCCTGATATGCCTCTATCTTTCTCTAGGTAGCCGGGAAGCAGCATTTGTATATGCCATCTCATCAGCAGGGGTGGTCCACGCTATCACTCGTGCCTGTAGCCAGGGTGAATTAAGCGTGTGCAGCTGTGATCCCTATACCCGTGGTCGACACCATGACCAACGTGGGGACTTTGACTGGGGTGGCTGCAGTGACAACATCCACTATGGTGTCCGCTTTGCTAAGGCATTTGTGGATGCCAAGGAGAAGAGGCTTAAGGACGCCCGGGCCCTCATGAACTTACATAATAACCGCTGTGGTCGCACGGTTAGTATTCATGTCTGTGTGTATATTCATATTTGCTGGGGATGACCAGTTTGTGTAACCATAGACTAAATGTGAAGGTAGAAGAGCTGAAGGCTTCCGGATTTCCTTCATAAGCCCCAAAATCCCATACAGGGGAGTACTAAATGCAAAGGAGCTTGGCAATGCCTAGATTCCACCGGGTTTCCACATAGATGGAAAGTAACTTTTCAAAGATGATGAGAACTGCCTTCATAAAGACTGAGGAAATAAGAGGTTGTTCTAGCCTGTTCACTGGTAATGTGAACACATAAAGTGCTGGAAAACAACATACTACAAAAGCAGAAGGTATGGTACTTGATACTTTAAAATGTGAAAACTACAGGACGAGTGAGCACATTGTAATCGTGAGCAGAACCTGTGGCTCTATAATCCAATAGGCTGTCATAACAAGTACTATTGGCCAGGGAGGTTCCTAGAAGAGGAGTTTCTTTAACTGGATCAGGAAGAATGGGTGGGATCTGATGTGGGAGAGAATCACTAAGGGCTTGACCAGGTGGCCAGGACCAGCAGATCATAGAGCACTCATTCTTTTGGCCCTAGGGATGTCTAAAAAGTGCCCTGGCCAGTGACTCTCCTTTACCTGCCTCCTCCCCCCATCCAGGCTGTGCGGCGGTTTCTGAAGCTAGAGTGTAAGTGCCACGGTGTGAGCGGCTCCTGTACTCTGCGCACCTGCTGGCGTGCACTGTCAGACTTCCGCCGCACAGGTGATTATCTGCGACGGCGCTATGATGGGGCTGTGCAGGTGACGGCCACCCAGGATGGTGCCAACTTCACAGCAGCCCGCCAAGGCTATCGCCATGCCACCCGGACTGATCTTGTCTACTTTGACAACTCCCCAGATTACTGTGTCTTGGACAAAGCTGCAGGTGAGTAGTGAAGTGGGCAGAGACATGGAGTCCAAGTTCTTGGTACAGGCATCACTGGTTAATCATGGTTTGTTCAGTCCCAGGAATCAGGTAAGAAGATGCTATAGGAGGATTCAGTCTCCTCCCTACGTGAAAACCTGGTCATGAGACTGGTCCACCAGTCCAATGCTACCTACACTGAGAGGTGGTCATTAGCTCCTTGAGGCCTGGGGCCACGTAGTGCTCCTTTGTGTTCCCAGCATCTGGGATATAGTAGGCAAGCTCACAAGATGTTTAAGTAAGTTTTTTCAGTTCTGAGAAATATGTGAGCTACACAGAAGCACAAGATACCAAGCCTTTGGCTCTTTGCAGTTTAGCTAAATAAAAGTGAGATTAGGGCTGGAGATGTTGCTCATTGGTAAGCATTGCCCTAGCATAGAACGCACAAGGCCCTGGGTTTGATCCCCTCAGCACTGCCCCCGAAAAGAGAGAGAGAGAGAGAGAGAGAGAGAGAGAGAGAGAGAGAGAGAGAGAGAGAGAAAAGGGTAAACAAATGCAACTACAAAGAGAGATGACAGTTGAAACTAAGAAAAGTTTATTTGAAAGTATAGAATTTAAGCTGCTCTTTGAAGGGTGAGGATTCTCTGGATAGCTAGAGAGAAGACTAGACAGATGCTGGGTGCAATAGCATAGGCCTATAATCCTGGCAACTCAGAAGGCCAAGGAAGGATGATCCCAGGTTCAAGGCCAGCCTGGACAACTGAGTCACACCCTATCTCAAAATTAAAAGAATAAAGATCTAAGGATGTTGCTCAGTGGTAGAATACCCTTAGGTTAAATTCCCAGTACTGGGGGGAAAAATAAAGAAAAGAATAGATACTGTGCACAGGAACAGAGTGGTAGAGAAAGCCCATGATCTGGTTCAGGGACAGAGCAGATCAATCTTACTGAGTAAATGTTTCTGGCAAGGGGAATTAAAGGTAGAAAGATAAGCAGGAACCAGATCATGAATGATACTGAAAAGCTACATCTAGTGTACTATCATTTAACATTCTAAAATGGAGTCAGGGAAACAAGAGGAGATCCACACTGAAGGCTTTACCTAAAAAGTAACAAATGGCTGGTACCAGGCAAAAAATTGTTGTTTTTCAGTCTCTTGTAGATAATTATGGTGGAATTTTTGGGAATGCTGGAAAGGTACTTCAACAAAGTGGAAGCTGCATCCTGGCTTATAGTTTCTGGTTTAGATGGGTTAAACTGGGAATAACATGCAGTTTAACAGAACTGCTTCTCTTCTGGTGACTGTCATGGAGTTCCCAGGCTTTTTTCTGCAGACTCAAGAGTCAGAACTTTGGTGAGGTAGAGCCAAAAACCTCAGCTGTCTTCTGTACTGTTTGTTTTTACTCATCACTGTCCTTCCTGGAGAGGCAAGGGGCCGGGTAAAACTGAGCAGAAACAGGGTAAAGCTCTACCCGAGAAACACAGAAAGTATGTGTACTTTGCAGGGTGCTAAAAGAAAGGCTGGGCAAGCCCTGCTGATTGCCACACTGAGTTCCCTCCACTAGGTGAGTTTTCCAGTTGGTCTAATTCAGAGGGTTAATCACTAGATGCCTGGGAATGATTCCTTAACATCTGAGGTGTAAGCTTTTTTTTTTTTTTTTTTTTTTTGCAGTACTGGGGACTGAACCTAAGGGCACTCTATCACTAAGCTATATATCCAACCCTTTTTATTTTTAATTTTGAGAAAAAGATTTGCTAAGTTGCCCAGGCTGTCCCTGAACTTGGGATCCTTTTGCCTCAACCTCCTGAATGTAAGCTTATTTTGCCTTACCTAAAATGCATCTTTAGGGAAGGATCTTTGGAATTAGGGAAGATAGGTCATATGTGTGTTAGTTTCCCTCTGTGGCATAAAATTAGGTCTCATAAAACTCAAAGTGGGGCCTGGAATACAAAGGGTATACAGCTCATCCTAGGAGCCATTGGAATTATGAGACTAACATATATGTAAAATAATATAGGTAGAAAGGTAGGAAGGAAGGGTGGGGAGAGGGGGAGAGAGAAAGAGAGACAAGAAAGAAGGAAGAATAATACATATAAATGACCTAGTCAGCCCAAACTCTAGAGCAGTGATTTCCTGAAATTTGGGGTGGTATACTCCAATCATTAAGAAGAAAAAAAGAGCCAGGAGCAGTGGCACACACCTGTAATTCCAGTGCCTTGGGAGGCTGAGGCAGGAGGATCACGAGTTCAAAGCCAGCATTAGCAACTTAGTGAGGCACTTATGCAACTCAGAGAGACCTTCTAGGAAAAAAATATTGAAAAAGGGCTGGGTATGTGGCTCAGTGGTTAAACACCCGTAGGTTCAATCCCCAGTATCAAGAAAGAAAAAAAAGCATGTACCTCCATTATATTCATATTTACTATTTACTTATTGTTTCACTATACTCATATATAATAAAATATGCATAATATATATCCCTAAAATAGAAATTTTAAACCAATGGATAAAATACCAATAGAGAAGTTCTAGCATGTTTTCCCTTTATCCCAGAGGAATGTGAATACTACTGCTATCTAAATTAGTTAATCCATTCTCTTTTTTTAACTTCCATGCCAGTCACTTCTCATCTCTTGGTCCTTATTAATAAGGTCCAACCCATAGAAAATTCTGACTTTAATTTTTCTGTTGACAGGATCTCTTTTGCAATTGATCAAAATACAGTCCTGAGCATTCCCTATGCAGGGGGAAAACATAAAATTAGGTCTCATAAAACTCAAAGTAGGGCCTAGAATTCAAAGGGTATTCTTACCCTCCAAAAAGTTCTTGCTATGGGCTGGGGTTGTGGCTCAGCAGTAGAGTGCTCGCCTAGCACGTACAAGGCCCTGGTTCGATCCTCTGCACCACATTAAAAATAAACTAAAGGTATTGTATCCACCTACAACTAAAAAAAAAAACTTAAAAAAAATGTTCTTGCTATAAGGGGTCATACAAAGAATATTCATTAGGAACTCCTTAGAGATAAGTCTTCAACCAGTCATGCTAATCAGTGCACCTCCTTATCTGAACAGAGATTATAGATTTAATAATCCCCTAAGTTAGATGTTACTACTATTACCATTCACATATGAGAAAACTAAGGCCCAGAGACATTAATTAACTTGATAAGTCACACAGCTAAGAAGTGGCAGAACTGGTATTTGAATCTAGACAATTTGAAGTCTGAGCTCACACTTTTAATGGCCACGCTCTATACTTCTTCTCAGTATAGTAGTATAGTACAATGCAAGGTCCAAAATACTAAAAAATGGTATCAAGATTACAGTTGTGGTAAGATGTCTTAGAAGAGATAAATTATAGGCTAAGTTTTTATTGTAGTTGTTGTTTTACTGATATTTTTGGGGGGAGGGAGGTGAGGTATTGGGGATTAAACCCAAACCACTTTACCACTGAGATACATTCCCCAGACCTTTTTATTTTTTATTTTGAGTCAGGGTCTTGCTAAGTCCCAGGCTTACCTTGAACTTGTAATCTTCCTGTTTCAGTTGAATAGGGAGGTATGTACCACCATGCCTGGCTGTTGTTTTATTTTTTTTTTGGTGGGGGGGTAACTGAGGGTTGAACTCAGTGGCACTCAACCACTAAGCAACAACCCCAGCCTTTTTTGTATTTTTATTTAGAGACAGGGTCTCACTGAGTTGCTTAGTACCTTGCTGTTGCTGAGGCTGGCTCTGAACACTCTATTCTCCTGCCTCAGCCTCCCAAGCCACTGGGATTACAGGAGTGTGCCATGGTACCCATCTGTTTTACTGTTCATTATAGAAAATTTCAAACATAAAAAACCTCGCCACGCTTTAATAATTATGAACATTTAAAGTTATATTTTGAATAGGATATAAAAATTGTTTATTGGCAGGGAGAGAACTGCAGGTGAAATCAATAGCCTTTGAGGAGCCTTGATGGTAGGAAATAACAACTCTGGTTTAGAGGGCAATGAGGGAATGATCATTTTGGCTAGAGGATGTATTTTCAGAAGAGAGATTCTTTATGGCTTCCTCCTGAGAATGTGGATGAGGTTGTCCAGAGCTGCTGAAGTAAGAGATAACTTGGTTTTCACTCCGTCTCTTTCCCAACCCAGGTTCCCTAGGCACTGCAGGTCGTGTTTGCAGCAAGACATCTAAAGGAAC
Source organism: Marmota monax (assembly GCF_021218885.2). Taxonomy (NCBI): domain Eukaryota; kingdom Metazoa; phylum Chordata; class Mammalia; order Rodentia; family Sciuridae; genus Marmota; species Marmota monax. The sequence continues at coordinate 6,749,314 of NW_026693476.1, read as the reverse complement.
AGATGGTTGTGAAATCATGTGCTGTGGCCGAGGGTACGACACAACTCGAGTCACCCGTGTCACTCAGTGTGAGTGCAAATTCCACTGGTGCTGTGCTGTGCGATGCAAGGAGTGCAGAAACACTGTGGATGTCCATACTTGCAAGGCCCCCAAGAAGGCAGAGTGGCTGGACCAGACCTGAACACACAGATACCTCACCGTCCCTCAACTTCAAGCCTCCCAACTCAAAAGCACAAGATCCTTGCATGCACACCTTTCTCCACCCTCAACCCTGGGCTGCTATAGCTTCTATTTAAGGACTTGCAGAATAATCCAGAAGGACTATGGTGTCCTGGTTCCTTAGCCCTGGGAAGGAGTTAATAGGGGATATAAGAAACTGAGTGGCTCCCTGATTTCCCCTTTGGAGGTTTGAAGGGAGAGCAGAAGAAGTAGGGGGTCTTCGGAGTGATTTGAGTTGCACTAAAGTACCTGGTCAAGGCTCATTTTTCCTTTCCCTTGCACTGGTTTCTAATACTTCTTGGATGTGTAAGAGAAAGGGTACCTAGAAACAGCTTTCTTTTGACCCTACCCTGGCTGAGGGTGGACAGGACAGAGATGATACTGCATGATCCTTTACTGAAGACAGTTTGAGCAGACTGCCTGGTTCTCCAAGAGATACTCTTAGGCTAAGCATTCTACTATCAAGAGCCTAAGATTACTAGAGTTAGCCATGGAGGATAAAGTTCCATTCATGTGTTCATATGATTATAAACTGCTGTGTTTTATAGGGGAAAAAATCATATGACTACAAACACACATTCTTTTTCTTTTCTACCTATATCAGACAGTACTGCTTCTTTTGCTCACTTGTTGCCTGTTCAAACTGAGGTGGCATGCAATGGTTTCCATGTTTAACAGATCTTGAGAACATCCTGGAACAGTACTGGGAGAGTACACATTATTCTGGAGGTTAGTTAGGTTTGGGAAACACTAAGTAAAAGGTAGGTAACTCGTGGAGGGTGGGAAAGGGTAAAGAAAAGCTGATCTCAAGGGCACATGAGGCATCAGTATACACTAGGAAGGTAGTGATCTATGGCTTTGGTAATTTTTTTTTTTTTTTTTTGAGACAGGGTCTCACTAAGTTGCTCAGGCAGGCCTCCAACTTGTGATCCTCCTGCCTCAACCTCCTGAGTAGCTGGAATCACAGGCATACGTCACCATGCCCAGCTTAACTTTGGTAATTCTTTAGGAGAGGATCCTAACTTTTGAATCTAAGGGCAAGAGTCACTGGATACATAAAGAGAGCCGGGGCTTAGGCCAAAATGATAAATATCTTAGAAGGCAATAGCCTTTCCCCATTTACTCAACAAATCTTTATTTAGTGATTCTCCAAGTCCTAGTGATGATTAATATTCACTCCACATTTGGCTTAAATAGGGGAGGATTCCTTCCATGCTACTACCTGTTGCCTAACTTAGGTTTGTAGTAGTGAAGTCTCGAGAGATAGCAGGTTTAATAATGGACAGAGTCCCCAAAACCTAATTTTATGTGACTTAGTGGTTATCTCTTGCCTGTTGGTATTTTAAACTAGCAGAGTGGTATAGGAACTTTCAGTGAAGAATTGGGTTAAAATCACAGTTGTGTCACTTATTGGTTTTTGTATTTTCAGTAAGATCCCTAAATTCTCTGAGCTTCTACTTTTGTAAAATTTATTTTTGTAAAATTAGGGTATGTACCTGACTGATTATTGAGATACTCTTCACCAAAGCCCCAGACGGGTCAAACTCATCATAACTTCTCTAGGGACTTCTAATTTAGGAATGTATGGTCTTGACAATAGGCTATAGACTAAGGGGCTTATAAAATAATCTGGATATAGGCCCCCTTTCCTTTCCCAAGTTCCTTTCCCACATCCCTTAGGGTCCTCATATGTTTGTGGAGCAACATCACTCTGTAGAGGCAGCAGGAAGTTGGGAGAGCCACAGTTCTGGACCTTGGGGGGCAGATTTATTTGAATGATAGGACTAATATTTATGTAACCTGCTGAGACCTGTGTGGGAGAGTTTAGGGTGGTTTTTCTTTGGTGAGGAGATTTGCTCCAATTTCAAATCCATTAACACAAAACATGAGCTAGTCAGGGTCGTTGTGGTCTGCGGTAAAAGGATGTCTGTGGAGAAATGGGACTGAGTGAGTCAGGCCAAGGGAATGTCTTCCTTGCAGAATGGAGTCAACTGGATAACTGGTGAACCAGTATTGGGATTAGATAGGGGGTGGGGAGAAAAGTTTCTGACATCTTAGGCTGGGATTAAGAGGAAGAAAGTTTTGGAATACTAAGAAGGTAAAGGGGGCCATGGCCAGTCTAAACTCAGGAACAGTGTTGAATGGATTCACTAATACTGCCATGTATACCAGACTGCTGAGAAGAGCCTCAGGTCCCAGCCAGCCCTGATCTTTCAAGAACATCCAGATACCACATTAAAGATGGCATAGGCCTTTCAAGAGAAGTCAACCTGAGTTAAAAACTACCTGTGCCCTATTATTGATTCTTTGATTTTTGGTTCTTACCCTGTTAAAGGAAGTGAGTAGACCTCTTCTGGCATCTCATATTACTCTATGCTTTTTTCTCTGAGCTCCAAATTCTAGCTTACAAAGATGCAGATTTTGCAACTTCCTATAGTTGGTTAAGAGAACAAGCTGTCCAGAGAGTGAGAAGGATAAGCAAAAGAAAAGATATCTATTTCAGCCCCAATACAGAAGCTGTATGGCTAAGCAATTAAATTTTTCCTCTTAGTCCTTAATTTGCTTCTGCATTCCAATTAGCTTTAGACAATTGGCATTCGTTCTGCACTATACAAACAAACTAATTTATTTGGAACAAGCAATGAAATGAGAACTTTATTTGGTGTGGTCAAGGCTCCATTTCTGTTACTCCTCCACTCTGCCTCTAAGCAACCCCTCTCCCATCCCTCCCATATTTGACAGCAGTCTGTACCATCTGCAGCATCCTAGCTTTTCTCATGTCTTCCACTTCTCCTTGTTGGTTCTCATTTTCTTTAACTTTTGGTAAATATTTAGGTATAATGCATTGCAGTAAGTGCTATTTGGACACAAATTTTAAAAATACTATCTCTATCCTTTGAGTATCTTTTTAGAGAAGGCACGTTACTAAAGTACCTCAGCTGCACAGTCTGTAACAAGTAAAATAAGAATGCCAGTCTTAACCTACCTAGCCTTGAAGTTAAGAGCCAACTTTTATTGTTATTAGCCTGAATAATGGCACTAATCCACACTCTTTCTTACAGGAATGTTAGTAAAATGAAATCAGGGACTTCAGATTAATTAAAAGAATCCAACATCGCCCTGAGGGTCTATTCCTAAAGTTTTGTCGATCTAACTCATGAATACACACTGCCTTGTTTCAACTCCTCCCTGTTGCAGAGAATATTTTTTTCTTTCACATCCCTTATCAAGAACACCAACCACTAAGTCCTTTGCCAAATTCTCAGACCCACTCAGGACATGAGAGTCTACATGGCTTAATAAAAGACAGATAATCAGGATTATTTTTTTCCTTAGCCTTTTCTGAGTTTTTTATTTAAATGCTCTCAGTGGTCATAGGGCAGAAGCCCAAGCTAGCTGGGGAGAAGGGAGTACACTAGGGAGAGTATGTTTCTCATCCTGGGGAGGCATTCAGCCTAACTCCTGCAGCCAAATTACAGCACCAGAGAACAATGCGATGCATTCCTGGGCAGGTCGGTGGGACCCTGGGCGCCTGGGCCTAGTGGAGAGAGGTGCCAGACACAGAGCTCTCCGTAAGCAATCCTGCAGAGCCGCCCCCTGGGTGCAGAAATGAAATACGGGAGAGCTTCACATTACACAGAGACCTGTAGCTCACACCTGGTTATTGATGGCCTTAGTGGAGGCCTCTGCCCCCACCCTCCACTTGGGAACTGCCTACTACTACGGGGGTTGGGCATCTTTGAAGCAATGTGGTAAAATAAGAAAGAGATGCTTTCTTTTTACTCTGCTGTGTCAGCCCAAGCACAACCACGAAGATACACATGCAAAAAGCACACAGACATGGGCATACAGGAGGTGCACACATATGGATGCACACGTAGCTTCTCTCTGCATGGAAGTTGTAGTCATGTCCCTTCATCCAATCCCCACAAAAGCAACTAGATTTTCAACAAATCCTTCAAAAAGTGTATTAAGAACAGGGTACAGCTGTAACCAAGTTACAAAGCTGCATTATCAATATGCAGGCAACTGCATGGGAACTAGTACTCCTCCAGGAGGTAGCGGGGGAATGAGGTCGAATGGCTGTGGAGAGAAGACACCAAGGGTGCAGAACTGCCACCTAAGCAGAGTGGCTGAAGCAGTACAGCTTAAGGCTGATTCGTGCTGGAGACAGTAAGATACACATCCTCGTGCTCTCGTGGGGTAGTTTCCTGTGACTGCATGAGGTATGTAGAATTGCATGGCCTGCTGCTTATGACTGGTTTTAAACTCTTATTGGGTTAGAAAACAGAATGGTTTTGGATTTTAGGGATGATGTTCATAAGAGAGAGGAAGTGAAAGAGACCAAGCAGTGACTTCACTAGGGTAAACGTGTCACAGTTGCATTGAACGCTTTCCCAGAAACTGTTTTTTCTTTGGGTGATTGACAGGTTTCAGGCAGCAGCCACTGGGATGTGCGTAATACACCAAATCCTAACTAGAAGGTAAAAGATAAAGGAGAGAAATAATTTATAAGCTCATTCCCCTACTTCTCATTCATGGCCTAAATTATCTCTGAGCATCTTAGTAGAGTTTCCTCATTTACCTAAAATATTTTAGCTTCCCCTGATTTGAACATACAAGATAAGCATTCTCCTCTTTGTCCCCTAACTCTGAAATATGCTGGCTTAAAATTTTCCTTTGTTCACTGCCATTCTGCCCATGAATCTATGGACGGAGCAGTTGCACATGGGCATTCTCTCTCTTTGACCAAAGAAGCCAAAATCTGAAAACTTGATATCAAAACCCTGTTTCTGTTTCTGACCAAACAGGCTATACTGAGTGAAGAAAAAAAGAAAGATGGTTTCATCCATAGATTCATTCTTTGATAATGTTCAAATTGGGGCTTTCCCCAAGAATGACAATATGGTTCCTAAAAAGCCTTATTGTTGACAAAATGCCTGAGTGTGTATGTACATTCTTGTAAACAATCCTGTGATGTAGGGGTTTAAAGGATGCCATTTAAAGGATGCCATTCACAGAAGGTCAGTGATTTGTCCAAGATCACACTAACAGTGAGTGGCCCAGCTAGAACTCAAACCTAGGTCTTCTGACTTTAAATTCTGGGTACTTGCCTCAAACCATGAGAATGTCTAGGACTGGGGGCACCAGGGTACTAGCACCTTCAGAACAGAAATTGCTATAAAATGTTCAAGCCCCATAGGACTCTTAGGATGGCTAGAAGAATACATCTGAGCCAAGTTTACAAAGGAATAGCCTGTGCCTGTCTGAACATCATCAACATCCTCTTTTTGCCACTTTGCCACTATTTCCACCACTACCAGGTGCTCACTATACAAAGTATCCCACGTTTAGCCAACTCAGGCTCCTCGTTCTTTGTAGTCCTTTTCCCCTTTTTCTAGATTAACATTAACATTTTTTGCTTTAATTTTATCTAGTTCTTTTCAAGTGTTGCTAAATGTCTAGACAGAGTAGAAGTAGTCACGAGAAACCATGAGAGGAAACTATTAAGACTCTAGGCTTTTAAGTATACACTAGAATTTCCTTTAAGACTTCATTCTTTTTTAAAATGCTGTCAACTCTTGAGTTTCTAAAGTGAGAACAGGTAATAAGGGTGTTAAGAAACCGTCCTCTCCCAGCCCAGATGCCTAACCAGGGCTTAGTAAAGATCCTGGGACCTCTAGCTAAGACACAATTCATCTACACCAAGACAAGAGGCATCTGCCCTGCAGAGAAATCCCTGTGAGATGAGGCAGACAAAAAATTTTCACTTGATCAAAACTTTTTTGTTGCTCTCCTCCCGCCTTCATTCAAAATTTGGACCTCTGTTTAGGTGCAAGACAGTGAAGAAAAGCAGTTCCAATAGAGGATATGTGCAAGGGGAACCCTTCCCTCTTAGATCCTGGAATGTATTCCATTAGAGACACAAAAAACCCTCAAATACCCTACCTATCCCACTGGTTCACCCCAACTGTGAAGGCAGAAGGGAAAGCTGCAGGAGCATCAATCACAGATCTGAGAAGCTATAGCTCTCTGACCTGAGACTCTGTTTGAGCTAGAGAACACCTCAGGAAAATAGTCTACCTATATAGTTAGGATTTCTCCCCTAGCAAACCTTTCTTTTTGGTCCATCGATCTTGGCTCTCATTGCTCTCCCTGCTTCCCACCCCCACTGAACTCCGCATGTGGGCTCAGAAGTCATCATCTAAAGAATTCCATTGCTCACCTCCTGCATAGCAGCACAGCCCCATGAGGCCACACACCAGATGGAGGGGATAAAAGTACAAGGTCATGGCTTCTAGCAAGAGGCTTTTTCTTAAACTAACCCTGACTCCTAGAAAAGAGGCAGAGCAGGAGAGTGTCGGGTGAGCTGCTGACGACAGCAGCTTCATAGGTCTTATGTTAAAAAGAAGAACACTAACTTGGCTTTCAGTGGAAATATCCCTACTCCACCTCCAAGCTACTTCTGCTCTCACATCTGCTTCTTGAAGGTGTCTGAGTAGAATGCAGAGATTGTCAAACCAAGGGGTTAAAATCCTTTCCAACTGCAGGGACCTATTTAACAGGCTGCCACACACATGTGCTGTGGTGAAAGCCAAGGCCAGAACACATGCCTTGTTTCTCTAGGAATGTAACTGTAAGTAAAAGGAAAGGGTATGGAAGGTGGACTGGAACTCTGAGGAAACTGAAAATGTTGTCAATAGGTCTTCAAAAGGTTTGTGTGGAATAAACAAAGACAAGAGAATAGAGGAAGATCATCATTCCTAGAATGACTGTACTTGTTGGGTGACAATGTACAGAAATAGCAATTATAAAGAAGCAAAGTGGTTTAACAGACTAGGAAATGAGTCTTAGAATAAAGGAATCAGGTGAATGAGATTAACCAGAAATGGCTTTCTATAGGAGGTGACTTTAGATTTGGAATTTTATAAGATAAGGCATGAAATATTTGAGGACAGTCAGGGAAAGGCATTCTAAAGAAGGAACTGGGGCAAGGCACGGTGGCACACGCAGCAGCTCAGGAGGCTGAGGCAGGAAGATCATGAGTTTGAAGCCAGCCTCAGGAATTTAGCAAGGCCCTAAGCAACTCAGCAAGACCCTGTCTCTAAATAAAATATGGAAAGGGCTGGGGATGTGGCTCAGTGGTTAAGCATCCCTGGGTTCAATCCCTGGTGTTAAAAAAAAAAAAAAGGAGGAGGAGGAGGATCTGGTGTATGCTAAAACTTAGAAGCAAGAATGTGCTTGTTATAAGGAATTTCAAGCAAGTACACATTATATACATTGGGGGAATAAAATAAGACTAGAATAATGAAATCAGGGCTTAGATAATGTAGGATGACTATGTACCTAGACTGTCAAATGGTTCAGAGTCCCCTACAAGCCACACAACCTCTTGATGTATGTCAGTAAGTACGAAGACACTTATGGGAAAACACAAGGATGAGCTCGTTTGATACAGACATGGGGACTAAAAGACATGTGCATTATAAAGATCAACAAAATTTTATGTATCATTAACTATAGATCCTAATCATTTGAAATTCTAGGCTAAGAAGGAGATATTAAATATCCTATCCAGACTGTGATGCATTAATGTAGACTTACAGGCTCAGCACCTGGCATCCATCAAGCCAAACTTTTTTTTATATATTTATTTTTTAGTTATAGGTGGACACAATATCTTTTATTTTTTTAATTTTTATGTGGTGCTGAGGATCGAACCCAGTGCCTGACGCATACCAGATGAGTGCTCTACCTCTGAGCCACAACCCCAGTCTCAAGCCAAACTTTTAATAAATTAAATTTGAAAAAGGAATAATTTCAAATAGAAAATACATTTTTTTCCTCACTTCCAACTTACAACTTGACAAATCCCCTATATTCCATTTGGTATACTGGATTTTTGTGGCTAGCAGATATCTGAGGTTATAGTGAAAACAGGGGAACTGGAAAAGAGCTTTAGACATTCCAAAACTAATTCAGTATCAAATGAGGAGATAGTTCTAGTATATTATAGGGCACTAGAGCAGCAGAGATGGGAGATAAATATTAATTTCATGATCTCCAATTAGATCTCTAGTTTCTTAAATTTTGTGAAGGTAAAACCAGTTCTTTACCAGGCTCTGTCATACTTTTTAGCTGAAAATCTCTAACTTGTTAGGATAAGAAGTACAAGGGCAACCTTGAACTTCCACAGCAGTTCCCTGGTGCCACTTTCAGAAATGGAATACATTTTAGATTGTGAGTCTGACCTAGCATGGCACACAGTATATATACTTTTGTGCACACTGAATAACCCAAAAGGTGAGCAGTATCCTAGGTTTCTGCTTTACTTAAGTGGCACCTTTTGGTGCTAAAAGGAAGGCAGCCACTTAACAGTTATAGCATTTGTTAGTATCCTCTTAGTTTTTCCCCTCCCCTAGGCAGTTTATAAAAGGTGATTTCTGAAACCCTTCACAAAAGAAAAGCTCAAGGGTTTACATTCAACTGTGACACCACTATGAATTCATTAAGAAGCATGTTTCAGGTTGCACTATAATTTCCCTATGTAACATAAACCCATGGAATTTGACATAAGCTGATTGCTCATGCTGGTTATTTTATTTACATTTCTGAATGGAAGGGATTTCAATACTCATAAAATATCTAACTGAGTTATTATTTTTCATCTGTTCTCCCAGAGCAGCTATTATAAAATAGGTCTAGAGACAGAAGTCTCAACGTGTATGACTGGTTAAGCAACCAGAGAAAAGTTATTGCTCAAAAAGCAATTTTAAAAATTCAATATGGAATTTGAGGCCAAACCAGAGGTATGGTTATTCTCAATGCCATCTGAAAAAAAAATTAAAAAGGTTAAATAACTGAGTTCCTTATCTTCATTCAAGTCCTATGGGAATAGGTAGTGGCTTCACAGGAACTCAAGAGGCTGAAGTTCATTTAAGTCTTTCTGGAAACTTCATGTTAACAGACACAGTTACGAGTATAAACAGGAACACAGGTGAATAGATAAGAGTGGAATCCTTACTAACATAATAACTAATCCTCTAACATATAAAAATTAAACTTCCAAATTGGAAGATGCCATGATGCATCTAACTTAATATCTGAAGATGCTAATCCTACCCAAAGAATAATAAATTTCTGCTTTGTTCCAGTAGGTTTGGCAAATTCAGATAGATTGTTAGAAAAGTAATGGGCACCAAGAAATTCCAAAGTTTGATACTCAATCTTCTGCCTCCAAGTCATTATTCAAATCATCTCTTTCTTATTCTACAGCATTGAGTTCAATCAGTATATTCTTCAACCCTCTAGTACAACCTTGGGCCTACTACTCTTCTACTCCATTTACTTTCATCATTTTTCCATATTGATCAATTACATGTTTAATTTTATAAACTCCTCAAGAAAAGATTCTATGTCTATTTTAAGATATGTATTCCAAAGTCATACCTAACAATCCAGTTACTTGACTGAGATAGCCCAATTAGGATATATTTTTTCAGTTTCCTGGAGAAAAAATAATCTTGGTGGTTCTCTCTGCAAAAAGGCAGAATTATCAATGATGCAGAATTGATTGGTAAAATTTAGCTTGGAATCATAGGCAAAGGAACCTTATTAAGCGCCTTACTCTGACATCCCTTTAATTTTTAAATTAATATGATATGTGCCTGTTTTCAGAATTAGTGACTGCAGGATGAAGCTTTGACATTAGCAAATGTGCTCTGGGAAATTCTGGGTGGCTGTCTTAATTCTCTCTCACATGTACATAGAGCCGATTAATTCTGGCTCTAACTCTATTTCATTCTGCTTCACAATGACATCATACTATTTCATTTTTCAAAATGAGGACTCCTTTAGTCCTTATTAATCTGTCATTACTAGGAATGAGAATATATTAAAGAGGAAAATATATGAGCACAGAGACTTCTGTCTTATGGCAGTTACCATGTGAATCTGAGGTCAGATATTTCTTACTTAAATAGTTGAGGAGCTCTTCATTGTTCGATAAATTCTAAACTTCATATATAAACACTACAATGAATATTGCTGTTTACAAAAACATGGATATTGGCAGCTAGGTATATTTTTTTCTTGAAAAGGAAAAAAATAAAGATACTTCTTTCTATATTTTCATGTTTGACTTAAAGGAACCCTAAGCAAAAATATCCTTCTGCAAAGAAGTACCTTTTATCTAGACTGATTTTGGGGGTTACTTTATGAAAGACACTTGAAATAACTTGTCAGCAACTTCACATCAAATGAATTAATATGAAAGGATGAACTAATCAATTGTGGCCTCTATCTTATATCAACACATTTTCATGCCTTTTTCAAACCCCTACCACTAAACAAGGAGCTTACTTGTGAATAAAGAATATATTTTATACCTCAAAAAGTACCCAACAAAGATTTGTCCATTGAATTAAACAGTGAACAAATAGATCCATTAGTGGTAACATCCTAATGCAATGAATTAAAGACTAAGAAACATAGTATGTTATAGAACAATCATTAGCATATTTTAGCATGTTATGGAATAATGGTTATAATATTTTAAAATGCTGAGGCTCTTACAAAACCTAAACTTTGATAATAAATTACGATACACTTTTTGGAATTCTTCCATGTAATAAGCTAATACTTAAAGGAGACTCTTTTCAGGGTATTCAGGACTCTGAACTGAATATTCTAATCATTTTTGTTTTGTTATAAATACTTATTTTTTTAGTTGTAGGTGGACACAATATCTTTATTTCATTTTTATGTGGTTTGAATCCAGTGCCCCATGCATGCTAGGCCAGCCCTCTACCATTGAGCCACAACCCCAGCCCCTTGTTTTGTTTTTTAAAGGTGGTATTACAATACCTAAAACAGACCAAGAGCAAATTAATAAGAAAAGTCTTCATAGCCAGGGCTTAGCTGAATTAGAATCCCTGAGCTCCCAGTAAGGGCTAAACCTCCAAAGGGGTCAGAGTCAAGTAAATAAAAAATCCAGCTGATTTTTATCAGACGGCAAAGTTTCAACTTTGAGTACCTCAGCAACCAAGGATGAATTATGTATAAGATTTGTTAAGTGCCTTCATCCACACCCCAGCTAGAGAACATTTTTCTATCTCATTGTGACTGAGGGAAAAACAGCAATGTATTTGCCTGCCAAGAACAGCTGTGGCTGTGCTCTAGATAGAAATCTAACAAAACTAAGAGATTAAAATTTACTTGTAAAGCTGCTACTACCTGGGAGTAAAAGCTTGAACTTTGGCTTCAGGAAAAAAAAAAGGCAGGGGGACTCAAGCATATTGAAAATATGAGAACAAGAGCTGGTATGTTTCTAACAAAGAGTGTGAGAATATGCTCCCTTCTTAAACTCTCCTCCAAACTATTTCTCTCTGTATGTCATACTGGCTACAGGCAAGAGTGCTCAAAGAAAAGGGATATGGTCCTTTTCTACACTTTGAATAACATATACATGTTTTTATTTCCAGAATGACTGAAATTATAGAATGAGGTAGGAAGGTGATTACTTACTTTGAATTCTCTGAATATCTCCTCTCTTAATTTTGTTGAGCATCACCTAAAACTCAAATAATTTCTTTTCTTGAAGCTGGCTAATGTCAAAATAGACCTAAAACCAGGTGTTGTGGTTGCATTCCTGTAATCCCAATGGCTTTGGAGGCTGAGGCAGGAGGATCCTAAGTTTGAGGTCAGCCTCAGCAACTCAGTAAGACCCTGTCTCTAAATAAAAAATCCAAAGGATAGAGAATTAGCTCAGTGGTGGAGCACCCCTGAGTTCAATCCTCAGTACTAATAGAAAGAAAGAAAAAATAAATAAAAGATGGACCTAAAATAATTTTAATGAGATAATTTTGGCCCCCCTTAACTCCAGTTAGAATACTAGTAAAATCAAGTCTCTCTTTGTAAACAAACAAAGAACTCATCAGCCTTAAGGAACACACGTAAGTTTCCTGCCCACTGATGTAATTACTAGAAGTGTAACTACTGCCTAAAATTCTGTTAGAAAAAAAAAAAATCTCTCAAATTCTGATATATTAAACTAAAAATTTATTCTATTCATCTAACTCTCCCCACAAAAACTTCACAAACTTTTAATTTGATTTTGAAAGAAGACAATGTTGAAACATAAGATACATTAAAATGTCCCCCCGCCCCCGAATATTTCAGAGCATTGGTCAAATTCCCACTGAATCATCACAAACCAGAGTCTACTGTTTCTTCATTATTACTGTATATTTTAAGCAGTCAGAGAGGCTGGCATCCTTTATACAGTTATGTATGTGATGTAAATGACCAAATAGCATTCTTTTTATTATTATTAATTTTTTTTTGGGGGGTGTACTGGGGATTGAACTCAGTGGCACTCAACCACTGAACCACATCCCCAGCCCTATTTTGTATTTTATTTAGAGACAGAGTCTCACTGAGTTGCTTAACACCTTGCTTTTGCTGAGGCTGGATTTGAACTTGCTATCCTCCCGCCTCTGCCTCCCAAACACTGGGATTAGAGGCATGCACCACCATGCCTGGTCCCAAATAGCATTCTTTTTTAAGGGGCTAATTAATTAGCAAGAGAAGGAATGAAATTAGAGTGGACCAATGCTTTTCTGAAAGACAGAAAAGCAAATGTGCACTCTTTCATTTTAAAGCATCAGAGTTCATCAAATAGACTTATATATGTGAAGAGATCCCATGTGCAGCTTTTTTGTCTACTGATATCTTTGCCTTGGTGGTAAGCATTCAATTTAAAGACCCTTTCTATTTTTCTGGCAACCCACATCAGCTTTTTTCATTTAAAATTCTCTTCTAATTTAACTCTTCAGGAATACTTCTCTAGCAAAACCACTTGACTATCACTACTCCATCATATATCTGGTTTTAAATTTACTCTTTTTTTTAGGGGGGGGTGCACTGGGGATTGAAACCACGGCCTTGCTCATGCTAGGGAAATTTATTTTGTACTTGTTTTTGTATTAATTGTGAAGTGATCTATTATTGAAACCATGAGATTTTGGGCACATTATCTAACTTCAATGCCTCAAATTTTGCATCTAAATCATTAGATTATAATTTGTCCTCTAATAAAAAAATGATAAGTATAAACTCTTTTAAATGGAAAAGAACTAAATGAAATCTAAGTTACTTTTAACTTAGAGTTTAATACATTAAATAGTTTTACTAATTTTGTTCTTTCGAGCATTAGAAACTTGGTTGATCAGGGAAGGTTGCAAAACTCCACTCAAGGAGAAAGATATAAACTATTCCTCAAGATCATGATTTTCTTTTGTGTCCCATTATTCTCTCCATTTAGAGAACTATTTTGGATCTACAAAAGACAAAGATGTTTTCTAAAACAAACATCAATAGGTTTCCTAAAGTGAATTCTAATATCAATAGTTTAATGGTTTTGGAATGAGCAGTTTATGTCACCTATCTAAACACAGCTCTACTAAAAACTGCTAAGCAATCCAAATGCCCCAAGTGCTAATGATTAAGGAATAAATATATCAGTTGGTGATAGCTGTCCTAAACTTTGGCACCGAGACTTTAGTTTTGAGAGGAAAAATGATCAAATACACTGCCAAATTCAGGGAGAGCTTTTGTAAACTTCACAGGCATATGGTAACAGGAAAAAAAGGGTGCTGTTTGCAAACTTCAAATTCAATTCTGAGGAAAGGATATAGACATGCATTAAAAATAAAAAGTACATTGTCCTAGCCGGGCCCCATGGCACATGCCTGTAATCCCAGGGGCTTGAGAGGCTGAGGCAGGAGGATCATAGGTTCAAATCCAGCCTCAGCTAAAGAGTGACGCTAAGCAACTCAGTGAGACCCTGTCTCTAAATAAAATACAAAATAGGGCTGGGGATGTGGCTCAGTGGTCGAGTGCTCCTGAGTTCAATCCCTGGAACAACCCGCCAAAAAAGTACATTATCCTGCTGGGCATGGGGGTGGACACCCGTAATTCCAGCTACTCAGGAGGATGAGGCAAGAGGATGAAAGTTCAAGGCCATTCCGAGCAACTGAGCGAGATCCTGTCTCAGAGTAAAAGAGGGCTTGGGATGTAGCTCAGCGTTAGAGCACTTGCCTAGCATGTGTGAGGCATGCTAGTATGTGGCTGGAGAATGAGTGTAGAGAAGACTACATTGACCTAATTTTTATTATTATTTTTCTTTTTTTGAAAAGATGAGTTCAGTACTTAAAAAATTTGAATAAAGGATATTAGCAATTTCACAAATTTCTGTCTCAGTCTTTATGAGGGAAAATAAAAAGGATAAAGCATGACAAATAACTCTACAAAATAAAAAAATATCTTTTCTCTTGCTACAAATAGTCCAGCTGATACAGAAAATAAAAATTGGATATACCAGACTGCCCAAATAAAGACTTTAGAGGCATTAACAATGGAACAAAATTGTAAATGTTAAAGATTTTCAACCTTACACAATACGTTCATTTTATGATCTGTAGAGTCTTTGGGAAAATCTCAGATATATTATTGTGGAAACAGTTTAGTTACAGAACAATATTTTATAATTCAAAATGTTTAAAAACTCTATCAGTCCTTATGAACTAAAAAAGTCTCAAAGCTTTGAAAAATAATTCATTTTCAAACAAGATGAAAAAAACTGTCAGTTTCATTTCTGAACATTAATTTCTTATACATGTATATTAAGAAAAGAGATACAGGGGCTGGGGTTGTGGCTCAGTGATAGAGCGCTCACCTAGCATATACGAGGCACTGGGTTTGATCCTCAGCACCACATAGAAATCAATCAATAAATAAAGGTGTTGTGTCCAAGTACAACTAAAAAAAATTTTTTTAAAAAAGAGGTAGTCAACTATCACACATTTTTTAGCATTAATGAAGTCAGATGGAGAATATAAAAAAAGATCTTTCACTTAAGAACAGCTTTCAAGTTACTGCTTATGGCAATGAAAAACTGAGAACCTTTAGAAATAATCATATTTTTTCTACTGGTACATATCAATCAATATTTAGTTTAAATTGTCTATCAATTTCCCTAGTTCTTAAGCTGATCTTTGCCCTGGAAAAAATGAGAATAGTAGACAAACTTTCCCCAAAGTTTTGTTCACTATTCAGTTAAAAAAACAAAACAAAACAAAACAAAAAAAAATACTTGGCACTTAGATCTGCTTATTATTTTGAAAAATGTAATTTTGGGGAGAAAATTTTTAATTATTTTTAGGAAGAGCCTGAAGAAACCCCAGTGAGATACTCTGTAGAGAGGTCCTTTGTTAGTGTAACATCTGACCTTCTATATCTTTGGAAATCATACAACTTGGCTAATGTAGTCCTTAAAGAATTAATCAAGCAGATTGTAAGGCCCTAGTTACAGTGGAGCCAGCCAATTATGAGTTGCTCAGAAATTCATCACTGGCATGTCCAACCACATTTTCCCACATAAAGATTAGTAGAAATATGTTGGAAACAAGGCCCATTCCCACCCCAGCACAGCTACAGCATGTGCTCAGTGAAATTCAACAAAAGTTTTGCTTTAGTAAAACAATTTGAAAATCTTTTTGATTCCTGTCTTTAACCTAATAACTTCTGCCAACATTGCAAAGACTGCCCTATTTAGTTAAAATCCAACTAGGAACTTTTATATTCAAACACAATTCTCAATTCAGTACCTGAATTCATAAGTAAGTTGGTGAAAACCCCAAATACAATCTTTGTCTTTTTACTTTTGTGATAACACCCTCCTGAGCCTTATACTAAAGAGAAAGCTGTTTCTGCAAGAGGGAAATGAAAGGGGCCAGAGTAGATGAAGATTGGTTCTCTAAGGAGAGGGCAGTGCTGCTCTTAAATAAAGAAGCTCCTTTCAGATAAGCAGAATCAGATTCCAGTTCAGTTGGTTTGCTGGCTACCCTTACTTTGAACTCTCATATTTAACCCAGCAGGCTTCAAAGCAGGTGAGAAAATGACCTACCACTTAAAAGCAATTTTTCCTTTTTCAGGAATTCTGGCCTTGGAGAGTATCAGCTCTGATATCAGCACATTCCACATCACTAGGGATTTATGCAACTTTTTTCATTGCTGTATGTCTAATGTCAGACCAGGTTTTCATCTCAACCAGGAGGGAAAAAAAAAGCGGGGGTGGGGGCGCAGGCCTAACTTGTTAAAAATATTAAGTCTTATTCCACAGAGCATTATACCATGCAAAACTAGAGGCATTAAAACCACTACCATTCTAGTTCATTCTCTTCTGTTTATCAAAATCTGATGTGCCGTGAGTATTAAAAACCATTAATCCCCAGTGCCAGGCATCATAAAAATTTGTAACAAATACATTTTAAGAAATTAAAATTGAATTTACTCTAGCAAGTGAATTAATATAAAAAGTGTTATATGAGGGAAAGACAATGGTAACAATAAATAAATTTAGATTTTTTTTTTTAATTTTGAGACAGGGTTTCATTAAATTGCTTAGGGCCTCTCTAAGTGGCTAACACTGGCTTTGAACTTGTGATCCTCCTATTTCAGCCTCCTGAGTCACTGGGATTACAGGCACATACAACCATGCTCTCAGCTTAGGATATTTTCTTGAATGGCTTCACCTTACCAAGTGAAAATATAAATACATTTCAAACATATTTCATAATCTGGATGTGGTGGTACAGCTATATAATCCCAGCTATCAGGAGGCTGAGAGCTCAGGAGGATGACAAGTTTGAGACCAGACTGGCCAACTCAGACCCTGTCTTAAATTAAAAAAAAAAAAAAATGGGAATATAGCCTAGTAGTAGTAACCCCTGGGTTCAATCCCTAGCATTGGAAAATAAAACAAATATGTACTTCATCCTTTCCCGACTTAACTGAAAATCCTAATAGAGGCAGCTTGCAATATGCCAACAGGCTTTATTCTATAAGGCAGTTTTCCAGTGCCAGAAACTTGAAACAGTTCTCTCTTTGTGGTTCACATACACATAATATGCTAAGGGTATAATGCTAATAATATTGTTTAAATGACACTCAAATTACCATTTATGCTTCAGTATCTATGGAAAATGCATTTTGATTAGGATACAATTATTAGGATACAACTCCTCCAAACAAGGAGAAGGCTCTTTTGTGACAATGATGAAGGGAACAACAGCTAACACCTACTTTTTATTGTGGGCAGACATGGTTCTAAATACTTGATATATTTTAAGCTCATTTAACCCTCACCAAAATCTATATGCAGTTAGCACTATTCTCATTTTACAATTAAAGATAGAAAAGGTTGGGGCTAAGGTTGGGGCTCAGCAATAGAGCGCTTTACTAGCATGTGTGGGACCCTGGGTTTGATCCTCAGCACCACATAAAAATAAATAAACAAAATAAAGGTATTTGTCCATCTACTACTAAAAAAATTTTTTTTTAGAAAGGGTAGAAAAGGTTAAGAAACTCACCTGTGGCTGCATAGCCAATAAATGTAAGAGCTAGAATATAAAGTAAAGTAGTATGGTCCTCAGAGTCTCTGCTCATAACCACTCTGCAATACTTCTCCACCTGGATGATATGGCACTAGCAAGTGTTCTGCATCCCTCATATTGGTGAAGGAGAACAGAACAAGGTTTCTTAAGCTTAATATGCATATAGAATAACCTGGGGATGTTGTTAAAATGTAGATTCTGATTCAGGATGTCCGCAGTGGTGCCTAAGGCTCTGCACCTTTAACCAGTTCCTGGGTGAAGCTGGTACTCCTAGTGCATGGAGTGAATAACTAGAACTTGGGCCTCTAGTTCCCTTACTATTTTTTTTGTCAAGGCATATTTGTAAGTTGTGTTTATGAACTGGAGACTGCCCATACTATAATTATTTTCCATTAACTTTCAAATGAGACCTGCCTTTGGAACTACCATATGAGAAATGCTGCTGTTACCAACCACACAAATACCCAAAGATAGTGAATAAATGTTTGTTTTATTGTTCGTCAACTAAAATCACAGTATATCAATAACTTTTGGTCTAAAAAAGAAACTTTTCACTTTCAAATATGTAATTCTTCACTCTCAGACGCTGCTAGAGAAATGCTAAAGAACTTATGCTAAGTAATCTTTAAGACTCTTCAGGTGCAATTAATGACCTCTTAGGTAAAGGCAGTCACTATACACCAACAAGGATGAATAGAGCATACACTGACTACACTTTGCATTAATTTTAGCTAGTAACTCATGGAACTATACTACTAACAATTGCTACATACCTATTTCAGATTTTAGATCTCCTTGCTCTACACCTCCTCCTTCCCACTCCACTGCCCTGAAAGAAACCCATGGATCATCCCTCCCATTGCTTGCCTGTATCTTTTAAATACACAGGTATGCCTTTTTCCTAGCTATTAAGTGAATGGAATTCCCTTTTTAGTCCTGTTTTTTGTTTTTGTTTTGTTTGTTTTTTCCATACCAGATTACACAGTAAGGTCATTTCAGTTTGAGATGCACTCAATTCCCAATCAGCACACTACAAACAACAAAGTTATGATATAATTAATCACAAACTTCCTTTTTACATTAAAAGGAAACAGAATAGTCAGTTTCCAACTTAAATATCTATACTCCCTGAACAACAGTGGAAATTCATTCTTCTTGAATCCTGTCCCAGAATCAATGCATTCGCAGACTCCCAGGCCTATAGCCAGTGGCAACTTAACACATTGTACAGTTGACCTGCAGGGAGAAAGGGAAACCAGTGCTCTTACCACTGGTGCCAGAGAAAGCCAACTGGTCTGTAAGGCACACAATAAACTATTCTTAAGGCAAGCAAAGAAATTGTGAGGGAAACAGGAAGTCAGAATGGAAGCATATAGGAAAAAAATACAGAAAATAGAAGACCAAGTAAGGACTAGTTTTTCTATGGCTCTGAGTGCTTTTATATTTGGGAATATAATGAATCAGCATTTTAAATATTTTCAGGTTTTAACTTTTATTACCTAGTAAGACTGCAAAGATGACAAGAAAAGATGGATTTCTAAAAAGTCTTCAGAGATTTTAGGAGAATTATCTTTGGTAATTTTACTTTGAGCCAGTGACAATAATTAACAAATTTATATAGAAGCATGAATAG
Organism: Marmota monax; assembly: GCF_021218885.2. NCBI lineage: Eukaryota > Metazoa > Chordata > Mammalia > Rodentia > Sciuridae > Marmota > Marmota monax. Next base: position 6,730,006 of record NW_026693476.1, on the reverse strand, counting down.
TGATGGAACCGCCTCTTTAATATCAGTCCTTAAGTACTTAGTGAGTTGGGAAGTGGACAATTCAAAATTAAAGAGTAAATATAAAAATAAAGGCCTTTCCATAGCTCTATATCCAAGATTTTGGAAGGTCTACATGAACAAACAGACAAATTAAGAGAACCTTTGAACCTTTTGAAGCACATTCTGAATGCAAGGCAAACATTCTGTCTGTCCCATTTTACCTACTTATTCTCCATCCTAGTTGATTTTCAAGTTCAGCAAATCCTTAGAACTAATGATTTAATGTAAATGGAAAAATCAAAAGGCTTGTTTACAAAACAGGGAGCTTATTCTTTTTTTGTACTGAGTATTTAACTGAGGGGCATTTTACCACTGAGTACATCACCAGTTCTTTTTATTTTTGAGACAAAGTCGAGCCAAGTTGCTGAGGGTCTCATTAAATTGCTGAGGCTGGCCTCGAACCTGTATTCCTCCTGCCTTGGCCTCCCACGTTGCTGGGATTACAAGCATGCACCACCATGCCCAGCAAAAACATGGAGATTTTTAAAGGCCAAAGAAAATGCAATTATGTTAAAAAAAATAATTTGAATGTTCTTTATCTAGTAGTGAATGCTGTTTATCACTAGAAGTTATCTACAAAGAACAACTTTATAAAGTTATAGCATTGTATTCTTTAAATTTTAAAGCAACAGAAGTATATAGCTCAAATGACCAGAAATTTATGTTTGACATATTTGTGGTAGTAACTTTACAAATTGATTCCTGTAATTTACTATAACAAATATCTTTCACTGCTCATCTGGGTTAGTCCAAACAAACCAGAGATGGTGTCTTGTGTGTTTTACAAATATTCTACACAAGTCCTTGAGATCATACTTACAGCTTTAGCAAAAACACCCATGATTTCAGGAAATTGGTGTGTGAGAAGGGCTATCATTGCTGTAGAAGAACACAGTCCTGCTGTAAAATGGATGAAAAAAGGAAGCTCCTTCTTTGGATAAACAGAAACATGATGAAAGGCTGCAAAGGAAAAAGAGAAGGAATGAATTTTATTTTACAATATGATGTAAACCAGTCTTAATATTTTCAAATTAAAGTTATATATCTAAAAAACCAAAAGGAAAAATTTTTAAAGAAAAAAAAGTTATCTCTAGCCAAGGAAGGTAAAAGAAATTAATCCATTATTAATTCTAGCATCAACAGTATATCCACATAGCCAGATGACTGTTTTGGGGTTTGGGAAGAGGATGGTATCGTGGGAAAGAACATTGATTACAAAGTCATGCTGAGGTGGTTTTGAAAAAGAGCTTTGTCACTTATTAGCTGTGTGATCATGAATAAGTTGCTAAACTCTGTAGAAGTTGCTATGGAGTTGTTATGATGAACACTATAAGTACTCAATAAATGAAAGTTGTTATTAATTCTTCTTCTTTGGAAGCTGAGACTAGTATAAAGAAACAGACATGTCATAGGGATTCCTAGAACCACCAGTTAATAATAATTTTACACAGTTATTAATATGTTCTATATGTGCCTTTCATTGAGCACTGTAAAAATTAAACTAGAAAACCAAAGCCCTAGAATTCTGGCTATAAATGAATCCCTTGTCTTATTTTACCACATTTGTATACTCATGTATCATTTTTCCAGTGGCTACAGATTTCATTACCAATTATACTCAAGTATTTATATTTTATTTAAAATTTGAAAATATCTGAATAATAATATGGAGATGAGCCTATTATAGTGCCCGACACACAGTAGGTACTCAAGAAATTTCGTTAAACTGAGAGCTATTATAAGACTTAGAATAGCTCAGGAAGTTGACTGCTCAGGGCTGGACACTAACCCAGGAATTCCTGATGTAATATCCTGCATTAGTAAGGGATGACTAATTCGGTGCTGAACCAAGGTCAGCTATAAATTTCACTTTTTTAAACATAATGATTAACAGAGAGGATTACACCTAAGCTTCTTTCAATAGCTTTATGCATCATATTATATTCAGAAAGTATATACGAAAAGCCAAACTCATTTAAAAAATCCAGAAAATTGCCATAACTTTGAGCCATGTTTAAAGTAAAAACACAATGGAACTGAATTTTTTTAAAAATTAGAAACATTAGAAACTGTAGACAACATTGTGCTTTAATACCCAAAGAAGCAGCAATCCCCTTTGCCCTATACATCAGCTATGAAGTTGACTTCTTCCAGCAAACCAAGAGAAACTCTGATATTTCAGAAGGCAGGGAATAAGACAGTAGAATTAATAATATTAGCTAAACAGTATAGCATTTTATGGCTTATAAAGTGCTCATTTGATTATTTTTCAATAACCTTGACATAGATAGCCTTCTTCCCATTTTATAAGGTAGAAAACTGCATAGCTTTAGTGGGAACATTTTCTAAAATATGAGATTTTTATACTGTAGAAGAGAACTAATTACTTCTTTTTGGATTGCTTTCTGTAGATTCATTTGTCAGTCAATGTTTGGCTAATACATCAATATAATGGATGACTGATTTCAGTACAGAAACACTCCCTTGGAACGAAAGTTCAAATTTCATCATTGGCTTGTAGAGAAAAATTTATCAGGAGGCATAAAAGACAAGTAAATAGCTATGTGAACTAGGGGAATAGTTCAAGCCTGAACTTATGAGGTCCATAAGCAAATTCCAGAATGCTGTAAGTCATATCAAGATTGAAGGAGAATTAAAAACAAAAAACATTAAGTACTCTTGGGTATTAGAACTCCACATTATTAAAAAGTTGTTCACTCTAACAGAAAAGTAAGAGACAGAAAAAAATAGCAATATATACTGTAATCAAACAAAATCCTCCAGTCTTCTACTTCTACCTCCTGGAGTTTGCACCTATATGGATTTAGAATTAATACAGGCTTGCCAAAAAATAAACTGTCTGGTCTTATAGCTTATGGCTCAACATATAAAAATAACTCCTGTTTTATTAATATCAATATGTAAAGTGGGCCTTATATTAGACAACCCTTATAATAATTTACAAAGAAGCATTATTTTAATTGCCTTACCTAATATCTCAGATACTCCTTATTTGAAATTTTTTTCTTCCTTTTGGTTTCTAGGATATCTACTTCTGGCTCTTGTTCTGGCTTGCTGACCACTCCTTCACTAAATTCTCAACTATTTTCCTGCCATCAGTTCCTTAGACATTTTTGTGCCCCTATGGTTCTACACTTAGTTCACTTCTTACACTATATAGTTTCCTTGAGAGATCTCAATCGTGCCTAAGACTTCTTTTGCTATCTAGAGATATATGGAGAAAGAGATGCCAGGACCCCTGGAAATTTTATTTACATAGCCTGGTCCTGTCCTTAGGCGACAGCTAAATGGACCAGAAATAAACATGTGGATAAATCTGATTCTCTTTCATAGAAGTTGCAGGAATGAGATATTATTCATTTTGTATTGTTTGTGTGAACTGATGACATGTAAACACAAAGCCACAGGGGCATCAAGTTAGACCTCTTCAATGTCTACAAAAGGAAAGTCAAACTGCAAAGAGAAAGATATAATAAAGTAGATAAATTGGGAGAAGCAGAAATAAGAAATCATATAAAAATAAGGAGGCAGGAGTGGGGGATGTGGCTCAGTGGTAGAGCGGTAACTAGCATGCACAATGCCCTAAAACCCCAGCACACCACACACACACACACACACACACACACACACACACACGAGGCAGGATGAGAAAGGAAAAACAGAAAGTGAGAACAGGAAAAACTGAAAAAAGACAGCCAGAGATATGCAGACAACTGGCTTCTAGAAATCCTAGTGGCCATTTACTTCCTGATCATATCCTTTATGACATCCAACTATTTAAGTGTTGTTTTGGGTTTTTTGATGACTTGGTGTTTTTTCCAACAAATTCTCATTTATGATGAGGTTAGAATGGTTGGAATGGTTCTCTTTTACTTATAACAAGAGTATGTGTCCAACATCTATTATGTGTATATCATATACATATACTTTTCTCTCTCTCTCTCTCTCTCTCTCTCTCTCTCTCTCTCTATATATATATATATATATATATATATATATATAAATACATCTTAGACACATACATTATACAGATACAAAATATAAAGACTTATGTGTATGTAAAATTGATTATGTAATAAAATATTTAAGTACACATACACACACATATATTTATACACATAAACATGCATTTGTGCATAAATAAGTACAACATTATACAAACAACATAATCAAAGCCTGAACTTATCTATTTTCTCCACCTCTATTCCCAAACCTGCTCCTCCTGCTGTAGAAAAGATCTGCCATTCTCAGAGTCACTGAAGTCAGAAAATTGAGATTCATCCTTGATTTCCTGAAGAGATAGGCTCAAAGTTTCCTTAAAATCTCTTCCAAACACACAGCATTTAACACATTGTTTATCTATCAGTAACTTTCTATTAACCATGAGCAGCCTAGGAGTTCAGAATAGGGTAGGGAGGAAAAGATACTAATTTTTAACATTTTGTTGAGTACTTACAATGTGCCTGGCATCTTTAGAAGAATAAGTTAATGAATCTAACTAATTTGAACAAAATTTATTGAATTATCTTTTATGGTGAACCTTATAAGAGAGAATTACAGGGACAATAAAGAAAATCCTGGCCCTCAAAGAGTTTACAATCTAATGTGCATATATGATTATACAACCAATGTAATTCTACATGATGTATAACAAGAAGAATGAGAAGTTATACTTCATATATGTATAATGTGTTAAAATACATTCTACTGTCATGTATAACTAATAATAACAAATAAAAAAGATCTATATAATTAAAAAAAGAGTTTATAATCTAGAAGAGGAGCTCTCAAAGTGCTCAGTATATTTATCTCAACAGATGATGGAAAATAAACCACCCTAGGAGAGAAACAGCAGCATACTTAGTTTGCCATAACCTCTCCACTAGAATATTCATCTATCTGAACTTTTCAGCTCATTAAATTTGATGATTGTAAAACTGCAACTTTACTTCTCTAGTCTTCAGTTCTAATGGTTCAGTATAGTAAAAACTGGCACAGATTTTCATCATGAGAAAAGACGGTACTAGTGTTTAAACCCTTTCACATGCTTACTTATCAGTTAAATCATAAAATATAAAGTTAAACAGAAATTTAGCAGTTCACATAGAAAAGGAGTGAGGCCATGTTTAGATTACTCTTTTAAGAATTCCTTTGAGAGTTTATTCTTTCTTCCTAAAGGCAGAGACTATACTGAAATACTCTCAACAATCTTGAACCCACTGACTTCTGGTTCTTCTACTTCTCCTCTGACTGTTCTTCAAACTGGGAACGGTAGCTCCTCTAACTTTGTTCCTTATAAAAACTGTTTGGGGACTGGGGATGTAGCTTAGTGGTAGAACACTTCCCTGGTTAAGACCTAGGTTCAATTCCCAGTACCACAAAACAAACAAAAACTGTTCTGGCTAATTTGGGTCTTTCCATATAAATTTTAGGGTCAGATTGTTATTTTTTTGCAAAATCACTCCTGGGATTTTGATGGAGATTGTATTAAATCTATAGATTAATTTGAGGAAAACCTCCACCTAAATATACTGGGTCTTTCAATAAATCAACATGAACTGTCTCTCCATTTATACAGATTTCTGTCAGCAATTTTATACTTTTTAGTACAGTTGCAATTTTGTTAAATTTATTCCTAAGTATCTTAAACTCTGTTATTGAGATTAGGATTATTTTCTAAATTTCACTTTTGTGATTTTTATTGCTAGTATATAGATATAAAATCAATTTTTTTTCGCTAGGAATCAAACCTAGGGCTAATGCTTATTAGGCAAGCATTCTAACACTGAGCTATACTCCTAAACCCAATATTTGAATGTTGGTCTTATAGACTACAACATTGCTGAACTCATTTATTTGTTCTAATAATATTTTTATGAATTTCTTAGGATATGTTACATAGCAGATCATATCACGTCATCTGTGAATAAAAGCGGTTTACTACTTCTTTGTCAATATAAATGACTTTTTTTCCCCGTGGCTGATTACACTGGCTATGACCTCTAGTTCAATATTGGACAGAAGGTAAGAACTGGTATCTTGGCTTACTCCTGATCTTAAGAGGAAAGCATTAAGTATGATTTAATTGTTTTTTGTGGACATCCTTTATCAAGTTGAGAAAGTTCCTTTCTATTTGTAGTTTGAGAGTTTTTATCATGAAAGGGTGTTTGATTTTGTGAATATTTTTCTGCATCTATTGTCCTTTATTAACACAGTGTTGTCATGTTTTCAGATGTTAAATCAACTGTGCACTTGTGAGGTAAATCCCACTTGGTCATGATATATAATCCTCCTCTTATGTTGCTGAAGTCAGTTTGCTAATATTTTGTTGAAGATGTCTGTGCCCATATTCATAAGCCTTAATGTTATAGTTTTTTTTTTCTTTTTTGTGGTACTGGGGATTGAACCCAGAGCCTCATGTATGCTTGGCAAGCACTTTTCCTTTGAGTTACATCTCTAGCCCTAATCCATTTTATTTTATTTAAAGATGGGGTCTCACTAAAATGCTGAGGCTGGCCTTGAACTTGCAATCATTTTGCCTCAGCTTCCCAATTAGCTGATTACAGGCAAGAACCACCATGCCAGGTCTCAGTTTTCTTTTCTTATTATGTCTTTGTCTGGTTTTGGTATCAGGATCTCACCAAATGTGTTAAGGAATGTTCACTCCTTGCTATCTGCTTTCTGACATGAGTTTGTGAAGGGTTAGTATTATTTCTTTAAAAAATACAAGTAATTGGGGCTGGGGATGTGGCTCAAGCAGTAGCACGCTCGCCTGGCATGCGTGCGGCCCGGGTTCGATCCTCAGCACCACATACAAACAAAGATGTTGTGACCGCAGAAAACTAAAATAAATAAATAAATAAATAATTTTAAAAAATAAAATAAAAAATACAAGTAAGAAGACTGTTTTTATCTTTACTTTTTGTGTCCTCTGTGCATCTAGCACAGAATTTTGAACAATAAATATTTGGACATCAATTGAATTATGAAAATAGTCCTGTAAGTGGTTATAAAACTATTTAAACAGTGTTCCAAGTATAAACAAAAAGGACTTTTAAAATGGACAATACTTAGGAAATGCTGTGGTTTGATTGTAGTTTGTATCTCCTCCCCCTGAGGTTCATGTGCTGGGAACTTGGTCCCTAGGATAGCCAGTATTGGGAGATACAGCTTTCAAAAGGTAGGGCTTGGTAGGAGGTCCTTGGATCATTAGTGGCATGCCCTTTGAGGGATTGTGGGAAGCCAGTCTCTCTCTGCTTCTAATTCAAGATGAATCACTTGATGTTTCTGATGTTGCCACTGTGACCACAGAGCCTACACAGTGCCATTTCAAATCCCAAAACTGTGAGCTAAATAAATCTCTTTTTTTCCACAAGTAGCCTATGTCAGGTATTTTGTTGCAGTGATGAAAAGGTAACTAATAGAGAAAACAACCTAAAAGTTATCTAAACAATTATAAGCTTAATAAAACTAAAATATTTACTTACTAGGTAAGAGCTCTCTATCAGCAGTCTCTGTGCAGCTAGGATAAGGGTAAAATAGATGTCCTTTCTCTAATGGGTATGGAATCATTCTAAAAGCTGAAAAAAAATACATATGTTGACATTCAATTCTGTCTTATTTACCATCTAATGTATGCTATAAATAAAAAACTTATCTTGGAGATATACTTTTAAAAGTCTTTATATAATATTTTATTTTCTTTCTTAGAGCAAGATTTTAGATGAAAGACACACACAAAAGCAAAAGAATGAAACAAAAAAAGAATAGGCAAGACTTTAAAGTAGAGAACTATAAGTGTCTGGACTGACTAGAGTAAAAGTAAAGGTACTGGCTGGAGCCTTCTTTGTCTCAGTCTCTTCACTATAATCATGGACTTAACTCCACAAGTATAAATTCTGCTCCTAACAGGAACCTTCATAAAACTATAATGTATATAATTGTTGTGGTCCTAACTATTGGCAATCTAAAGGAGATCTAACTTCACATGTGAGGTTCACCATGTGAACCTTAATCTAGTTCAGGGATCACCAAAGTGCACCCCTTTGGCTAAATAACTTTTTGTTATATTTTGTTTTGTTAGAGATCAATCCCAGGACATGGTTCATGCTAAGTAAGAAATCTACCACTAAGCACACCTCCAACCCAAACTGTTTGCTTGATTTTTTGCCTTTTTTTTTTTTTTTGCCTTTTTTAAGGCAGGGTCTTGCTAAGTTACCCAGGCTGCCCTCAAACTTGTAATTCTTCTCCCTAAGCTTCCCAAGTAGCTGGGATTACAGGTGCCCAACAGTGTATCTGGCTCTACACTATTTGTGTAAATAAAATTTTATTGGAACATAGACATGCTATTCATGGGTTGTTTCTGTGCTACAAGACTTGAGTAGATGTACAAAGACTAGAAGGCCTGCAAGGTCTGAAATAATTATTCTTAGTCCTTTACAGAAAAAGTTTGTCCACCCTTAATTTAGATCATCACCAACTCTTGCAGAAGATATTATCAAGAAATCCTTATTGATCTATTCCACTAAATAGTCATCAAAATCATGATAAAGTTTTTGTTTTTTTCTTTAGTGGTTAGTTCTAAAAACGTTTGTCAAAAATACAGATTTTGTTTGCCACAAAGTAGTTATTTGCCCAAACTTATTCAGCAAATCAGTTATCATTTGAGGAAATCATCCATTAAGATACATAAAATGGGGCTAGGGATATAGCTCAGTTGGTATAGTGCTTGCCTTGTATGCATAAGGCCCTGGGTTTAATCTCCAACACCACCAAAAAAAAAAAAAAAAGATACATGAAATACAGTATAAATCATATATTTATTGAAAATAATCATATTGTTATTGGAAATTCCTTATGTTTCAAGCAGATGGACAGGCATTAAAAATACATGCAAGATGAATGAGATAGAGCACCTGGTTTTGAGGGCCTTATAGATCACTGACAAAGTCTAATTACTCAAAAACATAAAAAAATAAAGCATTCAGCAACTCAAGTTCATAATCTCAGGGTTTTGTTGTTTTGTTTCATTTTATTTCAGTATTAGGGATTGAATCCAGGGACATTCTACCACTGAGTTACATCTTTTACCCTTTTTGAAAAAATCTGAAGACATGGTCTTGCTAAATTGCCCAGGTTGGACTTGAATTTGTGATGCTCCTGCCTCAGCCTCCTGAGTTGCCACCATGATCAGCTCATAAACTCAGTTTATTAATCTTATTATTGTCAATGTCAAGCACAGAGTACAACTGTTAGCAATACAGAGGTTAATACAGAGGTTCCCAAATTTTCTTGGTTCAAGGACACATGGTGCTCTTTGTGACAGTTTTACTTTTGTTTGTTTGTTTGGTTGGTTTTTGGAGGAGATACTGGGAGTTAAACCCAAAGCCTCACATGTACTAAGTGTATTCTATATTTTTCTTTTGTTTTGTGGTGCTGGAGATTGAACTCAAGTCCCCATGCATGCTAAACACATGCTTTACCACTGAGCTATCCCCTCTGCCCTGTTCTAATATTTTAAAAATTGAACTGGTTTTGTTTTGTTTTTTGGAGTAGTGGGAATTGAACTGAGGGTACTCAACCACTGAGACACATCCCTGGCCCTATTTTGTATTTTTGTTTAGAGATAGGGCCTCACTGAGTTACTTAGCAACTTGTTTTTGTTGAGACTGGCTTTGAACTCATGATCCTCCTACCTCAGCCTCCCAAGCCGTTGGGATTACAGGTGTGCACCACCACGCCTGACTTTTGTTTTGTTTTTAGATATAAAACTATTTTCCTCATGACTACCATTAACTCTATTCTCATTTTTTAACATGGTAAAATACACGTAATGCAAAATTTACTATTTTAACCACTTATGTGTCTAGTTCAGTGGCATTATATATATTCACATTGCTGTGCAACCATCATCACCATCTATCTCCAGAACTCCTCCATCTTTCCAATATGAAATTCAGTATACATTACATAATAATTCCCATTCTCACCTTTTCCCAACCTTCTGGCAACCAATGCACTAGGTACCTGCCTTGTTTGAGTGGAATCACACAACATTTGAGTGTCTGCCTCATTTCTCTTAGCATAATATCCTTGATTAGTACAATAGCACGACCACATTAAAAAACTTATAAACCAAAGGGGCATACATTTTCATTTTCTTTCTTTACATTTAACTTAAATGAACAAATGGCAAAATATCAACAGTTTCTCAATCTGCTTTTCTTAAATGGGGCATTAATATATTAAATACACTAACTATTTCTTCTACAATAAACCAAACATAATGCCGCTGAGCTCACTTTGAAACCAAACTTAACAACAAATCCTTACAGAAACACAGACAATCTCATTTGAAAAGTCTGCTCATGAATACAATGAATAGTCAGAGATTAGTATTACGTTTGGAAAAAAATACTTACTGCCTTCCCATGTACATTGCAACAGATTAAGAGCACCTTCTATTCGTTTCCAGTGCTGAAGATGAAAGAAAGCATAGGCAATTGCTTCACTATCACCTCGCTTCAAAATGTGTTCTGGAGGTAAAATTAAACTTTTCATCTCTAGTAAATACTGCAAGAATAACATGCACATAAACAAACAACAGAAAAAGAAATGTTAAACTGTGTTAAATTCAAACACCCACAAAAACATATTCAAAATGTTATAAAGCAAATTCATTAAAGACACATTAATCTTCATGAAATGACATAAAGGTCCTACAGAAACTTGTGTATAAACTGCTTATATATGCAAATTCTAAAAATCAGAATGTTCCTATAGGTAAAAATAAGGCAATACATGGCTTATGTGACCTTACTAAATACAAAATGAAGACTCAAGCTCAGTAAATAATGTGAGAATATTTTTATTTTTATTTTTTTTAATTTTTTATTGTGGGTTGTTCAAAACATTACAAATTTCTTGACATATCATATTCCACACTTTGATTCAAGTGGGTTATGAACTCCCACCTTCACCAGCGGAGCACAACAGACACTAGTATGGCAATATGTAAATCAATGGATGTGTAACTGATGTGATTCTGCAATCTGTGTATGGGGTGAAGGTGAGAATATTTTTAAATGTGAAATTATCAAATACAGTTTTGAAATAATACTTTGTGACAACATTCAATTCTTTTTTTCTTTTATTCCCATTTTATGGGTAAAAAAACAATTGTGGAAAAAATGCAATTAAATTAATACTTATTGAATGCAAACACTGTGCTTATTAGGGAATACCAAAAACAAAAACAAAATAATAAAAAAAAACCCTACCTGTTCTCTGGAGCTTCATATTATAATGGGAAGGTTTCTTAAGTAAATAAGTATAACCAAACTATGTCAAGGGTCTTACTAGAGGTACAAACAATGTACATGGCCACAAGGATAAGAAATTGTTTTTTGTTTTCATTTTTTTAAAAACAGCTTTATTAAGATACAAATTCACCTTAGAATTTACCCAAAGTGTACAATTCAACGTTTTTTATTATATTCACAAATATGTGCAACCATTGCACTTATTTCAAAAGGTAACACTGTACCCTTTTATCATTCTCTACTTCCTCATTTGCCTAACACCCTTAAGCAAGCACTAGCCTATTCTGTGTTTCTATAAATTTGCCTGTTCTTGACATTTCATACAAATGGAATCTTATCATATGTGGTCCTCTGTGGCTATTTTCTTTCATTTAGCATATTTTCAAGGTATATCCAGGTCATAGCACACATTGGTACTTCATTCTTTTTTATGGTTAAATAATATTCTTGTGTGTATATGTGTGTGTGTGTGTGTGTGTGTATTTTCAATTCATCAATAGACAGATATTTGGTTGTTTTTACCTTTTTACTATTTTGAATAAGACCGTTAAAAATATTTGTGGGGTTCGGGATGTGGCTCAAGTGGTAGCGCGCTCGCCTGGCATGCGTGAGGCACTGGGTTCGATCCTCAGCACCACATAAAAATAAAGATATTGTGTCCATCTAAAACTAAAAAATAAATATTTAAAAAAATATTTGTGTACAAGTTTTGTCGTGAACAATGTTTTCATTTTTTTTAAGGAATTACTTTGGGGCAAGAGTGCTGCGTGCATGATAACTCTATGTTTAGGAGATATTATGATTTAGGGTCTAGAGATAAACCACTCTATGGGATTTGAGCTAATATTTAAAGATGGATAGAAACTAGATAAGCAGACTGGGAGTAGGGAGTGAAGAGAAGAACCAAAGGACATATTCAAAGCACAGGCTCTTCTTGAAAACAGGCACTGAACCAGAAAAGCATAGCGCAAGATGCATGCATTGAAGGTATTGGTGAATATTCCTGTTATAGTCTATCAATTCTTCTTCATATATGAAACTGAATTCTCTCTCAAATGCTTCAGAAAAATACTCATCCTAATATTTTAATCCATAACAAAAGCAGTATAATCACAGTTATCACAAATCATGTATAATACTTTTAGGAAGAAAGATACAAAATTAACCACTTGTACGTTATCTTTACTATTAAGTGCTCAACTTAAAACAAAACCTTTTTAAAAAATGTTTAGTTAGTTAAATACTTCCTCCAAAGACTGAGGCCAGAATGCACTTCCCTTATATAACCAGTCTGAAACAACCTCTTTAGTCCTAAACAACTGGATGTTAATTATGAGTCATAAGGTCCAAACCATATTAACTTCTTTTGTAAAATATAAAAAGAGAAACATTCCAGATATGTCTCAGAAGAGATATTCTCACATTTCAAGTTAAAGTATCGCAGGCTGTTAATATAAACTGCGGTAACTATAAATTAAAGAGCTGAACTTGTAAAACACTTAAAGACTGCTTATAAGCAATAAAATTCCAGGGAGAAATTTTATATCAAAAGGTTATAGTGGTTTCAAATTTAAACCTTAGGTTATTAATACATAGGTACTCATCATATTGATAGATCTGAAATAATTTCTTCTTTATGAAATGTGCCTCTCCAATTATTACTGAGCTAATGCCCATCTTTAATTACTTTTACTCTTGATGTCTCTCTATGGCTCTGTCCTCAAAGTGTAAGAATGCAGTCTGCTCATCGATTTATTTTAGCAGATGTCACAAACTATGAGATTATTTACTAATCCAGTTTGGGGACTTAACATTTCCCATTCAGTTTCTTAAAGGAATGCAACAGAGGTTGTGTCCTGGTCAAGCAAAGCCCATTTGCTGCCTGGTTGGGTTTTTTCCCCTTAGTGCCTTGGGCCTATATTCAAGAGGGTAATATTCTTTCTAATCCTCTCTAATCCTTGCCCATTTTTTTGAAACACAGTAAAAGATCACTCACACCAGGCAGCTGTGGGAAAATGGACTCAAATAGCTGACCTCTGACATGACTCCTTACGCTCTTTGCAAGTGCACTAAGAGCTTCTTCAGTAAGATGCAAAGAAAATGTGGTAATCAGTGCCTTCACCATCATAAAAAGAGTATCTCATTTTCAGAAGAAAACTGTTTATTTCTTAAACCAGGTACTTTTGATTGAAGTTCTGCTTTATTTTATAGAGAAGAAAAAATTCCAAATCATTTTTAGAGAGTTTTGGAACCCAACAGTTTAGTTTAAAACCCCAATTTAGCATAATGATAACCACTTAGCAAATGTAACCAAAGTTATTCAGTTAACAATGATTCAGTAAAACATGCGTTTCAGAAACTATCAATTTGATTTATCAAGAAAACACTTTTTGAATAACTATATACCTATATTTTCACTGCTAAATAATCTTACGTGTCAATTCAGATAAGAATGAACAACATATGACATCCATTAGGAAATTATAATTCAGGATTTTATATTTTTTAATATTTTGCTATTTAATTATTTTTTATACTACCTTATTTTTTATATCAGCAAATGTGCTTTTCAATTTGACTTTAAAGCAAAGCAATTTTTCAATTTGACACTGAAATAAAATTTGGTTCCCAAAATATAAGAGAAATATTTCAATTTATGAAAATGTATCTAAAGAGCTCAGGGCAAGTTTATGGTAAAGTGTGTGCTAAGCATGCATAAGGCCCTAGGTTCAATCTCCAGTGCAAGCATGTGAACACACATATGAGCATTTAAAATAAGTTATAGTTTTATATTTATTTGATCACCTTCATAAAGTGATATTCTGGAATTTCTGCTACATATGCTGTAAGTTGCTGCACAATAAAAACTATCTTTCATATTCTACTACAGCATCTAGAATATTACAGTACCCAAAGCAAGCACCAAAATAATGAACTGAGCTGACCTGATATACACAGCTAAAATATTTTAAAATTCATATTTCAGTTTTTACTTAAAGATATGTTCTAACTCTCTGTGCAAATTAAAACCAAACAAAAACAAAAAACCTCCAACCCCCACTATAATATACCGACTCCATTTTTCTCCCAAAGTAGGATCAAACTGTTTTGAATCATTTTTTACTTCATACATTTTGTAATCTGTATCTATATAAATCTAACAGTTAAAATTATTATAGAGTAGTCCATTAAAAATGGAATTAAACTGGGCATGATGGCACGTCTATAATCCCAGCTTACTTGTGAGGCTGAGGCAGAAGGATCTCAAGTTTGAGGCCAGCCTAGGCAACTTGGTAAGACCCTGTCTCAAAATAAAAAATAAAAAGAGGGCTCAGTGGTAAATGTTCCCTGGGTTTAATTCCAGAATTGCAAAATAAAAAAAAATAAATAAATGTGAATTATTTTATAATGTAAGAAATAAGATCATACTGGAATTCACTACCATCCTTAAAAGGTTAAAAACAGTATCATTAACCAAAATTTGTAAAACGTTTTAAAAAAATGGTTTAAAAAGTTCAAGAAATGATGGGCATAGTTTTGCACTCTGAATTTAACTTAGTCTTTCAAGCTACAGACATGTCTATTTACCAATATTTATTGAGTGCTTGTCATATGCTAGGTGGAGTACTGAACATAAAATGAATAAGAGCTCTGCTCTTATTCACAGGGAATAGGGAGAGAAATATAAATGAGACCAAAAACAAAGAAACAAAAGATATGACTGAACAAACAGAGGAAAGAACCATTATCTCTACTTGAGAAAATTGGGACAGACTCTCTTAAAAAGGAGACAACAATGGGCAAGGGGTTGGGCAATGAGTAGGAACTTGCCAAGTAGAGAAAAGACTGGACATATATACAATGGTAGTAGGATATGATGAGACATGAAAGATTATTATGAACAGTGACACTGGAGATAAGAAGGCAGAAGTGACAAGGAGTAAGGCTGGAGACCTAGACTGTGAAGGGCTCCTATATGCATAGTACTAAGGCATTGGTTCTTATCCTGTAGGTAATAGGAAATAAGTAAGGCCTTTAAACAAGGTAAGATTTATTTAGTAGCTAGACAGGTAAGATTTAGTAGGTAGACAACTCTGGTGACAGCCTGAGTGGAGAGGGGCTGATGGCAGGGAGACCACTGAGAAATCTGCCTTAATAGCTCACACAGAGACGGTAAAGTACTGAGGTGATTTCTATATCTGTGGTGCTTAGATATGCATAGAAAATGTCTGGCAATATATACAACAAATACACAGAGGTTACCTCAGAGAATTAAAATTGGGAATTAGGGGGCTGGGATTGTGGCTCAGCAGTAGAGCGCTCACCTAGCATGGGTGGAACCCGGGTTCGATCCTCGGCACCACATAAAAATAAAATAAAAAGATGCTGTTTCCACAGAAAACTAAATAAAATTGGGAATTAGACGACTGGGGATTTTTTTACATTACAAACTCCTGAAAGTGAATTTTTTCCCCAAAACCATCCACTACTTTTATCATAACAATGGTTTCCTTTTTTTTTTTTTTTTAAAGTATAAGTAGTGAGTGGGCTGGGGATATAGCTCAGTGGTAGAACACTTGCCTAGCATGCACAAGGCCCTGGGTTCAATGCCCAGTATCACAAAAGAAAAAGAAAAGCATAGGTTGTAAAAGTGAACAATGGTCACCAAACGTAGGGATGACTAGATAATGAAAAACATTGCAAAGGTTATAATATGAATTGGAAATTTGGAAAGGACAGAAATAAAGGTTAATGAAGAGAAGAGGATAATAAAGCTATAAATCAAAAATACAGAAATAAGGAAGGAGAGGCAGTTTGGAGAAAATACTTAAAAATAAATTTAAAAAATTCAGTTTGAAATACATTAAAATGTCTGAAGTAGTCATGTCAGTAAGGATTTCCACAACCAGATAGAAACACAAGTCTGTAGATGAAGAGGGAAGCCAGAGTTAAAAGATACAATTTGGAAATTATTAGTAAATAAAATATAGCTGAAGACATGAACCAAAGCTAGTTTCTAATATGTGCTTCAGGATCCTCCATGCTGCCTCTGAATGACTCAATTGTTATATCTATAATAAATCAGAAAATGCTTGGGACAAAACTAGTTTTGAATATATTTTATTCAAATAATTATCTTAGTTCCTTGCTTTTTACTAAAAACACAAAGATTAAGGCTACTCTGGAAGCTATAACTAAAAAGACACAGTGCTGTATGATCAGATGATTTCTTTTCTTTCTTTTCTTTTTTCCCTTGTGGTACTAGGGATCGAACTCAGGGTCTCATGCATGGATGGTTTCTTTTATGACTCTAAAGCCATACCTATGCTTACACTCAAATTCACTTTAATTTTGAACAGCTTTGATCTTTATAATTTATCTCTAGATTACTTTTTTCTATTACTTTGTAAATCTTATAACAGCTTTTGACCAAAAGCAATATAATTCTGACCTGAAGTAATGATAATGCTTTATAATCTTCCTCTTAAAAGCAGAGGTTAAAGAAAAATCTCTCTGAAGACATCTGAAATTAAGGTACTTTGCTCTTGATCAGTCATGCACACAAAGAACCAATTTATCTCTGCAATTAGTGTTCTCAGTGCACATTCTATGAGATCGGACAGGCAGGCTGAATGCAAGAGTCTGTGAGGATATGTATTAGGGGGAGACTACAGATAGTTCCCAGATAGAAAGCAAACAAAATTGCTATGTGAATAAAGTAAGGAAAACATAATACTACCTACAGCCTCAGGAGTAAAGGGAAAATGACCTCATATGGAAGGGACAGGGAAGAAGTGTTACCAAGGGCACTCATCATAGGAAAACTCCCTTCCAATCATCCAACAGAGCTACATATCAAGAGATAAGCATTCCATATCTCAACTCTTCTATTTAGGCCACAATACAACATAATAGAAAGGCAAAGGTCTTACTGTGCTCTAAGCTTTGGTCCCAGACTTGAACACTACTTTTCTTGTTCTTTTACTTTTGCTGTGCCACTCAGAATCTCAATTCAGTAGGGTTCCCTCTTATCTTTTATATATGCCACTAATATAGGAAGTTTAGCCAATGAAAGGCAAACACACTGCTAAAGAGATACTATCATCTATACATGTATAAGACTCCTAACATCTTAAATGCTTCAATTCCTGATCAACCAGAATGGACTTTAGTTCCTATTAAAACCCCTCTGGCACTTATAAAAGGTATATGGTCTTTCTTGGCAAAACAACACTAAAAACAGTTTTATTGTAAAGTAAGAAATAATAATGTTAAAAAGCTACAGATATATTCCTAAATATATACTCAAGTTACAGAGTTTTTAATAAACAAGTTTTCATTATTGTTTTATTTTTTCATCTTCTACTTTTCTCTTTCCCTAAGGACTTCTATAAGGCACAAATTATTCTATTAATTTTAGTTTAATTCCTTTTTCATTATCTTTACCTTCACCTCAACACAATAAAGAACTCCTCAAACCTTACACATTCTAAGACTATAAATGCTAAAATAATATTCACAGAGAAAAAGCAAACTGGTAAAGATCAAAGGGAATGACGACTATGGTAATTAATACTGTTGCCTCATACTCAGACACTATGTTAAGAACTTTACATATATTATCTTATTTAATCAGAAGACACAACACTTTTGTAGTGCTTCCTATGCTGAGTTGGATTCTTTTTTATTATAGTTTAAAACACAAAGATCTCACAAATGCACTTTAATGAGTTTCAACAAATGTAGAAAAGTAATAAACAAATTAAGACACACAATATTCCTATCACCCCAGAAAATTCTCATTTGCAGTTAATTACCCATTCTGATCACTTGAGGCAAACACTGTTTTCATTCTTATCAGCACAGATTACTATTTGCCTTTTCTTGAACTTCATATCAATGGAATTATTCAGTATCTACTTATTTGTGCACTTTATTTTTGAGTTTCATTCATATTTTGCTTATATCACTAGTTCTTTTTCAACTGCTGAATAGCATCCTACTGACTATACTGCAATTTGTTTATTTACCTACTGATGGACATTTGGGTTGTTTCCACTTTGTGGCTGCTGTTAATAAAGCTGCTATGAACATTCATCTCCACGTCTTTTTGTGAACATATGCTTTCATATCTATTAGGAATATACCTTAGAGTAGAATTGCTGGGTCACAGCTTGAAGTATATGTTGACAAGAACTTCGCTTTCCACTGTGCATGGTGGTGCACACCTGTAATACCAGCAATTCGGGATACTGACACAGGAGGATCGCAAGTTTGAGGTCAGCCTCAGCAATTTAGCAAGACCCTATCTCTAAATAAAATATAAAAAAGGGTTAAGAATGGGGCTCAGTGGTTAAGCACCCTTGGGTTCAATCCCCAGTACAAAAAAAAAAAAAGAGGAGAGACAGTTTTCCAATGTGGTTGTATCATTTTGTAGTCCTTAGCAGTAATATATGAAAGTACTCTCACATTCTTACCAACATTTTATTAGTCTTCTTAGATTTAGCCATTCTGGTAGGTTTGAAGTGGTACTTTGCATTTCTCTGGTGACTAATGATGTTAAGCACATCTCTATGTGTTTATTGGACATTTTAATACTGTCTTTTGTGAAGAATCTGTTTAAGGCTTTTGCTCATTTCTTACATTGTCTCTTTATATTTACATATTCTGGTTATGAGTCCTTGGCCAGACAACCATATCACAAATATTTTTTTCCATATCCTAGTTTGTCTTTTCATTGTCTTACACTGTTTAAGATAAGCAGAGTTTTAAATTTTTGATATAGTCTAGGTCATAATTTTTTTCCTTATAGTTAAGTACCTTGACTTAGGAAGTCTTTGCCTATACCAAGGTTGTGTATAATTTTAGCTTCTACATTTAGATCAATGATCCATCCCCAAATAATCTGTGTATGAGATTGTTTGAGAAAAAGGATATAGATATGCATAGTTAGACACCATCTGTTGAAACGTTTCCTGTCCTCCATTGAGTTGCATTGGTGCCTTTGTAAATTGAGAGTATATATGAGGGTATGTTTCTATACTTTCTATTCTGTGATTTGTTTGTATTTATTTACTTAGGTACTGGTAATTAAATCCAGGGGTGCTCTACCACTGAGCTACATCCCCAGTCCTTTTCATTTATTAATTTGAGACAGGGTCTTGCTAAGTTGCTGAGGCTGGGCTTGAATTTGTGACCCTCCTGACTCAATCTCCATAGTTGCTGGGATTATGAATGTGTGCCACTATGCACAATCTGTGATTTTATTTTTTAAAGTAATTTTTTAAATTTAAAGATAAAAGTAAAACTTAGAAAAATGTGGCAGTAGTATGCCTATAAAAAAATCTTCAGTGAAAAATATTACAACAAACTATTGCTAGACCCTACATTAAAGCTGGACAATAGTGGCCAGCCATACTGGCCATAATCTTGGTAGGCCAAGACAGGAGTTTGAAGCCAGCCTGGACAATTGAGTAAGACCCTCTCTCAAAAAAATAAATAAATTTAAAAAAGGGTCAGAACTTCATGGTAGAACACTCGTCTAGCATGTGTGAGGCCCTGAGTTCAATCCCCAATACTGAAAAAAAAAAAAAAAGTTGGACAATACTGTTGTAATTGATGTGTAGAGTATTACAATAAGAATAATTACATCAGTCAGGTGCAGTGGCACATGCCTATAATCCCAGCAGCTTGGGAGGCTGAGGCAGGAGGATCCTGAGCCCAAAGCCAGCCTCAGCAATAGGGAGGCCCCTAAGGAACTCAGTGAGACCCTGTCTCTAAATAAAATCAAAATAGGGCTGGGGATGTGGCTCAGTGGTCGAGTGTCCCTGAGTTTAATCCCTGGTACCAGGAAGGAAAAAAAAAAAAGAACAGAACATTTACATCTACAGCAGATCACTGACATTCATGGACCTAATACTTAAAATTTCAATTATCTATTGAAGTTCTAAACATCCATGATTTAAAGTAACCATGATTTTTCTAAGACACATTTGGATTGCACTCTGAGGCTTGTGCAGAAACATAACTTACCTAAGCCTAGCAAAATCTTCAACATCTATAACTGACAAGGTTCTTGACTGATTTTCTGGTTTACTTTTCATAGGTGAAATTGCATGTGATTGTGGTATTTTAAAATATAATATACAATGATTTGGGGCATATTTATCAAGATCATCAATGGCCTACTGTAATAATAATGTTAAAATATCTGCTATAATCAATAAAACACTTTTCATAATTAAAAAAAAAACTGGGGTGGGGCAGAGCTCAGACAAGCATGTTCAAGAGCCTGGGTTTTTTGATTCCCTAGTAATGAATTAAAAAACTAATTAAAAATATGTAAGAGAATAGAACAGACATTTTTTAAGATGAGCAAATGAACAATAAGCACATTAAAACATGTTCAATATCACTGGTCACTAGGGAAATGCAAATAAAAACCATTAGGTATTACTTCATATCCTATAGGATAACTACAATTTAAAAAGACAGACAATAACAAAATTGAAACCATTAAATCTTGCTGGTGGGAATGTAAGATAAGTGTAGATACTTTATAAAACAGTTTCATAGTCTCTTACAAATTAAGCATAGAATTACTACTCTACAACCCATCAATTCCACCCTAGGTATTTACCCAAGAGAAATGAAAATATATGTTCACACAAAAACTTGTAATGAATGTTCAAAATAACATATTTACACTGGTCAAAAAGTGGGACCAACCCAACTGATGAACAGGTAAAATGTGGCATACCCATATAATAGAATAATATTCATACATAAAAAGTCACAGAAAGGAGTCAGACACAAAAGACCACATATTATTAATCCATTTATATGAAAATCCCAGAATAGGTTAAGTCCATACAGACAGAATTAGTGGTAGCCAGGGCTGAGGATAGGAGGAATGAAAGTGACTACTAATAGGTACAGAAACAGGGTTTCTCTCTGCAGTAATGAAAACATTCTAGAATTAGACAGTAATAATAATTTTACTATCTTGTGAATATATTAATAACCACTGAACTATATACTTTAAAAGAGTAAATTTTATAGTATACAAATTATCTCAATAGAAAAAGAAATAAAACTACTTAATGATTGCATAATAAAGAATATGAGACACTAAAATGAATGAAACAAGATGCTGTGGAATATTGAGAATATATGAAACATTTTCAACCAAAAAATTTAAAAAAGACTATTCTATAGTGGATGAAGGTACAGAATCCTTTTCTTGTTTGGTGACTCAGGAAAAGAAAAAAAAATTGTTGAACCAAAGCCACAGCCAGATAATGAAGAACAAGTCAAAAACCCATGCTTTTTAATTTTTTTATGGTAGTACTATCATAGTTACTATACACTGAAATTCATTCAGTAGAATAAAAATATCTATACAGGCAATCAAAAAGCAAATTTACAGCCTGAAGAGATTTATATAATCCTTCTCTCTACAGTCCTTCTAATAGTTTCCAGCTTTAACAAATTGCATGGCTCTAGTGCTACAGCCTACAGAAATCTGTTATAGCTATGTGGAAAATAGCCAAAAGACATTTCTTACTAAAATCCGTTGTCATTTTATTGCTACTATTCATACACCCATCTGACAAATTTGCATAATCAATTTGTAAGAATAAAAGAAGTCTTAAAAATAAATCTATATACATACAGAGATGCATATATATATATATACACATATATACATATATATTCTTTTTTGAAACAATACTGTTCATTCAGGTTAATAAGTTATCAGAAGTTTGAGGAAGAAATCCCCTAAAGCCCTTTATCTTTTCTTGCCTCCAGCTGGGAGTTAGGAAGAGACCATAACAAGAAAGGGAGAAAGAGGTCTGTACATACTTCATCACTTATAAAACCTGGCAAAAACAGCCACAAATTCCAGAGCTCTCCCAGTTCATGTAACATTAATATCATTTAAGTGGGATATTATTCAAGTTGATGGAGTTTAAAATTTCCTAAATTCAAGTTGGTGGAGTTTAAAAAACCTTAATAATTACTTTTTGATAACACTTGACTTAAAGTGTCTATGTGCAAAACAATCTAAGTTTAAAGCACTATATACTACTTGGCTGGATATTTTGATAGAGTTGAATTGTCAACTGCTTTGCTATTTAGTTGAAGGGGAAATGTATAAATTTTTACCCATAAATGAGAATGATTAAAAAGTGTTAAAGTATGTGTATACACAGAAAATAATTTAATTAAGTTATATTTTACATATGATAAAGTTTACCACTGTAAGTACAAAGGTTAATTGAAGATTTTCAGTAAATTTATACAATTGTGCAACTATCACCATGAAAACTTCTCTCCTGCCAATTTGCAATCAACTCCAAATTCCACCCTCAGCCCAGGAAACCATTGATCTTTTTTCTTTTTTTTTTTAGTTGTTCAATGAATCTTTATTTTATTTATTTATATGTGGTGCTGGAACTCAAACCCAGTGCTTCACACATGCTAGGCAAGTGCTCTACCACTGAGCCACAACCCCAGCCCCCATTAATCTGTTTTTTATGTGTATAATTTTATCTTTATTAAGAAATATAAAAATAGAATCATATGTTACCTTTTGTCACTGGCTCTTTTTTTTTGAGCATAAAGTAATTGAGGCTTTTCCATGTTACTGTATGTGCTAATAACCTGTTTTTTTTATTGCTAAGTAGTATTCCATTGTAGGGACACACCACAATTTATTCATTTACTTATCTCAATTATTTCAAGTTTTGGATTACTGTGACTAATTCTGCTATGAAAATTTGCATACAAAATCTTTGGACTTATGTTTTCATTGCTCTTTAGTACATTCCTAGGAATGGAATTGCTGGGTCATATGGTAAATATACAGTTAACTGCAAAACTGTTTCCCAAAGTAGCAAGACCATTTAATATGTCCAGGGCAATGAATGCAGTTTCTTCACATCCTTGCCAATATTTGATGTTGTCAATATTAGTGAGTATAGCTATTTTAATAGGCATGAGGTAGTACATTGTGGTTTCAATTTGTATTTCCCTAATGATGAACGTTGCTGAGTACCTTTTCATGTACTTATTAGCTATTCATATGTTTTTGGAGAAATACCTGTTCAAATCCTTTACCCATGTTTTTACTGTGTTGTCTGTCCTCCAGTTCCAAACACATTCTAGCTACAAGTCTTTTAATAAATAAATAATTAGCAAATTATGTTCTCCCAGTCTGTGGCTTATCTTTTCATTTTCTTATGGTATCTTCCTCCCCCACTACCCACCACCAGCCACCTGGTACTAGGGATTGAACACAGTGGTGCTCTAGCTACATCCCTAGCCCTTTTAATATTTTTAAATTTTGAGACAGGGTCTTCCTAAGTTGCACAGGCTAGATTTGAACCCGAGATCCACCTGCCTCAGCCTCTCAGGATTTCAGGTGTACACCACCATGCCTGGCAAGTTTCCAATTGTGAAGAAATCCAATTTACCAAGTTTTCTCTAATGGATCATGCTTTTGAAGAAATCTTTCCCTAACCCAAGATCACAAAGATTTTCTTCCATGTTTCCTTCTGAAAGTTTTATAATTTTATTCTTAGTCCATGATCCATTTTTAGTTCACTTTTGAATGAGGGAAGGATCTACATGTTTTGTTTTGGTATACAGATACCCAATTATTCCAGCACCATTTGTTGAAAGTTAATTGCCTTAGGTCAATTGATTTTATTTTATGTGAGTTAACTTTAGGACACAGTATTATTTTACACTGATCTATACTTTAAGCCAATTTTATACTAATTACTATAGATTTAAAATGTACTAGAATTGGGTAGGGTAAGTGCTCCAGTCTTGTTTAGTTTTCTCAAAATTGTGGCTATTCTAGGTTCTCTGCATTTCCACATAAATTTTAGGATGATTTTGTCAATTTCTACAAACAAGCTTACTTGGATTTTGACAGGAACTGTATTGTTATAGATCAATTTGGGGAGAGCTGTACTCTTAACAATTGGAGAGCTGTACTCTTCCAATATATAAATATATATACATATATCATTTTATTTAGGTCTTCTTTAGTTTCTCTCTGAATTGTTTCACAGAGTTTCTGTGTGTGTATAAACTAAAAAAATATATGTCTCTAAAAGCATTCTAGATTGTTTTGTTTTTTGCTTATCACAGTGCTAGGAACTGAACTCAGAGGTGCTCTAGCATTGAGCTACAACCCCAGCCTCCTTTCTCATTTTTGCTTTTTTAAATTTTGAGACAGACAATAAAGATATTTTAAATCTTCTATATTAATTAATGTTATTAATATTAAGTGTATATTTATATCTAAACAGAGTACATATGTGTTTCAAATAAACTAACATAGAAATGACATGCAGAACCTATAGTTCACATAAAAATGATATGTAATGATTTAAGTAAACTTTTTTTTTCCAGAGAAGTTTTAGGTAAATAAAAAATAATTTGATGGATCACGAGCTTGGTAAGTTTTTATTATATAATAAACTCTGATTATATGACCAAAAACTAACTAAATAAATTTTTAGACAGGGTCTCACTAAGTTGTTAAGGTTGGCCTCCAACTTGAGATACTTTTGCCTTAATCTTCCGAGGAACTGGGATTACTGGGATTACAGGCATGTGCCACCATACCCAGCAGCAATCCAGATTGTTTTTTTAAAGCAGGTTTAATCTGAATGTTAATACATATTACCTATTCAACCATTTAATTTTATAATTAGGATAACGCCTGGTATTGCTTCCACTAGTGTTCCCCCAATAGTAGTTTTGAAAATCAATGCACATCATAAATATTATTGCTGAGAGTACATTCTGCATGAGACAGTCTGAGAAGCATAACCATAGGAAGCAGATAGTTCATACTGTTATTACAGAGAAAGTTAAATACAAACTTTTAGACATCTTAATGGTGTATTTAAAGAGTTCTGGACAATAATTGTTGCTTATCTTCTCAAGTAAACAACAGATTATAAACTCACCCTGGATAATAACAGTAATAACAAATCACTTCTATAATGCTTTCTATGTGTCAGGTACTCTTTTAAGAACTTTAAAACTATGAATTCCTTTAGTCTTTATAACAACCCTATTGGTAGTGAATATTATCTTCATTTTACAAGAGGAAAATCAAATCCAGAGAAGTTAAATAAGTCATCCAAAGTCATACAGCTTAAAGATAGTAGAACTAGAATTCAGACCATTAGCAGTATGATTATAGAATTCATTCTCTTAACCTTTCTGTACCATGAGAGAATAGAGGATTTCATTAAAAAGTATTTGCAGATTTCTGCTTCCAGTAATGAGAAATTGGGTGATTCAGATCAACTCTCCCAGAGAAGTAGAAAAGCTAAATAATGGGGCTGGAGTTACGGCTCAGCTGTAGAGCGCTAGCCTCACACATGCAAGGGCCTGGGTTCGATCCTCAGCACCAAATAAATAAATAAATAAATAAATAAAGTTAGAAAATAATGATTTCTAAAAAAAAAAAAAGCTAAATAAAATATTTTTAAAAATCTAAATGAATACATCAGAGAACAAATAAATGGCAAAGAATTAACAGTCCACAGTCCAAAGACCGAAGTCCAGAGAAATCAGTCACATTTGGGTTTCTTTTACTGTGGCAGATCTGCTGATTCTATATGAAATGACTAGGAGGCTATATTCAGTCTTTTGGGCAGTTTTATAAAACTGAGGGAAGCCCTAGTAAAGCCCTGGTAAAACTGGGCCCCTTAAAGGTTGCATCCTAGGGGTAAGAGTGAACAAGAAATAAAATACAACTTTCACTGACTAAAACTGTTCCGAGTCATCTTGGTGGTCCAGAAAATATTAATCCTGTGAATTTAAGGTGATTAAAGTGATCCTAGCCTCTCATGAATCATCTAGGCATTGAAGAGCAAAGAAAATCCTATCTGGAAGAGAGTCTTATCCAAGGTTACGGCCTATTTTTACAACTTTTCAAACAAAGTATTTGACACATAGTCAAAGAAAACTAGGCACAAAACAAGACAACATAAATTTTATGCAAGAGAAAAAATAGATCATAGAAATGGATACGTCATAGTTCCAGATATTTGGATTGTCAGAGAAAAGACTTTAAAATAACTATCTTAAACTATTTTCAAAGAGATAAAAAATTACATAGAAAATAAGTGATACAAGAGATATGAAAAATAAGTGGAAATTCAAGAACTGATAAATGTTTCAAAGGAGTAAAATCATATAGTATATATTTTCTGATCACAATGCAATTATGATAAAAATAATTAATAAAAAGACAGTCTGTATTTTTGGAAATTAAGAAATAAATCTTGGGCTGGGGGTATAGTTCAGTGGTAGAATATGTGTTCAACATGTGCTAGGTCCTGGGTTCAATCCCTAGCACATGAGCACACAAACGCATAAACACACACACAAAAAAAATCACTAGATGGGATAGATACAACTCTAAACCAAAGAAGTCATAATAGAAATTGGAAAATATTTTGAACTAAATTCTATAAAAAATATTGCTATTTATACAATTAAAATTGTGCCTAGAAGTTTCTGGACTTAACTGGATATATTACAAAGAAAGCATACGGAAAATTCAGGAGTTAATTAAGTACCTATACAAAAAAATTCAGGAAAAAAAAATGAAATAAGCCCAAAAAGTTAAATGAAGGCAATAAAGAACAGAAATGAATCAACCAGAAATCAGATGATAGAAGGATTTAAAAAGCCAAAGTAAGCCAGAGTTTGGTTCTTTGCAAAAATTAATAACATAGACCCCTGGGGTATCTGAGCAAGGGAAAAAGAGTAGCCATGTTATACATTAAAAAAATGGATATTATGCTGGGGCACGTCTGTAATTCCAGCTACTCAGGAGGCTAAGATGGAGAGGCCTAAGTTTGAGGTCAGCCTAAGACTCTGTTTCAGAAACAAAATTTGTTTAAAAAGTTGGGGAGCTGGGGATGTAACTCAGTGATAAGAGTGCTTGCTTAACATGTATGAAACCCTGTGTTTAATCCTCAGTATTCAAAAAAAAAAGTGGGGCTAGAGATGTAGCTCAGTGGCAGAGTGTTTGCCTAGTACATGCAAGGTCCTGGGTTCAAGCCCAAGCACTGCAAAAATAAACAAATAAGTAAATAAAAAGTTAAAAATAACAAAAAAAAAAGGATGTTTAAGAAGGATGCAATGTAATAAAAGGATTTTATGACTTTATGCCAGTGATTTTGAGAAGTGTAATGAAATAATTCTTAAAAATATACAACTTACCAACAAATCCCACCATTATGTACAACTATAATGCACCAACTAAAAAAAAAGTGTCTATGTTTATACCTTCAAAAAAAGAAGAAATATACCACTTATAAAAAAGCCAACACAAGAACAAAATATTTCCATAGTTATGAGATGATTATTAAAAATTATATTTGTAATTAAATTATTAAACTAATGAAATGAAATTCATAATTCAAAGCTTTTCACAAAGAAAACTCCAAAATCATGTCTTTATCAACAATTTTACTACTAATTTATGGCAGAAATAATTCTAATTATGTATAAATTGTTCCAGAGAATAAAGAGATAAGCAAACTGTTTAATAACTCATTTATAAAATCAGCAATAAGAGGAAAGTATAGATCAAAAATATGAAGAAAAGGAGTAACTAAACATAATTAAAGTCAGAACAGTGGTTACTTTAAGATAAAAGAGTAGAAGTTATAATTGGGAAAGGGCAGTCAGTGGGGGGGGAAGCTTCTGGGAGCTGACTATGTTATGTTTTCTGACCTCAGTGGTGGTTTCCAAGCATTCGCTTTATAATGAATCATTAAAATGCACATTTCTGTCTATATGCAGGTACAATATAATTTGTAATAAAAATTTAATTTAAATTTATGGAACCAAGGTTACTTAATAAAAGAATGGTATAAACAAACATCTGTTGACTTTCATTAATAAACTTTTCTTTCAGTGCTCGAGATAAAACCTAGGGACTCACACTAGGCAAGCACTCTACCACTGAGCCTCAACCCCAGCCCTAGATTAAGTAATTTTCTTGACTATGTATCTTTACGTACTCTAAGAGGTTTGTAACTTCCTCTTCTTGGATACTCTCTTTTAGAACTTAATCTCTTTACTGTCCACTAGCTTCCAAGTTCCATTAACACATACTATACCAGAATCAATAGCTATAATTACAATTTGTAGAAAGAGCATCAATTCTTGAATATTCTATATTTTTTTCACATGGGGGCACTGTTTGTAAACTCAAATTTTAATCTTGGTTTCTGGGATGATAACACACTAAAAGTAACCAGTGATTTCTAATAATTGCAAGATGTATATTATAAAGGCATACAAAGCAGGTAGTTTCATCTGGAAACCAAATAAACATCAACTCAACAGTTTTCCTGGGAACTTCCACATCTGTTTTCTATCACTGATTATTTTAATCTATTTGTCCCCAGTTTTTGTGTATTCAGTCCTAGTTCAAAATCCAGACATTTGTCTAGAAAAAGCCTTTCTAGTAACAAAATTTTAATTTAGTGACCTGAAATTGAAATGGTCTTTTATTGAGACCAAGCTGTTGATTATTTCTTCTCTAAAACTGTAATAAAAAGACAGCTAACTAGGACTGAAGTGTTGCTCAGTGGCAGAGTGCTTCCCAGCATGTACAGAAGGCCATGTGTTGAATATCCAGTACCACCAAAAAAAGAACAGCTAAGTGAACATAGTTCAAATTTTGTTTTTGTTTTGGCAGCAATTACAAAACCTATAGTGAACTATTGCTCCTACACACCTTTCTAAATGCCTTTTAACATCTCCTTTAAGATGAATAGTAAGCATGAAAACATCAGAGTCTAAAACAATTCTGACTCAAATCATGGCAACCCAAACTTTGGTTTACATACTATTATCAATTAAATAAAATTAAATAAAGATACGATTTTCACTATAAAATTTCTCACTTTTGGAACATGAGGATTAAATTCCACAGCTCTATGAATTGCTTCCACAGCATTAATTTCTGCTGTGCTTAATCCTCTTCTGGAGGCTGTTTCTGGAGAGAATCTGTAAGAAAAAAACACAAAATGAAGAAATGAATAACAAAAGAAAAAAAAAATATGGATTTAGACCATAATATAGTTCTCTAAATCAAAGGATTCTGGAAATGACTAAATTCAAAACCAGATAACTACTAAGAATGATAGTTAAAGCCTTCTGGTTCAAAATATAAAAAACAAGAAAGCATAAGGAATGAAAATTTTCAAACTTAGGTAGAGAAAGCATTCAGAAGTTCGTTGAAGGCACACTAGGGAAAGGTAAGAAATTCCACACAGGGACATCCAGAGAATCTCATGAAATATAAGTATATTCATATCAAATTTTTTATCTGAGAAGAAATAAACTATAATACTTCATTCTAATTAATATCAAGGCATAGTAATATAAAGTGAAAAACAATGGCCACCATTTGATTAGTCTCTGATTTTCTTTTTTTGAGACACTGTACCCAACCAGTTTCTGAATATCTTACCTGCAGAATAAAGAAAATTCACTAAGAGCAGTCAAAAACACAAGGAAAACAGAATAACACAATCCTAATATAAGAACAGACAACATGAAACCTATTTATCTATCATACTGCTTACTTATTAAAGCTATTATTTATCTGTACTTTCTTTCTAGATACTGGTTTAGGCACTCCATAATTACGTAATCCTCATACAACCACCCTACAGTACTATTCTCATTTTACAGATGAGGAAAAGACTCAAAATAATTAACCTAGCAAAAATCCTACAGCTAGTATATTATAAAGTTTAAATTTAAGTCTCAGTTTATTTAGCTCTAAAAATCTCTCTCCACTACCCAAAGTGAGAAGCCTCAAAGTCACAAAGGATCAAAGGTTATTTAGAAGAAAGCAGAGAGGAAGATCATAGTTTTAAAAGTCAGTAGAGGTAAAACGTAATATTGAAATTAGCATTCTTCTCAAATAATTGTAGTTTTCTACTTGCCCAGTATGCACAAGGCCCCAGGTTCAATCCCTAGTACTGAAAATAAATAAATAACAAAAATGAATCAAATAATTAGTTTTCATAACTACTTACTTATCTGAAACAGTCCTTGTTTTCAACAGTGCTGCTGTATAACAGATTGCTGCTGACTTTGGAAGGCTTATATCTGAAATAATAATTTGAATTCAGATAAAAATTACAAAAATGTGTTAACATAATATTTTCATAACAATAACTCATAATACAAATTCAACACATGTCATATAGTAGCAGAAGCCACCTGGACACATAGTTGGAAGACCTGAGTTTTGAATTCTGATTCTTCTATTTATTAGTTATGTATCCTTGAACCAATAGCAACTTCTTTGATCTTAGTTTTCTCAAGACAGAATGGTACTTTCTGACAGATGAAATTATGTCTATTAAAGCCCTCCACACAATGGTGACAAGTACTCAACAAATGTTTATAATAACTTTTTTACAGTAAGACTGTTCATGGAGAAAGCCACTGTATAATTAGTACTATGCAAAAACTCCACCTATTCATAGAGTAAAACTAAGATTAGAAAAAAATTACTAGTTAAATCCAGGTTGATACAACCAAGGATGATTTTTACTTTTTCTTTTTCCTAAATGAAAAATAAATTAATCTGGACCTATAAATAAACAATATAAACCCTTTTTAAAACGAATGTCTGAAATATTGTTATCAAAAGAGTAAAATTTAGAACTTGTTGATGATTTCAGTTCCAGAGTTACACTAGCAAATGGAGAAGTAAATTTGGAAGGAAGTAAGTTTGGCTTCAACTACTTAAGGATTCTAGAATGGAAAAAACTGGGATTCATGAAAACTGAAAACACAGAAGCAAATCAACTTAGACAGACTTTACTTGTTTTATTTTTAACGAATCAGACCCTATTCTGATTTTTTAATACTCAGGCTCTATACTTGGGTTCAGCACAAATGTAAGTGAGCCATGCATCCAGTAAGTTACATATGGAAGGAATTTCTAAAAAATGTCTCCATGAGCCCAACGTTATTCTGAAGCACTGCCTAAGAATTCCAGATGTTTAAAAGAAATAAACTTTTCTTTCAAGTATAACACATTTCAAACTTCCAAGTCATGGGGATTCCTAAGCTAATGGGTAAGAATCTACAACAGGACAAGTGTGAATAAGTGACTTATATGTGTTTTGTTATAATGAAAGATATCACCAGAAATATTACGATTGTCAAGAAGTGAAAACTTGTGGTTAAAAACTGAAGTCTAGGGCTGCAGTTGTAACTCAGCGGTAGAGCGCTTGCCTTGTACGTGTGAGGCACTGCGTTTGAGTCCCAGCACCACATATAAATAAGCAAATAAAATAAAGGTCCCATCAATAATTTAAAAACAAACAAACAAACAATTAAAAAAAAACGAAGTCTTACTCTGAGTGAGAAAGTTTATGTATCTTTAAAATTTTCCCAATTCCGGGCTAGGGTTGTGGCTCAATGGTAGAGCATTTGCCTAGCATGTGGGAGGCACTGGGTTTGATCCTCAGCACCACATATAAATAAATAAAATAAAGGTCCATTGACAACTAAAAGAAAAAAAAAAGTTAAAAAAAAATTCTCCCAATTCTACTTGTGGTAAACTGTCTATAGTACAATAATAAAAATAACCAACATAGATTGAATTATTGTTATGGGAAGACTAATGAACAAAGAAGAATACCTGGGTTTAAATTCAGGATTGTCACTTACTAGTTGGGAGATACCCAATATTTAACCTTCTTAAATGTTAGTTTCCCAATTTAGTAACTCGAAGGAATAAAAACACTTGTCCTACCATCTTACAAGATTAGTATAAGGATCAGATGAGATTAAAATTGTGCTTTTGTAACTAAAAAACATTATAAATGTTATTAACCCTTTTTTAATTTTTATTTTTATTGGTTGTTTTCCCTCTCTACCCCATCTGCTGTTGTTTAATTCTCTCCCTTTTTTTTTTTTTTTGTTCCCTTTCCCCTCACAAACTCTTATATATTATTTTGTGTAACAATGAGGGTCTCCTTCCATTTCCATACAGTTTCCCTTCTCTCTCCCCCCACTCGTCTCTGTTTAATGTTAATCTTTTCCTCATGCTCTTCTTCCCTGTTCTTTTCTTAGTTGCTCTCTTTATATCAAAGAAGACATTTGGCATTTGTTTTTTAAGGATTGGCTAGCTTCACTTAGCATAATCTGCTCTAATGCCATCCATTTCCCTACAAAATCCATGATTTTGTTGTTTCTTAGTGCTGCGTAATACTCCATTGTGTATAAATGCCACATTTTTTTTATCCATTCATCTATTGAAGGGCATCTAGGTTGATTCCAGAGTCTAGATATTGTGAATTGTGCTGCTATGATCATTGATGTGGCAGTATCCCTATAGTATGCTCTTTTAAGGTCCTCAGGGAATAGACCGAGAAGGGCGATAACTGGGTCAAATGGTGGTTCCATTCCCAGCTTTCCCAGGAATCTCCATACTGCTTTCCATATTGGCCGCACCAATTTGTAGTCCCACCAGCAATGTACAAGTGTACCCTTTTCCCCACATCCTCGCCAGCACTTATTGTTGTTTGACTTCATAATGGCTGCCAATCTTACTGGAGTGAGATGGTATCTTAGGGTGGTTTTGATTTGCATTTCTCTGACTGCTAGAGATGGTGAGCATTTTTTCATGTACTTGTTGATTGATTGTATGTCATCCTCTGAGAAGTGTCTGTTCAGGTCCTTGGCCCATTTGTTGATTGGGTTATTTTTTATCTTATTGTTTAATTTCTTGAGTTCTTTGTATACTCTGGATATTAGGGCTCTATCTGAAGTGTGAGGAGTAAAAATTTGTTCCCAGGATGTAGGTTCCCTATTTACCTCTCTTATTGTTTTTCTTGCTGAGAAAAAACTTTTTAGTTTAAGTAAGTCCCATTTGTTTATTCTTGTATTTAACTCTTGGGCTATGGGCGTCCTATTAAGGAATTTGGAGCCCGACCCCACAATATGTAGATCGGAGCCAACTTTTTCTTCTATCAGGCACAGAGTCTCTGATTTGATATCAAGCTCTTTGATCCATTTTGAATTAACTTTTGTGCATGGCGAGAGAATGGGGTTCAGCTTCATTTTGTTGCATATGGATTTCCAGTTTTCCCAGCACCATTTGTTGAAGATGCTATCCTTTCTCCATTGCATGCTTTTAGCGCCTTTATCAAATATAAGAAAGTTGTAATTTTGTGGATTGGTCTCTGTGTCCTCTATTCTGTACCATTGGTCCACCTGCCTGTTTTGGTACCAGTACCATGCTGTTTTTGTTACTATTGCTCTGTAGTACAGTTTGAAATCTGGTATCGCTATACCTCCCGATTCACACTTCCTGCTTAGAATTGCTTTTGCTATTCTGGGTCTTTTATTTTTCCATATGAATTTCATGATAGCCTTATCTATTTCTACAAGAAATGCTGTTGGGATTTTGATTGGCATTGTGTTGAACCTGTAGAGAACTTTGGGTAATATCGCCATTTTGATGATGTTGGTTCTGCCTATCCATGAACAGGGTACATTTTTCCATCTTCTAAGATCTTCTTCTATCTCTCTCTTTAGGGTTCTGTAGTTTTCATTGTATAAATCTTTCACCTCTTTTGTTAGGTTGATTCCCAAGTATTTTATTTTTTTTTTGAGGATATTGTGAATGGGGTGGTTTTTCTCATTTCCATTTCAGAAGTTTTGTTGCTGATATACAGGAATGCCTTTGATTTATGCGTGTTGATTTTATATCCTGGCACATTGCTGAATTCATTTATTAGTTCTAGTAGTTTCTTTGTGGACCCTTTTGGGTCTTCTAGGTATAGGATCATGTCATCTGCAAATAGTGATATTTTAAGTTCTTCTTTTTCTATTTTTATGCCTTTAATTTCTTTTGTCTGTCTAATTGCTCTGGCTAGTATTTCAAGGACTAAATTAAATAGAAGTGGTGAGAGAGGGCATCCCTGTCTTGTTCCAGATTTTAGCGGGAATGCCTTCAGTTTTTCTCCATTTAGAATGATGTTAGCCTGAGGCTTAGCATATATAGCTTTTACAATGTTGAGGTAAGTTCCTGTTATCCCTAGTTTTTCTAGTGTTTTGAACATGAAGGGATGCTGTATTTTGTCGAATGCTTTTTCTGCATCTATCGAGATGATCATATGGTTCTTATTTTTAAGTCTATTGATGTGGTGAATAACATTTATTGATTTCCGTATATTGAACCAACCTTGCATCCCAGGGATGAATCCTACTTGATCATGGTGCACAATTTTTTTGATATGCTTTTGTATTTGATTTGCCAGGATTTTATTGAGAATTTTTGCATCTATGTTCATTAGAGATATTGGTCTGCAGTTTTCTTTCTTTGAAGTGTCTTTGTCTGGTTTCGGGATCAGGGTGATGTTGGCCTCATAGAATGAATTTGGAAGAGCTCCTTCTTTTTCTATTTCTTGAAATAGCTTGAAAAGTATTGGTATTAATTCTTCTTTGAAGGTTTTGTAAAACTCCGCTGTATACCCATCCGGTCCAGAGCTTTTCTTGGTTGGTAGTCTTTTGATGGCTTCTTCTATTTCTTCCTTTGTTATTGGTCTGTTTAAATTGTGTGTGTCTTCCTGACTCAATCTGGGCAAATCATATGACTTAAGAAATTTATCGATATCTTCACTGTCTTCTATTTTATTAGAATATAGGGTTTCAAAATACTTTCTAATTATCTTCTGTATTTCCGTAGTGTCTGTTGTGATATTGCCTTTTTCATCCCGTATGTTAGTAATTTGAGCTGTCTCTCTTCTCTTCGTTAGCATGGCTAAGGGTCTGTCGATCTTATTTATTTTTTCAAAGAACCAACTTTTAGTTTTATCAATTTTTTCAATGGTTTTTTTTGTTTCAATTTCATTGATTTCCGCTCTGATTTTGATTATTTCTTGTCTTCTGCTATATTTGCTGTTGTTTTGCTCTTCCTTTTCTAGGGTTTTGAGATGTAGTGTGAGTTCATTTATTTGTTGGTTTTTTCTTTTTTTTGAGGAATGAACTCCAGGAAATGAATTTCCCTCTTAAAACTGCTTTCATTGTGTCCCATAGATTCCGGTATGTTGTGTCTGAATTGTCGTTTATCTCTAAGAATTTTTTGATTTCCTCCTTTATGTCTTCTGTAACCCATTGATCATTCAGTAACATACTGTTTATTTTCCATGTGATGCAGGATTTTTCCTTCCTTCTTTTATCATTGATTTCCAGTTTCATTCCATTATGATCAGATATGGTGCATGGTATTATCTCCACACCTTTATATTTACTAAGAGTTGCCCTATGGCATAATATATGATCTATCTTTGAGTAAGATCCATGTGCTGCTGAGAAGAACGTGTATCCACTTGATGATGGTTGATATATTCTATATATGTCGGTTAAGTCTAGGTTATTGATTGTGTCATTGAGTTCTATAGTTTCTTTATTCAGCTTTTGTCTGGAGGATCTGTCTAATGGCGAGAGCGGTGTGTTGAAGTCACCCATTATTATTGTGTTGTGGTCTATTTGACTCTTGAACTTGAGGAGAGTTTGTTTTATGAACGTTGCTGCACCATTGTTTGGTGCATACAAACTGATAATTGTTATGTCTTATTGGTGGATGGTTCCTTTTAACAGGATATAGTGTCCTTCTTTAGCTTTTGATTAACTTAGGTTTGAAGTTGATTTTATTTGATATGAGTATGGCCACTCCTGCTTGCTTCCGAGGGCCATGTGAGTGGTATGATTTTTCCCAACCTTTCACCTTCAGCCTGTGTATGTCTTTTCCTATCATATGAGTCTCCTGAAAGCAGCATATTGTTGGATTTGTTTTTTTGATCCAGGTTACTAGCTTGTGTCTCTTGATTGGTGAGTTTAGTCCATTAACATTTAAGGTTACAACTGAAATATGATTTGTACTTCCAGTCATGTTTATTTATTTATTTATTTTAGTTTGGCTAGTTTTTTACTTTTTGGTTATTTTCCTCCCCCTTTACTGAGATACCTCCCGCTGTTAGTTTTGGGCACTATTTTTCCATTCCTCTTCTTGTAGAATTTTGCCCAAAATGCTTTGTAGTGCTGGTTTTCTGGCTGCGAATTCTTTTAGCTTTTGTTTATCCTGAAAGATTTTAATTTCATTGTCAAATCTGAAGCTTAATTTTGCTGGATACAGTATTCTTGGTTGGAATCCATTATTTTTCAGCGTTTGAAATACATTGTTCCAGGATCTTCTCGCTTTCAAAGTCTGTGATGAAAAATCAGCGGTTAACCTAATTGGTTTACCCCTGAATGTAATCTGCCTCCTTTCTCTCGTAGCTTTTAATATTCTCTCCTTGTTCTGTATGTTGGCTATCTTCATAATTATATGTCTTGGAGTTGGTCTATTACGGTTTTGGATGTTTGGGGTCCTGTAGGCTTCCAGGATTTGGCAATCCATTCCATCTTTCATCTCTGGGAACTTTTCTAGGATTATTTCATTTAATAAGTTGTCCATTCCTTTGGTTTGAACCTCTGTGCCTTCTTCTATCCCAATGACTCTCAAATTTGGTTTTTTTATGAGGTCCCATATCTCTTGGATAGATTGCTCGTGGGATTTAAGCATCTTTTCTGTGTTGACTATATTCTTTTCAAGTTGATAAACTTTGTCTTCATTATCTGATGATCTGACTTCTACTTGATCTAGTCTATTTGTAATATTCTCGTTAGTGTTTTTAATCTGGTTTATGGTTTCTTGCATTTCTAAAATTACTGTTTGGTTTTTTTTTAAGATCTCTATCTCCTGGTAAAGTTCATTCTTTGCAGTTTGAATTTGTTTGTTTAGTTCATTTTCAAAATATACTTTCAATGCTTGGACTTGCTGTCTCATGTCTTCTCTAATATTCCGTTCCATCTGAGTTAGGTATGCCTTGATTTCCTTCCCTGTCCATGTTTCTGATGCTTCTAGGTCCTCCTGTAGATTTAAGTTGTCCTGCATTATCTGTAATCCTTTTTTCCCTTGTTTTTTCATGTTGTTCACGTTACTTTCCAGCTCTGTTTGACTGCTTTGTAACTGCTTTCTCCTATACATTTGTTTTGGCTTTGTATATCTCTGTTGTCTCTCCTTTGTGGTGGGAGATTATGCCTAGAGATGTTGGGCTTTATTGTACTTTAGAGCTGGTTCATTCAATTTATAAAGGGCTTCCGGATTTTGTATGCATATAGTGATTTGTTGTTTGTTCTTAGGACTTTAGGTTAGGTGCTATGAAGGTATAAGGGTTAGTATGTCTTGGCTACTTTAGAAGATTGCTCTACTGAAGGGGGATACTAACCGTCGATTGGATCAGGGTGTTGTTAGTAGCTAGATATTTAGGAGCACTATAGATGGCCTCGAAACATTCACCTATTTGCATTTAGACAGTTACACGAAATGGAGGATGTAATGCTTGGGATGAAAGTTGGGGGGAAGGGAAAGGAAAGTGTTCTTGAAAAGAAAGAAGGAGAGGGAGATTGATAGCATAGAGGAGAATGGACAGAACAATAAAACTTGGAAGGGGAAAGAAAGAGGGGAAAAGGGAGAGAAAAATTAAAATAAAATAAAATAAGAAATAAAATTAGGTCTTAGCGATACATTTTCTTCTCTTCCCGTAGGCAAAGCTGTGCCCTCCGGGCTGAGTTTTGCCCTCAATGTGTCGACAGTCTCAATCCTGTTGGTCCAGAGCCGTTTCACTTCTACAGCCCCTCCTCCCCTTCCTCCTGCCAGCCAGCCAGGTCCTGCTCACCGGAGGCGGTTCCCCAGGGATCTGGTTACACTTTCAGCCCCACCGCGTGCCCTATGTCCCGAACAACTGAGCACTCTCTCTGTCATTCATCTAAGCCCCAGTGCTGTGGAGCTGTGGTCTGGGAGTCAATAGTTTAATTTTTCCGGACCCCTTTGGTGGGCACACCCTCGGAAGCTGGCGGCTAAGACCTTTGGTGTCGCCTCTGGTGGTAATGGGAGTTGGGGA
This sequence comes from Marmota monax, assembly GCF_021218885.2. NCBI lineage: Eukaryota > Metazoa > Chordata > Mammalia > Rodentia > Sciuridae > Marmota > Marmota monax. The sequence goes on along the minus strand of NW_026693476.1, from coordinate 6,691,563 downwards.
TCGAGGATCCCCTCTGCTTCCCTCAGCCCCTACAATCACGACCACTCCGCTGGTGGTAGGAGGAGTTGGGGGTCTGGAGTGTCCTCTTTTTCCCTCCTCCCCTACCGTCACACCCTCTCAGTTGGCGGTTGGGGGAGTTGGGGGTGGGGAGTCTTCTCTGCTTCCCTCCACCCCTACAGTCACGCCCACGTCACTGGCATTAGGGGGAGTTGGGGGTCGGGAGTCCCTTGGCCCTTACGGTCGCGCCCACGGAGAGATTTTTGAAGTTTCCCGGTTGTTTGTATCTGATGTGGGTGGGAGTCACACACCTGCTAAAGTAGATTCCGCTGGGAAGGAATCTCGTTGGCCAAACTTTGGTGACTTCCCCTCTCTGCTATGGCGGGCCCCTGGCTCCTTGCCGGAGTGTCCGAAGGGAGGGGTGGAACTGGCTTGTCTCTGGTCTGACTCAATCTCTGGTTTTAGTTCCCAGTTCGCTATTTCATAAATGCTTGGTTAGATTCCCTTCATGTCGCCTCCTGAGCCGGGCGGGCGGGGCTGTTCACGGAGCCGAGTGGGCGGGAGGGCCATTCGCCGGGTGGGCGGGGCCGTTAGCAGAGCCGGGAGGGCAGGGGGCCATCTGCCGGGCCTGGCGCGGACCCTTCTCACTGCGCCGCCAGGGGCCACTTGCAGAGCCGGGCAGGCGGCGGCCGCGGGACTGGACCTCTGCGCCGCGTGGTCAAGATTCACTCGTCTGGGACAAACTGTCACCTCTAATAAACTTACTAATTCCCAGCAGGTCTCCTTTCAGCGGAATTTTGCTAGAAGCTCCTCAGTAGGTAGAATTTAGGTGTATTAATGGGTCTTTCTGATCCCGTTAATGTGGAGATACTGAAAGTGCTGCTTCCTCGCTGGCCGCCATGTTGGATCCCCTTTTTTTTTTTAGGAATTAGGAATTAAACCTAGAAGCCTTTACTACTGAGCTACATCCCCATGCTTTTTCTTTTAACTTAAATCTTTTTTTTAATCTTTATTTATTTATCTTTATGTGGTGCTGAGGCTCAAACCCAGTGCCTCACATATACTAGGCAAGCACTCAACCACTGAGCCTCAACCCTAGCCCCCCGTACCTTTATTGTTCTTTTTATTATTCTCAGACACGGTCTTGCTAAGTTATTCAGGCTGGCCTCAAATTTGTGATTCTTTTGCCTCAGCTTTCCAAGTAGCTAGGATTATAGACATGCAACCCCATATGTGGTTTCTGAATTAGTCTTTATAAATACTGTTAAGCAACTTCTGTTAGCTTTCCTTGATATTCAAATGAGTATAAAAAAGAGGCACCCTACTATGTGCACAGCATTTACACTTTTCCAATTATCTCATGCAAGTCATGCTGTCTTCAATGTAACCAATGTTCATCTGTTTATACATTTCACTAAAGTGTAAATCCTACGATGATGAAATCCATTTCTTCTTGTTCACATTTTATTCCAAAGTGCTTCATTCCTATTAGACACTCAATAAACCAAATTTTTTTTCTTTTGGTGGTGGTGCTGGAGATCGAACCCAGAGCCTTGTGTGTACAAGGCAAGCACTCTACCAACTGAGCTACATCCCCAGCCCAAAAGAATAAATCTTGACAGAAGAAAAAGTTCCTCCTTGTAGGCTTTTGCTACCAAAAGTCCTGATAAAAAAAGATACTTAATAGCAATTTGTACTTACACATACTAAATACTGACTGGTAAGAATAGAGAAAATTAGAGAAATACTAGAATGGTATCATATTTATGAATACATAATTTAAAAGAAAATCCTTTAACATACTATCAATTAAGACAAAAAACTCACCATCATATTTTGCTAGGACTGCCTGAACATCTGCATAGGCCTGTAATTCTAAAAGTGATTCTAAGAGATTTTCATGGATGTTCAACATGGTAAGAGGAGGAAATTCTTTCATCAACTGTATATTGAAAGAAAAAAAAGAGATTAAAATTAGAACAGAGGAACTTTCACTAAAGTTGAAATTCTTTTGCTTCTTTACAAAACTGTAGAGACTCAGTCCTTAAAAAAATGTATGTATATTAGGAGTTGGGGCTGTAGTTCAGTGGCAGAATGCTTGCCTAGCATGTGTGAGGCACTGGGTTTGATCCTCAGCACCACATAAAAATAAACAAAGGCATTCTGTCCATTTACAACTCTAAAAAACAGATTTTAAAAAAAGTATGTGTATTAAATAAATAGCATTATAAAACCCACCAATTAAAAAACAGTAATTCTGTATCAAAATAACTGGTAACTTCAACTACATTTTATTTTTAGAGGAATCCATATAACAGTTTCAGTTATCAAACTTACTTACATCTCTCATTATTTTCACTGCTTCTCTTATTCTTCCTAATTTTCTTGCACACATTGCCAATCTTCTTTTAATATATACTAGCACATTGGTATCTCTCCCTATATAAAAAAACAAAAAGTAACACAATATTACTTTCATATTATGGCCTGTTATTTCACTAGAATATTATTTCTTAATTGCTTATCCTACAAGATTCAATTAAAATTAAATTGTGTCAAGATGGAAGAATATTTAATGATTACTGAATCTGGGTGAAGAATATTTTGAATAGGAATCTCTTACATTTGTTTATGCTTGAAGTTTTATGTGTTAAAAATTTATATTATACACACACACACACACAAAATATATATATATTGTGTGTGTGTGTGTGTGTGTGTGTGTGTGTGTGGTGCTGAGGATTGAACCCAGGACCTTGTGCCTGGGAGGCAAGCATTTTACCAAGTGAGCTATATCCTCAGCCCCTAAATGTTTAAAATATATGTTGAATTACTTTTGCCTCTAATAGTAAGTAATCTGAGTACAGTATATAGAATGTAATTTGTGTTTGAATAACAAATTTAATTTAATATTGCTGGAAAAGAAATACATATATTAAAGGGAAAATATAACACTAGCCTATTATTTTAAGTTTCTGCATAAATAATCTATAGTTTTAATATTCTCTATTTTTTTAACTGAAAAACTCAAAATGTTCAAAGTACAATTTCTATGACTAATGTAAACTTTTTATTAACAACTAATAACAAACTATAAAACTACTTCTAAGAAGGACTAACAAAATTCTGTAACATGTTTAATTTTAATTTTATATTATGTAAAGACAAATGGCATGTTTTTTGTTTTGGTCAGTATTGAGGATTGAATCCAGAGCTCTCACATGGTAGGAAAATTTTCTATCACTGACCTACATCCCTGGCCCTTTTTATTTTTTGTTTTGAGACAGGGTTTCACTAAGTTGCCCTAATTTGCCCTCAAATTTGTGATCCTTCTGCTTGACCCCGAGTTGACTTTATTACAGACGTAGTTTCATAAGTTCCAGTCTGCAAAGCTAAATATTCCTGCAGTTGTGTGTAATAACATACATTAATGAAACATACTGTAAACATCATATTTAACTTTGAGAGAAAACATTATCTAACTTTTAATTTCCACAAACAAAAGATTTAGAACTTAACTGCTAACGGATAATGCATTACATAAACATATTTCATTTACTTTCTGTTATCCACCCAAATCATAAAACTAAAATCCTCTGGCCATAAAAGGTAACAAGCAGGAGCAACATTCCTAATTCTAACATCTCTGGTAAAGTATCTCAATCATAATCAGAAGAGTATCCTTAAAGATTAGAGAGACCATTTGACCCAGTTATCACACTCCTCGGCATATCCCCAGAGGAATTAAAATCAGCATACTATAGTGATGTGGCCACATCAATGTTCACAGCAGCTCAATTCACAATACCCAAGCTATGGAACAAACCTAGGTGCCCTTCAAAGATGAATGGATAAAGAAAATGTAGTACATTGGATTGTTACTCAGCCATAAAGGAGGAGGAAATTATGGCACTTGCCAGTAAATGGATGAAACTAGAGACTATCATGCTGAGTGAAATAAGCCAATCCCAAAAACCCAAAGGCTGAATGTTCTCTCTGATATATAGATTGCTGATCCACAATGATAGGGGGGAAGGAGGAGTGGAGGTTCACTGAAATGGACAGAAGGAAGGGAGATGGGAATGGGATAATGAATTGGACATAACTTTCCTATGTTTAAATATGAATACACAGTCAGTATAACTTCACATCACATATAACCACAAAAATGGGAAGTTATACTCCATGTTATGAATGATATGTCAAAATACACTCTACTGTCAAAGAACAAATTAAAAAAAAAAAAAAGGAATGGAAAGACTTCAGTTGTTGTGGCTAATCTGATCCCAAACACAATCACAGGAAAAAAAAATTAACCAAAGAAAGAACCAACGTTACATATAAGGTTGGATTTTATGTTAAGAATCAGATGGTATGACTGGATGTGGTGGTGAACACCTGTAATCCCAGCAATTTGGGAGACTGTGGCAAGAGGATTTTAAGTTTGAGGTCAGCCTCAGCAAGTTAGTGAGACCCTATCTCAAAATTAAAAATAAAAAGGACTGGGGATATAACTCAGTGGTAAACCAACCCTGGGTTCAATCCCCAGTTCCAAAAAAAAATAATAATAATAATAATCAGAGCCACTCCTTGATGCTATATATAGATAACAGAGTCTGAAGAGCAAACAAAATGATGTCCTGGGTTGGGGATGTAACTCAAGGGTTCAGTATTTGCCTTGTATGTGCAAGTCTCTGGGTTTGACCCCAGCAGCAGAAAAAAAAAAAAGCCTCTATTACTGAGTAAGGATGAAGATAAAGAAAATACCATCAAAAGGATCTTCTCAATCAATACTAATAATCACGAGAATGCTCTCCTAAATACTAAATAGTTTTATATTTATGTTTCTCTAATAACCAGGTGTTCAATTCTTATATGAAATAAATTACCATTAAGTCTCAAAACAGCATATTTCCTTTCAATAACCAGAGCAAATTTAATCCTTTTCACAAGCTCTTTCTGGCTATTACGTATTTCTGTCTTACTGGCTTATACGTATTAATAAATTAGTTAAGTAAAATTTAGCTAATCTACAAGCACTGTTTTTATTATTGGTGGTCTGTGTTTTAAACATGCAAGATCCAATTATAGGTGCTAAAAGAGAGAAATAGAAGAAGATCTTAGAAGATGGAAAAATATACCCTGTTCATGGATAGGCAGAACTAACATCATCAAAATGGCGATATTACCAAAAGTTCTCTATAGGTTTAATGCAATGCCAATCAAAATCCCAAAGGCATTTCTTGTAGAAATAGAGAACGCAATCATGAAATTCATATGGAAAAATAAAAGACCCAGAATAGCAAAAACAATGCTAAGCAGGAAGTGTGAATCAGGCGGTATAGCGATACCAGACTTCAAACTATACTACAGAGCAATAGTAACAAAAACAGCATGGTACTGGTACCAAAACAGGCGGGTGGACCAATGGTACAGAATAGAGGACACAGAAACCAATCCACAAAACTACAACTATCTTATATTTGATAAAGGGGCTAAAAGCATGCAATGGAGGAAGGATAGCATCTTCAACAAATGGTGCTGGGAAAACTGGAAATCCATATGCAACAAAATGAAACTGAATCCCTTTCTCTCGCCATGCACAAAAGTTAATTCAAAATGGATCAAGGAGCTTGATATCAAATCAGAGACACGCCATCTGATAGAAGAAAAAGTTGGCTACGATCTACACTCGGTGGGGTCGGGCTCCAAATTCCTCAATAGGACATCCATAGCACAAAAGTTAATAACTAGAATCAACAAATGGGACTTACTCAAACTAAAAAGTTTTTTCTCAGCAAAAGAAACAATCAGAGAGGTAAATAGAGAGCCTACATCCTGGGAACAAATCTTTACTCCTCACACTTCAGATAGAGCCCTAATATCCAGAGTATACAAAGAACTCAAAAAATTAGACAATAAGAGAACAAACAACCCAATCAACAAATGGGCCAAGGACCTGAACAGACACTTCTCAGAGGAGGACATACAATCAATCAACAAGTACATGAAAAAATGCTCACCATCTCTAGCAGTCAGAGAAATGCAAATCAAAACCACCCTAAGATACCATCTCACTCCAGTAAGATTGGCAGCCATTATGAAGTCAAACAACAACAAGTGCTGGCGAGGATGTGGGGAAAAGGGTACACTTGTACATTGCTGGTGGGACTAAAATTGGTGCAGCCAATTTGGAAAGCAGTATGGAGATTTCTTGGAAAGCTGGGAATGGAGCCACCATTTGACCCAGCTATTCCCCTTCTCGGTCTATTCCCTAAAGACCTAAAAAGAGCATGCTACAGGGACACTGCTACATTGATGTTCATAGCAGCACAATTCACAATAGCAAGACTGTGGAACCAACCTAGATGCCCTTCAATAGACGAATGGATAAAAAAAATGTGGCATTTATACACAATGGAGTATTACTCTGCATTAAAAAATGACAAAATCATAGAATTTACAGGGAAATGGATGGCATTAGAGCAGATTATGCTAAGTGAAGCTAGCCAATCCCTAAAAAACAAATGCCAAATGTCTTCTTTGATATAAGGAGAGTAACTAAGAACAGAGTAGGGTCGAAGAGCATGAGAAGACGATTAACATTAAACAGGGATGAGAGGTGGGAGGGAAAGGGAGAGAGAAGGGAAATTGCATGGAAATGGAAGGAGACCCTCAGGGTTATACAAAAGTACATACAAGAGGAAGTGAGGGGAAAGGGAAAAATAATACAAGGGGGACAAATGAATGACAGTAGAGGGGGCAGAGAGAGAAGAGGGGAGGGGAGGGGAGGGGAGGGGGGATAGTAGAGGATAGGAAAGGCAGCAGAACACAACAGACACTAGTATGGCAATATGTAAATCAATGGATGCGTAACTGATGTGATTCTGCAATCTGTATATGGGGTAAAAATGGGAGCTCATAACCCACTTGAATCAAAGTGTGAAATATGATATATCAAGAACTATGTAATGTTTTGAACAACCAACAATAAAAAATTAAAAAAAAAAAAAAACATCAGAGAAATAAAACATAGACCAAAGAGAGAAAGGTAGCTTGGGGGGGGCGGGGGGTTCTTATGGATATAAGGCACAAATAAAGATTTTCAGAATAACAAAAAAAAAAAGGACAGTAAAAATCAGTTCAAATTTGCTTACTCAGTTGAGCTTCATGCTGAGGACTCTGGTGCTGGCACTGCTGTGATCGCCTATAAATTGTTTCTCCTGCCTTGAGTGCCTGTTTAAATAACCTTTCAGCATCTACAATAGTGGTTGCTTCTTCCTCGGCCAGTAGAACATATGCAGTGGCACAGCTATGAAAAAAAGCAAGCAAAGCAATTTGAAATAAAACTGTAAGGGCAAGTATTTTCTCTTGGGTATGTCCTTTTGCTCTAAACCAAGTTTCCCTTAGCTTTACCTATACTTTCCATCTCTTGGGGGAAAAAACAAAAACAAAAACCAACTTTATTAGATGTTTTAATTTCTTGGGGACATACTAGTATATTCATTATGTCTAATTCCACAATTTTTTTCAGTCTCTTATGTTTCTCTTCTATTCTTTCTTCTTTTTTACCTCCATGGTCTGACTCTGTGTTTTCTTTTTGTACAAGGGGAGAAAAAGGAAGATATATAAAGAATTGTATGAAAAGTAGTTCTGGCTACCATATACTACAGTGATCAGACTTGCTCTTAGTCACTACATATTCTGTAATATCCAACTCCTGTGGGCAGCTATGAAAGACAGTGAAGTTTGGGAAGAGGGTCTCTATGCTAAAGAGACACCTTTCATATCTGACTCAAAAAAACATTCAGGACTAGGCTTTTCCTTCAAACGTGAGTATTCCCTCTGCATGTGGCTCTATCCTCCCTTGGACTTATGCATAGTAGAATGCAGCATACTTCCCTTGGTCTGAATTCTAGTTCTTCCTTCAAACTCCTACCCTCATTCCTTATACCCATGCTTACCTCAAGTTTTCTTTTATTCACCCTACTAAAACAGAGATTTTTCTTTGTATTAGCCAGTCAATGACTGGCTAATAACATAAATTCATTCTTATTTTTGGATAAAAGAAGAGAAGGAAAAAGTTTCCATTTTCTTATTTTGGTACTGGGGATTAAACCCAGGGTTACTTAACCATTAAGCCACATCCCTAGTTCTTTTTGGGACAGAGCCTTGTTATATTGCTGAGATTGGCTTTGAACCTGCAATTCTCCTTCCTCAGCCTCCCAAGTCACTGGGATTATAGGGCCGTGTGCCACTGCACCTACTTAAAGTTTCCCTTTTCATTTCCAGAAATAACAAGTACCTCTCTTTGGGGACCATGTCTTAGTTCTGATAATATAAGCCTACACTATCCAGAACAGTCAGTAGTCACATATACTTACTGAGCACTTAAAACACGGCTAGTCTGAACTGAAATGTGACATAAGTGTAAAACGCACACAGAATTTTGAAGACTGAGAAAAATATTAAAAATGTTTCAATAGAACAGTGTTTATCTCAACAAGATGAGAGACACTATTGGTAAAAAGTACAAGTGCAGGCATGAAACAAAAGTGATGGCTAGATAACTATCACCATCAATTAAGGTTGAGAAGAGTCTTTCAGATGGAAATGTAAATCATACCATTTAGGCAAATAATAGTCTAAATTAAAGTATTCAATAATTTCACTAATCAGCAATAATATCTCCTATATATTACGTGGATTTCTCTAAAATATTAGATATACTGCTGCTTTAAACACTAGGTATCCTGCCATTTCCAAAACCAATTCAAATGTTTTAAAATAACCATAATAAAAATACTTTTTAAAAGATCTAGATGGATAAAATTGATGCAGTTGAATCAAAATATAAACATTATTACTTATTTATTTTTGTGGTGCTGAGGATCAAACCTAGGGCCTTACAAATGCTAGGAACGGGCTCTACCACTGAGCTATATCCCCAGTCCCTCAAGATAATTTTAAATTACATTATAGTTGTATGGTATGAAGAGGTTTTTCTTCTCCTAAAGCCTTCTTGTATTTATTCTTGCACCTGAAGATGTTAATGCAATAAATTAATTATATGAATATCTAATGAATCTTACTTTGGGGAATGTAATTTTCTTAAGTTGAGGTTAAATTCACATACCAAAATCACAGTTTAAAGTGTTTTAAAGTGTATAATTCAGAGACTTTTAATAAGTTCTCAAGGTTGTACAATTACCAGCACTACATAATTCTAAAACATTTTCAACACCCCTAAAAGAAATCCATGTCTCCCTAACTCCTGACAATCATAAATCTATTTTCTCACTTGATAGTATCCTTTATTGCATAAAAGATTCTAACTGATGAATGTAATTTATTTTTTTCATATTACTTGTGTTTTTTGGATCCTATTTAATAAACCACTGTAAAATCCAAAGTTGGGGAGATTTGTTCCATATTTTGTTTTCTTCTTCCTTCCTTCCTTTATTTACTTATTTATTTAGGAGGTGCTTATCTATCTATCTATCTATTTTAGAGGTGCTGGGAGCAAACCCAGAAGCAATTTACCATAAGCTACATCTCCAGTAGTCCCTTCAGAGTTAGCTGGAATTATAGGCATATGCTATCAGCCCATTTTGATCTGTGTTAGGTCAAACATGTTAGGTCCTTGATTAATTTTGAATTAATTGGTATGTATATGTGAGGTAAAGAGTTCAATTTCGTACTTTTATATGTGGCTATCTAGTTGTTCCAGCATAATCTGTTTTCTAAAAAGACTACTTTGCTCTCCACTGAATATAGTGGCACCTGGGTCAAAAATCAGTTGACCACAGATATCAACTTATTTCTGGATTCTCAATTGAAATCCATTGATTTAGGTTTCTATGTTTATGATTTAATTGCTGTAGTTTTGTAGTAAGATTGAAAATCTTGAAGTGTGAGTCCTCCAACTTTGCTTTTCTCTTTCAAGACTGTTTAGGCTATGCAGAGTCACTTGCAATTCCACATGAATTTTAGGACCAGCTTGTCCATTTCTGCAAAAATAGTAATTGCAATTTTGATAGGACTGCACTGAATCTATAGATCAACTTGGGAAGGACAGTGATGTCATAATAATATTTAAGTCATCCAATCCATGAAGAGAGGATGTCTTTCCATTTAAGTTGTCTTTAACTATCTGAACAGTGTATTAAAGCTTTCAGTGTACAAGTCTTGCATATTCTTGGTTATATTTATTCCAAAGTATCTTAATAATTTTGATGCTATTGTAAATGGTATTATGTTATGATCTGAATTTGAAATGTCCCCCAAAGGAACATGTGTTGAAAGTTTGGTCCCCAGTAATGTTCAGAGATGGGGTTCTTGGAACTGATTATTAGATCATGATGGCTCTGACCTCATCAATTTATTACACCATTAAAGGATTCATAGCTGAATGGACTACTGAGAGGTGGTGGAAAGTGTAGGAGATAGAACCTAGGTGAAGGGAGTAAGTTCTTGAGGATGTGCTCTTGACTATATCTTGTTCCCAGTCTCAGTTCCTATTTTTCCCTCTGCTTCTGGCTACTTATGAATTGAGCTGTTATCTTCTGCCATTTCCTTCTGCTATGATGTTCTGCCTTACCTCAGGACCAAAGCAGTGGAGCAGGTCAACCATGCACTGAAACATCAGAAATCATGAGCCAAAATATAGCTATCCTCCTTTAAGTTTTTTTTGTCATAGGGATAAAAAACTAACACAGATTTGTTTTCTTGGTTTCCTTTCCAGATTGTCCAATGCTAATGTACAGAAATGCAGCTCATTTTTTATATTGAGCTTGTCTCTTCAAACATTTTTGAAATCTTTATTGGCTCTAGTAGTTTTTTGTTTTGTTTTGGTACTAGGAATTGAACCCAGGGGCACTTAACCACTGAGCCACATCCTCAGCCCAGCTGAGGTAGTTTTGTTTGTGTCAATTAAGATTTTCTACATATAAAGATAATGTTATCTATGAATAGATAGTTTTACTCCCTCATTTCTAATTAGGATGACATTTTTTTCTTTTTCTTGCTCAACATCCCTAACTAAAACCTCTACTGCTATGTTAAATGAAATGGTAAGGGCAGATATCCTTGCCTTATTTCTGATCTTAGAAAACTTTCAGTTTTTCATTAATCAGTACATAGTTATCACTGGGTTTTTCATAGATACTTTTTTATCAGATTGATAAAATCTAACACCAATATATGATGATAACATTTTAAAAATTAGGACTGTAAGGTGTTAGATTTTGTCAAATACTTTTTCTGCATCAATTGAGATAATCATGGTTTTTATCCTTTGTTCTATTAATGTGATGCATTAGATTAACTGATTTCCACGTTTTTATCATGAAAGGGTGTTGGATTTTGTCAAATGCTTTTTCTGCATCACTTGAAATGATCAATGATTTCTCTCCTTTATTCTGTTAAGGTGATAATATCACATTGATTAATTTTTATATATTGAGCCATTCTTACATTCTAATAATAAACACCACTTGGTCAGGGAATATAATACTTTCAATATATTGCTGGATTTTATATGTTAGTATTTTCTTTTGGGACACTTTTCTTCAAATATTATTTTCTGCCTTTCTCTCTCTTCTCTAGGACTCACATTATGTATAAGCTAGTATGTTTGACATTGTCCCACAGGTCTCTCTTAGAGACTTCATTTTCTTTATTTCTTTATTAACTTTTGTTATTTCAATTTATTTTTTCTTGCTCCTTAGATAATATCAATTGAAATAACAAAAGTTAATTGATTCTTCTGTATGCTTAAATCTACTACTGAACTCACTACTAATTTTTTGTTCCCAGCAGAATTTTCAATTTGAGAATTTCCAGTTAGATTCTTTTTATTATCTCTTCCTCTTTATTTATATTATGTAATGGCAATACATCATTCTTATGGTTTTCATTAGCTCTTTGAACACATTTAAAATAATTTATTTAAAGTCTATTATAAAGTCCAAAGTCTAGGCTTCTTTAGGTGCAGTTTCTATAAATTTCTTTTCTTTCCTATGCTTTGCCCATATATATGTATATATATATATATATTTTTTTGTTTGTTTGTTTGTTTTGTTTTCTTTATAATGTTTCATTGAAAATGGGAAACCCTGATTATTATATTCTAAAAACTCTGGAAATAAGATTGTTTTGTACTCCATCTGTCATTGCTGTTTGTTGTAGTCGCTTGTTTAATGACTTCCCTGAACCAATTTTATAAAATTCACATTCTTAGTCATGTGGGGCAAATGAAGTGTGAGCTCTGTTAGCTTAGTAGTAAGTTAATGATTCGGCAGAGATTTCCTTAAACACTGAAACTCAAAAAAATCCCACAAAAAACAGAAGTTTTTGCAGATGGGCTGTGTGTATGTTGTATGTGCACACGCATACCAGGCATCTTTCAACTCTGCCTTAGTCTTTACTTCTTGCTTTCACACAACCTAAAGGTTAGCCAGACATGAGAGCTCAGGGCCTTTTCAAATATTTTCTTTTTCTAAAACTTTATTTATATATATATATATATATATATATATATATATACACATATATATATATATATATATATATATATATACACATATATATATATATATATATATATACATATATATATATATACACACACACACACACACACACACACACACACATATATATAAATATATTTTAGTTATTGATGGACCTTTATTTTATTCATTTATTTATATGTGGTGCTGAAAATCGAACCCAGTTCCTCACACATGCTAGGCAAGCACTCTACCACTGAGCCACAACCCCAGACCATTTTCAAGTCTTTTCTAAGCACATGTTCAACTCTGACCAAGCATAAGGCTTTGAGATTCCCAGGTATATGTGGGAGCTCTTCAGAGCCTTAATTCCCCAAAGTGTATCATTCTCCAGCCTTTCCTCATAAGCTTTCTAGCTTGTCTGTTTTTAGCCCCAGCTGTTATCCCTTGCCTCAGACAATAGTGACTAATGCAGTTACCTTTAAATGTTTTCAACAAACGTGCCCTATGTAGTTAATTCAGTTCTGAGAAATGTTCAAGTTAACTCAAATAAAGGCAAGTCCTTTCAGTTGGTCTTTCATGGAGCCACCACACAGGTTAAAACAACCACTGTTCTTTGATAAAATGATATGGATCTATACTTACAATGTGCACTACTGTCTTCAAGGTTAACACTGAGCTAGAGAGTAGATGATCGGGCCAGGGTATATTAAAGACGATAGGTATTTTCACCTTTGATTTAACATTCACTAGATTGCTGTAAACTTTTTTATTATTTTGATTGTGAGTTTATTCACTGTTTTTGGAGTTCACTACTCTACCATTTTTGCACCACTTTGGGAAAACATTCCTTGAGTGACCCCAAATAGGACTATATTTTTACTCTTGGCATTTATTTAGTATGTATTAGATTAATTTCTATTAGCTTAGTGCAGTGATGCACAACTGCAATCCCAATGAGGCTGAGTCAGGAGGATTATGTGTTTGAAGCCAGTGTCAGCAACTTGGATCTGTCTCAAAATAAAAAGGGCTGGGGATGAATCTCAGTGGTAGAGCATCCCTGAGTTCAATCCTCTACTGTCAAAAATATATACATAATAAATTAAAATAAATAAATAAATGTTTTTAACTTAGGGAGGGATTTTGACAGAGTTATGTTTTTACTTATTTTGAATCCTCTTCTTATGCCTTTAAGCCCATTAGCAACTGACATTCTCAGTCCTGAATGAATGTTCTGAATTAATTATTTAAATGAAAAACAAAATTAAAACACTGGCATAAGCATTTTAATACCCTTATAGTATTATCACATTCTCCATTTAAAAAAAATTCTAACATAATTTCTATTCAAAATCATATATAAGTTTTAAATTTCAGAAACAAAATAGAGATGTCAGTGAATACTGCAAATTTTATCTTTAGGAAGAGGGAACTATAATAGTATAATGTATAATAGTATAATGACTCCAAGGGTCTTAGAAACAGACAAAAGGAAATATAAAATCATTTGCCTGAGTTTCCTTTAAAACAAACTTATTTTCCATATAATTCAAACTTACTCATTGTTTAATTCTAAAGCTTGATAGGCTGCTTTGATTCGAGCTGGAGGATTTCTTTCCCTCCATGCCTTCTGCATAACTGTAGGAAAAATATTTCAAAAGTGGATGAGATGGTAAACATAAATAACTTTATGCAAAATATATGAAGAATGAACAAGGAGAGTAAATAAAGCTTTAAATAATATGTTTTTAAATATATAAAACAAGAAGTTGAGTTTCTAATTCACATTAACTTTATGAGAAATTTACATTAAACATAGAAGGTTTAAGTGTAATAAAATAATCTTTCTCTGATTTATTTGAATAACAACATATAAGGTATTTAACAAGTTTAATTTCATTGTTTATTATATGTGAATATTGATATATCTAAATGAACGTTAAAATTCAGTTTGAGTGATATTAGATTATAATCAACATGAAATATTCCAGTTCTGTTTTTATCATTTTCTAAAGATTCTATGGAACTGCTATAAATATACAAAAACTTAAAACAGAGTCTGTCTAATCAATGATTCACTCTAAGAAGAATGTGTGGATTTGCATTTTGCATGAAAAGCAGAGGGAAGAATTAATTTAGAATATAATACATCTCTGGAGTATGTCACCTTTAGCAGAATTCAACAAAAGCCTAAGCTAGAATTTCTCTGGAATAATCATATTAGTTTTGCTACCATTCACTATACTAAAATAAAGATATTACACTAAGTAACATTTCTTAAAAATTAAAAGAACAAACAAACAAAATGAAGATATCTGGCTTAGTTTAAGTTTGACAAGAAAAACAAGGAACCTATGAGTGTTGATTTTGGAACAAAACCCACCTCTGTCCAGAAAGAATAATGTGGAAAATGTTTGATTTTTCCCTTGGAAAGAAAATATTAGTGTTGGCTTAGAAAAGGAGACAATATATTCCACTTGTGTAACAAAAAATTCTTTTCTCATATCAAACATGTCACCAGCTAGCTGCAGCTAATGCTTCCTGAACTTGACAAATTGATGCAAGGCAGCATCCATCTGATTCTAAGTAAAGAACATTATTCTGTTGAAACTCTAAAATATTACATAAAAATAGAGCATAATATTAGATTTGCTATTTCTGATGATAGGGCTCTTTTCTATAAGTTATATGATGTTTACAAGTCAAATTTTAATACTAAATCTTTACCAACATTTTAAAGAGTTACTTGATATTCAGGTATATTAAGTACATATCAATTTCTTTAACCAATTCCCTTTTGATGGACAACTAAGTTATATCCAATACTTTGCTAACAAAGAACTGTGATAACAATCTTTCAGTGTCTATCTTTGCATAGCTGATCAAATATTTCCTTTCTAGAAATAAAAGGTTCTGGACAGACATATGTCTCCAAATTCCTCTCAACAATATCATATTAATTTATACTCTCACTTTATAGGAGAATGATAATTTCCATACTTCCTTAACAACCAACTACAAAAGTTGAGCATCCCCAATCCAAAAATCCCAAATCTGAAATACTCCAAAGTAAAGAACATTAACCTCAGGTGGGCAATTCCACATGTGACCTCATGTTCTTGCAGTCAAAACACAGGTACACTAAAAATACTGTATGAAATTACCTTCAAGCTAAGTGTATAAAGTGTACATGAAATATAAGTGAATTTTATGTTAGGACTTGAGTCCCATTCCCAACGTATCTCCTTATATATTTGGAAATATTCAAAAATTTTTAAAAATCTGAAATCCAAATATTTATGGTCTCAAGTATTTCTTATAAGGAATATTCAACCTGCCTTATCAATCTTTGCTAATATGTGAAAACAATCTCATTTTTGTTTTTTTTTTAATTTTTCTATTGAGGTTATCTCATCTACTTTTAAGTAATTTTTCTTATTTTTCTGTTTTCAAATGCTCTATCTGGCCTTTCAAGATTATTCTTCATAACCCAAGTCAGTCCTAACTCTAAGGGGAAAAGGGAAGTAGAGGAAGGAAAAAAAATGTGCATTTTTTTTTCTAAAATAAGGATCAGGAATAATTTAAAGCAAAATGTTGACTTAGTATTCAAATGTTCTCTTTAAGACCTCATGATATGCTTTAAAAAATTAATTAAAGCTTTTAGTAATTCATTCAAATTTATCTATTTTTAAGCCAAATATTTTGACATTCTAATAAGCACAAAAGAGACCAGCAGTTATCCCTAGGACAGGGATCACATATGTAAATGTCTACAGAGGCCAGGTAGGAAACATGACAATGAACTAAAACCACATTTACTGTCTGAAGAGAATAGCCACAATTCATTTCTAGCTTATTACTGCTAAGTGGAAATGTAGATCCACTTTTCCCATACTTTCCAAAAAGTGTAAATCAGATTTTAATGTGAATTTTGCTTTTTATTTATTTTTTTAATAGAATCTCTCTGTTGTCCAGGATGGCCCTTAATTCCTGGCTTTACAGGATTCTTCTACCTCACCCTCCCAAGAGCTGGGACTACTGGTACATGCCATTGTGACCAGCATCTTTATTTTTAAATGTTGAAAATTAAAACATATAATTCAAAAAACATTGCTGGCTGTCCCTTGAGAATATGGGTTTCTGTTGTTGTTGTTGTTGTTGTTGTTTTAGTTACAGATGGACATAATAGCTTTATTTTACTTATTATTTTTATATGGTGCTGAGGATCTAACCCAGTGACTCACATGTGCTATGCAAGTGCTCTACCACTGAGCCACAACCCTAGCCCCAAGAATATACTTGTTCTCTGCCTTAGATAAACAAATTGATAAGATGAGAACAAAATCAACTCATTTAATGATTACTAAAGATGATAAGTCAGGGAAATTTGCCACATCCCATATACATACACATTTGTCTTTTGAATATAAAACTATTAATATATATCATTGGCTTTCTGGGAATTTGGTCTAGTCCAAGCTCCAAGATTTATCTATCTTTCCATCTTGGAATTTGAATTCAGAAGAGAACATTATCATGGAAGATGCACGCTAATATGTTTACTTGAACTGAAAAATGAAGTCACAGACTTCACTACCAGAAAGCGTCTGGTTTCGTTAATAGGATTGAAAAATGAAGACATGCATCCAATTAGGTTTCATGGAGGACATATTTCAAAGTTTAAAGATCTAAGTTATATATCTGTAAGGACTTGACAAAACTTTGATTAAAATATATCACATTATTTAGAACCTAGACCAAATTTACATTAAAAAAGTATACTTGTTTATTGTAGAAAAGTCTGCTTATGATAAAAGACTTAAGCATTAATTATAATACAATTATAAAGTATGTAAAATAGATATGCATTAAGAAGAAAAAGGACTTACAAAAGCTTGTTACTGTTAGAAAACGTTTAATCATGTAGTTTTCAATAGATAAGGTGGGTGTCAAATTTTTTGATTCCAGGATCTGGGGCAATATATGTAGCTTAGTAGTAGAGTACGTAGCATGTGTCCTAGGTTCAATCCCAGAAAACACACACACACACACACACACATAAAATAAACTGACTCCATGATGTATATTTAAAATAAGGCATATTAATTTTACTTTTTTAATGTCTACAAAATTTTGCAATATGTCAAAAATTACATTCTTTGTCATTATTTTACCTTGTAATGTTAATTTTAAAAAGATTGAGTTAGACATAATGGCGAATGCCTGTAATCCCACTGACTGGGCTGAGGAAGGATCACAAGTTTGAGGCCAGCCTCAGCAATTTAACAGGGCCCTAAGAAACTCAGTGAGACCTTGTCTCAAAAAATAAAAAGGGCTGCGGACATAGCTTAGTGGTAAAGCACCCCTGGGTTCAATCCCCAGTACCAGAAAAAAAAAAAAAAAAGTAAAAGAACACATATGTGGGGAGCCACACAGAAGGACCATGCCTTCCAGACCTGATGCCTCAGGCTCTGGCCAACCACTCGGATAGCAAGACGGTCATCTTTGTGGGGCATGTCCCTAGGGTTGAGTTACACTCACCTGTTCCCTTATACTCCTGCCCCTTCTGCCTTTTTATGAATAGAACTTTCTAAGAACAACAGTCCTCCCCAACAAAAGGTGACTTCCAAACGTGTTCCCTCTCTCTCATCAGCCTCTCATGACTTTCTCTTGCTTTCCCTTTTGGGGAGCCTGAGGATGAAAGATGGGGAAGCCATCCTAAAGCTTGTATAAAGGTAAATCATGTCTGTGTTTTATTTTATGTCCCTGCAAATTCACACGAGTGATCTTAGTTCAGCTGCCCGCACTGGTTGGGGGTGGCATACATAATTTTAAAATTCTTTTTGGAGATAGTGAATGTTTTAAGACTATAATTTTAGTGTAGAAATGTTTTAAGACTACAGTTTTAGTGGACAGTCAGAGTGGCTGTTTGGAAAGTCTACTGATGTTTGCAATTCTGACTATGAGAGGGCTAATTTCCAGACTCACTTCAATCCTTAAAATTAACTCATAATACTTACACTCTACTCCTATTTCTAAAACATACTTTTGCTAATAATAACATTAAACTTATAAACATAAAGCAATTCTTTTTTAACCTCTATTTGAAATTAAATATTTTATGAAACCATATCAAAGATCCTTAAATTCCTGCTACCATCTATCCTTAATATATTTAATCCAACGACGATACATGACAATGAACTCAATTCAGTGCTAAGAAACTGGCTTTTTCAAACTACCTATCAATGTGGTTAAGTGGAAGTAGTAGTATTATAGTGGTTAAAAGCCAAACTGGAGTTTGAAACCTATCCTATGTATTAGCTGTGTGATTAGGGCATACTACTTGATCTCTCTTTGCCTTAGTTCCTTTGTTTTATTTATTTATTTGCAGTGCTAGAGATCAAATCAATGGTCTTATGCATGCTAGACAAACACTTCAGCAGTAAGCTTCATCCCCAGAACCAGTTCTTTTATTTTTAAAACTAAACTGATACTAGTACCTCTCATAAAGTGGGAAAATTAAATTAGTACATTTCTTCAAATTACTTAAACCAGGGCTTTCATAGGTGTCTTCCTTAATAGTGTATGAAACTTGGAGAGCAAGGAATATATTTTCATCTTTGATCCCTATCAGCTAGCACACTGCCTGGCATACTGCAAATACTATATTATTTAATATAATTTGAGTTAATATGTCTGTTAATATTATTTAATCTGAGTTTCTTATCAATAATGCAAATAACTTCAACCCAAATAACTCTGGATATTATAATAAATAACTCTAAAGAACTTTTCAAATAATTTTCAGTCACTGTTTGCACCATGAATAGATATGACGTACCTGTGTCTGAAGGACGTAAAAAGTCTGAGTCACAGGTGAAAAAGGTCTGATGGTCCTGAGCTGACAAGTTCATGTCATAGTATGTAAGTGGCTCTTTTCCAGTCACCCAAGTGTATCTTAACCAAAACACAAGAAAATATTTAAATTAGACATGAGAGAGCATCTGTCTGCTATAACATACACTATTTAAATTCCAAAGATAGAGGACTACAAGTTCTATATTCTATTTCAGGATATTTTTAAAATTTATTATACTTAGCAAAATGAGTGAGATAATCTACAAAAACTAATTAAGAATATGATAATAAAACATCAAACAGGAAATCAAAAGAATAAATTATTCAATACACAATGTTCTGAATACTGGATTTGAAGGAATAAAACAATGTTAGATATACACCTCATTAAATATATTTGAATAAATTCTCAATGAATAAAAATTAAATATTACAAGTAAAACTCCATAGAAGCTAAAAGAAAGGAGATGAATTTCTACTCAATATCAAGATGGTGTAGGGCTTTCAGTGTATAGACAGAGCAGGGCACAGTGGTGCACACCTACCATCTCTACAACTCGGGAGGCTGAGACAGGAGGATCACAAGTTTGATGACAGCCTGGGCAACTTAGCAAGACCCTCTCTTAAAATTAAAAAAAAAAAAAAAACTGACTGGGTAAGTATCTCAGTGGTAGAGTGCTCCTGGGTTCAATTACCAGTACCCAATACCATAAAAAGAAAGAGAGAGAGAGAGAGAGAGAAACTTTTTTTCCATATTTCACTAAAGTAAAATTATAAACTTTCATCCCACCCAATCCTACAATAAACTGTCTAGTAAATACTCTTTTTATTTTCCAAACCGGAGATTGAACCCAGGGATACTCTACCACTGAGATACTTCCCAAGATCTTTTTATTTTGAGATTGTTCTTGTTAAGTTGTTAAGGTCCTCAAACTTGTGATTCTCCTTCCTCTGCCCCTCAAGAAGATGGGATTACAGACATGCACCACCACACCAGGCTAGTAAATACATTTTTAAATGTCAAATCTCATTAGTAATAAACAAATAGTGAATTAAAATTAAGTTTTACTCTTCACCTATCAAACTGATGAAGATGTGTTATCAAGGATGAAGTGGAATATGCATATGTATGTTATGGGAATAAATGCAAATTAGAATACATTTCTCTTCTCAGAAATCAATTGGGTAATATCTATCAAAAGTCTTTAAAAAGTTACATCTAGGTGGAATTCCATTAAACATTTTCTCTCCTTTAAAAAAAATTTAAAATTTACATAGTAATGATTTTCAAAAATCAAGGGAAGAAAAAAAACCTGTTTATACCCTATTATTCAGTAATCCCTGTGCTACAAATAAACCCTGAGGAAATAATCATAGATGTGGCTACATACTTATAATATACCAATTTAATGCTAACAGTGGAAAAATAATCTCAGTAACCCAGATGGGAGAGACTATGGGTAAAGTAAGGTATATGCATGCATACAATAGAAAAAATACAACCATAAAAATCACATTTTTAAAGAAATCCATGTTATCAAGAAATTTTGTGGGAAATTCACATAATGTTATATTGGAAAAAAAGTAGGATGTATATCTTTGAGTATGGTGTTAAAGTTTTGTTTCTATATGTGCATATAAAAGAGAGACTGGATGGAGATATTCTAAAATACTAATAGCAATTAACACTTAGTGGTGGAAAAGTGATTTTTACTTTCATTTTTATGCATCTATGTATTTTTAATTTTGTACAATGAATATGCATATATTTTACAAACAGAAAAACTGAGTACCAGAAAAGAACATTTTAAATGTTATTTATACATGATCAAAGTTCTTAAGTTATTTTATACCATTAAACAATAGCTGGGTATGGTGGCTCATGCCTGTAATCCCAGCAATTTAAGAGGCTGAGAAGGGAGCATCACAAGTTTGAGGGCAGCCTCAGCCACTTAACAAGACCCTATGAAACTTAGTGAGACTGTATGTCAAAATAAAAAGTAAAAAGGACTGGGGATGTGACTCGGTGTGTAAGTTTCCTGGGTTCAATCCCCAGCACAAAAATAAATAAATAAATAGCCTTGCTAAAATTTTAGCTTTTTTTTCCCCCTAAACAGATATCTATATCTGTAAGCAGATATATTTTAGTTGTCAAAGGATCTTTTATTTATTTATGTGAGACGCTGAGGATCGAACCCAGGGCCTCACACATTCGAAGAAAGCACTCTACCACTGAGCTACAACTCTAGCCCTAAAATTTTAGTTTATAAAAAAATTGTCATGAAGAAAAAAGGAAAAACAAATTCTTGTTAATCTATCAAAGTTTTGCTACGCATTCTAAAAGTAAGAAAATACTGAGCTAGAGGTATAGCTCAGTGGTAGAGCACTTCATCTTGCACGTATGAGGCCCTGGGTTTGGTCATTAGCACCATAAAAGATAATAAAAATTTAAAAATAATTAGTAATCCATATTATTCCTAAAATGATTGGAGGCAGATGAAATACAAAGTATAATATAACCTACACTGAAAGTAGATTAAAAAGATTCAATAGAGGAAAAATAATAATTGGGACACAAATGGAACCTAAAATGAAATTAACCATAAAGTTCAGTGCATTTACTAAGAATTGATTACAGTATGGCTTTAAACTTTCTAGAACTACAAAATGATTATCAACCAATTCAGACTTTTTTGAATTAATCATTCAAAAGAAGCATATTTCTGGTACTAAGAAATTTCTCTTTAAAATCTTCATGAAGTAGAATCTGTATAATATAACAAGGAACTGTGGCAATAACTTAATAAACAGTGTAGAAGGTTCAAGGACCTCTTACAGAATCCCTTAATACAGGTTAAAGACATCTCCCATAAAAGCCTAGTTTTCACTTTCCAGGATGCCTCTATCTTACACTATCAAGTACTTACAAAGAAGGGTTATTGTTTAAGCATTTTTGTATCTCCATCATTTTGCACAGAGTAGGGTTGTACAGTGAGTTAAACAACATGCTCCAGTCTACCTCCAGGTAAAACAAAGTCCTACTCAAAATAAAAATGAAAGTCAGGGCTGGGATTGTGGCTCAGTGGTAGAGTGCTCACCTAGCATGCATGAGGCACTGGGTTTGATCCTCAGCACACATAAAAATAAAAATAAAGATATTGCATCCACCTAAAACTAGAAAATACATATTTTTAAAAAATGAATGTCAAATATCAATAGTTGGAAGTTTCTAGAGATGCTTTTTCATTCACAATAAAACTGGAAGAAAAATGAACACAGTAGTATAGAGAGGAGATGGTAATATAAAATCAATAAAAAAATCCTGTACCGTTGCTCAAATATGAGCTCATATTCACATTCAGATTGAAGTTTTCTAGTGAATCTTGAAATCTTGAAATTGAGCACATATGCATAGGAGTTTGCTGACACCTACAATTTTTTTTAACCTCAAGAATTCTTTAAAAAAGGCTTTCTAACATAAACTAAGGGACTTATTACATATCACAAACATGATTTAAAGCATTGCTTCTAATACATAGTCAAGATGCTGCCACAAAAACTTGAGCTAATCTTTTTACCTTATTATATATATCAACATCTCCAACTGGAAGAAACTGTGATATATTTATAAAAACAAATGTTTCCATAGTACTTTCACTCTACTTATAACGAAAGCAAAATGTAGTACCTTCTATATTCTGCTCCTCTGAAAAGATTTAAAGGGTTTCTCCATACCTTGCATTCTGAAAAACATGGGGAAAAAAAAGAGTTCAAACAAATGCAGTCAAATCTTCATTTAATCAACATTCACTGTCTACCCAGTTATTCTAAGCACAGAACTAGCCACAGATGATACAAAGACAAATAAACCATTAATCACCTTGGCTCTCAAGAAGCATAGAATTAAATCTAGTCATTCCTTATTTCTGTCTCCATAGTGTTTGGTTCATAATTCAGTTATGTCAGTTACCATTTAAAATGTGATTGATTATCTGTTTGGATTTTAATTCCCCCTCTCAAATATGATATCTTAGCTCACTTTTATGTTTGTGAAGCCTACCACAGTATCTGGAACTGACTTGTTTAACTGAATTAAATACAGTATTATGAACCATCACTAAACTGTATGACAAGTGCTATAGTTGAGACCTGTTTTATTCCAACCAAAAAAAAAGGAAAGTGAATTTTTCTCTGGAGGAATCAGCGAAGGTTTTAGGGAGGCGGTGACATTTGAACTGAAGCTGAATCATTGAATCATAAAAGATGAGTAGAAGATTGCCACATTCAAAGCAGAGGAATTACCATAAAACTGTACATCATGTTTAGGCTAGAGCAGATGGTAGGGTGTAGGAGGAAGAGCTGAAATAAAGGTAGACTGAAGGAAATTGATGAAGGAACTTATATTCCATTTTAAAGAGTCTGAAGATGATATAAAATCAATCAACAAATATATGAAAAAAATGTTCATCATTGCTAGCAATTAGAGAAATGCAAATCAAAATCACTCTTAAGATTTCATCTCACTCCAGTCAGAATGGCAGCTATTATGAACACAAATACCATTAAGTGTGGGCGAGGATGTGGGGGAAAAGGTACACTCCTACACTGCTGGTGGGACTGCAAATTGGTGCAGCCAATATGGAAAGCAGTATGAAGATTTCTTAGAAAACTGGGAATGGAACCACCATTTGACCTACCTATCCCTCTCTTTGGTCTATACCCAAAGGACTTAAAAACAGCATACTACAGGGACACGGCCACATCAATGTTTATAGCAGCACGATTCACAATGGCTAAACTGTGGAACCAACCTAGATGCCCTTCAATAGATGAATGGATTAAAAAAAATGTGACATAGACACACAATGGAATATTACTCAGCAATGAGAGAATAAAATCATGGCATTTGCAGGTAAATGGATGGAGTTAGAGAAGATAATGCTAAGTGAAGTTAGCCAATCCCAAAAAACCAAATGCTGAATGTTTTCTCTGATATAAGGAGGCTGATTCATAGTGGGGTAGGGAAAGGAAGCATGGGAGAAATAGACAAACTCTAGATAGGGCCGAGGGAGGGGAGGGGAGGGGAGGGGAGGGGGCAGGGGGTTAGAAATGATGGTGGAATGTGATGGACATTATTATCCAAAGTACATGTATGAAGACACGAATTGGTGTGAATGTACTTTGTATATGACCAGAGATATGAACAATATTGTGCTCTATATGTGTAATTTGAATTGTAACACAATCCACTGTCATATCAAAATTTTTAAAATTAATAAAAAATAAATTAGGGTCTAATAGAGAGGAAAAAAGGGAAAATAAAACTTTATTGAATTGTGGTAAAAAAAAGTCTAGATATAATCTTGAGTCAGTGAGAAGCTATCAAAGGATTATAAGCAGAATAACAACAAATATCAAAGCAGTTCTTAAAGTATGATTCATGGAAATGCAAAGTAACTGTTTTCATAGTAAATTCTGAGACATGATTTGCCTTTGTGTTGACGTGGACTCAGTTATAGGACCCTGAGAATGAGGGCATCTTTAAATTTTGTGCCCTAGGCAACTCATTTATCTTACCATCCTGTTGCACAATTTAACTAATAGTATCAAGTTAATGTGGGTATAACCACTACACTTTTTTTTATTTTGGTACTGGGAATTGAACCCAGGGGCTCTTAACCATGAGCCATATCTCCAGCCCTTTTTTATATTTTATTTAGAAAGAGAGTCTCGCTGAGTTACTTAGGTTCTTGCTAAGTTTCTGACGCTGGTTTTTTTTTTTTTTTAATTTTTATTTGTTCTTTTTAGTTATACATGACAGCAGAATATATTTGGACATACTATACATAACTAGAGTAGACATCCCATTTTTGTGGTTGTACATAATGTGGCATTACATTGGTCATACATTTAATGAACATAGGAAAGTTATGTCTTTCATTCTACTGTCTTTTCTATTTCCATTCCCCCTCCAATTCATTCTACTGTCTTTTCTATTTCCATCTCCCCTCCCTTCCCTTTATTCCCCTTTGTCTAAAATTCAATGAACTTCTATTCTTCCCTCCACCCCTGTTAATGTTCTGCATATCAGAACATTCAGCTTTTGGTTTTCTGAGATTGGCTTATTTCATTTAGCATGATAGTCTCCAGTACCATCCATTTACTGGCATGTGCCATAATTTCCTCCTCCTTTATGGCTGAGTAACAGTCCGTTGTGTATATATGTACCACATTTTCTTTATCCATTCATCTGTTGAAGGACACCTCCATAGTTTAGCCATTATGAATTAAGCTGCTGTGAACACTGATGTGGCCATGTCACTATAGTAAGCTGATTTTAAGTCCTTTGAGTATAAACCAAGGAGTGGGATAGCTGCGTCAAATGGTGGTTCCACTCCAAGTTTTCTGAGGAATCTCCAGACTGCTTTCCAGAGTGGTTTCATCAATTTGCAGTCCCACCAGCAAATGTATAGGTGTAACTTTCTCCCCACATCCTCACCAACATTTATTGTTACTTGTATTCTGACTGATAATCGCCATTCTGACAGGAATGAGATGAAATCTCAGTGTAGTTTTAATTTGAATTTCTCTAATTGCTAGAGATATTGAACATTTTTTCACATATTTGTAGACTGATCATATTTCTTCTATGAAATGTCTGTTCAATTCCTTTGCCCATTTATTGATTGGGTTATTTGTTTTTTTTTTTTGTTTTTTTTTTTGGTGTTAAGTTTTTTGAGTTCTACTCTGTATAAGGTGTAGGTGGCAAAGATTTTCTCCCATTCTGTAAGCTTCTGTTCACATTTTTTATTGTTTCCTGTGCTGTGAAAAAGATTTTTAGTTTGACACCATCCCATTTATTGATTCTTGATTTTATTTCTTGCACTTTAGGGAGTCTTGTTGAGGAATTCAGTTCCTAAGCTGACATGATGGAGATTTGGGCCTACTTTTCCTTCTAGTAGGCTCAGGGTCTCTGTTCTAATGCCTAGGTCCTTGATTCACTTGGAGTTTTGTGCTGGGTGAGAGATAGGAGTTTAACTTCATTTTGCTACATATGAATTTCCAGTTTTCCCAGCATCATTTGTTTAATAGGCTACCTTTTCTCCAATGTTTGTTCATGGTGCTTTTGACTAGTATGAGATAACCGTATTTATGTGGGTTTGTCTCTGTGTCTTCTATGCTATACCACTGGTTTTCATGTCTGTTTTGGTGCCAATACTATGCCGTTTTTGTTACTATAGCTCTGTAGTATTGGTGTTGTGATGCCACCTGCTTCCCTTTTCTCTCTGAGGATTGCTTTGTCTATTCTGGGCCTCTTACTTTTCCAAATGAATTTCATGACTGCTTTTTCTATTTCTATGAAGAACATTGTTGGAATTTTAATTGGAATTGCATTAAATCTGTATAGTGCTTTTGGTAGTTTGGCCATTTTGACAATATTAATCTTGCCTATACAAGAACATGGGAGATCTTTCCATTTTTTAAGGTCTTCTTCAACTCCTTTCTTTAGTGTTCTATAGTTTTCATTGCAGAGGTCTTTCACCTCTTAGATTGATTCCCCAATATTTTATTTTTTAAGGCTATTATGAATGGGATAGTTTTCCTAATTTCTCTTCCAGTTGACCCATTGCTGAGGTATAGGAACACAATTGACTTATGGTTGTTAATTCTATTTCCTGTTACTTTGCTTAATTAATTTATGAGTTCTAAAAGTTTTCTGGTGGAATTATTTGGGTCTTGTAAATATAGAGTCATGTCATGGGCAAATAGGGATAATTTCAGTTCTTCTTTTACTATTTGTATCCCTTTAATTTCTTTCATCTAATTAATCTGGCTAAAGTATCAAGGACTATGTTGAATCAAAGTGGTGAAAGAGGGCATCCTTGTCTTTTGCCAGTTTTTAGAAAGAATGCTTTCAATTTTTTTCCATTTAAAATGATGTTGGCCTTGGGTTTAATGTATACAGCTTTTACGATGTTGAGGTATGTTCCTACTATCCCTAGTTATTCCAGTGTTTTCAGCTTGAATGGATGCTGTATTTTGTCAAATACTTTTTCCGCATCTGTTGAAATAATCATGTGATTCTTTTAAGTCTATTTATGTGATGAACTACTTTTTTTGATTTCTGTATGTTGAACCAACCTTGCATCCCTGGGATGAACCCCACTTGATCATGGTGCACTACCTTTTCAATATGTTTTTGTATGCATTTTGCCATTATTTTATTAAGAATTTTTGCATCTATGTACTGAGGCTAGCCTTGAACTCACAATCCTCCTGTCTCAGCCTCCTGAGCTGCTAGGATTATAGGCATGTGGCACCTGGCAAACCATTATACTTTAGCATGAGTCAAGGCAGTGATGCCAAATTGTACTAACAGTCATTGAATTCTTCGCCCCAAATCACTGTAGTATAAACAAGGCAATTTTTTTCTCCCTGGTGCTATGAACCCAGGGCCTCATGCCTGCTAGGCAAGTAATCTTAACACTGAGAAGCATCCCCACTGGCAAATTTATTTCCTTCCTTCCCCTCCCCAACCTTCTCTTTTCAGTGCTGGGGACCCAAGGCAACTTTTTAAACTTTATATCAGCTATGATAAAATCAATTATTTTGTAAGTTGAACTGGTCACTTTTGTCATATAATACTTTTAGTTGAAAAATCCACAAGAAGACAAATTGGTGATTATTCAAATGGGTACCTAAAAGACATTTTCTTAAAAATGAAAAAGTGAAGATGTCAACCTCAAGGAAGAAAACTAACAGTATTGGCTGTGAAAGATAAAATTTTTCAAGTAACGTTAAAAGTTTGAAAAATCTGTATCTCCAACTGTGAGTTTGGTAATGTCACGATACTAAAGACTTTTTTGTAAGATTTAGTAGCAATATTAACAAATGTGATTTTTCTTATGTTATGCAATAAAATGTTTTAACATTTAAAATAAGCATAACACAGAGAAAAAGGATTTTCCAAATAACAAATGTGATATTTTAAAACTATGGGAAAACGATCCATTCAAAATGAACAGATTTTAACAGAGAATGCAATGTTCAAATTCCATATTAAACTACAATTTTAGAAAGCACCCTTCAGTGAGTTTTGATGTAGTACCCAAAAAAAGAATATCCACAATTTTCTGAAACATCTATTAAAATATTCTCCCCCTTTCCAACTACGTACCTGTGCAAGCCTAGATTTTCCTCATATGCTTTAATTAAAACATCACAACAGACAGTGCAGAAACGTATGAAAATAAGCTGTTCTATATTAAGGTAGACATTAAAGAGATTTGAACAAACGTAAAACAATGCTAGTCTCCTGACTAAGCTTTTTCTTGTTTGGGGAAATATAATTAATTTTCATAACATGTACATTAGTTAGCTTGGACTTCCATACTAAAACACCATAAATTATGTGGCTTAAACAACCCCTTTAGGGGTTGGTCTTTTTTGAAGGCTGTATCTTGCAGCTATGTAGTTTTACGGTACAGTCCTGCAGAATCCAAACAGTCTAATATCGTCCTTTATTTGGTTTGGTTTTGTCTCCATTAGTACAAACTGTCAATGCCTTTCTGGAATAAATCCACTTCTATTCCTGAATTCTGCTGATAGTTGAACGATCAAGTCAAGTCCATGAGCTGGACATATTATCTCAAAAGGCTGTTCAGTCATGTCCTTGGAGTACTTTTCAGAATAAGTTTTCTCATTTTTGACAATATAGATAGGCTGAGAATTTTCCAAATCATCAAGTTCTGGTTCTGCTTCATTTTTGCTTAGGAATTCCTTCTTGAATTCATCTCTCCTCTTTTACGTTTCAGGAGGAAATGAGCTACTCCATCCATACGTTGTTTAGAAATATTCTCAGCTAAATATCCAATTTCAGTGTCAAATTTTACCTTTCATAAAATGCTAAACACAGTTCAGTCTAATTCTTTTCTACTCTATAACAAGAATCACTTTTCTTCTGGTTTCCAATAACATGTTCCTCAATTTCTTCTAAGATATCACCAGAATTGCCCTGAATGTCCATATTTCTGGACATTCACCTAAGAACCCTTCTAGCCTCTGCCCATTACCCAGTTCCAAAGTCACTTATACATATTGATGTATTTGTTACAGTGGTACCATACTTCTTAGTACCAAAATATCAATTCAATTCAGGATGCCATAACAAAATATCATATACTAGGTAGCTTAAACAACAGAAATTGATTTTCTCATAATCTGGAGGCGGAAGTCCAAGACCAAGATGGTTGGATTCTGGTGATGATTCTCTTCCTAGCTTGCAGACAGTAGCATTCTTGCTCTGCTCTTGTGTGGTGGACACCATCCTATCTTGTAAGGCTGACAATCTTATCAGATTAAGAATCCACCCTTATGACCTTATTTAATCTTAATTACTTCCTAAAAGTCCTATCTCCAAATACTATTACATTGGAAGTTGGAGTTTCAACGTATGAATTTTGAGAACATAACACAGTCTATAGAAATATGTAATGGCTTTATTGTCACTTTTTAAAATTAATAATTTTTGAAATTTATGCTTAATTTCTAGTCTGACAATAATGATGAATACAATAAAAAAGTACAAGCTACTTAAGATGTTCAGTAATTTGTGTTAAAATTCCTAAGTCCAATAAGTTTTAGAACCATTTTTTAATACAGTAAATGGAGAGAATGTACTAGAAGTATTAGAGGAAGAAAAATCGTTTAGGACACTGTAGCAATAGCCTCAGAAAGAGATATCAAATGCCTGAATACGGTATAGCAAATGTTGAAATCAAAGAAGGTAGGATGGAGCAAAGATAATTTTTGAGGGTAAATCAATATAATTTGAGGGTCAATTGTTTGGAGAATAAAAGGGGAATAAAAGAGATATAAACAAATAAAGATTTCTAGTATAGAAGTTAGATATCATTAATAGATTGTGAGATTATGAAAGGAAAACTACTAGAAGAAGGTAATTAGTTTCATTTTGAACAGAGTAAGTTCAGGGTGCTTAGGATCATCAAAAGTGGAGATGTCTAGCAAGAGTCAGAAATGTGGCTCTGGAACTTAAAACTTGTGAGTAGACATTTAAAATTGCTTCTCCCAGTATATATGTCTATGGAAGATAATAATAGTATAGAATGAAAGGAAGTTACCCTGAGAGACTTTGACTCATTTTTGAGGTCCAATTCAAACCTGTTCTCTGTAAAACATTTTGTGGCGCTAAAACTAACTGAACACTAACTGACTACTCCTTTTTTCTGTCACTACAGTATTATATACATACCTGATAAAAGCAGCTAACCATAATCTTTTGCTGTCAACTTATTTGTAAGTCTATATCTCCTACCAACTTGGAATGTTTTTAAGGTTATCTTCATTATCATTTTGAATGATTTGGTCAGTCTTACAATAAAGAATAAAATCACATGTGTATTATTGCTATAATTATTCATATACTGAACTTTGAGCTTTTTTGGGACAGATTGATATATATATATATATATATATATATATATATAAAATTCATTTTAATCTATACTGCTCTTAGGATTATTTTATGAAAGGAGAGAAAAGAGACAGTTAAAAAAATCATCATTATTCCTTCCTGAACTCCCAAATGGCTACCAACCCCACCTCTACTCATCTTGGTCTTCACCTGACCAAATCTTAAAAAATGCCAGGATCTGTACTTGGTATTTTCTACTAAACTGACATAACTAGTGACTGGGTTTATTGAACAAATGAGACATTACAGGAATTTTAGAGAATTAATTCATTTCTTAAAATTATCATTATTATTATACCAAATGAGAATAATCCAAAAATATCATTTTTATTTGGCTTTGAAAACTTTACTTTCCTAATTACATATCATTAATAATACTTGATTTCCATTACTGGACACATAGAGAGGAACTATCCACAATTCAAGTATGACAATGAACTATTCAAACATGAGGAACTAAACTTTGATGCCTCTGTAAGAAAACTGAAGAGAAAAAGTATTTTTCTCACTTTGCTCTCTTGGTAGAGATGGTAAATTCCTAGATTTCTCATTTGGCAAATAATAATATCCCCTGATTATTTGCTGTGTATGTACACACCAAGAAAAAGATTATAATTTCTCGTCTCCCTTATGACTAGTGGTGGCCATTTAACAAAGGTCTGATGAGTAGAAAGTAAGTGGAAATAATATATAATGCTTCTGGGAAGTATCCTTGCCTGCCATGAGATGGATGAGGGAAATAGTGTCCATCTCCTGGCCTTTTCTCCTTCCTGCTGAATGCTTCATGGATATGATGACTAAAGCCAGAGAAAGTACATTGGACCACAAAGTAAAAACTGCATTTGAAGATGGCAGACTAACAAAATTGAAGGGATCTGATTTCTGATGATCACTGCTCTCCCCACTAGCCATGGATCACCTTTATTTACATGAAAGATAAAGTTCTCTTTATTTTAGTCTATTTGGTTGGCTGTAACAAAATACCATAAACTATATAGCTTATAAACAACAGAAATTCATGTCTCACATTTTTGGAGGTTGGGAAATTCATTATCTAGGTGCTGGCAAACTTAGTAGCATCTGGTGAGGATTCACCTTCTGGTTACGCTTTGTCCTCACAAGGTGGTAAGGGCAAATGGCTCTCTACAGTCTCCTTCATAATACCATTCATGAGGATCCCACCCTCAGGATATGATAACCTCTCAAAGGTCCCATCTCCTAACATTATCACATTGATGATTAGGTTTCAACATATGAATTTACCAGAGTCATATAAACATTCTCAGCACACAGTTGTTTTTCTATCTCCCAAAGCCAAATTCAGTCTTAACTATTTAGCTGTGAAAACATATTAAAAAACTAGTTACCCGATAAATTCTGTCTGCTTGTTTCACTTTGGCTGTTGCTTGAAGAAGGACCTGACTCTGAAATGCTGCTTTCTGTTCCTCCCATCAGTGGTCGCAAATGGCTTATAGATACTTGCTCAATAAAAGATGTGCCATGCTTATGGAAGTACCACCATTCAAAAATCTATGACAAAGAAAATACATCTTTTACTTAAAATAGAACTGATCAGCAGATATATAAGCTCAAATTAAAACATTCTCTCAAGATGTTCCTCTTCAATTCAACATTTTAAATGCATTTACTCCCCTCTCCCTCAAGAAAACAAACCTAAGATTTCCCCAAAAGCACATGCCATATGAAAGTAAAATACCATTTTTATAGTTTTTTTAAAAGTTTTTATTTATTTATTTATTTTAAATTTATATATAACAGCAGAATGCATTAGAACTCTTATTACTTGAGCTCCATTTTAACAAGCTTAGGCAAAACATTGCAATAAAACATTAAGAACAATAAACGTTTAATTTATAAATTATTTAACTGTTTGCTATGCATGCTGTTGTATGCCTATAATCTCAGTGACTTGGGAGACTGAGGTAGGAGGATGGCAAGCTCAAGGCCAGGCCAGTCTCAGATATTGAGGCCCTCAACAACTTAGCAAGACTCTGTCTCAAAATAAATAAATAAAAGGACTGAGAATGTAGCTCAGCACCCGGGGTTCAATGCCTAGTACCAAAAAAAAAAAGGAACCAACCAAAAGAAGCTCTCTATGAATTAGTAGACGTTTTCATATTTGGATATTCCAACCTCCACAACTCCCTATGTCTGGTTCTTTGTGTTTCATCTTAAATTACAATTTCTCAGGGAACTTAGTTCCTGATTCCACAAAATAGAATAGGTAGTTGTGCTTCCACTAGATCTTATTTTCCTTTCATAGTAATCTTTTCACTTACAATGATTGTGCTATTCCTCAAGCCTCTAAGCAGACTTTTTGTTTTTTTTTTTCATACAGCCCTTCCTCACTGCCCTCAGGTCTTTACTAAAACAAAAAACAAGCAAGCAAACAAAAAAAGGGGGGTGGGGAACAAAACAACCATTCAGTGAGGCTTTTCCTTGCTAACCTAGTTAAAATTTCAACTTTCTTCCCACATTTTATATGCCCTTTTCTGCTTCATTTTTCCCCTTACCACTTATCACTGAGAATAAGAACATGCAAGAAAAAAAAAAAAGAGTAAGAACATGCTATTTATTT
This sequence comes from Marmota monax, assembly GCF_021218885.2. Taxonomy (NCBI): domain Eukaryota; kingdom Metazoa; phylum Chordata; class Mammalia; order Rodentia; family Sciuridae; genus Marmota; species Marmota monax. Next base: position 6,658,100 of record NW_026693476.1, on the reverse strand, counting down.
TACTTCTTTATCTTTTATTATATATCCCCATAGTATAATGTGTGCTCTATGAGGACAAAGATTTTTTTCTTTGTTTTATGCACTGCTATAAGCCCAGTGCCTTGAAACAGTGACACTCAGTGGGCACTCAATAAAAATTGTCAAATGAATCGATATCAATAATCACCTTCTAGACCAAATTCCAAGAGGCCAGAATCTGTCTGCTTACCATGGTATACTCAACATCTAGAAGGGATGTCTGTATATAAAAGGCTCTCTACATATTTGTTACATTAATAAATCAGGGGCTTTCAGTTGAACAACTAGTTTTATATGTTTCAACTATAAAGTTACTTCAATATCTTCCTCCTGTAATTTATGGATCATGTCCCTTAAAAAGGTAACCAACAGGGGCTGGGTTGTGGCTCAGTGGTAGAGTGCTTGCCTAATAAGTGTGAGGCACTAGGTTTGAACCTCAGTACCACATAAAAATAAGTAAATAAATAAATAGAGGGATTGTGTCCATCTACAACTAAACATATTTTTAAAAAAGAAAGTTAAACAACAGCTAGGTGTGGTGGTACATGCTTATAATTCCATTGATTCAGGAGGATGAGGCAAGAGGATCACAAGTTCAAGGTCAGCCTCAGCAACTTAGCAAGACCCTATCTCAAATAAAAAAGGCTTTAATCCCAGCAGCTCAAGAGGATGAAGCAGGAGGATAGTAAGTTCAAAGCCAGCCTCAGCAACTTAGACCCTAAGCAACTTAGTGAGACCCTGTCCCAAAATAAAAAATAAAAAGGGCTAGAATTGTGGCTCAAGGCTTGACTACTCTGGGTTCAATCCTCAGCAAACCCCCTTCAAAAAAGTTAACAGATAGACTATTCTCCTGCTAAATGTAATGGAGAAACATATTACCTCATTTAAAGAATAAACAAACACATCTACAAATGCCTAAAAGATTATAATTTTTTTTAAAATTACTGACCACAGAGTATCTCTCTCTCTCTCTCTCTCTCTCTCTCTCTCTCTCTCTCTCACACACACACACCAGTGTTCAAATCTCTAGGAATGTTGATTTTTGCCTTAGTAAATAATAAAGCAGCTACTTGTGTGCCTAAACTATGCAGTTGTTTTGTACTATATTGTAGCCCACTGACTAAATGCTACAATATTTAAAGGAAAGTGCTAGAAAATCAAATTGCTCCTTTTTTTTTCTATTATGCCACTAATGTTTTATGCTCAACCTAAAATGGCTTTCCTTTCTGCTTACTCTTACTAGTTAACAAGGAGTTAATTCCCACCAAATGTGGTCATGGTTTGGCTTATACCATATATTTTACTAAGATGTGGGATGAAACTTAAAGAAGAAACAATCAGAAGAAATTACACAAGCAGAAACTGTTTATGTGACAGAAAAGACAAGATTTATGTTGGATAAATCTTGGATTTAAAAATTGGATAAATGCCATCAAGAACTAAAATCACAAGGGGAACAAAAATAAACTGTTCTTCACTATAGCATTTTTATGAATAAATATGAATTCGAAGTTTTCTGAACTTTTAGATCAACTTTTTAACACAAATAAACAATGATAATAATAATTGTTAACATTTATCAAAAGCTTTCCATGAGCCAAGCATTTTACCAAGTCCTTTATAATACATTATGTCATTTAATTCTCATAATAACTAATTATAGAAATGAGGACACAAATTCCAAATTCAAACAACTAGCTCTAGTTACCACCACTGGGAAGTAAGCAGAAGTGAGTTTCTTATTCAGGTCTGTCTTACTTCAGAGCTTCTAACCATTACATTAAATGGCTTCCCAAATATATCTCAGTGTACATGTAAATGTATGTATATATGTAAATGTATGTGTATATGTAAGTCCAGATAGTAAGAGAAATTATATACACAACAACCTTTGCTAATATTAATAATTTAAAAAACTATCAATACTGCAAGGGTAATGACATAGTTTAGTCTTTAAAATGTTACTTGAATTTCCTATTTCAAAAAGAGTAACAACAAATTTTTTAAATGGTTTTAGACATCATATTTCTATGAATTAAATATATAAGATATCCCCTCTTTTAAATATGAAGGAATGAGAAATTTTATAGTTTGTGTGACTTGCCCAGAGTTATCAGCTAGTTGATACTCAAAATCAGATCCTGTTCCGAAATCAATGCTTTTTCCCCATATCAGCCATTTAAAGACAGTTTATTTCTGCTAGGCATGGTGGCACATGCCTGTAATCCAATGACTTAGAAGGATCCTAAGTTTGAGGCCAATCTCAGCAATTAGAGTGACCCTGTCTAAAAATAAAAAATAAAAAGAGCTGGGGATATAGCTCAGCCCATAGGTTCGATACTACCTTAATACCACCAAAAAAGAAAAGATAGCTTATTTTCTTATTTTAGATTTCACATGTATTCTATTAACTAAATATGCTAGAATATGACAAAATATGCTTTAACTATGAGTGGATCTTATCAACCAATAAATTGTGACTTATATTACCATATATTTTTTCTCCTGAATTCAAATTTTTCTGAACCAAGAGAAAAATTCCTTTTTTGTCTAACATTTACTTTAAAAAAATAGTGTCAGTCCCTATTTTTAAGTCCAATACAAATGATATTATTTCTACTAAAGCTGGAGAGCACCACCTACAGATAAGAAAAAGAATACAAAAATCCATGGGCCACACATGACATAATACTTAAAAGATTTGTATCTGTAGCAGTAGTTTTCCAAAATGTATATTAGAAAACACTAGATTCAATGGATATTATAAAATTTAAACATATATTTTTAAATTAAAAAATGATACCTTGTTAAAGGAAAAGTTGAATCAAAGTAAAACAGGTTTCTAACTAGGGCACTTCCCAGAATAATAGCCAAAATTCATTAAATACTTATTGAGTCAACTACCATGGTTACAAGTTTTATATATTCATCTCATTTAGTTCTCATAATCCTGTGAATACCATTATTTTCCCATTTACAGATAAAAACCTGGGGATTGTAAAAACTATAGGCTGAATTCTAGACACATAAATTTTAGTCTACTTAAGTTGTTAATATTAAAATATCGAAAGATTTTATATAAAGTCTGTATATCCAGTTTCTCTTAAAATCATTTATAAAACCGGAAGATGTACTAGTCATAAGTCTACATGACAACAATTATCTTCAGTTCCTTTTAGAAGGAATATGCACTTTGCAAGTTCCCAGTCCTCAAAGTAAATAAGGAATTTCTTACACTCTGCTGATTTCATTCATTTTTTATTACTAATCTGGGTCCTTTAGACATTAAATTTGTAACCCATCCCAACACTTCCTGACTACAGTACAAATGTCTTTAATATGCAATAAATACTGTCAATCTCCAAACCTGTTTGACTAGGTAACTTTAAGTTACTAGGTACCAAACACATTTTTGAAATGTTGATATGTAAGTACTTGCAATTATTATAACCATATAAAAGATCTTTAGCTACATACCAAAACATGAATGGAAAAAATAAAAAGTACTTACAAATATTAGTCCTGATATCAAAGAAGATGTCCCTGTAAGTGCCACATAGAATTTGGGTGTCAATGAATTTAAAAATCCTGTCACTGTTAAAAGAAAAAACATAAAAGTTAAACACACAAACACACACACACACACACACAAATTTAAGTACTTAAGTTACAAATATGCAGGTGTCTTTGAGTGGAGGGACATATGGAGTACAGATACTCCTGATTTACAATGAGGTTGTGTCCTAAAGAACTCACTATAAATTGAAAATATTGTTAAGTCCATAATACATGTGATTTGACTAGACCATAGCTTAGCAACACAGTACACTATGGAGTATTGGTTGTTTATCCTCTAGACTGATTGCCTTAATAGGAGACCAGCTCCCTGTTGGTGCCCAGCATTGAAAAAAGCATACTCTTAACCGAGGCAAAGATCAAAATTCAAAATTTCTACTAAATCCTTATGGGCACCATTGTAAAGTTGAAAAATCCTAACCCAACCATCTAAGTCAGAAACTGTTTTAATATATAGTATGAAATTCATTTGAAGAAGTTGTAGTTTTTTAAATCACCACTATAAATTCCCATCCTATCACATATTTAAAAAAAATACATTCTCACATATAAAGCTAGGATTTCATACTGTTCATTAGCTAAAAAAGAAAAAAACTCAAAATAAGGCTTAGCATGTACAAGGCCCTAGGTACAATCCTTAGTACTAAAAACAAAACAAAACCTAAAATGCTTTTAAGAATGACTCATACTTAGCCAGGCATGGTGACGATTGCCTGTGATCCCAGTGACTCAGGAGGCTAAGAAAGGAGGATCACGAGTTTCAGGTCAACCTAAGCAACTTAATGATACCACGTCTCAAAATAAATATAATAAAAAGAGTTGGGGATATAAATAAATATAATAAAAAACCATGTAAAATGTTCCTGGGTTAGATCCCCAATACCAAAAAAAAAAAAAAAAAGAATTCAAAGCATATTTTAGCATATTTAATCACTAGTACACATATGAAATCTAAATAAGAAAACAAGCTTTTTTTTGGGGGGGGGCAAATTACGAATTGAACCCAGGAGCACCCTACCACTGAGTTTTCGTTGTCACTGTTGTTTCGATTTTTCTTTAACCACTGAGTTTTTGTTTTGTTTCTTAATACTCAAAAGACCTTTAAGTACTTTTCCTTTCTTTTTTTTTTTTTCTTAATACCAGAGATTGAACCAGTAGGGGCACCCGACTACTGAGCCACATCCCCAGCCCTATTTTGTATTTCATTTAGAGATAGGGTCTCACTGAGTTGCTTAGCGCTTTGCCCTTGTTGAGGCTGGCTTTGAACTCCTGTCTCAGCCTCCGGAGCCGCTGGGATTACAGGTGTATGCTATCTGTACCCAACTTAACCACTGTACTTTTAAGTCATAATTTACACTAGACCTTTTGCAAATCTATAAGAAGATAAACACACACTTTCACAAAGGAAATTTAAAACCACTCCCTAATTACTTTGGTTAGATATGAACCAGTGTTTCAAATTAGAGGGAAAGATCCAGTGTGTTTCTGGTTAAATTAGTTAAATCAGCAAAAAAGGCAAAATAGCTTAGGAAGAGAAGTAACAAACTAAGAGCTCTCTGCACCTGACTTACAGAAGTCCTGATTCAAATTCTTCAATTCAAATAACTGTCTCAAATACTTTTTCTTTTTTATGTATATCTTTTTGTGTTTTAAAATAAAAATCTGTAATAGTGAATTACTCTCATCTAAATGGTGTATTTAGTTAATACATAGAAAAATAAAGGATAATCACAATGAAAAACATTTCACTGAGCATACAAACTACCATTAAACACTTGATACACCTGTTACAGATGCCAAATTAGCTCTGCAGCTTGTTTTGTAATCAATTAGATCTGAATTTATATCATACTGATCTTCTAAAATATCCAAAATATTTCAGAACATTATCTCACAAAAGAGACATTTGCCTTCTCTCACTATAGAAAAAATTAACCATTATACTGACAAAGTCATAACTTAATAGAATTCTTCCATCTTGTTCTGAGTTTGCTACTCAGAACACGAATAAAAGAAATGTTGTAATAACATGGTAAGATGCCCTGGGCCCCATCCACTTCGTCCTGTTTACAGTGAAAGAATAGTTATTTGTAGAATCCATGGGGATCAACGTTTCTTACATGTCCTTGTACCTTAGTAGGAAGGAGCCCAGGCACCAAGAACTGTGGAAACAGGCTGCTAAATAACAAGCACAGTACAAATGTTGAAAGAACCAAACAAACCCATTACTGTCTGTGGAGCTCACTCTCTTCTTCCTTTACTGATCTGTTTTACTACTCAAAGCCTTTAAGAAAAAAAGACAAAACACTACGAAAACTATTTCTTAACAGATCGACTTTAAAACAAAAGAATGGTAGACTAAGACCGTGGCATTTCCTGAGATCTCTGTATTACAGATATGTATGCCTTTGTTGTCTGGCTGTGGGTCCCTCTTAGCTGGGCAGCTGGAGACTCAAAGGAACGATTTTCAAGGGACTACAAATGGTGATAGTGTATATAAATTCTGTATCCAAGTCTGAGAGTCGTGATATCTTCTGTCCTACAACCTAAAACCTTACAGCTTGTCAGGTGGTTTTTCCTCGGGTAAACGAGGACAGGAGAGGGCGGATCTTAAGACGCCCAGGGAGGAGTCGGTAGCTGCAACTCAGGTTTGACAATCAGCTGCGGGGTTATGGCCCAGGAGAAACTGAACCCACTGGATCGAGCAGCCCAGTCTCCTCCTATCTGCCCTTTGGCGTTGGCCTCAGACACCTCTCCTGGGTCCCCGCCCGTCCCTGGGAGGTCTGGGCCTCTCACCCGCTGCCAAGTTCTCACACAGCCTCAGGGGTACCCTCAGAGCGTATAGCAGCCCCAGCCCCGCCACGAACCACAACGAGGCCCCTGTCCCCGCCAGCCCGGCCCGCAGCCGCTCCCTCCAGCCCAGCGGCGGGCTCAGGCCGGGAGCAGGTGCAGGAGGAAATGCCGCAGCAGTCGCGGCTTCACTCCAGCCGTCACCGTCCGCCATCTTGCCGCTCCGGCAGGCGCCGGGAGTTGGGAGGGGAGAAGGGCAGGAAACCGAGCGTCGGGAATCCTGGGATAGTGGAGGACCTGAAGTTGGCCTCGGTAGAGGCTGAGTCCTGGGAACGGGACCTAGAAGATCTGGAAGGTGGCGGGCAGGACCCAACACTGGGCCTAACTTTTCCTTGGGGGGGGAAGGGCCGATAGTGGCACCTATTCTGGAGGAACTGAACTAAGATGTCACGCTGGAGTGGTTTTGCTTCCACACGAGATGAGGGTCACCTTTCACCCTATTCCCGGGGTTGGAAAAGCCACCGGTCTTTTCAAGGGCCGACCAGCTCTTAGCGCTTTGGATTCTGCTGCCATGGAGATCACCGGTACAGAAAAATTTAAAGGAATCACAAGTGCTCCTTAGTCGGAAGGAGCCCAGGCACCAAGAACAGTGGAAACAGGCTGCCAGCATCCATTAGATGAATGGGGAACGACTATAACTGAGAGAGAAAGATAATAGACTTCAAACTCCTGAAGGCAAAGCCGACTTCCTGGGGCACAGGCGCTCGAGGCCGTCACCCCCGGCGCGTAGCTGATATGGCGCCCTCTTGCTCGGCGTTTCCGGGCGGGTCCTTCCGACGGCCCCTGCGGTGATTCCATCACTCAGCTTCCTTCCCGGCCTGCCTCGCGCCCGCGGCCGGGCTGGGCCAGAGCAGCCCAAGATGGCCGACTTCGAGGATCGGGTGTCGGATGAGGAGAAGGTAAGGGGTCCGCCTCTCTCTCTTACCTCCTCCCCCGACTGGGAACAGGGGCCCGACCCGGCTGCGGTGGGAAGCCTGGCTGTATCCCCAGGAAAAAGAAGGTTCTTTTCCGGTGCTGGCATGCGCTCTCTGCAGTCGGGACGCTTTCCTGTTAAGGGGCTTTCCTCAGCCTCACGGTGTCCCCAGTTCCCCATTCCTTCACTCTCTTCTCTTCCTCCCGGACCTGGGGCACAGCCCAGTGACCTTCCTGTATGAGAAGAGACTTCCCTTATTGAACTGTGACTATGGACTCTTTTCTGTAATTTTGAGAGTGGGCGATAGTGATGTCGCGATGTATTAAGCAGCAGGTATTTTACCGCCTCAGGCTGTCGGGGCTCACCCCATCCCCCCATTTTTTGATGTGTTTGGGGCTAGTTTAGGGCGAGTCACTTCCTGGTCAGGGTGGACTCTTAACTTCCCTTTTTGCTCCTCCTTCCTCAGGAAGTGATTTTGCTGTCATGACTTCTACTGGGAGAGGTCTCCAAGTATTGTCCCTCTCACTACACATGCACTTATTTTCTCCTGTACTGTCGGCTGAACGAACTACCTACAACAAATGTGTTAGCCTCTGGGCATTGACTTCAGAATTTGAGCACCACTTTTCCCTGCAGATGCTCCCATGATTGTTTGCATGTGCCTACGGCCCCCTAAGTGACTCTCTCCCTTGCATCTTGCATCGTCTTAACGATAATTTATTTAAAAATAGTTCTCAGCTTCTTGTTAACCAATCCAGAATAACCAATGAATTTTTTTAAAAAACTCCAGAAAGGTTTTACGTAGTGCCTAAACCTTATGTTAACACAATCAAGTCTGGACAAAGCATCTGCCTTCTTTGATGCCCCATGGTGGTGTCTTGGGTTATTGTTGGATTTATCAGTGTGCAATTTATATACTTTTTTGTTTAAAAGTGTCTTTAAGTACAAGAGCAGGACCCAAGTGAGGTAGAATAACTATTTCACTGACAAATGCACACATTTTCTTAAAAGTTTATCAGGGTTTTTTTTTTACTAAATACAGCATTTTAAGGCTTGTAGAAATTAGAATATTCTCACCAGATAACTCCTTATAGAACAAGAATTGTGTCTTTTGTTTCCAACAGTGACTGTTAGTTCCAAGTATGCACCCCTGAGTGTTCTGTAAGTCTAGCCAGGTTTATCTTATTATTAATATTATTTAGATAGAGATTGGAGAGAAAAGGGGAACTCTTTATGATCTGGGAGTCCTCTCTACAGAATAATTTGTTATATCTACATATGGCATGCCATTTTGAAATGCCAAAGAAGGTACTCAACACTTAAAAGCAATTGAACGACACTTTATCATTAGGTTTTCTCTTATTGGAAATTTATTCTCATAAGTGTTAAAGGTTTAGAGAAAAAACAATGCTGGAAAGAAAACAATAATGTTTATTGTAAGGCAAATAGTTAATGGTGCATATAAATTTTAATTATATGAAAATTCTGGGATAAAATATTTGGTAGCTCAACTGATGGTCCATTTATTTTAAGCAAAAAATTGTTACAAAAGATTTCACAAGGAATTTAGGTAAAAATAAACGTTGAGGTTTATTGTGTTGAAGTGATAACATTTAGCCAATGTTGGATTTTTGTCCTTGCCATTGGGCTGCAATGCCTTTTTAATTAAACTTGGAAAAATATGTGTGTATTTCAATGGGCAAATTAAAATGTCTTTAGATATTAAGTATGTTAATCAGTAACATTAATCGCCTAGATTTTATAACAAATCCAGGACCAGTTTCCTCTTCTGGTGTACTTCTTTTGTTTCTTAATTTTAATAATGGCATAATAAGCAAACCATAATTGGTAAATATGCCAAAAAGTGTTGTTGAATTTCATTCATTTTTAGTAAATTTGTTTGGTGGGGGTACTGGAGATTGAACCCAAGGGCACTTAACCAATGAACCACAGCTCTTTGCAAAATCTCCAGACAGGGTCTCCATAAGTTACTGAGGCTGACCTTGAACTTGTGATCCCCTGCCTCAGTCTCCCAAGGATCACAGGCATGTTCTACCGTTCCTGACTTTAAAGATTTTTTTAGATTAACAACATTGTCTTCCTTAGGGTGTATAATTAAGTTATAGCTGATACTATAAAAATCCATATGATTTGAGGTTACTAAAATTTTGTTAGTTTTTATTCCCAGAGGTGAAACCTATTTATATCTATGAATCTGAAAGATTATATGAGTTCTCCTAACTTGTTACCTTCTTCTAGACTTGAGGTACCTTTTTTTTAGTTGTTGATGGGCCTTTATTTATTTATTTATGTATTTATTTATTTATTTATTTATTTATTCGTGCTGCTGAGAATTGAACACAGTGCCTCACACATGCGAGGCAAGTGCTCTACCACTGAGCCACAACCCCAGACACTTGAGATACCTTTTAACTGAATTTAAAAAATTGAGAAAGTATTTTTCTAACAGGAATTGTTGATATGAATGCCTTAGAAGTCATAAACTGTAAATAATGAGATTTTTGTCCTATAAGATTTATACAAACCATAGCACTATTAAACTGATTTTTTAAAATCAAGATATTTTCATCCTTAATTTGTATTTTGAATTATTAAAGGAAGTTGAAAATCTGCCCTTCCCTCTCTTCTTCTTTCTCCCCCTCTTAGCTAAGACTCAACTGTATTTGGTTTGGATTATTTTAAGACATCTAAGCCATGATGCCAGATATGTTTTAATATTGCTGACTTTATTTTTAAATATTTTATTAATATATTTTTTTAATTTTTTAAAATATTTTTAATATTTTATTTTTGTTACATGAAAGCAATGGACCCTTAAGTAAATTTGTTGAATGATGGTCTCTGGTTTCCTTGCAAGCATTTCTACGAAAAAAGCTAGTAAAATCATTCATTCTTAAAACTAACTACTGAGGGTTTCATCACATTTATAAAGAGGAAGTTGGTTTGTTAATTCTTTCTTTCGATACTGGGAATTGAACTCAGTGGTTCCTTACCACCGAGCTACATCCTCAGCTCTTCTTATTTTTTTATTTTGAAACAGAGTCTCCCCAGGTTGCCTAGGCTAGACTCCAACTTGGGATCCTCTTGCCTCAGCTTTCCGAGTCACTTGAGAATACAGGCCTGCACCACTGTGCCCCACCAGAAGCTGGGTTTTTAACTTCTTCATTATTACCTGAAATGGTCATGATGAGTTGTCTAAATAAAACAGGAAGTGGAAAATGTAATAACATGCAGAAATATATGCTTTTAGCTTTATCCTGAGTTCTTTTCTAGGTACTTAAACTCTTCAGTTACTTAGTTCTAAGTGCTTAGCAAAACCAAGATACCCTAACTAGGAAGCTTGAAATGTGGAATGAACGACTTGCTTGGGTTCTTTGCATTGTTTCCTTCATTTCACAATTCATCATTTTTTAAACAAATGCAAAGAGAATTTTAGGGCTGAAAAAAGGTGGGTTCCCCCCCACTTTAGCCTTACTAGTAGAATATTTGTATATAACTTCAAAAATAAATTAACTGAGAAATAGATCTATATGTTTTTAGTTTAGACAATAGTTTCTCTTGTAAGCCTTTTTTTTTCTCTCTTTTGAGAAACAGATTTATCAAAATCACTAGTAGAGATGTAAAAAATGTTATAAATAGATTCAGGGATTGAGGGCTCTGATAGAGCTCATGGAAATATATTAGACTAGGTTTCCTTGATTATGTATTCCCTCCTCAATTTACTAGAGGAGTCATTACTCTTGTACAGTGAAGTAAGCCCTAAAGCTATTTGCTATGACAAGTCATCAATTAGCATTAACACTTTCATTCTGGGTTTTTTGTTGTTGTTGGGGGGGGGGGCAATAGGTTTTTTGTAGTATTGGGGGTTGATCTAATGCATGCTAGGCAAATGCTGTACTACTGAGCTATATCCCCAGCCCTTTTAAAATTTTTTAATGATACAGGATCTCGCTAATAACCCAAACTGGCCTTGAACTTTGTAGCCTTCTGTCTCAGCCTCCCTAGTAGCTGGGAGTAGTAGTCTGGGCTACCACACTCATTACAGTACTTTCATTCTTTATTTTCACTTCTTTTTAGTTAGCTTTGCTGAGTAGTATTCATAGAATGTCTTACAAAATTGAGGGTCAGGAGCACAAAGCCTAAGCAGGTACAATCCTTGTTAAGAGTACAGGGTTATCATAATTTCTTATAAAGCATTAAATTATTTTATTAGAATCAGCCTTAATGCTAAACAAAGTAGTATAATTAGCCAGAAAATTAAGACCCAGGTTTGTATGATTCTGACCCATGCTTTTTTCACTACGCTTTTTTTTTTTTTTCACGTACCATGAATGAAAAACCAGAATAGAGACATCCTTTTAAGGAATTATAAGTGAGGTGTTGTGATGTAGTGGAAAGAATGGTTTAGAGTGTTAGAAGACTTGGGTTCTCCCTGGTGTGCATTTAAACAACTAGATGTGTGGTTTTGGAAAAATCACTTAAATAAGTGGGCCGCACGTTTCTTTCTAAATTAGGGAAGTAGGGGGAATTGAATCAAACCGCCCCAACAAAGTTTGATGAACTTTTTCAAACTCCAATAAAGAAATCTCTATTTTAAAAATTGAAACATTAAAATGTTCTAGGAGATTCTTACATTGTCTACTTGCCTACATTTCCCTAATAACAAGACTGAGTTCCTTAGTAACTGGACCATGTCTTTTTATCTAGTGCTTAGCACAGCATCAAGAACACAGTGTAGACACAGCCTATTGATGCAAAAGAGATCACAGCTTCGTTAATTTTCGTATTTCCCCAGCTCACATGCCTGTACCCCCAATAAAACACCCCTCTTCAAATTGTTTCTGGTAATCTCTAGGTATCGTTTTCAGGAATGTGTCTATACTTTTTTGTGTGCATTACAGTATCTAAATAAATACCTGCTGCCATCACAGGTGCTGTGCCATACCACTGCTGGGAACATTCAACCCCCCTGGGGGCCTTTTCCTAATAGATCCCATCTTGTCTTGTGGATACCAAAATGACTATGTATATATACTTGCCAGCAGCCTTGCAAACAACTAATGAAAGTATTTCCTCCTCCTGCTGTAATAAATTCAGAAAAACACATGCTACAGGACCAGGCATTATTTGTTCTTTTCTCTCTCTGTCTGGTGTATAAATTTTTCCCATCTCCTTGCCAAAAACAAACAAATCCTTAAGTGGATCACAAAATTTAAAACTCTGGATGGGGGAATTTAGTCATGATAGTGAAGACAAATGACTGGGCATTTTTAACTTGAAAATTTCAATATCTGTGTAGTGTTATTATCTTCCTCTGTTACCTCCCTTCATCATATTTCCTTTCTGCTCCTTTGGAACTCTTCATTTCTCTGCATCCCACCATGAGTCTCCTGTGGAGAGGTGTAGAACATTTCCTATCATCTTTTACACCTTTAGCCTCTCCTTTTGTTCATTCAGTATTTAGTCCTGTAAATTCTTCCTTCTTGTCATTAGATTCTGCTCCTCCATCTCCATTAATTTTTAAAAACTTTTTATTTTATGCATATGAGAACTATAATTACATGCTTTAAGTGGTGGGAAAGGGTGTGAGTTAAAAGTCCCCTCTTATTCCTCTTCTCCAGTTCTGCTGAAAGTCAGCCAATATTAACAATTCTTTTTGTATCTTTTCTATTCTATGCATATCCAGACAAAAAGATATGCTTTGTACTTAATAGTTTCTCTGACCTGTCCACATTTCTTCTAACACTGTCTTTATTTGGGACTTCTTCTTATTTGAATTATTTTTAATAACATTCTTAATTATTCTCTCTGCCTCTACCCTCTCCTTTCTTTCTACATTCTAGCTGATTTATTATAAATTCTTCACAGTTATATTAATGAGTTTTGAGCAGTATGTAAAATTTATCTTTGCTACATATGTATTTTAGGGTGATGTCTTATGAGATGTAATGTTCAGTTCAGTGAATCATATGATATCACTACAATATCAGTCAGGGTATAGCATATAAATAAAAAGTTAGTATAATACTGTACTGCAATAAAGAAAAGTGGTAGGATTTTTTAAATGTGAGAGAACTTTGACTTGTGGATTCTTTGTTTTGTATCTAGGTAACATTTAAGTACTTTCTGTGTGCTAGGTACTCTGTATTATACCAGTAGGAGAGATACTTACTTGTCCTCATTTTACAGTTTGATAAACTGAGGCACATTTAAGGTTAAAAAAAAAGCCAACTTTGTAAACTTTGTAGAATAATTAATAGAGCAGGGTAACATCAGTAGACTATTTCCGGAGCCTATGATCCTGCTTATTTTGATTCTTTGGAGTAGATGGTGAAGATAGTAAGCAGTTCTGTTGATACAATGACATAGTCTTAAACAGCAACCAAGTTAATGGTGTAGTAACATGAATGCGTTTATAGAAAATAAAATATTGAGGCTTTCAGGAGATAACTGCATATAATTATTACTTAATAAGTTTTTTTTTTTTTCTGTTTTTGTTTTTTTGGTACCAGGGCTTGAACCCAGGCAGGGGCTCAATCACTGAGACACATTTCCAGCCTTATTTTTTGAGACAGGGTCTCACTAAGTTGCTGTGTCTAGCTTTGATTCCTAGTCCTCCTCCTGAGCTCAGTTGCTCAGGGGAAAAACTTTGGTATTATTTTTTATTGTTCTTTCTCTGACTCTGTGTGTGGGCCATTAGCATATCTTGTAGCTCCACCTTTAAAATAAACTCAAAATTTGACTGTTTTTCACCACACCTTTATTCCACCACTCTTGAAGAAGCCACTAAAATCTCTTAATCTAGATTTTTACAAAGTCTTCTCTGATTCCCTGTTTTTACTATTGTTCCCTGCCCCAACTCCTGTTCCAACACCTCCTCTCAGGAAAGCACCCAGAATGATCTGGTTAGAATGTAGGTAAGAATATGTCACTCCTGCTCACAACCCTCCAGTAGAATATAAGTTATTACCCTGACATCCACCTCCTACCCTGGAGATTGAACCCAGGACCTCTGCCACTGAGACACATTCCAAGCCCTTTTTTATTATTTTATTTTGAGACAAGGTCTTGCTAAGTTGCCCACACTGGTCTTGAGCTTGACATCATCCTGCCTCAGACTCCCTTACAAGGAGTATACCACCATGCCCATCTGTCTTGGGATTTTTACCTCTTTGCCACTTTTCTTGAGTTCATCTCCCACCATTTCTGATACCCTGATACTCTCTGGTCCATCCGTACATTCTCACTAAGGGTCTTTTATTTTCTCTCTTCTCTGGAGTTCTCTTCCTTCTGTATCACTTACTTCATTCAGTTATTTAACCTGAATTATCTCCTCTGTGAAGACTTATCTGGTTACCCTGTTCAATTCCGAATTCTGACATTTTGCATCCCCTTTCTTTGCCTTATCTTTTATTCTTTCACATTTATTACTAACATACTATGTATTTGAGTTATTTTTTGTTATCTGTTGTCTCTCCACCTACTAGAATGTAAGCTCCATGAGGACAGCATGCTAATGAATAACTATTGCCTAAAACATAGTAGGCCTAGATTTTTGTTGAATGAATGAGTGAATGAATGTTGCTTTAACAGTTTGTCTTGATTTTTCATTAGTTAAATTCCAGAGAGCAGTCTGATTTCCAGGTTTTGAGAAGCTCTAGTGCTAATGCCAGTACTTTCTTATTAACTGACAGAAATTTTTATTTTATTATTATTTTTATTTTATTTATTTTATTTTATTATTATTTTTATTTTATTTATTTTATTATTATTATTATTATTTTATTTTAATGGAACTTTGTAGTCAGAAAGTTTCAGCAGGTTTCCATAACCTACAGAATAAAAACAGGTTTGATATTAGCTTACTACTGCCATCTGACTCATCTACCCTTCTCTTTTATTATCTCCCAGTAAGTCCTCTGATCACCCAAACTGATCCGCTTTAAAAAAATATTTTCCTATCTTTTTTGTTCTTACTACTCATTTTCCCACCTTTTTGGTTCTTACTATTTCACTCTCTTGTAATGGCCCCTGGAAGTATCTGAAGCACTTGGCAGAATATAGCTTAGATCCTTTCTCTTCCTTCTAAAACAGGGTTCTGTTTTGTTTTTGTATTGTTTTGTTTTTTGGTACTGGAAATTGAACCGAAGGGCACTTTACCACTGATTTCCATCCACAGCCCTTTTTATTTTTTATTTTGAGCTGAGGTCTCTCTAAGTTCCTTAGGACCTTGCCAGGTTGCTGGGGCTGTCCTCGACCTTCCATCTTCCTGCCTCCGCCTCCTGAGTTGTTGGGATTACAGGTATGCACCTCTGTGCCTGGCTTCCTTATAACTGTTCTTTCACCAACCCAGCCCTTATCATCTCCTTCCCTATAAGTTCTGTGCCATATATTATCTGTACTACTTATTTGGCAGTTTTGCTGCTTTGGATTGTAGTTATTTTAAAATAATTGACACATCCTTATTGAGGACTATTATTTGTGTTAATTGTTTTGCTATTGTAATGTATACAGAATTTGGAAAACCAAGTTACTGAACAGTGTTTCTTCTATCCATTGTGATTATTTTCTACTTTATATTAAGTGAAGGTAGTGGTTTTCAACCTTGACAACATGTTAGAATCACCTGAGGAAGGCTTTAAAAGTCTTTGTGTCCATCCAAATGTAGTGGCCACATGCCTATAATTTCAGTGACTTGGGAGGCTGAGGCAGGAGAGGGTCGAAAGTTCAAGACCAGCCTCAGCAACTTAGTGAGGCCTATCAAAAAGAAAAAGAAAAAAAATTCACTACCCAAGCCCTACTAATGAGTACTCTGCCTGTTAAGAGACGTATTACTTTGGAATCTCTGCAGATAGAACCCAGGTATCAGTTCATTTAAATCTCCCCAAGTCATTCTAATCTGTAGCCAGAATTTAGAACCAGTGCTTTCAAGCAAAAGGGAATTTGTTGGCTTACTTCTTTGGCTGTTCTCCTTTTGTCCCTGTCTTACTACTTATCTCAGTGCCCAGGACCAAATGAATTATTTTTTTGTTTACCTATAAAAATGTGAACTATTTTTGTCTAACTTTAAATCCTATTTTTGTCATTCATTTAATTTTTAATTTTTTTTTTTTTTTTGGAGAGAGGAGAGAGAATTTTTATTTATTTATTTTTTTTAGTTTTCGTTGGACACAACATCTTTGTTTGTATGTGGTGCTGAGGATCGAACCCGGGCCACACGCATGCCAGGCGAGCACGCTACCGCTTGAGCCACATCCCCAGCCCCTATTTTTAATATTTTTATTGGTGAATTATAATTATATACAATAGTAGTCTTTATTATATGTTCACATTGTATAGCATGATTTGTATTGTTTCATTTCCCCATACTTCCTTTTTCCCTTCTACCTTCCCTCCCTCTATTCCCCATCTTCTGCTTCTATTTCAATGAGATCTCTTTTATTTCCCATTTTCTCTCTAGCTTCCACATATGAGAAAAAACATACAATCCTTGACTTTCTGAGTCTGGCTTATTTCACTTAGCATAATGTTCTCCATTTTTCTTCATCTATTTTCCTGCAAATTATATAATTTTGTTCTTCTTTATGTCTGAGTAAAACCTCATTGTATGTATGTACCATATTTTCTTTATCCTTAGATGGACACCTCGGCTAGTTCCATAACTTGACTACTGTGAACTGTGCTGCTATAAATTTTGTTATGCATGTATTGCTATAGAATGCTGACTTAAATTCTTTTGGATAAATACTGAGGAGTGGTATAGCTGGGTCATATGGTGGGTTCATTTCTAGTCTTTTGAAGTATCTTCATATTAATTTCCATAATAGTTATATTAATTTACAATTCCACCAACATGTAAGTTAAAATTTTTTTCTTAAAATTTTTTTTTATTGTAGAGACACAATACCTTTATTTTATTTATTTCATTTTTATATGGCACTGAGGATTGAACCCGGTGCCTCACACATGCTAGGCAAGCACTCTACCACTGAGCTCCAGCCCCTGTAAGTTGAACTCTTAAAAGAAGACCTATTACTCAAAATCTGATAATGTATAGACATTTGCTTAGGGGGAAATATATAGATATCTAAGTCCATTTCATGTTATTTCATTGCATTAGATATCTAAGTCCATTTCATGTTATTTCATTGCATTAGGTTGTTTTGTTTTGTTGTTGTTGGGGGTACTGGGAATTTAACCCATAGGTGCTCGTCCGCTGAGCCACAACCCCAGCCCTTTTTATTTTCATTTTGAGACAGGATCTCGCTAAGTTGCTGAGACTGGCCTCAAACTTATGATCCTCCTGCCTTAGCCTCCTGAGTTGCTGGGATTACAGGCATGTGCCACTGCACCTGGCTACTTTGGATTCATCAAGTAGTATTAAGCAAGCATTATACTCTCTAATGAAGAAACCAAAACCCAAGCAATTAAGTGGTAAAGCTAGCATGTGAATCCACGTTTGACTCCCAGTGATTCTGAAGAAAAAATAGAATCAGCAAAAAGATACACTTTTAAGGTAGGATGCCATAACATGCCAGATGAGCACTAGATGTTAAAACAAAATCCTTCTTGTTTTTTATTGTTTCTGTTTCCATCCAGTTAACTCTACTATTTTGGACTTGATGTCTGCATCATTACTGTCTGGCACCTGAATCTCAAAGTGTCAGTGTGGACTTTTCCCTAATTTCTTCACTGAGTCTATTTTCAAAAAAAAAAAATTCATCTTATCTTGTAATGGGTATTTTAACACATTTAAGTTCCAAAGCAACAAGGTGCTCGTTTATTTTTTTTAATTCATTTTAATCTGATTTTCAACTCATTAGAACATTCTCTCACTTTTATATTTCCTAGTTCTTGATCTAGATATTTAAGCAGATATGCCAATTAAACTAAATAGGATTCTGTTTTAGTCAGCTTTTTCACTGCTATGACTAAAAGGATCTGACCAGAACAAATGTAAGGAGGAAAAGTTTATTTGAAGGCTCGTGGTTTCAGAGGTTTTAGTCCATAGAAGGCTGGCTTCATTCCTTAGGGCTTGAGGTTAGTCTGAACATCATGGGGAAGAGGGTGACAGAGGGAAGCAGCTCACATCCTGGTGGTGAGGAGGCAGAGAGACTCCACTCTCCAGATACAAAATATATACTTCATAGCCATGCCCCCAGTTAACCACTTCCTCCAGCCACACCCCATCTGCCTCTAGTTACCACTCAAAATTAATCCCTATCAGGGGTTTAAATCACTGATTGTGTTAAGACTCTTAGAACCCAATAATTTCTCCTCTGAACCTTCTTGCATTGTCTCATGTGAGCTTTTGGGGGACACCTTACATCCAAACCATAACAGATCCTTTTCCTTCTTGGGTGTGTGCACATGCTTGCATGTCCATACTGTTTTACATTTATGATAATGTTTTCAATCTCAATTAAGATTGAGACAATACTCTAAAATTTTTGTTCTGTTTAACAATTGATGATTTAAGGCATACCACTTACTTTGAACTTCTAAATAAACACTTAGGATGAATGTTTGGGATTCTTTTTTTTTCTTTTTTAACCAACAGTATGGATGTCTTATATTAGGAAAGTCCAGGATGAGAACTAAGGAACTTCTAACTTGGTGCACAAAGTTGTAAACTAAAGGGAATGGTTGGGAGAGATAACTAGATAATAGAGGAACTGTTATTTGTTGTTGTTGTTGTTTTCTTGTATGCTGTAAATTTTGTGCTTAAGTATGTCATTTTTATACAGTATTTATACTGAATGGTATAAAATACAATGATCACTCCTGTTAAGGAAAAATTATTCTGAACCATGATAAAATGGTAAGACTATTAAAGACTGTTGCCATAGAGGAGACATTAGGCTCAACTCCTAATACAGTAAGATAGCAGGGGATTTATAGCCAATGAATAGAATGATGCCCCCAATGAGTACGTTATCAACAGATGGAAAATAATTAGGAAGAGACCGGGTAGACCAAAGACATACAAAGTTACAGAAATGAAGAACTTGATCAGATATCAGAGGTAGGCAAATTCTTGCTAAAACTGGGATAGGCAGTCCAAAGACAGGGGAGAAGGGAAAGTCAAGGCCTAGTTGAGGAAATGGTTCTGAAGTTTGTTGTTAATCTGTGTGTGTGTGTTTTAGTTATAATTACTTTAGCAAATCTTCACTGTTTATGAATACCAGAAAAACAGTTACTTCCTAGAATTGGTAGAATTTTTTAAAAATAAAATTGCTCTATATAAAACAAACTTGCCTGTCTTCCCTACTTACTTGTCTATAACCACTAGGAATTTATGTCTAGTAAATTATTGTCCTAGACAGTTTATTGTTGCTCTACTAAAAACATTTAAACCAGATTAAAAAATGATCCAAAATTGAGGCAAGGCATGTTCTTGTGCCGATGGTGGAAAACAGAGCCTTGCGCATGCCAGGTAAGTACTTGACCTCTGAGCTGTATCCCCAGCCAAACATACTTTCTTTTCTCTTGTCAAAAGTAACACACTGGCCTGGGGTTGTGGCTCAGCAGTAGAGCACTCGCCTAGCACATGTGAGGCCCTAGGTTCAATCCTCAGCACCACATAAAAACAAATAAAATAAAGGTATTGTGATGTTATTATTAACATCACAACTAAAAAATAAATATTAAAAAAAAAAAGTAACATACTGTGGGACTGGGGTTATGGCTCAGTGGTAGAGTACTTGTCTAGCATGTGTGAGGCACTGGGTTCGATCCCCAGCACCACATTAAAAAACTAAATAAAATAAAGGTATTATGTCCATCTACAACTAAAAAAAAAAAATTTTTTTAATGTGTGGCTCCTGGGAGATGTAACATGCCTTATGTCCCTCCTTCACTTCATTAAGTAAATAAATAAATAAATGTCCTTTCCTGAAGTGTATAGCCTCTTTGAAAAACATAACTGGGCTGGGGATGTAACTTGTAACTTGGTGGTAGCGTACTTGCCTAGCATGTGCAAGGCCCAGGGTTCAATCCTCAGCATCACCAAAATAATAACAACATCAAAAGTAATATCTTGATTATCTTCAAATGAGAAAAACTCCATTAAGAAACAGCATTTAATTGTATGCAAAAATTTCTTTCTTACCGGGATAAGAATAAAGTAGACTTCTTTAAAAAAAATAAATGTAACTTTCCTTGAATATATCTGAAATGGTGTAGAATTTAAAAATAAATTAAAATAAGCAAAGTAAAAGAAGAAGCCAATCTTTGTTTGCTGATGACATTACTCTATACCTAAAGCATTAAAAAATCTACCAGAGGGCTGTGGTTGTAGCTCAGTGGTAAACGCTTCCTTTGCACTTGAGGCCCTAGGTTCGATCCTCAGCACCACATAAAGATAAATAAATAAAATTAAGTTACTGTATCCATCAAAAACTATAAAAAAAAATTTGCCAGAAGATTTCTAGATCCAATAAACAGTTTCATCAAAATAGCAGGATACAATACTAACATAAAACTCAGTATCCTTATTTTTTTCCTTTAATTTTCTACCTGTCTGAAGGGGAATGCTAATATTAGGCTATTATGCTTGCCCCCCTGTGATATTTTTGGGAGCACTTGCCTAGCATGCACAAGGCCCCAGGTTCAAGACCCAACACGGTAAAAAATGTGTGTGTGTGTGTGTGTGTGTGAGAGAGAGAGAGAGAGAGAGAGAGAATATATGTGTATATATGTATGTATATATACTAAAAACAAGTAAAATAATTTACTGCTATTGTCCTTTCCTGAAGTATATAGCCTATTTGAAAAACATAAGAAAGCTTCAAAAGATGTATTGTTCCTTTAAAAGGAAGTTGGAACAAAAACGTTTTGTAAAACTTTTTTGGTCAGTAGAAAGTTATTATTGTTTATAGTTATTGCTGAAGATAGTAATGATGGAAAATATAAGATGATTGGGAAGCAAAGAATTTCTAAAAAAAGAAGAAATTGTGCCTTGGTTATTTGAAGGATTAGCTCAGTTGAATAATTTAAAGCAACATTTTTCTTACTGTGACTAGTTAAGATAACAATAGCTGACATATTGAGCTTGTCCAATTATATTTTAAGTGTTCTAAAAACGTGACAGATATTATTATCTTATTTAATTTCTCAACAATTCTTAAGGAATAAATAATTTCCCACTTTAGGGACCGAATGTGGTTCAGGAGATTTTAAGAGAATGAAATTAAGGGGGGGGGTGGCTGGGGTTGTGGTTAAGTGGTAAAGCGCTTGCCTGGCAAGTGTGAGGCACTGGGTTACTGGGTTCGATTCTCAGCACCACATATAAATAAATGAATAAAATAAAAGTCCATCAACAACTAAAAAAAAAAAAAAATTTTAAAGAGTAAAATTCAAAACCATGTCTGTCCCAATCCAAATCTTGTATCTTTCCATTTTGCCATAGTACATCATAATAATCTTTATTAAAAACTGGACTCTTGGTGTCAATTTATTCAAAAGGAATTTTGTTAATTTACTAATTGCCTGCTGTGTGCTATTTAATTTGCTTGACCCTATATATAGAAAAGGAAAGTAAGTTTCCAAGTTGCCCAAAACAAAGCTTGAATCCTTGGGGATAGAATGATATCTGTAGAAATAATTATCAATAGCAGTTATATTTTAGGTGCTATGACAAATGTTCCAAGTAAAATATAGGAGGAGTACAGAGGATTCTTGAAACTAGAACTACTGGGATATACTTCTTAGAAAGAAACAGAACCACCCATGCATAAAAGATGGGAAAGATTTAAACAGGTGAAAATGGGGAAAGAAGCATAACTTTCAAGGAGAGAGTGAGTCAAGGCCAAGAAACAAATTTTAATACACGCAATAGGTAAAGATTTTGGTAGACAACAGAGATAGATGCAAGCAGAGATTTGGCTCCTGGAATATATAAAATTTTGGTGATATATACTGACCTGAGTCTTGCTGATAGTGGAATGTGAGTATTACCTAGTGAAAGAATTCTTTCTTGCCCATCTAGAATTATCTGCCTAATATTCACTAACAGGTATAATTATTAAATGTTTGACTTGAGGTCCTTTGATATGTGATTGTTAAGGAAATCACTTTAAAAACTAGTTATGAGTAGATGTAATGTTGATGACTGTGCTGGATCTGTTACTAAAAGAATAATAATAAGCTAAAAATGGGTTTCACACCTTTTAGAAATTCCTTTTTTTTTTTTTTTTTTTTTTTAGTACACTTTCCAAAGTTTCTTTCCAACTATGGTATATGAAACAATCTAACAAAAAGCATTTATGGGGAACAATATGATATGATTTTCTGGGGTTTTTGTTTTATTTTGTTTTTTTAATATTTTGGGAATTGAACACTGAACCACATCCTCAGCTCTTTTTAATTTTTATTTTGGACAGAGTCTAAGTTGCTTAGGGCCTCACTACTGTGATCCTCCTGCCTCACCATTCCAAGTGCTGGGATTATACACGTACACCGCCATGCCTGATTGTCTGACTGATTTTTAAATTTTTAGTACAGATGTTAATGTAAAGATGAAATTTTGAGTCTTGCAAGGGTTGGATATTTTTCTTTATTTCCTCCTTGTAGAAAAGTGAGAGGATTGTCTTTCATTGGTTATATTTAGATTTTTAATTTTCTCTTCTTGTTTACAAACAAAGTACAATGGATTTTATGAAATTAACCATATTGTAATATTTATATGAGGGAATGTAATTGTGATAAAGTTTGAGTTACTTTAAAATGCTGCCAATGGGACTTTCCTCCACCACCTCTTCTGCCATGATGTTCTGCCTCTCTTTGGCCCAGAGAAATGGAATTGGCTATTTATAGACTGAGACCTCTGAATCCATGAAGAAATGGAAGCACAGGGGGATAAATAATTTTTTCATAAAGCCTGAGCTTTATATCTTAGTCTGAATACAATGCCATTGAAAGTAACCTTTCATTAATAATAAAAGTTAAGTCTAATGAAGAAAAAAAATGATACAAATGCAATTATATCCTTTATTACAGATATAGAGTAATGAATGCTTTGTATAGTTAAACCATTACTTTATGAAATAAGGACAATTTTAAAGCTTTTTATTTTAAAACAGCAGGGGTTTTTTTGTTTTTGTTTAAAACCCCAATATTACTGATTCTCAAGTAGGGGTGCTAGCATACCTTCACTCTATGGGAAATATCTGTTTCCTCTTTGTATCCCTACCAAAATCTTGAGAATGACTAACAAAATTACTGTTGCTGAAAATGTCATCCCTTGGGGGCTGGAATTGTGACTCAGTGGTGGAGCAATTGCCTACCATGTGTGAGACACTGGGTTCAATCATCAACACCACATAATAAATGAATAAATAAATAAATATATGTATTGTGTACATCTACTATGTTTGTACACACACACACACACAGAGACGTAAAGAAAATGCCATTCCTTGCAACTAGAGACTATCATGCTATGTGAAATAAGCCATGCCATATCCCATCCCCCCCCCCCAAAAAAAAAGGCCAAATGTTCTCTCGATATGTTGATGCTAACTCACAATAAGGGGTGGGGTGAAGGGAATAATAGAAATACTTTGGATTAGAAAAAGAGGAATGAAGGGAGTAGGGGAATGGGAGTAGGAAAGAAAGTAGAATGAATTGGACATTACTTTCCTATGTTCATATATGATACACAATCAATATAATTCTACATCATGTACAACCAGAAGAATGGTAAGTTGTACTCCATGTATGTATAATGTCAAAATACATTCTATTGTCCTGTATAACTATAAAGAAAAAAAATTTTAAATGTCATCTCTCACTTACACTGCAACAAATATTTTTTACAATTACTAACTGTATAGCTATTTTTGTTTTCCCTTTTGCTCTTAATTTTTATCTTTGTTTTGGCCCACTTTTTTTTTTTTTTTCAGTGCTATGGATTAAACTCAGGGCCTACATCTGAGCTACATCCCCAGCTCTTTTTAAAAAATTTTATTTTGGGATAGTTACCCAAGTTAACTTCAAACTTGAAGTACTCTTGCCTCAGTCTCACAAGTAGTTGAGATTGTAGACATGCACCACCAAACTCATTTGACCCACTTTTATAGGTGGGTGATAACATTTTTGACTTTTAAACCTAATATTTATCATTTTACTTAGCCCTCCCAACTTCGTGACAATTGTACCTTTCACAAGCATAGCTTTAACTCAATTCCTGGTTTTAGAAAACTAATATTCTAAAAGGACAAAGCCAAATCCATGTGACACACTAAAGATAATCCTCTGGAGTTTTACTTCTTGTAAATAATGCATTATATATTTCAGTATGTAAGTTCTGATTGTAGCTCCATCCTTTATAAGCATGTAACCTTGGACAAAATATACTCTCTGAACCTGTTTCTCCATTTTCAAATGCGGATAATAGTCTTCTCTGTGTACCTTAATAAACAGTTTTAAAAAGAGAAATGGGTTATAAAGAGTTTTATAAACAATAAAATAAGTACTCATTCATTTACATTCCTATAGGGTGTGTGCCAGGTCTCAATGTTAGGTATACAGCAGTGAACAAACATATCTAGTTCTGCGTCCTATGATTGGTGAAATATGACCCATGAGCTAAATCCAGTCTACCACCTGCTTATTTCAAGTCTGTGAGCTAATTTTTTTTAATGATTTGAAACAAAATTTAAAAAATAATAATATTCCATGTCATTAAATTACATGAAATATAAATTACATGAAATACAAAATCAAGTTTCATTGGAACACAATCATGCTTATTTATTTACAGTTGAGACAAACTATGTGGCCCACCAAGCCCTGAAGTATTTATTGTCTGCTCTTTACATTAGCAGTTTGCTAACTCCTGCTCTGTGTTCTTGAAGTTCTTTTGACGGTGCTGGACAGTAAACTTATAATTGTATGTCTAATGGCTGCAAGTTCTTTGAGAAACAATAGTGCAGATAAAGAAGCTAGAATTGTGAAGGATGGAAAGGGTGCAGCAATAGATTTTATATACAAAAATCGGGGAACGGTACATTATTTATTCAGTGATATTAAAACAGACATTAATGAATGTGAAAGAACCATCTGTAGAAGAGTATTTTTGCCAAAAAGCGACAAAAGATTCACTAGCCCTGAGAAAAAAGTATAGCTGTAGGACTAGGTACTATGTGGTAAGAAAGAGTTGCTGAGATGGGTACAAATTATGAAGGGACTTGTAAACCAAGGAGCATACATGCTATAGATTTTATAGTGAGTGTAGAAATGTATTATTATGTCTTCTACTCATTCAGGTTATTATTATAACATCATTGTGTTAGTGATAAATCAGCTTAATACTTCAAAGACTGTAAAATGTTTAATACCTAGTAATCTGTCATTTTAGTGGCTTTCTCAGTAACATGGTATTTCTTGCTATGAGAATGTTTTAGGATTCCACATTGGCATCTGAGGATGATCACATTCCTTCTTACCACTCATTTGGCATTTCACTCTTGCCATTGCATGTATCTTCAGATCTCCCCACTTTCATCTAAAAACTAGGAGATGTTGTGGTTTCTATAATTAAATATTTCTTTCCTTTGCTCTTGATATTCTCAGATGCACTGGGATAACTTCAACACTTTGAACCTGACTTCAAATAATACTACTTTTATGTTCCTCTCTGATTTTTTTAAAATATTTTTTTTAGTTGTAGATGGACACAATACCTTTATTTTATTTATTTATTTTTTTATATGTGGTGGTAAGGATTGAACCCAGGGCCTCACACATGCAAGGCAAGCACTCTACCACTGAGCTACAACCCCAGTCCCCTCTCTGACTTTTATAAATTTCAGTTTCTTTTCTTTTCTTTAGAAAATGGAAGTTAGCGTTTACATTACTTTTCTCTATCAATACAATCGCCTCATGTAACAATTTGTCAACCTTTATTTTCAAGCATAAGACATTATGTAGACATGCTGTGAATAAGGCAAAAACTTCTGTCAAGGAGTAACTTTAAAAAGCCGACTGTGGAGTGGGGGATGTGTTTGTAGAGCCTTTGCCTAGCATGTGTGAAACCATGGGTTCATCTGCAACACCACCCCTTTGGGGACAGGAATTATAACTTTAAAAAGCCCTCTTTGTTACCTTTAGCATTTTGACAATCTCCTTTTATTGTCCTTTGCTTCCTTGAGCTGGTTCTTGAATTTAGATGTCTTTCAGTAGCCTTTATCTTTATGCCCCCCGCCCCGTTTTTTTTTTTTTTTTTTTTTGGTGGTGGTGGTGGTAGTGGGAATTGAACCCAGTGGTCATTCTACCACTGTGTTACATCCCCAGCTCTTTTGATTTTTTTAAGACTGGGTCTTGCTAAGTTGCCTACTTTTGCCTTGAACTTGGTGACCCTCCTGCCTCAGCATTCTGAGTAGAGTAGCTTGGATTATAGGCTGACACTATCATGCCTAGCTCCCTTTCATTTTTTTTTTTTTTTTTAATTAAAGGATAAGAGATGTTGACATGCTCTTCTGTTTTTATTTTTTTAAGAAATTTAAAATTTCATCATGCAAGTAATATATTCTTTTGGGCACAGATAAACCATAAAAAGAAAGAAAAATATCTTTTCTAATACAACTAATAGAGAATAGTCCCTGTTAATATTTAGTAGCTATATATTTGTGTAAATAAAATTTTAGTAATAATACATCATTTTGTAAATCCTTTTCACTTAAGAGATATCATTAACATTTAACCACATCAGTATATAGAGCTCTTCTCAAACTTTTTGCACCAGGGACCTCTTTACAATCTTAAAAATTGAATTTTTAATCTATGTGGCTTCTATGTATTATGTTAGATATTTAAAACAGGCTTGGGGCTGGGGATGTGGCTCAAGCAGTAGTGCGCTCCCCTGGCATGTGTGCAACCCGGGTTCGATCCTCAGCACCACATACAAACAAGGATGTTGTGTATGCTAAAAACTAAAATGTAAGTAAAATATTTTTTAAAAAAATAAAACAGGCTTAGTTCTGTTTGTTATGACCTGTTTGAGTTTGTATGTATTGTTTGCTCTGCCTGAGATGCCCTCCTGGCTTTACCTACTCCAATCCAGCTCAAACATCACTGACTTTGAAGACCACTGCCCCTCCTACATACATAGATAGAACTCATTGGGCCTTACTTTGTGTCTAGTTCTGCGTTTAATTCCTGCTTGGTATATTCCTTTCTAGGTTTTAGATCCTTAGGGTAGTAACAGTGTATTATTCAGTCCTCAATCTCTATTTATTGATACTTCTCTTCTAGTTACTGAATTGGTGAACTATTATTTTTTTATATGCAGGTACAGTTCATCCATTATTTAGTCTTCTTTCTTTCAGTTGTACCAATTTCATCAGATTTTGTGACTTTTCTGAAAATTTTGGTGCGACTTCAGAAATATAAGTATCTTGAATTTTCAGTTTGGTAACTTTTTAAAAAATATTTTTAGTTGTAGATGAACACAGTACTTTTATTTTATTTATTTGTTTTTTATGTAGCACTAACCCAGTGCCTCACACATGCGAGGCAAGTGCTCTACCACTGAGCCACAACCCCAGCCCTCAGTTTGGTAATTTTTATTATTATACATTTAGATGTTATTTTATGAGGCTATCTATGAACTATGGCTTGTGTCTTTTCTTTTGCAGAAACGCCTTTTGTAATGTATGAATATATATATGTTTAGTTTTCCACTACAAATGCTTTGCTGAGTTTTCGCAGTTGTGTAAGAATTACAGGAAATGCAGCTTCATAGAAAATGGTATGGATTATAGCCCACTTGGCAGATTTCCCACAAATAAGCTAGAAAAAAGGTTTATTATTCAAAATAGGTTTGCTAGTTTCTTTTTTTCCAGTACCCAGGATTGAACCCAGGGGTGCTCTACCAATGAACTACATCCCCAGTCCTTTTTGTGTTTTTATTTTGAGATAGGGTCTAAGTTGCTCGGGCTGGCCTTGAACTTATGATCTTCCTGCCTCAGTCTCCTGAGTAGCTGGGATTTTTTTTTTTAATAGGCATCACCATTATACCCAGCAGGTTTACTAATTTCTTAACTAAGTGATTGACACAAACAGGTGATGAATACAGAACATTATTCAGTATATATATATCGAAGAAAATAAACACAGTGGAATATCCATATTGTAGCAGGTAGTTTCATGTTGTATAATTTTCGTGAATACTCTTCCTAATTAGAACCCATTTCTTTTTTGTTTTCCTCAATTAATATAGAATAATCCCCATCCTGATCTTTACCAGTTCTCATTATTTTCAGAAAAATAATATTTTATCTAATTATTTCATCATGGCAGGGTTCTCAAACTTCATGTACATGAGAATATTCTGAGGTGTGTGTTTGTGGTATGTACTCCTTGTGCCTGTTGCTAAGTAGTTCACATGTCAAATTTTGTCTTTCAGGTCTTAAAATTTTAACTCATATAGGATTTTGCTGGGCACAATGGCCCCTGCCTATAAACCTAGCTACTCAGAAGACCGAGGCAGGAGAATCACAAGTTCAAGGCCAGCCTCAGCAATTTAACAAGACCCTATCTCAAAATGATAAATAAAAAGGACTAAGGCTGTAACTCAGTGATAAAGCATCCCTTGGTTCAAACCCCAGTAACAAAAAAAAAAAAAAAGGAGATCCTAACATTTTAATATCCATTTTTAATAAGTGATCCAGAGGAGAATAGCTGTTGGGGAACAGAAAAGGGAGGTCTGGATGATTTAACAAAAAGAGATATTTTCATGACATTTTTCAGGACTTATAGGTACGGTGTATTTAGTAGAGGCAGTAGGAATCATTCTTGTCCTGCCTTTAAAATTATTAACAACGTTTATGTTTCATTATGAAGTTTGTTATAGAATTTTGGCTCTTTCTCATGTCCAGGAAATTTATTCTATTCCTACCAAAGCCTAGTAGTTTTTGTTGTTTTATGATGGTGGGATGACTGTTGAATTTTGTCATTTTTTTCTAACATGAATTAGGATAATCACACAGTTTTGCTTCTTTAAGATTAATGTATTTGTCTTGAACCATTCTTGCATTGCAATAAATGCTTAGAATATACTTATTTTGCTAATATCTTATTTAGTTTTGCTTAAGTGTTTTTAAGTTTTCGAAATAGGATTATAGCTTTTTTCTCTTTTTTGACGGAAAACTGGTTTTGGGTTTTTTTGTTGTTTGTTTTGTTTTGTTTTGCACTGTTGATTGAACCCAGGGGCGCTTTACCACTGAGCTACATCCCCAGACTTTTGTACTTTTTGAGATAGTGTCTTACTAAGTTCCTGGTGCTGGCCTCAAGGTCCTCCTGCCCTAGGCTTCCAAGTCACTGGGATTGCTGGTGTGCATTACTGAACCTGGCTCGATTATTAGCTTTAGAGAAAAACTCAAAATGATTAAAGCAGCACAAATATTCTAAAATCAGAATACATCTATATTGACAGAAACAGCTTTGGGTGTTTTTTTGTTTGTTGTTTGTTTTTAAAGAAAATCTAAAGACCTCTAGGCCGTAAAGGCTTAAACAGGAAATTTCATTTTAAGAGCTAATATAAAAATTTCATAGTTTGGTAATTCCTTCTTTTATATGTTATTCTTCACAGTACACTTACTCTAAATTTTATTTCTTGTTTAGGTACGTATAGCTGCTAAATTCATCACTCATGCACCCCCAGGGGAGTTTAATGAAGTATTCAATGGTAAGTAAGGGTTATTATTTAGTTATTTGAAGCTGTACTTAATTACAGTCATTCTTTTAATCTGTTTGACAGGTTACAGCTATAGCAAAGGAAATCAACATTCAAAATGATTGAAATAACTTGTCCAAGGTCACCCTGCTAGTAAGCATCAAAGTAAGGATTTAATTCCAGGTCTGAGTTAAAGCTCTTAACCCATTAATTACCACATCTATCTTAGGTGAGAAAAGATTTAAGATAGTTTAACATAAAAAGTAGAAACCATGTTAAATTTTATAGTTTTATTTTTATCATGATAAGTAATAGCTTAAATTTCATCACTGTTGAGCCAGGCACACTTGTAATCCCTGTGGTACTAGAGGCTGAGGCAGGATGATCACAGTTTCAGAGCCAGCCTCAGCAACTGACCCTAAGCAACTCAGCAAGACCTCTTTCTAAAATAAAATATAAAAAAGGGCTGGGGAGGGGCTCAGTGGTTAAGTGCCCCTTGGTTTGATCTTCAGTACCATTGCTTTCACTCCAGAAGTTCCATACTATAGTACACACTCTACGGCCACTGGGGATGAATTGGCTGCATCCAGGGAGCTTATTAAACTTAGAGTCAACTTTATCATTCCCTCAAGATTCTCATTCTTGGTAGAAAAATCTTTGCCACCTGCGCCTCAGAGCATTAATCTCCAGGATATATAAAGAACTCAAAAAACTAACACCAAAAGAACAAATAACCCATTAATAAATGAGCAAAGGAACTGAACAGACACTTCATAGAAAAAGAAATATGATTGGTCTACAATACATGAAAAAATGTTCAACATCTCTAGCAATTAGAGAAATGCAAATTTAAAAAAAAAAGTATACTCAGGGCTGGGGTTGTAGTTTAATGGCAGTGCACTTGCCTAGCATGTGTGAGGCACTGGGTTCTATCCTTAGCACCACATAAAAATAAAGCATTCTGTCCATCTACAACTACAAAAAAAGAAGTTTAAAAAAAAACTACTGAGGGCTAGGGTTGTGGCTCAGGGGTAGAGTGCTTGGGTTTGATCCTCAGCACCACATAAAAATAAATAAAGGTATTGTGTCCAACTACAACTAAAAAAAAAGCAAATATTAAAAACAAAACAAAACAAAAAACCCCAGATTCCATCTTACTCTGGGGTTGTAGAGCACCTGCCTAGCACATGTGAGGCACTGAGTTTGATTCTCAGCACCACATAAAAATAAATAAATAAAATAAAGGTATTGTGTCCATCTACAACTAAAAATATTTTTTAAAAAATGAATAAAGTAACAATGAATGTTGGCAATGATGTGGGGGAAACACTCTGAGGGAAAAGATCTTGAAGGACCTCTAGATCTGAAGCTTACGTGCAAGCAATGAAGAATACAACCTGTGGGTTTACCAGTGCCATAGAATAGAACAAGCACGGAAAATCTGTGAAATTTTATCCACGGCATTTGGCTCTGTTAACCTCTGAGAAATCTTGAACCCTGCAATAAAGTGAAGGCCAACCTCACCTAAGAATCCAGATGTTTCCTAATCATCCTGCTTTCAATCTGCAATGTTGAACTATTAGGGAAAGATGAAGTGATGTCCTGCTTCAATTTTCTGAACAGATTGCAGTGTGATGTATAAAATATTCTCATTTGTTTTTATATTAAAATGTGTCCTATTTTTAAAAATTCGCCTATAATCTCAGCAGCTCAGGAGGCTGAAGCAAGAAGATTGTGAGTTCAAGGTCAGCCTCAGCAAGTCAGTGAGATCCTGTCTTTAAATAAAATGTAAGACAGAGCTGGATATTTGGCTCAGTGGTTAAGTGCCCCTGGGTTCAATTCCTGGGATCAAAAAATAAAATAATTTTAAAAATTGACAATCCTGCTTGGAAAGAAATTCAGAAATAAAACACTTGCTTAGAATGTGTGAGGCTCTGGGTTTTCTCTGCAGCACCGCAAAAACTAAAAATAAATTAATGGTCCTCACTAGACCTTCTGTAAAACAGTTTTCTTTTGCTATGAAATTCCTTAAGATTTTTATTGTTGGATTATTATACTGCAAATAATTGTTTACAGACCTATGAACATTAGCATCTATTTATTGGCATTTTTAAAATATCTACTCATACAGCTTATCTAAAGCCTAATTTTGCAAAGCCTGGATGTTTTTTTTGTTTTTGGAAGTAGGGAGTGCTTTACCTCTGAACCACAACCTCAGCCCCTGTTATTTTTCAGTTTGAGACAGGATCTCACTGAGTTGCTTAGGACCAAGCTAAGTTGCTGAGCCTGGCCTCAAACTTGGAATCCTCCTGCCTAAGCTTCCTGAGTAGCTGGAATTATAGGCCTGCACCACCACACCAAGTCAAAGCCTGAATTTTAAATATCTGTTCTAGAAGTCTACTAAAAATTCTTAAGTTTGTCCTGTACTTAACCTTTCAACACGGTTTCCTCCTCAGATGTCCGGCTACTACTTAACAATGACAATCTCCTCAGGGAAGGAGCAGCACAGTAAGTATCTTTTCTAAATCCACATACAATATTATTCTAACATTGGGTAAATTGGCACCCTGGAAACTAAGTTTAAAAATACTTCAAAATAAAGCAATTGGTCTTTTATTTTATTTTTCTTAGAGAAAACATGTGCCCCACAAATGTTCTTTACTTACTTGAAGCTTATTATGTGAACTTATTTTTTATTCATCCATTCATTTATTTTTGCTGTACTGGGGATTTAATCCAGGGCCACTCTACCACTGAGCTACATTCCTAGCCCTTTTTATTTTTTTTACTTTAAGATGGGATCTCGCTAAATTGCCTCAAACTTACAATCCTTCTGCCTCAGGCTCCTGAAAAGTTGGAATTACCAGTGCACTCCACTGTGCCAATTTATTTTTGTGTTTGTCCAGATTCTCCCTATTAGAGCAGAATTTAATGTTAACTATTATGTTTTCTTCTATTTCATGTTGTTGTATTTTTGGTTTTGTTTTTGTTTTGGTGGTAGTGATGGGGATTGGTCTCAGGTTCTTGTGCATGCTAGGCAAGCACTCTACCAACTGAGCTATATCCCCAGCCCATGTTTATATTTTTAAACTGCTGGTTATAGAAGGATTAGATTGCTAATCAGAATTGATGTATCTCAAATTGCCAAATAATAACAGATATTCATAAAGTGCTTTAATAAAATTAACAATAAGATAAAAGCTTTCAACCTTATTATTCATATCGTTGTCAGGCTAACTAACTAATCTTTCTAAAACATCATTTTGCCCTTGTCCTCAGAAACATTGGGGGGGTTATCTTTTTTTTGTATTCTAGAGTTAAATCTAAATGCTGTCAGTCTTTCAAAGCCTGCTATTATTCTATTCATGACTCTCCGCTTCAGTGCCAAGTTTCATTTCACTTATTGTCTACCCAACTGTCCCAGAGTTCCTTTTAAAAAAAAAAAAAATTAATAATGACTGAGAAGAGGTGGGATGAGGAGGTCAAGGATATTTTGATGTAAAGGAAAAATAACTACCATAAAATCATTTTGGCATGATATGTAATTTGTTTATATTTT
This sequence comes from Marmota monax, assembly GCF_021218885.2. NCBI lineage: Eukaryota > Metazoa > Chordata > Mammalia > Rodentia > Sciuridae > Marmota > Marmota monax. The sequence goes on along the minus strand of NW_026693476.1, from coordinate 6,624,485 downwards.
AGCTATAGAGAACAGTTTGTTTGTTTATGTGGTACAGAAGATTGAACCCAGAGTCTCGCACGTGCTAGGCGAGCGCTCTACTGCTGAGCTATAACCCCGGCCCCTAGAGAACAGTTTTAAGAGCCGCTACCCAGGAAACAGGAAACAATCTTCTCCTGCCCTGTTCTGCTTCTTTGGAATTCATTTTGGGACTATGTTCTGTGTATCTATGATTTGCATACCATCACTGTAATTGTCATCATGAATGATACTCTAGTTACACATTTATTTAGAAAAATAAGACACATTGAAGATGCACTGAATCTCATCTGTATCTTTCAATGGATGGTTATCCAGTGTGAATGCTTCTAGTAATAAGGAATTCCCTATTTCGCAAAGCAAGTTCTTCAATTTCCCTGCCACGTTGGTCCTAGTTTTATATCTGAGAGCTACCCAAATTAAATCTACTCTGTATTTCTCTTGTCAAAGTACTGCTGAAGTCTTAGGGGGTTCTGTGCCACTTAAGAATGAGTGCAATTTAAGCCTTTTTTCACAGTTCTAAAAATTAAGACTGAGTAGAAGAAGTTGGTAAGTAGTTCAGATGTTTTAATTGCACTGACTGACATTAAAGCTTTATTTTATATGTATAGATACTCCGCATCTTACAGACTGTAGGTTTTTGGAAAACCTTTCTTTTAAGAATTTTTCTAAGCCCAACTACTTGCTTATAGAGATGAAGGATTCAGTTTTATTTCTATAATGAAATGCTTCAATCTCTTGACTGCAGTCTTCATAGTTAGTGCTCAGTAAATGTTGCAGTAATCATCATCATCATCATCACCTTCTATATTAATTGAAGAAGTTTGGATAGATATGAGATTTAACCCTTTCCTGGATTTCCACCTATGTTTCTAACCACCAGAACCTTTTCCTGATAATTCACAGCACTTCTGATATAAATAAGGTATTGTAGGTTGCATTGAAGAGTGAATTTTCCTCCAAGTGAGATAGGATGTTAATAAGAGTAAACATGATGAGTCTTAAATTTTAGAATGATTACTGACTATGATTATTGTAATCACTATGTATCAGGGCAGAGGCTGAAGTAAGACAAATATTTGCAAGAGCATTAGAATAGTTTAGGGATAGATAGTAGGTGTTTGCACTAGAGTGGAAGCAGTGTGGGTGAGGGAAGGAGTCAGATTCTGAATATACATTCACATAGAACCTGTAAGATTTACTGATGGATTGGATGTAAAATGTGAAAGAGAAAAGTCAATCACTCCTAAGTTTTTGGCTTGAGCAACTGATAAACGGAGATTCTAATAGTACTTTTAAATTTTTTTTAACAGTGCATTTGCCCAATATAACATGGACCAGTTCACACCTGTGAAGATAGAAGGATATGAAGATCAGGTAATAATTGCCCATTAGATAGACTATGCCTGACAGGTAGTTGAGATGATAGAAACCAAAGCTGATGTATGAATTAAGTGCTGAATAAATTTATGTCTTGGCTTTCAAAGTTTTAAAAAATATTCTACACATTAGGAAATTCTTTTCTCTTTCTGCTGATACTAGTTGTTAGTTTTGACAAAAAAAAAAAAGAGAGAGAGAGAGAGAGAGACAGAGAGAGCGCTGCCCCTAATATGAAGAGAGAAAATAAAAAGATCTTAAAGGTTTTCCAGCTGTCTCTAATTCTTTTTGGTAAGAATAACAGGAGACATTTTTATTCAATGGGGAAATAAAAGCATTCATACTGAAATGTAGGCTACTTTAAGTTCCTTTAGGAATTTGCTATTTGGGAAATAGGAGATTTTTACCTTTATATATTTTTAAATGTTCAGTATAATGACTCTGAAATTTTTTCATAAAATATAGAAAAAAGAATACCAAAGTGTACAAAAGTACTTACATAAATATTAGACAAACCAAGAAATGATGGGTGTTTAGGAGGGGGGCAATTTATAGGATAAAGTTGACTTATAAATATAATATTTTCATAAGAATGAAAATGAGACTTGGAAAAATCAATATGAAAGAGAAATTTGACTTAATGAAAAACTGCTTTCCTCAATTTTATTTACTTGTTTTGCAAAATGTGATAACTATATTTTTTATAGTTACTCATAATTTTAATTCTTCTTTGGAAGGTCTTAATTACAGAGCATGGTGACCTGGGTAATAGCCGATTTTTAGATCCAAGAAACAAAATTTCCTTTAAGTTTGATCACTTACGGAAAGAAGCAAGTGACCCTCAACCAGAGGAAGTAGATGGAGGTTTGAAGTCTTGGAGAGAATCCTGTGACAATGCTTTAAGAGCCTATGTGAAAGATCATTATTCCAACGGCTTCTGTACTGTTAAGTATCTGTCTGCCTATTTCATTATCAGAGTGTTATATTTCTTACATTTACCTTATTGCTTGGGAACTTTGGCCAACCAAACATCACTTCTTTCTTAGTTATGGTCTCTGTATTTTATTCCCTAAATCTTTTTTTTTTTTTTTTAATATTTTTTAGCTGTCAGTGGGCCTTTATTTATTTATTCATTTATTCATTTATTCATTTATTCATTTATTCATTTATTTATTTATTTATTTATTTATTTATATGTGTTGCTGAGAATCAAACCCAGTGCCTCACACATGCTAGGCAAGCGTTCTACCACTGAGCCACAACCCCAGCCCCCTAAATCATTTTTGAAAGGAGTATAAATACATGAAAAATTTCTTTATAAAATCACAATGCATAATAATTTTGAATTTCTATATGTTCTATTTCATATTTATCTTATTTACTTATGAAAAAAATTGCCTTACATCAAAAATTAAGTTTTTAAATACTTTAACTTAGACTTAGGAAAAAATGTTAAAATTGTTGGGAGATCTATTGTCCACATTTGTGTCTTTTTGGCATAGGCATTTATACACAAAACTACTTCTGCATAGTTAAGATATTTTTCACTAGATAATCAAAACTGTTTTGAAATAAACACTTTTAGAAATCCAGAGTAATTTTATTTTTATTTTTTACTATCTCTTGGGCTCTAACTAATAAATTTGGCTCTAACATGATTTCCCCTTTATAATATTGTGACAAGAAAAATATGTATAGAATATTTAATTTTTTATTTGTTTGTTTTGGTGGTGTTGTGAATTGAACCTAGGGTTTTGTGCATGTGAAACAAGAACTCTACCAGCTGAGCTATATCACCAGCCTCAGAATGTTTAATAACTTTTTATTATTGTATTTTAAACTTATATCAATTTAATAAAATCATGATGTTTTGAATTATGTATACACTGTGGAATGGCTAAATTGAGCTAATTAACATGTATTACCTAACAGGTTTTTTCTTTTTAATGAGAATGCTGAAAAATCTAATCTCTAAGCAATTCTCAAAAACAATACATTAACTAGACTATTTTAAATATGTGATGATGATGAGTTAAATGGCAATATAGAAAGTTAGTTAAGAGCACTTACATTTAAACTTTAATAACTGGTTTGAGTCTTAGCCCTGTCACCTAACTAGCTGTGTGACCTTAGGTAAATGACTTAATAGTTCTATGTCTGTTTTCTCATTTGAAATGGAAATAGTTCTTACCACATAGTATTGATGTGAAGATTAAATGAGTTAATGATGCATTTACAGTGCTTAAAACAGTGGTACAAAGTAAGCCCTGCCTAAATGGTAGATAACATTATTATTTATTTATTTATTTTTTTAATTTTTATTGTTGGTTGTTCAAAACATTACATAGTTCTTGATATATCATATTTCACACTTTGATTCAAGTTATTTATTTATTTTTTTAATAAAGGAGAAAACCCATTCTGGTGGATACCAGTACAGAATTCCTTTTTGGAACCTAGTATTGCAGTGGGAGACTTGATACACTTCCTTTTAGAAATTGGCTGTTCGATCCTAAATATACTTTCAATTTGTCATTTGTTACCTATTCAAAGTTTGTCATTCCCCATTCTTAATTTGGAGAGTTTCAATGGCAAATAACCTCAGGGGTCTTTTTTCACTTCTCTTAGCTATCAAACGAGCAACACAGTGCTGGAATTTTTCTAATGGTGTCTACTATACACTAGTTTTCTATATCCTTAGCTGTCTTGCTTAGTAATCTATTTTAGTAATTTCAACTCATTATTACCTATCACATTTTCTATGTGGCATTTTCCAGACAATTCTTATTTGTCCTAGATGGGCATCTAATCCCCAACGTTTTATTAGGTGTGAGTCTCACATAAAATCTTTTTCTCTTCCCTCCACACTGAAAAACTTTTCCGTTATACTTGAATTTGAGAAAGAAAGGTTCTTACTCTTGGTTTCGTACTATCCTGTGTACTTTAAGACAATTTCGTATGACTTTGTTTTCTCTTCTTATATAGTTCTCATTACTTAGAAATGTTCTTATTTTTCCTGTACTTAATGGAGATAAAACTTTAATCATGATAATTCCTCTAAGTTGTTTCTCTTCATCTTGCTGTTTCTCCTCTGTTTTCTTCCTTACCCTCCAAATCATTGGGCCTTCTTCCCCTACTAGTGCCATGTCCTCATTACTCATCCACTTATGAGCCTTTGAGTTTTATTTTAGTCTCCATCCTATAGAAAGTGCTCTCTGAGAGTATTAATGGTTCCTGAATCACTTGATCCAGTGACCATTTTTGTGGTCCGTGACTTCTGTTGCTGTTTCATACTGAACCCAGAAAATAGAAATGATCTTTTGATTAGACTGCTATTATCAATACCAATTAATTCTTTTTACTTTGTCTCTAATTTTCTCATATCCCAAAACTTTTAAAATACTCTTGAAAGTTCATAGCCCACTAAATATAGGGAAAGTAACACAGACTTAGTGTTAGAAAAACAATGTGTTTGGGTTTTATCTTCACCACTTATTCTCTTAAGAAACCTTGGACAGAAACACCTATGAACTAACTTCAACTTTACCTTTTGTGGATGATAAACATGCCTTTTGTTTTATTTTGTTGTTGTTTTACCAGTTTTATTAGAGCAAAAAGAATAATATGTGAAAACATGTTATGTGAACTCTAAAATTCGATGGCTTCTTTGCATTCCCTAGTAATTGTTTCCATTTATTTCTACTGTAAGGAAGAGTTGGTGTAGACATTTCCATCTAGATTTCCCAGTTTGTTACTGATACCACCATCTTCCTAGTCATCCAGATGTACAAATACTTTGGCCCTTCCTTTTTTTTTTTTTTGTTTGTTTGTTTGTTTGTTTAACCCTTCAGTTACAATATATTGCTAAACTTATGCATTCTGTCTGCAACCCTTCCTTTTCATTACCATTTGATACTACCCTAGATTATGACCTAAATTAATTTATGTGGTCTTCTAACCAGCCCTTTTTTCCTGTATAACAGTATTGGTCATTCTCCAAAAATAATAGTGCTGGTCGTATTCTCCCAAAATAATAGTTTTGGTCATGTTGTTTTACTCTCTTTCTGTCTCCCACTAGTCTACTTTACACATACCCTCTAACCTGATGACCTAATTGCCATTCACTTAACAAATCCTTGATTTCATGCCTGAGCTGTTAACTGGTCTTTATTCTCAGTCTCTGCTTATCAGAATCTTATCTGCTTTATAAAGCTCAGCTTAAATGGCATCTCCATTAAACTCTAAGCCGGGAGCAATATTTTCCTCTATTCATTGTACCTCTCTCTCTGTTATTGTACCTCTGTCTCTGTTAGAATTTAACAGAATCTGGGGCTGGGGTTGTGGCTCAGAGGTAGAGTGCTCACCTAGGATGCGTGGGGCACTGGGTTCGATCTTCAGCACCACATAAAAAAAATAAAATAAGGGTATTGTGTCCACCTACAACTAAATATACATATATATATATATATATATATATATATTTTTTTTTTTTTTTTTTTTAAAGAATTTAACAGGATCTGGTTGTGAGTGCTATGTTGTGCTTATTCTATCTGTCTCAAGGATTTAGCACACTGCTTATGTGCATTGTCTGTCATTTAGATTAATTGTGTTTTTCTAGTCTGATTTTTTTTTTCCCCAATAGGTTTATGCTAAAACTATAGATGGGCAACAGACTATTATTGCATGTATTGAAAGCCACCAGTTTCAGCCTAAAAACTTCTGGTAAGAAATAGATATTCTCTTTTGTTTGCATCTAATTATTTTGTAGAGAAATCAGCAATTTTTATCTATTTTGAGAATTTTTTTTGCTGCAAACTGCACAGCAGTTAATTCAGATACCAGACGAGGTGATAAGGAGATGGAAACAAGACAAATAGAGAAAAAGCTGGGACCCCATGGTTCTCCATCCCCTGATGAGGGATGGACAACCCAGAACCAGTTCAGCGTGTTTATTATATAGGTTTTAACATCAAAAGGATTCGTTGTGAGAAAGTTTCTTAAAGTTCTTAACAGAACCAAAGTGGAGGGTATAAACAGCCCAATTAGAAGTATCAGCTTTTGCCCATAATTCTCCACCTGTGGGCAGCTGTCATTAGAACCCAAGGTTAAAAACTGATAAGTCCTTGGCTAGCATGGAATTTCCCTTTGAACAGGGCATCACCACAGCAGCTGGGCAGTCTCAAATCTAGGCCTTTGCTCAGAGAGTTCCCAGGAGGGACATCAACAGACAGCTCAAGGATTATATAATTCATTCGCTGCTCCCAACATTTATTAATTTATCATACATCCTAGTCCTTTTTATTTTTGAGACAGGGTTTCACTAGGTTGCTGGGGGTCTTGCTAAATTCCTGAGGCTAGCCTTGAACTTCTGATTCTCCTGCCTCAGCAGGGTAAATTTTTTTACTTAAAAGATTTTAGTTCACCATCTATGAATTTAGACATTATTTAGATTCCTTCCAATTCTAATTTGGTTTGGGGGTTTTGTTTTCTCCCCAATATGTGGGATTGAACCGAGGGGTGCTTTACCACTGAGCTACATCCTAGTTCTTGTTATTTTTTTGCTTGTTTGTTTTGAGACAGGGTCTCACAAAGATACTGAGGCTGGTCTTGAACTTGCAGTCCTTCTGTCTTAGTCTTGTGAGTCACTGAGATTACAGGAATGTGTCACCACACCCAGCTCCAATTCTTAGATTCTATAGCCATATCTTTTTAAAAACTACTTTTATATTAAGTGAGAACAAATGATTAATATTAAGTGCCCAGTTGAAATTATTGAGTTTTACTTGGGTAAGGGTTAGTAATACTTGAGTTGATTATGTAACTCAGCATCCTGTCCATTTTCAGAAGAACCTACCATGAACAGAATGGGCATGGTTCACTTCAAAGCAAACTAAGGAAAAGTGGAAATCCAGATAATTTAGAAAGCGATTATGGTCAGGCCACTTGGTTCCAGACTTAGGTTTGAGTATGCCTTGGGTTTATCAAATTGGAAATGACTGGTCCCCTCCTCCCCCACCCCTCAAAAATTTTTTTCAACTTTTTGGCCTCAGTGGTAAATCACCTCTTTCTTGTGCCTATTGCTAATTCTGCAGCACTGTATGTGTATGTTTTAATAGGAATGGTCGTTGGAGATCAGAGTGGAAGTTCACTATTACACCACCTACAGCCCAGGTGGTTGGAGTACTCAAGATTCAGGTAAGATTCCAACATGTTCATTGATCATGGTAAAAAGTTTACATTTTTGGTTTGGGAGTATGACTCAGTCTGGCCTAATATGCTTAAGACCCTAGGTTCAATCTCCAGCACTGCCTAAATAAATAAAACTTCACATTTTAAAATAAACATGCAAGTTGGTCTTTGTTCTAGAATTAAAATAAGTACTAAATTATATACAGATGCAAAGAGAGGTGGATGGAAGTGAGTAGAAATAAAAGCCTTCCTGGGGAGGTAGTTAAACAGAGATCTATTTTGGGTTGATAAAGATAATTATGTAGAGAATACTGTTTGCTGGTTATTTTTTTATCTGGTACTAAGGAGCGAACTCAGTGCCTCACACGTTTGAGGCAAGCTCTCTATTGCTGAGCCACAATCCCAGCCCTGTTTTGTACTTGTGTGTGTGTTTGGGGGTGGGGGTGCTGGGGATTGAACCCAGGGTCTTATACATGCAAGGCAAGCATTCAACCAACTAAGTTATATCCCCAGCTCTATACGTAAACACTTTTTAATATAGAATGTCTGGTCACACTTTGGGAGAAGACTTACTTCATTTTTATTATCTTTTAAAAGTCACAATGAAAATTATTTGAAAGAGACATTAAGATATTTAGGCCTAGCAAGACACAGTGGCACATACCTGTAATCCCAGTGGCTCAGGAGACTGAGGTAGGAGGATCTAGAGTTCAAAGCCAGCATCAGCAAAATGAAGGCTCTAAGCAATTCAGTGATTTATTTTATTAGAGACAGGGTCTTGCTGAGTTTCTTAGGGCCTTGCTAAATTGCTGAGTCTGACTTTGAACTCAAGATCCTTCTGCCTCACACTCCATAGTTCCTGGGATTACAAGCATGTGCCACTGCATCTGGCCTATGTCACACTTATTTTTATAGTGTAATTTCCCGTCAAATATTTGGTTTTCAGTGATTTTCTTTTAACTCCCAATTAAGGTTTTCCTGCCAGTCAGATCTATGTACCACCTGCATATTGATGATATTTGTATGGCCATGTCTCACATATTAAGTATTAGGATCCATTAAAACTCCTTGGTTTTCAGAAAGAAACTAATTTTCCATGCTTTTTATTATTTTTAATATTTCTAAAGTGGGATCTTATTTATCTTTGTAGTCATAATGTCTGGCCCAGTGCCTAGAATCAAAAACACAAATTTTTTTGTTGTTTTTGTTTTTGTTTGTTTTTAAATATTTTTTTAGTTGTTGATGGACTTTATTTTCTTTATTTTTATGTGGTGCTGAGGATTGAATCCAGTGCCTCATGCTTTTATGTGGTGCTGAGGATTGAATCCAGTGCCTCATGCATGCTAGGTGAGCACGCTACCACTGAGCCACAGCCCCACACAAATGTTTTTTGAACTTAAATTTTATCTGGTAAGGAAAGAGGTTTTGTTTCTTTTTTCTTTTGTGCAAGATTGAACTCAGGTTCACTTTACCAATGAACTATATCCAGCCCTTTTTATTTTTGAGACAAGGTCTCATTAAGTTGCTAATACTGGCCTCAAATTTTCCATCCTCTTGCATTAGCCTCTCAAGTCACTGAGATTACAGGCATGCACCATCAAGCCCAAAGAATTCTTAAACTGGGCTGGGGTTGTGGCTCAGCGGTAGAGCACTCGCCTAGCACGTGTGAAGCCCTGGCTTCAATGCCCAGCACCACATAAAAATAAATAAAATAAAGATATTGTGTCCAACTACAATTAAAAAATAAATATTAAAAAAAGAATTCTTAAACTTAAATATTCTGTGAATTTTATTTTAATACTACTATGAATTATCATTGATTGTGTTAATTATTCAGAATTGCTAAAGCATGAATCTGTGCATTAAGTAATAGGATTCTATATGAACTAAACATAAACATAAACTTGATCAAATACTTCCTCACACAGGTTCACTATTATGAAGATGGAAATGTTCAGTTGGTTAGCCATAAAGATGTACAAGATTTAGTAACTGTTTCGGTGAGTATGCAATATTTAACGTCTTTTTCACTTTTGTCTTTTTTACTTTAAAAATTTTGTTTTGCTCTGGAGTGCAATCCATCCATTATTTGTTGTTGTTTTGTTTGTTTGTTTAGTTATATATGACAATAGAATGTATTTTGACTTATACGTACCTGGAGTATAACTTCCCATTCTTGTGGTTGTGTATGATGTGGAGTTACACTGGTCGTATATTCATATGAACATAGGAAAGTTATGTCCGATTTATTCTATTGTCTTTCCCATTCTTAACTCTCCTCCCTTCCCCCTATTCCCAGCCCACTTCCTCCTCCAATTCAGTGAACCTCTGCCCCCCTCCCCCACAGTTGTGAGTCAGCATCCACATATCCGAACACTTGGCCTTTCATTTTTTGGTATTGGCTTATTTCACTTAGCATGATAGTCTCCAGTTCCATCCATTTACTGGCAAATACCATAATTTCATTCTTCTTTATGGCTGAGTATTATTCCCTTATGTATATGTACTGCGTTTTCTTTATCCATTCATTTGTTGAAGTGCACCTAGGTTGGTTTCATAGCTTAATTATTGTGAATTGAGCTGCCATGAACATTGATGTGGCCATGTCACTCTAGTATGCTGATTTTAAGTCCTCTAGAACATTGCCGAGGAGTGGGATAACTGGGTCAAATGATGGTTCCATTCCAAGTTTTCTGAGGAATCTCCATACTGCTTTCCAGAGTGGTTGTACCAATTTGCAGTCCCAACAGCAATGTATGAGTATACCTTTTCCCCCACTAGGGACTGAACCCAGGAGGAGTACTTAACCACTGAATCATATCCCCACCCCACCCCCTTTTTTTTGAGACACCATCTCGATAAGTTGCTTAGGGCCCGCCTCAAACTTGTGATCCTTCTGCCTCTGCCTTCCAGGTTGCTGGGATCATAGGCATGCACCACCACATCTAACAACATAGAAACATTTTTTGTGGGTAATAACTAACTTTCCAAAGCAAAAAAAAAAGTAAAAAGAATAACATTAATTTATGTCTTCACAAATTGTGTAATATCTGCCTTAATAAAAGACAGCTGGATTCTCATATCAGCTTCATACTGTAAGCCTCACGGCGATAGTCACTGCACATCATGAAGTTTCTAAGAAACTGTATTGTAGAAGCATGAGAGTAAGAGTGGAAAAGGCAGGGCCGGGGCTGTGGCTCAGTGGTAGAGCGTTTGCCTAGAATGTGTGAGGCACCAGGTTCGATCCCTGGAAAAGGCAGACATCGAGCTGGAATGTAACTCAGTGGCAGAGCACTTGCTTAGCAAGCAAAGGTCCTGGGGTGCGGCCCTGAGGGCATTGTTCATTTCATCTTTTTTTTTAATATTTATTTTAGTTGTAGTTGGACACAACACATTTATTCCACTTATTTATTTTATTTTTTTTTAAAGAGAGAGGGAGAGAATTTTAATATTTATTTTTTAGTATTTGGCGGACACAACATCTTTGTTTGTATGTGGTGCTGAGGATCGAACCCGGGCCGCACACATGCCAGGCGAGCGCGCTACCGCTTGAGCCACATCCCTAGCCCTCCACTTATTTATTTTTATGTGGTGCTGAGGATCGAACCCAGGGTCTTATGTGTGTGAGTCGAGCTCTCTACAGCTGAGCCACAACCTCACCCCTGTACATTTCATCTTAAAGCAAAAATATTTTTTCAGGGCATTAAGATTTAAAGACACAGTAATGACCTCTTCGGACCATACTGTGATAGACTGGAAAGTACATGGGGTTTGTTTGTCTGGTTTTTAGTTTTGGTGAAGACCTGGATTCAGATTCTATTTTTATCATTCAAAAACTGTATAATTTTGGACATATCATTTGAGAGGATTCTATTTTTATCTGCAGAATGAAGGTGATGATAATAAAACTATTTATTTCACAGGATAATTCTAAGAATCAAAGGAGGTAATATGCATTGGAACGCTTGGTAAACTAGGATTATCATACCAGAGTTAGTTAATATGGATTAACTTTTCAGCATCTTTTTACTTAGTGCTTGCTTGTTTGTTGTGGTACTAGAGATTGAGCCAGGGTTTTGCTCTATCATTGAACTATTATCTCCAGCCCCTTGTATTTATTTTCAAAATTTTTATTTTGAGGTAGGGTTTTGCTAAGTTGCCAACGCTGGCCTTGCAGTTCTGATCCTTTTGCCTTAGCCTCTGGAGTTGCCACTGTATCCAGCACAAATGAATTTTTAAATATGTAAGCACTGCTTGCTTCAGTGGCACACACCTATAATCCCAGAAACTCCAGAATCTAGAGGCAGGAGAATTGCAAGCTCAAGGCCAACCTTGATAACTTAGTGAAACCATGTCTAAAAATTTAGAAAAAGGGCTGTGCTCAGTAGCAGAGCACCCCTTTTGCTGTACTCAACCAATAAACAAGGAACCAAATAATTCATTCATTTTTTTTCTTCCTCTTTCTCCATTAGAATGAAATCCAAACTGCCAAGGAGTTTATTAAAATCATAGAGAGTGCAGAAAATGAATATCAGGTAAGAAGACTTGGAACTAATTTTTCTAGATCCTAGTGCCATATTTTTCTGTTAATATATTTGTTAGACCTTTCTCTCTTTTAACTTGAATGCCTATGCTGTTGAGTCAGACCTTTTAATCTGGTATTCTGCTTGAAATTAAGGTTTCAAGTTTGGAAGAGACCATAGCTCTAGTTTAAGCAATATAGATGATCTTCTTGGCTCACTTCAGAAATTGATGAGGAGCTCACTAGAAATAATATAATCTATCCTGTCTAACTCTTGTAATGTAAGCGTGTCCTTTGACTAATGAGTTACTTTCCTATTCACAATCAACCCATTTCTGTTCAAGTAACTAACCTTCAATTATCTGTTGCAGACTGCAATTAGTGAAAACTACCAAACAATGTCAGACACCACATTCAAGGCCTTGCGCCGGCAGCTTCCAGTTACCCGCACCAAAATTGACTGGAACAAGATACTCAGCTACAAGATTGGCAAAGAAATGCAGAATGCTTAAAGGCTGACTGTAGGATTCTTCAGTATGTAGAAAGAAAAGGATTCAACATGTGGTCATATGATAAATAAGTGATTTATAAACAAGAGTGATATTTTGCTAGGGCTTTCAAAGTTAACAGATTTTTTTAGCCTCATGAAATACTGTTGAACCTATAGCATTGACTTCATCTTTTTGTGTTCTCTGCCTTGTATTTTTCTGTTATCACTATATCTACGTGTAAATCTTTTTTTTTTTTTTCCCCTTTTTGTTAATTCTGCTACAATTAGTGTTGAAGAAAGATCCATCTATTCTGGGGTCATTTTACTCTTTAGAAAATTTTCCTAGCCATGAAGTCCTGTTACTGATTTAGACAGATAATATACTCAGTACTTTTACCCTGTGCTCCAAAGCACTTCTGGTACTTCAGTGCTTTTGACTGATCCACCAACAGCCAAGGAGGCTCTGCTACAAATCGTAGCTAAATGGAAGACACATTCATCCTTCTCCCTCTGACTGCTTTGATCATCATTTATAGCATCTCATAACTATGGTTTTCAAAAGTTTGGATTGAGGCTTTTCAGGTCCATTTTGGGGGGCAAAGGAAGTTTTCTGGAAATTACATGACAGCTAGCTTCTCTGGGGGGCACTCATTTTTAAATCCAAAGACTTGAACCACATTCCCTGCACATGGAATATGTTTGCTTTCTTCATTCCCTCATTGTCTTCTTCCCACTTAGTACCATTGTAGTTATAGACATCTGCATTTTTAGAAGAGTTTTATTCATGTATTATTTTTTTAAGTATCCAAGAACTACGGACATACTGTGGATGTAGTAGAGTATAAAACTTGAAAATGCAGATGCTGAAGGAATAATACGTATCTTGTGCTTTAACACTTTGTGGCAGGATTGTACTATAAGCAAATGAATCAACTCTGTAAATCACAAAAACTTAAGATGAACCAAAGTGAAAAGGTAACTTCCAGGCAGTATCTTTCTACTGTAACCTGTTATTTAAGGGAATACTAGTGTTTTCTAAATAGGATGTAAAACTTGTTCCAAATTACTCTTCCTCAGTCCTGCCTGCCAAGAAATAAAGTGTAACTGTGATATAGCAACCCTTCCCAGGTATATTGGCAGGTATGTGTGTGATCTCAGAATACACAAGTGACATAGATATGATAGGACAACTGGTAATGGTGGATTCATTTACATTGTTTACACTTCTATGACCAGGCCTTAAGGGAAGGTCAGTTTTTTAAAACCAAGTAGTGTCTTCCTACCTGTCTCCAAATACATGTCAAACAAGAAGGGTGTTTGTGCTTCAGCTTTGTCTTTGCTCAGTAATACAGTCAAGCAAGAGTTTGTTTCCAAGTGAATGCTGTGTAAGCATTTTTGTTTATTTCAAATAAAATATATTTGTATTATTTGTCATTCATACTATCCATCCATACCACACTATCTTCTGTATCAGGTAGTTCAATAGAAATATACCCATTTTGTTCTAAAAGTGTCTGAGCCTCTCTCCTTTTCGATGCATCTCTTCAACCTTTCTTAAGAAATTCAATGTATTTGATCTTGTTTTAACTTTCTTTTAGTTTCTTCTGGGATATGTTTTTCTTCTGTACAACCTCCTCTTTTGATTTAGGAATAGTTTGTTCCTTTTCATCTCTGTAGTGAAGTTTATGATTAGGTTAATCTGACCATGAACTCTGGTGTGCAGCAGTACATGTTGGGTGCTTTGTTCACCTGGATCTGTTCAGTGATCAGAGAATCGTCACCTAAAGTTCAGCATTACTTTTTGCATTTTGGGGACGTTGGGGGCGGGGTGCCAGGGATTGAACTCAGGAGCACTCAACCACTGAGCCACATCCCCAGCCATATTTTGTATTTTATTTAGAGACAGGGCCTCACTGAGTTGCTTAGGGCTTCACTAAATTGTTGAGGCTGACTTTGAACTCGGCGATCCTCCTGACTCAGCCTCCCAAGCCGCGGGGATTACAGGTGTGCACCACTGGACCCAGCTACTTTCTGCATCTCTGAGCATATCAACAAAAGTTCATTCTGTTTGGGCCACCAACCCTGTGTCCAGCCCCACTGTTTGGCCTGAGCACACCTACCAACTCCACTGTAATACCAGAATATCTTTAAAGTGACAACTTTCAGATACTTGATGGCTTTTTGGATAGTCATATCCTTGATGGTTTGAGCAGTTTAATGGTATTATTAAAGTGAATATGCAGATTTCAATCTTTTGGATGATTTTGTAGGGTTTTCTAGGTCAGCTGAGTAAGGAATCATTCACTTCAGGCTGCTTGCAGGAAGAGCCCTACTTTCAACTATTATAAATGCAGTAAATATCAAAGACTTGGAAAGACAGCTTTTTTGTTGTTGTTGTTGTGTGTGTGTTAGCAAAGTAGGGGCCACTCTCCACCCAAAAGCTACCAGCGAGTCAAAAGTTTTGTTTGAGATTTATATTAATGCCCAAAAGAAAAAGTTATCTTCTCTACCCATTATGGATGGCAGTCACTAGGCAGGAAGTAGAAATTATAGAATTCCTACACCTGGAATTTGGGTAATATTTCACATTGCCTTAACTTTAAATGCTGCTTTCCTCTCCTCCAAGTCTGGTTTAGCTACTGATGACCTGTGGGAAAGGCTTTTTATCCTGTTTCCCAACAGAGAACCAGAGGGAGTTTCTTCACCTTCCACCCAAGGTCAGTTCAAATTCCCACCTTTTTGAAACTTGTAATGCAAACAAGTTTCAAACATTCTTACCTTTAACTTGACAAACCTTGTCAGCCTATCCCAAACTATCTTATTGATTTCCTTATTCCGGAAAGACTTTAAGAGTTGAAATCTCAAGCTATCTAAAATCCTTGGTTGCTTGTGTAAATGCTAGGAAATCAACCCTCCTTGCCAACTCCTGCAGAGACCCCCTGACTTTCTTAACCTTCTTCAGCAGAATAATTGCTTAAATTGTGCCTGTTTTAGCACACAATGATGAAATCACCCTACGGTATCCGGGGCCAAAGGCTTCCCATAAAGGAGTTTCCTATGAGGCCTCACCTCTATATCTGGGTTTGAAATGACACTGCTGAAGGCCATTTGTTTCATCTGAGCCTCCTTTGTCTCTGTTGTTTGCCTAGTTCTAGGGCCAGTTCTGTTTTATAATCAACCAAAGCTCTAGATGCTAGACTCAGATATCTAAGTTCATGAGATAACTTGGCAAACCTTGACACATACTGTCTAAATTCAGAAAAGAAAAGACCAATTTATACATCTGAATGCCAATTTATTAATTTAAAGTTCTATATAGAACTACCAAGTTGAAGCCAGGCATGGTGGTGCATGCCTGTAATCCCGGCAGCTCAGGAAAGGTCAAAGCCAGCCTCAGCAAAAGTGAGGCTCTAGGCAACTGAGTGAGACCCTGTCTCTTTTTTTTTTTTTTTTTTTAAAGAGAGAGAGAGAGCGAGAATTTTTATTTTTAGTCTTTCGGCGGACACATCTTTGTTTGCATGTGGTGCTGAGGATCGAACCCAGGCCGCACGCATGCCAGGCAAGCACGCTACCGCTTGAGCCACATCCCCAGCCCCAAGAGACCCTGTCTCTAAATAAAATTCAAAATAGGGCTGGGAATGTGGCTCAGTGGTAGAGTGCCCCTGAGTTCAATCCCTGGGATCAAAAAAGAACTACCAAGTGAATCAGACACTCATAACCGCCTTCAAGTTGTTCGGCAACCTACCCTGTGGAAAATCAATGAAAGTTTGGAGGGCTGGGTTTGTGGCTTAGCAGTAGAGCACTCACCTAGCACATATGAGACTCTGAGTTCAATCCTCAGCACCACATAAAAATAAAGATATTGTGTACACCTACAACTAAAAAAAAAATATTTTAAAAAGCATTCTGTTGCTGGGCACAGTGGTACATGCCTTCTCAGCAATTTAGTAAGAATCTGTGAAAAAAAAAAAAAAAGAACTGCTTATGTAGGTCACTGGTAAAACTCCCTTGGGTTCAATCCACAGTACCAAAGATAAAAGTATTCTGTTATGTATATGGATATACAGGTGATTCTCATTATTCAGAGTAGTTATATTTTATAAAGTCTGTGGACATGGAATGGGTGAATACTATGACTTGTGCCTGAATAAAGCTAATCTGAGGAATTTTCACTGGAAAGCCTTCCTGTACTTAGGAACACTAAACAGCACTCTTTGGGGCCTTTTAAAGTGGCAAAACAGCATCAAATGGTCCATGAAAAGGACACTTTTTTATAATATGAGGGCTAAAACAAGGCAGAAAAGGACATTTTTTTTTTATATAATATGAGGGCTAAAACAAGGCAGAAAAGGAAATTTTTTTTTTTTTTTTATAATATGAGGGCTAAAACAAGGCAGAGCATCAGAGTGCTGTGCCTCAGTTGGGAACTTGCCAACTTTCCACTGCTCTACATGTCCATGAAGGACCAGAAGACCACTTCAAAATGATGTGAGCCAGGCTGGGTTCCACATAAATTTTACTAAATACATGAATTTGTAAATACAGGATCCTGGAACAATGAGGCTCAACTGTTGCAGCTTCTCCTTTGGTCTGTGGTAGACTGACCAATTACAACAGTATTTTAGGTTTAAGAGCTATTTCTAGTTGCCTTAGGGAGTATAGTTTGAACAATATTGGAGAACATTCAAATTCTGAATTACACAACCCAAGTAACAGTTCGAGTAATGAAAAAACAAAGCTTCTACCTGCAAAGTAGTGTTATTGGGAGATTTACTCCATTAATAATGTTCACCAAAGTTAACTTTCAAACTGCCTTCAGTGCTGTTTGGACTCACTAAAATAAACTTTAACTACTTTGAAGTGCAAATAGATTTAAGGAAGGCTCTGCAGAAGCTGGATGTGAAAGGTGAAAACTTAATGAAAGAAGCAGTCTGGGTTTTTCCATGTGGTGGGTTTTTATATTGGTCTGAAAACCTCCCACCTCAGTATTACTTATTTGTGGCAGTTATTGAGGTTTCTCTATCATTGGCTTGTGCAATGTAAATGATATTACAATGAACCTGGGATCCTCCAAATGATAGTGCCCTCAGTGCTCTGTGCATGCTCCAAGATTGAAAAAGTCCTTTAATCTGGTGACACCCAGTTTTAGTTTGTTTTTGTTTTTTCAGTTGTAAATGGACAAGTCCTTTAATCTGGTGACACCCTGTTTTAGTTTTTTTAGTTATAGATGGACACAATAACTTTATTTTATTTTTATGTGTAATTAAATGACCAAATATGTGGCTCAAGGGTAAGAATCGCCAGCCTTTAATGAATGAAGCCTGTGCGGTGCCAGGAATGAAACCCAGTGCCTCGAACATGCTAGGCAAGTGCTCTACCATTGAGCCACAACCCCAGCCCCCAGTTTTAGTTTTAAGAAGGTAATATTTGACCCTGAAGCAGGCCACTTAGTTTGTGGGTGGGGTTTTCCTTCACCTGAAATAGAGTGATCTGTGCTCTAACAAAAACCATTCTAGACATCTAGAGCCCCCTGTGTGAAAATAACAATTACAATTCTACCTGAAGTAGACTTTCCAGATGAAATTGATTTTTAAAAAGTTCCACTGTAACAAAGCCACATAGTAATAAAATTTTTACCAGTTTTAACTACAAAACAATTGTTTTAAGGACATCCAGAAGATAGGTTTGCCCAGAGAAAGAAGGTTATGTGTTCAAAAATAATGGGGACTTAGATTTGCTGGTCAGAATTGAGCAAGACCTTGGGTTTGGGTATGGTAGATGGTAGGTTAGGTTTTTGAGATGGTAAGCAACAGCAATTTTTTGTTCACCATCTGTACTCCTCTGAGGCTTCATTGGGTAGTTGGGGGAGGGAAAAAAAAGGGTAAAATCTTTGGCTGTGCTCCTAGTTTTTTCCTCTACTTTGCATAATCGATTTCTACAACATAACGTTTCCCCTGCTTAATCTTCCTCATCCTTGTAGCTTTGATTCTCACTGACATTGCATTTGCTAAAGCCTGTTATTCCTTATTCCTGGCTTTCCTATTCTGTTGGCCTGGAAGAAGGTACAGGGTTAGCCCAGCTGGAGAATGACTTGGGTTCTGGACATTTCCTCACACTAGGTTTGATTATGTGGCCTCCTATGGAGAACTACTTGAGAACAACACAAGCTGTGATGTATTTGGAACTTCTTTTTTTTTTAAAATATTTATTTATTTATTTTTCGGTGGACACAACATCTTTGTTTGTATTGTGGTGCTGAGGATGGAACCCGGGCTGCACGCATGCCAGGCGAGCGCACTACTGCTTGAGCCACATCCCCAGCCCTGGAACTTCTTTATGATGTATTTGTATATTTGATTTAATTTTTATATAATTATCTTTATCCCATCCTGCTGTGGGTTTCTGTTATTTCTTTCTGGAGGATAAACACGCAAAAGGCTTGTTATATTTGTTTTGGTGGTAGCTCCACCCCTTTATTCGTCTAAACAGTTTCTTTTCCTGGTACTGATGCTGTTGCTGTTAACCATTTATTGCCTAACATAACAGTACCTTGCTCTCAGGGACCTAATTTTATTTTGATGACTGGGGCAACCCTTACTTAAATACTACTAACAATTAAAGAGCAATACAGACTGGAGTGTAATTAAGTGCCCAAATATGTGGCTCAAGGATAAGAATCACCAGCCTTTCAACATAATGAAGCCTGTGCGGTGAAGAAAATCACTGTTCCTCCTGGCAGAACCCCTTATCTCTCTCTCCCACATATACACACCTTTATCTCAGAGACTCCTAGTTCTTTCACCCCAAACTTCTTTGACTCATGCCTTCCTCCTTGCATCTGAGCCCGAGCAGGGAATATGGGGGAGGGGGGCGTGACGCCCGCTTGGCTGGCGTGCTGGTTTATGTCTCTGCCAGTCTGGGGGAGGTGCTGGATGAGCTGCCCTAGTCCAACTGCAGCCGACCCAGGTCCCAATCCCTGCTCTTTGCTCTTCTGCTTTTCAATAAGTCCTGAGGCTCTGGAGGGTGGGCGTGGGAGTAACCCTAGCAGAGGTTCAGAGGTCCTCCTGGGCAGTTTCGGGGGCCCTTGGCGATGGCCACGTTCTGATACTGGCTGGAAGCCAGGGGAGGGAGCTTGGGGTAAGGGGAGGGCCCTGAGGGAGGGGTCAGACTCCTTAGGAAAGAGTTAATGCGAAGAGGGGGAGGGGATAGGACGGAGAGACCGAAGGGAAGGCTCAGGTAGGGAAAGAACGGCGGAGGGAAGCCTGGTGGGGGAAAGGGAGCTTACAGGAGCAGGGGGTCAGAGGTAGGGGGATTCCCCCTTCTGCACCCTCATCGCAGGGCCCCCAACTTCCAGCCGCGGCGGCGACTTTCAGTTTCATTTCCACGGACCCTCCTGCCTGGGCCGCAGCCGCCGCCGCGATGCCCAGTAAGTTCAGCTGCCGGCAGCTCCGGGAGACGGGCCAGTGCTTCGAGAGTTTCCTAGTCGTTCGAGGACTGGACATGGAGACAGACCGCGAGCGGCTGCGAACCATTTATAACCGCGACTTCAAGATCAGGTACGGGCCGACGCACCCCCGGCCCCGAATCGTGGGCCCCGCGCGCCGCCAAGACCCCCAAGGGGTCCAGCCTGCCCGCAGCGGGGCGCGGAGGACGCAGCTCCCTGCGGCTCAGGCCCGTCCTGGGGCGGCGCAGACCTCCCTCCTGCGCCTTGCCCACGCCCCGCCAGCGCCGCCCGGAGCCCGCCCGTTCCGCACGGGCCGGGCCCCTGCGCGGAGTCCCCGCGGAGAACCTCCCGGACAGCCCGCCCCCTCCCCCGGGACCGGGCCCAGAACGGGGTCCCGTGCCCACGCGCTGCTAGCGGGGCCGGGGACAGTGCTCGCGGTGGGGGAGGGGCGCCTGCCTAGGGGCCCAGCGTCGCGGGAGCGCGGGGAAGGCGCTGTCTGGCTGCGCGGGCTTGGCGGCACCGCCACCCGAGTGTTGAGGGGCTGCGGTCCCGGGGGTCCGCTGTCTGGGAGACCCAAAGTAGGAGGGAAAATCTCAGGGAGCCCTGGAAAGAGAAAAGGGGACAAACTACGTAGGCACCAAACCTCCATTAGCACCTGTGGCTTCTCCATGGAGACCAGGGCCAGGGACAGCCTCCTAGAGGCCCCTTTTACCCTGTGGCTTAAAGGTATTTGGTCTCCTTTTCCTGTTACCACCCAAGTGAAAATCAAAGAGACTTCTGTCAAACCATAGAATTGTGTTTCCAAAACACCTCTATCAACAGGCTGCTGCCTTGGGCAGAAAACCAAGAAACAGTTTAACAGGGATGCGTATGAAGAATTGTACAAATAAATACGGGAATGGGAATGGGGGCTTAAGAACAGATCTCCTGAAAAAGACTGCGTTGTAGCCGACCAAAAGGCCAAGACGGGTGAGATACGGCTGCCATGGTTTTGTGCAGGTCTTAGACTGACTTAATAGGAATATGGTTTGGGGTGGGGGAGGAGGTAGGGATTCATATTGACCAAATAGATCATATCTGGAATATCGTTTTTCATAATTGATGTCACGTTTTTAGAGGAATATTAATGGGTGTGGGCACCATCTGAGGAAGGGGCAAAAATGACAAGGACTGCTGCATGCCCTCATAGGGTGCTAGGCACTTTAGGGATTATAAAGAAGAAAAAATACGCAATCCCAAGGGGAGCAATAAAGGCTGTGATATGCATATAATATCAACGTATGCAATATACTATGCTATGTGATAAAATTAAAAGAATGATAATAGAGATAGTAAAAGGCTGGAGGCCAGGTGCTTTGGGCCACACCTGTAATTCCAGCAACTCGGCAGGCTGAGGCAAGATGATGGCAATTTTGAGGCTAGCCTCAGCAAGTTACTGGCTCAAAAAATAAAAAGAACTGGGGATGTAGGAGAAAAACTCCCCTGGGTTCAATCCTCAGTACAAAAAGAAAAGAAAGAAAGCAATTACCTTTGGATCACTTCATATCAATACTTTCTATACATGAATTAGTCTGTTTCCACGAAGTACAACATGGCTTTACACACAGGTCAGCTACTTCTTTGGCAATAGGACTGTTGCAGGATGGGAGAGAGATCCGATCTCATCTTCAAACACTGCAAGCACAGCTGGGGATTTATAGTCAATGAGCAGATGAAGGGGTCAGGGTATAGGAATTTACCAAGAGGAAACATCAAGAGTTGGGGGGGGGGGATCTTGCTAAAATGACCTATAGGATTCTTATCAAAGGCAGACCAAATACTTACATATCAAAGGTGGAGAATAAGGAACTGATCATCATCTGTGAAGTGTGATCTTATATCAAGTGTGAGAGAATTCCCACTCAGCCAACTTAGACTTGTTGCTAAAACTGAGATAGTCTAGAAGAGGGTTCAGAGGAGCCTGGCTGTCATTTCATCAAGGAGAGTCTTTGTCACTCTAAACTGAAGATAGACAATATGTTTCACTATAGGGAGAAAACCAGCTCTGTTGGATTGCACACTGAAAACCATGGATGGGTGAATTGGGGGATTTTTTTTTTAAAGTAATTTTTAGGCTTTTGTTGTTGCTGCTGAGATGGGGTCTCAATTCAGGCTGGCCTCATACTTCTGGGCTTAAGCCATTCTCCTGCCTTTAGCCTCCTAAATAGCTGAGACTACCACGAGCGCTATTTATTTATTTTGCAGTGCTTAGGGTAGAATCCAGGGCCCTCCTGCTTTGCTCTTCCTCTCAGTGACATATTGTATGCACCTGTTTTTTATGCAAATAAGATAGTACTCCCTTTAAATATTAGAATGTGATGTAGATGGTGGCAATGACCTTGGACTTGAAGGATAGATAAAATTTCAGTACATTGTACATCAAGGAGGAGGGGGAGGAGGTTCATATCCTATTATAAGACCCAGTCAAAGAAACAGAAACGTTTGCCCTAAAAAGAGAAAAAACAGGACAAGGTAGTTTTTATATTCTTGAATATTTTATAGACTGTCAGAGGGAAGAATGTTATTCTCCTTTGTCACTCCAAAAGGCAAAAATAGACCTTGTAGACCTTCCCTTCCTGCCCACCAGGAGGGGAGATTTCTGTTGTGATTAAAGAGAACTTTCCTACTCATTTTTTTTAAATATTTATTTTTTAGTTTTAGGTGGACACGATTGTCTTTATTTTTTATTTTTATGTGATGTTGAGGATCGAACCCATCCCGCGCATGCCAGGAAAGCGCGCTACCGCTTGAGCCACATTCCCAGCCCTTCTACTCATTTTTTTATTTATTTCATTTGGCCTGGGGATTGAACCCAGGGGTGCTTTACCACTGAGCTGTGTCCCCAGCTCTTTTTTTATTTTTTGAGACAGGATCTTGTTGAATTGCTGAGGCTAGCCTTGAACTTGCAGTCTTCCTGCCTAAGCCTCCTGAGCCACTGGGATTACAGGCAAGCCCTCTGCCTGACTTCAGATCTTTCTATTTTTGAGCATATTTGCATCTGCCTTCAGTTCTCAGCATAGAGTTTGAATATAGTAGTTGCTCAATAAATGCTTACAGAATCCAATTGAATTAGTAGAGTTGATCTACAGGAGAATAGGCAAGAGGGAATAGTATGTCACCATTGTCAGTAATTCTAGGGACATTGCAACACACTCCAACTAGGTTACTTTATGGTGTCATGAAATGCTCTTCTCTCAACTCTTTCCTTTTCCAGTCTCTTCTCATTCATGTAGCAAATGTAGTTAATAAAGCTCTACTATTTGTGTGTGCCTTGGTTTCTGTCTCCAAAGTTGTAATCTAGTAGGGATTGTCAGATGTCCAGACAAATGCAATATAGTACTAAAGTGCAAGTATGGTGTTTATGTAGCTGGAGTTCTATTCTGGCTTTGCTACACAGTGGTTGCATTTGGTTTTGAACATTTATCTAATCTTCCATCTCCCAAATTTTAAGAATATGTACAATAATGCCTTTCTCTCAAGGGTTACCTGAGGCCAAAAGGAGCTATCGTTTGCTTAGCATTGCATTCCTAGCATATTGCACGGGCTTCGTAAGTAGCAGCCCTTCTTGGTACAGTGATGATTTAGGAGTCTTTTGTACGGAGTAAGGACTGATGCCTCAAAAGGTTTCTGAGATAAGATGATTCTTACTTTAGGCTCATTTTTTTCAAGAAATATTGGCCTAGTGCCTCCTATGAGCAAAGCAAAACTGCCCAGTACCAGAGATATACAGAAGGAATCTGTTTATGGAAAGGGGTAGCAGTTAAACAGATAAGTTTATATATGTACACACACACACACACAAACACACAAGTTGTAGGTGGACACAGTACCTTTATTTTATTTTTATGTGGTCTTGAGGATAGAACCCAGTGCCTCTCACACCAGACGAGTACTCTACCACTGAGCTACAACCCCAGGTAACTCTTTAATTGCTGACATAATGAGTGCTTGTAAGAAAAAGTCCAGTGTGCATTGAGAGTGTATGATAACTTGGAGACCTGATTTGGTCCAGGAATTAGAAGTTTCTGGGAGATAGTGATTTTGGAGCAGATTTTTTTTCTTCCTTTTGGTACTAGGGAGTGAACCCAGGGACACTTACCCACTGAGCCAAAATCCCAGCTCTTCTTATATTTGATTTTGAGACAGGGTCTCACAGAGTTTCTTAGGGCCACACTAAGTTGTTGAGGCTGGCCTTGAACTTGCAATCTTCCTGCCTCAGCCTCCAGAGCCACGGGGATTACTGATTGGATCAGAATCTTAAAGGATTAAAAGGCATTAACAGATTCAAGAGGCAAGAAAGGAGCATTCCAGACAGAGGGAACTACACCTTCAAAGTCTTGGGGTGACCTCGGGAGAACCTGCTAACGTGAAACCAGATGGAGGCAGAAGCTGGATGGATGTGCAAGATTTTTGTTTGTTTTGTTTTTAATCTTAACAAAGTTTCAGAGTAGAAGACTAACAAAGTAGGATTTTAGAAAGATCATCTGGTTTCTGGTGTGGATGGTGCCTTGGTGCTTGGATCTCTAGCCACAGTAAAAAGTACATTTTACTGGGGCTGGGGTTGTGGCTCAGTGATAGAACGCTTGCCTAGCATGCATGAGGCACTAGGTTCAATCCTCAGCACCACATAAAAATAAAATAAAGATATTGTATCCACCTAAAAATAAAAAAAATAATTTTAAAAAAGTACATTTTACTTTGGGGCCAAGTATATACCACTTTCACAAAACAGTATGTGATCGTGAAATAATACATAGCCTCACTCCCTGCCCTCTGGTATTTTTATTCTATTTTATCTTAGTTTTATACAAATCCTGGTCTAGCTGGTGTGGTGGCACACACCTATAATCCCAGCAATTTGGGAGTCTAAAGCAGGAGGATCACAAGTTTGAGGCCAGCCTGGGCAGTTTAGTGAGGTCCTAAGCAACTTAGCCAGACCCTTTCTCAATAAGAAGAGATGAGGATGTACCTCAGTGGTAAAGTGCTCTGTGGTTTCATCCCCAGGATAAGAAAAAATCCTGGTCTTGAACATTAATGAAGGAAGCAACTCGGAGTTTGTAAAACATGCAACTGGATATCCATTTATTTTCACTTCCAAATCTGATATTACATTCTGAAATAACCATTCCTGTAGCTTTTGGCCTTTTCTGAACTGGGTCTAAAAAGATCAGTCATCGTTCAAGCAACAAACTGTAGGGGCCAAGGACAGAACAAGGAAGACTAAGGATGTCCACAAGGGCAGGAAATTCTGCAGAGGTGCACAATGATCCAAGTTGCTGAGAACAGCTGAAGTACCACTAAGGGTGGGTTGACTAGAGGCCTGACAGGGTATAAGAGTCTGTACCTCAATTTCTTCCTCTTTAAAATTGAGTGATGATAGTTGCTACTTCAAAGGAACATTGTGAAGATTAAATGAGATAATGGAGAAAAACAAAACATGAAGATGAAAGAAGAAAAGGAGGTAATGCATACAGGTACTTAGAACAACATACAGTAAGACCTCAATAAAGTTTTCTGTTGCTGGTCACAGTGGTGTGCACCTATAATCCTAGCCGCTCGGGAGGCTGAAGCAGAAGGATCAGCCTGGAGGCCGGCCAGGGCAACTTAGTGAAACTCTGTCTCAAAATACGAAAGGATTGGGAATGTAGGTGCTTGGTAAAGTGTCCCTGGGTTCAATCTCCAGGACCCAAAAAAAAAAGTTTTCTGTTCATGAGGAGGAGGAGGATGTTGTATTTGTTTACCGTTGTTACCATGGAAGATCTGAGTGTGCCTTATGAAAGGGCAGCTCAGGAAGCTGAGGCAGGAGAATCTGGAGTTCAAAGCCAGCCTCAGCAACAGTGAGGTGCTAAGCAACTCAGTGAGACCCTGTCTCTAAGTCAAATACAAAATAGGGCTGGGGATATGGCTCAGTGGTTGAATGCCCCTGAGTTCAATTCCCAGTCCAAAAAAAAAAAGGTTAGGTTTAATTTTGTAGAGTGTGGAGTTGTGAATTGGGAAAAGAAATGATTGGATTTGTGTTTGATGATCCTGCCTATTTAGATGATGGGTCAGAGAAGGGATGCGAAGCCAGAGGTAAAGAGAACAGTCAAGAAGTCCTCAAAAAAAAAAAAAAATGAGCAAAGGATATGAGCAGGCAGTTTGCAAAAGAAATACAAATGACTGATAGGCAGAAGGAAAGATCATTGACTATATTAGTGACAGAGAAATACAGACTTAAGCTACCAATTTTTGTTATCAGAATGTACAAAATTTTAAAAATTGAAAATTTCTGGATTAGGGACTTGGAAAAGGGCATTCTCAAACTCTTGTTAGAACAGAAATTTGTAAAACCTGTTTAGAGGGCATCTTGGTAGAACTTATTATCTGAATTGTAAAGTCTCTTTGACTCAGGAGTTATACTTCAAGGAATTTGTCGGTTATATTTGCCTGTAAGTACAAGGATTTTTGTGCAAGGATAATGATTGTAACGTTTTGAAAATCCAAAAATTAGAGGCAGCTTAACTGTGTATTACTGCAGAGATAAACACATCACATGCATTTATATCCTGCTCTCCTCTGCAGCTGTTCAAAAGAACCAAGAGCCTCTAAAGGGCGTGGTCATGGAAGGGCACCATTGTGGTGGAAGTCTTCTGCAGAATAGTATAGTAGATGTATAATCTTATTGTGTGTGTGTGTGTGTGTGTAAAAAATCTGTTTATATATGTATACAAAAAATGAAATTTGTTTGATTTACCTCTCAGTTAAGCAAGCAGTTGGCAGTGAGGGGATGAAGGCCTTTATCATTTTATCTTAGGCATTTGTCCTGTTTAAATGTGTTGTTTTAACACTTTTGGTGACTGACCTTTCATTTTTCTCTTTATGCATTCATACTTATTTTACACCTATAATCCTCATATATGCTTTTTATTGTGGGCCTCTCAGCATCTTACATCCCATTTCCATTTCCACATTCTACTCTACACTCAGGTAGTATCAACCAGGGTATTTTTTTTTTTTTTTGGTCGTTGTTTTTATTAAAAAGGGATTATAGGGTTGGGGTTGTGGCTCTGGGGTAGAGTGCTTGCCCAGTATGCAGGTCTGGGTATGGTCCCAGCACTACCAAATAAATAAATAAGATAGAATAAAAAGGGATTATGTGATGCATATTTTCAGCATCTCACTTTGCTTTTCTTCTCTCTCTTTTTTTCCTGGTACTGGGGATTGAACCCAGAGCCTTGCACGTGTGTATTCTACCACTACGCTACATCCTCAGCCCTTTTTAAAAATTTTATTTTGAAGCAGGGTCTCACTAAATTGCCTAGGCAGACTTGAACTTGCAATCTTTCTGCCTCAGTCTCCTAGTAGCTGGGGCTACAGGGTTATAGGCACAAGCCTCACTTTTAATTAGCATTTTACATGTCTGCTTATCAATCTATCCCTCTATCTTAGTCTTTCATGATGCATTTCTAAGTAATTTATAACTGTAATTTTCCCCTTAACACATAGGCATGATTATCATTGAGAGTTCAAATTTTATTATGGTTCCCTCCCTGCTTCCCCGCCCCTCTTTTTTTTTTTTTTTTTTTTTGGTTTTGGGATTGAACCCAGAGGCTCTGGCTAAGTTGCTTAGGGTCTTGTTGAGTTGCCCAGGCTGGCCTTGAACTTGGGATCCTTCTGCCTCAGCTTCCTGAGCCTCGGGGATTACCGGTGTGCACCATCATGCCCATCAGGGTTCTTCTTTTTTATTTTAAATTGTAGTGCTGGGGTTCAAAGGCAAGGCCACAGGCATGCTATACAAGTACTCTACCACTGAGCTACCTTTTTTCTTTTTAGTAAAATTTACATTCAGCGAAGTGGACAGAGTTTGCAAACTCATAGAATGTAACACTTAAATCCTCCAGGTGGAGATGCAGAGCATCTGGTCACCCCAGAAGGTCCCTCGTATCCTTTCCTAGTCAGTCTTCACTTTTACCCACCCAGAGGCAACCCTTGCTCTGATTTTTCCCACTAGGGAACTTCATATAATAGAATCTTATACTTTGTACTCTTTTGTATAAGGCATCTTGCACTCAGCATAATATTTTTTTGTTGTTATCCAATTTCACTGTCTGAATCACCAGGTGGTTTGTTTTATTTATTTATTTATTTTAGTTGTAGATGAACACAATATCTTTATTTATTTATTTTATGTGGTGCTGAGGTTAGAACCCCGTGCCTTACATGTGAGAGGCAAGCGCTCTAGGGCTAAGGCACAACCCCAGCCCCTAAGGGTAATATTTTTGAGATTCACCATGATGTGTGTAGCAGTAGTTCCTTTTCTCACTGAGTTCCATTGAATGAATATAAATGAGTTTTGTATTGTGTATCTGTTCCAATTTCTGCCTTTTTTTTTTTTTGAGGTTATTTTGAATCAAGCTGCTATGAACATCTTGAACAAATAAAATTGTTTTGTGGACATAAATTATAATTTCTTTTGGAGATAGATGTAGGAGCAGAATTAATGAGTCATACAGGGTAGGTATATGTTTAGTTTTCAGGAAACCATCATAAACCATCATATCTTTCTCCAAAGTGATTGTACCATTTGGCATGCCAACCAACAGTGCAGTGGGAGTCCCAGTTGCCTTGTCAGTGTTTGCTGTTGACGTCCTTTAAAGTTTTAGCTGTGTGACTGGTTCTGATGCATTCTTTATAATGACTGCATAATATTCCGCAGAGTGAGTGTTTACAGGTTAGTCAGCCATCATTACATTGATGGACATTTGTTTCATTTCCAGTTGTGAAAATAAATGTGAATGACTTCAGTATCCCTGTGCATGTGGTCTTACCCATTGATATTTTTCTTTCCATGGGATACTTTCCTAGGAATGGGTTCTGGGTCTTAAGAATACCTGTGTTTTTTGTTTTTGCTTTGTCTTTAATCTAGTTTTTTAATGGATACCTGTATTTTATTTTATTTACCTGGGGTGCCCTCAAACCCTTGGGCTTCAGTGATCTTCTTCCCTCAAGGTTAGGAGTAACTGGGACTATGGGTGCTGCGCATGCGTGGCTAGGATCCCTGTATTTTCATTGATCATAAATGTTTCCATAGTACTGCCCCCAAAAAAGCTCATAATACTTTACATTTCTACCAGCAATGTATCAGTTCACTTTTCCATAAACCATAATAGCAATCAATATTAGAACTGTTTTTCTTTTTTTATCAGCCTAATAGGAATAAAACAAGATCTCATTTTTATTTTATTTTTATTTTCATTTCTCTATAATTGGGGCATATTCATACTCTTTTGGTCACCTAGATTTGTTCTTCAAATTAAATATTCGATTTTTCTATGGAATTGCTCATCTTGTCAGTTTGTAAACTAAACTTAACCCTTTGTCAACTGCATTTCAAGTACTTTTTGGTGTTTATCTGTTGAATTTGTTTATATTACATTTTCTTTTCATTGCTGGAGATGGAACCCAGACTCTTGTGCACTAGGCAAGTGCTCTACCACTGAGCTACACCCTTAGCCCCTTTTTATCCTACTTCTTGCCATACAAAATATTTTTTAATAGTAAAAAATGTTTGTTTGTTTGGAGGGTAGTAGGGATTGAACTTTAGTGTCTGGCTAAAAATGTGTATTTTTTAATAAATTTAAAAACCAAGGTTTTCAGTCTTGGCTAGAAAGTTATCCCTAGAAATCTAGGTGACTAGATGTATGTAACACAAAGTGTGGGGGTTTCAACAGATTCGCCTGTAATCTCAGCAGCTCAAGAGGCTGAGGCAGGAAGGCCACAAGTTCAAAGCCAGCAACTTAGTGAGGCCCTAAGCAATTTAGTGAGAACTTGTCTCAAAATAAAAAGGGCTAGGGATATGGTTTAGTGGTTAAGCCTTCTTGGTAAACGCCCCCCCCCCAAAAAAAAAAAAAAAAGAAAACAATAATATTAAGTTTGTGATTTAAAAAAATAATAATAATGGCTATCACTTTATACCAGGGATAAATTAATTTGAGTAGGAGTAACAGAAAATTATTTGAAAAGTATTTAAGGGCTCACATCGATAGTAGAAGTTGCAAAGATGAGTTCTGTACACCTCTGTGCCCATGCAGAAGTTTCCAAAAATAGATTTCACATTAAAATTTCAATTTTGTCTTCTCCCAAAAGCCAGAAGATCAGATCATCTTGGGCCTCTGTCCTCTGCTGGCCTCATGGTGGCTGGGGGTGGGGAGCAGTTGTCCCCTGTAGGGTGGGCATGCTCTTCCCATTTTGTTCAGTCCCACAAAGCCCCCTTTTCTCCCAGCACTGACCGAGGAGCCCAAAGCCACATTTCAAAGTGCCTGCACTATTGTTCTCTTACACCACAGTTATGAGAGACATATAGTCATTCCTACAGGAATGATTCAGAAATGGGACTGCAGACGCTGTGGGTTGGGGCTATGGGTGTTAAGATACCTGGCTTTTGTAAGCATTTTAGTTTGTGCCCCAACCCATGAACCTGGTGATTAAAAGACTCAGGACCCCTGGGTAAAGTTCCTGATGGTCTCTAGATTCCAGTCCTTTTATTACTGAACCCCTCATTTGGACCTGACACCTGATTTTGAGAAATTTCCTGATTCTCCTGCCTCTCTTGAGGGTTTCTTCTGTTTTCCCTTCCTTCCTGGGAAGATCCCGAACACTTCCTGGGTCATAAGTACCACCTGAGGACTCCCTAACATTAGGCACTGACCCTGACTTTGGCCTGAATTCTCAGTTTCTGACTCATGGAGGCAGAGCTGCCTTTGGACCAGAGGAATCTCAAACCCAGCATGTCCAAATCCAAATGTCCTGGTCCGTTCCTCCACCACCTCCTCCTACTGTCTTTGCCTCCTGTCTCAGGGATGTTTCCCAAAGCCAAGCCATTGATCTGGGTATCCTAGACTCCTTCCTCTTCCCAGCCTCTATTCTCCCTCCTGGTAGTTACCAAATTCTGCTAATTGACATTCTAAATCTGATGGATCTGGCCCCCTCTTCTGTTCCTATCACTACCTTGTTCAGGCCTTTGTTCTTTTAACCAGACAATTGCAATGGCCTCCTTCTAACTGGTCTCCCTGCCTACAGTCTTGCCTCCAGCAAATCCATCCTCCAATCCTGATGCCAGAGTGATCTGAAATGCAAATATGATCTTGCCACTCCCCTGCTTAAAACCCACCAACTGCAGTGGTTCTGTAACCGCAGGGTAGCCTCTGACAAGGGCCGAAAGTAAGTTGTTACTACTCCTACTACTGCCACTATTAGTACTACTGTTACTACTAATACAAATACTAATAATAGTAGCTAACATTTATTGATCATTTTCCATTATGCTTTCAAATGATTATCTTTTTAAAACAAATTATAGCCAATTCAAAGTTTTCTGAATGATACTGCTCTCGTTTGCCTGGGGTGAAGGAGAGGGGCAGAGTTACAGGCAGGGGGCACCAGGGAACTGTTCCTAGCCATCAGCAATCTTATCATATGCCCTAGAAAGTGACCATGCTGATTTAGCTTCAAGAGTTAATAGGGATTACCATAATTCTTAGGAATGAAGATTTGCTCTCCATCCCTACAAATATCAAGGAAGGGTGTCAGTCGCCTGGATCTTGAACGTGTCCATCAAGTACGCCACATGTGGGAGTGTCCTTGGGCTCCTGGGGGTGCCAGAAAAGGGGAGTGAAGGACTGCTGGCATTCAGGGTCAAAAATGCTTGATCTGGTCCCTGCCTACCTCTGCTGCCTCCTGCCACTCCCCTCGCACTTCTCACTTTAGTGCAACCAAACTGTATGTGATACTAATCATCACTCACTGTTACTGAGGTCTCCTATGTGCCAGGTGCTGGGCTAAGTGGCTTGCCGCAATGCTACTATCTTGGGTGAGGCTCACACCAACCTTTAAAAGAAGCAAGCCTTGCTATTCCCATTTCATAATGGAGGGAAGTGAGGCTCCCAGAGATGCAGTAACGGCCCAGGTAGTGAGGTCACACCCCTCACCTTGACTCACTGTGCCCATTCATCTTTGGGAGACCTGTCTCCTCCCCTAGGCTGCCCTGGGAGCCTCAGAGGCTGCACTGCGGTCACACACTGGAATCTCTGGATTCAGTCTGAGTGCTTCTCAAGGCAGGGTTTGGGCCTCTTGCATCTTGGAACCCCCAGCATCTAGCACAGTGCCTGGCACCTAACAGACCTCTGTAAGTGCTTGTTGAGTTGACTAAACTGAATTCCAGGCGCTGAACCTCGAGGTCATTGTCCTGCTGACCAGTTTTCCCTGTCTTCACCTCTCTAGGCACAAAGCTATCTGATCTCTGGAGAAGGACCCTTTTCCTTCCTGCTTGGGTCCCACCTGCACCCTTTGACTTCCGGTTGAAACTGCTGTCTCATCAACCACCCTGCCCACACTCTGGACATCTCTACTCTCTCTCATCCCCTCTCTCACCCACAGGCAGGACCCCATATCTACTCCTCTCAATCAACTTATTTGGCTCCCCATTGGCCTTAACTCTTTCCACTGGTTTTGTTGTTGTTGTTGTTTGGGGTTTTTTCCCTGTCCCAAAGTTCGCTCCCCACCCCCACCCTCCAAAAAAAGTCTGTTTCTTTCTGTCTCTTCACTAAGTCCTCCCAATCAACAGCCCAGGGTGGGGTTTTCTCCTCAGAAGTGCATAATCTACAACGTGCTATTTAAACCAGTTTTATTTTGCCTTGGGAAGTCCCATTGCCTTGCCTGAAGACATTAAAAATTTCTCCTGTCCCCAGCCTGAATCTCTCTGTCCCTGAGCCCCAGCCTGCTCTGCGGCAGAGCTGGTGTGTCCAGGACAGAGTGACCCTCAGAGGCCCTTGCCCCACCCTCCCCCACCACCACCCGTCCCCTGGCCCTGCCTTCCCCTCACTTCCCAGTCTCCTCTGCTTCTGGCAGCTTTGGGACCCCCGCCCCTGGCTTCTCCTCCATGCTGTATGGAATGAAGATTGCAAATCTGGCCTACGTCACCAAGACTCGGGTCAGGTTCTTCAAACTGGACCGCTGGACTGACTCGCGGCTCCCAGAAAAGAGGAGAATGAAGCTGAGCTCAGATATCAGCAAGCACCACAAGTCACTGCTAGCCAAGATCTTTTATGACAGGTGTGTGTCCGTGTGTGTGTGTTTGTTCGTGCACACACACTTGCTTGTGAGGAGTGCTCAGGGCATGGGGGAAGGGGCTGTCTAGCCAAGAAAAGAGTAGTTTGCTCAGGTGGTGGGGAGGCCCCTTCCTTAAGGACTGGGGGAAGCAGGTGGGGGGCTTGGCTGCGGGTGGGAACACGCCTGGCACTCTCCCCAGGGCATCCCCCAGTCCAGGCCGCTCCTTTCCTGGCCCCCACCCTTGACTCCCACTCTCCCCAGGGCTGAGTATCTTCACGGGAAGCATGGGGTGGACGTGGAAGTCCAGGGGCCCCATGAAGCACGAGATGGGCAGCTCCTTATCCGCCTGGATTTGAACCGCAAGGAGGTGCTGACCCTGAGGCTCCGGAACGGAGGAAACAAACCTGTTACCCTCACTCACCTCTTCCCACTCTGCCGGACACCCCAGTTTGCCTTCTACTATGGTGACCAGGAGCTGCCCTGCCCGCTAGGCCCCGGTGAGTAGCTTTCCAAAGGGAAGAACTCTGTTGGGCAGGGCTTGTCCTAGCAGGGCTGCAGCTTTGGAGCACACACTATGGCTGTCCAGTGGTCTCCTCTTGGGATGGGGCCGCTTGGGGGAGTGTCTGGGTCAGCATGTTGGTGGGAGGGTCCCTGCCTTCCCTCCCCACTCCCATTCACTCAGCCTTCTCCCTGCAGGTGAATGCTATGAGCTGCATGTGCACTGTAAGACCAGCTTTGTGGGCTACTTCCCAGCCACGGTGCTCTGGGAGCTGCTGGGACCTGGGGAGTCGGGGTCAGAAGGAGCTGGCACTTTCTACATTGCCCGCTTCTTGGCTGCCGTCGCCCACAGCCCTCTGGCTGCACAATTGAAGCCCACCACTCCCTTCAAGCGCACCCGGATCACTGGAAACCCTGTGTTGACCAGCCGGATAGAGGAAGGAGAGAGACCTGACCTGTAAGCCCTCCCTCCAGGCCTGTCTGGGCTTGGCATGTCCTGATCACAACAGTGTGGGCCCTTGGGAAAAGCCCAGAGCTGGGATCCAGGGGCCCCTTTACTGCTGTAGGTTATTGCCTCCTCTGGGCTCAGAAACTTTTTCTGCCTAGGAAGCAAATTGCAGGAGAGTAGCATGTCCAAGGACAGTATGAAAACATTTTTTTAAGAAGTATTTTCACTGTGTAATGAATTATCAGGCAGCCCATTATAGACCGTCACACCTCTCTCTCTCTCTCTCTCTCTCTCTCTCTCTCTCTCTCTCTCATAGCATTGGGGATCAAAACCATGCATGCAAAGCCCATGTTCTACCCAGCCCCCTCTCTCTTTTTAAATTAAAAAATATATGTATATGGGTGGTACTGGGAATTGAAATCAGGGACACTTTACCACTGAGCTATAGCCCCAGTCCTTTTTGAGACAGGGTCTCGCTAAGTTGCTGAGACTGGCCTTGAACTTCTGATCCTTCTGTCTCAGCTTCCTGAGGTGCTGGGATTATTGGCATGCACCAATGCACCCAGATCTCTCTTTTTTAAAACAGCTTTACTGAAATAATTCACATATCATACAGGTCAGTTATTTTTTTTTTTAGTATGTTCACAGATATGTGCAACCATCGTTACAGTCAGTTTTAGAACATTTTATTACACCAAAGAAGAGATCCAATACCCTTTAGCTACCACCCTTTTATCACTCACCCACCTGCTCAGCCCTTAGCAGCCACTCACTTTATATCTGTCTCCATAAATTTCCCTATACTGGACATGTCACGTGGCGAGTGGACTCGTGTGTAAACATCTTTTTGACATAGCTAGCTAGTTACAAAATACTGTGTAATAGGACCTTCACAGTTAGATCATTGTTCACTTTTTGTTAACAATATATAGGTGCCAGGTGCAGTGGCACATGCCTATAATCCCAGTGATTTAGGAGACTGAGGCAGAAGAATTACAAGTTTGAAGCCAGCCTCAGCAACTTTGTGAGGCCCTAAGCAACTTACTGAGACC
Organism: Marmota monax; assembly: GCF_021218885.2. Taxonomy (NCBI): domain Eukaryota; kingdom Metazoa; phylum Chordata; class Mammalia; order Rodentia; family Sciuridae; genus Marmota; species Marmota monax. The sequence continues at coordinate 6,589,322 of NW_026693476.1, read as the reverse complement.
CTGTCTCAAAACCAAAATTAAAAAGGGATGGCTGGGGATGTGGCTGAGTGGTAAAGTGCCGCTGGGTTCAATTTCTGGTACCCCAAAACAAAAACTATATATATATATATACACACACATAATATAAATTAAACTGGAAGCCTGCATACCCCCCAAAATTAACATTGGCTGTCCCAGGATGGTAAAAATGTTATTTATTATAATTTTTTGCCAGATTCTTCTTTAATAATGAAAATGTATTATAAATAATATTTTTTAAATATTCCAAGTATTGGGCTTTCCAAAAATGGTCCAGCCTTGGACCGAGCAGCCCCATAAGCTAGTGAGCTTCATGTCCTTGGGCAGAGGCTGCCAACCACCCTTTGGCAATGGCATCACAGAGGTCCCTGTGCATCCTCCACGGAGGGGCATTCCCAGAGTCTTGAAGGTGACAAGTTCAATGTTTATGACAGCTTTTCCCCCACTTTTGCAGCGCTAAAGGCTATGACTTGAAGCTAAGTATGGCACTGGGGACCTACTACCCACCCCCACGCCTCAGGCAGCTGCTCCCCATCCTTCTTCAGGGAACAAGTATCTTCACTGCCCCAAAGGAGATTGCTGAGATCAAGTAAGTGCCTCCCCTCTGCACCCCACTCCCGCCTTCTCTCCCCCTGCTGGCCTCTGCCTGTTGCTCTGGATGTCTGTCCGGCCTCCCAGGCTCTATTCGTTCACCCTCGTTGAGCATGCCCACTTGCCAGGTGCTGTTCCAGATGGGCCTTGCCCGTTCTGGTGGGGAACAGTGAGCACTGATCATTTCTTTTAAAACATTTATCTTGTACATTCCATATTGTGGTGAGTGCTTTGAAGAACTCAATGCAAAAGTAAAACCAAAGCAGGACAAGGGGATGAATTGGTGATGTTTTACAGAGAGCAGTCAGTCCTGGCCTCTTTGAGGAGGTGACATTTGAACAGAGAATGACATTTGAATGAGGTTAGGGTGTGAGTCATGGAAGGAGGATCTGGGGGAGAAGGTTTCCGCCATAAGATCTACCGTGGATACTCAAGTCAGGTCTGAGGTTGGGGCAAGGACATCGGAGGAAGCAAGAGTTGGGGCTCCCTTCTTCAAGGCCTCTGACCCCATCCATTTCTCTGTCCTTCTGGTCTTCTGTGCTTCCTGGTGTGCTCCTAGTTGCAGAGCTTCGAATGGGAGAGGGTAGATGCTCCTGGTCATGGGAGTGCTTGACCTGTCCCTTTCCTGCCCTTCCCACTTCATCCACCAACCATCACTGCCAGGGCCCAGCTGGAGACAGCCCTGAAGTGGAGGAACTATGAGGTGAAACTCCGACTGCTGCTGCACCTGGAGGAGCTGCAGATGGAGCACGACATCCGGCACTATGACCTGGAATCGGTGCCCATGACCTGGGACCCCGTGGACCAGAACCCCAGGCTGCTCACACTGGAGGTTGGGGCTCAGATCAGGTGCAGGGAGGGCGGCCTCAAGTCAGCCAACCTCTATAGGCCATTCCTAAATACAGGGCAAATCTAGAAGAAGGATGAAATGGTTCCTGTCCCAGAGGGGTCAGCAAGGGGTAGGGTGGGCATCCTTTGCCCAAAATGGTGTCAGAGTAGGACATTGGGGTTTTAATCTAGACTTTGCTACTATTGGCTGTGTGACCTTGGGCAAGATCCTTGCTTTCTCTGAGCCATAGGTCCCTTATCTAAAAAACATAGAGCTGGACTGGATAATTCTTAGGGCCCTTTCTAGCTCACAGATTTTGAATGTGTGCACCTTAGACCAGAATTACCCACGAGAATGAATTTCTGCACACAAATGCAGGTGGGAAGAGAGAACAAGGATGATCAGGGCAAGATGACTGCAGGAGATGAGATTTAACAAGATTTTAAAGGCAGAGTAGAACTGAGCTGGTGAGAGGGCAGCTGAGTAGAGTGGGAAGCGGCTGCCAGGCCCCAAGCTAGCACCCTGGAGTTCTGCACCTGTGAGCAGCTTGGGAAGGTTGTCTCCTTCCTCTCGCCACAACTCCTGTCTGGTGGGAGAGGAAGGGGAACAGGGAAAACGCAGCTCTCCGAGTCTTGGGTTAGAAGGCCAGAGCCTCAGTTTTCGTCCCTCAGAGGTCTGGAGAGCCTGGGGGTTGGGTCCTTCAGTGACCATCCTTGGGACAGAAGCTTGCTTACGTTCACACCCTGTAGGTTCCCGGTGTGACCGAGAGCCGCCCCTCAGTGCTGCGGGGGGACCACCTGTTTGCCCTTCTGTCCTCTGAGACACACCAGGAGGACCCCATCACCTACAAGGGCTTCGTGCACAAGGTGGAACTGGACCGTGTCAAACTGAGCTTTTCCATGAGGTGGGTGTTGGGGAACCCTTCTTCAGTCTTCTCCTCAGGCCAGGGGAGAAGAGAGGCTTTCTCCTAAGATGCGTGGATCCCAAGCACAGGGCAGGGGCTTTTCTTCTAGGGGACTCTGAGCCACCTCAGCAGCTGCCTCTCCTAGGGAGCTTTTATGGAGGCCTTGGAAAGAGGGAGTGGAGCAGAGGGAGGTGGAGGGAGGTCCTGGCTTTTTGCTGCCTGGCCCACCTAACTGGAGCTCCTCTACCTTTCTCCCTATCCAAAGCCTCCTGAGCCGATTTGTGGATGGGCTGACCTTCAAGGTGAACTTCACCTTCAACCGCCAGCCCCTGCGGGTCCAGCATCGGGCCCTCGAACTGACAGGGCGCTGGCTGCTGTGGCCCATGCTTTTTCCTGTGGCCTCCCGTGGGGTCCCGCTGCTGCCCTCAGATGTGAAGCTCAAGTGAGACTGAGGGCAGGGGACTCCAGGGCTGGTTGGAGTGTGGGGGTTGGGGATGGAGTCCTAGAGGCCTCTGGGAGGCTGGATAAGTTGAAGTTGGGATTCCCGGCCTCCCTGCCAGGCTGTATGACCGGAGTCTGGAGTCAAACCCAGAGCAGCTGCAGGCCATGAAGCACATTGTTATGGGCACCACACGTCCAGCCCCCTACATCATCTTTGGGCCTCCAGGCACTGGCAAGACTGTCACATTAGTGGAGGCCATTAAGCAGGTGAGGCTTGAGTATAAACCTGGGACCTATATCCTTGACTCTCCCAGATGGAGTGGTTATCCCCAAATTCTGATTTCCTTCAGCTCCCTGAAAGTTCTTGCTTCTCAGCAGCCATCAAAAGGAGGTGGGGAGGGCTGGGGCTGTAGCTCAGTGGCAGAGCACTTGCCTAGCATGGGTGAGGCACTGGGTTCAATCCTTAGCATCACATAAAAATAAATGGATAAAATAAAGGCATTCTGTCCATCTACAACTATAAAAATTTTTTTAAAAAGGTGAGGAGCTAGAGTCAGTGTGGCTGTTGAGCACTGTTGTGTAGGTTGGGCACTTGGAGTGTAGGTGTGGCTCTTGGAGTGAGTGACCTTTTGCATTTCGGTCTTCATAGACTTGTGTGTTTATTGCAGTTGTTGTCCCACGTCAAAGTGCTAATTGGACTAGCAGGGCTCCGGGATAGAACTTGCCTTTTATATCACTGCCTCCCTTGGCTGTGGGAGGCAGACGCTCCACTGCCCCAGTGTGAGTCACCAGAGTTCGGGAAGCTGCTTCCCACACTCTGCCTGTCCGCATCTCAGGTGGTGAAGCACTTGCCCGAAGCTCACATCCTAGCCTGCGCTCCGTCCAACTCGGGTGCTGACCTTCTCTGTCAGCGGCTCCGGGTCCACCTGCCCAGCTCCATCTACCGCCTTCTAGCCCCCAGCAGGGACATCCGCATGGTACCTGAAGACATTAAGGTAAGGGAAGTGCAGAGGGTCAAGGGATGGCAGATGCCTGGGAGTCTCTAAGGACAAACCAGAAAACTAGGGAGACTTGGGTGGGTGAGAACCCTCCCTGGGCCTCAGTTTCCTTGTCTATAAAGTGGCCCAATGCCAGAGTGAGGGTGGGCATGGGTAGAGCCAAGCTGATGCCTCGTGTTGCTTCCCAATCCACAGCCCTACTGTAACTGGGATGCGAAAAAGGGGGAGTATGTGTTTCCTGCCAAGAAGGAACTGCAGGAATACCGCGTCTTAATTACCACTCTCATCACGGCCAGCAGGTGGGGACTGTGTGTGTAAATAAAAGGGTAGTGGGCTGGGAAGATGGGGAAGGGTTCTCAGTGGGTGAGGTGAGGGACCAGATTGGGTGAGCATTCAGTTGGGTGCCTGGGGATGACCCTGCCTGGCCTGACACCTCCCAGGTTGGTGTCGGCCCAGTTTCCCATCGATCACTTCACACACATCTTCATCGACGAGGCTGGCCACTGCATGGAACCTGAGAGTCTGGTGGCCATAGCAGGTGAGGGGCTCAGGGTGGGCTGCAGGTGCACCACCCTGCATGGGGAGGTCCCACCACTTACCTTTCTCCTCATACCACCCTTGCCTTCTAGGACTGATGGAAGTTAAGGAAACAGGCAATCCAGGAGGGCAGCTGGTGCTGGCTGGAGACCCGCGACAGCTGGGACCTGTGCTGCGCTCCCCACTGACACAGAAGTATGGGCTGGGGTACTCGCTGCTGGAACGGCTGCTCACCTACAATGCCCTGTACAAGAAGGGTCCCGATGGCTATGACCCTCAGTTCATAACCAAGCTGCTACGCAACTACAGGTATCCCCACACCCTCATCTCCCTCCGCTGCTAGCCCCTGCCTTCACACCCTCTGCGCCCCAGCAGGAGGCTCTGGTCTGCATTCCTGGTGCTCAGCGCCTCTGTGATACAGAAAGGACTCTAGACTGGAAGGTCGGAGGCCTCCTTTAGGAGGTTTCATTCTGGACTAGTGAGATTATCTAGATGTGGGGGTGGTCAGACACCAGGATGTGCCTGATAACTGTCTCAGATGGCATTTCCAGGCAATCCAAGGAGAAATGAGAAAATGAATAGTTTTTCATAAACATATTATCATTCAAATTAGAGGGCTAGGCAGGGTTGTTTGTTTTGCAGTGGTGGGGATTGAACCCAGGCTCTCACACTGCTAGGCAAAAATTCTACCACTGAGTTACATTCCCAGCCCTGTTTTGTTTTGTTTTTTTAAGAGTCTCTTTGTTGCCCAGGCTGGCCTCAGGCAGTCCTCCTGCCTCGGCCTCCTGAATAGCTAGCTGGACCTACAAGCACACAGAACCACACCCTGTTTATATACTTCTTTTACTGAATAAGTTTAGACATTAAAAATGCTTGGATGAGTACCAGATAGGACAGTTGCAGAAAGGAAATGTTATTGTGTCGTTACTTCTTTTATTTTTGGATTTAACGTATTATCTCAAATAAAGGTGATAGGAAGTGATACATTGTTTTTGTACTGCCCTTCCTGGGCAAAATTGAAAGCTGAGTCCCTAATTTCTTTTTTTTTTTTTTTTTGAGGGGTGGGGTGTGCCAGGGATTGAACTGGGCACGTGACCACTGAGCCACATCTCCAGGCGTGTTTTGTATTTTTTAGAGACAGGGTCTCACTGAGTTGCTTAAGTGCCTTGCTTTTTGCTGAGGCTGGCTTTGAACTGGTCATCCTCCTGCCTCTGCCTCCCAGGCCGCTGGGATTATAGGCATGCACCACCATGCCTAGCAAATCTTAGTTTTTAAAAGTAATTTGGAAAAATAATAATAATAATTTCACTGGTCACTGGATCCCTATGGACCCACAAGTTCTGCTTCATGTGGTGTGCAATGCCTGGCAGGAGAGCATGCAGGAAGCAAGACAGTCATGTGTGGGCCTAAAGCCTGTAAAGCTGGGTCCCCCCAGGGCAGGACAAAAGTAATCCAGGCCTTGGTCTAGCTCTCCTTCCCTCCTGCCTCCCAGGTCCCATCCCACCATCCTGGACATTCCCAACCAACTCTACTATGATGGAGAGCTGCAGGCCTGTGCAGATGTGGTGGATCGAGAGCGCTTCTGCCGCTGGGAGGGTCTGCCTCAACAGGTGAGGCTGGACAGAGCAGGGCTCAGGCCCCCACCCCCATATCTTGACTGTTTACTGAAGGTAGGAAGAGGCTCAGACTGGACACAGGGGTCCCTCCAGTTGTCACCTTGGCCTGAACTTCCTTATTCCCTGCAAGGGTTTTGGAGTGGGAGGGAAGGGAAGCAGGGAAGTCCAGCTGAGGGTTTCTTCTGACCCTGTGACCAGGGATTTCCCATCATCTTTCATGGTGTGATGGGCAAAGATGAGCGTGAGGGCAATAGCCCATCCTTCTTCAACCCTGAAGAGGCTGCCACGGTGACCTCCTACCTGAAGCTGCTCCTGGCCCCTTCCTCTAAGAAGGGGAAAGCCCGCCTGAGCCCACGAAGCGTTGGAGTCATCTCGCCATACCGGAAGCAGGTCAGGCCCTCAGTTCCCACCAAGGATGGGTCCTCCCCCAGGTGATACCTCTCGAACAGCCCTGGCCTCTGCTGGCCCTGTATCTCAGAAGAGTGCAGAGGTCAGCTGCCTCCTCCCTCTTTGCTCCCCAGCTCCCTGGCCTCCTTCCTGCCTGGTTCCTCTTGAATTGAGGTGACTGCATAAGAGAAAGATGCCTTTCCCTTCCCTCCAGGTGGAAAAAATCCGTTATTGCATCACCAAACTTGACAGGGAGCTTCGGGGACTGGATGACATAAAGGACCTGAAGGTGACACACTACTCCACATTCACTCTCACCTTCTTTGTACCGCTCTTTTTCCCAAATCAGAGACCTCAGTTCCTGTGCCACTGCTTCAGTCCGGCCCATGTCCCTGTCCCACCTCCACTGCCTTGGGACAGAACTGGCTTTCTCCCCAGCCTCTTGCTCCTCAAAGCCCCAGCTTATAGTTCTGGCATGGGATCAGGAAGCCTGCATGTTTAACAAGCTCCCACGTCACTGTGATCAGGGCAGGTTTGAGGTCTTTGCCCTCAGAATGAAGTCCAAATGCCACAGCCTACCCCCGCCTGTCATGTGATATTGTTGCCTCATCTCCACCCTCAGTAGCTTACCACTTGCTCTGAGATGGTGATTTGAAGCTCTGAATACAGAGAAAAATCACCTGGAGGGCTTTTAATACTGCCAGGGCCCCTCCCAGCCAATTAACACTGCTATCTGGGGGCAGAGCCAGGGCACTACTATTTTTTACAGCTCCTCTGGTACAAGCCTGAAACCTACTCTTTTGAGATTTGGAGACCTCTGCCTTGGAAAATTCTAATCAGGAGGTCTGGGTTAGGGCCCAAGGTTCTATAGTCTTAACAAGTACTTGCTGATTATCTCCAGGAAAGTTTCAGAAACACTGTTTGTAGTTACTGTGTTCTTTGCAACACTGTTTGCTTTGTTCTGATGGCTTTACAGGTCCGATCCCAGGGCTGGCTTCACTCTTGAGGCTTGTGCTTCCAGAGCATGCCTCCTGTCCCCTGTAGCAGCACTCACCCACTGATCGACAATTGCCCAGTGTACCCTCCTTGCAGCTCAAGCGCCATGGGGCAGATGTTGCCCCTTAAGTTCCCCTTGAACCCACCTATTCTCAGGCCCTGCCTCTATCTCTTCTAGGTGGGCTCTGTGGAAGAATTCCAAGGCCAAGAACGCAGCGTGGTCCTCATCTCCACCGTGCGAAGCAGCCAGAGCTTTGTGCAGCTGGATCTGGACTTTAACCTGGGTTTCCTTAAGAACCCCAAGGTTGGAGGGCTCGTGGGTGTGGCAGGAATTCTTCCTTCCTCTGGCCCTTCCTTCCCATGACCCCACCACTTCTTCCTTCCAGAGGTTCAACGTGGCTGTGACCCGGGCCAAAGCTTTGCTCATCATAGTGGGCAACCCCCTTCTCTTGGGCCATGACCCCGACTGGAAAGCGTGAGCATTCCCGCCCTGTAATCCCTCTTGGTGGCCACAAGCCCCAGCTTAGGCAGGTGTATCTTCATTAGTACCTGCTTATGGCTCAATCCTCAGGATCAGTTAATCTTCATAAAACCTCCATCTTATTTGTAAGTGAGCTGACATTCAGAGCTTGAGCAACCAAGGCTCAGATGTGGCAGGACCCAGGCCTGGCCTCCAGCCTGCGCTGGTACTCCTCTCATCCAGGCCTGCACAGCTCTGTGTGCCAATACCTCTGTACCCCACAGATTCCTGGAGTTCTGTAAAGAAAACGGAGGGTATACAGGGTGTCCCTTTCCTGCCAAACTGGACCTACAGAACGGACAGAACTTACTTCAAGATCTGAGCAAGCTCAGCCCCTCTACCTCAGGTATGGCTGGGCCAGGGTGGGCCAGGCAGGGGACAGTGGTGGAAGAGAAGGTAAAGAAGACAAAGCATACCTCCTTTTCTTTCTAGGGCCCCATGGTCACGACTGCCTCCCCCAGGAGCGGGAGAGTGAAGGGGGCCTGTCCCTGCAAGTGGAGCCCGAGTGGAGGAATGAGCTCTGAAGACACAGCTGCCTGCCTTCTCACACCAAGCCAAGCCTTAGCCCGCTGCACCCAACCCTGAACCAGAACCCAGCTGAGCTGCCCCTCTAAGGGACAGGAAGGCTGGGGGAGGGTGTTTACAACCAAGCCATTCCACCCCTTCCCCTGCTGGGGAGAATGACACATCAAGCTGCTAACAATGGGGGAAGGGGGAGGAAGAAAAACTCTGAAAACAAAATCTTGTTCTATGCAAAAGCCTCTTGATCCGTGTCTCCTCAGCTTGGCCCCAGCTTCCTGTGTCCCCAAGCTGACCTGCAAGAGGGTGAGACTGTCACACCCTGTCCAGGGCCACATCTCCTCACAGCCTCCATGTCCAGGGGAGGAAACTCAGTGGGCAGGGAAGCCACCCACCGGTTTCTAAGTTTAGTCCAGGCTAGAGACCACGCCCCTCACCCGCCTCCCCGGCTGAGCCAGGCATGACCTCATCTCTGCTCTAAGACTCCACCCTTCCACCCTAGTCCTGCCTTTGCCAAGAGGGGGCCAGTCTGGCAAGCAACTTGGAAATGAAGAGAGAGATGGGACTCTGGGCTGGTAGCCAAGATAGGAACCAGACAAAGGAAACAGGAAGCTGCCACACACGTGTTGGAACCTGTGGCCTTTATTCATGCCCCCCACCAAGTGCAGTCAGAGACAAGGCCCCTGCCCAAAGGAGAAACCCCAATCCACCTACCCTAGAAATGCTCCTCTGAGCCAGAAGTATATAAAGTGCTGGTGTGTGACCATCCTCTGGGGAGGGCCAAAGGGAGCAAGAGCCCTACGCCTGGACCAAGGCAGCAGGGAGAGGGACTGCTTGAGAAGGGCAGGGCACAGGCCCAGCTCCCAGAGGACACGGAGGGAGGGCAGGCCTGCCACCACTCTGGGGGCTAGGAAACGATGCAGTCCTGGGCAAGAGGGAACTGGAAAAAAGGAGCCTTCAGCATGGAGTCCTAAGGGTGGAGCTCAAGGGCAGGTGGGTGACCCCTAAGCCCCTGTGAAGGAAAGGGGCATCAGGAGCCCTGGGGATCTCAGAGAATGGGACAGCCCCTCCGGCGCTTATTCTTGCGGACCTGGAGGCCAGCTCGAGTGGCCATCTCGAAAACCTCCCGCACTCCCTCCTTGGTTTTGGCGGAGCACTCAAGGTAGCCAAAGGCACTGATACGATTTGCCATATCCCGGCCTTCCTCAGATCGGACGGGTTCCTGAGAAGACAGAAGATAAGGCAGAGGAAGCTGGTGGCTAGGTGCACCTCTCACCACATCAGCCATAAGTATAGTAACTATAACAAACACCTCCTCCAGCCCTGGGCCCACAAAGCATCCAGGCCCCGGCTGCCCCAGGCAGGGATCTAAGCCTCATGTTTACATTCAAAGTTGTCCCCAGACTAGCCCCTCCTCTCCCACCTAGTCGCTGACCCTATGGTACCCACGTTTTGCCTGAATGTGTCGGCTACCTCCTAACTGACCTCCCTTCTCCATCCTCCCTTTTCTCCAACCCATCCTCTGCCTGCTGTCCCCAGTTTAAAACCTTGCCTTATATAATTATCCTCTCAAGATAGGTCTCTATTCCATACCCTGGCAGCTTCCTGTAATAAACTGTTCCTCTGGTCAGTGGGCCGCTTAGTAAGACCCTGAATAAGCCAGCTCCCTCGCCCCCTAAGCCTTTCTTCAGCCATTGATGATGCCCTTCCTCCCCAGGTACACTGATGGCGCAGTCTGCATACCCCAAGTGAAACATAAGCTGCCTCCCTGAGGACAAGGACTTCCTTATTCATCTTAGTAGCCCCAATTCCAAAGACAGAATAATAAACTGGAATAAATGAAAATGCCAAGTGACCTTGGACAAGTCACTTCATTCTCTGATCATCTGATTTGATACTGAGGTTCCTTCTGGTTCTTAGCAGGGCACACACATGGGAGAGGAGGAGGTAGATATCACTATGACTGCTTAACACAGGAAAGTCGGCTGAAGAGACAGCTCCTTTCTGCGCTAGCCTGCCACCCCTCAGAGGGCACCTTCCTCCCCAGGGCTCCCCACCAGGCAGCCCCACCCACCTGCTTCATCTTGGCCAGCTCTCTCCTGGTATGCTCATCTTGCCTCAAGTCCTTCTTATTCCCCACTAGGATGATGGGCACGTTGGGGCAGAAGTGCTTCACCTCCGGGGTCCACTTCTCAGGAATGTTTTCTGCACAGACATGTCCCAACAGGTACCTCGGCTTAGGCATGTGAGCCCTGGTCTTCCTTCCCTTAGTGGTCTGAGGCTGATGGTCTCCTTCATACCTCAAAACCCCATCCCTTGTAGCATATCCTCCCCTAAGCCCTTCCAAGCACCGGAGATGCCACAACAAAGGAGCCAGCAGGGCCTGAGTGGCCCTTGAGACTCCATCCCCACAGCCTCTGAAGATGGCTGACTCCAAAGGGTCTCCACCCCCTCTCTCCAAAGTCCTCACCCAGGCTGTCGGGGCTGTCAATGGAGAAGCACATGAGGATGACATCTGTGTCCGGATAGGAGAGAGGCCGCAGACGATCATAGTCTTCCTGTCCTGCTGTGTCCCACAAAGCCAGCTCCACCTGACAAACGGGCAATGCAATGCGTAGCTGACCCCAAGGGCCCCAACCTGCTACCCAGAGATCCTCTCAAACCACTGGTCCTGCTGTATGCCAGGCACCGTATTAATCACAGTCACAACAAACTCGGATGAGTTTTTCTTAACAGTTCTAAGATGTAAACTGGGTGTACTGGTACATACCTATAAACCAGCAATGTGGGAGGCTGAGGCAGAAGAATCGCCAAGTTCAAGGCCAGCCTGGGCAACTTAACAAGACGCTGTCTCAATTTGTTTAAAAAAATAAAAAGGGCTGGGGATATAGTTCGGTGGCAAAGTGCTGCTGGGTTCAACCCCTAGTAACCCCTCTTCCACAAAAATCACTAAAATGTGTTTGACTTTTGTGATCTCAAATGAATTGCTATGGTGAATACCACTTTAATTCTCACACTCCTTTGGGGTAAGTCGTGCCATCATCACCATTTTGTGGTGGTGGGGAGTTTAGACCCAGAAGCAAAGGGACTTGGCCCTGATTACAAAGCGAGTATGTGACAGAACCAGAGGACATATCCAGATTTTCTTTGGGGTACTGGGGATTAACTCAGAACCTCACGCATGCTAGGCAAGTACTCTACCAATAAGCCACACTCCAGCCCTATTTATTTTAGATAGGGTCTGGATAAGTTGCCCACACTGACCTCAAATTTGTGATCGTTCTTCCTGCTTCAGCCTCCTGAGTAAGCTGGCGTGATGGGCATGTACCACCACACGTGACTATATCCAGGTTTTCTAAAAGTGCAGTTTCATTTCTCAAATTTTACTTGTTCCCACAGGAAAATAAAACAAAGACGTGAGTGGGTGGTAAGGAAGGACACACTATGCATGACCAGGGGCAGGGTTCCAAGGCAGGATAGGAAAGGGCTCTTGGCCTTACCTGCTTGCCATCCACCTCAATGTCTGCAATATAGTTCTCAAAGACAGTAGGGACGTAGACCTCTGGAAACTGATCCTTGCTGAAGACGATGAGGAGGCAGGTCTTTCCACAGGCACCATCCCCCACAATCACCAGCTTCTTTCTGATTGCAGCCATGGCTGGGGTTGGCAAACAAGAGGCAGTAGGGATTTGGGAAAAATACTAGTAGTCCAAAAACTGCTCTGTGGCCTCCAGAACCTCCCCACAAACCTGGGCAAAGGAAGAGAAAACAGAAAAGGGGGCTTGCTTCAGCACATTCTTGCCAAGCACCAATCCTGTAGGAAACAGAGTTTAAGAGTCCTAATTTCTGGGGCAGGGACAGGTCTTCTCCAATGGGTTAAAATATAGCAGTGGGAGGTGGAAGAACCCACTTGGGAACCAGAAAACATGACTTTCAACGTTATCCACTCAACGGAGGGGAAACACTCAGCAAGGTGTGTTCAGGGATGCCTCCAGAAAAGCCAGCTTTTATCTGCTTTGCATATTGGAGTCATGAGACAGATTTCATTTGTAACAAGATTTTGATACATTTAAGGTTTAATAATTGCTAAGGTGTAATCTAGAACAGATTGTCCCTCGGCTTGAGTCACGCCTGCCTAGTCACAAACAAGGAGTCCCTCTACAAAACCAGAGACTAGTAGAACCACTTACTGGGTGGCTGATAGGTAAGAGAAGGAATATTTATAAAGCCCCCAGGTGCCCTCTCTTTGTTGGGTAATTATTTCCCTCAGGTTCCAGTGGCTTGTTAGGTGAATGGTGCACTTCCCATTTTGACCAACAAGGAATCTCACTGAGGGTTAGATAATCAGAGTGTCAAGGACAGCACTCAAAGCAGGGCTGTATGTCTCCAGAGTCTCTGCCTTTCTACATGTCACCTCAGAGGTGGAAAGGAGAGCAGGAGGAGGAAAACCCAGACAGAGGACAGTGGCAGCAGCCAGCAGCTTCTCTGACCCACCCCACCCGGTCCCCAAAGCCCGGAGTCACACAAAGGAGGCTCAGTCCAGGCAGTGCCCACAGCTCACATTCGGGCAGCCTGCCTTCCTCCCCCCTTCCTCCTGGGCCTGGTGGCAACACTAGGTTACTCAGCCCCCAGTAGGGGACAATGACTACACTGTAGGGAGTCACGCATCCACCACAGCAGAGCGACAGAATAATCCACTAGGGAATCACCTCCACCCACTCTGGAACAGCCCCTTCCTCCCTCTGTCCAGCTCACTTTTATGCCCTGCCCACCCCTCCCTGTGACTCAGGGCAAGGAGTCAGCTTCCCAGGGTTAGCATGTGTCCCTCGTCACCAACACACATGAACGAGCAGTTCATCACACCTGCAGTTCACCACACCTTCACAGCTCCCCTCACTTCCTCCTCCCCCCCCCCCCCAGGGGAGCCAAACTCCACCCAGCTAGATTCCCAGGCCTGCAGTCAGGGAGAAAGAGAGGGTGGGCTCTGGAGCTGAAATGAAATCTAGGCTGTTGGGAAGAGGGAGGGAGCTAGAGCCTGGGCTGGGAGGAGCCCCAAATGAAATGACAAATGAGGACCAGTCCCTGCACCAACTAGGCAGGGAGCACAGGGTATGCTAGGTAACCTGATCTCCGCCTCAAACCTAGTTTTTCCTCAGTCCCACATCCTGTCATGCTGGGCTGAGCTCTTCTAGTCCCTGCATTCCACCACCTCGCTCTATAGCCTGGGTCTGCTTTTTAGGAAGCAGAATACTCCAGCCCCAGGCTGTTTCTCTTCAACAGTGGGATGCTAGGCGGCCCCTCCCTCTCCTCACTTACACATTCAGAAAACTGGGATGTGGGGGAAGAGGACATGAGTCACTGAGAATTTATAGGAGCCACTCTCCAGATCACAAAGGGGCTCTTCCTGATACCCCAAATGACAGGGAAGATGTGCCCTGCCAACACATCCCTTCCAAACAGGGGTTCCTTGAAGTCTACCCAGGTGACTGACACTAGGATTTCTTCCAACTCCCGCACCTACTCCCATTAGTTCAACTCATTCAGCTGTGTAAACAGGGGCTGGGGTAACTCCAACCCGGGCAGTGCGGATGGAGAGCAATCACTACGGATCTACCAGGCAACTGGCACCAGATGGTGGGAGGCAGAGGCCAGAACTCCAGGACAAGGACATGAATTAAGTGACCTGGAACCCCCAGCTCAGAAGACTTTCCCTCCAGGCTCTGGTTGGGCCAGAAGAGCAAGCAGCCCAGGCCAGGCCAGGACACAAGGCCCAAGGCCAAGATGGCACGGACAACAGCTCCCTGTGAGAGGCAGCCCCAGAGGAACTGCCCCACTGACCCTAAAAGGGGCAACCAAACCCCACGCAGAGACTGAAGTGGAGCTGGAACGGAGCCTGGAACTTCTGGCGCCTCCCCTGAGACAAGATATGTGGATACGTAGCCCTCTCCTCGCTCATTCTCTTGATTTTCCCCAAGATCCAGTGGCCTCCTACCCGGCTCACTTCCCCTGAAGTTTGGGAAAGACTCACTCTTCAGGTGACACCTCTTCCTCAACTTTAAAGCCAGAACTGAGAGAACTCTGTGCCCCGGGCTCCCCAGCCGACACCCCTAAGATAAATCTTTAGCCTGGCTGCGGAGTGTGGAGGGTAGATTCCTTCACACACTCGCATGAACGAACACACGAACACACACGGGCTGGATCCTTCCCGGTCTTCGCTACCCCATGCCCCAGGGAGGTTGCAAGGGCTGTCGAGGGCGGCGTCCAACCTCCGCCGAGCAGTGGCAGCCCCCAAGGGTCACACCGCGCCCTTATTCCCGCCATTCCACCGTCCGGGCCTGGGAGAACTCCCAGCCCATCCCCAGCACCCCAGGCCAGGTCCGCGCTGGGCCGTCCAGCCTGGGGCTAGCCAGGGCGTCCGGGCTGGGTTCCCTCGCGGAGGGAGATCAAGGCCGCCCCCTTGTTCCGCGGGGGAGGCTCGGGGAAGCCGGGAGGGAAGGGAAAGGGCTCGGATCAGGACCTCGGCAGGAGAGAGCCCTGCCAGGCCGCTCCGGGGGCCCCTCGCTGCAGTCCGGGGAGGAGCCGAGCAGGCCGGACCCCAGCGCAGCCCGGACGCCGCGTCCAAGGGGAGGGACCGCGGCCCGCACTCTGGCCCCAGCCCCCTCGCCGGCCCCGCCCGAGCTCCCGGCGAGTGGAGAGGAGGAAAGTGTTCTCCCGGGAACGAGTTCCCGGGACGCCCTTCTCCCCCTGCCCGGACCCCCGTACCTTCCGCTCCGCCGCTTCCAGCTGCGCGGCCGGTGCCGGAGGCTGAGACTGACCCGAGGGGCCGGCCCCGCCCCGCCCTCCTTCAGCGCCGCGGCGGGGAGGGCGGGCCCGGCAGGGGGAGGGTCGGCCCGGGGGCGGCCCTAGGCTCAGCCCGCCTCCGGCCCCAGCCCCGGGCGGCCACAGGTCGCCTCCGCTGCGGCGCGCGGGTTGGGGGCGCCTGCCCCGGGCTGGGGGAGAGCTGCCAGGACTGCAGAGGAGTGGGCGGTGACCGGAGCGGGTCGGACCTCGGAGGACTCGGCCTCCGCCCCGCCTTGCAGCCCCTAGGCGCAGATCGGCGTCGAGAAAGTTGAGAGGCGCTCGGGGTGGCGTCAGGAAGGGCCGCTGCTGCCCTCCCGCGGCCAAGCAGCACCCGCTCCTGCCCCACCTGGGCGCTCGCGGGAGGCAGGACTGGGAAACCGGGGTGCCCACGTGGGCGAGGGAGTGGGACGTGGTGTGTGCAGAAGACCACTCTCTGCCACTAGAATCCTTGCGGAGCAAGCCCAGTCCGACTTCATCCCTAGTCTGAAGGCCCTCCAGGACCTTCTGGGACCTGCAGACCCAGACCACCGTTCTGCCTCGGATTCCCTTCCTTCCACTACCTGGAATTTCCCTAAGTCCAATTCCTACCTACTTCTCCAAGGGTACTCTTGGAAGTGCTTCTGGATCCCCAACCAGGAATACAGTTCCCACTCTTATTGTATTATTGTGCTGTTAGTGACACTTAGCCCCGCTGATGTGTTACATACCGTATTTACCTACATGTAGATCTTCCTTGTAAAAATGTCTGAGGAGGTGGACAAAGAAGGAGGAAATCTATCAACATTTTATTGACTTGTATTCTAGGCTTCTACATAACTCAACCTTTTAAATACTTGTCACAATCCCTTCGGGGGAAGTATACCCATCTCCTTTTGCCTGAAAGGAAACTGAGGTTTGAAGACGCAGCTTAGCAAATGTTTGAGATTTCTGACAGCAAGAATTCATACAGTCAGGCCTGTGTGACTCCATTGCTGGTGCTGTCTTCTGATGCCTACCTTGCTCCTCCAGTATTCCCCTCCCCTCGTCTAGCACAGTGTGTGGGACATGATCCGTTTTCCAGAAATATTTGCCGAATGGATGCATGTTAGAAGTCTTACAGACTTTAAAGATCTGAAGTACAGCCAACACATTTAGTAAATGAGCAAACTGAGTTCAAGAGCAGTTTGGTCCCCAGGCCTCTTAATCCACTCAATAGTTCACTCAGTGTGAAGTGAGAGCTATGTGCTGAAGACTGATTTATGCCTTCAAATAATTTACAGTCTAAATGAGGAATACAGACAATCTCAAGATATCTAATGCTTATGGAACCTGACTTATTAACGATTTCAGTCCTCACAATAACCTGATGGCCTAATAGTGTTATCTCCATTTTACTGAGAAAACAAATGGGGACTCAGAGATTACAGAGTTGGTGTTGGGTCTGGTCCTAGAATTCAAACCAATGGACTCTAGAGACCTTGCTCTTAATTGCCATTCCCCTATGGACAACTCTTGCAGGCAGCCATACAGGAGGCATTTGCTGTTGGGGGGTGGAGAGAATACATTAGCTGTGGGATGCCCAGCCCTGAAGAACAGATGAAGTATTCAAATTAGGTTGATGTGTATATTTTAAATAACAAGTTGAAGCTACTACAGGCCCACAGAGTCATGGGAACTCCCCAGAAGACAGTGATGGTGATGGAAGATGAGGCTGGAGAAGGAAACAGGAGGCAGACCATGAAGTTCCTATATGCCATGCCCAGGAGTTGACTGTGAATTTTGCTCAGATGCAGCAAGAAGCTGTTGGAGTTAGGAAACTAATATAATGAATAACTAAGGAGGTGACAGTGGGAGTGAAGATAAGTGGGAAAAGGTGCACACACACACACAGATACATAAATGTATATATTCAACAATACAGTCATGCATCATTTAATGATGGGGATATAAGAAATGCATCATTAGGCAATTTTATTGTTGTGTAAACATCATAGAGTGTACTTACATAAACTGAGAAGGCATAGCCTACTACACACCAACGTTATATGGTGTATACCATCATAAATGCAGCTCATTGTCATCATATAGCACATGATGGTACTTAGTGATTGATTAGCATGATGAAGAGGAAATTAAAGGGTTACCAACTCCAAGATTTCTAATTTGAGCAGCCAAGCTGATGCCCTTTGAGAGGACGAAGTAGGAGAAGAAACATGCTATGGGGAAAATAGTGGATTGAGGTGTGTTGAGGTGAAGTGCCAGTGGGATTTCACGGAAATGTTTGGGAGATGACGGGTATGTATGAATCTAAAGCTCAGGAAAGATCTGGGAAGAGACACCAACTTGGAAGAAACATCAGCAGATGGATGAAGCTACAGAAGTGTCTGAGAACACTCAGGGAAAGTGAGTGGATTGAGGAGAGGAGAGGGCAGAAAGAAGAACCTGGGGGAAAAAAATTCATTTTTGAACTGTCATGATGTCCTTTCTACCACCGCACAGAACTTTTCCTTAACTTTTAGTTTCTAATCAAAGCAAATAAAGACACGCACCTTTATCCACCGGGTTTATTTGCCAAGAGCCGTAATTCTGGGTCTAGTGGATATCCCTTTTTGGGTTAAACTGCCACTAAAGGCTCAGGGAGACAACTGCAGAATTTGGGCTGAGAGAGGGGTAAGCATGGAGAGGCTGGATGGTGGTGGGAGGGATGGACTGAGCCCCTCAGGAGTAACTGCCTGGCCCTCCTAAGGGGATGACGAAGACCGAGATGTCATCCCCGGAACCCAGCTTGTTGTTAGGGAGACGCCAGCCACGGTCCCGGGGGGTGCCCCGGGCCCCCAGGACCAGAGCTTGGGCCAGAGCTGTATACCTGCCAGGAGCACATGTGCACATTCATGTATATGGGAAGATAGACACAGAGGCCCACATGTGGGTCCCCAAGCATGGCTGCCCTTTGCCCTTTCCTTTGCCAGTGCCATCCCCTTACCATCATGCCATGCAAACCCTACCTGCTGGGGTCATTGGGTTCATAGGCCGACAGCACCCTGTCCACAGTGGCAGCTACCTCACAGTCATTGGTGACATCCCACAGGCCATCTGTTCCCAGGACTAGCACATCGTCTGGGCAGTGCTCATACTGTGTCAGGTCATACACTCGAACCTGGTGGGGAAAGAGTATAGGGAGGATTGAGGTGTGGGGTGTGCTAGACAGGGAGCTTGGGGATAAAGGGGCCCTGGATGAAAGCCAGCCTGAGACCCACAGAGGAGGGAAGGTATAGTTAAGGAGCCCCCATCAGCTCACCTCAGGGAAGCAGGAGAGGAAAGGCTTGATGGGCAGGGTAGAACTGCAGACCTTAAGGTTGTGGTCTCCCAATCCTCGGGTTACCCCAATCGTGGCCATCACTCGGGCCTGAGGGAAACATGGAGGGGGACGGCTGTTTAGTCCTCTGCCAGGCTCTCTGAAACCACACAGCCCTCCCACCCCTACCCTCAGGTAGAACCTCCACCTCCCTAGACAAATTGTGGTGGGTCCTCCTGCCCTCTCCCACCTCTACCGGGGAGTTTACCTTTTTGCCCTCCCCACAGACCAGAGGAAACCTGAGGTCCTCCAGCTCGATCTTTTTGTAGGCCCTGGGGAGGGGGGGAGTAGAGGCATCACCTAAGCATCAAAGCCCCTCTCTTCTAGGAGCTGGACACCCGCACACAAACCCCTTAGAAGGGCCCCATCCCCCAACTCCCAGCCTGGCCCAGCCTTCAGCTTCCACCTGGCTACTGGTGAGGGACTGGTCAGGTTGCCATGGGAACGACCCAGCTCTGAGGGAAGTGTTACCAGCCAGTCATGTTCTGGTCCCGGTACAGCATCCTCTGCCCCAGCTCCTTGGGCTGAACTCTGCGGGGGAACTCAAGGTGGGTGAATTCACCACCCAGCAGCTCTGGTTTCAGGAAGCCCTGGGGTTGAGAATGGCCAGACAGAGCAAAGGGCCAGAGGGTGTTACACTCACAGCGTACCCTGGTACAATACATAGATGATGTTAATTTTTTTTTCTTCTTTTGCAGTATTGGGGGTTAAACCCAGGGGTGCTTTACCACTGAGCTACATCCCCAGCCCTTTGTAATTTTTATTCTGAGACAGGGTCTTGCTAATTTTTTGAGGCTGTCATTGAACTTATGCTCCTCCTGCCTCGAGCTCCCGAGTTGCAGGAATTACAGGTGTGCCACACTGTATCTGGCTAGATGATATTTATTATAGCAGACCTTTAAGTAAAGGTCCACATGCTACACATTATTCTGATACACACATTAACTCAGTTAACTCTTCAAAACAACCCATGGGGCAGGAACTATTACTGCACAGAGAGGTTAAGGAATTGTCAAAGGTCACATAATTAGCAGAGAACAACAAACCAGGATTCAGTATCCAGGCAGTCCAGTTCCAGAGCCCAGGGGCCTTTTCTGTTCCCTCCCCCCACCTCTGATTTTACTTCCTTCCTCAGCTGGGGCCACAGTGGGTGCTCTAAGCCAGCTCAGGCTCCTTCCTGTAGCATTATCCCCTGGGCTCAGCCCTGCACTTAACAGCCCACACAAAACCGCCTTCCCAGGAAGCTCCCAGTAGGGAGTGTTCTGTGTTTGGTGGTGGTGGTGGTGGTGGTGGTGGTGTGTGTGTGTGTGTGTGTGTGTGTGTGAGAGAGAGAGAGACAGAGAGACAGAGGGGGGCGGTGGTTCTCAGGGACAAGAGTGCAGAGAGGCACAAGAACCAGTAAACAATGGGGGTAGGAAGTTTGGTTCCTACTTACAAGCAGCTGAAGACGCTGGCGCTCAGTCTCCGGGGTAAACTCCCGGGACATTGGAATGATTTCACCATTCCGGACAATGATGGCCCTGCCCAGAGACAGAAAAGGCCTGGCTCTCCTCAGCTCCCTTCATGGATAATTCCAGAGGGACCAGGCCTTCCACTTAGGATTCCTTACCCAGGACTCCATCTTTCCTCTCCTTGTGGATATATCAGGCCTTTCTTTATATCTATGGTCCTCCAAGCTCCTTCAATCTTTGGGGTTTCTTTAAATTTAATTTTATTTTTTTTTACAGTACTGGGGATTGAACCCAGGGCAGCTTTACCACTGAGCTACATCCCCAGCCCTTTTGATTTTATTTTGAGACCCAATTTATTATAGGGTCTCACTAAATTACTGAGGTTGATCTTGAGCTTGTGATCCTCCTGCCTCAGCCTCCTGACTTTCTGGGATTACAGGCATGTGACACCATGCCAAGTCCAATATTTGACTTTGAACCCCACCACCTCACTCTTTTATCCCCCCATCCTAGAGAGTATGGCCCCTTGTAGCCACTTTTAAAGCCCTTCTCCTCCATACCTGCTGTCACCTGCATTGGCCACATACACCTTGCCTAGCAGGTACACCACAACCAGTGCACAGCAGCCCCCCTCCACTTGGTGGCCACGACGCTCCCGCTCCCGAGCCATCTGCTCATCCTGCCAAGTGAGGGAGGAGAGTAAAAGAAGAGTTTGCAGACACCAAGTCGCCCTCCCCACTCCAATCTGCAGAAATCATCTGGCGTAGCCAGACCACAACTGGAAAATAGTGAAACACATGGGGGTAACTATCCCTTCTGCCTCCCCTCAGAACCAAACTCTGCTCTGGCTCTCAGTGGTGTTGTGGGTTCTCAGGGTCAGTCCCTGAGGCCACCTGACTGCAAAAATCAGCATCAGTGAATAGTTAAATTATCTGGTCAGAGTTGGCCAGAGTGTCTGCCTAGCCAGCCTTTGGCCCAGGCCACCCACTCACCATGAGCTGGAAGGCATTCTCAATGGCCCCTACTACCAGGCTTTCATGGGTCACTTCCTTCTGTGAAGACCAGCAGGACTGAGGACCAATCAAGTGAGTAGAATCAGAGCAACCTGGGGTCCCTGAGGTGCCTGGGAGGCAGAGGGGAGGTGGTGAGGGGTCTTGAAGTATTTCTACTAGGTCCTTTAGTTGCTCCCGGATGTGACGATGCAGGAGCCGTGAGGCCATTTCGGCAGCTCCACCACCGGCATGCCCATCAAACAGGCCCCAATAATAGAAGCAGAGTCCCTGGTGGAGGAAAAGTTGAAGGTGAGTAAATCTGTGTGTGTGTGTGTGTGTGTGTGTGTGTGTGTGTGTGGTATAGGGAGAAGAACAAGACTGTAGGCATCCAATAAATATCAGAGAGGTTGGCATTACAGGCAAATTAGATTTATTCACTTATTCACCCAGGGCACACTATGTGTCAAAAGAAAGGAGAGCCTCAAAAAAGCCAAATTCTGAGGATAAAAGATGCAAAAATCAGCATCAGTGAATAGTTAAATTATCTATAATTTAATTAATTTAATTACACAAACATCTACATTTGAAGTAGAAAAGTAAACATTCATCTGACATGGCAGGATTTAATGAATCAATGCCACACAAGGGTTCTGTGGCAAACACAGAAAGCTAGTGAGTTAGAAGACAGTTCTTTCACGTCTCAGATATAAAACCAGATGCCTGACATCCCTCAGGATGAGTGTCTGTGTCTCTGGAGGCTAGGAGAGGGGGTGAGGTCTTACCTGGCTTTGGCTAGGCTCCCTAGGGGCCCCTGTAACACTCCTCCGTCCTTCCACATACACCACTTCACAGCAAGCCTGGTCCTCATTGTGCCGGCTCTTGCCAGCGTTGATGACCCTGCCAGGCCAGAGTGACCACATCAGGTTGGACACCAGACCAGGTCCTGGAATAACCCCCACCTTAGACACATACACATCTTCCCCTGTCGGCTGGCCAAGCTGAGAAAGGTCACAGCCACCTGGGATCCAGGCCAGAGAGAAAGGAAGCCGGGAGAGCTGACGAGGAGTACTGTCTGGGTGGCAGGCCCTACTTCATAGAAAGGTAGACAGTAGCACCTGCCTGCCTCAGTTCCCCCCTTACTTGGCAAAAGAGGCTCCCTCAGGGGTTCTGCTGGAAGAGGCAAGATGAGGGTAAGAAGCTTTACTTCCCTGCTCGCCAAGACCCTACATTCCACCTCCAGCCTCAATCAGTTCTCCCAGTACTTTGTCCCCAGCACCCCACAACTCATCGGCACACCCACCTTCACCCTAAAACTACCCAGCAAAAGTTTCTGCCTGTTTGGCAGTGAGGAAGTGCTTCAGCCCAGATCCGGAAAGAGGAATTGAAAGTAGAGTAAGAGTGTAGGCCCACCTGGACTGGGAAGGAGCCACTTAACCACAAACTTCTCCCTTGTAGGAAGTTAAAAGAGGTGGTGGCGGGGCCATGGGACCACCAGCCACCTTTCTCAGTGATCTCAGTGTCCCCATCTCCCTCAGGGTTAGGTTTTCTGGTAGATGCATTAAAAATACACGTAGCCTAGGAGCATCCCCGCCGTCCTGATCAAGGGGTGTATTTCCTTGATCTGCAGCACTAGTAGGTCCACCCGGAGAACGCAGTCCAAAGGGTACCCTCCCACGGCCGTGGGCTGCCCCCTCCCCCACCCTGGGAGGCCGGCGGCCTTCTGGTGTCGGGCTATTTCTGGGTGTGGAGGGGGAGGGGAACGGTAAGAGGGACAGGGAACTGGGGCTCTAGGGCTGGGAAGCTGCTGATAGTCTTTCCAACCGCTATCTCCGGTTAGAAGGAACTCCACTCCTTTTTGAACAACCGCCCCCACCCCGCAGTTCCTTAGCCTCTAAACTGCCCAGCCGCGATTAGGAACCGGCCAATTCATCCTTGGCAGAGCCCCCCACCACCCCCCCCCCCAGCTCTGGGAGACAACAGGGGTTTTGAGGCGAGAGAGTGAGGGTGATCAACGAGTTACAAGGTCCTGAGGAAGGTGATTCAGGCTGCACCCGATTGGAGACAGGGCCCGAAGCCCAGAGGATAGCAAAGGTCCCGGGAAAGGGGGGTTCCTGGCTCCGAGCGCCGCACGGGGGGCGCATCCCTGGAGCGGGGATGCAGAGTTGGGGAGAGGTGGTAGTCCCATCCAGGTTTGGGTGCCCCGGGGGGGCGCTCACTCGGCGTAGCCAGTGCTCCAGGGCAGGCGGCGGCCCCTGTCCGGAGGGCTTTGCACAGCCCGGCCCGCGTGGTCGTCGGCGCGTCGCAGCCCCCCGGGACTCAGCTGCAGAAAGGTCGGTCTGGAGAAGCTCGCTCGAGTCTCTACGGTCTTCGCGGACGCCCCGCTCTCGCTCCGTGGCCTCGCTGGAGGGCTCTTGGGCGTCTCTGGAGCGGCGGCCGGTGGCGCCGAGGTCGTGCTGGGCAGGTCTGGGGATTTGGGGCGCGGAGGTGAAGCACCCCCGGAGCTCACCAGGTGCGCCACCGCCGAGCGCACCCGGTTTAGCATGCTGCTTCCCTGCCCCGCCCCCGGCCTGGCCCCGCCCCTCTCAGGCCCTGCCCCTAGGGCTCGGCGTGGGCGGTGCTTACCCCCGTTGGTCCTTTGAGGCCATTGGCTCCCCGCCGGGTTGGGGCGGTGTGGGGCAGAACTTCCCCTAGCTCTCGGCCACCCCGGGAACCGCCCCACGGGCTCCCGGTCTCTTCTCCACCTCATTCCGGCTTCGTCCTGCCGCAGTTTCTCCGAGGGGGAAGGGTTTGTAGTGGGAAAGGTCTGAGAGAAGGAAATTTTTACTTCAGTCGTGCTGTAGGAGAGACAGCAACTAGACCGTCCCTATTGTGACGAGGGTGGGGGAGGCGGTCTCCCCGCGCCCGGTTCAGGGTGGTCAGGCTGCCTTCAGGGCAACGAAGGTGATGACCTCAGAGCGAAACAGCCGTTTCGGGGCCGCTGGGTGTGAAACAGCTGGTGTGACAACACCTCTGGAGCTGCTGGAGTGAGAGCGAGAGCAGCGAGCTGGTGCAGAGTGGAGGCCCTGGTAACCATGCAGGTCACAGCCCATCACCTTGGATCAGAGAGCCCGGGTAAATTCCTGGGCTCTTGACGGTACTGTTAACTCTGAGGCCACTGCCACGTGTGGGAGAGCGGTTGTCACTCATACCCCACTTACTTTCTCAGAACCTTCCCCGTACACCCAGATTTAGACTTCGCATCAGTTAATAAGGATAACAACGTAATATAATAAATACCATTTATAGAAGACCTCCTGGGCAGTGGACCTTTTTACAAAGCACATTCTATACACCAGTTTATCACGCCCATTTTACAAATGAGAGGGAACTGGATGCGCCTGTCATTTAATATGACGTGCCCCAAGAGATCATACGGCCATTGAGAGATTCATAACCACGTCAGTCTCCTGATACCAGAATCCGGTTCTGACTTGAGAATCAGTTTGATTTCTCTGAATCAGGGAGGGAGAGTTAGGAAGAAGATGACAGCCGTGAGAGGGATGGGGTTCCTGAACCTCTGCCTTTCTCCTCTTTGCGCAGAGGCTGGGGAGTCCTGGAATGCTGGGCAAGTTCTCTGCCGCCAGGGGGAGACAGAGGCCAGGTTAAACTCCTGCCTGGGCGGATTAAAAGCCCACTTGCTTCAGGACTGAAACTAGACCTAGCACCAGGTGGGATGCTTTTTCTTTCTGCTTTCTGCCTCCTGGGGCGAAGGTGGTACTGACCTGACCTGGGAAGAGCTCTATTCCTAAACATGGTGTCAGGGAATAGATCATTTTAGGTCCCAGGTACACCCACCCAACACACAGTTCGAATGAGGTCAAGGTCTATGGCCCTAATGCAAGTTGGGGTAACCATCACCAGCCACTGGAATCAAGTTCATTATAGGGACCGTACCTCTGGGCTCTGTCCACTGAGTGCTTCCTTCCAATACCATAGTCTGTCCCCCAGGCTAAAATGTGCTCCCGGAAGGGGTGGCTTTCCTGGCCATTTCCAAATAAAAAACCTACAATGGTCACTCAGGTGATGGATTTGCTGTAATTATGCCTGAGATTTGGACAGAAAGCCAGAGCAAATAAAGTCACAAGAGGGAAAAAACATCAGACCCCACAGAGCAGCAAAGACAGGGACAAAGAACACGCTGCTGCTTGCTATGGGTGTTCCCCTCCTGTTTGAAGAAAACGGGAACCAGCTCTCTGATAAATGACATAACATCACTGCCAGGTCAAAGACTGAAGAAAAATATGACTCCTGGCTATTTTTATTATTCAGTGTTTCTGGGACAGTTTACTTATCACTTCTCACTGTCACACAGCTCCTTATTCCCTGCTCTTCCCAGCATCTATGGAGTGGCTGCAAAAATAGGCCACAGAGCTAGGGCCTGGAGACCCCTTGCTTCTGTACCAGATGATCCCCAGGGAAGTTGGCAGCATCTGTGGGCTGTTGAACAGCACCCCAGCCTACCCAGACCCTGAGACTTTCATCTCCCGGAACCACCCACCCATTCCTGACACCATCATACCTCCTCCATCCTCAGACTGCCCCAGACCTGGTAACGCGGTCATTGCCCCTACCCATCCCAAGGTGGCAGAAGGTGAGAGGAGAAAGGTAGCAGGCTGGGAAGAAGCAAATCTGTGGGATGTTTTCCTCAGTTCAGACGGATAATGTCTAGCCATGAAGGGGGACTGGAGAGCCTCAAGGCTCTCCACATGCAGGGGTTCACAGTCCACATGCAGGGGTTCAGGGCCTATTATTTTTATTATTTGGTGTTTCAGGGATACTTTGCTTATCATTTCTTCCCCTTTGCCTTTTCCCTCCACATTACCTCAACCCCCGAGCCCTGTTACAGCAAGAAGTATGTCCCTCCTATGAAGAGAAAAACTCACAGAACCCCTTTGCCCTTTATTTTCCTAGTACTTTTCACATACAAAATATAACCTTACAAAGAATTATACAATTGCTAGGCATAGTGGTGCGTGCCTGTAATCCCAGTGGCTTGGAAGGAGAATGGCAAGTTGGAGGCCAGCCCCAGCTATTTAACAAGGCCCTAAGCAACTTAGTGAGACCCTGTCTCAAAATAACAAATTTTAAAAGGACTGGGGATGTATCTCAGTGGTAAAGCACCCCTAGGTCCAATCTCCAGTACCTAAATAAATAAATAAATTGACAGTGGAAATTATATTACAGTTTTTTTCTGATGCAGACACTGGGTCCCAGAATTTGGTTCCCAAGTTGAAACTCACACCCATCATCCATACGGACCATTCACCAGCCTATTATAGCCCTCCTGCCTGTCACTAAGGATACTATTTCTGGGGTAGAAATATTGCCTTCCAGATATCAATCTAGGAGGGGACTGCTGAAAATAACTTTGTAGCTGGGTTTAATGGTGAATATTGAGGCCAGCCCTCATCTATACACCCTACTGTCACATATATCTAAAAACAAATTAAATAAATAAATATATATATATATATATATATACACACACACATACATACATATACATATATACACACATATATACATATACACACATATACATATATATATACTTATACATATATACACACATATATACATATACACACATATACATATATATATACTTATACATATATACACACATATATACATATACACACATATACATATATATACACATATATATCCCCCTCAGAAAAAGACCTCCTTTCAAAATAAAAAGGATCAGGGATGTAACTCTAGTAGAGGGCCCCCTGATCAAGCCCTAGTAGGAGGATAGGGAACAACTTTGTGCATCTATGGGAACGTTCTATATCTGCTCTGCCCAATACACTTGTCCCTAGTTTCTTGTGGCTACTGGACACTTTAAATAGCATTTGAGTGCTAAGTAAAGTTTTAATGAGTTTTAGATTTAAATTTAAATAAAATGCGGCTAGCGACTACCCAACTGGACAATGCAGTTCTGGAATCTTCAAAGCTCAAGACACCCTGCAGGTCCTGGCAATGACTCCTCACTTCCAGCGCCCCACCGCCACCCCCACCCCGCCGCCGCCCTGCACCTGCGAGCATCACCTCCTTCCCCTGAGCCACAGAACCAGGCGTCGGGAGACCTGCAGGTTTTGGAGGACCTCCTCGGGGCTACCCATCTGACCGAATCCGTAGGGGCCAGTGGTTCTCCCCTCCCTCCTCCTGTCCTGAGCCGCCAGGGGCCGCTGCGTGCCGGCTGCGCCCGCGAGCCCAGCCGAGCGCCCCGCGCTGTCCCGAAGGAAGCGGCGGCTGGTGCGGGGCTGGAGGAGTGGGGCGGCACCGGCGCCGAGGCTGCAGCGGCCGCAGCACGCTCCCCGGCCTTCAGGCGGGAGGATCGGAGAGGATCCGACTGAGCCCCGCAGGGCGATCGGAGCCAGGCCCAGGGCTCTCATCACCGCCGCGTCGTCGGTGATGCGGGTTTGGCCAGAGCCCCGCCGTCCTGGGGGCGCAGCAACTTGGTGACGGACGCAGACAGAGCCCTGGACTAGACGGCATTCAAACTGGCCGCACCAGACAGTAGTCTGCTTTCTGAGTCTTGGTCCCAGGTTCAGAGGCAGCGCGGACCTCAGGCCAGCAGGTTGAACAGTGGGCACCGCTGTAAGGGCAGGTAGGTCCCTGTGAGAGTGCTCAGAATTTTGGAGGACTGAGTGGACACTGGAGTTGGGTGAGGGTAGGTTGGGGAAGGTTGGAGGTTCTTGTGGTCTTCAACTCCTTGTTGGTGTGCAGGCTGCTCACTCAGTCTCACTACAGCATGGGTTGGAGCAGGGGAAAACAGGCTGGGAAACTGAGGTAGCGCATAGAAGTTGAAGAAAAATTCCCAGAAGCTTTCTGCAGCTTCCTCTAGCCCCTATCCTCTCCCCTCCCCCAGGTCTTTTGAGTCTTGGGGTTCATAAGAGAGACCAGGTGAGTGGGATTGGAGGGTCTGGAAGCTCAGAAACAAGATCACCTGAGACAGGCTGAGCATGTAGCTCAGTAGTAGAGCCCTTGTCTAGCATTCCTGAGGCCCTGGGTTCAATCCCCAGCACCCCTCACCTGGGAGAAGCTGCATTTCTAATAGTCGAGATGAGGTTTCCTGATAGGGGCGGAAAGAGGAGAGACTTATTCAGGAAAGAGATACATCCAGACAGGTGGGAGCATACCTATCCCCAGGGTATTGCCATCACTTCCTCTGAACACCTTCATTCCCTTTTGTAGGACCCTTGTTGCTGGGAGCTAGGAGGCAGGGTTCTCTTCCTTCCCGGGCCTCACCATCCTGTGTTTTACTTCTGCCTCCTTAGGAGGCTGAAAAAGGAGGAGTACTTAGGAGAAAGTGTTGGGGAGCTGTGGCCTGCAGTTCAGAGACCTGCTGCACCCCCATTCTGGCTCTGTGGGGTGAGAAAGAGGGTAACAGTGGCAGAATTGAGCCAGCTGTAAGTAAGTCCAGGAAGCAAATGCCATGGGACATTGGTGGTAGAGGCAAACAGGATTCAGGGCTCAGGAATCCTCCCCAGAGGTCTCTCCCAGCAGGAATCTATCTGGCAGATTCTGCTTAGAACCCTCCCCTGATCCTCAGCTCTGTCCCAAGATCAGAGAGATGACAGTGCTGATTCTTAGACCCCTCCCACCGCTGCTTCACTCCTGTGACATTGAAGCTCCCTGGCCACTGGTCCCAGGCTCATCCTGACTCTGTAAGGGCTATTCCCAAGCCAGAGGAAGAGACTCTGCCCCTGCCTAGAACAGCTTCAGAACTGGACTCCGGCCAGCCCACCCCCTTGCCTTCTCCCAAGCCTTCCTTTACCCTACCAGACCAGGGCCCGTGGCTCCCTCTGGACATCATAACTCACTGAAATCTTTCGTACTTGTCCAGGTGGAGTGAGTCTGAGACCAGCAGATGAGCAGACTGAATCTGAAAGATCCCAACAAAAGGTAAGTGAAGAAACAGTTGAAGATTTGAAGTGTGAGGGATGGGCAGAGATGGGGCATTTTATTCTAAGAGAGCAGCTGGGTCCTGGCATTTGGTTGATCCTTGATACTCTCAGAATTGTGCTGGCACTTGAGGGAGGTCAGCAGTGACCCAAGGGCTCGCTGAACAACAGAGGCACTAACCTGGGTCTATCCCTGAGCTTGAGACCCTGATGCCTCCTGAGACTGCTTTTGCCCCCATCTGTGGCTGGGCAGCTCCCAGCCATTGTGTACCAATACTTCCCAGATGGGATTCCCTCCATTTCTAGCCCACTCTCTGGAACAGATTTGGGAGTTTGAACCACCAAGGATGGAGGAGGATAAGGAAAGGGGAAGAGAGTTTGGGTCAGAAGCAAGGTGGTGGGTGGGCATAGGGAAGATTGCTGGGTTCTGGCCCCTGCCACCCCCATGCTGCCTGACCTTGGCAAATCATCTGACTTCCATTAGCCTTCTTTTCATTTTTAAATTTAAATATTGGTTAAATTAAATGGCCACTACATTCCCCAGGTTTGACACTCAAAAAATGAAGAAGAGCCGAGTATGGTGGTGCACACCTGTTATCCCAGCAACTCCCTGAAGCAGGAAGACACAAGTTTGAGATCATCCTCAGCAAATTAAGGAGGCCTTAAGCAATTTAGCAAGCCCCTTTCTCAAAATAAACAAACAAACAAACAAATAAATATGAAGGGGGGGGGCAGGGAATATGGCTCAGTGGTTAAGTGTCCCTGGGTCCAATCCCCGGTACAAAAAAGGAAAAAATAAATAGGGAGTAAAAAAGAAATTGGTAGAAAAATAAGTCATCTTCTTTCTCAGCCAACCACTTTTCCTTCTTAATGGCAAACAATGTTGTTCCCATAGCTAATTTTTTGACATTTTTGTTTGGTGTGGTTTGGTTTGGTGGTGTTGTTTTGTGTGTGTGTGTGTGTGTGTGTGTATGTGTGTGTGTAGTATTAGTGATTGAACTCAGGGCTACTCTATTGCCAGCTACCTCCTTGGCCCTTTTTATTTTTAATTATTTTTCCTGAAATTGACCTTTATTTTGTTGTACTAAAACTTTCTGATACAAAGTAACCTTTTAGTACAGAACATCCCAGGCTGTCAGATCCTGTATCTGCCTGCACACCACCCATCACAGACCAATCTGCCTGCAATGTAGAAAAACAGCATGTACCCAATGCCTCAAGAATGGTCTATAGTTTTTCTCAGTTGTCTGAGCTAGAAAACTTGTACCTGAAAAAGAAAGGTCAACATTGAGAACCGAAGCTTGCTTGTTTCTCTTTTGAACGGCTGTGCAAGAAATCATATCCCTTTTTAAAAAATATCAGTAATGGCTAAACTACAATCTCGTTTCTAGAATTACAAAGAATAAAATCAAGTCAAAGACATCTTGCTATTAAATGAAATGTTAGGAACAGTATTAAAATATGGACCCTATACCAATGACATGCGGAGCCTGGTATAGAACCTACTAACAGGACACTGCAGGACACACCGTTTAAGGAATCTTCAGCCAGACTTATGTGGCCTCCGAAGTGCATGCCCTTTTTATTGTATTTTGAGACAAGCTCTCACTGAGTTGCCCTGGCTGACCTCCAACTTGCAATCCTGCCTCAGCCTCCAGAGTTGCTGAGATTTATAGGTACAGACCACCACATGTGGCTCCAGAGCTAGTTTATGCCTATTCAAGCAGCATAAATAATCCCTCTCTTTTACACATTTTATACACATCGTCCCACATGTTGCTGCCCCCGCTTAACAGTGGATTATCATTGGAGATCACTGCATGCATCATTATATAAAGCATTTTCCATTGTGTTTCCACAGCTGTGTGGAAGAGACTGCCCTGGTACAGATTTCTCTTCAATGCATTTAGCCAGTCCTTCACTGGTGGCTGTTTGGGTTGTGTCCAGACTTTTTGAGTTTCCGTTTGCTCATCTATAAAATAGGTAATAACTATCCTACTTTGTGGAATAGTCATGAAGGATTCAAGAGTATGCCTGGGTTAAGAACTCAAAAAAAGGGGGGGGGAGTTAGCATGATTGTTCCTCCTACACCACAGCCCCCCCCCTTTTTAAATTTGGGGGGATACCAGGGATTGAACTCAGGGGCACTAGACCACTGAGCCACATTCCCAGCCCTATTTTTTTTTTAATTTAGAAACGGTCTCACTGAGTTGCTTAGCACCTCACTTTTTGCTGAGGCTGGCTCTGAACTCTGGATCCTCTTGCCTCAGACTCGCAAGCCACTGGGATTACAGGTGTGTGCCACCGTGCCCGGCTCTAAGACCCCTTTTAAATGTCACTTCCTCCTCAGGTCCTCCTTTCCTGCTCCCCTGTTCTCTGTGGCATCCATCGCTTCCTACAGTGACTTTGTGCCTGGCTGCGAGCTGTCTGGGGACAAGGTGAGCATCTTACCCACCCTTGGCTCCCAGAGGGCATAGCACAGAGAAGCGACTGGGGCTGGGCACTAGGAGAGCCCCTCCTGCCTGGAGCTGTGCGAGGTGTGCCCTTCCCTCCACAGGATGAGTGAAAGGGCCGTGCAGAACTGGAACGCAGGCCACTGGCTGCTGGCGCTGTGCCTGACGTGGCTGTGGACCCTCCTGGCTTCTGCTTCCTCTCAGCCTCCAACTGCCACAGGTTAGGGGGAGGCAGCAGGGACTGGGAAGGAGGTTTTCCAGCACACCTGGAAAACTGGATAACACCCCACCCTGTTCCACACAGGGAGCAGATTTCGGAGGCAAAGTAAAATCCATAGATTTCAGGTTCTGGCTCCTCCTCTGTTCATCACCCAGGCAACTGCTCCCTTCTGCTATCCCCGCCAGGAGGATGCCTGGGCAGACCCACTGTTCTCTGTCCCTTCCAGGCCAGAAGGTGTTCTGCAGGGAGAGAGGCCCTCGGGTGGGGGCTTAAGTCTAGCCTCCTGGCCTAATTCTGGGGTTTTCCTTCTGGGATGGCTAAAGCCTATATAAGCGGATGATCCTCCCCACGCACTGTAAGCCCTGGGGCCCTTGCCCTCACCCTGAGAAAGCAGGGAGGTGGGGGTGGGACCTGGTGCGGGACTTCAGCTTTCTTCTGTTCAGACCCAGGGTCTGCCAAAGGGTGATGAGTGTGGCTTCACTGGGGAGGAACAGGAAGATTTCATCTGCTTCTTTCTCCCCTGCCATTGGATTTTTCTGTGTGTGATGCTGGGGATCGAACCCAGGACTTGATGCTGCTGGCCACGTGGTCCATCAGTGAGCTAAAACCACAGCCCTGGAAATCTCTTAAATAACCTTCCCCCAGCCAGTGTAGTGGTGCACACCTGTAATCCCAGTGACTTCTGAGGCTGAGGCAAGTTGAAGCCAGCCTCAGCAACTTAGTGAGACCCCGTCTCCCAATAAAATATAAAGGGCTGGGGGTGCGGCTCAGTGGTAGAGGATTTCTGGGTTCTATCCCTAGTACTTCCCGCCCAACACACACAAACAAGAAAGGAAGGAAGGAAAGGCCTTCTCCCTAGCAGGTAGAAGGGGCTCAAGGACCAGCAGGTGGGTGGGAGGGGAGCAGGGCTGGAGGCCTGGGTTGGGGACCTGATCTGATGTGGCTGGCCCCATCAGTCCTTGTAAAGCAGGGCACCTGTGAGGTGATCGCTGCTCACCGCTGCTGCAACAGGAACCGCATCGAGGAGCGCTCCCAGACCGTAAAATGCTCCTGCTTTTCCGGCCAGGTGGCTGGCACTACGCGGGCACAGCCCTCCTGTGTGGATGGTGAGTGAGAAGCCAGGCCCTGGTCAGGGGGACTCTGAGCAGAGAGATAAGGAGGTCTGGTTGGGCCTTGCCATCTGCCGGGGATCCAATTTCATCCCCATCTCAGGGCTTTCATGATCAGAGTCTCAAATGATGGGGCACTGTCTGGGGGACAGGAGGGCAGATATGACTATCTCTGTGTCATAGACAAGGAAAGCTCTTGTTGTGTGCTGGCCCTCACTGCCCAGCCCACACCGACAGACACGTTCCCTCATACTTTTAGGCTTTCTGCCACACACAGCCTTTCGGACGTGGGCTCTTCACCTACTGCTCTCTCCCCAGCCTCTTCCACATGCTGCACTCTCGTTCCCCACCCTGCCTTTACGTGGACACGTGTGTTCCTTCACATCACCCTTTCCCACCTACCCACTCTGGCTTCTGTTCTCACCCTTAAGTGGCATCCAAGTAACCACGCCCACTGTGATCACATGCATGCCAGCTTGTGCCCTCCTGGTCTGTGGAGCTCTGCACCTGGTGCATAGTTGCTCACACACACCAAGCTGAAGATTGGTGCCTCTGTGACAATGACATGGTGGCCTCAGAGGCAACTTCACCTGCCTCCATTCCCCCTCAATGTCTTTGGTGAGATGCTGGGACCCGTAGGATTAAAGT
Organism: Marmota monax; assembly: GCF_021218885.2. Taxonomy (NCBI): domain Eukaryota; kingdom Metazoa; phylum Chordata; class Mammalia; order Rodentia; family Sciuridae; genus Marmota; species Marmota monax. The sequence continues at coordinate 6,555,967 of NW_026693476.1, read as the reverse complement.
TGGTAAGGGTATGTCCCCAGGCCTCAACAGTTCTGCCTCTCTGGGCAGCCCAGAGTAGGGCGGAAGACAAGGGAAACACTGGACTCCATGCCAGGGGTGTGTGGAAATGTGTACCTCATTCGCAGACCCCCCTCTTGACTGCCGGCTGTGCTCGCAGAGAGCTTAGAGCTGCACTCCTGCCTCCTGCCCCAACAGCCTCCATCGTCCTGCAGAGGTGGTGGTGTCAGATGGAGCCCTGCCTGCCAGGGGAGGAGTGTAAGGTGCTCCCGGACCTGTCGGGATGGAGCTGCAGCAGTGGACACAAAGTCAAAACCACTAAGGTATCCAGGTGGACACCTCATTCTACTCCTCTTCTTCCCCCTTCGCCTGGGGCAGCCAAGGGGGCACAGGAGCCCTGGGGATCCAGGATGGCATGACCCAAGGTGGTATCTGTGAGCAGTGAGCTACTCACTGCATCCCCAGGTGGTCCTTCCAGGTCGGACTCTGGGGACTGGTGTTAGGGCTCTGGATCAGAAATCCAGGAGTGTCTTTCTGGCAGATTTTTTGATAGTCCATGTGCCTTGGTTTCTCTTCTTTGCCTGCAGTGAGTTTGCTTCTGGAAAACATCAGGTCTATACAAACAAAGTGGGGAATTGGGGAAGCTATCTAGATAATTCAGGGAGGAGTCTCTCCTCCTACCTGAATTCCAGGTATGGTAGCCACTCTGCCCACCACTTCTCCATGGACTGTCCCCCCATTCCCACAATTCTAAACTCCTTACAGCTCACACCTCCCTTCCTCTAGTCAAATTGCTCTGTCTGCTGTGACAGCACCCAAGAGGATTATTATTTTCATGGTTTGTTGCCTGCCCCATGAAACAAGGGGTAATTAAAATTTTATCAAAGTTGTTAGCAATTCCATGCGTGTCATGGTTAATTAGTTGCATCTCTTTGTCATCACCATTTGTACAGATGAGTGACACTGCGGGGCCAGCCAAGGCACTGCCTTCTACATTCCGTGCCCATCACCACACACATCAAACAGGCAAACAAACAAGAAGAGAAGGAAAGGCAGCCTCTACAGTTTTGAAGAAAGCAACCTTTTTCCCAGAGCACAGAACAAATGGAGCAGGGATTTTGACTAGATATAGAGCATCTTATCTGTAGGCAGACAAAGGAGACAGCCATTCTGAATATACCTAAGCCTAGCTGAGAGTGAGACCCACCACAGAGCTTGTGACATTTTTGCCACATTATATGTTTAGGTTTGTAGCCTATAAAGCCTACACTGTGCTTGCAATTTGTACAGTGACCTGGAAGCAAACAGTGGGTAAAGTGTGCCTGATTTATGTTTGCAAGGTCCACCTGGCCACTTTCCCAGCCTGGACTGCTTCAGGAGCAAGGGACCAGCAGCAATGTGACCTGCATATCCTGGAGAGTCTCTGGCACACTGGGATGGATCCACCTTGTCTTCTCTAACCTTCCTCTATTGTTTGCTGTCTAGGTCACACGATAGCTCTTAGGGATCACAGCCTGGACAGGAGAAGCTTGCTTGAGCCTTGGACTGAAGAATGGCATCCAGTCATCACCCAGCAAATTTAGAGATTCACTCACCTGGACTCACTCTCCATGTCAAATTCAGCATTACCTCTCTTGATTTTAATCAAGTCGCTAAGCAGATATGGATGGATCTCCAACCGCATATCTAGAAGACTGTGCTCTGCTAGAGACAAAGAAGGTCAAGACACAATTCCTGCCCTTAAGGAATATCCAGTTGAGTTGGGGAATTGAAGACAGATAATTTAGGTCATTGAAAGTCTATGGCACCATGACTTCTGAACCACCTGCTGTGGGCATGGTAGGAGTTTGGGGATGAAATTTTTGAAACTCTTTGGGTACTCTCTGGTCATAAGGCACAAAGATGAGAATTCACACTCATCAGCACCTTTCCATCCATCCTGATTCCCTGGTAAACTGCTAACAAGTTGAAGGAAAGCATTCTCCCTTATGCCAGGTCAGTGGTCTCTCATTTGGATGGGATTGGGGAAGGAAAGCAACGATCGTGACAACTTTCCAGCAAAGCATCTGTGGAGTCATGGCATATTTGAGCTGTTTGTTGGGTATGGAATGCGCAGATCCTTAGAATCAGCCTCATCCAAGCACCTCAGGTTTCTGTTCATTTCCTTATTGTAACAGATAAGAAAGCTGGATGTGGTGGCGCACACCTATAATCCCAGCAACTCTGGGGCTGAGGCAGGAGGATCACAAGTTTGAGGACAGCCTGGGAAATTTAGCAAGACCCTGTCTCAAAATAAAAAGAGCTGTGGGTGTAACTCAATGGTAGAGTACTTGCCTAGCATATGTGAGGTCTGGGTTTGATTCCCCAGCATTAGAGAGAGAGAGAGAGAGAGAGAGAGAGAGAGAGAGAGAGAGAGAGAGAGAGGAAGAAACTGAGCCCCAGAGTTCTGAGATTGAGATGATTATCCCATGAGCTCACAGCCTGGTCTCTCAAATCTCTAAGACTGCAGCCTTTCACTAGTGTGGACATTGGGATTCCAACCTGGACCTTCCTTGTTACTTTGATCTCAGCGCCTGACCCTGTAAAGCATTGGCTGGACAGTAGCAACATTTTTCTTGGAACATGCTAGACACTTTGACCAAGTTTACTGTTCTCCTATCTGCAATAACCCAGAATCTTCACACTCCGGGATGTAGAGTTACTTTGTCTCCACTCTGCCCTAAGTCCCCCAAATTCCAAATAGGTTCCATGATAACACAGAGGTCACTCAGCCCACTTGCAGTGGGGGCGCTTGGTTGGCATCCCCATTGCCTGCTCTGACCTGTCTCTTTTGTGGTCTTTAGCCTCTGACACTCTCAGAGGTTCCAGTTCTAGGAGAAAGTCTGGGAGGAGTGTAGGGCTGGCCAAAGTCCTGTCCCTTCAAAGTTACCTGCTGAGGTGGTAGGCTGGAGCCTTTGTCTAGGGCTGAGGGTCAGCTGGCACCATATGATAGCTTGGATGCAGCCTCTGTGACGGTGGGGATCACCAGGGCTTTAGTGGGTAGGGTGTCTTCAGAAACCAACTGGGATGATGCCACTTTCTGATCCTCAAGAAGGCAAATAAGATGATTTGGGACTAGTCTCAGTTCCTCCCTCTCTGCCTACCTCTTTATACAGTAGAACCAAGACTGATGTGTCCCTCACCCCACCCTAGTGTATTTTTTCTTTTTCTTTCTTTTTTGTTAATGGGGTGAACAATAGTGCCAGCTTCTCGCTGGACTGTAAATATCAGTGCTCTGACAACTATAATCTCTGCATACAGGGGGCTCTCAGGTGGGGTTATCAGGGAGCTGATCAAAGCCGTCCTTACCTCCTTCAAGGCTGAGAAAGGACCTGGAGGAGGGAGTAAGAGGATGACATACTATTCCTGGAAAGAGCTAGACAGTAAATATTTTAGGCTTTGCAGACCACAGAAGTCTCTGTTGCACATTCTTTGTTTTCGTTGTTTGATTTAAAAAAAAAAAAGAAAAAAACTTTCAAAATTGCAAAAAACATTAGCTCAAATACAAAAAACAACTCTTGGCCTTTTTTAGAAGGTTACTAATCCCAGTGAACCTCTGAAGTCAGGCCATGTCTGCAGCTTGGGATGGCTTCTCAGCCTCCTGGCCTGCCCTGGGTGCAATGGAAACCTGAACTTGAGGGCAGGGGTGGGTTTTGTTTTTCTCTGAATGCTCCTTTAGGGGTATATAAGTTAATTATTTAGACTATAAGTGAGACAACTTTAGCAGAGTCAGGCAATAAAAGCCTGCTCTTCTGGAGGCCAGGGTGTGGATTCCTCCATTCCCTCCCCACCCTCAAGACTGTGTCTAGGAGGGAGGACAGAGCTCCAGGCCCCTGCTCATCATAAGCCAACCAGTGCCAGCCTCTGCACCAGCCAACCTCATTCTCCTACCTTCCCTGGCCTCCCTCACCCCTGCTCAGAGGAGACTGCTTTCCTTTGACACATGCTGGGATCTGGTAGTTTATTTTATTAGCTCCTCAAGGCCCCATTTCCTCCAAACCTATTCATATATTTATCTGAAGGGCTTTGAAGGGTATCCTTTGCATGGCCAGAAAAGCCCCACATGAAGGATCTGATGGAGAAGGTGTCCCACTTTCCAATAGTAGCTCCCTGGGATCTTGTTTCCAGCTAAGTCAATATTTGTGTGCATTTTGTAGCTGTACAATGACAGCCTAGAATGTAAATTGGTTTCCCTGGATTGTCTTCCTCCTCTCCCCTTAGTGTGCTGGGCTCTCACATCCTCTGAGTTCACACGCACCCTCTGCCCCTCATCTGTGAAGGCCTTAGGAAGGTTGCTAGTTACAGATCACAGAGCAGATTTCTGTGGCCTCCTGGCAGTTTCCTTAAGGTCTGTGAGTGACATCTTAATTAATGGCCCCAGACAGTTGCACAGAGTTGATGCTGTAGCTTCCTAAAATCACAAACTCATAGCTGGAAGGGATTTCAGGGGCCAGTTAGTTAACTCGCTCATTTATTAGATAAGGAAAGGGTGGCTTGGAGAGCTTAGGTAATTTTCCCAAAGATACACAGCAGACTGCTGGCTTGTTCTGCCCAGTGACCCACCCAGACAAGTGATCTTTTCATTACTGCACATCACTTCTTACCCCAGAACTGATGAGGGACCTGCAAAGTAGTTATCAAGAATGAATGTGAAGCTAGGTGCTGTGGTGTACACCTGTAATCCCAGCGGTTCAGGAGGCTGAGGCAGGAAGATCTAAGTTCAAAGCCAGCCTCAACATTTAGCATGACCCCAAGCCACTTCCTGAGACCCTGTCTTTGAATAAAATATAAAATAGGCTGGGGATGTGGCTCAGTGGTTAAGCACCCCTGGGTTCAATCTCCAGCACAAAGGAAGAAAATGAGGAGAGGGAGGGATGAAGAAGAAGAGAAAGAAGGAGGAGGAGAATTATTAACATGAAGGAGTCTGGACACTTTCATGGCTTGAGTGCAAGAGGACAGAAGAAAAATGGAAACATTTAGAGATACACACACAGAAAGAGGGAAGAAGCAGTCAGGTTCAGTGGGGCACACTTGTAATCCCAGTGACTGGGGAAGCTGAGGCAGGAGGACCACAAGTTTGAGGTCAGCCCAGGCAACTTAGCAAGACTCTGTCTGAAAATAAAAAGTAAAAAGGGGTGTGGATGTAACAGTGGTCAAGTGCCCCTGGGTTCAAGCCCAGTACTGCATCACTTCACCACCACATCAAAACACCAGAGCACAGAAACAATAAAACAAAACTAATGCCACGACGAAGAGAATTTGATTTTTACCTTTTCTGGAGGAAACAGAATGGAGCCCCTGTCAACCCCTGAAAGCTGTGAAGCCAGACCTGATGGCTTCTAGGTTCTTACACTCTGCTTACAGGAGTCTGTAAATGAAACTCCTTGGTCACCTTTCCTTGTTAATAAAGTTTTATTACAACAGAACCATGTTTATTTGCTTATAATTGCCTACTAATTATTGGATACTTTTGTGCTATAACAGTAGAGTTGAATTTTTTGAAAGAGACCACATGTCCCCCCTCCAAAAAAAAAAAAAAAACCTAAATAATTATCTGAGCCTTTATAGAACAATTTTGCCAATCCTTGCTAAAGTATGCTTTTTTTTTTTAAGCTTTCTCAATATGCATACTTCACGATCTGGAAAATGAGACTGCATTGTATTCCTGCTTTGGGGGGCCTGTTTGTTTGACACTGAGTGTGCCTGTGTCCCCTTTATTCCCTTCCGTTGTCACTTGTGATACCTGAAAAGAATTGAAGACATCAAGACTAAGAGAGAGGAGATGAGGCTGTGGCCCAGAGGTAGAGCGCTTGCCTAGCATGTGTGAGGCACTGGGTTGATTCTCAGCACCACATACAAATAAATGAATTAAAAAGAAAGAAAGAAAGAAAGAAAGACTAAGAGAGAGGCCAAGAGAAGACTTGGAGCAGATAGAGCCTTCCCTAAGGTTTCGTCACTCCATACATCAGTTCAGTTCATGCTTTCCAAGTTCATGTTGTTTCTACTTTTAAACTTAAAGAATATAACTGCAGGGGCTGGGACTGTAGCTCAGTGGTAGAGAGCCTGCCTCGTAAGTTTGAGGCACTGGGTTTAATCCTCAGCACCACATAAAAATAAATAAATAAAGATATTGTGTCCATCTACAACTAGAAAAATACTTAAAAAAAAGAATATAACTGCATATGTATCTTGGTATAATGATAAAATTGTACATGCATGTATGCTTTTGGTGTTTGGGGTGTCTGTGGATTTTAGTATTTCCATGCCTACAAGCAAGGATGATATTCAAAATACGTACATACGTACAAACTAGTTCAGCACAGAGATGATTAATCAAGCCAGAGGGCTAGACCAGGGCACACTGGCTACACACAGCCCAGCACATAATTGTACATTCCTCCTCCACCTGCTGGGGCTAAGATGGCACTCCTTTACAGTGTAGAGAGGACTCATTTCTCTATTCCCCCAGGGCAAGTAGCTAAACTGGATCCCGATATCCTTAAGCTTGTGGTTTGTCACTGAGTGTGGTTCTGCGGTGGACATGGGCACAGCAGCTACTGGACCCAGATGGCTATTCATGTATTTGGAATAGACTTTTAAAATAGGTAAAAAAAAAAAAGCCCAGTCAATTGTCTTTTAAACCATTCATGAGGGTACTAATTCTGGAAGGGGAGTTCAACTTTTGAAAACGATTATGCATTTTCAAAAGTTGGATTGACCTACATGTTGGGTGATTGGCAATGCACCGTCATCACTGCTATTAATGAAAGTCTACCATGTATCAAGTACCATTCGAGGTAACCATATATTAAACATGTGAACTAAAGATCTCCAAAGAGCCTGCAGACTGTTTGATCTTGGACATCTAACATATCTTGAGTGGAGAGATGGAATGTTGCAGATCAAGAGCCAAGTTAACTTGGGCTATCTTCAATCTCTTTTAATAGCTTTTTATTATTGACCTCTGTATCCGACCTAGCATTCTTGTGACTATGAAATAAAACTCTTGGAATGAATACTAAGCCTGGTAAAAATGTGATGACATCTGAATCTTGTAAAAGATTTCCTCAGTTTATGAAAGATAACACCTGAATCTTCTAGAAGAGAATTCTCCATCTCTTTGTAGTCCCCGTCTAATTTCTTCTGTGACTATAAAAGCCCATTCTACTTCTTCCACAGGAGAACCATGTCATTCCAAGGAACTTGAATCTGTTCCCAGCCCATGGCTACTCATGTTTGGCTCAGAATAAATCATTTTCTTATTCCTTAGAGCAGAGTTGTTATTTTCTGTTGACAAACAGAACTCCTCCCATCTTAAAATTTTGAAAGAGGGCTTAAAGGTTGGAAAAAGAAAGTGGGGTACGAATTATTCTCGAGCATCCCTACATTCTAAATCAAGATGCTAGACTATTTGTTCAGACTTGTAAAGTGGGTGGTCAACAGCTCATTACCCGCCTCCTCACGGAATGATAGAAGGCTAAGAGTTGAGGCTGAAAGGTGCACTTGAAGAGCTGTCTGCAGAGAGATGTCACTTTCTTCTCCCTCCAGCCAAGGGTGTTGATTCTTTCTTACTATAACCCTTAAGGTGGGTAATCCAGAGAAAAAAACCCTAAGAGTTTGACTGGAATCATTGATATATGTGTGGGGTAAAGGGACTCAGGCCTAAAGATAATCTAAAGGCAAGTGGCTGTGGCAGGATTGCTGCTCTGATAGTGAGTCCAGATGACTGCCTTCAGGGTGAGTGCACCCCTATGACCTTAGTCATAATGTTTGCATTTTCCATGGGCCAGATGTAGACTGCCCTGGAGGACCTGGAAAAGAGAGGTGACCCTAACTAGGGAAAGACTTACAGAAGCCACATGGCCAAATGGTCTTAAGTGGCCAGTGGAAGGAGGTATTGCCCACATCAAGGGACCTATAAGTAAGAGATCCTCTGCAATAGGACATCGTCCAGAAACCCAGGACAATGTCCCTCGAGACAATGCCAAACTGTGATAGAAAGAGAAAGATTCATAAACATTAAATAATTTGCTCAATATCAAGCAGCTAATAAATGGTGTATGGTGGTTTTGTATAGGGTCAATTTGGGTAAGCTAGAACTACATTTTCCAGAATCATCTTCTTGTCATGGTTAGGGTTGGCTAAAAAGATATATTTTTAAATTATGTGGAAGGCAGAGAAATTCAGCAGTAGCAGCAATTACTTCCAGCATGTTCCAGGTCATACTTATTCTGCCCCATGCCACTACCAGAAGTAGTAGCAACTTCCAGCCCTTTTGACCCACAGAAATCTCAATCCATATTTCAGAGGCAGAGACAACAGAGTTCCATTGACTTCTCTAGGATCCTGCTCTAGTAGCTGGCCTGCCTGAGCTCAAAAAGTTTGAAAGGCTTTCTCTGATCCTCTAATTTCTCTATGCAAACACTTATTCCCCCAGTGTCTCCAAAAATCATTGCTATTGCTTGATTATGGTTTATTCCCTTCAAAGCTCATGTTGTAATTTGAAGTGATGGGAGGTGGGACCTCTAAAAGGAGATCTGGTTGTTAATGCCTTTCTCACGGGAGTGGGTTTTGCCTCTTCTGCACACACCCATATGCCCTGCCACACTGAGGCCCTTGCAGAAACTGAGCAGCTGCTGGCACTGTGCACTTGAATTTCCAGCCTGTGGATCTAAGACCTCTTATGGCATCTGGTTTGCAGGTGTTGACCTGGCAAAATGCTTATTTTTTATGCTTGTTAGGAAAGATGACCAGACTCAGCTTACTGCCAACTGGTAAATCCAGCAATATGCCTTCATCTTCCTTCCTCAGGGCTTCATCTACCACAGAAATGAGATGATGCTGAATGGACCAGGTAGGTAGCAAGTAGCAAGTACTTCAGAGGCTTTGGTAAGACACATGCATCCAGATGGTGGGAAATAAGTACCACGGAAATTTGGGTAAAATTTATTGAGGCCCAGAGATTTGAGGTACATTAAAGTATCACATCTAAGGTGAAAGACAAATTGCTACCTCTCGCTCCTCTACCCTGAGAAAGGGGTGCAGTGTTTGGTGAGCCTCCTTAGATTTGGAAAGTAACATTCAATTCCTTGGGTCATGCAGCTTTAATATATCAAACAACTCAAATGTCTGGCAGTTTTGAGTAGGACCCAGAATGAGACAACTCTCTGTCATAGGTTTAGGCGGATGTGCCAACTTATCTGCTTCTCGAACCAAGCTGTCAGGTTCAATGGCGCTTCAAGTGTCTGGTACTGTGTAGGACTATGAGCAAGTGTATGGAAACTTCAGCAGATGCCAAAGATGAATCACAGAACAAACCTTTAGGATTTTGGATCGAACTATGCCATTCTCTTCAGATAATACTTTCCCTTTTTGGCTTCATTGGGGAGGGACTACTAGAAACTCAATGTTTGACTCTGGATCACCAAGTTACCATGTGACCTGAGCTGACTACCGTGAGCTGGATATTATTTACAGCAATATTCTACTATCAAGTGAAAGTGGTATGGATATGTGTTAGAACTTGAGCAGGCCTCAAAGGTGAAAAAAAATCGCATGAACAAGTGCCCCAGATTTCCTTGGCTCCTAACCCTGCTAAACTGCCTCTTCCCTGTCATGTGTCCCCATGAGAAATTCATTCTGACCCAGTTGACCTAAAGGAAAATATTTGCAGTAATACTGTCCCACTCAGAGGGGACCCAGAAAGATAGCTGGAAAATCCTCCCTTTGTTCAGAAGTTTGAGCCATACACATAGTTGCTCATTTTTCCTGGAAGGCCAGATAGCCAGCGATAAAAATATATACTCTTAAAAAGGTTTTTGTGTGGGTGTGTGTGCTGTGGCTGAAAGTTTGACTTGATACTCATAGTATTAGAGAGAAATACACATTTGGAAAATCGGTAATAAGGAAATCTGGGGAAGAGGTATGTGAATGAACCATGATGAGCTGAGACAAAGTGAAAATATTTGTGTCTTATATGAATGTCCACTGAAGTGAAATCTTAGTGGAGGATGATCTTCATAATCAGGGCACTAAGATAGCAAATTTCTTTCCCCAGCTGTTTTTATCAGCCATCTCTATCTTTGTCCAGTGTCTCATAGTTGCATTATATAAGTTCAGGGACAGAAATTGTGCAATGGCTTAGTAATATGGAACTTCTATTCATTAAGTCTGATCTGTCTACAGTCACTGCTGAGAGGTCAACTTGCCAACAGCTTAGACCAACACTGAACCTTCAATGTGGTGCCATTCCCCAGGGTGAATAGCCAGTTACATGGTAGCAGGCTGATTACATTGGAACACTTCTATCATGAAGGGGCAAGCTTCTTCTCATTAGGGGACACTTAATCTGAACATGGATTTTTCCTTCCTTGTCTACATACTGCTACCCAGATCACCAACTTACAGAATATCTTATTAATATAATATTTCACTAAATATGGCTTCTGATCAAGGATCCTTTAACAGCAAATAAAATATGGCAAAGTACTCATGATCATAGAATTCAGAGGTCTTATAATGTACCTGGTCACTCTGAAGTAAATGGCCTAATAGAATGGTGGAATGGTCACTTGGTGACACAGTTTCAATGCCAGTTGAATACTCACATTGGACAGAGCTGAAGCAATGTACTTCAGGAAGCTGTGTATGTCTTGAAGCAGTGATCAATATGTAGTGCTTTTCTCCCCCTTTGTCAGGATTCATGGTCTGAAAATCAAGAGGTTGAAATGAGAATGATTCCTCTCATTGTCATTCTTAGTGATCCACCAGGGAAATTTTTTGCATTCTAGCCCCACAACTTTGTTCTTTTCAGGTTTAGAAAAAAAATATAACTGCCTAGGTTAATGGCATGTAAGTAAAACATGTAATACAGATATCTTTCTTTTTTTTAAGAGAGAGAAAGAATATCTTTTTTGTAGATGGACCCAACACAATGCCTTTATTTTTATGTGGTGCTGAGAATCGAACCCAGGTCCCGCCTGTGCTAGGCGAGCACTCTACTGCTGAGCCACAATCCCAGCCCAATAATACAGATATCTTTCAGTGATGACATTTAGTGTGCTGGAAGCAAAGGGAATATAAATTGAATAATAGAGAATGAAGTTAAGGGCTGGGGATGTGGCTCAAGCGGTAGCACGCTTGCCTGGCATATGTGCGGCCCAGGTTCGATCCTCAGCACCACATACAAACAAAAATGTTGTGTCTGCTGAAAACTTAAAAAATAAATAAATATTTTTTAAAAAGAGAGAATGAAGTTAAAAACACCAAATATGTCCACATAACTAGCTATAAAAAAGAGAACTGCAATAGTTAAAAGTGTTTTCCTTACATTAACATGAATATTATTATGACCATAATCATACAATTATAACATAATTCATTATATTAATATAATATATTAACATAAATACTAAAAATTATTTTCTTCCCTGAAACTCATGAAAGTGATCAGGGCAATTTATTATCTGAAAGCAACTAGAAATATATACAGAAGCTGCCTGAGATTCATCCGGAACCACAAAAATGATTGCACATGTTGGGATTAAAGACAAAGGTGTGGTAAATAATGAAACTATTTCCTGCTTGCGCCCCCCGCCCCAACCCGCCGCCAAGTCATTATAATTCAGTGAACTGGAAAAATTTTTCAGTGAACTGATTACATGTACTTTGAAACATTTAATCCCCTCAAGACCTATGAGGTAAGTGCTATTAACACCAGTTTACAGATGCAGAGAGGAAAAAAAAAAAGCCTTTGGGCCTTCGATAGTTGTCATACTAACTGGGAGAACAGGACCAGGAAAATGCATATGGAAAGTGAGAATTGTGGGGGAGGATCAGGCAAAGTGAGTTGTCTCATTGAATCCTCAGAACAATTCCATAAGGTAGCTATTACTATTCTCATTTTATAGACAAGGAATCTAAGACCCAGAGGCTAACTAATTTGCTCAAGATCACAGAGCCCACAGGCAGAAGAACTAGGATTTACCCAGGACTGCCCAGCTCTAGAGCTTGTAGCATTTTATAACATGTGGGCTGTGTCCTGGTCATCTCCTTGGGGACCCAATTCCCCACAGTCCAAACACTCCACAAGAAATGCTTAGGGAAGATGAGAAGGCCTAGGGATAGGCTGAGTAATAAATGCCACTGCAGAAGCTGACAAGGGTGAGCTTGGAAGAAGCTGGATACTGTGTAGTTTGAATTCTACACTAAAGACAATGGAGAACCACACAAGAACTCAGGAGCAAGAGCGAAAGTAGATGACCACACTGGAGACAGAGCTGCTAAGACCAGATGAGGGGTGAAATTGCACAGGAAAGATCAGAAGTTTTGACAATAATCTAGGTAAGAAATGATAAGCCCTTAAACCAAAAGTTTGCCTGGGGGTGCAGAGATAGGGGAGAGGAAGATGAAGATGTTTTCCATCTCCAGGCTCCTTCTATTCCCTAGTCAATGCTTTTTTTTGTTTGTTTGTTTGTTTTTGTTCATTTGTTTTTGTTTTTTTCTCTCTCCAATTGCAGAGGAATGAGTGGCAGCCTGATTCCATCTATTAGGCAGATGACTGACTGCTTACATACTGAAGATTCAATATTCCAATATACTGCCTTCTGCAGAGCTTATAATCCCTCCATGGGAATTATTATTATTATTTTTTTTACAGCTGTATTCGTAAAAAGCAAACATAGAGTACTTAGTGGTACTTTGTTTAATGACATCTTTAGGGGCTACCATTTGAATCTGAACCAACTGTGAGTAAAGACTGAAATTCAAAAGTTTTGATGGGATGGCCATTCTGGAGGACTAGATGTTCAGGAATTCCCAAGAAAGAAAAGAGGCCACTCTGCCCTGGAGGGATGGACTGCTGGGGTGGGAAGGGGATTCCTTGAACATAAATAATTTTTGCCCTTTGGCTTCTAGGAATTTTGGAGCTTTGTCTTTTCCCTCTCATTCTGACTCAACATCAAGTTTCTCTTTAACTTCTCTTAAGGCACAAGGCTTCCCAGAACAAGGTTGGTACATGCCGGCCAGAGCCTGGATGGAGCTGGAGAGGCACATGATAGAACATTTCCTCTGAGGCATTTTTCCACAAGAATGGAGTGACAGATGTGGAAAACGTGGCCCATTCAGACTTGCAAGACCTATCAGTGACCTGTCAAAAACAGGAGCAGTGTGAGCAGCCTCCTTATCCAAGTCCCACCCTGCACAGTCCCTAAGCTCTTGTGTGGGACCGAGCCCAAGGCATCCAGCTGGGAGGACTAGAAAGTGTTTTTGTTTTTTGTTTTCTCCTTTAGAGTGATATCTGAGAAAGTCTTCAAAGCTGGAAGGTCGAGGATAGCTCCCTTGTTCCCACCTGAGGGGGTTTTTCCTTGCTGTTCTCCACCAGCCCGTGCCCCTTGTCTGGGTAGTCCAACACAGCCAGGGGACATGCAAACGTCGTTTGCTTTTAGTCGCTGATTGTTAAAGATTAAGCTGCTGGTAAGCTGATTGCACAACAATAATCTTCCAGAAAAAAAAAAATCTTTTAATTAAGTTTACATAGAAACAATTGGTTGCAATCATAGACATTAGTCAATTAGGCGTCCGAGGGGAAGGTGGGGGGCTGGAAAGGTGGAGGTGGGGAGTGGGTGAAGGATATGTACAAGATATGGGGAGGGAGGTTGTCTCTGGGTTAAGCAGGGCGACAGCTCTTCCAAGACAGATTCTGCTCCCCTGTCGCCCCCATCCCCTTCTGGTAGGACAGGGACTCCCAGGAATTCTCCTATTTTACTTAGAGGTGGGCAGAAGCGGCCATGCCAATTCTGCCCTCTAATCAATGAAGCAGCACCGACCCAGTACCGTCGGGACCGGACCGGATTGGGCTAGGCTCCGCCGGTGCCCCTCGGGGAGCTGCGCAGTCTGCAGATCTGAGTTCTGGCTGCGTCTCCCAGAGGACGTCCACTGATGTGCCTCTGGGCTACAACACCGTGCCGGAGGCTAGTGGACGAGCCGGAGCCACCCGGCGCGTCCTGAGCGAGCTGGCTTTGCCGGGGGCAGATCAGGGCGCCTCTGGGAGGAGGCCGAGGCTTCTCCTTTCCCGCCCCGTAGGCTGCTCTGGGGCCGGACAGGTCCTGCCCGCTCCGGGTGGTCCACCGGGGACGGTGTCATCGCGTCGGTCCTGGAGGAAGAAGTGGCACGCGGCGGCGCTCGGTGCAGGAGCGGGAGCAAGGCTGAGGCATTGGGGACCCAAGGGCGGATCCACGACCTCCAGGGCCATCCGGCCTCCGCGCATAGTCAGGGGCACGCATATTGGTTGGGTGTTCGCGACCTCCAGCCCCCGAACAATCAGCGGCCCCTAGCGGTGGGATCGGGTGGTGCTCCCGGCGCCCAACCGGGCCGGGGTGATGAGGGAGCTCCGCATCCTACCTCCAGCCCTTCCCCCGCCTGTTCGCTGGACCCAACCCGCGCCACCTTAGCCTGCTCCACTGTCCGGAGTCCACCCGGGCTGAAGGTATTAACTAGAGTTCCTCTCGATGTTGGGCTCTGTGGCACCCCGACAGTCTCCAAGCAGGAAAACCTGGGGCTCTGTAGGTGAAAATGAAGGTACAAAGGTGCCAGAATATTGCCTGTCCAGGTTGAAGCTCAGTGGAAAGCTGCACCTCCTTTTTCTTTTCTTTTCTTTTTTTTTTAACTGAACTTCATCGAAGTACAGTTTGCATGCAATAAAATGCACCCATTGTAAGTGAATATTTAATGAGTCTTGACACATTTACACACCACTGCCATGATTATTTATATATCACGTGCATCTCCTTAAAAGTTGTCATGTATCCTCAGTAACACACACACACACACACACACAAAGTTATCTGTGCGGTGTCCCAAACTACTCTCAGCCCCCACTCCAACCCATCCACGCATCTGGGTTCCAGGCAATCACTGGATTGCTTTCTGAACACTATAGATATATATTTATATTTAACTGTGCCTAATTTCTTTCACTTAGCATAATGTTGTTGAAAATCATCCCTATTGTTGCAAGTCATTAATTTACTCCTTTTCATTGCTAATATTGCATTGTCTGGTTATATAGCAAGTTCATACTTTTTCTTGTGCATAGATATTTGGGCTTTTCTCACAGTTTTGGCTATTTAAATTAAGATGTTATGAATATTCAAGTGAGTCTGTGGGAAATAAAACTTCATTTTTTTTTTTTGAATGGTTATCTAGGGATGGGATTGCTAGGTCACATCAGAAAATGTATTCAAGGGCTGGGGATATGGCTCAAGCGGTAGCGCGCTCACCTGGCATGTATGGGGCGCTGGGTTCGATCCTCAGCACCACATAAAAATAAAATAAAGATATGTTATATATAACATATATAACATATATTTTTTATAAAATAAAGATGTTGTGTCCATCAAAAACTGAAATTTAAATACTAAAAAATTCTCTCTCTCTTAAAAAAAAAGAAAATGTATTCAATTTTATAAGAAACTGTCCAACTATTTTTCTGAAGTGGTTGGAGAATTTTACCCTCCCACTAATAGTATATGAAGTTTCAATCATTTTCCACACATTCACCAACATTTGTATTTTAGTTATTCTAGTAGATGTTTTGTGGTATCTTACTATAGTTTAAATTTCAAGTCTCTAACTATGTGGGGTTTCTTTTTATCTGCTTATTTTAACAATTCATATATCTCTTTTAGTGCAATGTCTGTTCAAATATTCATTTGCTTTTATAAGGTTATTTCCTTTATATTATTGAATGGAAAAAAGTTCTTTATATATTTAGGATATAAGTAAGTCTCTTTGTTTTTTATGTATTTTCTTAAGTCTGTGGCTTGTCTTTTTTTTTTCTTTCTTTCTTTCTTTCTTTTTTTTCTCCGTACTGGATACAGGGGGCTCTCTACCATGGAACCACATTTCTAGCTTCTTTTTATTTTTTATTTTTTTGGTACCAGGGAATGAACCCAGAGGGGCTTAACTCCTGAGCCGCATCCCCAGCCCTGTTTATATTTTATTTAGAGACAGGGTTTCTGCCACAGTCTGGCTGGCTGGGCAAACTAACCGGGGTGACGAACAGCCTGTGTACATTGATACAGCAGGAGTGGGAGCCGTTTATTGTAGGACAGGAGGGGTATATATACATTCCATACAGTTTATCTTAATTAACATAAACTAGATACAGCAGTCAACCAATAAGGAATCTCCACACTTAATGGCTCGCTGGCGTTACTTCATAAACCATTCCCTCTGGCAAAATGCCAGGTGCCGTCTTGACTTGTTTACAGACCCTAACAGGTTTCACTGAGTTGCTTAGAGCCTCTCCTAAATTGCTGAGGCTGGCTTTGTAATCCCGATCCTCCTGCCTTAATCTCCCCAGTCGCTAGAATTACAGGGGTTTATCACCACTATTTTTTATTCTGAGAGAAGGTCTCACTAACTTGCCAAGTTTAGCCTCAGATTTGCAAGCCTCCTGCTGCAGCCTCAGTAACTCAACTCTGCATTCCAAAGAGTAAAGTTTTAATTCTGGTGAAGCCCATTGATGATAATTTACCCTTATGGTTTGTGATGTTTGGATTTTAGCTAAGAAATCTCTTTTTTTAAATGACTTTACTTATTTATTTATTTTTATGTGGTGCTGAGAATTGAACCCAGTGCCTCACATGTGCTAGGTAAGTGCTCTACCACTGAGCTAGAGCCACAGCCGGTAGCTAAGAAATCTTTTGCCTTAAATGAAGTTGTGCAGATTTTTCTTCTTTTTCTTATAATTTTTATATTTATAGCTCATATCTTTAAGTCTCTGATTTATTTCTGGGTAAATTTAATATATGGTGTGAGGTACGGGTTGAGGACCATTTTTTTTTTCTACGTGGATGCCCCATTGCTCCAGGATCATTTCATTTGTTGAATAACCTTAGCACCTTGGCAGCTAGATCTTAAGATGGCATCTAATGAACACCTATATTCAGGCCCCTGTGTAATCTCCCACTACCTTGGTTGTATTGCAACCAATAGTGTATAATTTTGCAGAAATGGAGGAGTATGACTTACAATGCTAGATCATAAAAACATTAGCTTCTACCTTGCCTTCTTGGATCACTTTCTCTGGGGGAAACTAGTTGGATACTCAGACTACTCTATGGAGAGTTTTCTTTTAGCAGGAACTGAAGCCTCCTACCAACAGCCCATGTCTACCTACCAGACAGGTAAGTGAGCCATTTTGGGAGCAGCTCCTCGAACTGCACTCAAGCATTCAAATGCTTAATCTCAACAAACATCTTGACTGCAACCTCAGGTGAGCCTGAACCAGAACCACACATCTAAACTGCCTCTGAATTCTTAGCATACAGAAACGATACTTCTGGAATCTTATAATTTTCTGGTCCTTGGATTTATGTCTATCCTCACATCACTATCACACTGTCTTGATTATGGTGGCTTTATGATGAGTACTCACACCCTCTAATCTTGTTTTCTTTTAACATTGTTTTGACTATTCTAGACTTTTTGTCTTTTATACCAGTTTTAGAATTAGCTCATCAGTTTCTTAAAAAAAATCTTGCTGAGATCTTAACTTGGCTTGCATTAAATTAAATTTTAATGCGGGGAAAATATTGAAACTTCTGGTCTATGAACATGGAATGTCTCTGCATTTACGTAGGTTTTCTTAAAATTTTTTAAGCAATATTTTGTAATTTTGAATATTCAGGTTTAGTCTTGCAAATATATTTTGGCAAATTTATCTCTACATAGTTCATGTTTTTTAATAATAAAATGACTGATACAGTGTTTTAAATTTCTGCTTTTAGTTGATTGGTGGCAGTAGTAATGATAAACAATTGATATTTCTATACTGACTTTTTATCCTGTGACCTTTTTAAACAAACTTTTTACTTCTAGTAGCTTTAAGAAAGATTTATTTGGATTTTCCACATAAATGATCATGTTGTTTGTGAATAAAGATAATTTTACTTCTTACTTTCTATTATGGAAGATTTTTATTTATTTTTCCTGCCTCACTTTGTAGATTGGACCCTCTAATACAATAATTACTAGAAGTTGTAAGTACAGACATATTGCTCTTATTCCTGATATTGGAGGAAACATTCAGCCTTTACTGTTCAATATGATATTAATTGTAGGTTTTTCTTAAGTATTCTTTATCAGATTGAAGAAGTTCCTTTCTATTCCGAGTTTACTGAGAAATTTTATCATGAATGGGTGTTGATTTTTATCATGGGATTTTCTACATCTCTTGAGATGATCATATGGTTTTCTTTTATTCTGGTGAGTAATATGGTAAATTAATAATGTTTATTCTTGATTTTTAAACTGATTGCCGCAGCCCGGCTGGCTGGGCAAAATAACCTGGGGGTGACGAATAACTTGTGTACTTGATACAGCAGGAGTAGGAGCCGTTTATTGCAGGACAGGAGCAGTATTTATACATTCCACACAGCTTATCTAATTAGCATAAACTAGATACATCAGTCAACCAATCAGGAATCTCCACACTTAATGGCTCGCTTTTGTTACTTCTCAAACCACTCCCTCTGGCATTTTGCCAGGCACCATCTAGACTTGTTTACAAACTCTAACATTCCCCTGGCAAAATGCCAGGTGTTATTTTGACTTGTTTATAGACTCTAACATCTGATCGTGCAGCATTCCTAGAATAGATCCCATTTGAGTATAACGTAGTTCCTTAATATATTGCTGGATTTGATTTGCTATAATTTGCTAATATTTGGTTAAGGATTTCTAAAAATCTGTGTTCATGAGTGATATTGTTCTGAAGTTTTCTTTACTTATAATATCTTTGTTTTTGTTTTGAAACAGGGTAATGCTGGCCTCATAGAATGAACTGAGAAGTATTCATTCTTCTACTTTCTAGAAGAGTTTAGGTAGAGTTTATATTATTTTGTTCCTCCAATTGTAATGATTATTACTCACTAATGAAGTCATCTGGCTTAGAGTTTTCTTTGTGGTTTGATTAGTAACCACAAATTAAAATTCTCCAATAATTATAATGAATATTCAAGCTATTTCTTCTTGATTAAGCATCAGTCTTTCAAAATTATTTTTTCCATTTCATTGAGGCATTGAATTTGTTGACATCAACTTATTTAGAATATGCCCTTATTATTTATTGAATATCTGTACAAACTGTAGTGATGCTTCCTCTTCCATTCCTGATGTTCATAAGTGTATCTTTTATCTTTTTTCACATTCATTCTAGCTAGAAATTTTTCTAATATTGTCCTCTCAAAGAATCAGCTTTTCAGTAATTGATTTCCCTACTCTCTGTCTTTTCTAACTAATTTATTTTGTTCACCTTTATTTTTGCTTTTCTTTTACCTTTATTTTGGATTTATTTTGTCTTTTGTTTTCTAGTTTCTTAAGGTAAAATCTTAGAATACCAATTTGAGATTTTATTCTTTTTTACTGTAAATATATAATGCTCTTACTTTCCTTTAAAGCTTAGCCGCTTCCTACAGATTTTGATATGTTGTATTTTTATTATTATCCAATTAAAATATTTCTAATTTCCCTCTTGATGGCTTCCTTGGCTCAGAGGTCATCAAGAAGCATGTTGCTTCATTTCCAAATACTTGGGGATTTTCCACTTATTTTTCTGTTATTGAGTTTAATTACATTGTAGACAAAGAATACTTTACATGGTTTTAATGACTTCATATATGTAGGGACTTATTTTCCAATAAGTCTGTGGTATATGTTTCCAATATGGGGTCTGTTTGGTAAACGTTTAGTATTCACTTGAAAAATATGAAAAAAAATTCAATTGTGTAGAAATTCAATTAAATAAGTTGGTTTGTAGGATTGTTCAAGTCTTTTATGTCTTGATTGCTTTTGTATGTGAGGGGGTCCATTTCAACAATTACTGAGAAAGGATTGTTGATGTCTCCAATTATACTTGCAGGTTTGCCTATTTTCCCCCTTTTATCCTATGAGGTTATATTTTCTGTGTTTTAGTCTACTTTGTGTGATAATAATATAGCTATTTCAGCCTCCTTGTAACCGAGTGTTCAGATTTGAAGCATATTTCTTGTAAAGAACATATAGTTAGATCTTGCTTTTTTTTCCCTTAATTTGATCTGACAGTTTCTTCCTTTTAATTAGAATATTTACAGCATTTTCATTTAAGATAATTATTGATATGGTTAAATTTAAGTCTAACATCTTACTCTTTTTAAAAAATATTTATTTTTTAGTTGTAGATGGACACAATACCTTTATTTTATTTTTTATGTGGTGCTGAGGATCGAACCCAGGTTTTCCATATATATTTTTTTGTGTTTGTTTTTTCTTGCAGAGCAGAGGTTGAATGCAGGGCCTCATGCATGCTAGGTAAAGCACTCTACCACTGGGTATCCTCCCAGCCCCACCATATCTGTCTTTAACTTGTTGTAATTTACCTTTTCATAATCGCATACCCCTTTAAGTATCTGTGAGATCCTTACAAGAGTTCAGTCGGGTTTCTCTCCTCTCAGTATTTGTGTTCCCCTCCGTGTCTGCTGTTTCTGGAGCTCTTTATTCCTTGGTGTACGTGCAGATTTCCATTAACACGATTTCTTTTCTGCTTAACATGTTTTTTAAAAAATGTTTTTTGTAATTCTGCTCAAAATGAGTTCTCTTGGCTTTCATTTGTCGAAAAAGCCTTTATTTTGCCTGCATTTCTGAAACATATATTCAGAATTGAAAATGTGGGTGAAGAATTCTTGACAGGTTTTCTTTGTCTAATTTCTTTCAGTATTTTAAAGGTGTTGTAGTATCGGGTTCTAACTTACATGGTTTTTATGACAAGTTGCTGTCAGTCTTACCTTTGTTATCATAATCCTTCTGTAGTGTCTTTTTATCTCTGGTTGCTTTTTAGATTTTTTTCTTTATTATTAGTTTTCAGTGTTTGGTTATTATTTGTCTTAGTATGGATTTTTTTTTTTTTTTTTTTTTTTTGCACCAGGGATTGAACCCAGGAGTCGCTTAACCATTGAGCCACATCCCCAGTCTTTTTCATCTTTTTATTTTGCAAAAGGTTTTACTGAGTGGCTTAGGGTCTCACTAAATTGCTGAGGCTGGCTTTGAATTTGTGATCCTCTTGCCTCAGTCTCCTGAGCCACTGGGATTTTAAGCATGCACCACCGTGTCTGGTGGTATGGGATTTTTAAAATGTTTATCATGCTTAGGATTTTTTGAGCTTCTTGGATCATTAGGGTTATAGTTTTTGTCAAATTTAGAAAATTATCAACTATTTTCTCCCTCTTCCTTCCTATACTTCTGGGACTTAATAGGTACACCTTGCACATATTACACATGTCCAATCATACATACAACTAGACCACTTGTTATTGTTCCTCAGGTCATGAGGAGCAATATCATTATTTTTTCCAGTCTCGTCTGTCTCTTTGTTTCTTTTGGTATAGTTTCTATTCTGATTTTTCTTTTTTTCATAGTGTTTAACCTGTTGCTCTTCCCATCCAATGTACTTGTCAACTCAGTTATTATAGTTTTCATTCCTAAAAGTTCCATTTGAATTTTTTTATACTTTTCTTTCTCTCATCTTTATGTTCTTCTTGACCTAATTAAGCAAAAGGAACATTTATGATAACTATTATAACATTTGTGACTGCTAAATACATTATTTTTGTCATTTGAGGGTCTATATTTTTCCTGCAGTTTTGGAGATCAAACCCAAGGGCACTGCACCTCTGTTAACATCCCCAGCCCTTTCTATTTAGAGGTAGGGGCTTGCTGAAGTGTCAAGGTGGGCTTCAAACTTGTGATCCTCCTGCCTTGGGCCCTGGAGTCACTGGGATTGCAGGTGTGCACCACCATGCCCATTTATGGGGGTGTATTTTTATGGACCAATTTTCGTCTTTGGGCAAAATCAACCAATCAACCAATCTTGATTGGTTGCTGACATAGTGAATTTTCTGCCTTGTTTTGGACTTTGCTGGCTTGCTGCATTTTGTTGTACTCCTTTAAAAACAGTTGGGTTGTTATCGGTAGATAGTTAAGTTACTTGCGGGTTAGTTTCATCCTTAGAAGAGTATTTTATTGAGGCCCTAGAGAAGGCTTTATTCCAGGACTTCTTTAGCCATACTTTTAAAATAAGGCTTCTGCGTGGTCTCTCCAGTCTGTCTGGAAAGAAGTCGAATGGCACACAGCCTGGTGTCACCTTTGCATATTGCTGGTTCTCCATCTCCCAGGTAGGTGGTGGTCCTACTGATCTCGGAGATCTGATCTCGGAGTCCTCAATTTTGTGAGATTGCTGAGCTTTCTTTGGGTTTCTTCTCCATTGTACCCTGAAACACTGTCCAAGAAGTCAGCTGATGCAATCACAGGTCTCACTCCATTTGTTTCTTTTCTTTCTGGGCTCTCTATTGTTCTATGGTTACCCCACTGGGGCGGATTCAGTCCCCATCCCAAGTGGGTTTGGATGTCAAAGTGAATGACGCCACATATGGACCTAGAGGGTATGAAAACATTTATCGCTCACACAACAAGACTTTCTGGGGAAGAGCACAGCA
The DNA here is from genome assembly GCF_021218885.2 of Marmota monax. Classification (NCBI taxonomy): domain Eukaryota; kingdom Metazoa; phylum Chordata; class Mammalia; order Rodentia; family Sciuridae; genus Marmota; species Marmota monax. Next base: position 6,533,399 of record NW_026693476.1, on the reverse strand, counting down.
GGCTAGTACTAAAGCTCTTGGGATAACTTGAGCAACGACCTTGGTATTTAATGTGGTTGGAACCAGGGTAAAGGTTCCTGCACATAAACCATATTTTGTTTTTCCAGTGGAGATCAAACCCAGGGCCTCCCACATACTAGGAAAGCACTTTTCCATTGAGCTACGTCCCCAGCCTGAGCCATGTTTTGAACTGCCCCTGCTGGTCCCAAGGAAGGAAGCATGTGTCCTTTTGGGTTTGCTTAGATGGATCAAAAAAGGAGAGAGAATGAATGGGGATTGAAGGTTGTTAGCAGTCAAGCATCAAAAGATGCAGTCAAACTCTTTTTTGCAGTTGACCCGCACTGTTACCCAGGGTCTTAAAATAGTTATTTTATATATTTAGTCTCTTTTTTCTAGTTTTTTTTTTTTTTTTTTTAGCATTAAGTCAATTGTCATAGCAGTTAATCCTTCACAAAGGAAGCAGAAGTTTTCTGTGCTGCATTAAAACCTGGGTTTGCAGTGATGTGCTTATCCAGGCCAGGAGACTGGGGAGTACCTTATTTTGAATGGTTGACATTATAGAGCCTGGAGTAGGTGCTGGGCAAATCAGTGGCCCAGGTGAGGTAGGCCTTCTCATGGGAGGTCTCCAATCTACCTCTGGCAGGGAAGGCAAAGAGAACTCATTGATTTCCTGACACTCCTCACAGAAAAGGCTTTATACAAGTCTAGGTATGTGTTCAACATTTGCAAAATATTTGGCCATTGTCAAAGCAATTCCATATACTTGGTCTCCTTTACCCTCTACAACAAATGGAAACTAGGATGGGTAGAGGGTAGGGGAAGTGCTTTGTTCTTGGGTACATTAAAAATGACACCTGCGTCTTAGTTGACAGGCCAGTGGAAATGGAGGAGAGGAGAGAGTCCTGACCCAGGAGAAGAGATGGAAAAGACTGGCAAAAATAGTGATCCAGAGTGAGTGTCAGCACACAATTTTCTTTGATATGATTCCATTCTTCTGATAAAGATAAGAACCTGCTCACAAAATACTTATCTATTAAGCATCTGAATCCAGACCCTGGTGCTCAGCACTTAGCTGGCTGAATCTTAGGGATAGCTGCAGACTTGAGCCCTGTAAAAACCAGACTAGGACTTTCTGTCTCCACAGATCAAGGCACCTGGGACATCCATTCAGCAAGTGACTCTTTCTCTGTACCCCAATTTCCAGGGCCTTCTGGGATGGGCTCCTACCAAGTCTTTGTCTGGGTAATAGCTTGTCTCCCCCTGATATCTCAGATCCCAGCTCACCTCCTCCCCCTGAGAAGTCAAAGTGGTGCAGGGGTGGAGGCTAGAGGGTGGAAGGGCAGTTGTCCCACATTGATAGAGCTGCTCCCCAGGCAGAGGAAGCAATGTGAAAGGAGAAGAGAGTAGTGATAAAGAGACCAAGGGTCAGAGAGGATCCTAGCAGCCTATCCTACAATTCATATTGCCTGGAGTCATACTTTCCCCCTGCGTTGTCTCTTCACAGGTAGTAGGCACACATTAAATAACTATTGTCATGTTGTTTTTCTGTTTCGTGAACTGAGCACAGGCCTATCTATGAATAGGAGGAATATTACGTGTGTGAGGGAGGGAAGGTCTGACTTGGGAGGATGCGTGTGTGGCGAGCGGCTGTGTGCAGATGGAGGTCCGTGGGGCTGTGTTTTCTCTGTGGGCTAAGAAGTCTGCGTTTCAAGCATGTGGTGGTGTGTGCTGTGGCCCAACTACTTAAGAGGCCAAGGCAGGAGGATGGCTTGAGCCCAGGCATTCAAGACCAGTTAGTGACACCAGGTCTCAAAAAACAAAAACAAAAACAGCTTAAAATGTTCAGTCTTATTGTAGAGGTCTCCAGATGAGAGAGGGCAGATCTATCAGAGGGGGGTTCCTCAAGGGTTGTCTGGCAGCAGTACCTGCCCCTTGCAGCAAAAATAGTTCTTGGGCTCCCATTGTTATGCCTCCATCAATCCCTGGTGACCTGTTAAAAGACTTCAAAGGAGAAACTTCAGACTGGGAACCTCACTTGCCATTCACATCTTTTAACATGGAGGACTTGACCCTGAAGACCACGTCTGTCTGTGAGTGCTGATTAGCCTCTAGAGAGGAGGGGGAAGAGAATAAAACACAGACCTAGAGCTGTAGAAGGCCAGAAAAAATGCTGCTATTTTTTGACAATGGGGAAAGGGAGCTACTGCCCGAATTCTGTAAAATAACCTCAAGGATCCACATGCTTCATGAAGGTGAGGAAGACTAGGGGGGAACGGTTACAGAAGGATCTGGGCCCAGAGAGGAGTAGGAAGAGAGGAGGAGCCCAGCCAGGGATCTCCCTGTACAAAGAGACACAGGGAGTGGCCTGGGCTGGACTGTCCTCGCACAGAGAGGACAGAGGCCACACAAAATGGGGAGCACTAGGCACTGCAAATGGGGGGCACTGCAGTCCTCACCCCTAATCTTTCTCACCTAACCTATTAACTAACCACCGCCACTTCTATCTGAAGTCCTACTTTATTAGGAAGAAGAAAATTAGCACCAGGGACATTCACAAATACTAGGCTTATTTAATTCTAACACTGTCCATAGTAAGTAGAGAATTGGGTAATAGGACCTCCACTTTAGAGATAAGGAGTTTTTTTAAAAAACAGGGATTGAAACCAGGGGCACAAGACAAGAAAATTGAACACCAAAAAGTTATGTCTGGGGGCTTGGGATATAGCTCAGTTGTTAGACAGTGCACAAGGCCCTGGGCTCAATCCCCAGCACCACACACACACACACACACACACACTCACACAAAGTCATGGCTGGGTCATGGCTCAGTAATAGAGCACTTGCCTAGCATGTGCGAGGCACTGGTTCAATTCTCAGCACCACATGTAAATAAATAAAATAAAGGCCCATTGACAATTAAAAAATATTTTTTAAAAAAATGTCGGGCATGGTAGGGCACTCCTGTAATCACAGGAACTCAGGAGGCTGAGGCAGGAGCATCACAGGTTCAAAGCCAGCCTCAGCAAATTAGCGAGGCCCTAAGCAACTTAGTGAGAACCTGACTCAAACTAAAAAAAATAAAATAAAATGGGCTGGGAATGTTGCTCAGCAGTTAAGTGTCCCCTGGGTTCAATCCAACAACAAAAAGTCATGCCTGGAAGTCATGCCTGAGTCTGGCTCCTAATGGTGAATTAGTCTGCTTCTATGTTAGACACCTTTCTATTACTGTAGTAAAATGCCTGAGATAATTAACTTATAAAGAAAGAAGGTTTATTTTTAAGGTTTCATTCTATGGTGGCTATCTATTGTTTTGTGGCTGTGGTGAAGAAGTACATCATGGTAGAAGTGCATGGCAAAACAAACCTATTCACCTCATGGTTGGGAAGCAAAAGAGAAAGAAAGAGGAAGGGGTCAGGGTCCCACTATCCCTTTTGAGTGAATGTCCCCAATGACCTAAAAACCTCCCTTTAGGCTCCACCTCCTAAAGGCTCTACTGCTTCCCATATTATCTTGCTGACCCCCAGTCCTTTAACAGTAACACGTGGGCCTCTGGGGGACACTTAACTCAAACTACAGCAACTTCTGTCTTTTGGGTCTTAAAAGTTTAGTTTGTTACTATTCATTTTCTCGATCTTCATTTACCCCTGGTTTCCAGGTAAAGCATGCTTACTGAACGGCATTTTTTAAAATACTGAACTTTACAAAGAAGTATATAAAAATCATTTGTAATCTGTAGTGATTTCTATTTTCTTCTTCATACCTTTAATAATTGTTATAGATAGATACTGTTAGGAATGCTTTCAGTTGAAATACAACTTGATCACCAACACAAAGATAAAAGGTATTTTTAAAACAGAGATTTGTTTTTCTTATGTAATAGAAAGGCTGGAGGTAGAGAGCTGCTGCTGCTGATTTAATGGTTTGGGAACAAATCAACATGTTGAAAATGCTTTTGGTTTTTGCCTCATACTTAATAAATAACTGTTGAAGCAGCTCCAAAAATCATGGTCACGTTCAAGAGTAGTAAGAAGAAGGAGGAAGCACTGCCATGAATTTTCCTTTTCTTTTTTCTTTTTTTTTTTCTTTCTTTCCTTTTTTATTTTTTTTGTGGTGGTACTTGACAGACTTCTGTTTATAACCTCAAATGCACAAGGCCCTGGGTTCAATCCTACTAGCCAATAGTGGATCATGAAACCACTTTAAGTGGATTAAGGAGAAAGGGATGGGAAGGGGAGTTGCTTGCCTATCAATGATGTCTCCCATAGATTGACCAAGCCTGATTCACACCCACCTCTGAAACTGAGTCACATGGACTAAAAATGATGGAAGAAAATGTGATACTTTAAGCATAAAAGGAAAATGGATGCGAGGGAGGCAAAGATGAAAGATAATGGACATTACATTTTATGTCACAATTACTGCACAACAAATCATTCCCAAACTCAGTGGCTTAAAACAAGCATTTATGATTTCTCACACCTCTGTGGATCCATTGAGCAGTTACTCTGTTCATGAAAGTGAACTAATAGTGGCTACTATGGACTGCTGTATTTGTCAGCATTGTGTTACCAAGAGAAATACCCGAGGCAATTAATTTTATAAAGAGAAAAGGTTTATTTAGCCCAAGTTTGGGAGATTCAAGGTCCAAAGAGCCTAGCAGAGTCTTGGTCAGGGGTGCTCTTGAACTTCATCCATCTCATGGCAAGGATGGCAATGGTGGTGAACGAATGCTAGAGTAAAAGGATCACATGTCTGATAGGAGCTGAGAGAGAGAGAAAGGACATGTGAGGTCCCACAGACCCTTTCAAAGGCACACCCTCAATGGCCTAAGGACCTTCCATAGGCCCCACCTCTGAACAGCACTACCCTGGGGACCAAACTTTTTTGTGTGTGTGGTGCTGGGGATTGAGTCCAGGGCCTTGTGCATGTGAGGCAAGCACTCTGCCAACTGAGCTATATTTCCAGCCCTCCAAGCTTTTAAATATGGACCTTTGGGGGACATTCAACATCCACACTATAGCGACTGAGTACCTGCTACTTAAATTCTTCCTCATACTTTCCTCCTCTCCCACTCCCAGAATCTATGAGCATGTTTGGAAGGATTTATTCTAGGGCAGATTACATTCAGAGGTAGTTAGCCAGCCATTCTTGGCAGTTCAGCATTAGGTGCTGAACATGGAGTGTTTTATAAATTTTCACCCTGACCCTGGGAGGCTTGAAGCATATCTATTTCAAGCCCATTTTTTTCATGACATAATTGCCAGCTGTATAACAAGTTAACAAATGAGGCATTGTGCAGAAATTGTCTTCTAGATGGTTAACATTTAATGTGAATGGAACTTATCTTGTATCAAAATAAAGAACTGTCAGCTGTTGTTGAATATTGTTATTGATTTTGTTTCAGAGGAAAAATCTCCACTATTATTTGAAACTTCTGAAATTAAGATAGATAGTTAAAAAGGATCCTCAAATTACAAGGTTTATAATATGGCTATGATTTACAACTATTTATTTGTGGAATCAGAATTTTTGTTCTGGGTAACCAAAATAAAATTAATAAATGGGATTGCAACTATCAATCACCATCTCAATTTCAAAACTTGGTATTTATGAAAGCAACCTCTTGATTATTATAGTTATTGAGATGTTAATATTAAAAATTTTAACTTATAAAATGTATTTATCCATATAAACATCATTTTAGACTGTTTTAGATATTGAAGTTCTGAAACTGGATTTTGGAAAAAGTTGTTCTGTTCTCCCCTTATGTCACATGATCTCACAATAACCCCTGGGTAGTCAAGATATGATTATTACTCTCACTTTACAAATAAGGACCAGACAGGTTAACTGATTGGTCCAAGGTAAAACAAACAAACAAGCAGGTGGCAATTATTCCACCAGAAACCAGTTCTTCCAATTGCAAATTCCAGCATCTTTCCATTGCACCAAGCTGCTCTGGCTCTTCTCATTTCCAAGCTCCTGGGAATAATTATAGCTGGTCCTCACCCAAGGACCTCTCAAGTCCGCCACTGGCAAAATGGTCCCTTTGAGTGGAGGGTGGAAGGATGCAAAGGCAGCAGAGGAAGAATAGCTTCCTGGGCCCTGAGAATTCTCCCCAAACCTAGCAAACCCAATATTCCATCCAGGACTCCGGAGGGGTGAACTCAGAGGCATCTCCACCCTGCCAGGAGCTGACTGGGAGGGAGAGGAACCCTGACTACTCCTCAAGCAATTCCGCAAACGCTGCTCATCCTCGCTTTGGCTAAGTGTCTTGAGGCTGCTGGAGAGGAACTATAAGCAGAAACCTCTTTTCCAGGGTGGGGCATTAATGCTTCCTTTGGTTTCGGAGGTTTGCGTCGAGGCAGGAAGATATAACTTCGGTCCCATGAGCTCTTTGAAATTTGCACACTACTCATCTTCCAGGGTGAGAACCATCAGATGAGTGACCAGCCACTCCCACGCACGTTTATGTCGTCCAGCCATTTTCAGGGAACTATTTATGGGTAGTAATTAATGGGTACTGCCCTGCCCCTGACGATTCCTCTTCCAGAGCCTGGGGCCCCTTGGCTGGAGGAGCGAACTGAGCAGCAGCACTCACAGCCCAGGTCTCCCCTCCCCGTGATCTCCCGCTTTCCTTCAGCCCCCTCCCACTTTGCCTCGTGTGGCCTCATCACTCTTGGCAGTTTAATGCCACCTCTTTCCTGGCCCTGAAGCAAAAACCCAGGAAGTCGCACCTCCTCTCCAAACCCACTAGCTGTCCATTAATACTCTCCTCCCCTTGGGGCTTCCTTCCCCCAGCATCTCTCCGCTTTCCCGCCAAACGCAGCTGCAAGGATTTTGCATAATCACCTTCCCTGCCCCCTGCCCCCTGCCAAGGGACCAGAGGGCAGCAGTCCCTGGATGGTTTCCCCCGCCTACTGCTACAAATTGGAATTCACGCTTGGAATAGGAAGCGCTAATATTTACGGAGCACTGTTCTGACACTTCACTGATACTAACTCACTATCACAATCATGAATTAGCCACCGTTATTAGCCTAATTTGCAGATTAAAGAAACTGAGACACACAGAGTTTAAGTAACTTGCTCACTTGTTTAGAAAGGGATAGAGTCAGTATTCAAACCCAGGTTGTCTGACATGTACCCTCCTCTCTCCTTCCTCCTTCCCTCCCTCTCCTCCCCATCCCCTCCCCTCCCCATCCCCTCCCCCTCCTCCCCTTCCCCTCCACCTCCTTCTCCTCTTCTCATTCTCTCCTGTTTTCTTCTTCACTTTTATAAGGATTTAAACAGAAAGAATAGTATAATGAATCCCCATCACCCATCACCCCAATTGAACAACTGTTAGTGCCATATTTTTCATCTATTTTTAAAATTCTCTGATAAACAAGGATTTAAAAAAAATAGCATTGCTGCAATATCACAATCACAGCCAACTACATAAACAATTTCTTCATATTGCCTAATATTCAGTCCATGTTCAGCTTGGGTTTTTTTCCTAGTTTATAAAAATACAGTTCTTATATTTACATGGATATGCAAAGTTCACACATTGCCCTTGGTCCACTGGCATCTCTTAAGTCTCTTTTAATCTATAACACTCCCCTCCCCCAGTTATTCCCTAAAGCAACTAACCTGTGGAAGAGACTTGGTCTTTTATCCTATAGTATTTCTCACATTCTGAATTTACCTAATTGTATTCTCGTGGTACTGTAAACCAGCCATTAGACCTGGAGTGCTGATTTATGTAGCACACACTGCTGATGTTCTCCATTCCTCTGGGCATTCATTTCTACAGGTCAAAGGTTAGCATCATGCTGCCAAAGGGCCTTTTCCTCAATGTGAAGCCCACTTACCTGTATTTGGGGTAAGTCAGGAAGGCAGGAAAAGGAATATCATTGGGAACAACAAGATCAATACTTCATTGACTTTTTTCTTTTTATTCAAAAGTGAGTTGGTATCCCAGTAACCTCCAAAAGTGACAAATTATAGCTTTTCATAAATAGAATCTATTGCATTCTTAGAGTTTATATTTTTGACGTTTTTACTTCATTGCTGTTATTGTTTTTGATGCTCCTATGTTCCCAGCTTTGGCTAGTCAGAGCCCCACCAAGTTCACTGCTATGTCATTTTTTGTTTTTTGGTACTAGGAGTTGAATCCAGGGGCACTTAACCACTGAGCCACATTCCTAGCCCTTTTTAATATTTTATTTAGAGACAGGGCCTTCCTGAGTTCCTTAGGGCCTTGCTCAGTTGCTGAGGCTGGCTTTGAACTCAGGATCCTCCTGTCTCAGCCTCCTGAGCCTCTGGGATTATAAGCATGCACCACCATGCCCAGCTTGCAGTGTCCTTTTGACATTACCTAAAAGGCTTCAAGAGCTTGATTGTAGACAGGACAAGAAGACCCAGATTTTCTTGAACATTTCCAATTCCACCTGGAATGAACCATTTCTCGAAACTACCCTGGGTGTTTGAGAATATAACATTAACAGTAGCAGTGTTCATTGCTACCAACTTGTTACTGCTTCTGGATCTTTTTAGTAATCAGAGATGAGGAATACATAGAAAGAAAAATATATATTCTGAGTTCATACTGTTATTTCCAACTCCAAATAAATAGGACAGAATTTGCACTTTGGGATTGGGGTGTAGCTCAGTGATAGAGTACTTGCCTAGCACAAGTGAGCTCCTGGGTTTTTTCCCCAGGAATACCAAAAAGGAAAAAAAAAATAATAATTTTTACTCCTTTGGTTTTAATATTTGTATCTTATTTGATTCCAATGTTGTGTCTCTTATCCTGAAAATTTTAGATCTTAGAAACATGAATATAGTGATTTATGTACTTTATTTGATTACATATATATGTGTGTATTCACATGTGTGTATATACACATGTGTGTATGTGTTTGTATATGTGCACACCTACACACGTATACATAGATACACACATTAGTGTGGGAGACTGCATTAGTGGCTTTAATTCTTCACTCTTTTCTACAACTATACTCTTTTCCATATGTCTTTTTCAGTCTCTCACTTAAAAAGTTCATTTTGTTTTACCATCTCTTAAGTCCGGGCTGGGCTTGTGCAGAGCTTTGGCCAACAGAATGAAACAAAATTGATAATGTGCCTGCTCCAAGTCCAGACATCCAAATTCCTTGGCCACTTCTATGTATTCACTTATACCTCCATCAAGATCCTGAGAACACACCTGAGCGAACCTATTCTTCAATAGATTGAGGTGGAACAGAGCTGAGTAACCCCCACCCCTCAGTCATTCCAGCAAGACTAACTGAGATCACCCACCATCTAGTTGTTCCTTCTGTTGTTAGCATTTAGAACATAAGCAATCATATGTATGTATTCCTATTTCCCTGTCTATTATTTTCCTAGGGTAGTGGTAATGAAGTACCACAAACAAGTTGGCTTGAAAAAAACAGAAATTTATTCTTTCACCGTTCTGGAGCCTTGAAGTCCAGAATTGGTAGGTGTTGACACACCGCATTCTCTCTGAAGGCTCCAGGGAGAATCCTTGCTTGCCTTTTCCTAGTTTCTGGTGGCTGCTGGCAACCATCTTGGTTTGTAACTCAATTATCCCAATCTCTGCCTCCATCATTCCATGGCCTTTGACATAGTTTCTGTGTCTAAATTTTCCTCTTCTTATAAGGAATTATAAGTCATTGGATTTAGGGCCCATTCTAGTCCAGCATGACCTCATCTTAACTTGATCATATCTACAAAAACTCTTATCTCCAAATAAGGACTTGAACATATCTTTTTTGAGGGACACAATTCAATCCACAACACACACTGCCGTTTTTATACAAAAGAGTAGCGTATTATTCTTGCTCTTCAGTGCCTTGTAGAGTCCACATGAATCTGACATGATCTGATTTCTGTTTTCCAGGATCAATTGGGCAGCAGTATAGAGGCTGAATTGGAGGAAGCAAGTCAAAGAGGGTAGTAGAAAGAAATTCACAGGTATAGGTGAGGCAGGAGTGTCTGATTTTTAAAAGTTCAGCATCTAGCCAGGCACAGTGATGCCCACCTCTAATCTCAGGGACAGGAAGACTGACCCAAGAAGATCACAAGTTTGAGGCCAGCCTCAACCAGTTAGCAATGCCCTAAACAACTAAGTGAGATCCAGTCTCAAAATAAAAATTAAACAGGGTTGGGGATGTAACTCAGTGGTAAAGTGCCCCTGTATTCAACCCCTGGTACAAAAAAAAAAAATTCATTCAACATTCGTGTGAACAACTTGAAATTCAACACTTCAAAGCTTCCCCTACTTCCTCAGTCACCTACTCACTCCTACAGCCATTCCCTGGACTCTCTCATCCAGGGATGGCTGTTACTTATATCTGTTTAAAACAAAGCTGCTGATCTTGCCCCCTCAAATGTGCCCCCTTACGTTCATACTTGTGGCTTTGGTGAATAGTAAATCAGTCAGTCAAAGGCCGAGTCTGAGCTCATACTGGATTCTTCCCCTTCCTCAACCTTAACCATCTGGTGTTCATTCAAAGGCACAGCATTGAGCACATATGTGCTCCAGGCTCAGTGCTGGGTGCTGGCAATACAAGGAATAGTCAGGCCCAGTGCCTGCCTTCAGGGAGCTCACAGTCAATGGAACATTATGATGGAGCGTTACATAGCCTAGCAGGACCACCTCTTATATTATTTTCTGCATTCTATAGATGGGAGACCACCAAAGGACCATGTGTCCAAGCTTAGTAAGTGACATGACTAGTGCTCAATATTAGGTCTGTGTGATACTATAAAACATAATTTTTCTCCTTTGGGTAGCCAGAAATTCCTGCCCATTTTATTTTCTGCTGTTGAAGACTTCTCCATTGCTGATGTCACTGACTTCATCATTGACTTATTATCCCTCCCTGGGACCATTATAATTTTCTTCTAACTGACCTCTTTGCCTTGCTACCCATACCTCTATATCACAGCCAAAATGACCTTGGGAAGCAGAAATCAGGTGGTGCCTTTCCCTGCCAGGCAGGGTGACCTCCACACAGCTCAGCCTTTCATGCCCCACCCCCACCTTTCTGGCTTCACCGTTTAAGGCACATCCCCACTCTGAACTCCAGTGCCTCTCAATCACCTCCGTTCCCCAAATTGACCTTGAGCAAGTTCTTCACTATCCTGAGCTCCAGGTTCCTCATTTGTAAAGCGGAGATAACAATAAAACCTACCACATAGGGCCCTTGTGAGCAATAACTGAAAGAACACATATATAAACTCTTAGAACCTCATCTGGCACGTTCACAAATCCAATAATGTGGTACGTATAATTTTATTTCTTTTTGTTCTGCTTTATTTGTTATTTGTGTTTGAGACTGGTCTCCCTGTGTTGCCCAAGATGGCCTCAAACTCCTGGGCTCAGGGGATCCTCTGCTTCCCAAGTAGCTGGGACTGTAGATCGGGCCATCACACCCAGCTTGTATCACTGTTAATTGACTTTGGGGTGTCTTTCCTCCTTCTTTGAAAACCCCAGTCATCTTTCCAAGACTCACCCTCTGACCCTAAAGTGTTTTCAGACATCCCAAAATAAAATCCGCCATGGCCTCTCTGTGCCCCGCTGCAGACAGAGAGTTACCGCGTTCTATTCTCTCCCTAGTTAACCTATCTCCTCCTGCACTATAAGTTTTTGGGTTTCAAAAGCTGTGTCTCATTGACTTTGTTTCCTTGCACTGAATACGCTTTTTGATTCCTTGCTGGTTCTTAGAGCATGATTGGCTGGTGGATGGATGAATGAGAGGGTCATTGAACTTCTCTGAATAATAGAGTCTGGACAGGGGATACCCATACCCCTAACCCTGGCCTGGGCTCTTCCCATCGCACCTAGAAACTTGTGCTTCCCACTCCTGGAAAAGAGGTTGCTAATCTCCTGTCATTCCCTTCCCCCTGTATTGCCCCTCCCCACATCTGGCCGAACATCTTGCTCTGCCTGATGAAATGCTGGATTATTGACTCCATTCAGCATGTCCAGTTAAAACCACTGCCCACAGCTGTTTGAATTTCATCAGAGCCTTTGGCACCCTTTCTCCCCAGCCCCCAAGGCCACATTTAGAGGGGAGATTTCAATCAACAATGTCCGGATCAGCCGCAGCCTATCTGCAACTTCTTTTTTATCCCCCTCTGTCTCCTTATTTCAGACATGAAGGACGCAGATGGGAGCCATGGGGTGGGGGGAGCCAGATAATAAAGGGAACCCAAGGATGCATTATAGTCTTTTGGAATAAATTAATTCATGTCTGAGGAAACCTGAGTCAAACTTTGACAGAAGGATTGGGGGCCGTAGAAGGGATTTAATGTGAAAAATGAAGGCCCTCTTAAAAGGCGCTTCTAAGAAGGTGGTCTACACTCTTCCAAACTCAGTTGTCTTTCCACCTCTGCTGTTTGGGGGCTATTTCCAGGTTGCTCTTTCCTCCCCCCTCATACCTTCTGAGACCCAGCTGCCTCCCCTACTCTAACTCCAGTCAGCCCAAGGCTTGGCTCAGTGTTTATGTCTGTGGCAAGATGACACCTGGGAGTCAGGATGGGACCTTAGGTGGGCCCTGGCACTACCCTGATCTAGTTGTGAGTCTGAACCAGTACCTTCCCTTCTCTGAGTCTCAGTTTCCTAATTAGTGAATCAGGAAGTGGAATCCGGGACTGGTCTCCCTCCCGTGGCTGTTCGTCATTTTGTTCCCAGCATCAGAGAGAGTCCCCAGCACATAATGGAGCTTCATAAAAATGCTGAAGAGATCACTGTAACAGTATCCCATTACGTAGCATTAAGTAATGCTAATCTGATGGGATCCCTCCCACCACGCTGGCTCTTTCAGAGGAGATGGAGAGCCAGGAAACCCTACCCTGGACATCCTCATCCCCACTTCTCTCCCAACCACAGGGGTGTGGTATGTTCTGTCATGCTCACTCTTCAATTTTTTTATAATTCTAAAGAACTTTATTTTTTTCATTGCTATTATATTCATTATCATAATTTAACCAGTTATTAAAGGAGTCAGTTCAAATGAAGAAACCAGGGTCCAACATGTGCAAGTGACCTGATTTGAGACACCTTAGAGAAGCAGCTTCAGGGTTCCATTTCCCTGTGGTCTCTCTGTCCTTTCGGTCTATTCATGCACTATTCCCCCTGCTGTAGATTCTATTCCCTTTTCTGTTTTGCTTTTTTTTTTTTTTGGTGGGGGGTGTTTACCAGGGATGGAACTCAGGGGCACTTGACCACTGAGCCACATCCCCAGCCCTATTTTGTATTTTATTTAGAGACAGGGTCTCACTGAGTTGTTTAGCGCCTCACTGTTGCTGAGGCTGGCTTTGGATTTATGATCCTCCTGCCTCAGCCTCCTGAGACACACAGGCGTATGCCACTGTGCCCAGCTTCTGTTCCCTTTTCTAACAGTCACTTCAAGACCCATCTCAGGTGGAAACTCCCCAGGGATCCTTTCCTGGCTTTCTTAGCCTGGGTCAGAGGCCTCTCCAAGTATTCCATTCCACCATATCTTGAGTTGACCTCTCTCCTAGCAGGGATCCAGTCTGTGCCTGCCCACTGGACTGGGAGCCTCTAGAAGACAGGGATTGTTGTTCATGTCTGTATCCATGTACTGTATTTGGTACATGGCTATAAAAATCTCTGATTAGGGCTGCGGTGTAAATCAGTGGCGGAGCACTTGCCTAGCATGCCCAAGACCCTGGATTCAATCCTCAGGGGGGAAAAAAAAGTGATAAATAAATAGATGGATAGAAATCTCCAGAACAGTGTAGTAGTTTGCCTAAAGTCACCTAGCTAGGAGTATCAACTGAAAAACAAATGTTATTTGAAAGTTGAATAAATGAACTATGAAATGAGGTTTTCTCTATTTTCCATTGTCCCATGTCAGGTGTCCTGGATTCTAATGCTACCTGCTCCCCATTGTCCTCTCACGAGTACCTGCCACAGAATGGAAATTCTGGGAAGTAAGATCCTGAACCTGTCACCTCCAGTCTGATAAGAAAGTACCAGTGTTTGAGAACTCATCCCAGGTAGGTGAATGTTTTCCCGCAGGACTTTTGCTGAAGTAGAATGACCCAGGGTCCCTTGCTCTTGCATTTCAGATTTCCACACCTAAAAAGGCAAGTGATGGGCATTCTGACTGTGGCCTGTGACCTGGAGCCTGTATGGCTCCTGGACTATTCAAGCCCCTCAGCAAGGCAGGGGAAAGGGCACTGATGGTCTGGGACCAGCTCTGTACCTCCTGATGAGGGCAGGTCATTCTATCTTGAGCCTACTGTGTAGACACCAGCTGTACCCACCCTACTGAGAACTCCAGGAAAGCCCATCAGTTACTGCTGTTACTGCTTCCACTGTAGGGCAGAAGGTAGCACATCAAAGTGTCTTACCTTGTTTTGGGTTCCTCTGAAACAGACCCTGAGATTACAGTGTGAGTGCCCAGTCTTTGAGAAGTGATCCCAGGAAATGTCCATCAAGGGCGGGAAATAGAAAGGGAGAGAAGGAAACCAGTAAAGAGCTGTAATTGAGCCAGGTACCAGTGTGGACAACTGGAACCCCCTCCTAGGGGGTGACTTTAGGAGATGGTGTGCGACATGTTGTGGAGTCAACTGAGGGCAAGACGGGTACTTATTCCCTGTTGTCATTGGCTGAGGGCTGCTTCTGGGGCTTCCAACTCTTTAGCACATCTGGTTTGCTAGGCATGCAGATGTTCTCAGTAGGTAGCCTGGGGTGTGCAGAGGAGAGTGCCAAGATGATGTGGGCCAGGGTCTGGGAAGAGTCCGCTGAGGTCTTGTCAGGGTTCCAGCCTGGCTCACTCCTCTGGCACTTCCTCCTCCTCTTCCCTAAAAGGGAGGTGACAATCCACTTCCCAGGTTGGGCCGTGGTGAAGTTAGAGGAGACAAAGGTATGTGACATCATCGCTGTAAGGTGAAAGGGAATGATGAAGATTGACAGTTAGGACTGATGACAGCTCCCGGTCTCCTGGCACATTAAAGAAAGATTCTGAAAACGAATGCCAGAGAGAAAGCTGAGCAGGGTGACTCCAAGGGGGAAGTGGCTTTTAGCTTTAGATCTTGATTAAATTTGAGTTGGGTAATGATGGAGGCAGAACCTTCCAAATCTGTACCCAATTCCTGGTCAATTCATGCCCAACTCATGGCCAGGTCTCAGAGGGGAAACATTACTTTCAGCTCCAAATTTAGGTTTAATTATTACTCCCCAGTGGACAGGAAATGCCGGGGAAGTGAGACAAAGCCGCTGAGGTAATGAGGACTGTTTACTGTTGGGTAGGAGGAAGCATGGGGCAACGTGGTCAGGAACAGGAGGAACTCCATCCCATTGGACACAGATGGCTGAATGGAATGCATGTGTGATTCCGGGCTCTCCCCTTTGAAGAAGTTTCTGAGTAGGAGGGGAAAGGCCTAAGAAAGAGGCAGAGGCTTCTAAGCTGCTCTTTCCCCATTACCAGCAGCAGTTAATGGCAATAAATTCAATATATCTATGGGATGCCAATCTTGCTGGAAGAATTGACCGTAATTCAGTCCACTGTGGGGATAATCAGATTTGTGCATAAGCTTTCACAATAGCCTACAAAGGCTTCATATACCTTGATGGGTATAATCTTCAAAATGACGGTGCCCTGAGCTTAGGATGGGAATGGAGGAGAGGGAGCAGGGAGATAGGGTTGCTTTCGGGGCCTAAAGAGGCGCACAGACCCCTGTGTTCTCTAGACCCTTGCTCCAGACCCTTACTCTACCCGCCCTTCATGACCTGGCTCCAAAGCTGATGAGGTCCCAATTCATCTCAGGAAAATTGGCCAAGGTTAGTAAGTAGGGAAATCTTCAGGTAGACACCACCCACTCTCCCTCATCTAATTGTCCAGTAATCTCTGATCCAATCAGGAGTCTGCCTGGCACATAATTGCCAATTAGGAAGGCATTTTTATAATTATTATTCAAGATAATGATATATATAAAGTTGTTAAAGGAGACATTTATGCATATTACAATTGTAAGGAGTTTATTTGAGCAGAGTACTCATGAATCAGGAGACACCAAACCACTAGCAGTTTGGTCTCCACCAAGGGGGCATGAGGGGGAAAATTCTTTTTTTTTTTTTTAAAGAGAGAGAGAGAGAATTTTTTTAATATTTATTTTTTAGTTTTTGGCGGACACAACATCTTTGTTTGTATGTGGTGCTGAGGATCGAACCCAGGCCTCACGCATGCCAGGCGAGCGCGCTACCGCTTGAGCCACATCCCCAGCCCCAGAGGGGGAAAACTCTTTAAGGTGTCGAAGCAAGACAAAGAAAATATTTGATTGGTTAAAGTAGAAAGTCCCTAGTTAGTGGTCAATTGGTGGTTTCTGTTTGGTAAACTCTCTAATTAGAGGATAGTTGGCAGTGATTGGTTAAAGTTTCAGTTTACCATTTACACAGAGTGGATTTCCATTTGCCTGTGTAGGAACTCAATATGGTGGGTTATTATTATCCTATTATGCCGGTTAATATTATTATTATTATTATTACTATTATTATTATTATTGCTATAATTATTACTATGGTACTAGAAATTGAACCACGGGGTACTCTACCATTGAGCTTCATTCCCAGCCCTTTTTATAGGGTCTCACCAAGATGCCCAGGTTGATCTCAAACTTGAGATTCTCCCCCACGTTGCTAGGATTTTAGGTGGGTGCCACCACACCTGGCTCAATTAGCTTTTTTTCTTTTTTAAACAAAGTATGTTTTTCATACAGAAAATGCTTTTAAAAATGTTAACTATTACTACCAGGAAAAGTCCTTTGACCTTAAGAGCATCCTCATCTAATGGACACAAAAACAAGAGAAGTTCAGGAGCTCAGGAGGGTGGGAGTGGGACAAGAGAGCCTGGGTGGCACTTTCAGGTGTTGGAGTTGCAGATGGAAACCAGCCAGATGTGGAAGAGCTAAGCCTTTCCTTAACAATGGTTCAAGCAACGGGCTAATCATAGACACTCATGGAACGGGGATTAGTCAAGGGTCAGGTGGATCAGCACAGACCTGGGGGTCCTCTCACTGTCAATAAGACCCCAACAAAAGGTCCCAGCTGTTTTATGGACCTTGGGGCTTGGGCTGGGGAAGGAACTAGAAGTGGAAAAGATCTGGGTACTTAGAGTGGAGAGAAGTTTTTTGAAATTTTTCATCCCTCTCTCCCCAATAAGGTGTCTCAGGCAGGCGCACCTGAAGACAACGGTGGCCTAGGGCCTCAGGTAGGAAGCTAGGGATGTCTGAACATGACCAGAGGGGCCTGCTCCAGGACCACTCCCTTCAGAGACTGGGGTGCATCTGCTGTGCTGGGTCTAGTGTCAAAAGCGTGGCTTTCCCGTGAGAACTAGGGAGAAGCCTTGGCCAACTGGTGTGAAACACGTTCACAATACACTGGTCACCAACTTTTCTGAATCCTGTGGGAGAGAACACAGCAATTAGTCACCTCGAGAGGTTTACTCACAGATAGGCAGCATGTGACAACAGAAGCCTAGGACTCATTGTGAGCCAGATCCCCAAGGCTCAGAAGGCTGCTGGGGATGGAGGGAGTCTCCTTTACACAGACCCCGCTTGTGCTGTAGATGAGCGAGGCAGGAGGCAGATAGAAATGGGGACCTTGAAGAATGGGATCCCACCACCCCAGATTAAAACTCTAGACTGGGCTGGGGATGTGGCTCAAGCGGTAGCGCGCTCCCCTGGCATGCGTGCGGCCCGGGTTCGAGTCTCAGCACCACATACAAACAAAGATGTTGTGTCCGCCAAGAACTAAAAAATAAATGTTGAAATTCTCTCTCTCTACCTCTCTCTCACTCTCTCTTTAAAAAAAAAAATAATAAAAAAATAAAACTCTAGACTAAGCTCGTGAGGTTTTTGTTTGTTTTGTCGTTGTTATTTCTGGCCTGCCTGACTGGAAGGTCCCCCTTCCGCTTGGACGCCCATACATTCTGTTGTTGCCCAGGCTTCCTGGATTCCCCTAACACTAGTCAACCCCAAAGAGTCATTTTTAATGCAAGAAATTCTTTTGTTTTATGGAACAAGTACACCATGAACTCAGGTTAACTAACACATTAAACCATCCCATATGGGAATAGGAAATTAAAATTGTACCCTTTCAATTGAGTCAGAAAAAAAAAAACCAAAAAACAATCAAGAGTGACTTCACAATGAAAGGTTAGTTCCTCATCAAAACAGTGTAAAACCCCGCAATAGAGAGCCACCAGGAGCCCTCTGTGGGACCCCTCCCATGCGGTGGGAACTTTCCTTGCTTGCTTTTGAATTCTGAATTCTCAGCCTCTGTCGCCTGAGTACTTCATTCTTTGGGCACATGAGACAAGAACTCTCTAGCACTCGCTTGTCTCTATGTTACACGAGTAACTCCAAAATGCACCCCAGGTTCTATACCTTGGGGGTCATCTACGCGCAGGGTGAAGTGAGGAAGTGATGCTGTTGTTGGGGTTCTGAAACAGCAGGCTCCTCCTGATCTTATGATGCTCCATTCCCCAAACATCTGCAGTTCTTCCTTCTTCTTTTTTTTAACCACGTAATCTCACTTGTATTTTGAGTCTTATAAAAATAAATCACAGAAGTAGAGAAAATATTGATTACCACAGGGGCAAGGGTGGACAGGGATGACTGGGGAGATGTTGGTAAAAGGATATAAAGATTGAAGGAATGATCTATCGTGAAACATGGTGACTATAATCCTACAGTTATTCTTGAGAGCTACAAGCAAGAAAAGTGGAGAACTAATAGCCTATGATCAGGACTGAAAAATCATACGTAGGTTTTTAACCGGGAGCCAGACTTCTCAGAAGGTACATGATAAAGGGTCATTGGGCACCAGTGCTTTCTGCAAGGCCAGGCCAAGCTAGTGAACAGAGGTTAGGAACAGAAGCACCGAGACATGCACCGGTTAGCCTGTGCTCTGAATTACAAGTTCTAATCAACTTTGTAGATGAGGATGGTTTAATAGTTCAAAACTTTTTTTTTTTTTTAATAATTCTCCTTGATCCCTTCTCTTTTGAGATCCCAGTTGTGTGGTAGGGAGGAAAATAAAAACTGAAATAATATGACTGTGTTTTCATTCTGAGTGATCACATTAGTCCCCAGGCTGGTAGTTATCTGCAAAGCACTGACTATGAAAAAGAATATGCTCACTTTAGCGTGGAGAGGACTCTAGGGCTTCGCACTTTGTAGTGGAACTGGGAGAGCTCTGGGGAGTGGGAAAAGGTTTCTCCGCTATGAAAGAGCTGGCACAGGAGTTGGCAAGGAAATTCTACCCCCTGCTCCCCTTCCCGCCCTTGTCCTTTAACCCAAGGAGATTAGAGAGATGCTTTACTGACAGTTCTTGTAATTTGCATTTCAAAGTAATGTATGCAAAAATACTAGATTACAGCACACCCCATTAGCATAGTCAAACAAATTGGCTTTGGGCACCCTTGCCATTTAGAGCACTCTCATTCTGACTCCAAGTCAGAATGCATCTAGGGAAGAAAGAGGAGAAAGAATTTGGAGGTAAGGAAGACAGAAGAGGCAGTAGAACAGGCACCTGTAGAGCTAGGGGTATGCATGAGAGAGAGAGAGAAAGAGACAGACACAGACACACAGACATATTGGGTGTTGGGTACAGAAGGATCCGTATGGGGGAATCTGCCCAATAGAAAACTGCCCTTTAGGAATGGAAATTAGGCGGGTGGACTGATTGATTTGATGAGGTGTTTCTCTCTCTCACCTCTCCCTCTACCCTCTGACCCTCAAGGAAGTATGAGAAAAGTAGAAAGCTAGAGTAAGCAACCTAATAATAATTCCACTGGCCAGGGAAGCAGGGACCACCCAGGGAAGACTGAAGAGCTTAGGCTGGAGAGTGCTACAGCCCCAGCCCAGTGGGACTTAGAGACTCCAGACTGAAATGGTTGCTGTGAGATCAATGTGAAGATGTCCTATCTCCCAGGACAGAGAGAGAGAGACACACACACACACACACACACACACACACACACACACATACACCTTGGGAGATCCTGCCTGCTCACACCACCATTGCCATCGCCCCACATCCTGTGGTCTCTCCCTGGTTGTAATTAGGTGATGTCGTTGTCTCCCATGAGGAAAACAGAGACTGCAGATGAGGGGAAGTTGAAGTATAATTTTCAAAAAGCTAAACGTCACTCCTATTTACATTATTTAAATATTATTATTTAACTCATCGATAAAAAAAAAATCCGTCAGCATGGTAAAGCTATTACAAGGAAGGACATGTGATTCTGTACATATAATCAGAGAAAGAAAGGTTGCAACTGTTAACTATGAAACTTGGCTAATGTCCCACAGGGCAATGACAACTGTTAACTCTTTGGATTGATCTTTTCTACTGGACAGAATTCGTTTGCGGCTCTGTTGAACAAAAAAATGACTCATAACTTATCACTTGTGTCTGAAAGTTTCACATCTAACTTTACAGAGTGTGGGTCTCAACTGTAGGGATGAAAAAGTAGTATCTTTCCTCACCTGCCACAGGATTCGTGGCCAAGACCCTTAAAACAAAAGACAGATTATCAACAGAGAGCAAAAAAATTGATTTAACCAAGGTTTTATGTGACATGGGTACCTTCATAGACT
Source organism: Marmota monax (assembly GCF_021218885.2). Taxonomy (NCBI): domain Eukaryota; kingdom Metazoa; phylum Chordata; class Mammalia; order Rodentia; family Sciuridae; genus Marmota; species Marmota monax. Next base: position 6,512,754 of record NW_026693476.1, on the reverse strand, counting down.
AAGTCCCAAAGGCTTGAGGAAAACCGTTTTTATGGACAGAAATGTGCAGAAATGAAATTGGAGGCCAAAGGGTAATAAGCTGGGGAACTTCACCAGGCTTCTCTGTTCAGATGCTCCTTGGTCCCCCTGGGTGACACTTCTTCCCTTCTTCCTTTCTCAGTTACATGAGGGTCTTCAGGGCAGAAGGGAGAGAGAGGGTTGGAGATACCTTCCTGGTTTGGCTGTTTTCTCAAATGCCAACGTGCCCTATTTGGGGGTCACATTTTGTCCCCCACTGTGTGTTACACCTAAGACTGAGGAAGGGGTGGAGGGCCCCGACAGCTCAGAGAGGCCAAACTTCCTGTTCAAAGCAGAACATGCTTCAAAGCTGAAGCAAAGCACTAAGGTTCTAAGAAACAGCATTGATGAAGGAACACGGCCGTCTTTTCTCTTGCTCTGATTACCTCCCGGTACAGACCAACCTCAGGCTAAAAACGGTGACACAGAAGGAGTGGAGAGGGCCGAACAACCGAGGTCCTTTTCTTTTTGGTCTTTCTTATTCATCAGTAAGGGTGGGTAGGATATGTGCCTATCAAGAAGCGAAGTGAAAACAGCCAAGTAGTTTTGTGTACCATTTCTACCGTCGGTGAGAAGGAAATACAGACGGGCAAACAAGCTACCCAGTATGACTTGTGTATCTCTGGTGACCCTACATATGAATTAAATGTTCTCACATTCACCTTTAAAACCAGAATTGCACAATATAACGATGAACAGTAGAATTTTTGCTACGATTGAAAATTAACTTTATTTTTTACTTAGAATGACACTATGCAGAAAATACGCAGTAAAGCAAATCAAGGGAGAAACTGGGGAAGAAACCAAAAGGCTTTCATATGTTAGCACTTTTTTGAAATTTTAATTTGTTATGTGACAACAGGATGCATTACAATCCATATTACACATACAGAGCACGATTTTTCATCTCTCTGGTTGTACACAAAGTAGAGTCACATCCTTCATGTCTTCATACGTGTACTCAGGGTAATGATGACCATCGCATTCCACCGTCTTTCCTACCCCTGCCCCCTCCCTTGCCCTCCCTCCCCCTTTCCTCTTTGCCCTATCCAGAGTTATTTAATCCTCCCATCCCCCTTTAGTATTTAAAATATATATATATATATATATATATATATATATATATATATATATATATACTTAGTTGTCAATGGACCTTTATTCATTTATTTTTATGAGAATCAAACCCAGTGCCTCACACATGCTAGGCAAGGGCACTACCACTGAGCCACAACTGCAGCCGTACTTTTTTCTTTTTAGAGAGAGAGAGAGAGAGAGAGAGAGAGAGAATTTTTTAATATTTATTTTTCAGTTTTTGGCGGACACAACATCTTTGTTTGTATGTGGTGCTGAGGATCGAACCCCTGGCCGCACGCATGCCAGGCGAGTGCGCTACCACTTGAGCCACATCCCTGCCCCATATTTTAGTTCTTTTAATGTTACTTTTTTCCTGTTTTGTGAATCGGGGGCCCTGAATTTCCATTTTATAATGGATCCCACAAATGTGTCTCGCTCTGTAGGTATGAGTCAAATACTCAAGGCGCAGTAGGCGTTTCCACCAAAGGACAGTTTGTGAGGTGACGAACAGGCCACTCATCTTGAAGCCAGATACCTACGTTTGGGTCCCTTGGCTGTCGGGTGTTAGCTGTGAACTTGATTGAATTACTTTGCCTCCCCTATAACATAGGAACAGTGGCATCCACATTGCAGAGCTAATGTGAAGATAAAATTGGAAACTATATCAAAGCTTCTGGTACTTATCATGGTTTTTTTTTTTTTTTTTAATTTTTTAATGTTTATTTTTTAGTATTTGGCGGACACACCATCTTTGTATGTGGTGCTGAGGATGGAACCCGGGCCACACGCATGCCAGGCGAGCGCACTACCGCTTGAGCCACATCCCCAGCCCTATCATGTTTCTTGATGTAAGGGCTGAAGTAAAAAAGAAGACTTCAAAGAAGAGGTGAGATTTGGTATTAAAGGATGGAGAGGGTGAGATTCACACAAAGGGAAAAATGAATTACTCTAGAATGTTCTAGCAGAAAGTGACTTTGTCTTGGTTGCTGCTGTACTCCTGGCATGTGGAACATGGTCCAAAGGGAGCAGCCATTCAGCAAACATTTGTTGAAAGAATGACAGCCACATTATGAGGTGGGAATGAGGAGAAAGATGGGGTGGTGCGGCTGAGAGGTGGACCAGGGCCACTTTTCGGCTCCTGGAAGCAGGTTTCTCCCAGGCTGGGCCTGGGGCCTGGTCTACTAGGACAGCAGGGCCGTGAAGGCTCAGGATGGTACTGGTTGTGTGGAACCTCCAGAGCATGAGGTGCCCAGCAGCTCTTCCTAGGAGTCAGAGAGGGAGGTCCTCAGAGACCCCAAGTCTGCCACCAGGACCCAGATCCATTACCTCCCCAGCCAAGCCCAGGACGCAGACCTGCAGTCAGCAGGTGGTAACTTTTGATGGTCTCTGAACACGTAGAGTCTGCCATCTTATCACCTCTTCTTCACAGATAATTCCTAACCCAACAACTTGATACTCACTGATTAGAGTTAGTAGGTTTCCCATCTTATATCTTTCTCTTTTAAATCTTTTCAGGCTCATTTGTGGATTTTTCTTTTTTTTTTTTTTTTAGATGAGGGTTTCACCATATTGCCCAGGCTGGTCTTAATCTTCTAGGCTCAAGTGATCCTCCTGCTTCAGCCTCCCCAGTAGCTGAGATTATAGGCATAAATGTTACACTGCACCAGACTCTCATTTGTGATTTTTTTTCCCTTTGGTAGTACTAAGGACTGAAGCCAGGGATACTCTACCACTGAGCTACATCCTCATTCCTTTTTATTTTTTATCTTGACATAGGGTATTGCTAAGTTGCTGAGGCTGGCCTTGAACTTCTGATCCTCCTGTCTCAGCCTCCTGAGGTTTGCACCACCATGCCCAACTAGAAAATGTTAATCTTTGAGGAGAAAAAAAAAGCCTATGAAAATGAAATAACATTCTATGCCTCCTAATGAAAAACATACTTAGGAAGCAATGTTAGCGATGACCTTGGTTCTGGAGAAATTGGAACAGAACAGGCACACACAAGGGCTGCAGGAGTGCTAAGGGGTACAGCCCTTTTGAAAGCCAATATGTCCATGTGTAACAAGAGTCAAGAAACAATTTGTTCTTTGTCTCTTTGCATTTTGTTCTTTCATCTTACTTGATGTAATGCTATTATTTCTTACTGCCTTTTCCTGTTTATGGCTAAACATAAATTGTTCTATAAAATAAAAAAGATAAATAAAGAGTGTTCCCTGACCAGACTTCACCTTCTAGTATGAGAGGCAAGGTTTTAGACACAGCCTAGAAAAGAATAAAAGCGGTGAAGGATCCGTGGTGTTATTTGGATGATGATCTTGATGGAGGGGTTGAATGAATGCTGAGGGGGAAAATGCTGAGAAGTGACCAGAGCGGGGTCAGGTGGCCAGGCAGGATGCCAGGTACATGTGAAATTGTCCTGGGAGCAAAGAAGCCCACAGAAAGCTCTTAGGACATTTTTTTCCACTTGAATCCTCCTCATCCATAGGCTTGAAGAGCTATATATTTATGATAAAAATTTAAAAGATACCATTAAAATGTTTTACATTTAAAAATATAGTTGGCCCTCCATATCTGTGGGTTCAGTACCCATGGATTCTGCCAACTTCAGATTGAAAACATTCAAGGGGGGGAAATGTGCCTTCACTGAACATGTACAGTTTTTTTTTTTTAATTACTCCCTAAACAGCACAGTATAGCAACTGTTTACATTGTTATTTCATATTGTAAGTTTTTCTGGAAATGATTTAAAGTATCTGGGAGGGTGTGTGTAGGTTGTATGCAAAAGTTATACCATTTTGTAAGAAGGACTTGAATATTCACAGATTTTGATATCTATGTGGATCCTGGAACCAGTCCCCCATTGTTATTGTTTGAACGGGAGGTGTCCCCCCAAAAGTTCCTGTGTTCATGCAGAAATATTCAGAGGTGAAATGATTAGATTGTGAGAGCTGTGACCTAATCAGTCCGTCATAGTTTGAATGGACGGACTGGGTGGTAACTGTAGGCAGGTAGGGCAGCTGAAGGAGGTGGGTGACAGGGAGTGTGCCCTGGAAGGGCTCCTCTGCCCTGTGTGGGAGAGGTCCTTCCTGGCCACCACGAGGTGACCAGCTTTCCTCCACCACTCCCTTTGGCCATGATGTGCTGCCTCATCTTGGGCCCAGAGCAATGCAGCCAGCCAGCTGTGGACTGAGACCTCTGAAACTGGGAACCCCAAATTATCTTTTCGTCCTCTAAGTTATTCTGGTCCAGTATTTTGGTCCCAGTGACACAAAGCTGACTAACACACCCATGGACACCAAGCGATGACTGCATGGTTCTTTATAGTTTCTTCCTTTCCTTGGCCGTAAATCAGTATCAGCATGACCATACGATAAAGATTAGGCGAATCGTTCTGATAGGTCATTTCTGCAAAGTTCCATGCATTCGCTTCGAGTGCCCGCTTTCAACTCTTGCAACAATTTTGTAAGCACTCGGTTCTCTGCATTAAATTTCCTGAAGCTAGAAATAGCTAGAGTGGCTTATTTCCTGCACAGACCCTGGCTGAAGAATGGGTTGGAGGGCTCATGCCAAAGGGAGCTGCTTCAGAGATTCCATGGGACAAATACGTCATGCCAGCAAGGGAGGCGAGAGCTGCTGATTGCTGTGGAATTTCCCTCTCATATAACCAGATCCTGCCCTCATCAATTAAGCCCATTTATTCCTTTACTACCCTCTGAGGAGAGCTAGACATCAAGGAAGTTAATATCTGTTAGACAACTGCATTGTGTCTGGGGTATGGTGGTGGGACCCCTTCTTACTACGGAAGCTGTTATCACAACACTGGGCCACATCTTCCATCTACACAAGATTTGCTTCCAAGGGGAAAGTACCTAGGAAGCCAAAAGGCTCCCACCTGTCCCTTGAAGCTATTTCCCTTTGGCTGACACTGTGCAGCAAAATGTATTAATACTCATGATGGGCGATCAGCCTTCAATAAATAATGCCGCTTGTTCTAATGTACCTGGCATGAAATATTCAGAGGTATTAATGCATTTCGGTTTAAATCGTCACCAGAGCTCTTGTCCAAATTGGTGGTGAGCTTAGGTTCTATTACCCTTTCTGTGTGTGAGTATACATATTAGATGTGGAGTGCGGCTCGAAGTTCCAGGAAGAGGCACCAGGAGATTGATCCTATGCAAAAAGTGGGGAGCTATGCAGTGCATGAATATATGATGTGGGTGTATCCAGAGTCTTCTCCTGGGGCTAAGGGCTCTTGGGTTCTGTCTCAAGTCTGGTACTGGCTACCTTGAAGGACTCAGTGCTCATCTGGTCACGGGAAGCCAGATCTAGGCATTGTCAGGTGTCTTTCCTAGTCCTTGATTGTAAGCACTTAAAATGCTTCCAGTCTTGGGAGGCCACAGAAAGGGACATGGCATAGTGATCGTATAGGTTGGGAGGAAGACTCAAATTACCAAGCACCGGGGCCTCTGCAGGAAACTTCAGACAGCTGGAGAGCTGAGATGGCTGGGCTCAGATCTCCTGATGATAGAGAGATGGTTGACATGCCTATAAATCTTGTCTGGGGAGCTGTGGTCCTGATTGACAGGTGGTGTATGTGGGAAGCATCTGAAGGGTGAGCTGGCAGGAGTGGGGGAATGTGTGCCCATTGGGACAGGAGTACTTCCTACTGCCTTTTCCCATCTTCTGTTAATATTTAGGGCATTGACTCAGAGGAGAAATGCTGGTGTGGGGAGCTCTCCTGACAAAGAATTGCCTAGAATCTCTTATCTCCAAGTCCCCACGCCCTTTCCATATCTCTGCTGCTTCCCATCCTGCTCTGCCCCAGATGAAGTCCATTAACAACCTCACCCAAGGGGATTTGAAAGAAAGGTCACAATTTAATTCCACTAAGGCCTCGCAGCCTCCTCCCCAGCCCTGAGCAGGAAGCATCAGAGAAGGGCTCAGCTCTCCGAGTCTCAGCTGAAATATTTTCCTTCCCTCTTCGTAGGGAATGCTGACCTCCCCTCATTCCTGCGCCTCTTCCCACCCTTCCATCAGCTTAGATCACTCAAGTGCTCCGCTCTGGGTCTCTGCCAGTTCACAGCAGCTCCGTCTTCATCTCAGAGCTGGTGATGGATCTGCTTTCCCCAGCATGGCAGCTCCGCTTCCCCTAGTGTCCACTGTACTCAGCCACTTGGGAGCTCTCAGAGGCTAGGAGGTCAATGTGGCAGAAAGTGCCAGAACTTGGGCTTGGCCTTAGGCAGAATGTGCACACCTCAGTATGTGTGCCAGGTCTTCAACGACTGTCCCTCTGCTTTGAGCCCATCTTTCTACACAGGGCCTAGTGATGGCTGAGGCAACAACTTGGAAAGCCACGGCTCTGCTTGGTGTCCTGTTAGGTTCTGCCAGCAGGGGTCACCAGAGGGCGGCTGGAAGGCCTGGGGGATCCCCTTTTCCTCCTGATCCTTTATCCAGCCTACCTCCTTCCCCTTTCTCTTCTCTCTCTTCCCCTTCTCCCCCTCCTCCCCATAGGGGCTGGACCCAGGGCCTCACCCATGCTGGACAAGTGAGCTTTTATTGTCCTGCGGGGAATGCCCTCTACCAATGAGCTGCACCTGCAGCCCAGAATTTTTTTTAATTCTGAGACAGGGTCTTGCTAAGTTGCCCAGCCTGGCCTCAAGCTTGCAATCCTCTTGCCCCAGCCTCCCGAGTTGCTGGGATTATGGGTGGGCATCCCAGTTGCTCAGCATCACTTCTTCACAGGACAGAGGCAGGTCTGTCTAGTAGCAGCAGTTGGTTTTAATTTGCAACGGCTCCTCCTCTGTTCAACTGCTTCCTCTTTTTTTTTTTTCCCTTTTTCTTTGAGGTACTGGGGATTGAACCAGGGTCCCTCACATGCTGGACAAGTGCTCCACCACTGAGCTACATCTCCTGCCCCCTTCTGTTCAGCTTCTAGATGGATGTTGTTGTGTACCTGGGCCCACACTTAGTCCTGCATGTCTGTTGCTTTTCCATGTACCTATTCTCCATAAATTATTTCAATCAGTTGATGGATTTGTGTATCATATAGTCCCATAGTTCTCAAATCTATACCTCTAGTGCTGACCCCTTCCCTATACTTTGTATTGAAAGTGTTAGGGCCCCGCACGACGTTGCATATCTCTAATCCCAGCAACTCAGGAGGCTGAGGCAGGAGGGTCACAAGTTCAAGGCCAGCCTCAACAACCTAACAAGGCCACAAGCAATTTAGCAAGACCCTGTCTCAAAATAAAAAAGCAAAAAGGCCTAGGGAGCGGCTCAGTGGTAAAGTGCCCCTGGGTTAAATCTCCAGGACCAAAAGAAAAAAGAAAGAAAGAGAGAGAGAAAAGAAAGTGTTAGACATTTGGGTCTACAATAGGCATCTTCGACTTAACAGGGCCAAATGTGATTTTATATTTCTCCTCTTTCAAACCGGCTTCTCCTTTTGTTATCTTCATCTTAACAAATGCTGCCCCCCCTCTATCCAGATGTTCAAGCCCAAAATCCCTGGGTCAGCCTAGATTTGTTTTCTCCTCGCAGACCCTCCCCCTTCCAGTCCATCAGCAAGTCTAACCTGACTTTCCACTGTTTTCTGTGCTTCAGCCACTGGTTGTTTTGACCATCAGCTCAGTGAGGCGGGGGAAGAATCAGGAAAGCTCCTTAAGTAAGCCTTCTAAAATACTCAGGTACCAAAGTCAGACACAGGGACTTTTCTCCCTAAACAAAAGTAAACTTGGGATAAAAAAAAAAAAAAAAAATCGGGTGGGGGTGAAGTGGTGGGCCTGGGTGGGGGAAATAGAAGAGAGCTAAAAATAGAAACTTGTCTTTTTTGATGACTCCCGGGTCTTGGAGAAGATGTGTCCCGCACCATCACTTCCTGTACCTGATGGAGACTGTGCGAGGCGGTAACCACCCATAATGACTTCACCGGGTGCAGGTGGGAGCCCAGACAACTCCAGGTAACGGCTTTACTTCCCCTTTTCTTCTGAGCCACTTAGCTCCCTGCATGAACTGAAAGGCCCTTATTAACACAAGTGCATTTGCTAATTAGGTTTGTCCTGTCTTCATCAAACACCGGTAAGCCTCCTGTTTGTGCATCCAGGAAAGAGAAGGAGCTAGAGTCCTGGGTTCTCTTCCGAAATGAGTCTTTGGGATGAAGAGAGGGCAAGAGGATCCTCCCCCCTCATGCTTCTAGGTTGAGCTGAGTGAAAGGGGACGCAGGAGGCAAAGGCAGAAGGCAGGTCCCCACTGGGCTCATGGGAAGAGACCTGTTTTCCATTCATGCCATCCACAAGCCAAGTCTCAATCTTCTTATCTGAAAATTGGGGCTTACAACCAAAAAGCTATCAGAGCTAAAAGGGAGCTCAGATTTTGATGCTCTTTATTCTAAGAAAAAAAGAGAAGAGAAGGTGATGGAGGCCCAGGGAGAGGATGAAACTTGCCCAAGATCATTCAATTGAGTTGTGCCAGATCCACACTCGAAATCACCCAGGTCTTTTTTAGTTATTCTGTGATTCTCGATATTCCCCACAGATTATCTCACAGAGACCAAAAGTTGGAACAGGGAAGAAAAAGTGTGTGAAAAGTGAACAACGCTTCCCAAGGCCAGGTGAGGGCCTTCCCTTCTGGGCTGTGCAGTCCTGAGGTCCTGGGCCCCAGGCAGGGGAGCGTGGCCAGGCTGTTTAGCTTTCCGACTCCACCACCCGCCCTGGGGAGGCGGGAGGAGGCCTGTGAAGTGCTGGTCCAGGGCTGTGAAGGCCGGCTCTGTGCTCACCTAAGGCCCATCTCCCTACATCACCCGCTGTGGAGGCTTGGGGTAGCTCTGAGTCCCGCCAGGCAGGAGCCTTGGTCAGCACGGGAGCTGCCTCTCCGTTTGCTTTCTGAATTATTTAGCCCTCCGATCCCCCATCCCACCCCAAGGTATTTTACAATGGTAAGTCTTCAGACAGGCCTGGACCTTGGCCTGGGAGACCTTTGCTCCTGGGCCCTGTCAGACATCTTGGAGAAGGTGCATCTCCAAGGTGATTGATTTTCCTCTTGGCTGTGCCCTGAGGTAATTGACTTTGACTGAGTCCTAATTAGGTAATAGCCCCAGCCCTTAGCCCATCTGGGGACTCTGTCCTGGCTCTGGGTTCTTGCATTCATCCTTGCTGAGCATTTGCTGAATATTTAATGTCCTTTATTCAGCTAGTCGATGGCAGTCTTGGGCTTCCTGGAAGGCTCCCCAGGAGGTCACTTTGTCCCTTCCCCTGCTCCCAGGTTGGAGCCCAGGGTAGACAGAAGCAGCCCCTTAGCTGCACGGTAGCTCACCCTTGCCCTCAGGGAATTAAGGCCCAGAGATTTAACACTTGGGTTGTCTTCAGCAGACGGAGATCATTTTGTGTGAACCACCTAGAAGCTGCTGGTGATGACAGATGCCCCAAGGAACAACCCAGGGAGAGACTAGGGGAAGTATTATGGGATGGATGGGAGGGCGTCAGGTGAGGGTGTCCTTGGGTGTCAGGATGAAGTACTCTGCTGTATGAGGCTCAGGAGGGACAGTGCAGATGAGACTAAGAAAATTCCGTCTGCTGCTTTTCATTTATACACCTGTCTGGGGGTCCTGCAGCCAGGACAAGACAATAGCATGGTTCTCCTTTCTGCTGTCTGCATTGCCTGCAGAAAGTGCAGGCTGGCTCCTAGAAAGGAGTACTCTCTTCCTCAACCTCTTCACCCTCCTCACCCATTTTGCTCATCTGAGCTTGGATTTTTTATGAGTTCATTTTCTGTTACTATGATGAAATACCTGAGGCTGAGTACTTCATAAAGAAAAGAGGTTTATTTAGCTCACAGTTTTGGAGATTGAAAGTCCAAGATTGGGTGGCTCCATCTTTATTTGGCCTCTGGTGGAAGTTCCTCCTGACAACATTAACATGGTGGTAGTGTATAACAGAGAGAGAGAGATCACATGGCAGAAAGTTGGAGAGAGTGGGGAGGAGCCAGGCTTTCTCTTTGATAATAGCCTTCTTATGGTCCTAAGAGAACTACTTTAATCCCCTCTGAGGGCAGCTCCGCCAATGACCCACAGCTTCCCACTAGGCCTCACCCCTAAAGGTCCCACCATCTCTTAACACGCCACCCTGGAGACCATTCAACCTTTAGAGGCACATCCACAGCACAGCATAGCCCTTAGCTCCACCCCTGCTGCAGCCCCCAGGCTGTCTCTATGAAATAATGGCCACCCTCAGTGGGCCACTGCCACTGCTGCCCGCCATGTGCCCCTCCTTCCTTTCCCATCAGACCTGGAGGTGACACTACAGGGGTGGCAGGTGCCTCCATCTGATTCATTATCTCTACTGAGCCTGGATGTTCTTCCACAGGTCTGACTTGAATCTCTCTTGGTGCAGCTTAAATCTGCACCTTCGACAAGCTGGATTTTAAAGGTGCCTCACATGGAAATGGAACTTCCTTTCTTTTCTCTGAGATTCAGAGAGATTAAATGACTTGCCCAAGCTCACGGGGCTGTGTCACAGCTGGTGCCCTGAGACCCAGGCCCTCTCATTCCCAACAGAGCCCACCACCCCTCCCAGAAGGAGACCAGGCCCGCACACTGCCCCGGGGCACCCTTCTCCATTCGTCTGTCGGTCCTCAGCCACTCACAAAGTCGGATGCAGCAGCCAGAGCGGGAGAGGGTCCTGGGTGCTGTTCTCCCGCCAGTGGATTCTGCTGACCTCCACAGGCCTAGCTGCAAGTCAAGAGGGTGGCCTCCACCTCTTGGGGCTGCAGAAGATGGGGGGGGGATGACTCTGAAACTCCACTTGGCCACTGGACCCCATCCCAGCTCTACAGTAACCAGTGTGCTTGGCCAGGAAACTGGTGCAGATGGGACTGGACCCCGGGATGGACTTCTTGCCCAGGACTCAGCCCTACAGACAACTGAGCAGTCCCACGCCCACCTGCCCAGACTCGGACCTTATGCCCAGAACTAAAGGAGCACTCCTTCCTGCTCCCCAACTTCACAGGAGCCCTTCCACGGCCCCTCCTGGGCCTGCTGAACTTGACCTGCCTTCAGACCTCAGACCTCGGCTCAGAGGCCACCGTCTCTGACCCTCCCCTGGCCTCTCTGAGCAGACAGGACAACCAGCCCTACACTCCTCTTCCTCAGCCTGCATCCTGTGCCAGCCCTTTGGGGTACTCCCCAGGGGGTCAATGTCTCCCCTATTGCCTGTCGCCTCCAGCTGGGGAGGGGACAGTGGTGCTCATGGCTGTACCTCCTCAATAAGGCCCAGGGTCCTTCAAGTAGGAGTTCTGTGTTTGTTGAATGGATAAATAATCCCCAGAGTCCTGGAGGAAGAGTAGGCAGTGTCTTTAATGCGCTGTGACCTTGTCCTCAGTAAAGCCTGAGGCCCAGGAGTCACTGAGGAGCCTCTGCCTCTGTGTGGTCCTGCGTGTGCCTGGTGCGGGTGGGCAGGGGAGGTGGCCAGGATGGCCAGGCAGGGTCAGGTACCTGGCATGACAGGACAGTGCCATCTAGCTGCGGCTGGAGCCAGAGCAACAACAGAGGCCCAGAGCAGGATTGGTCAACGGGAAGTCATCCTGGGAGTCCATGGGCACCGGCTAATTCCTTGGCAAACCAGCAGCTTTTCCTGCTATACAGGGGGTGACACAATCTCAGCTTATTGGTCCCCAGCTCGGGACCCAGCCTATCATAAGAGGCACCCAGGGTCAAGCTGGAGATGCCCTCGGAAAAGCCCCAGGTGGGACCCCAACAGTAACCAGGCTGCTTACAGGGGCAGGTGTCCTACTGTACACTGATGGCTCCATCCTCCAGCGTGCAGGGCAGAACTTTGACTGTGGGACAAGTGTGTGTCCCCAGAACTGCTGAGGCTGCTGGCAGCCAGGGTCCTGCTCACTTCCTCACTCCAGTCCTGGTGCATCCTGAGGGCAGTGGCAGCGACTGTAGGTAGCACCCTGCACTCCCCACAGCCTGGCATGGGCCTGGCACCTGCACAGAGCCCTGCTCTGTGGCTCTGCCTGGTAGAAGCTGAGCAGCATGAGAAGGGCCTCCAGGTGTCAGAGCTGCCTGGACTCTAAGAGAGCGACTGCACCAGGGGAGGACGAGCCCCTCTAGCTCTCCAGCCGGGGCCCCGCAGCAGGGTCAGCTGCTAACCAGGGACTGCTGGGTTGGGAGGGAGGCTGGCCAAGATGACATCGAAGGTGCCCTTAACTTCATAACTCTGTGATACATAAATTGCTTATGTGTGTCCCTTCCATAGCATGTTAACACAGCTCAATTTAAATCTTCTTCCCAAGCTGAGATCCTTCAGAAGCCAACTCTGAGATGGAGATGAGCCTTCAGGACCATAGGGAGCATCATCGGGCATCAGATGGTCACAACTGGGCGGGGGGAGAAGCTGAGCTGTACTGCAGTCTAAACCACAGCCTCAGACCACCATGCAGGGGGCTCAGGAGCTGGGATGACCCTTGGTTTCTTGAATCGGGGTTAGGGAGACTGGCCTTTAAACTCCCATGTTGATTTGTCGGAAGGTACAGGCTGGCCTGGGAAGGGATGTGGCCCAGGGCTGTCCTGGAAGGCTGGGGAATGTGTTCTGCATTCACGGAGGGGTCTGGGCCAGAGTGCATCATGGGACCCCTACCATCCTCCTGGGGGTAACGTCTTAGGCAACAGTGAGCCAGCAAGGAAGGTCTTCTGGGGCAGTAGACCCGGTCCTGGGTTTCCAAATCTCTGCACTTGGGCAGCTCCCTAAGGGGTGATGCCCAGAGCCCTAGAGGGAGTGGTCTGTACCCTTCACCTTCATCTTCTCTTCTTCCTCTGAGAGCGGGTCAAGGGGTAGAGCAGGAGATTACCCAGGGACCAGAGATCCTCACTCTGATTGCCAACAATTGGATCTGAGAAAAACCAACTCATTCCTATTCCCACCACGCAGGGACCCTAATTAAACTTCAAACTTGTGTTTCCTTTTTTCTTTTCAAAATTTCCATGGTAGGTAATTAACTTCCTTTCTGTGGGTAAGCCGTTCATTAATGCTCTGTTAATGACGATGGAGATCAGAGCGCGGCGAATTCACTTTGAGTTTCTTTCTTTCATTTCCTTCCATTTTTTCAAAGATCTGGCCTCACTGGGGAAATAAAGGGAAGACGTCTCAGTGAGCAAACGCTACGTGCAACAGGCTTCTCTGTTAGGACTCTCTTGAAGTCCTCACAGCGTGGAAGCCTTACCCCTGGGAGGGCACAGTGGTTTTGGTGGACCAACAGGAGCAGCCAGGTGCAAAAGGGCACCTCTCCTGATGAGCCTTTCTTGGGGGGGGGGGTGTCAGCTGATCCTTCCCCAGGAACAAATGCTGAGATGGGCTGGCAGCCAGGGGCGAGGTCCCTCCCACTGCCAGCCCGCACCCACCACCCCTCAGCCTGTCTCCTCTCCCAGGTCCACCCACCACCAACTTCTGCACCACCACACGTGATCAACAGGATTTTGTACAAGTGCTGTGGGAGAGTGTAACTACTATAGAAAACAATTGCACATTATCTTCATAAAAGGGAGGTTTGCATACTCTGGGATCCAGTGTCTATACTTAGGTAAATAGAGAAACTTAGACACATGCAGGAGAAACGCACCAAAGGTACTGATCACTGTTCAGTGGAAACCACCCACACGTTCGTGGACCGAAGAGCAATGACTAAACACTGATGAGACCCAGCTGTAAGAATGGCAGGAAGCAACTACCCGCTCCAGAGTGGGGGAATCAGAAAGGAAGAGTTTAATAGGAGCTTGGGGCTTGAGGAGGGCCTTCAGGAAGAGGCTTGGACCTCTGAGAAGGGGGCCTCTCTCAACTAGATCCAGCCAGCCGTTTCTATAGAGATGAAAAAAAAATGAAACAAACATTCTTCAGACATATGTACCTATGTGGCAAAACTTCAAAAAGTAAGGAAATCATAAACACAAAATTGAAGATGGCATTGAAGATGATTAACCCTTTTGTGGAGAGGCAGAGAGATGGACAGAAGATTTAAGCTAAGTGATGTTTAAATTCTTGTGTGAATAATAAGTTCATAGGTTGGTCATATTTTATTTTATAACTAACATTTAAAAATAAGCTTTGTGGGACTGGGGTTGTGGCTCAGCAGTAGAGTACTTGCCTAGTATGTGTGAGGCACTGAGTTTGATCCTCAGCAACCCATAAAAATAAAATAAAGGTGATTGTGTCCACCTACAACTAAAAAAAATATTTTTTAAAAAAATACGCTTTGTGATAGCTCGCCTGTCAGGAAGACCCCAGTGGACCCTGCCTCCTGGAATTCGTCTTCCCTCTCACATCCTACCAGGGTTTGGCCGGTACAATCCACAGAATATAGCAGAGTGATGGTGCTGGGGCTGTAGCTACTGAGCTACAGCTCAGAGTGCTTTGCCTAGCATGGGTGAGGCACGGGGTTGGATCCTTGGCACCACATAGAAATAAACAATAAAGACATTCTGTCCTTTTACCACTACAAAGAAAAAAAAAAGAAGTGATGGCGTATCTCCTCCAAGGTTAGGTTTAAAAGACACCTTCTATTTTGGTCCCTTGTATCTTTATGGGGAGGCCCCAGTGGCAAGGAACTCAGGGCTCCTGCCCAAGGATGATAACTGTAGTCCTGGCCAACACCCCCAGACTTCATGAGACCCTCACTGCAGCTGCTCTCAGGTGCTGAGGAATCCCTGCAGCCGTGGTCAGGGCTGCCCTGGGAGGTGGCTCGTGTTGTGGTTGATTATATGCTGTGATCTGTGCATTGAGGGTGGGAGTGGATGTGAGGGACCTGGAAAAGTCTCTTACAGTCGTGCATGACGGGAGATTCCCCATGGCCTGCTGAGCCTGGATTCCTGGATTCCATCTCACCATGGAAACTAGGTGAGATGATAGAGGTTGGCTCGTTTATGCTGCTACGTTTGGGGGGATAACTTGTTGTGTCATTAATATGTAAACTTTGAAATGCATAGAATGTTGAATTTTAAAAATATGAGGAAATATTCAGATATAATAGAAGGAAGGGAATCTAGGTCGGAGGCAGGCCAGTGGGAAGTAATAGGGAGGAGCCCTGATACAAGGTGGGAAGCAGCTCTCTGGGTTCTGGAGGAGAAGCCAGGGAACTGGGGTCCTGGGGCAAAGCTGCAGGGCTGCTCGCGGCCACACGAGGGCGCCCTCACACTGCCACATCTGGGCTGGGGGTAGCCAAATGAAATGAAGGAGAGAGGGTGGGACAGTCCTGTGTGCCCAGGGACAGGCCCCTCTCCCCAGGCTTCTTGAAGAATGTCAGTGTGATGTTCCTCTGAGCACTGGAAACAGCTGGCTTTTAGTGCTGAGGAATTTGTGCAGCAGTGGTCAGGGATGCCTGCCCTGGGGAGTGGTTTGTGTTGTGGTTGATTATGTGCTGTGATCTGTGCACTGAGGGTGGGAGTGGGTGTGAGGGACCTGGATGCATGACGGGAGATTCCCCATGGCCTGCCGAGCCTTGCTGCTCAGGGGAGGAGAGAGGACCAGGACAGAGAAATTGTTAGCAGCTTTCTTGACCCTTCTCCCCTCCCCACCCTCAGCTTCTACCAGTGGAGCTTCTACAGCTTTCCAGCCAGAAAAAAACTTTCCCATACCATTAAGTAAGACTGAGAGAAGCCTCCTGGATTCTGGTGCACTGTAGGTGCTTCATAGTTGAGGAACTGAACTGTAGGAAGGCCTTAGGTTGATGAGAGGTGAGGGGGCTCAGAACAAAATACCCCGAAGTGCACCTCAGCAGGCTGGGTACTTTACTCTGAAGGACATTGGCAGGGTCTTAGAAGGTCTGTCTCTGACCTTCTTCTGACCTTGTCTTCTCATTTCTCCTTCTCCCCCGAAGCTCTTCCCAGGAACCAGAATTCCTCTTCCCCAGGGCAGGTCATAGAAACCAGAACCCCTTCCTCCAAAGCAAGCCATAAAAATCTATAAACATTTCTCTTTCTTCTCACTTTTCCCTTGAAGACCTCATTCCAGAGGATCCTGCCCTGTCCCTGGGAGGGTGGGGGATACGACACAGAGAGGCTAAGAAGAATCTGAGCAGACAGGCCTCACTGGTCCCCCTCAGTCTGCTCCCTAACCCTAACCTAACTTGCCACCACCTTTCCACATGGCTGTCTACTCTTCACCAAACCTAAGCATAAAAACAGTTCCCCATGGCTGGGGTTGTGGCTCAGTGGTAGAGCACTTGCCTAGCACGTGTGAGGCACTGGGTTTGATCCTCAGCACCACATTTAAAAAAATAATAATAATAAAGTTATAAAAAAAGAAAAAGAATTTAAAAACGAAACAAAAAACAGTTTTCCCTGGGTCTCCGGGTCTTCATTTCTGCGGGCACCAGGGGCTGCTGCAAAACTGTGATTAAATTTGTTTTGCTTTTCTCTTGCTAACTAACTTGTCTTTGTACAGGAGTGTCAGTCATGACCCTTCTGATAGTGAAGGAAAGATGTCCCACTTTCCTGCCCCTACAGAAGGAAGGACTTTCTATGAGCTCTGCCCAGGGGCAGGAAGCCTGTGGAAGGGCAGAACCTGTGTGTTCCATGTTGGATCTCCCCAGGGCCAGCACAGTGCTGGCACACAGCAGGCACGTGACAATGACAGATATGAACCATAACCCACACTTACTCAGCACCTGCTCTTGTGCCAGGAACTGTCCAGGGCGCCCTCCAGGCAGAACCCTTGCTGGCTGAGGAGCATCCAGGATCCACCGCCACCTATTTCCTGTCCTTCAGAGGCAGAAAGCTAAGTCGGGTGCGGTGGCACATGCCTGTAATCCCAGCCACTGGGGAGGCCAAGGCAGGAGGATCGAAAGTTCAAACCCAGCCTCAGCAACTCAGCGAGGCCCTGTCTCCAAAAAAATATAGGAAAGGGCTGGGGGTGTGGCTCAGTGGTGAAGCACCCCTGCGCTCAATCCCTGGTGCCAAAAAAGAAGAAAAGAGAGAAAGCTAAACACGGCCTTTCCTAGATCTGGTCCTTCCCGAGGGACAGTGCAGACAGGATCCACCATTTAGACCCTCACATGAGACTGGGGAGGTGAAGGAGGCCGCCTTCCTGCTTGGGCTGCCCCTGGCAAGCTGGCCATGCAGTTGCACCTTTTTTCCTGCAGCAGCAGCTGGTGTCCAGTCACCACCCTGGGCGCCAGGGGACAGCTGGCAGAAGCAGTGAGGCCTGCCTTCTCCCTGGCCCACAGCCGTTGGTGCAGCCTTAGGCACCCGCCTGCCTTTCCTGCTCACACCCAGCAGCAGACCCTCTAGAGACTCAGCGCCCCGCCCCCCCATGGCCACACAGGCATCCCCCGTGCCCCCAATCCTGGGTCCAATCACTTTCTATTCAAGACACCTCTGGTGGCTGCTGTGTCCTGCATGGAACTCTGCCACACAATCATGACTGTCGTCGTTTTGCCAATGAGGAAACTGAGGCACAGAGGCGCATAGCCAGTGAGTGGCAGAGCCAGGCTTTGGATCCAGGTCATTCTGAGCCCCACGTCTACTTTGTCTGTTCACTACCTCAGGGGACATGTGACACTGGTGCCTGGGGAAGGAGGTGGCTCAGAGAGCTGGGGGACAGGGGCTGGGCTGCCTTCTGTCCTGAGGCAGGTGACCAAGGAGCCTGTCCCCTTCTTGAGCAGCACAGCAGCACAGCCTCCTGGGGAAGGGACAGGGGCTGTGTTGTCCCTAGATGGGCTGAGCAGGGCAGGGAGGCTCCCTGGGAGAGCCAGGCTGACTGGGCACTGCTTCCCTTGGAGAAACACTTCAGTGGTCACTGGAAAAGCCTAAGAGATGAGGGGTGGGGGGCGGTTCAGCAGGCCCATGGGTCAGGAGGGCACCGTGGGTGACACAGCTCGGTCTCTTCCGTATCCCAGGGTTGAACGGAACCCAGAAGCCTGACAGGCACTGTATAGCAGCCCAAGTGGGGGGTGTGCAGGAAGCGTCTCAGTCCTCTGGCCTGCAAAGCTCGCTCTCCTTCTAGGCGGCTAAATGCGGGTGGAGTGGCAGGGCCCTGCTAAGTGGTGAGAAGAGAAAATCAAATTTGCTGGCTGATGCTTTAGATGCTCATGTGCTCCCAACCTCAAGCTGACCACATTGAGGGCACTGAGCAAGGCCACCAGGCGAGCTGGTTTCCACCTGCTGGTCAGACCCGTCTCTGGAGTTCGCAGTCCTTTATCTTAAACGTTCAACAAACATGGGTGCCACCCCATACCGCACCCGTGGCTGCCTGCCACCGATAAAATAATCATTCTCTAGAGTCCCCATCTCAGAGAGAGTACATTCCAGGATAGAACACATTTCCCTGTTTCCTTGATGACTAGTTCCCTTCCCACTATCCCAAGCAAATGAATCCATTTCCCCCCTCAATCACTATAGACCCACTCCTCTAGCCTCGATGGCCCCTTTGAGCATCAGTGCCATAATTCTGGGAGGTTTCAGCTCAGAGAATGCAGACATTCAGAGCGACTCTAGGAGAGAGTTCTGTTATCATCCCCATTTTGCAGATGTAGAAACTGAGGCTTAGAGAAGTTTTTTTTTTAAAAAAAAAAAACAACTTTCCCTGGCACTCAGGGCTGCACTTTAAGTCAAGATTCATTCTCTGAATACCTAATATACTCTAGTCACAGGAGACAGAAGAATCCAAAAGGGCCATTGAGGGGCTGGGGGTGTAGCTCGGGGGTGGTGAGCATGCTCTGTGTGTTTCCAGCCCCCGCAACGCGTTGTTCTTCACTGACTAGAGTTCTTTAAAGATTCCTTTGAAACCCTACTACTCTGCTGCTTCTTCATGAATGAATTAAATCAATCCTCATCATCTGCCTGGTGATGTGAGTCATCTGCTAGGTGTGAGTCAGGCTTTTAACCTTTTGATGACTATGCTATGACGGTGGATAGGAAGTGAGAACTGAGGAGGAGGGGGGTGTCATCAGGATCTTGGTGGTGGCATGAGGGCCTGTGGAAGACTGTAGCAGGGAACAAGGCCAGGCGTGGGTGGGCAGGAGAAGGGGGGTGGGGGCAGGTGCAGAGATGGAGGAGTTTAGGAACCTGCCAAAGCTTCTGGCTCAGAAAACTTAGCCTTGGGCCCAAGTCTTCCTTGGCTTGCGCTTACCATTAGCATTTGAGAAACTAGATGCTAGAATGTTCCCTGTCCCAGGACTGGGGCCATAGTTGTTACAAAATGTCTACAGAGCTTCTCATGTGAAAAACATTCAGAACTATGCTCAGAAAAGCAACCAGGCTCTTTCACTTAACAAAAAAGTGGGGCTGGGAGGGCACAGAGAAGAAAAACACAGAGATTGAAGGAAGCTTCTCTCCTCTGTGGACAGCCCACTTCCTTTCCTGATTGCTAGCTTGCCTTCTCTCTTTCTTTCTTTGGATTGAACCCAGCTGCACTTTACCACTGAGCTACACCTCCAACCTCTTTTATTTCTTGTTTTGAGACAGAGTCTTGCCAAGTTGCCCCGGCTGGCCTCCAACTTGACATCCTCCTGCCTCAGCCTCTCAAATCACTGGGTTTACAGGTGTGTGCCACTGGACCCAGCTCCCTCCTAGCTGCTCCTTCTTATTTGCAGGGAGGGTATCAGGGACTGAATTCAGAGACACTCAACCACTGAGCCACATCCCCAGCCCTATTTTGTATTTTATTAGAGACAGGGTCTCAGTGAGTTGCTTAGCATCTCGAAGTTGCTGAGGCTGGCTTTGAACTCGTGATCTTCCTGCCTCAGCCTCCCTAGCAGCTAAAATGACAGGCGTGCACCATAGAGCCCAGCTCCTCCTAGCTTCTTAATGGCTACTTCCTCCTGGGATCCAGCTAGAGCCAGCAAATGACACTCAGTTCTTGGGACAGCAAAGCATATTAGTAAAGGAAATCTACACTCCCATAGTGGGAAATCTCAAATCTGCTGGAAAGTTGTGTGAATTTGTTGAGAACAGGGAATCATTAGATTCAGGGCTGGTGATTGGCTTGGCCATTTTCACCTTTCAAAATCTCCCAGAATTCAGTCTTTTTGCTTCCAGAGCTTCCCTCCAGCACAAACTTGAGCTCTAGCCACTAAACGGGAATGTGCTCGTTTCTCATTCTCCTCACTGGAGGGGCGCCCTGCTAGTATGAGACCTCCTCCAGGAGTCAGTGCTGTGCTTTTCTATTTGCTTCTTTAAAATTTCTGATTTACAGAAAAGTTGTGAAGATAGTCCAGGGAGTTCCTTAGTCAACTTTTCACCCGGCTTTCTTTCATGCAAATCTTACATAACCGTGGTAATTTTGTCAAAACTAAGAAATTAACATTGATACGATCCTATTAATTAAACCACAGGTCAGCTTTTCCACTAATATCCTCTTTCATTTCCAGGATCCAATCTAGGACACCACATTGCATTTAGCAGGGTCATTGTGTTGGATGCTTCCACCTCCCAGGGTTTGCATAGATGAGATGAAATGGCACGTTCAAGGGCTTTGTAAACTGAAGAGTTAAGTAATCATTACCAACAGTTCTTACTTCATTGTTGCTCTGGTTAATAATGAAACTTCCAGATGCTTCCTTCCCTGCCCTGCAGGATGTGAGCAGACTAAAATGTCATTGAAACTCCTTGAAAACAATAGCTGTGAACGTGTGTAGTTAATCTTCACAGTCATATTGTGCTTATTTTATCAGTGAGAAGGTAACTGATTTGCTCAAGAAGGTACTAGACGGTTTTAGCCTCCCAAGGTTGGCTGGGCTGACTCTTCATGTGCTGGTGAATCACAGAACTTCCTGCATAGTTGCACCTATGAGGCCAATAGCTCTAGGCTCTGGGAACTTCAATTACTCACTCCTATATCTTTCCGGGCAGCGAGTCAGGCACATAGAAGATGCTCCCCGGGATAGCATCCGGATGAAATATTGATAAAGACTAACTCTGTATCTGTTTGCTAACCCACCACTCATTGCCTGTCTTCCCCTCCTAGAAGGTAAAGTCCATGCAACAGACAGGGTTGGCTGGTACTGAATCCTCACTGCCTAGAACAGTGCTTGGAACAGCACATGGTGCCAATAATATCCATTAACGAATATACAGAAACATGTGTCAGCCAACACCACTCTGTCTTTTTGTGACAGTGTATTGTTGGGTTTTTTGTTTGTTTGTTTATACTAGGGATTGAACCCAGAGGGGCTTCACCACCGAGCCACATCCCCAGCCCTTTTTATATTTTATTTAGAGACAGGGTCTCACTGATTTGCTGAGGCTGGTTTTGAACTCATGATCCTCCTGCCTCAGCCTCCTGAACTGCTGGGATTACAGGCGTGTGCTACTTACCATACCTGGCTAGTGTCTTGTTTTCTGAAGCTGAGCTCAGAAAGAGAATGCCCCAGAACAACCACAACCCTCTGGGGTGGCGGGATGCTGAACCTCTGGCTTCCTGAGTTCAACATTTACTTGCAGCTGATGCTCAGAAGAGGAACCGCAGGAATGTTGTCTCCAAGACACCTGCCTGCAGGAAGGAGCCCTGGCAGCTGGCCCAGGTGGCCTGGGGCTCTGTGCTCCACCGTGTGGTCCAGCCCCTAAAAGACCACAACTGGAAACCACTGGGCTGGAGGCCACATCACACTAAATCCCCTTTGACCAGAGTGCAGCCCTTGGAGAAGCAGAAAAAAAAAATAATAATAATAACCTGCTTGTAATCATCACCAGCTTCGTTTTCTTGGGAGACAACTGTTTCTTTCCAGAAGTCTTCTATCTCAAACCTATTCATTTTCCCTCCAATATTAGTGACAAAGTAACAATCATATTCACATTATGGAAAAATGGAATGTAGGAGAAAAGTCATCATACCAACACGAGTATGGGTGGGATTTTGTGGGTATTACCTTCCCCTTTTCACCCTGAGAGTGTATCTATGATCTAACTAGTTGTTCTGTTTTTTTTCTTATTTAACATTGTATCCTACTGATAAAATGTTTTTTTCCTTGCTGTGAGACTTCATAACCATCTACTTAAGTTCATTTCCAAACACCTAAGGATTTTTTAAAATTTATTGTTTCACTTTTCTTTTAACCTTTTTTAAAAAATTTATTTATCTTTATGTGGTGCTGAGGATCAACCCAGGGCCTCGCATGCGCTAGGCAAGCGCCCTACTGCTGAGCCACAATCCCAGCCCAGGATTTTTAAATATATTATTCGTTTCACTGTCAGATATGCCCAAAAAAGGTCACCCAAAGGGGTTGAAAGATAAAAAACTCAAGACACTTAATATCTTAAGACTTCATTGAATATTAGCATTAAAAAAACAAAGCCTAGCTAATATACAAGTGACAATTACAATAAAATTAGTAATCAGGGAAAAATATATCAAAACCATATGTCAGCCAGGCACAATGGCACAAGCCTGTAATGCCAGCAACTCGGGAGTCTGAGACAGGAGGATTGTAGGTTCAAAGGCAGCCTCAGGAACTTAGTGAGGCCCTAAGCAACTCAGTGAGACCCTGTCTCTAAATAAAATACAAAAAAGGGCTGGGATGTGGCTCAGTGGTTAAGCGCCCCTAGGTTCAATCCCTGGTACCAGAAAAACATATAAACAAACAATTATACACCTACTGGTACTAATAATAACAGAATTAGAATTTCTAATTAGAATTAGAAATTCATCTGCTGACAAGAATGCAGAACATCTAGAATTCCATACGTTACCAACTGCTTAGAAAATCACTTCAGTTTCTTGTAAAGTTAAACATAAATTTGCCATACGTCCCAGCAATCCCAATCCCAATATTTACCCAAGGGATATAAAAGCCTATATCTACACATAGATCTCTTAAATGTTTATAGAAAAATGGATAGAAAGTGGAAATCACTCAAATGTCCATCAACTGGTGAACAGATGTACAAATTATATCCATGCAAAGGAACACTACTCAGCAATAAAAAGGACTGGATTGCTGATAAATGTAACAACAAAGATGAATCACACAACATGATGCTGTGTGAGAGACACAGGAGGCTACTCTGAATTGTTTTCAGTCACACTTCTGACACCATGTTGTAAGTTTGTTCTACAGCAACAATCATTGCTCCAACTCTGCAGACATCAACTATGGGGCACTACAATTCTTTTGTTGTTGTTGTTGTTGTTTTTAATTTATTTCTTACATACATGACAATAGTAGAGTGCATTACATTCATAATTATCTATTCACAGCACAATTTTTTTGTAACTCTGTATATAAAGTATCTTCACATCAAATTAGGATATACAATCAATCAACAAATATACGAAAAAATGCCCATCATCTCTAGCAATCAGAGAAATGCAAATCAAAACTACTCTAAGATACCATCTCACCCCAGTAAGAATGGCAGCCATTATGAAGACAAACAACAACAAGTGTTGGTGAGGATGTGGGAAAAAAGGTACACTCATACACTGCTGGTGGGACTGCAAATTGGTGCAGCCAATTTGGAAAGCAGTATGGAGATTCCTTGGAAAGCTAGGAATGGAACCACCATTTGACCCAGCTATTCCTCTTCTCGGACTATACCCAAAGGACCTAAAAACAGCATACTACAGGGACACAGCCACATCAATGTTTATAGCAGCACAATTCACAATAGCTAAACTGTGGAGCCAACCTAGATGTCCTTCAGTGGGTGAATGGATAAAAAAAAATGTGGCATGTATACACAATGGGGCACTACCATTCTACTAGTGAGAGGAATTAGAGTCAGACTCCACAGATTTGAAGGTTCAGTCCCATGAGACTCCCTCACTTCAGACCATTCACAAGGCTGACCCTGTAGTTGATCGGCTGGTAATAAACTAGGTGTTTCCATGACCCCCTCTTCAAGCTTGATGATTTTCTGAAACAGCTCACGGAATTCGAGGAAACCCTTCACTTTTGCTTACTGGTTTATTATAAAGCATATGACTCAGGAACAGCCAGAAGAGATGTCCTGGACAGGTATGGGGGGCCTCCCCAGGCACACCTTCTTGGCCCCTCAGTGTGTCCCCCAAGCTAGGACTGTTGTTTAGGGATTTTTATGAAGGAGTTGGAAATCTGACCCTCTCGTCACTCCTTGGTCTTTCTGGGGCTCAGCCCCCATCCTGAAGGTTTCCACAGGTCCCAGCCACAAATCCTGTCCCTAGATGCAAAAGGCACTCTTACCACTCCAGGGATTCCAGGGGTTTTAGGAGCTGTGTGCCCGCAACTGGAGATAAAGGCCAAACATTTATTTCCTGTTATGCCACAACTACCTACTATATGATTCCATTAATTCCATTTGGGAAAAGGTGAAACTTAAGGGACAGAAATCAGGTCAATGGCTGACAGGGATTAGGGGTGAGGGGCAGGTTTGACAGCAAAAGACAGGAGCGAAGTATTGGGGGGGGGTCTTTGAAATGTTCTAAACTGGGGTCGTACTTATTTGACTAAAGATTTTTGTCAAAACTCATCAAACTGCGTCCTTAAAAAATGGAATGGTAGGGCTGGTGATGTGCTTGTCTACCATATGCAAGGCCCTGGGTTCAATTCCCCACACCCCTAGAAATGATGAGGTGTTCAGCCATATGTAAAGTATCCCTTAATCCATCTGACTTCAAATAAAAGCAATTTCCTTCCCCCATCGACTGCAAATCCTCAGACCTCAAAGGATGTGATGTTTATTTTGGACTGCTGCAAAGGATGAAATAGAGTTTCATCAATAAACACCTGGCTGTTTCCACAAAGGTATCTGCTGTCCACGTTAAGCATCACTGGGTGAACATGGTTCAGTAGAATGTTTTCCAGTATCTTTGGCCAGAAGCTCCTCTGACTATCCGTGGTTTCCGACGGGACGCTTCTCCCCAGGGCCTCTCTACTCTATGTTATTCTGTAGGGACTCCTTTGGCTTCCCCCTCTGGATCTTGCTTTTTCTGATTCTCTCTTCTTTCTCTTCTTTGGCCACAAGTCGATAATGGATGCCCATACCAATGAAGAGAAAGACACTGGCAATCATCAGGATCACACCACATGACCAGTACGTATATTTGTAGTCTCCGTATATGTCATTGAGACGACCTAAAGATGTAAAAGACAAAGTATGTGGGTACCCTTACCCTTGGGAAAGGGATACCCTTTCCCAAAGTGTAAGGATCCACTCAGAAAGAAGATGTTGATCCAGTCTTCAAAGCCCGCAAATGCCCAATCGGTATCAAAAGGAGTTGCTAAAAATAACCTTATCTTCTATTTATGTCATTTTTTTCACAGATTTTGGGTGCCCTTGCATACTCTGTTATTTTCAGAAACTTGGAAAATCATCAGTTCTTGGCAGATTCGAATTGGAGGTTACCTACAATCAATCCCCTCAGTACGTAATGTAAAAAGTGTTGCTCAGAAGAGGTCTGGGACTCACAGCTATTCCAGTTACCAGAGGCCAGTGCTCTTTCTCTAGCAGCGTTTCCAAAGACCACGACAGGCACATTCAACGGTCATCCTCATTGTATAGGACAACTGAAGTACAGAGACATAGGTAACCTGTCCAAGGTCACAAAGCTAGTAAATGAAACCGTTTGCCTTTAACCTGGGATTTCTGACTCCTGGGTCTATACCTGTAACTACTGTGCAACGGGGGAGCCCAATGTTTCAAAGGTCAAAAAATCAGGGTGGTGTATCACTTCCTTTTATCTTTAAGGCTCTGTCAAGTCTGGTAGTAAAGAGATCCATTGAACTTGGCGTTTCTAAACCTCTCGTTATGGTTACAGTTTATCAGTATCTGTAGAAATAAACTCCGGAAAGCCCTACTCTGCACTTAATAGAACCAATTCAAATGTGACCCCCATATGGCTTCCTAACTCAGGGCATCACTCATTCAGCAACTGCCACTGAGCCTCCATCACTGCCCAGACACTGGCTTCACTCAGCGCTGCAGATGAGGGTGAGCAAGGGCCTTACCACCCACAGCTGAATGGAGAAGAGATGTTGTTCAGATAATCACACAAACGTGACAAGCGCTACAGGGAGGGTTTTGGAAGTAGAAAATGGAGGACTGGAACTGGCAGGTAGGGAGAGGAAGTCTTCCTCCCTTGAGTCCACTGAGCTGAGATTGGCAGGAGGACAGAGATCCTCAGGAGTCGGGGGTAAGGAGAGGATCCAGGCGGAACAGCAAGTGCAAAGGCACGGGGGTAGGAAGAAAGAAGCATGGCATGTGAGCCGGGAAGAAGGGCTGGGCTACTGGAGCAGAGAGCAAAGAGCTGGTGCTAAGAAATGAGGCTGGAGAGACGGGTCAGGCCAGGTCAGGCCAGGCAGAGCCTTGTAAGTCACATCAGGAAATTTTATCCTCACCCTAAGAGCGGAAGAGGTGTAAGAGACTTCAGGACAGCTGGCGCAGGTACAGGAGGACCAGTTACGAGGTCACCATTAGGGTCAGCCAGAACAGGAAACAGGTGTTTAGGTAGTAGTGACGGAGAAAAATGGGCAGATTAGGGAGGTTTTGGAGGTAAAAACTGATAGGATTCGTGAAGCTCACTGAGTAGAGAGAAAAGTAACCGAGGGGAAGTTTTGAAGTCAGCAGTTGGCCTCTGTGTGGGGATCCCTCCTTTCTCCTTCATGCATAATCTCAAAAGCATAAATCAGTCCAGAGGAGAGCCAAATTATTCTTGTATTTAGTATTAAGTAATAATTTCTAAATGTAAAGAATTTGCTCTTCTTATGGAATAATCTATTAAGTTTTGTAGCCCTTTGCTGAATGCAAGATCTCAGACAGCTTATTTCATTTTTAGAAGCCTATATTTCTTCACTTATAAAGTGGGACAGTAACAGTTCTACCTCATAGACTTGTGAAATATGACAGGGCATATAAAGTGACGAAAACAGTCTGGTACACTGTGAACCCTCACCTGATACCTATTATTATTATTTTGAATAGCAGCACTGAGATAAATGTCATGATTAAAATGAAAACGCTATTAGTATATTTTAAGGGTGGAAAGGTACATTACACATTTTTCTACAATAAGCGTGTTCATTTTGTGACCAGAAATACTTTTAAAAATACTGAAGTTTATAATAGTTTTTTTTTTTTTTAATTCTCCTTTCAGCTTGATGGTTCAATTTACTTTGATTCGGTAAGTATTTGAGCATCACCTGTGTCAAGTAATGTGCCAGCACTCAGGGTACAGAAGTGAGAAAGGCTTGCTCTGTGCTACCAAACAGCTCACTAATCTCTGCTTTTTAAAAAATATTTTTTTTTTTAGGTGTAGATGGACACAACTCAACACCTTTATTTTTATGTGGTGCTGAGCCACAATCCCAGCCCCTAATCTCTGCTTTCTATCATGGTCCCAATCTTGTTTTATGATAGCGGGATCATAGAGGTAGGGAAACATACTGTACCTAACAGTGGTGGCCCCAGGAGGACAGGACAGCATTCCACAATGGTCACCAATCCCATGGCACTGGAGAACTTCTGCGGTCCAACGAGGTCCATCAGTGTTTCAAACAATACAGAGCTGAGCCACCCAAAGGCAAATCCTAAGCATCCTGCATAGACACAGAACCCAACGTAGCTGGTAGAAAAAGGCAGTACCATATGACACACTCCATTTGCCAAAATCGCAGCAGCAAAGAAATACTGGATTCGTGGTCTTATCCACTTGGTGTTGGCTATCAGTCCCATGGAAGGTCTGGCTATAATATCGACCAAAGACAAAATGGAGAGAAGGAAGGCAGGCTTCTCACTAGCATAGTGCTGACTCTTTGCGTAACTACTAAGAAAGACTAATGGGGCAGCCAGTCCAAAGACCATTATCACGTTTCCAAAGAGGTACAGAACGAAGCCTCTGTGGGTAAAGAGGGACAAGCTCAGGAATTGGTTAACTACTGGGAAGACGGATCTTTTCTCCTCTTTGTCGTTCCCACCATTACATTTTCCATTGGCATCACCTGCAACTTTGTTTGCATTAGATTTTCCAGCTTCCGGAAGGGATTCTGTACACTTAACTGTCTCTGCCTGTGTTGGTTTGGGTCCTATGGGTCGCATCAGGGCTCCAGCCACACAGCAGTTTAGTAGGAGGCCCCCAAGAATTAGGAAGCTTCCTTTACAACCAAAGCTATCAAAGAGAGTCTGATTGAGGGAGGCCAGGACTGCGAGGAGCACAGGGCTGCCCGCCATGGTCAGTCCGTTGGCCAAGGGTCGCTTCTTATAGAAATACGTGCCAATCATGGTCAGAGCTGGATTCAAGTTGAAAGCAAATCCAAGACCTGGAGGGAGGGGAAAAATGACAGTATTACATACTTTAATTAACGTCAGAAACACTTGTTATTAATTAACTAGACAAAGAAATTGAACGAAAATGACAAAATTGCCATCATTATGAGAGAGGCTATTATAATTAATAGATCATGAGGTCCACTGTTGTCAAATAAATATAGACCTAAGTGTCTTTATGTAGCAAATACCAGAGTTATAACATTAAAATTATTATTATTTTTATTCTAGCAACCAAAAGAATAATAAAAAATCCTGGGGCTGGGGCTGGGGCTCAGTGGTAGAGCATTCTCCTAGCACGCCTGAGGCACGGGGTTCGATCCTCAGCACCACATAAAAATAAAATAAAGGTACTATATACACCTACAACTAAAAAATAAATATTAAAAAAATAAATGTAGGATCTGTATTTAGCTTCATAATCTTAGCTTTCTTGAGGAACAGGGGATTGAAAACAAAAAGGAAAAAAATGAGTATTATGAGTTCAGAAAGTAAGACAGTAAATGAAAATATTTTTGGATGGTAAAAATACAACAGTGTCAGAAATGCCAGTACTACCACAATCAATTCATTAACTGAAGGCAATTTCTATGAAAATGGCCATGTATTTTATTTTTCAAATGAGGTAAAATGCCCATGAAATATTCCTGGAGAATGAATACATCATAAATATTTGAAAAAGATAAGTAATTGGGGGGACCAATGTAAAAGAATGAATATGTTACACAGTTATACTAATTAGAACAGTGTATCAAAAAATAGAAGAACAAATCAATGAAAATAAGCAGAAAGCCCAAGAATAGAACCGAGATGTAACCCCCCCCCCCTTTTTTTTTTTTGGCCGGGCTAGTGCTCTACCACTGAGCTACACCCTCAGCCTGTTATCAAGTTTTTTAACTTAATATATCATGCACATGCCCATACTTCCACGTCTCAGAAAATTTTCGCTGATGTTATTTTTCCATTGAATGGTACCATAACTCATTCACCATTCTCTGGTTAATGAGCATTAGGTTGTTGATATTTTTTCAATGAATAAACAGTATATATACGCACAAAAAAATACTTTAAAAAAATATATATGTATGTATATAGGTCCCAGGTATTGAACCCAGGGATGCTTAACTACTGAGCCACATGCCCAGCCCTTCTTATTTTTTTATTTGGAGACAGGGTCTCACTAAGTTGCTGAGGCTGGCTTTGAACATGAAATCTTTCTGCCTCGGTATTATTATGATAGTTTCCTATATATCTTCATGAAAATAATTATTAAGAAACAATGCTTGTAATCCCAATGACTCAGAGGCTAAGGCAGGAGGACCTGTCTCAAAATAAAAATAAAAAAAATAGAAATCAAAGAGGACTGAAGATGTAACTCAGTGGTAAAATGCCTCTGGGTTCAATCCAGCACCAAAAATTTTTTTTAAAAGGGCAGGGGGTGAGGGGAGGGAGAGTGCTCCTGTCATGCGCTTTACTCCTTGAAAATATACCTGGCTTCTCTACCAGAAAATCTGCTCTTTGTATCTGATGTTCCCCCTCAGTCCACTTTGAGCCAATTCCGTCTCGGGTAGTCTGGGGTTTGTGATGCCTGGGAATAGCTGATGACTGCTCTTTAAATAACTGAGGGAACCACGTCCTTTACTGCTACCTTCCTTTAGATGGAAGAAAGGAAGAGAGGGAGTGAGGGAGGAAAAGAAGAAAGGCAAGTGGGACAAAAAATTTTCAACTCATTCATTTAACAAATGAACACTTAATGCCAATTAAGTGCTAGACTGTCTTTAAAAGTTTGCTTTTCTGGCACTCTTAAATTAACATATCTAAAGCTCTTAAAAATAACAGTCATTTTTCTAATGAAGACATTTTATTTCTCCAAAGAATTGGCAGATCGCTACCAACAGTCCACCAAAAAAAAAAAAAATTAACGCTTGAAAATAAACCAGGAGCACCTCACCTCCAATAACTCCAATACACAAGTAAAGCTCCTGAACGGTGTTACAGAAAGAAGCCGCAACCAAGCCACAGCCAGACAAGCAGCCACCAGCCATCATGACTACACGACTGCCGTACTTATTCACCAGGATACTGCTGATGGGACCTGGGGGAGAACAGGCAACTTAGCAATGCAGAGAAGCCCACCCCCCACTTCTGCGTCCACACGAAGCATTACTGACAAGATAGGCGTCAAGACAAAACCCCCATCCCCACAACAAACAGAGAAAACACAAAGCCGGGTAAAAAGCTGCTTTCCATCATTATTGCAGGTTCATTGATTTGTGTAGTGGAAAAAAACAGCAGCATTGATTGTACATCTTCTGTGTTTCTAGAACATATTAGATGGATTCATCGCAAGTAGAAAAGCCCTCACTCCACCTCTCCTAAGGTAGAACGGGCTGCACGTTCCCTGATTCTAAGTCTGTAGGGATCTTCATGTGTTTAGAACATTTTCATTGTAACTGTAGCAAGTTTTCTCTGTTCTTAATTTGTAGATAGGTATCTGGAGCGCAGACATGAAGACAACAGTCAGTAGGAACAAATCACCAGCTAATATGTGTTTTGTTTCTCACAGAAAACAACGATAACAGAACTACAAAACAAGAATGCCTACCATCACTACTTTTCTTCAGCATTATACTGGAAGTCCAAGCCAGCACAGTAAGACAGGGGGAAATAGGGATAAGGAAAGGAAGAAACCAAACTATCATTATTTGTGGAAGATATTTTGAATATCCAAAAATTTTGACAGACTCTACCAATAAATTAATGGAAACAACAAGAATTGAGCAAGTTTACGGGATATACAATGAAAATACAAAAATCAATTGCCTTTGTATATATCAGCAAAAGCAGAAAACACTTTTTTCCCCTCCCTGTGGTACTGGAGATTAAACCCAGGGCCTGGTGCATGCTAAGCAAGCACTCTATCACTGAGCTGCACCCCAGCCCAGAAAATGCATTATTATTATTATTATTTTATTTCACATTGGGGATTGAACCCGGGGCATTTTACCACT
The DNA here is from genome assembly GCF_021218885.2 of Marmota monax. Lineage (NCBI taxonomy): Eukaryota > Metazoa > Chordata > Mammalia > Rodentia > Sciuridae > Marmota > Marmota monax. The sequence continues at coordinate 6,481,389 of NW_026693476.1, read as the reverse complement.
GAGCTACATTCCCAGACCTTTTTATTTTTTTTAATTTTGAAATAGGGTATTGCTGAGTTGCTTTGGTCTAACTTGCTGAGGCTGGCCTTAAACTTGCAATTCTCCTGCCTCAGTTTCCTAAGTTGCTGGGATTACAGACTTAATGTAATCACCATGGCCAGCCAGAAAACACATTTAAAAAGAACGTTATCCTTTATATAACACCAGTTTTGGTCATAGTTAACCTAAGAGGAACATATAGTTGCTATATAACCTTCTGATATAAAGAAGGAAAAATGCGATTCTAATCACCTAGGTTCAAGAACAACCTTTCGAATACCTCACTGATAAGGGCACCAGGAACAGAAAGCACCCACTACAGAGCTTTTGCCTGCCTATTGGTAGTTAAAAGAGCAGGCCTCAGTGGTACTCACCGCCCCCATACATGACAGCAAACATGATGGAGGAGATCCACGACACTTCACTGGTGCTGGCATCAAATAGACCTTCAATTTCTTTGTAAAATACAGAAATAGATTTGGCAAATGCACAAGAGAAGCCGATAGAAATGAAAGCACCAACAACCACTGCCCACCCCCAGCCTCCATCTGGGGGGGTATATCCAACTGGACCTTCATTTGACGTTGACATTGTACGTAAAGATGAATTCCAAATACCTGAAGGATTTGAAAGGAAAACAGTAGGTAACAAGGTCAATAACAAGGCATTCCCACAAAGCCCAGAACACTTAGATTACAAGTAACTAAATCCTTCTCGATGTTACTTGTCCTTTATGAATATTGTAGAAAAACCATCTAAGAGGCATGGTATTGCCCGTAAGTTTTACAGACTTTAAGTTAAAACACTCACCCCCATTTGAACTAAACACCAAAATCTTTTTCAATAAAGGTAGTAGTACTTTTTCTTCAAGCTTATAATCATACCTGTTTCAATCATCAATTTCAGTACTCTTCTATACTACCAAAGAAAACCAAATTACTCATTTGACTTATCTGTTTGTAAAACTTAAAACACATACTATAAAATGATAAAGATTTAATATCTCCCTTGCAATGTTTTCTCCTTTCCAGAATTTATCCTCTAATATTTACCTAGTTTTTATTTTCTCTAGGACTAACAGGCTCGTCTAAAAGTGTCAAGAACAATAGTGTTATCTGTAATACACTAGACATACAGCAATCTACAACATGTGGAATAGAAAGTTATCTCAGTAAGTTATCTCATCCAGCTGTTTAGGTATTTTTTTTTCTATTATGTGACAGGAAGGATTCCTAAATGATAGCTTAATATAGTTTAAATGAATCAATTTGGAAGCTGGCAGTTTTAAATCAAAGACTTTCCCTTTTCTTGTTAAGTCATCCAGTACTAATGAAGAAAAAAAATTAGTAAAGGAAATATACTGTAAGATTTTAATTAGTAGCAGGTGGGAGAGTCTGGGAACAGGTTTACCGGTCCACTTTAAAGAAATTACCTTCTCACTGGTTAAGGTGGCCCACACCTGTTATCCCAGAGACTTGGGAGGCTGAGGCAGGAGGATCTCAAGTTCAAGGTCAGCCTGGGCAAGTTAGAAAGATCTGTCTCAAAATGTAAAAGATTTAAAAAAAAAAAAAAAGAAATAGTTATGTTGAAGAAATTAAAAACCTTTATTAGTTTCTGAATATAATTTTTATAAAGTTTCTAAAAAGTTTTGTAAAATTGTGAAATGTTTAAGGTTTGTGCAACTTTTGTTAGATTTAAACTAAGGTACTTTTTTTGTTAAGTAAAAAATAAAGTAGTAACTTTTTTTCGAACCCAGGGCCTTGTTGTGCAGGCGAAGCAAGCAGTCTACCAAGTGAGCTATATCCCCAGCTCTGTTAAGTAGTAACTTTAAAAAATATTCTTCTGATGTGTAAACACAATTGACCCATTTAAATAACAGCTTTATTGATAGATACAATTTGCATATAATAAAATTTATCCTTTCAAAGTGTAAAACTCAGTGATTTTTAGTAGATTCACAGAATTACGTAACTATCACCATCTGATTTCAGTTGAAGTTTCCAACTGTTATTGTCATGGTTGAATCCTGGATCATCCCTTGAAAAGCTCATGTGCTCGGCAATGCAGGAATGTTCAGAGGTGAAATGATCAGATTATGAGAGCTGTAATCTCAGCAGTGATCCATTCGCTGGATTAATAACTCGAATGGACTACTGGGTGGTACCTATAGTGGGCTTGGCAGGAGGATGCAGGTCACTGGGGGCGTGCCTTTGGGGACTACACCTTTTCCCTGGCTCCTCAGTCTTTCTTTCCTGGGGCTGCCACGAGCTGAACATTTTCCCCTGCTGTGCCCCTGCACCGGGATGTTCTGCCTCATCTCAGGCCCAGAGCACGCTCACCATGAAATGAATCTTGGGAAACAGTGAGCCCAAAATAAACTTTTCCTCCTCTAAGTTGTTCTCTTTTATTCCCATAGCTCTACTGAGGTCAAATTGAAGTACAATATAATGCATATATTTGAAGGATGCAATTTGATCAGATTCGACATGTAGGTAACTAATACAATCAATATAAAAACATTTCCAGCCGAGTTCCTGGCGACAAAAACATTCAGGGTCACTCCAGGGGAACTGGGCTGCATGAAATACCTTTTTCTTTGGTGGGTCCTGTGACAGCTCCTTTGACCTTAAGGGTCCACAGAAAGAGGTGAATGTAGCCAGATAGCTCCAAAAGTGACTGACAGAGCCTCTACCAATCACGGGAAGAAAAATGCTGGTCACTCAGAGCGACGCCCCACCCACCCCCCCAATTTCCATTACTTTTTTTTTTTTAATTTGAAATCATGCACACAGTTTCCTTCATGATTTATCACATTAGAAATCAATCAAGATATATAGAACCCCACTCCCACAAGTCAACTATTTCAAAATTAAATGGCACACTTATAAATATCTCAGAGGGCAAGGAAGAAAGCACAGAAAAGTAAATAAAAAGTGCTTTGAAGTAAGGGATGATAAAAGCTTAAAATACCAGGATCTCTGGGATGTAACAGTACTCAGAGAAACATTTAGAACTTAAAGTACTTGTATCAGAAAGGAGCTAGAAATTAACAATCAAATTATTTTCAAATTATGTAGTAGGAAGAAAAAATATATGAGCAGAAATATATGAAATAGAGAAGAAATAAATGAGCTAAAATTTGATAAAAATCCACCAAGTCTAATCAAGAAAACAACAAGAACACAGGGGCTGGGATTGTGGCTCAGCGGTAGAGCGCTCGTCTAGCACCGGTTCGATCCTCAGTACCACATAAAAATAAAGGCATTGTGTTGTGTCCATCTACACCTAAAAAAATGAATACATGTTTAAAAAAAAAAAACAAGAACACAAAAATTGATAACAATGGAAAGGGAGCTGACAAAATAACCCTACAGATTCTAAAAATATATTAGGTAATATTACAATTGTAGGCCAACATATGTGATAGCTTACATAACATGGTCTATGTTAGAGAAGGATCCGTGTGCTGCTGAGAAGAAAGTGTATTCAGTCATTGATGGATGAAATATTCTACATAGGTCTGTTAAGTCTAAATTATCAATTGTATTTTTTACTTCTATAGCTTCTGAATTTAGTTTTTGTTTGGAGGATCTATCCAGTGGTGACAGAAGCATGTTAAAGGTACCCAGTACTATTATGTTGTGGTCTATTTGATTCTTAAAATTGAGAAGGGTTTATTTGATATACGTAGATGCTCCATTGTTTGGGGCATAAATGTTTACAATTGTTATGTCTTGCTGATATAAAATTCCCTTAAGCAGTATGAAATGTCCTTCTTTGTCCCTTCAGATTAATTTTGGCTTAAAGTCCGCTTTATCTGATATGAGGATAGAAACCCCTGCTTGTTCATGCGATCCATGTGAGTGATATGTCTTTTTCCCAACCTTTCACCTTGGGACTGTGAGGTGAGTCTCTTGGAGACAACATATTGTTGGATCTTATTTTGTAACCCAATCTGCCAGTCTGGGTCTTTTGACTGATGAGTTTAGACCATTAAGTTCAAGGTTATTATTGAGATATAACTTGTATTCCCGATCATTTGGGTTTATTTCTAGTTTTCAATTTGAATTTCTTTCTCCTTTGATTGGCTACTCCTTTAGTGTAGTTCTTCCCTCTGCTGATTTCACTTTTTTTTTTTTTACTTCATCTTCATGGAATACTTTATTAAAAATGTTCTGAAGTGCAGGCTTCCTAGTTGCAAATTCTTTTAACTTTTGTTTATCATGGAGGTTTTTATTTCATCTTCAAATCTGAAGCTTAATTTTGCTGGATATAGGATTCTGGGTTGGCGTCCATTTTCTTTCAGAGCTTGGTATATGTTATTCTAGGACCTTGCAGCTTTGAAGGCCTGGGTTGAGAAATCAGCTGAGGTCTGAATTGGTTTCCCCCTAATGTAATCTGATATTTTTCTCTCACAGCCTTCAAAATTCTATTCTTACACTGTATGCTAGGCATTTTCATTATAATATGCCTTGGTGGGGCTCTGTTGTAGTTTTGTACATTTGGGGTCCTGTAAGCCTCTTGTATTGATTTTCCATTTCATTCTTTAGATATGTGTAATTTTCTGGTGTTGTTTCATTAAAAAAGATTGTGCACTCCTTTGGTTTATATCTCCAAACCTTCATCTATCTCTATAAATCTTAAATTTGGTCTTTTTTACGTTATCCCATAGTTCTCGGAAGTTCTGTTCATGGTTTCTCAACATCTTCTCTCTGTGGTCAACTCTATTTTCGAGATTATATATTTTGTCTTCATTGACTGAGGTTCTGTCTTCCAAGTGGTCTAGTCTGTTGGTGATGCTTTCTACTGAATTTTTAATTTGATTTATTGATTCCTTCCTTTCTAAGGTTTCTGCTTGTTGTTTTTTTTTCTCAAAATCTCTGTCTCTTTATTGAAGTGATTTTTCACTTCATGTATTTTCCCTCTGATTTCATTTCTTATACCATCCTTTACTTCACAGATCAGTTTAACTATGTACCTTCTAATCTGTTTCTCTAACATTTCTTCCACTGTGGTGTTGATGAATTCTGTTACTGAAGTATCTTGGTTTGTTTGGGTTGATTTCTTCCCTTGCTTTTTCATGTTGTTTGTATGCCTACCCACCTAACAGTCTGGATCTGAGGCAGTAGAGTTTCTACCCTGTGGACTTATAGTGTCCCTGAAGGTCTCCAGTACCTCACTGTTTAGGGGAAGACAAATAATAACAACAACCAATGCAAACGATATACCACATTAAACCAAATAGTTCCTACTATGACATCTAGAATTCTAATTAACACAATGAACAGACATGACATTATCAGTTATTGTCTACAATTAAAAACAGCAAGACTGCAAAAGGGTTTATAACTTCAAATGATGGACAGGGAGAGAACAGAAGTGATACAGGATGTGATGATTATGAGGGAGAAGGAGAGAAGAAGTAAAAAATTAAAGGAAGAGTCAAAGAAAATAGAGATTGGCTGTTGGCTGAAGAAAAGAGAATCAAGGGAAATAGGAGAAAAAAAAATATATATATATATAAAGTAAAAATTTTAAAAGATAAAAGTAAAAATAAAAGAATACAAAGGAAACTAAAATATATTAATAAACATCCTAGTTCACAAAAAACTAATCCATGAAAAATAACTGACTTCAAAAGTGCTAGAAATGAGAAAAAATATGAATATGAATAAATGTCTATGCACCATTAAGGCCATAATTAAACAGAGAAAAGAGTTTAAAAAAAAAAATCTTGAAAAGTTGAAGAATTCTTTCCGTTGGAGTTCAAAAGATTCTCAGTTCCTCTTCTCAGCAGTTTTAGGTGGCAGGGTTTAGGCTTCGGCAGGCTCCAGGCTCTCTGCCAATTGGTCTGAAGATTTTAAATCAGTGCACCTCCAGGGCCCAGTACTTGGTGGTCCATACTGGAAAACTGTACCCCAGGGATCTCCCCTGGGTTCCACTCATGAATGGGGGACCCAATTCTTAGTCCCCAGGGTCACCTGTAGACCCCTCATTTCCTGGTCCTGGGTTTAGTCTCCAATCTCTCCTGCCCCCTCCCTTCTGAGTTCCCAGCCAGATGTGTCTCTCCCAGCTGGTCCTGCAAGCAGTGGATTGGAGGGGGAAGGGTGGGCCCCGGTGGGTTTCCATGACCAGTTGTCCCCTATGTAAACCTCTCCTGGTCACTATAGCACACTCTATGTTGTCCAGTGTGTTTACTGGGCCTGTATTTTGGGCCAAACTGAGGTTTGCCAGGGGTCAGGCCCCTCAGCTGGCGGCCTCTGCACAGCAGCTGCAAAAAGCTCCCCTCCTCTGTTCTCCACAGGGCGTCTGGAGAGAGGCAGCTTCTGTAACCACGCACGGGTATTGTGCAGCCTGTCTTTCAGGTTTGCCAGGCAATGTCCTTGACCTCTAAATGCTCCATACCCAGAGTGTCTTGGGCCTCTCAAAAATGCAGGTTCCTTTAATTCCCTTATTCCTCCACTACGCTCGCGGAGGGACCGATCTAGCTGGTGCTTCTGCCTGGCTATGGCAGCAGCTGTGCCACTGGGGATTTCTTACTTATTTTATTATATTCAGCTTCCTGAGTCCCCCGTCTGCTTTGACTTCCTCTGTTCCGCCATTTTGAAAAACATCCTCAAGTTGTTCTTGTCGGGTAATTTGTTCACACTAATGAAAAGCTAACGAATACACTTCTTATTGAATTATCGATGTTCCCTTTAATTCCATCAGTTTTCCATGTATCTTGAGGCTCCATTGTTAATTGTATATTTGTTTGTAACTGGAATGTCTTCCTGAAGGACTGGTCTTCTCATCATCATAATATGTACTTTCTTTTACATCTAGTAACAATTTTTTTTCTTGATGTATATCTTGCCTAATATTCCTATCTACACTTCAGCTCTCTTACAATTTGCATGATATATCTTTTTTATCTGTTTACTTTAAGGATATGTATCTCTGACTCTAAAGTGGATCTACTATAAACATTACATAGATCATTTAAAAAAAAATCTATCCTGCCAACCACTGCATTTGATTAAAATATTTAATCCATTTACATTTATTATAAGGTCCTTGCTTAGCATCTGGATGACCATGGTAAGTGACAGCTGCCATTTTAAGGAAAAAGTTTCTCTTTTCTGCCCAAGGGGTGTTTCTAAGAAATGCTCATACCACCCAACCCTTAACCGCCAGCATTAGGACCCACCCAGCACTGATTCCTGAGCCTGCCTCATAAAAGTCCTGGAACCCAAGCCTGTTTTGCCTCTCTCCATTATAGAGAGATGGCCTTTATTTGTCAGCTCTGGCAAATGAACTGTCGTGTGTATCTCTGCCTGGTCTCCGTCTTTCATTTCTCGCTTACCCATCTCTCGTTCCTCAATTTCCCTTCAATAATTAATAAAGTAGGATTCAAGTCTGCCAATATGCTACTTGTTTTCTATATGTTTTATGTCTTTTTTTGTTTCTCTAGTCTTCCATTACTGTTTTCTATTGTGAATAGATATTTAATTCCCTTGTTGTTTTTTTTTGTTGTTGTTGTTGTTCTTTTTTTTTTACTACATTTGGGAAGTTTTACTTTTATTTTTTTTAGTCTGAGGACTTCAACATCTAAACTTGAAACAATCTAGAATGGGTTAATACCAACTTAGTTTCAATAGTATACAAAAGCTCGGCTACTCCCAGGAGCCGTGATACATGCTTGTAATCCTGGCAATGCAGGGGGCTAAGGCAGGAGGTTCACAAGTTCAAGGCCAGCACTGTCAATTTAGCAAGACTCTGTCTCAAAATAAAAATTAAAAAGGGTGAAGATTTAACTCAGTGGTAGAGTGCCACTGGGTTCAATCTCTAGTACAAAAAAAAAAAAAATAAAAGTCACTATATAGCCCCCTTTTATGTAGTTACTATCATACAAATTACATTTTTATACAGTATAAGCCTACCAACAGTTTTGTAATTATTAACTTACGTAGTCTTCCTCTAAATCAGATAGGAGGGAAAAAGAGTTCAAGCAAAAAATACATTTACACTGACTTTTAATTTTCCTTATGCAGTTGCCTTTACAGGTGTCCTTTATTTCTTCATGAGAATTCAAGTTACTGTCTAGTGTTCTTTCACTTCAGCCTCAGAGACTCAGATGTTTCTTGTAGGATAGGCTTGCTGGCAACAAACCCCTCAATTTTTGTGTATCTGGAAATGTCTTGATTTCTCCTTCATTTGGTTAAAATGCTGTTTTTGCTGTTCTTACAGAAATTCAGTTGTTCTTCTGGAATACATTCTTTAGATTGCTGCAAACCTTTGGTTTCTTTTGAGTTCTGAAAAAGTTTGATTTTGATCATTTTTTGCCAGTGTTCTCATTGTTTCTTTGAAGGAGACTTTTTAAGAGGGCCTAATTCTACCACTCTAGAAACACTCTCCATAACTGATTTTTTTTCATATCAACCTTTACTTTGGCAAATTTACAAATTAAAATTGCCTCTATTTTGTCTGGATTGTTGAAGCATTCATAAGCTATTTGGAAATATAAATTTCCCTTCTCAACTGTCTTTCTGATTTCAGTATCACGTTATGTTAAAGTCATAAAGTGAGTTAGATGTTCTCTTTTCCGGATCTCAGGGAGAGTTTGTCTAAGATTGGAATAATTTGTTCCTTCCAAGAACGGATGGTACTCTCTTGGTAGCATTACCTATCAGAATGTACCTATAAAACCACCCGGGGATTGTGTTTTCCTTATGAGGATATTTTAAGTCATCTAATTCAATTACAGAAATGCCAAGTCTACTCATCCCTTCTCTTACCTTTTCTTTTTCTTTTCTTCCAGTGTTGGGGATAAAACTCAGGGCCTTATGCTGAATTACATGCCCTTATGCTGCTGAATTACAAGCCCTTCTTGTTGCATTTTGAGCCTTTGTAGGGTACTCCTTGTAACTTCTTCCATTTTGACTAAGTTTTCAAATTTTCTGGCATAGCATTTTTACTCTCTGGGTCTGTGGTAAATCCCTCTTTATCACAGGTACATGTGCCCTCTTCCCATCTTCCCTTAGTCCCAGGGTTTATCTCCTTTATTAGTTTTCTTCAAAGAATACTGTTTTATCAATTGTTTTTACTTGTAACTTTCCTCTTATTTCACAGATTTGTACTTTTTTATCATCATTTTATTATTACATTTTCTGAATTTATTCTGTTATTTTTCAGACATAAGGTGGACACTTGGGCAATTATTTTCTTTTCTAATACAAGCTCCTAAGACCACAAGTTTCCCACTGTCATTTCTACTGCATACCATACTATACAGTTATATATAGTATTTTTATTATTGTCCAGTTCCAAGTGTTTACATTTTTTTTCCACTGTGATTTATTTTCTCTTTTTTAACCCCCTTTTGTATTGGGGGTTGAGCCCAGGTACACTGAGCTACCTCCAAAGCCCCTTCTAATTTTTATTTTTAGGTAGGGTTTCACTAAGTTTCTCAGGTTGGCCTCAAATTGTGATTCTCCTGCCTCAGCCTCCCAAATCACTGGGATGTAATTTCTTCTTTGACCTACAGTTATTCAGAGGCTTTTAAGTTTTCAAAGAAACTCTTTTGTTTAGGCTTCCTCCCCACCTCATCCCCACCTACTGAAGACTGAATCCAGGTCCTAACACATACTAGGAAAGCGCTCTACCACTGAGCTACATCCCCAGGCCTTTTTATTTTTGAGGCAGGGTCTTGTCAAATTTTGAAGGCTGGCTCTGAACTTGCAATCCACCTGCCTCAGCCTCCTCAGTAGCTAGGATTACAGGTCAGTAGCCAGGATTATAGGAATGTGCCACCATGCCCCACTTTTATTTCATTTTACTGACTTAAAATTAACAATACTGGGGCTGGGCTTGTGGCTCAGTGGTAGAGCGCTTGCCTAGCAAGGGAGAGGTCCTGGGTTTGGTCCCCAACACCACATAAAAATAAATAAGTAAAGATATTGTGTCCAACTACAACTAAAAAATAAATGTAAAAAAAGTTAACAATACTATCATAGGATGACATATGATTTTTTAAAATATTTCATGTGTTCTCTAAAAGAATGTACCTTTCCAGATGCTGGGTTTGACTTATTTGTTGAATTGGCTTTAAGTTGTTTTATTTAAATCTCCTAAATCTTCATTAGTTTTCTTTTTTCTACTTCATCTATCATAATAGAAGGGAAGTATATAAAATCTCCCAGTGATGACGTGTTTATCCTTTCTTTAATGTGGGTTTGTGGAAGGGTAATTTTTATGAGCTTAGGTGATGAATCTTAATCATTAAGAAACCTGACCTGCAGCCTAGCTGGGTGTGATGGTGCACACAGGAGGCTGAAGCAGGAGGGTTGCAAGTTTGAAGCCAACCTCAGCAAATTAGGCAGGCACAAAGCAACTTAGCAAGACCCTGTCTGAAAATAAAAAACAAAATGGGCTGGGGATATGGCTCAGTGGTAATGCATCCTTGTGCTCAATGCCAAAATTATTAAAAAATAATTTTAAAATTTTTTTGACACTTTTGTTTTTGAATTGACAAAAAATGTATATCCTAATATGCATATTGAGGAATGACTAAATCAAGCTAATCAGCATGCACTACTCATACAACTTGATTTTTGGTTACAAAATTTATAATCCACTCAATAATGTTCAAATATATATTAACTATAGTTATCATATTGTACAAAAGATCTCTCAAACATTTTCCTCCTAACTGAAATTATGTATCCTTTGACCAACATTCCACCCACTCCTGCCTCCCATCCCCAGCTCTTGGCAACCAGCATTCTACTGTTTAATGAGTTAGACTTTTTTAGATTTTACATATAAGTGAAATCATGCAGTGTCTTTTTTTTTTTTTTTTTTTTTGGTACCGGGGATTAAACTCAGAGGCACTTAACCACTGAGCCATATCCCTAGCCTTTTTTTTTTTTTAATTTACAAACAGGTTCTAAATTAAAGTGAGGCTGGCTTTGAACTCACAATCCTCCTGCCTCAGCCTCCTGAGCACCTGGGACCGTGCACCACCACACCCAGCAGTTTATCTCCCTTTGCTTGGCTTATTTCACTTATTATAATGTCTTCCAATTTTGTTCATGTCACAAATGACAGGATTTCCTTCTTTTAACAGTCTAATAGTATTCTACTGTATATGCAGACGACTAGACCCTGTTCCTTAATTTTCTATTTTGTGCTGGATACTTACAAGCTCACGTCCTTCTTTCTATGTTTTGAGAATGTCAAACATGTCCTTTTGGGTTTCTGAACTTAACAAAATTCCTGGACCCTTTTGTTGACCCAGATACCACTTCAAATCAAATGTTCACATATCAGCGAGACTTCTCTGGACCATGCTAGATTAAATAGCAACCTCTTGCTTTCATTTACCCTACTCTATATAAATCTATCTTGCTTTACCTGTATCACAGCTATCTAAGGCTTAGTGTTTTCTATGAAGTAAGCTTTGATCACTTTACTTGATTAATTTAATGCTCTCAACAACTCTGTGAAGTCAATGCTATTACTATTCCCAAGTAAGAGTTAGGTGAACTGAGGAACAGAAATGTTAAGTAACTTGCTCAAGGACATGGCAGAGCTGGGGTACAAACCTAATCAGAATGGCTTCCAATCTGTGCTCTAGGCCACACTGCCTCTCATTATCGTCAGTTTCTCCCCAACTCACACCAAAAATAAAGTGCATGAAACAATGATTTTTTTTTTTTTTTTTTTTTACAATGCAATGTCCCTAGCCCTTTGGTATTTAATCAAGATCAACAAGGACCTTATGAATGAATAAAGGGAAAAGGTGATTTAGGCAGAAGGGAAAATGGATGCTGGGCAGACCTTAAATTCACATGTCACACACCCTCATAAGTTAATATTCTGCACACGGATGCCATCTACGTCAGTGTCTTCATTACGTGCACATGATGACGCAATCACATATTTCAGGCTCAAATCACTGGCCAAACCAGAAACCTGGGAGCTCTCATTAGCTCTTGTGCCCTACATCTGCGCAGTCTGAATAGCTCCTGAATCGGTCATCCTCGACCCTCTCACACCCACTACACCTTGATTACCATCTCCCATGGGCTAATGCAACAACTTCCTAATTAGTTTCCTACCTTCCACTTTTCCTCCACCCTATTTCATTTTTCACACTGCAGCCCAAGTGATCTTCTGAAAGTAAACCTGGTCATTTTGCTCTTGTTCATAAACCTGTTTTGTGGATCCAGATATACCACCCTCAGAACCACCTCTTAATGAGGTGGTTCCAAGCCTACTGTATTCCAAACCTCGTGTAATCCCACCCTTGCTTACCTCTCCAACTTCATCTCTCCTGATTTCTGTCCTACACCATGATCCAGCCATACCAACACTAGAAGTTCTAGGGGACATGCTCTCTCATCTTCTGCCTTTGGTGCATTTCTGTGCCTTTTGCCTCAAGCTCCCATCACTTGATTGCTTGCTGTCTTCAAATCTCATTGTCACTCAGCTGGCAAGGGCAAGCTAGGTGTCTCTACTGTGTGCACCCACAGGACCCTAGTCTTTCGCCTCTCATTTCCCTTTTGCCTCTCTCCCACTACATCGTACATGGCCCTATGAGTACAGACTGTATCCATTGTGTTTAATGATATGCTCCCATTGTCTAGAAATTTCTAGCAGATAGGAGGTGATTTGTAAAATTAAATGAAGCCCATTTTATAAATGAAGAGGTACCCCAAGTTGTTAAGTGCTAGAGTCCATATCCAAACCCAAATCCATCTGGTTCCAAAACACATGCACTTTAATGTACAGAGCCTTTTTTTTTTTTCCAAAGGGGGGGGGGATAAAAACTCTTAGAGATTGCTGGGTTAATTTGTTTGTTTGTTTGTTTGTTTGTTTTGTGATACTGGGGATTGAACTCAGAGCCTAGTGCATTATAGGCAAGCACTCTACCACTGAACCATATCTATAGCCCTTGCATTGATGGTTTCAATGGTAATCCTACTTACATATTAAGTACAGCACCACTAAACAAAATTACTAAAAAATGAACATTAATGTATAAGATGAGCAAGAGTTTGTTATAACCAGATTAATGCTATCAAAACAAACATGTTGGGGCTGGGGTTGTGGCTCAGTGGTAGAGCACTCGCCTAGTATGGATGAGGCACTGGGTTCAATCCTCCGCACCACATAAAAATAAATAAATAAAATAAAGGTATAAAAATAAATAAAATAAGGGTATAAAAATAAAGGTATTATGTCTGCCTATGACTAAAAAACAACAACAACAAATATGTCTGGATTACTACATAGGTTTTTTTCTATTTAAGCTAATATGGGACTATCTCAGTAGTAGAGCACTTGCCCAGGATTCATGAGGCTCTGGATTCCATCCCAAGTACTACAAAAAAAAAAAAAAAAAAGAAAAGAAAAAGGAAGGAAGGAAGAACTAATGTAAAACTTTTTGTTTTAGTAATGGGGATTGAACTCAGGGCCTCGCATGTGATAGGCAGGTACTCTACCACTGAGCTCAATCCCCAGGTTACCCTTGAATTTGTGATCCTCTTGCTTCAGCTTCCTAAAGAGCTGTGCTTACAGGCACATGCCACCATGCCCAGCTTTATAAAACATTTTTACAATGTTTGAAATACGGTATAAAATCATCCGGAATTCACTTGTGTAAACTTGTGTTTTAAATATTAAGCATGCTTTCATAGTCACCACTAACCTACATAATTAAATTCAGACCATTTGGTACCAGAATCGATTTTGATCAAATACACAGTACTTTTTTTTTATTTCTTAAAATAATGGTCATCCACAATATACAGGAAATGCTTTATTTTAGATTGTTGATAAGAAACAAGTACAAAAAATATGAAAATTTTTCCTCTGGAGCTCGTCTTCTCCAACGTCTACACATGTACACAGGTATTTAAGAAGTGTTAACTTATTTTGTAATCTGCCGTGGCCCCACAGATAGAAGAAGAACCTGGGCAAACTCTTTAGAATGCTGTTCCTCCAGAAGAATCTGAGACCTCTTCTAACCTGAAGAGGTTCCAGCCTGCCCCACACTCTGCCAGGAACGCCTGACCAGAGAAACAGGACCGAACTATGACCAGGGCCAGTGAATTCCGCTGGCACAGCCCTGTTTGCAGGATGCCAGACACCACCAAATGACTTCAGGTTCTCTAAAATGATTTGGGATCAATGGCTCAGCTTGGAGCAGCTCATTGCCATTAACATTCAGAACTTCCCTAGTAGCTGCTGTAGCCCAGAAATTCATAAGAACCAAATCTGAACAAGAGGCAACCACTGTCCTAGGGTTACAAATGCATCTCCTTCAGAGATTTCCCCCCAACTATTATGATTATTCATCAGAATAGGTAAGAATATGCCATGAAATTATTAGAAATTCATTCTCCTTCCCATTCATTGATGAAGCAAACAAAGATAAGTTAAAGTCCTTGAGGGAATACAGACCATATCTTCCATTTCCCCTGCAAGAGATATGACTGGTATAAGAACCATTTGTTCTTCCCAACACCACTGTGCCCCAGTCTCCCAAAACATATCATCTTTGGTAAAAGTCTCTGCTGACACTAGTTGGTTCTGATATAGGAACTTAGTCCCTGGCTTGGTTTCTGTGTCCCATCACATAATATTCATTGCTTAGGGTCTTTTAAAAGTTACCAAATTAGTTTTCTTTCACAACTATAGTTTTTATAAGATTCACTTTTGGTGTGGAGCAGTAAGAAAAATATCAAGCAAAATATTAGGTGAGCCCAGCCCACTGACGGGCAGAGGGAGGTGCAGGAAGATAGGCCAGGCCAGGGCTGGGCTCTGCCACTGCTGGAGGGCATGAATGTTCTACCTCGTCTCCAGCGCCAAGCCACCAGCTGCACAGCAAATCTCTGAATAATGAAGAAAACTTCAAAGTGTTTGGAAATGATTATAAAGTTGTTGTGACAGTACTCGGAGAGATTGATCCTGTTACAGGAATGGTTATGAATTTATCTGACCTCATAAAGTACACAAAGCCCCTTGATCATAAGAATCTGGATCTGGATGTGCCAAACTTTGCAAATGTTATAAGCATGACAGAAAATGCGGTTATATCAGATATCTGGGAAAACCTCCAGAAATTTCTTCTTGTGAGCATTCTTTTTTTGTTGTTTTTTAGTTATAGGTAGATGCAATATCTTTATTTTATTTTTATGTGGTGCTGAGGATCGAACCCAGTGCCTCATGCATGCTAGGCGAGTGCTCTTACCTCTGAGCCACAACCCCAGCCCTTGTGAGCATTCTTTATGGATTGAAAGTATATGAAATTAGAATCACACAGCCTTTGGGACAGGAGTGCCCTGTGTTTCTCCTTTGCTAGTAAAGCAATAAACCTTCTTTTTCCTTTTTCTCAAAAAAAAAGTATATGAAATTGACAAATAATATTATAGTCTATGTGGGAGAATAAACTCTTAGGAATTAGCACTACAGAAAGACTATTTTCTTTCAAAGTTTGAAAAAGTGCTTTATCCCCTGGAAATGTTAAGAAATCATTACCTAAGTGTTATATATCCACATTGTGTTTTGGAGCCCCTGCTTCATTGAAATAATTGTAAGAGCTGGCCGTGGCCAGCTTAGTATGTGCAAGGCCCTAGGTTTGGATTTAATCCCTTGCACCAAAAATACAAAAACAAAACAACTTAATTTTAAAAACAAATTTGTAGGGCATCCTGAATATCACCTGAGAGTCTTTTATCTAAAGATTAAAAATCAAGCCAGGCATGGTGGTGCATGCTTGTAATCCCAGCAGCTCAGGAGGCTGAGGCAGGAGGATCCTGAGTTCAAAGCCAGCCTCAGCAACAGTGAGACTCTAATCAACTCAGGGAGACTGTGTCTCTGAATAAAATACAAACAAAACAAAGGGCTGGGGATGTGGCTCAGTGGTTGAGTGCCCCTGAGTTCAATCCCCAGTACAAAAAAAAAAAAAAAAAAGATTAAAAAAAATCACTTCATTTTTAAGAAAAGAAAGAAAGAAAGAAAGAAACCCTGAAAAATAAAAAGTCCTTTTATCCCATTTTGCCTCTTAACATGACATCTGATTTATTTTGAAGAGAACTAGGTAAGCTGGGCATGGTGGTGCGTGCCTGTAGTCTCAGCTCCTCGGGAGGGTGAGGCAGGATATCCTAAATACGAGGGCAGCCTCCAACTTAGACTCTGTTCCCAAAAAACATAACAGAACTAGGTGCGTGAAAACATTGTCTCAAAAGTTTGCAGTCTTCAACTGTTTTGTCCCCAACAGAACTTTAGAAAATATGTGCTCTCTTACACATTGATGACTCAAATTTGTTAAGTTTAATAATAGCAAATATGCAATTTCTGGAATACTGCAATTGTGTTATTGTGAAAAGCAAGCTCCGCCCTGCCCCGAATTACTCCGTGATGTATAGAACACCAGTTTTCAGGTTGTGCTGCAACCTGAGTTACTCCATTTTTGTAAAGCAATAATTTGACATGAGCGCCTTTGTTTTGAATCTAAGCCCTGAAGTTGAATGACTTTACACCTTGTTTGTACCAGTACACAACCACCGGCTGCCTGATCAATAAGGCACAAACCGATAAATAAATTAATCTGCCAATAAGAATGACCACCTGTGGACTTACTGAATTAATCAGAAGCACATGGCTATACATAGGCATATCAAACTCATAAAAAAAAAAAAAAAAAGGCCCAGGACAGGCACAGTGGTGCACACCTGTAATCCTAGCAACTCAGGAGGCTGAGCAGGAGGACTATAAATTTGAAGCCAGCCTCAGCAACTTATTGAAGCCCTAAGCAACTTAATGAGATCCTGACTCAGAAATTAAAAGGACTAGGAATATGGCTGAGTAATTAAGCACATAAGCACACCTGAGTTCAATCCCCAGAACCCCCAGGAAAGAAAGAAAGAAAGAAAGAAAGAAAGGCCCATGAGCTGATTGAAAACACCAAACCATTGAATGAAGCAACTCCCTTACTCAAGGCCCATAAGAGTTAGAACCCCAGGACTGGACACAGCAGCACCCTAACCCTATCACCTGGTCACTCATCACAAGCCTTGCCCAGGAAAATCACCACATCAACCAACCTATAATTTCCTGTTTCCACTGGGCTGCTGCAGAGTGTGGCTTCTCCCGTCTGTGATGGCCACGCACAGCCCATTCCAAGCTGACACTCTGAAAATGAAACTGCCATCTATCCATCCACCCATCCACCCAGACCTTGGTGGAGAAAAAGTTCCTGCAATTTGATGGCTCCGTGTCCTGAACAAGTTCTTCTGTGGGTGTGTAATCTTACCTGACCACCTGCAGTGACTCTGCCTTGGTCTCAGCTCTGCTCTGGGCCATGCTCTCAGTTCAGCCTCTGAAACCCCTGGGGCTGCCTTAACCCTTTCTTAGCCTTTCTGTAACCTATATATACGACTGGGTGGCTTGGGTCTCACAGATATTAGAAATTAAGAGTGGAATAAAAGGACCTGTAATCACCTGGCTTATGACTCCTAGGTGACCCACAAGAACTCAGTGAACTGCCACTGACGAAAGAGGGACAGCCTGTGAATTTACTGTTATTCCATAAATTCTGACATTTTAGAAGACACAAACAGGTTTGGTCTGTGTTAACAATATAACTCACAGCAGTTATATGTTCTTTAAATACATCTTTGTCAAAACCATGGCGACTGGTTCATTCAGTTCATGGACAATGACCACTGATTGTCCTGTCATTTGATCAGAAAAGGTCTGACCTCATTTGAATTCAAAGCAGTGGGTTGATAAACCCTCCTGTTAAAACCACCAATCTTTCCAAATTCTAAGATTGATGTAAGACAGAAGTTTATTGCCTTGTGAAATTGTCTTGTGAAATAAAGTCCTGCCACTTCAATAATTTTCTCTGGAGCTATCCATTCTTGATCCCTCCCCCTTTTAATTTTTTTTTTTAATTTAATACCCTGGAAAAGTACACCAGAGTAAGAATCTGGATGATTGAGGAAGCTTTTCTTTTGCAAGGAGGGAGAAGAGGACTTTTGTAACTTTTGAGTTGGGAAAGAGATCCTAAGGGACCGATTCTCATCTCAGGGAGATCATTTTATTCTATTTCACTTTATTTGAGGGGGGGGTGAGGTGCTGCTGGAGATGGAACCCTGGGACTCACACATGCTAAGCACAAACTCTACCACGTAGCTACACCCCTAGATCCTCAGAGAGTTCATTATAAATCACCATATATATAAAACTGAGGATCTACAGTATAATTCTCTAAACTTGTACTTCCATTTGAAATTGAAGGTTACTTGCCCTGAGGCATTTCTAAAATTTCCACTTGAATTATAAAAACCATAATCTCAGTTCAAGGGAAACAATTCAGATTCTAAAATTAAGTAGAAATGCTCCAAGGCAGGTCTTTTACAAGTTTCCTTCTGAATTAAAAAATAATAATTAAGATTACTTCATTCTAGAATATTTACACTTAAATTTCCTCTAATCAAAGTAGAACTGTTTACTATATTAAGGTTCACTTGGAAAGGCTAATACAATGTACTGGATTATAATCAAATTTGGAGCTTAGTTGCCAGGTATGATTTGTCAGTTTGTTATTAAAAAGTCACACTTTTTGGCCACTAAAAACCGTCTCCAGTCTTAACAGGTAACATTTTATTGTATTAAAACCTTATTCTAGGGCTGGGGTTGTGGCTCAGTGGTACAGCGCTTGCCTAGCATGCATGAGGCACCAGGTTCCAATCCTCAGCACCACATAAAGTAAAATAAAGACATTGTGTCCATTTGTAACTAAAAAATATTTTTTAAAAAAACCTTATTCTACAATGCCAAAATTATATTTAAAACAGCTAGTTCTTAAAATAGTTAAAAAAAAAAAGAAAAAGAAAGTGAATGAAATGAAACCATCTAAAAGAAAAATTATGGGACATGAACCCAACAGAATCCTCCTGGCATATTTTCCTTGTCACCTGCAATTTTTTTTTATGCTGGTACGAGTTTTTAAATGTAATCTCTTTTTGAAAAAGGACACAAGATTCTGAAGAAAAATTGAAAAAAGAGGAGTTCAAGACTATTAAAAGACTTTGACACAATAGAGAGTTTTGTTTGGCAGAATTTCAAATTATATACTAGAATATAATCTGCAACCATCATTATCTGTAGCAATCCAGAGTATATTCTCCAAATCAAAACCATATATATTCTTTTAACCTATTAATCTATGATTGACATGGTCCTAGGGTTTGGAGCACAAATATACTGGTTCATTTAAAATAACAAACAAGTATTGTATTAGGGTTCTGGTCATCTTCATATTCATAAACAGGTACCAATACTGGGCACAGTGGTACACACCTGTAATCCCAGCAACTCAGGAGGTTAAAGCAGGAGGCTCAAAAGTTAGAGGCCAGTCTAGGGAATTTAGTGAGACTCCATATTAATAAAATAAAAGGGGTTGGAGGTGTAGCTCAGTGATACTGTTTATTTAGCATATGTGAGGCCCTACATGTAATCTCTAGCAACACACATACACACAATGCCACCACTAGTTTCCACCTCCTCACATTCAGGTCTCTTGAGGCCTATTGGAAAATAATAGTCCTATAAAGAGGAACCCAACAGAGAATGCTGTTTTTTCCCTTTACTAGGGGGTACACAAATTTAACTACTCAAGAATAATATTTAACACTATTGTTTTATAGCTAAG
Organism: Marmota monax; assembly: GCF_021218885.2. Classification (NCBI taxonomy): domain Eukaryota; kingdom Metazoa; phylum Chordata; class Mammalia; order Rodentia; family Sciuridae; genus Marmota; species Marmota monax. Next base: position 6,461,642 of record NW_026693476.1, on the reverse strand, counting down.
TTTCTTTTTTTTTTTGAATTTTAATATTTTATTTCTTAGTTTTCGGCAGACACACCATCTTTGTTTGTATGTGGTGCTGAGGATCTAACCCAGGCCGCACGCATGCCAGACGGGCGAGCTACCGCTTGAGCCACATCCCCAGCCCTACCTAAGTTTCTTAATAGTGTTATATTTTATAAGTTTTTTTTTTCTTCCTTGCAGTGCTGGGGATCAAATGCAGGGCCATGCATGCCAGGCAGATGCTCTACCACTGAGCCACCTCCCCAGCCCTATAAAAAATGTTTATGAAAAATATCTTACAGGTTTTGATGATTAAGACAACATACTATAATTTTATTTCAAAGCTTTATTCATCATTCTGAAAGTTTGAGACTCTTAAATTTGTCTCTCCTAGTACTTTCCTGTACATAGTTGTCTGAACATCATTACTACTGCTCACCTGAGCTCCAACCTCAAAGAAGGAAAAAAAATTATTTTGTTTCTGTAGAATACCCACGGCAATCCACAAAAAAACTAACATACTGAGTATTGTTTGTCCAGAATAAGGACTACATACACTAAGTGCAGCTAAATGGTTATTTGCAAATCTGTTTTGAAGGGTATTTTCCACACTAAGAAGCATTAAAAAGGAAGTTTTCTTACCTTAAAATGCATTATAGGTGAAATTTAAGTGTATGAATGCTGCCAACATAAAACCTAGAGTATATGGTCAATAAGATAATAAACAACACCTGTACTGCTTGTAATCCCAGTGGCTGGGGAGGCTGAGGTAGGAGGATCACCAGTTCCAGGCCAGGCTGAAGAACTAAGGGAGACCCTGTCTCAAAATAAAAAGGGCTGGGGATATAGCTCAGTGATTGAGCAACCCAGTGCCCTAAAATAAATAAATAAATAAATAGATAAATAAATAAATAAAAATCACTGTACTTCATTATAAAGTACACTTATAGTAAAATTTCAACAATCTATTTCATTTTCAAAAAAAAAAAATTAGTAAATCGTTAATATACTCCCCTATTCTCTATTGAATTTTCTCAATGACAATCTACAAACGACCCGACTAACCGAACTCTGCCGGTACAATCATAAGAGAGGAAGGTCAACACGAGTAATTTCTGATTTGCAGAGCAGATATTCTAAATCTGAGGTTCATCAATCTCTAATTTAGGTCAATAGCCACCACAAAGGCCTGCACTGAAAGTGAGATTACAAACAAAGTTCGGAGCTACTTTGGGAAATGTGACTGATGCGCCCCACAATGTCAGAGTGCTTCACAGATGATCACCATTACCCCAAAAGTTGCAGAAGTACATTCACTGTTCACTGAAACCGTGTGTTATGGGACTACAAAGATTGTTTACTACCTTTTGGGAATTTACAATCTGTTAAGGAAGGGAAAGCACACAAAAATAATACAAGGTTCACCACACACACACACACACACACACACACACACACGCACGCACACTCTGAAGGGATGGGTGGGTCAGATTTGAGGATAAAAGGGAATTTCTTTCTACCGGTAGCACAGAGTTACAAGGAATCCTGAACAGGGAAGAATTCCATTTGTCAGGGAAAAATAAAGGCAGGGGAACAAATAGTGCTCACAGATGGGAGGGTGACGGGTTGCATGCTTCGGAGTCCAAAACGATCCCCAGCCCGTCACCAGGGCGCAAAAACGACCTGCCCGGGAGAGCCTGGAAGGCGGGAGGGAGGCTGTCAACCCTATTTGTTCTTACAGCCCATTCATTATTCTTCCAGATCCAAAGCATGTCTAGTGGGGACGAGGCCGCTACCCTCGGTCACCGTGGCCACATTCCTCTCCCAAGCCAACGGCCAGACACCTGATTGCACTTCGTCCACCATGGCCACCGCCGCGCTTCGGGGCCACGCGGCTGCCCACGGCCACGAAGCCCTCGTCCAGCCGCCTCTCTCCGGGGGAGACAAAGGTCTCTGCTCCCTCGAGGGTCCACGTGACCCCACCGGGCAGCGAGGGCGCTGCGAACTGCGACCCAACTAACCGTTCTGCGCACGGATCGCGGAGCCGGAGCGGGACGCGGCGGACGGTGCGCTCTGGGTCCCGCGCGGCAGGCGCTGGGGCTCCCGGCTCGGTTCCTCCCGCGGCGCCGCTGCCTCCGAGCCCGCGGCCCGAGCATGCGCACAAGCGCGGCCCGCTGTCCGGCCCTGGGACACGCGAAACCTGCCAGGTGGTCCTCTGCGACGACTCCTCCCGCCTCGAATCACCCGGCCACCTCCGCGCGTCCGGGACTCCAGCCCCGGCCTCCAGCCCCGGCCTCCAGGCTGGGTTGCTAACCAAGAAAAGGGAGAAGGCTCCTGGGGGCCCGACCTGAGCGTGGGGGGCGATGGGGACGGGAAGAGAGGACTGGGCAGCGTTTGAATGGACGCGCCGCAGCTCGGACCCGGGAAGACGCCCGGGCTGTGGACCGCGTGCGCCTGGCTCCCTGCGGGCCTGGCACTGGAGTGCGGTGACCTCGGGGAAGTCAGCCTCCCTGGGCCTGTTTCCTCTCTCTAATGGCAACAGAGAACCGACTTCCTAGGCTCGTAGGAAGTTTGGGTGAGAGAATTTAGGAATCTCCCTGACCACGTTGCCCGGGCTGTGGCATTTGGTGAACGGTGGGTGTTACAAGTAGGTTAAGAGAGCGGTCAGAGGGTGGGGAGACTGGCCGATGGGGTCATCATCATCATAATGGTCATCATCATCCATCGGAAACAGAGTCGTGAGCATGCAAAGAGGCCGCGTGTTCATGGACACCGAATATCTGGGACAGAATAGAATTACTGCTAACGACGTTGGGAGGCGGCAGATGAAATGCCAGGCACATCACCTGAATCATTTGAGAATCTTCACAACCCCATGAAGTAGATGCTGCAGCAAAATTTTTTATAAATAAGGGATCTGAACTCAAAGAGGTCAAGTAACTTTCCAGCAATCAGGGAGCTAGGAAGTGGCCAACATTTTGAGTCAGACTCCTGAGCTTACTTTATCACAGGAGCCATTATAGATTCTTGATCAATCCCAAACCAAACTGTGTCTGTTGAAATGATGGAGTTAAGTAATCATGGACTGTCTCTGAGACTTTTGAGAAATACCAAATAAGTATGAACCAAGGGCTCTGCCTTGACAAAGCTTAAGTTGGTTGAGGAGACTGAGTCAGGCTAAGTCAACCAGCATATGTTGAGCACTTGCTACATACCAGGACCCTGCCCTTCCCCTCACATCTCGGACCCTCCCACTTTTCCTCTTCACCCCCACTTAATTTTCACAATTTCACAACAGCCTTATAAAGTAGGCCTTACTGTTTGTTTTAACCTGAGATTGAAGAGGAGTAGGGATTCAGGAGTCAGGTCTTAAAAAGGTCCCATATACTTTCTGTCTCTTTTATACAACAAAAGGTTTTTAGTAACAGCTCAACATGTTAATAGAAGACAGTGTGGAATTTGTAGCCAAATACTGCAAACATAAAATTGCATTTTATGTTTGAAAAATGCAGGAAAGAGGAAGAGGCTTGAGGTAATTTGGGTGGCCAGGACTGAACAGCAGAGGTTCAGGATCCTTAGGGTGGCATCAGCATTCAGGGTTGATGGTAGAGAACTAGGAAGATTGGGGACCTGACTAGAAGTCAATCTATGAAGTCCTGCAGTGTGTGATGACAGTAGAAAGAGTAAAAGTAATTCTTGGGAAACTTCTTAAGGAAAGCTTAAAAAGCAGGTTTAGAATATGGATTCAGCAGCCAGACTGCCCTGTTTCCAAAAGGGAAAGGCACATTCCACAGAGTTGTTAAGGAAATAAAATTAGTACTTGTAAACAATGTGAATCTGGCACATTTCAAGTGCTAAATAAGCATTTGTTAAAAAAATAATTTGCAGAAAATTAAGAAAACAATTATTTTAGCATCCAAAAGATTAAAGTATCTAGGAGGATATATTTAAGGAAGTTGCAAAAAGTTTAGGCAACTAGCCAGCCTAAACTGAATAGTTTAGGAACATTCCCCCCAAAATAGTTTTTTAGACAATGGCTGCCAGTTCAAGACTTCAGGCCAGCTAAATTCAGATTGGGGAGTTCCCATGATCATGCTCAATAATTTGCTAGGCTCAATAATTTGCTAGGATGTCTCAACTCATTGAAAGCTATTATACTTGAGTACATGTTTACTACAGAGAAAGGATAAGTTAAAATTAGCCAAGAGCAATATAGGATAAAACTCAGGAGGGGTTCAAATGCAAAGCCTCTGATCATTCTCTCCTTATGCTGTCCTAGACGGCTCTACCTCCTCCAGGCTATGATGTGTGACAGTGCTCAACCAGGAAAGATCACTCAAACTCTGGTGTCTAGGGGTTTTATTGACACTTCATTACCTCAGCATAGATCATTGCCGGTGTGGTTGAATTCAATCTCCAACCCCCCTTATCTCTCTGAAAATAAAAAAAAAATAAAAATAAAATAAAATAAAAATAAATAAAATAAAATAAAAATAAAAATAAAAATAAAAGTGGCTCATTGCCCCATCTTCTGATCAAACATAGTTAATCTTTCTGGCATTGCCAGCCCCTCCCCCAAGTCATTTCATTATATTAATTATCAAAGTTCCCCCGTGATTAATCTCCATAGCATAAGCTAATAAATGTGGTTTGAGGAGCCTACCACGAATTATAGACACTCAGATGGGAAGTTGGAAGAGTTTAGAGGTCACCTCCTGGGAACTGGGATAAAAGTCAGATCTTCTTTAAGTGAGGCCAGTTCCGTAACAAACAAAGATGAAAGACATTCCCTGAAAACTGTAAAATTAAATAATACCAAAATAAATGAAAAGATACTCATGGATTTAAAAATTCAATGCAATTCCTATTAAAACTGTAATGATTTTTGTTTTTGCAAAAATGAAAAAAACTCAGTGGCTTGGGAGGCTGAGACAGGAGAAGCGCAAGTTCAAAAGCAGCCTCAGCAACTTAGTGAGACCCTGTCTCAAAATAAAAAATAAAAAGAGCTGGGATTGTGGCTCTTTGTGGCTCTGGAAAGAAAAGGAAAAAGAGAGAGAGAGAGAGAGAGAGAGAAGAAAGAAAGAAAAAAACAGTCTTCAAAATCATATCCAAATAGTCAAAATAGTATTGGAAAAAAGAAAAAAGTTGGGAGCACACACTTCTCATTATCAAAATTTACTATAAAACTACAATGATCAGGGGCTGGGGTTGTGGCTCAGCGGTAGAGCGCTCACCTAGCATGTGCGAGGCCCTGGGTTTGATCCTCAGCACCAAATAAAAATAAATAAAGGTTTTATGTCCAACTACAACTAAAAAATAAATATTAAAAAAAAAAACCCTACAGGGCTGTGGTTGTAACCCAGTGGTAGAGCACTCATCTGGCCCTGGGTTCGATCCTCAGCACCACATAAAAATAAATAAATAAAATAAAGGTATTATGTGCATCTACTTCTAAAAACTAAATGTTTAAAAAAGAAAAAAACTACAATGATGAAAACAGTGTGATTCTGCTGGCATAATGACAGACAAAGATTAATGGACTAGAATTGGGAGTCAAAGAATAAGTCTATCCATATTTGGCCAATTGATTTTTAAAAAGCATACCAAAGCCATTTTATGGGAAAAGAAAATGCTCTTCAACAGATGATGGTTGGATAAGTGGATATCCATTGCAAACAAATGAAGCTGTGCCTCTGGATCTTGGATCATAAACAAAAAAATCTCAAAATGGATCAGAAACAAAAGGCCCAATGACAAAACTCTCAGATGAGAACAGAGTTAAATCTTTTAAGACCTCAGAATTGATAATGAATTCTTAAATAACAAAAAAATAAATAAACAACAAAGGAAAAAGACAAATTGGACTTCAACAAGGTTAAAAGTTCTTGGGCCTCAAAGATACAGTCATCACTGTGAAAAAGCAAACTACAGAATGAAAGAAGCTACTTACAAATCATGTATCTGATAAGGATCTAATATCCAGAATATATAAATAATTCTTAAAACTCAACAACAAAAAAGAACCCAGCTAAAAATGGGCAAAGGACTTGAATAGACATTTCTCCAAAGAACATGTACAAGTGGCCAAAAGCACATGTTCAGAGTCATTAGTCATTAGAGAAACACAAATCAAAGCCACAATGAGATGCCACTTTGTATCTACTAGTGTGACTATAAAAAATTTTTTAAGTTGTAGAAGGACACAATACCTTTATTTTATTTATTTATTTTTATGTGGTGCAGAAGATTGAACCCAGTGTCTCACATGTGCTAGGCAAATGCTCTACCGCTGAGCTACAACCCTAGCCCTAAAAAACAATGTGAGAATGTGGAGAAATCTGGAACATCATATACTGCTGTTGGGAATATAAAATTATGCTGCTGCTAGGCAAGGGGTAGCGCACACCTGTAACCCCAGCAGCTTGAGAGGCTGTGGCGGGATGATTGGGAGTTCAAAGCCAGCCTCAGCAACTCGGTGAGGCCCTAAGCAACTCGGTGAGACCCTGTCCCTAAAATACAAAAAAGGGCTGTGGATGTGGCTCAATGGTTCAATCCTTGGTACAAAAAAAAAAAATGCAGCCACCATGGAAAATAGTTTGGCTGTTCCGTAAAAAGTTAATAAAAGCGGTGAACTTGTTCAGCTTAACAAAAGAGGTAAAAGACCTCTACAATGAAAACTACAGAACACTAAAGAAAGAAATTGAAGAAGACCTTAGAAGATGGAAAGCTCTGTATAACCGATGTGATTCTGCAATCTGTATACAGGGTAAAAATGGGAGTTCATAACCCACTTGAATCAAATGTATGAAATATGATATGTCAAGAGCTTTGTAATGTTTTGAACAACCAATAAAAAAAAGAAATTAAAAAAAATAGAAAAAAAAAGAAGATGGAAAGCTCTCCCATGTTCTTGGATAGGCAAAATTAATATTGTCAAAATGACCATACTACCCAAAGCACTATACAGATTCAGTGTGATTCCAATTAAAATCCCATCATCATTTCTTAAAGAAATAGAAAAGCCATTATGAAATTCATTTGGAAAAACAAGAGACCCAGAATAGCCAAAGCAATCCTTAGCAAGAAGAGTGAAGCAGGTGGCATCACAATACCAGATTTATACTACAAACCTATAGTAACAAAAGAACTATATGACTGAGGAATTCCACTAGCTATATGCCCCCCCCAAAAAAAACAGGTATTCACAGGTATTCAAGAAAATATTTATAGAGAAATGTTCATAGCAAGTTCACAACAACCAAAGTTGGAAACAATTCAAATGTCTGGCCATAGGTGTGTGGATAAATAAATGTGGGATATCCATATAATGGAATATTATTCAGCCATAAAAAGGAAGTATTGATAAGTGCCACAACATGGATGAACCTTGAAAATATATTAAGTGAAAGCAGCCAGACACAAAAGATTCCAAGTTGTATGATTTCATTTCAAGAAATACCCAGAGACAGAAAGCAGATTAGTGGTTGCCAAGAGCCAAGGATAAAGAGAAAGGAAGTGACTGCTTCATGGGTAGGGAGTTTTGTTTGGGGATGATGAAAATGACTTGGGACTTGATATAGATTGTTGTACAACATTGTGGATATACTAAATACCACTGAAACAAACACTTTAAAATGGCTAATTTTATGTTACATTAATTTACCTCAATAAAAAACAAATAAATGTGGAATATAAGTTTTTCATGAATCTAATGCTGCTCCTGAGAGGGGCCTTAGCAATTTATTTATGGAATTGATACCTAATTTTGCAGTTGTAACTTTATATATATTTGGGACTAGATATTGAGCCCAGGGGTGGTCTATCACTGAGCTGCACCTCCATCTCTTTTTATTTTTTATTTTGAGGCAAGGTCTTGCTAAAGTTGCCCAGGCTAGCCTCAAACTTGTGATTCTGCTGCCTCAGATTCTTAAGTAGCTGGGATTACACATGTGTACCAGCATTGCCTGGCTTGGTTTATATTTTTTTCTTAAAGTTTTATCTATTATGATAGAACATCCCCTGCCCCACCACCGCCAAAGATGTCCATGTCCTAATCCTCAGAACCTGTGACTATATCATGTTACATGACAAAGGGGAATGGAGGTGGCCAATTAGCTGACTTAAAATAGATTATCTTGGGTTGTGTGAATAGAAAACATGTAGAAAAGAGTCCCTAAAGTGGGAGAAGGATGGAGCACAAAGGAAACATTATTTGTGAGAAGTTTGCTTTAGAGGATATTACAAAGGAATGATATTACTTTCAATTACATGCATCAGTAACGACTAATAGCTACAAAAATGGATTCATGCTGAAGCTTGGCAAGTCTTTATCAAGGAAATAAGCAAGAACTGGAGTTTCTTCTTCTTTGGCCCCTAACTGGCTATGTGCCCTTGAGCAAATCACTTCCCCTATCTGTTTCATTTTCTTCATCTGTAAAAGAGGGTGTTGGATTGGATGGCCACTAGGACCCCTCCTACCTCTGATGTCACATAGAAAGGGTTCTGTTATGGGCTGGGGATGTGGCTCAAACGGTAGCGCGCTCGCCTGGCATGTGTGTGGCCTGGGTTCGATCCTCAGCACCACATACAAACAAAGATGTTGTGTCCGCCGAAAACTAAAAATAAATATTAAAAAAAAAATTTAAAAAAAAAGAAAGGGTTCTGTTAACAGGGCTGGAAGAAAATTTGTTAAAGTACTCCCTCTTGCTTTCTTTCTATTGTGTTGGCCTTTTTCCATAAAGAATATGAAATTCTTCATTAGTAAGCTTCACAACATGAATGCAGAGCTTTCCTGTACATTTGCTGAAAATCAAGGTTTACCTTTGAAAGTAGAGAATAGAATTTGCTTAGGATTCTAACTGAAACAAGTCACTCTCCCATAAAAATGAGTTGGAATCATGGAAGATTTTGAAAATCTGGGACTCTGTACAAGAAAAAAAGAAGTAACGTACTGGAATTTTTTAAAAAGATTTTTATGCCGGGAGTGGTGGCGCATGCCTGTTAATCCTACTTGCTAGGGAGGCTGGGGCAGGAGGATCGTGAGTTCAAAGCCAGCCTCAGCAACTTAGAGAGGCCCTAAGCAACTCAGTGAGACCCTGTCTCTAAATAAAATACAAAATAGGGCTGGGGGTGTGGCTCAGTGGTCAAGTGCCCCTGAGTTCAATTCCTAGAACCCCCCCCAAAAAAAAATTCATCCAGTGTGCAACAGCTTTGTACTTACTTGGATTTCTCCATCTCTTTACCTTTTTTAAGATTTTGCATTTCTTACAGTATTTAGAGTAGTTCTGTTCAAATGAACATTTGTTATCTACCTTTTCTGTCTTTAAAGACCATTTGTTATGATAAAATAATTTCAGACACACCATGCACAAATCCATTTAATATTTTCTTTGACTCACTAATTTAAAAAAATGGGAGAGGGTAGCAGAGTGGGAGTTCAGAAGGATGCAGTAGGAAAAGGACTTGATCTCTGTTGCTGGCTTTGAAGATGGAGGAGGGGCCCACAAGCCAAAGAATGTGTGCTCTCTGCAAACTAGAAAAGGCAAAGAGCAGGTTCTCTTCAAGAGCTACTTTCTTTTAATTGGAGTCAGCATTAATTCTGCAGGTCTGCTTTATATCATCTCTGTCCTGTAGGTGATGGCTTATTGTCTCAAATTAACTCAGGTTGTTTTGTTAAAAGTGGTATTTCTGCAAAACACTAACAGGCAACGGTTATAAAATTTTACAAGGAAAATGCAAAATGAATACTAATGTTATCTTTTCATATTTATTTAGCCTCTACAAAGACCTATATATTTATCAACTCAATTACATATAAATTTTACTTTTTAAAAACTTTTATAAACTAAATACCTTTACCTTGCCAGTAAACCTAGATAAGCTTTCATTTTGTAATCTTTTACATAACACTTAGAAAATAAAATAATTTACTTAAGTTTTGTATTAAATCCCCTGTTTTCCTTGAGATTACAGTAATCTTACAACAACAAAAAAAAATCTATCTTTTGATCACAATATAAATAAGCTTAATTCTAGCCTACTTTGGAGCCATCCTAACATGGAAAGGTATGAGAGGCAGAGCCTTAACTTAGGTGAGGTTGGCCTCTTGACAAATCTTAAAGTGTTTTATTTCTGAATTTGATCTTTGTCCCTTTTAAAAATACCATTCTACGAAGCTCTCATGTGTTATTTCCTGAGTCTCTGAATATCAGTTAATCTAATACATTACATCTGAAACATAATCATTCACAGAGAGATTAGAGAGCTTTTAACTTCCCTTTTGTGGAAAAGTTGGCAGAATGTTTTCATGTCCCACATTGTCAACCTTTGAACAAACCAGGCTTTCCTTAATACTTTACAAAAATATACTTAAATTCTCATCCCAGTGTAAAGAGTAACACAAAATTTTATATACAGCTATTGACAACAGGTTTCCTTTATCCAGTTATAAAATATTAAATGGCATAAATACCAACCACATTTGTTATTTCTATGTAAATCTGAAAGAGACTATTATTGCTACAGACAATTTAGTTTATAAAATTTGGAGAACACCAACTTGGTAAAGTACTCTCCTAAGCTTTACATTCAACTAAGTTTAATTTTTAAAGTAAAACTTAGAATCCATCGTGTATAGTAACAATAATCAGAGGACTGCATGGGTTAGCAGTATGAGCAAAAATCAAAAGATAGCCTTAAGTCTTTTATACATTTAGGAAACTGTTAATAATCAGAAATAGACTTAATCAAAGCAAACAGATAAAAGATGGGTCTTCAAATATCAGTGTGGACTTTCTATGTCACATACAATGTATAAAAGAGAGCAGTTATTGGTTACCTTGCCAGTAAACCAGATAAGCTTTCATTTTGTAATCTTTTGCATAACACTTAGAAAAGGCTTATACAAACATAGTTCTCAGATATGCACATATATCTAGTCACATGTATTTAGGTGTCAGCTATATTGTTATAACCTAAAATAACAGTTGTTTGTTTACTTATTTATTTATTTATTTATGTTGCCAGGGATTGAATCCAGGGGTGCTTAACCATTGACCCACCTCCTCAGCCCTTTTTATTTTTTACTTCGAAGCAGGGTCTCACTAAGTTGTTTAGGACCTCACTAAATTTCTGAGTCTGACTTTGAACTTGCAATACTCCTGCCTCAGCCTCCCTAGACTCTGGGATTACAGGTGTGTGTGATCATGCCAGTTAAAATAACAGTTTATTTAACCAGTTATGAAGAAATCATTTAAAAAACTTTAAAGCAGGTACAAACCCCAATTCCTTTAAGACTTGGTTTCCCTAAGTAATAAAACCTAACAGATACAGGAAAATTATCCTGAGAGATAAGAATAGATCAATGTTTCATACTTATTTTCATATGAGTACATTAAAATTTGAATAACTTTGACTGTGTTAATTATAGCCAATGTAATCACAAAACACAAACGTTTTAAGATTTACTTTCCATCCACCTTCTGCAACTTACTTAGACATTCAACAATTTGTTTACTTCCTTAGTTTTGTCCTCTCTTTCATCTTGGACTTTAGCACAAAAATATTACTTTAACATACAAATTACTTTCTCATCCAGAAACATTTCTTTTACGTTCTAATTTTCCATACTAAAATATTTCCTTACCTATAGTTTTCTTTTATCTCTTTTCTAGTTTCAGACCTGTTCTTAAATTCATATTCTGAAACAACCCTTATGAATGTTATCTGTGCATTTAGTTTGCACAAATTTTCATCCCAGGAGAGGGATCAGACACTCTGGCATATACAAAAACTCTGTCTTAAACTTTTTTTCTCCCAGGTTGCATTCAAGGGATTGAAGCACAGGATATTTTTGAGCCTGACTGTCTCCCTTATTATCACAATGCCATTGACTTTTAAGTGAGCTCTCCACTGTAACGTGTACAGAGTCTCCTTTTGAGCCGTTTTCTTACACTGGGAAATACATAGATATTCAGTGAAGGTGGCCCATTCCATCCTTTCCTTCAGACTTTCTTGAATATCCCTTTGCAGAGGCTGACAGCAAAACAGAGGTTGGCCTTCGTTTCTGTTTTTTCCTTTCTGGGTGCAGTTGTTTATCCTGCCAGTCTCCCCATGCATTTAGTTTGATGGGATATAGTCGTAATAAGAAGTGCTTAGCCCCAGTGATGGATATCCTTTGGCCAAATGGGGTGTCCTGTCAGACCTTAATAGGGGACACTATCCCTGTCCCCAGATCATAAACTAACAGTGCTGGAACCTACTTCTGCATATTTTGTGGCTACCACCTTCACTCCCCATGGGCAAAAGGGGCTGGAAGACAGGGCAGAGGCCAGGTTCTCTTTGCCCATTTTTCTACAGCCCAGGCACTTTCCTGGAATGGTTGGATGGATGGATGGATGGATGGATGGATAGATAGATAAATAGAGATTTTTTTTTTCTTTTTTTAAGCCCAAGGGTGCTGTCCCTGACCCACAGTAAGATGATTTGTAGCTTCCTGGGACTGCAGCACTGGGTTGAAAGGATCTAATTTTTTTTTTTACCCTTTCTTCAGGTGTTCTATCCTTGCATGCCAGAGGCAATGCCTTTTTGCATTCTTAACTTAATTTCTGCCTGTTTAGATTCCTTATGCAACCGCATAGATGTCTGTACATACAGAATCTCTTCCTCTACTTTATCTCTGACAGATCAACTTCAACTGCAAGATCATATGATAATCCAGAAAACCATTCAATGGCCAGATTGTGTTACAGTCAAGCATCTTTCTCTTAGACAGGCAGATACCTACAGATGGCCCATTCAGCTAAAATTTTTCTTCTCTAGAGACTACCATTAGGAACAATGTAGCATGGCCCATGTCTTAAAGGGCCAGTAACAGATATCAAAAACACAAGAGACAGCCAAGAGAGAATCACTGAATCCAGGGCTGACAGTTGGGAACCTTTAAACCAGAAAGACCTGTTTATGCAAACTTCTTCCACTTATTTTGCCTCTTACAGACCAACTCCAACTGCAAGATCGTATAATCAGAAAGCTATTCAAAAGCCAGGTGGTTATAGTATTATCTTTTTCTTAGACAAATATATATACACATTCCTTTCAACTTACTTTACCTCTGATAGACCAACTCCAATTGCAAGATTGTACAAAAAAGAAACAGACAACCAGAAAGAATCCCTAAAACCATGGCCATCAGATGGGAACCTTTAAAACAAACCAGCCAAGATCTTTCCCTAGAGACCACCTACAGGATTGACACAGTATTGCCCATGTCTTAAAAGGGTGCTAATAGATACTAACAAAAACACAGAGAAGACAACAAGAGGGAATCCCCAAACCCAAGGCCAGTGGACAGATGAGAACCTAGAACACACCAGAAGAGAGTAAATATTCCTAGGTTCTTGACTCCTGTTTAACCATGACTCCTACACCAGTGGTGCCACAGATGTCCCCTCAAAGAGGGATCCCACCTGTGAAATCAAGGTGTTGCCAAAGCTCTGTCCTTGTCCCCCATGCCAATCCATTAACGAGGACATGGTTTTGAGAAAAAGGAAAAAGAAGGCTTATGGCTTTGCTAACAAAGGAGAAACACAGGGGACTCCTGAACCCAAAGGCTGTGATTCTGCTCATCCACAGGGACAATAGACTCAGGGCTGGGGCTGGGGCTCAGTGGACTTTTATAGAGGTGATTCAGAGAAAATGAGATTAAGAAGGAGAGATCAGGGAGAAGTTTAGGGAAAAGAAGATTGGGAAAAAGAAAAAAAAAAGCATGTAAGTTTCAAAGCCATCAATCGAATCCCTATTACAAAGGGTCTCAGTGTTAGGCAGTAGCTCCCAATGAGCAGTGAACTGCATGGCAAGGTCACAGGTGCTCTTTAAATTACCTTAGAGTCTTATTTAAACTACTTTCAGAGTAGCAAGAAAGCAAAGGGTGGTAGTTAACTTGCAGAAAATAAACGGAAGCAAAGGAGCCACTGGAAAAGTTGCATAATAGAAAAGAATTAATGAGACTAATTCTTGACAGGATTAATGGCACTAATTGAGATTGGTGTGAAGCTAGGAACTATGGCTATAGGTGCCTCCATCTGTCTGGGAAAGAGGTTTCCTTTAGTAGTGCAGGTGCACTAAGGTAACTTCTGACCAGCTATTGACCCCAGCGCCTACATTAACATGGGATTGACTTGTAGATGAAGCCCCCCTAAGCAGGATGGCCACCATGACAGTTTTGGAGAGGACCAACTAACACCAAAAATGCCACTGCCCCACGTGAAAGAGAAGTTGAACACCTGATTGGCAAAGAGGGCAGAAGATGGTCCCCAGTTCTGCTGGTAAACAGCACGCAGTAATGAACCTGCAGACAGCATTGTCTCCTTGGTTGTTCTCTGTTTGGAGCCGGACCCCTGTCTCTTGAGAGCGCTCTCTGTGAAGGGAAAGTGAGGAAAGAGAGACGGTTCAGCGAGAAATGAAAGCCGGAGACCAGGCAGAGGTACACACAGAGTTTATTTGTCAGAGCTGACAAATGGAGGCCATCTGTCTACAGGAGAGAGAGGCAAAACAGGCTTGGCTTCTAGGACTTTTATGGGTCAAAGGCAGGAATCAGAGGTTGGTGGGTCCTAATGTAGGCAGTAAGGGTTGGGTTGGTATAAAGGATTGGTGAGTCTTTCTCAGAAACACCCTTGGGTGGGAAAGTGAAAGTTTTTCCTTAAAATAGCGGCTGTCATTTAAGATGGCCGTCCAGATGCTAAGTAAGGACCTTATACTACATCCAGGACTTGAAAACCTAATGAAGGGGACTGTGGCTCAGGGGTAGAGTGCTTGCCTGGCAGGGTAGGCCCTGGTGTTCGATATCCAGCACCAGGAAAAAAAAAAAAGTAATGAAGATTTTTAAATTATTCCTTGTGATATTCCTATTCTCCCACGAAGACACCTAATTGGAAAAGATATACATTTGTTCAGGACATCAGAACCACAAATGTGTGGTTTAAATGCTAATGAGGAGCTACTCTCTCATCAGACGAATCAACATATTTTAGGGAAAGAAACCTGACACAGAGTTTGAAATCATGGCCACCAGAATCTTGATAAGTTAATTACAACCCCTCAAACATTAATAAGATGTGAATTAGTATTAATTCTAGATGATAACGGTCTATCCTCCAATTCAAGCTGAAGAATGACCAGTGGCGGTGGGAGAAGGTAATTGAGATCATTTACATTCACATGAACAATCAGGACTGACAGGAACAGCACCAGTGTCAATAGGATTTAACAACTTTTCCAGGAAATTGTTGCCCAGGAGCACTGGGCTCTAAGCCCTAAATGTTTTTGTTGTGAAATTCCTATAAGCCAATTTTTTTAGGCAAACAATTTGCTCATCTAGGCAGTTTGCTTTTCAAATGACATTATTTATCAAGCCTTACCTGAAGACTCTTTCCTTTCTGCATCCACTAACCCTAAATTATCATGTCACAACCTTTGCCTCATCCCAATCAGCTTTAATGGTTTTTAACCATTTGACACTAGAATCCCAAACCTTATAAATATCCTTTCATGTTGCCAGGTGGAATAATACTTACTGGTTCCTCCTTTTGGAGGGCAGGTTAGAACCTGAAGGGGGTTCCAATACCCAGATTGCTCCTAGGAGCCAGAATTGCTGGGCAGTCAGAAACAATAGACTCAGGGCTAGGGCTGGGGCTGGGGCTCAGTGGTAGAGCACTCGCCTAGCACGTGTGAAGCCTGGGTTCGATCCTCAACACCACATAAAAATAAATAAGTAAAATAAAGGTATTGTGTTCAACTACAACTAAAATAAATAAATAAATATTTTTAAAAAAAGAAAGAAAGAAAGAAAAGAAAAGAAACAATAGACTCAGCTCCAGAGGGCCACACTGTAGGGTCTTGTCCTTGCCTGAGGTCTTGGAAAAGCACCAAGGCTATTGGTTTCTGATCCTTTCATCAGGTCCAGGCCCACGGCTTTGAGTGAAGGGGCTCAGGTGGGTGGAAGATATGAATAAAGATGATTTCTGCTGTTAAAAACAAAAATAAAACCCTTCCCCAACATCCCATGTGGAGACTACTAATATTCTGTCCAAGTGGTGTTGTCCATTTCTGTGGTAGGTCTAATAAACTTGGTACAGCTTAGAGGTTTCCTGGTGATCTTTGTGTTAGCAATAGAAAAGCAACTATTCAAAATCTGATGATATGTTAGGCGTGGTGGTGCACACCTGTGATCCCAGCAGCTCTGGAGGCTAAGGCAGGAGTATGGAGAGTTCAAAGCCAGCCTCAGCAAAAGCAAGGTGCGAAGCGACTCCGTGAGACCCTTTCTCTAAATAATATATAAAATAGAGCTGGGGATGTGGCTCAATGGTTGACCGCCCCTGAGTTCGATCCTCAGTACCCCAAAAAATAAGTCTGATGATTTTCCTCCTTTAAATAATAATGAACAAGATAGAATAGTTAGTGGACCCCAGTTAAATTCTTTGTTTTTGTTTTGTTTTTTAAATAATGTAAAGGCCACTCCTTGAAGTTAACTTGCAGGAACATTCTAAATAGTCAGGCAACTCCTCTGTCCCAGGGCTGTCAGGAAAGGAGGAGGGTCACACCTGAGTGAGGGCTATAGACACAAGGCTGAACCTATAGCCTTGGTGCTTTTCCAAGACCTCATTAGCATAGATATTAATCAATGCCCCTACCCAGTAGCTATAGAAACCCCTACCTATACTATTATACTTAAATGGCAGCCCTATAGTTTTCCCTGTCACCCTGCAGGAGTTCCATCTTTTTTCTTCTCACTTAAATAAATCCTATTCTTTTATGCTTGCTCTTCCTCATCTGTGGTTTTCATTCTTCAAATCTGTGAGACAAGATCCTGAAATTGGTGGTGAATTGCTGGGGTCTGCTGCAACACTGAAGGGCACAGTCTTCTATTAAAAACTATAACTTGCCAGGCTCAGTGGCCCATGCCTATAATCCCAGCGGCTCAGGAGGCTGAAGCAGGAGGATCGTGAGTTCAAAGCCAGCCTCAGCAAGAGTGAGGCACTAAGCAACTCAGTGAGACCTTGTCTCTAAATAAAATACAAAATAAGGCTGGGGATGTGGCTCAGTGGTTGAGTGCTCCTGAGTTCAATCCCTGGTGCCAAACAAAAACAAAAACAAACCTATAATGTGGGAGACCAACCTAGAACGTGACTGAGTTAACTCCCCTCCCCTGCTGGGCAATGTGGCATCAGGCACCCACTGCTGCTAGACTGCCCTGCTCTTCTAGGGTTCGAGTAACTGTGTCTTCGTGAATGGGTGTGTCTTGCTACAGCCCCATGGATGGAGCTATGCTCACCTGTTCTTTTGTAGTATAACCCCTTGCCCTGTTTAGGATAGAATCTTCCATGGAAGTGCCTTGTGTGTGTCCCCTTCTCTTATTGTGCCCTTGGGTGTGGCCTACCCAGGTGTCAGTCAACCTGATGACAGTGGACATCATGAAGATAGACTCGGCCCCCTGAAACCTGACCCCTTGCCTCATTTGAATAGCTTCTCCTCAATAAAAGGGGTCAGCGTGTGCTCCTCCTGTGGACCCTTAAGGTCAGAGGAGCCATCACAGAGACCCCAAAGAAAAAGGTATTTATGTCTCTTGTGTGGTTATTTTGTGCATCCCAGTCAGCCCAGTTCAATTGGAATGACCCCTGAGCCTTTTAGTCTGGAGAACAGAAACCCAGCACTATAACTCACAGGGCGAGGTGGCTCATGCCTGTAATCCCAATGGCTCAGGAGGCTGAGATAGGAGGATTGAGAGTTCAAAGCCTGCCTCAGCAATTTAGTGAAGTGCTAAGCAACTCAGTAAGACCCTGTCTCTAAATAAAATACAAAAATGGGCTGGCGATGTGGCTCAGTGGTTAAGAGCCTCTCAGTTCAATCCCTGTAACTCACCACTTGACAGTAGTAGAGAAGAATCTGTTTTGCTAACACAAAACAGGCTTTCTCTGCTGCAGAGACCTACAGTTTAGAAGAACCCACCTGCCAGCAGAGGCAGATAATCTAGTTTGGTCTTAAACTCTGATTTCAATAGGTTTAAAATAACTTTGTTGTTTCTTTTCATGCTGACTGAAAAAGAAAATGGATGTTATTCAAACCCTATCAAATTGCAAAATAACCTTTCTTTGTCCACCCCTTCATCCTGGCCTGGGCCCCTCTTCTTGGGGACCTGTCATTGGTCATCAACTGATTCACTCTTCGAGGAGTCAGCCAAGTCTGCACACTTCTCGACCCTACACTAATGGTTTTATTGTTGCTTATCGTTATGCTTTGAAACATAACCAAGGGCTTTGCAATCACACCGAAAATCCCAAACTCCTCACAAAGCCTACACTGCAGAAAGTATAGGAAAGCAGGAAACACCTTCCCCCAAATCAGGTGGACTTAGGGCTTGCTCTAAGAGTCCAAGGAGGGTCTTTTCTGCCCATCTCTTACTGCAGGACTACAGGGCACCCCACTGCAAGCCCAATAAAAGGGAGGCACTGCATTAGTGAGGGTTTCAAATAACTTCTGCACCTTACCTCTCTGCACAAGTGCACCCGAGGGCCAAGGGCCTCCCAGCTTGTAGACACTCTGGGTGCCACAGAGCCCGGCACTGAGGGTAACTCGAGGTTAACACCTTCAGCCTCGATGGACTCCGGACACTGGGACAGGCAGACAAGGCACGGGTTGGGTCCCTCAAGCAAGTTGAAGAAAGGGTGGAGGTGGGGCGTGGACACCCCTCCGGGGTTGCGGGGACAAGGGCCAATCCCTTGGTTGGGGGGCCTCTGCCTGTTGGCAGGCTGGAGGTCCGCAACACCCCACAGAAACGCACGTCCACGGTGACGCACAGAGGCGGGGTGGCCCAGGAGGTCGGGGAACTCTGCACCAACACGGGAAGACCGGGAAGATCCGCCTTTGGATCCCCAAGGCCTCAGCCTAGCACCCGCGTCTGCACCTGCATGCGGCTCCCCGGTCAACCCAGTCAGGGGGCCTGCGGGTCAGAGCCGGCCCACAGGGGACCCGCCTGGCTACTCCACTGCCCACTAGCCTCCCGGCTCCACCAGGATCGCTGTTGCCCCCTGAAGTGCAGCCTGTGAACACCCACGGCCACAGGCGCGTGTCCTCTAGATGCCCTTAGGTCTCCTGCAGGCTCCGTGGCTCCCCCACCCTACACAGGAAGAGGGTCTGGGTTCAAGTGACAGAGGGAAGAAGAAGGATGATCTCATGTGTCTGTTGTAGGGACAAACGAGGCAAGGCACCGAAGACAGCAGGAAACAGTTTTATTTGGCTGCAGCCAGGTTCAGAGGGCACAGCCTTTGCTGTAATCAATCAATCCCTTGAACCCCGAGTTCAGGGAGTTTCAGAGTTTTATACCCAGTGTGTAAGGGGAGGGTCTCAGAAGTTCACAGTCTGCAGAAGTTCACGTAAAAGCAGCTTTTTCTTTCACTGTTTTGGGCAAGTTAACTCTTCAAGGACAACACCTGAGAAGGGGAGAGCTTTTTCTTCCTTTTCTTTCCTCCCCTGCCAGCTGTTACCATGGAGCCCATTTGTAACTTATCTTAAAAAAATGTAGACATCTCTGTGAAGCTCAGCTCAAGGCCAGAGGCCTTGTTTGCACATTTCTTCAAAGTACTATACGGGATACATTTGTGAAAACTAGTAAGGGGGTGTGCAGCACCTGGAGTGCTGGTATCTTCTCGACCAGTGGCCAAGTAAACAGGGCAACAAGAAAATAGGAAGTTTATCTACAATGGACTCTTTTGCTGACAGTCCTAAAATCAGCCATGGTGAAGAGGGATTTTCTGTGGAGAAAGGGGGTGCCACTTCAATGTGTCCTCTTTCTGTAGGTTTACTTACTTTATTTTTTTAATATTAATTTTTTAGTTGTAGTTGGACACAATATCTTTATTTTATTTAAATATTTATTTTTATGTGGTGCTGAGGATCGAACCCAGGACCCCCCTCCCCCCGAACCCAGGACCCCCCTCCCCCCACATGTGCTAGGCGAGCGCTCCACCGCTGAGCCACAACTGCAGCCCACAGTTGTACACTTTCTGTTTAGAATACAGCCCCTGCCACTGCAACTTGTGTTTTAAATGAACATGTTTCTTTCCCTTCCTGTCTCCCTACTCCTGCCTAATCTCAGGGGAAACAGGATTACCTCCCCCACCACCCCCCTTTTTAGACAGAGTTATCTGTCCCTGAGTAACACCCACCATAAAAGTGAAGTAATGCAGACTTTGAGGATGGTACCAGAAGATCACAGATAGTACTGTCTTCCGAATTAACAATTGAATTGCAACTCCGAAGAGAACACGTGGAATGTAGCCTTTGAGTCACCTCTATAAAAGCCCCACCCCTCTTAGACCTGCTGATGGGTAGGTAGAATCACAGCCTCTGGGACTCCTTTTTCTCAGAACGGTATCCTCCTTACTGGATTGGCATTGGGGACAAGGACCAAGAGTTTGGTAAAATTCTGAATAAATCTGAATAAAGTACAAGGAGCACTCACTTGGGCACCACCTGTACTAAAATTGGACTGATACAGAGAAGATTAGCACCATATGCAGAGGCTGACTCACACAATGTGTGTGTGTGTGTGGGGGGGTGCTTGAGGAAGTTCATCGGAGAAAGGGGGACCAGGGAGGGAGGAGGGATGGGAATGGGAAAGACAGTAGAATAAATCAGACATAATGTTCCTATGCTCATATATGAATACATGACCCGTGTAACTCCACATCATACACAACTACAAGAATGGGAAGTTATACTCCATGTATGTATGTCAAAATGTAGGTCAAAATACATTCTACTGTCATGTATAATTAAAAACAACAACAAGGCGCTGGGATTGTGGCTCAGTGGTAGAGCACTTGTCTAGTACTCATGTCACTGGGTTTGATCCCCAACACCACATTTAAAATAAATAAATAAACAAAAAAAGTAATGATATTTTTTAAAAAAAGAAAGAAAGAAAGAAAGAAAAACAACAATAAAAGTATAAGGAGAGGAATCCCTGGGAGTAACCGTCCAACTGGGGATTGGGGTGGGGAGAGGAGGGAGAATATCTCAGGGACAGCAATTACCAACAGAACTAGGAGAGCTATTGCCGGCGCTGCCAACACAGGTAACCCCAGACCCTCTATTGGGTGCAAGGGTACAACCACTCCCCACTCCACAGACACTTCCCCTGTCTGCCTCAACGCCTGCTCATCTACACAAACCAAACACCCACCCTGTCCCAACTGTCGGGCTACGCTCTCCTATGTCATTCCTGCTCATCTACTAAAGGACAAAGCTCTGCAATTGCAGCTAATTTTTAATGTGCATTTAATTAAAAGCTTTTTCTGGAAAGATCGTTTGATATGTACGCATTAGCATCTCAATGTTTAAAAATTCAGCAATTAAAAGCAGACTTTCATTGTTGCTGGCTGCTCAGAAGGGTAGAAACTACCAACTAAGGCAGTACAGTTTATCATGAAGCATTTACAATATAAAACTGTACCACCTATAGGCCCTGCAATAAAATACATCAAAGAGTTACTAGAATTCTCCAAAGAGTTTAGATTCTCCTGTTTTGAAAATGGCTGCAACATTGCAAAGCAAATAGTTACAGGTTTAACAATAGAAATTAAATTTAAAGATGACTGCCTTTTATAGAAAAGAACACTTTTCATATGATTTACAGAATGAACAAATTATTAATGAGAAAGACAAGTTTAATATTAATTTCTTTTTGTAATTGAAGATATAGTGATAGACTGCATAAACAGGAGTTTCCAATGTTATACAAGCCATGAAACCACTTTCCGTGGTTGTATGAGATTATACAAGGTAACATGTCAGAGGAATTGCTCACATACAGCACTGTATAAATTTACTCTTAAAATTAAATTCAGGATAGTCATGATGGCAAGTTCAAGGTCAGCCTGGACAACCTAGCAAGACCCTGTCTCAAAATAAAAAATTTAAAAAGGTCTGGAGACTCTGCATATGCAACCAGAAAAATGAAAAGTTGTGTTCCATCTGTGTACAATGAGTTGCAATGCATTCTGCTATCGTATATAACTAATTGGAACAAATGAAAAAAAAGGGGGGGGGTATGGAGGTGTAGTTCAATGCTACAGGGCCATGAGTTCAATCCCCAATACCAGAAAAAAAAATCTTTTCTTTTTAAGAAAAAAACAGATATTCCTTCAAAGAAAATATACATACTTGTAATAGAGGAAACACATTCCTCCTCAGAGTGGATCTCTTCTCAGAAGGAAGAATAAAACGTACCCAAGAAACAGGGACACAGAGAAGACTCTGAACAGGCCTTGCTAGTTAAGTATCTTCAAGTTTATTACCAATAGGTCATATGTCCAATCATACTTCCCCACAACTGTCCACTCTGCAGCAAACATGTGTTAGAGTCTGTAAACAAGTCAGGATGGCGCCTGGTATTTTGCCAGGGGGAGTGGTTTGTGAGGTGGCGCCAGCGAGCCATTAAGTGTGGAGATTCCTTATTGGTTGACTGCTGTATCTAGTTTATGTTAATTAAGATAAGCTGTGTGGAATGTATATATACTCCTCCTGTCCTACAATAAATGGCTCCCACTCCTGCTGTATCAATCTACACAAGTTCCTCGTCACCTCCCCGCCACCCCCCCCCCCCGCCCCGGTTATTGTGCTGCAGCCGGACTGCGGCAAACATGGGTTCCCCTGTTTGTTTCTTTGGATCTTATTTCTGAAGACTCCCTTGTTATGCAAAACTTACATTAAAGTGTTTGTATGTTTTTCTCTTGCTAGTCTCTTTTGTTATAGGTGCTTCAGGCCCCAGCACTAAAATAAGAGGGTAGAGAAAGTTTTTCTTCCCCTACAGAAGCATAATTCACAATAACCAAAAGGTGGAAACAATCCAAGTATCCAACTACAGAAGATTGAATAAACAAAATGTATCCAATACAACAGAATATTATTCAGCCATAAAAAGAAACGAAGTATTGATACATGCTACAACATATATGAACCAAGAAAATATTACTGCTAGGGCTGGGGTATGGCTTGCCCAATGCACTGGAGGCCCTGGGTTTGATCCCTAGCACTACATATTGAAAATAAAACATTACACTAAGTATTTGTGGTGGGGGGAGACAAAAAGGTCACATTGTATGATTCTGTTTACATGAGCATTCCGTGTAGGTAAATCCATGGAGGTACACAGTCAACTAGTGACTGACAAGAGCTGGGTG
The DNA here is from genome assembly GCF_021218885.2 of Marmota monax. NCBI lineage: Eukaryota > Metazoa > Chordata > Mammalia > Rodentia > Sciuridae > Marmota > Marmota monax. Next base: position 6,438,405 of record NW_026693476.1, on the reverse strand, counting down.
GGGCAGGGGAATGGGAAATGACTGCTTACAGGGTGTGGGGTTACCTTTCAGGATAGCAACAATGTCTTGGAACAGCTGGGTATCCTCAGCAATTTAGCAAGACCCTGCCTCAAAAAATAAAAATAAAAAGGACTGGTCTTTTGTCTTGGAACTAGATACAGATAATGGTTGCACATGATGAATGTGATCAATGCTGCTCAAGTATACACTTTAAAATGATTAACGGTTAATTTTAGATGATGTAAATCTTCTCTCAATGAAAAATTAAATTCATCAATGATGGAACATAAATACTGTCCCTTTTTTGATATTTATTTTTTAGTTATAGGTGGACACAATATCTTCATTTTATTTTTATGTGGTGCTAAGGATTAAACCCAGTGCCTCATGCATGCTGGGCAAACATTCTACCTCTGAGTCGCAACCCCAAACCAATTTCTACCTCTATTTGCAGCTATAAACTCTGAGCATTATATATAAAACAAACACAAAAAGATTCTGAAAGGTGAAGAAAATAAAGCAGATCAGTTAGAGGCCTCAGCACCCAAGGACTGACATAGTGGTGAGTTCCCTGTGTTTTCTTTCTGCCTCTATATGCCATTTTGGATGCTGGAGAACCCAGCAACCCCAAGATGCCAATAGGTACAGATAAAAGAAAAGCCCAAAGAAAAAAGTTTGCTCCCTGTTGCCAAGGGACCAGGAAAGCAGCAACCTAGCAAGACAAACCTTTTAGAAAACAACTACCCTACCAACACCAAAGAAAAACAGCAGCCTTAGCCATTCCTACTGCCAAAGGCTGTGGGGAACCGGACATTCCCCCTCACCAGCCTATCATGTGGTACCCCAACCTCCCTGTAAGGGTGCTCTCAGAGATGACCAAGTGGGGACCTGGCACTCTCACTGGAATCAGTGGAGACCCCGTGGGGAAGCTGGACTCCCATCCTTCCTACCTGGAGATAACAAGGTACCTCTCATTCTTTGCTAGGGTGGTGTCCATGGACACCAAGGGGAGAGTTAGAATCTTTTCTGCTGCCCAGTGGTTATGAAGGCACATGGGGAGCAGGGCTCGCATCTCAAATCCTCCAGTCAGGGTTTTATCAGCAGAGACCTGGTGAGGATCCCGTAATCCCCCTACCCCAGCTGCAACTAGGAGCCCCTTTCCCAGCCTGCATGTCAGCGAGTCTAAGAACCTGGACTTCCACTGGAAAAAACAAAGAGGCACTTTCCTCTCTCCACTATATCAGAGGAGGTCTGCTAAAGCAGAAGATTTAAATACTCCCAACGTCTTGCAACATCATACCCAAACATCCATGTTTATTTTCTTTTCTTATTTTTCTTCTTCTTCTTCTTCTTCTTCTTCTTTTTTTGGTACTGAGGATTGAACCACTGAGCCATATCCCCAGCCCTTTTTTTCATATTTTATTTAGAGTCAGGGTCTTTCTGAGTTGCTTAGGGCCTCTCGCTAAGTTACTGAGGCTGGCTTTGAACTCTCCATCCTTCTGCCTCAGCCTCCCAAGGCGCTGGGACTACAGGTGTGCAACAGCACTCCCGGCCAAATGCCCATGTTTCAATCAAAATTGTTTCATACTGCTAGGCACAGTGGCACATCCCTACATCCCCATAATCTCAATGACTCAAGAGACTAAGTCAGGAGGACTGCAATTTTGAGGCCAGCCTCAGCAACTTAGGGAGACACTGACTCAAAAATAAAAAGTACTGGGGAGGTAGCTTAGTGGTAAAGCACCCCTGGGCTCAATCCCTACTACCAAAAAAAAAAAAAAAATTACTCATGCCACCATCAAAGCTGGCCTATCCCAGTGGAAAGTCAAGGCCCCTCCTTGTATGACCTCAGTGGGCACAGGAAACAAGCAAGCACAGTGAACTGATCTCAACTGATATGGTCTCCATGGACACCTGGTCCACTTTAATACAAGCATATAACAACCCATCATGGGTAAACTTTAAGTAAGCATTTTTTTAAAAATCACTCATTCTAAGAATATCAAAATTCTCAACATGAATGAGACCAACCAACAAAACCTACACTTTGATGATACAGATGTTAAAATTATCTGTCAAAAGCTTCTCGGCTTTGTTTCCTGTAGTGCTGGAATCAAACCCTGGGACTTGGTGCATGTCAAGTAGGTGTTCTGTCACTGAGCCACGTCCCCAACCCTGACAATGGTTTTTGTTGTTGTTTTGTTTGCTTTTTGTTTTTTGTGGTACTGAGGATTAATCCAGAGGAGGGTTTTTATTTTGTTTTGTTTGGTTTGGTACTGGGGTTTGAACCCAGGCGTACTTAACCATTGAGCCACATCCTCTTTATATTTTACTTAGAGACAGGGTCTCACTGAGTTGCTTAGGGAGGCTGCCTTTTAACTCGTTGACCCTCCTAGAGCCTCAGCCTCCTCAGCCACTAGATTTACAGGCACGCATGACGATGCCCAGCTCAAGAGGACTTTAAACACTGAGCTATATCCCTAGTCCTTTTTTATTTTGTATGTTTGAGACAGAGTCTTGCTAGGTTGCCCAGGATGGCCTTGAAGTTGTGATCTTCCTGCCTCAGCCTCCCCAGTGGTAGAGTTACCTACATGGGCCACATGCACAGTTAGAACTTTTTTTTTTTTTGTAGTTGTAGATGTATTTGTTTATTTTTTTTTTTTTTAAATAATTTTAATATTTATTTTTTAGTTTTTTTGGCGGACACAACATCTTTGTTTGTATGTGGTGCTGAGGATTGAACCCGGGCCGCACGCATGCCAGGCGAGCGCGCTATCGCTTGAGCCACATCCCCAGCCCATATTTGTTTATTTTTATGTGGTGCTGAGGATCGAGCCCAGTGCCTCCCACATGCAAGGCAAGAGCTCTGCCACTGAGCCACACAGCCCCAGCCCCAGAATGGGTTTTAATGCAGCCATCATAAGCATTTCAATGAGTAATTGTGAACACACTGGAAACCAGTGAGAACATAAAAAGCCTCCAAGGGAAAAAAAAAAAAAAAAGAAGACGACCACTATGAAGAGTCAAATGGAAATTTTAGAACCTAAAAATATAATAACTGAAAAAAACAAAACTTCAATGGATGTGCTCAACATAAACAGAGGGAAAGAAGAACAGAATTTGTGAACTCGAACACGGAGCCATATAAGTCAACCAATCTAAACAACAAAGAAAAAACAGGTAAAACAAAAAGAACACAGTCTCAGGGTCTTATGGAGTAAAAGACCTGTGTCACCAGACTCTTGGAAGGAGCAAGAAAGAGGGCACAGCTAAAAATCTATTCCAAGAAACAATGGCTGAAAATTTCCCAAATTTGGCAAAAGACGTAAATCTACATATTTTCAAGAAACTGAGTGAATCCCAAACATAACAAACCCCCCAAAACCTACGCCAAGACACATCATAGTCCAACTGCCAAAAGCTAAAAACAAAGAAAAAATATTTGAAAGCAACAAAAGAGAAACAAGTCTTTATCTATAGGGGAAACATTTGGAATAATTGCAGGACTCTTGTCACAAACCATGGAGGCCACAAGAAGGTGGGTCAGTATTTTCCTAAGTACTGGAAGAAAAGAATCATCCACCAAGAAGTCTACACCCAGAATTCAAGGATGAAGGGGACATCAATGCATTCTCAGAGAAAGAATTCTAAGAGAATTGTCTCAGTAGACCAACCCGAAAGGAATAACTAAAGGAAATACTCGAAACAGAAAGGAAAAATAAAAGAAGCAATCTTGAAACACCACGAAGTAAGAAGAAAGATTAAAAATATGGAAAGATTTAAAATATACTAGAATTTGGGTACAGATTTTATATATAGGAAGACTTACACCTGTAGTCCCAGCCAGTCCCAAAGCTGAGATAAGAGAATCCCTTGAGCCCAGGAGTTCAGAGAAGCCTGGGCAGCATAGCAAGACTGTCTCTCTCTCTCTCTCTCTCTCTCTCTCTCTCTCTCTCTCTCTCTCTCTTTCTCTCTCTGTTTTTCTTTTTTTTTTTTGGGGGGGGGGGCAGTACCGGGGATTGAACCCAGGGGTGTTTTACCACTGAGCTACATCCCTAACCCTTTTTCATATTTATTTAGAAACAGGGTCTTGCTGAGTGGCTTAGGGCCTCACTAAATTTCTGATGATGGCTTTGAATTTGGGATTCTCTTACATCAGCCAGCCTAGCTACTGGGAATACAGGCTTGCACCACTGGGCTAGCAAGACCCTGTTTCTTAAAAAGACATAAAGGATTGTTACAGAGTAGCAATATATTGAGGCAAAGAATACTCAGGACTGGGAATGCTTCTCCACTGGTAAAATGCTTGCTTAGCATGCTCAAGTCCCGGGGTTCCAACCCCAGCACCACAAAAGTAAAAAAAATACCTTGAATCACTGGATTGAAAAAAGTCCCACTAATTCACGTCTGAAAACCAAAATTATGATCTTTGTTAGTCGTTAAAATTTTGGGGTGTGGCTTTTCTGCAATGTAGCCTATTTATGCTGATTAATTCAATTACAATGGAATATTTTAGTTTTTGTAATTTTCATTTTTATTTTACACTTATATCCATAAATCTTTTAAAAGTACTACTATTTTAAAAAAAATTCTTTAAAATCAATGCAATTTACCACATAAACATAATATAGGAGAAAAATCACAAAACTGGTTCAATGAATGCTGGAGGAAAAACTTGACAAGAAGTAATTAAAGGAATATATTAATTATTTACTTTTAATATTTATTTTTGTGGTGCTGGGGATTGAACCCAAAGAAGTATTTAGAAGGAAAGAGTAGAGCAGAAGTGAATTGAGTGTGGAATTTTTAGAGACAGGAAGACTTACATTCAAATCTTTACCATAAATAAAACCTCTAGCAAGTTGCTTAACTTTTGTAAAATGGATTATTTGGAAGATGAGGGGGATATTGTGTATCAGGGTTGGAGGAGTGGTTCAGTGATAGAGCGCTTGCCTTTTCTTATTTTATTTTATTTATTTACTCATTTAGTAGTATTAGGGGACAAATAGATGAGGATGGTGGGAACACAAGGTTAAGAAAATAATTCTATAAAATAGGCCCACTGTGCTGACCCCCACAGGCTTTCTTTGCCAAAAAATAATTTACCTGCAGCCCTGCCTGGCCTAAAGGGACAGGATATGTCACATTCGTCAGCAATCTACCTGTTATCTGCAAGGAAATGCAGGCAGGAAATAATGTTGACAAGAGGAACCCAAGTTACTTTGAAGGGAGAGACTTTTGTGACCTTTTTAACAAACCAAATTCTGGAAGATAAGAAGAGTTCCTCTTAATCATAAAATCTGTAAGATTGGTTAAAAATCCAATTAGAACTGTCAATCTGAGCCAAGGTGACCTAGAGTTGCCATGGCAGTGGGGACTTGAAAGTCTGATGTCACCCTGCTGTCAGTCAAAAGTCAAGAGGTGGACTGGGGCAGGACTCTCTGGAAATCTTTCTGGGATCCCCAATAAAACTGGAATAGTACATTGTCCCTCTCCTCTCTGAGAAGATCATCCTCTCCCTTGAAGTGTCCCCATTTCCCTTTCCCATCCCTTCAGTAAACTCATTCCTGTTATCCTGAGAGACGTGTCTAAAATCTTTCTGACTTGGTTGCAAGAATTGGGGTTTGAAGGGCGGGGGGGTCTTTGCATTGTCTCAGTTTTTTAGAAGGCCCCCCGCCCTATAAGGGTAGTGCTGGGATTGAATCCAGGGCTTGTAAGTGGAGCTGTAGCTCAATGACTGAACATTTGCCAAGGCTCTGAGTTCTACCCCCAGCATTGTAATAAATAAATAAACAAAAAGAGAAAATAAAAAGAAATTTTAAAAAAAGGGAATACTGTATATCAACAACCACCTGGTGTCTGGCACAAAATAGGAGCTCAATAAGTGATAGTATTAGTATTATGTTTTCATATAGGAAATATATAGATAGATATTCAGATTTATAGTCCTACATTAGAGGAGGATATAAAAATAAAGAATCTGTTAGGGAAAATATGTGAAATAATATAATTAATAATACTTGTATAATTAAGAGGTCACAAAAATTTATATTACATTAGTATCCTAGTTAAAGTTATAATTTAAATAAGCCCTAAGTAGATCAGCAATTAAAAAGAGATAACTCGCAAATAGAAAACGGACAGAGTAGCTGGCTATGATGGTGCATGCCTATAATCCCAGACGCTCAGGAGGCTGAGGCAGGAGGATGGATACACCAAAAGATCAAAACCAGCATCACCAATTTAGCAAGGCTCTAAGCAATTTAGCAAGACCCTGTCTCTAAATAAAATATAAAACAGGCTTGGGATGTGACTCAGGGGTTAAGCACTGCTGGGTTCAATCCCTGGTACCAAAAAGAAAAAGAAAGAAAACTGGCAAGTAGACTGCTATTCAAATGTGAGGGAAGTCTTTAAAAAATATATTTATATTGGGCTGGGGTTGTGGCTCAGAGGTAGAGTGCTTGCCTGGCATTTGTGGCTCTGGGTTCAATCCTCAGTACCACATAAAGTAAAATGAAAACATCGTGTCCACCTATAACTAAAAATAAATAAATATTTTTTTAAAAGCATATATATATATATATATATATATATATATATATATATTTAACGGTAATGGCATTTAATGTAGGGAAGGTACTGGGGATTTAATCCATGGGTACTTTACCACTGAGCTACATCCCCAGCCCTTTATAAATTAAAAAAAAAAGAGTTTTATTTTGAGTTTTACTAAATCGCTAAGGTTGGCATGGAACTTGCCATCCTCCTGACTCAACTTTCTGAGTCACTGGGATTGCAGATGTGCACCACCATGCCCAATAAATGACATTTAATTAAAGAAAAAGTAAGCATTTCCGGTCTCAGTCTGTGTTCCTTGCATTCACCTTTCTTTTGGAATCTTCTTGGACAGGATGTCTTCTAAGATGATTTAAGAATGATTTCTTAAAATAAAAATGTCTCAATTTTAGGGAAGGGGATAGGAATAGGAAAGACCATGGCATGAATCTGACGTAGCTTTCCTATGCACATATGTGAATACCCCACAGTGAATCTCAACATCGTGTACCTCCACAAGACTGGGAGCCTACTGAGAATAAGATATATTCCATGTTTGTATAATTATATCAAAGTAGATTTTAGTGTCATGGATAACTAAAAAGAACAAATAAAAATTTTAAAAGTCTCAAATTTAAAAACCAGGGGGGAAATGTATTTAATGAAAAAGACCAATTCTGATGAAGTTGTAGTGAAACAGGCCTATTCACATGTGGTTATAGCAGCTCAAATTGACAAAGACACTTGAAAAGCCAGAATTTCATGAAAAGTTAATGCAGGATACAATAGGTTTGTATTGTTTTATTCTCAAAATAGATTGTCCAGTTTCTTAATTTCCTTAACGACGAATTGATATTTGCAGGACAAGCAGAGAGGTCAGATTTGGGCCCCAAGTTGCCCTGGCAGCATCAAATGTAGGTCAGTTCTGTGAAGTCTGGGGAGTTATCCCACTCCTTCAGCAATTTTGAATTTCCTGTACCAAATTCCTTCCATTCAGAACACCTAGAATTCCGAGGGTGGTTTCAGTTCTTTGCACGAAACCCTGACTGCTGAATGGCTTTGGGCAGCACAGCCCAAGGGGCCGGGGAAGAGACTCAATCGGATGAAAAGAGCATTCCAGCAAGAGTAGAGCTGCTTATGCCAGCAGGCTTCTCTCATATCAACCTAGATCCCTGCTAATACAGCTAAACCCATTTATTTCTTTTCCATCCATTGTTAATCACTTCACATTGGGCTCCCAATCAGAAGAAGGAAGCCACCACAACCTACCTCCCTTATCAACAGGGGATGCTCCAAGACTCCCAGCGAATGCCTGTGGATATAGTACCATACCATATGTAGGCTGGGTTTTTCCTTTACCTACAAAGTTTAATTTCTAATGTGGGTAAGAGAGTACCATAGCTAATAATAAAACAGGGCAATTATAGCATTCTATGACAGCGTACTGTAAAATAAATTATGTGAATATTTTTTCTTATTCTCTTGCTCTTGCAAAATATCTTATTGCACTTCTTGTGATGATGTGACCCCCTCCCCCCCACACACACACACAATTAGGGTTGCAACTGACACAGGTTATTGAAATTGCAGAAAGAAAATCACAGACAAGGGAGGTGCTGTGGTTTGGATATGCATCCCCTGAAGGTCCATATGCTAAGGGTTTGGTCCCCAGGGGGGCACTATTGAAAGATGGTGGAACTTTTAGGAGGTGGGGCCTGCATAGGTCCTTAAGTCATTAGAGGCATGCCCATGACAGGGACTGTGGGACCCTGGCCCCTTCCTCTTCTTCTGTGTTTCCTAGATCATGGAGTGAAAGGGTTTGCTCTTCCACGTGTCCCCACTATGATGTGCTGCCTCACCACAGGTCCAAAACAACGGAGCCAATCAATGATGGACTGGAAGCTTCGAAACCATGAGCCAAAAGAAATCTATTCTCTTTTTAAGTTAACTATCTCAGGTGTTTAATTATGATAGCAAGCTAACACAGGACTGCTGTAATGTCTCTGCCAGAGAACGCTACACGTTAGCTCAGCCCTGTTGTGCCTGGGACATGATCACAGAATTCCCTTCCCACCTGATGATGAGCCAAATATGTCATGATGAGTACATGAAAGAAGTTTTGTCAAAAGCCTGAGTGAAGGGACTGGGGTTATGGCTCAGCGGTAAAGCACTCGCCTTGCACATGCAAGGCCCTGGGTTCAATCCTCAGCACCACATTTAAATAAATAAAATAAAGTTAAAAAAAAAAGCCTGAATGAAACTGGGCTTGGTGGTGCGCACCTGTAATTCCAGCCACTCAGCCACTCAGAAGGCTGAGGCGGGGGGGGGTCACAAACTCCAGGCCAGCCTCAGCAAGTTAGGAAGAACCTGTCTCAGAATAGTTTTTTTTTTTTTTTTTTTTGTACCAGGGATTGAACCCAAAGTTGTTTATTTATTTATTTATTTTGATGCTGGGGATTGAACCCAGGGCTTTGTGCATGCGAGGCAAGTGCTCTACCAACTGAGCTATATCCCCAGCCCAAAGTTGTTTAATCACTAAACCACATATCCAGCCCTTATTTGTTAGTTTGTTTGTATGTTTTATTTTGAGACAATGTCTCGCTACGTTGCTAAGGCTGATCTTGAACTTGCAATCCTCCTGCCTCAGCCTCCTGAGTCACTGGGATTACAGTCATGTGCGATGGCAGGCTCAAAATAAAAAAAAAAAAAAATTAAAAGGGCTAGAATTAGCTCAGTGGTAGAGCAATTGCCTCGTATGCTCCAGGTCCTGAGTTCAATTCCCAGTTTAAAAAAAAAAAGCCAAGGTGAGATAAGAGAACTTCATCACATCAGACTTGTCCCCTGAAGCTAATTTCCCCTTAGTTGACACTGGGCTGCAAATGTATTAATACCTGTGATGAGTGATCAGCCATTAATAAATTATGCTGGTTGTTTTACTCTATTGTCATGAAATATTCAGAGCTATAAAGATGTTTCAATTTAAATATTCACCAGGGCTCTAGTTCAATTTAGCAGTAAACTCAGATTTCATCATATTTTTGCCCAGATCAGATATAGAGCACAAAATAATAGTTCCAGGAAAAAGCACCAAAGGGCAGACCCCCTACAGAAGGTGGAGAACTCCACAATAAAGAAATATTTGATATGGTAGTGGCCAGAACCCTCTTTTGAGGTATAGAATTCCTGGGTCCTGTCCCAAGCCTGGCATTGACTACACTGAGGACTTGGGGCACATCTGAGCTCGTCTGGAAGCCATATTGGAGCTGGCAGGAGTGAGTGAACCTGGGCCTTTCTTCTTAAATTGCAGAGTAGTTGTTTCCAGGGTAGAGCCCGACTAAACAGTATCAGAGTGAAGGCCAAAGCGAACAGTGTCAGACTCAAGATGATGAAAACAGCAGAGTTCACCAGAGAGACTAGACCTCGGGGCTTTCCTCTATCCCCTTCTGTCAATTTTGAGGACTTAGTTAGAGCCAAAGAAGAGTAGGTGTAAGGATCAGGATTGGGAGTAAAATAAGGGAGGTATCCAGGGCAAAAAGTTTAAGGAGACATTCATTTGCAAGGACCAACCTGACCCTGGCATGATATTGAGAGTGAGTGCTCCCTTAAATTTTGTGCCTCCTTGTCTCAAAAGAATCCTGTTCCTTGTTGAGGCTCAGAATATGACACTGCTACCTCCAGATGGCTTGGTGGTGCAGGCCTGTTATCCTAACAATTGCAAGTTCAAGCCGAGCCTAGGCAACTTAGCAAGATCCTATCTCAAAATTTAAAAAAAAAAAAAGGGCTGAGGGTGTAGTTCAGTGGTAGAGCTGGGTTCGATCCCCAGTATCTCTCTCTCTCTCTCTCTCTCTCTCACACACACACACACACACACACTACAAAGAAAAGGAAGAAAGAAAGAATATGATACCCCAAAACATGGCACCTTGGCCATTGGAAAAGCTGCAGAAGAAGAAAGGTCACTGTGACCTTCTCCTTCTTTCTATGTGAAGCAAGGTCATAAAGGAATCCTCTAACCTACTTTTGAAAGTACGACACCAGACCCTTGTTCCAGAGTGGTTCTGCCCAGTACCCAGAGAGAAGGAAGGCTACATACACAAAAAGATCAAGAAGAATCTGAATATCACACCTGGCTAGATACCCCACTCTGATCATTGCCAGAGGTCATATCCTCTTCATCCAATCAGGTTTCTCCACAACTATCCACTTTTTCCAATCAGACTTAACATTAGAAACACCCAGTCTTCCCTGGTTCTGTGGCCGAACCAGGCCCATTTTGCCGGCTTGGCAGTATACCAATCACTCAAGTGGGAGGAGCCAATCAAGTGGAGATGGGAAAGCAAGCCTCAAATATGCCTTCCCAGGGGTAGGGTGGTGTGAGGTGTGGGGGTGATTAGAGAGGAGGAAGCTTGACATAAACAGCGGTCTGTGCACGTGGAGTCAAATTTCATGGCTCTTCATATCTCACGGGATGCATGTTCAGAGAGCAGCAGCGTTAGCCTGATCCAAGAGTTTTTCTCTGAGGACAAAAGGTTACCCAGTGCACACCTGCACAGGCCCAAGTGAAGGGTCAATGGTTTCAACTGGTTCGAGAGAGACAATATCAGCATTCAAGTTCCCCCAGAACAACTTAGGGACCCTTACCATTGTGACCTGTAAGTCAGCGGAGTTATCTATAACAAAGTTAATGGGAGTGGACTGCTTAGCTAGGTGATCTCTAAAATTAGGGACAATAGCAAGTCTAAACGCTAGGGAAGCTAGAAGGTTTATACAGGTTTTCTCTCAGGCCTTCAGGCAGTCATTTCTGAAGGCGCCCATGTCCTCTGAAACTTTGGTAAATGGGTAGGCTTTTCTCTTGTTCGTCTGTTATAACTTGTTGTGGGGAATCAGCCGTGACCCTTGCAAAGGGCAAGGAAAAGGTACTATATTTTTCTGCCTTCCACCCTGATCCAGAGCTCCCCAGACAGACAACTGAAGAGCCAGCTCCCTGCTTGCCCATGTACCCACACCCTCTTCTCCTGTTTCCCATGTTTCTGAGGTTTCTCTCACTGCCTGGCCCAAGCACAGTACCGTGAATGTCAAATCTTAGATTAGAATTCAAAGGTGGCAGTGACATTTAGTGCCATTAAGGCCTCCCCTGCTTGGACCAGAAATGGGCCAATGGGGTAATTCACTCAGGAAATTACATAAGAGTTTATTTTAGGAGTATACATATGTAATATACATTACACACATACGATTTTTTTTTGGTACGAGGGATTGAATCTTTTTATTTATTGAGACACGGTGTTGCTTAGGGCCTCACTAAGTTGCTGAGATTGACTTTGAACTTGCCATCCTCCTGCCTCATTCTCCCCAGCCACTGGGATTATATTGGCATGCGCCACCTCACCTGGCAATTTTAAAAAATTATTATGTCACAAGGCCTCAGCCATACATATGGTAATGAATGAGAAGAAAATTTCTTTTTCCCCTTAATATATATCAGCTTTGCAAACAGGAGCAGTGGGAAGGTTACTTTAAGGCTTCAGTGGCAAGGTATGGAAGGGTATTTTGGGCAGGTTTTTTGTCTTTTGGGTTTTTTTTTCCCCCCAGTACTGGGTATTGAAACCAGAGCTATATCCTCAGCCCTTTTCATTTTTAATTTTGAAAGAGGGTCTCCCTAAATTCCTGAAGCTGGAATTCCAATTTGCAATCTTCCTGCCTCAGCCTCCCCAATTACAGGTGAGGTGTCACCCAGTTGGTTTGGGGCATTTATTTATTTGTTTATTTATTTATTTCACAAATGGAGCACAACTTTTTATTTCTCAGGTTGTACGTGATGTAGAGTTACACCATTCCTGCACTCATACCCATATGTAGGGATGATAATGTCCGTATCATTCTCCCATCTCCCCCCCGCCCCATGGGCTGTCCTGTGGCAGCTGAGTTTGAAAGATGCTACCTTGGAGGGGATCCATGGCAATCATATTTTGGGAAAGTTCTACTTGAGTCAGGTAAGGGAAATTCAGATAAGAGGGGTTTTTTTTTTCCTGCATCTTCTGTGCTCACAAGTTTTCCTTTGCTTTACCAGCTCTGAAGGTCAGGGTGAGTCCCCGTACCTTCAGGACGCTGGACTGGCTCCCTTATGTCCCACTGTCTGCCCCAGCCTACCAAAAAGGTCTCAGGACACCGTATGTCCTGAGACCTAGGCCCTGTATAGGGGAGAGAAAACATCTTTTCCCTGTCCTCGGAGATAACTGGGGCCCCTATTTTTAAAAAGACAGACTGGCAGAAGAAAAACATGCATGATTTATTTACTATAAGTTTTATGGGACAAGGGATCTTTCATAAGGAAATGAAGAATCCCTCAAAACAGGTAGACCTGGACATTTTTATGACAGGTTTGATGGACAGTAGGCAGTCACGGAGACAGACAATAGGGCAGAAAGGGCCTGATGGAATAGTAATAATCTCGGGAAACTTGGCCAGACCTGTTGGTTCGTCGGATTCTTCTGTGTCCCTTCATCTGTGAAGATAAAGGTGTTCTTTTCCTCTGAGTATAAAGAGGGCGATTCTCACAGGAATGTCTAATGACCAGCTTTAGGGGAAGATCAAAAAATTCTTCCTACTTTTTTACAACCTGCTGTCAGGGAGAAGGGCAGAGGAAGATAGAGAGACCTTCCTTCAGCTTAAAACAGTCAATATGCCAAGGTGCCGTATCCTGGGGTAGCAAGTCCTGGAACCCCATCATCAGGAACTCAGGCTGTGTCCCTTCTGCCACATTCCGCTGATCAAAGGAAGTCCTAAGGGAAGTGTGGGTTCAAAGGTCAAAGAAATAGACTCCACCTCTGAGGGGAGGAGCAGAATGGAATTTATGGCCCTATTTAATCCACCACAAAATTTGGCTAGATAGCAGGTAGGTGAAAGTGCCCTGTATCTTCCTGAACTGGAGCCCTGAATGAACCACCCCATCCCTTACCCCCTGCAGAAGATCTGCAAAAGCTTCCCTCCCTCCCTCTCTCTCAACTTTTTTTTTTTAGTTCCTGGGATTCAACCTAGTGACATTCTACACCCAGCTACATCTTCAGCCCTTTTCATTTTTTTTTTTTTTTTAATTTTGAGACAGGGTCTCTATAAATTGCTGAGGCTGGACCTTGAGCTTGCAATCCTCCTGCCTCAGCCTCTGGGATTAGAGGTGTGCACCACTGCACCCAGCCGCATCTCTCTCTCTCTCTCTCTCTCTCTCTCTCTCTCTCTCTCTCTCTCTCTCTCCTCTGTAGATCAGCTGAAGGCAAGTTCTATGACCTTGATAGTGTCACTTTTCCTCTGTGGCTCTCCCTCCCAACAAGGGGACCCATTCTGTCCCCCACCTCAGGCCCTCACTTCTCTTCAGCAGGGGCATGGGAAGAACTCTCAGAATGGAGTGGAGAACTAGGAAAGCCCCTCGAAGCTTCTGGATCTCCTAGAAGCAAAAGAAGACTTGGGAAAACAGGACAGTTCGATCTGGTGAACCTGAGTGGTGGTGTGGAGGGGTTGGAAACAGCTGGGAACAGTCACCTTTAACTTCCTGACCTTGGAGAGGCCCTGGGCTGCCCCGGGTATCGATTGCTAGCAATCGGGGCTCTCTGTCCTGCCTGGTGAGAGCATATACTAATACGTAATGGCCCACAATGACTTCTCCTGGGACTCAGCCCAGGTAGGAGCCCAGGCATTTGAAAATAATAATGGCTTTTCTTCCCTTTTTAGCTTCAGTGTGTTCGCTCCCCGCCTGAAAGGCCTCATTAACCCTAGTGCATTTGATAATTAGGTTGTTTCTCGGGTTCATTAAATACTTCCAGTCAATATAGATAAAAGGGGCTGGGATGTAGCTCAGTTGGTAGGGTGCTTGCCTTGCATGCACAAGGCCCTGGGTTCAATCCCAGCACCACAAAAAAGAATTCTGCTTCTGGTCAAGACAAAAAGAATCAGAGAGCCTAATTCTCCTTAAATAGGTGTCTCTTTTATCGAAAGAGGATCAGAGGATGCTTGATTCTTATATGCCTGGGTTCAACAGAGAAAGGACGAAGCCAGAGGCCCCCTAGTGGGGACAAAGGGAAGAGACAATTCCAATGTGTGGCAGCTCACAAGCTGAGCCTGAGTTTTCTCATCTGTTACATAAGCCTCAGGATCAGAGGTCAATGACCACAGTCATTCTTTTTGGGGGGAGTGGTGCTAGGGATCGAACCCAGGGGCTTGTGCATGCAAGGCAAGCACTCTACCAACTGAGCTATATAAGGAAAAATTGTGGGTTTTAAAAATTAAATGGGATTCCTGCGTGGAATCCATCCTCCTCTGCCTGATTTGTCTTTGACTAGACTATTTTCAAGCTCTGTAGAGATAGAAGTTAACTTGTAAAAATAGTAATAATGGTACCAAAATTAACACCTTTCTAAATGTGTCCAAATTGTATGCAAATGTGTCCATTCCATAGCAGAATGCAATAGCCCAACTTGCCAGTTCTTCCATTTTGCTTCCATTTGTAAATTCACTCTGATGTTCCCTAACTGAAAATAAACTTGTGTTTTCTTTGGCATTGGTGGTGATATCTTAGGGTTTTCTCATTCATTAATGAGCTAGACTCTTTGCATTTTATAGCTGTATTCCAGTGGTGATTATTAATCCTTTAACTTTCTACAGAAGCAGATGAGGAGGCCCAGAGAAGAAATGAACTCTTTCCTGAGATCACACAGCTTCGCTGTCCTGAAGCCCTGACCTGAGCTCTTTTAGCTGCTCTATGCACAATAAATAGTCTCTGAGGTACCTCACAGGACGGCCCGGAGGACCAGAAAGTGGAAAAGAAAATAAAACTGGTGTGAAAAAAACTGATGTCACAGAGGCCAGAGCTTCCTGTGTGGGCTGTGACTGTCATAGAGTCTTGGGCTCCAGGCACTCCTTGCCTCACAGGGCCTTGGGAAGGAGGCTTGTAGAAGTGCTGTGGTGATTTAAAAATACATTTCTTTGATATTCCTCCATTCGAGGGTTGGAACCTTAGAGAGGTAGAAGTAATTCCCCTCCCTTCCGTGTGGTTGGATTTAGTGACTCATTCCTAACAAACAGAATGGAACGGAAGTGATGTTGTGTGTGAGTGTGACAGGGACAGGGAGGAAGAGGGAGGCTCTAGATCAGACAGTAGCGCTGTAGGGCTAGGGTGGAGCTCACGCAGAGCACTTGCCCACCCCCCCACCCCACCCCCAGGAGGCCCTGGGTTTGATTCCCAGCAGCACAAACTAAACAGAATGCCAGCATGGCGCCTTCCATCTTGGTCACCCTCTCCCTCTGGGAGAAGGCATCAGTTCTGCCTGAGAATACTCGGTGCTGTGAAGAGGCCCCTGAGGCCTTCAGCCACACTCCTGTGGAGTAAAGTCCTTGATTTGACCAGGAGGTGGCAGTAGCACAGGATGAGCCTTAGTTAGGCCCTGTCCTGACAGGACTGCCTGCGGGGGAAGGCGGCTGGCAAGAGGCCTTCCATAAGCAATGACTGAGGCTGTCACCTGGAACTGGAGGGCAGGGGAGCTCCTGGGGGCAGGGGAGATTGGAGAAGATCGTTTTGGGTGTCTAGACGATGTCCCTCCTCAGCACACAGGGCAGAGTCTCTGGGTCAGAGAGGAAGGGCAGCCACGATTTGGGGTGTGTTAGAGCTCCAGAGTTTACTGTGTCTATGGCCAGCAGATGTGGGATGGTAGTGTGTGGAGTATGCAAATCAGTCAGGGTCTATGAAATCATGGCATTTGCAGGTAAATGGATGGAGTTGGAGAATATCATGCTAAGTGAAGTGAGCCAGTCCCCAAAAAACAGAAGCCGAATGTTCTCTCCGATAAGTGGATGCTGATCCATAAGAGGGGGGGTGAGGCATGGGAAAAATGGAGGAACTTTGATTGCACAAAAGGAAGGGAGGGGTGGAGAGGGTGCATGGGGGCAGGCAAGATGGTGGAATGAGATGGACATCATTACCCTAGGTACATGGATGACTGCACGTATGGTGTGACACTACATCGTGTGCAACCGGAGAAATGAAAAGTTGGGCTGCAGTTGTGTACAGTGAATCCAAATGCATTCTGCTGTCGTATATACCTCACCAAGGTTAATTAATTAATTTTTTAAAAATCAGGCAGGTTCTAAATGACTAGCAATACATCTGGACTACCTTTAAAACAATTGGGTCTGTCAGAATTTGAGTTTGGCACTGCAGGCTTTTGAGTCAATGAAGAAATAAACAACACAGCGCCAAGGCAGAGCCGATGTGTGTTTGGCTCCTATACGTGACACACGTCAGTCTCAGAGTGTTTAGTTCCAGTCAAGCTTTCAGATGACTGGCACCCTGAAAGAGCTTGACTGAATCTTCATGAGAAACCCCCGGCAGCTTAGCTCCCAGGTTCCCAACATCAGACACCATGTGAGAAAAATCTATGTTTGCTTTCTAAGCTATTAAGCTTTGGATGCTTGTTATGCAGCAGTAGGTAACTAATACAAACTCCTTGAGAAATGAGTCGGTGCCGATGTGTAGAGCCTAACTCTGTGCTCATGTCCATTTGTTGCACCAGAGTTCTTTCTCTGTCACCTTCTTCCCTGCCCAATGCCGGGAGGATCTCAGAGAAGATTTATCTCTGTCCTAACCGATTTTGTCCTTGGCTGTGGTTCCTAGTAATTGACTCTGATTAGGTCTCAATGAAGGAACTGGCTTTGCCATGTCCCATCCTGTTTTTCCAGAATGAATCTAAAGGAGTTTCTTCCCAGCAAGAGTAGCCTCCTCCTTGCCCAAGCTCATGGGGCTGGTGCCCTGGGACCCAGATCCTCTCACAGCACAGCCCACAACCCTCACAGAAGGAGACACACTGCCAGGCTGATTCTGCTTTCCAAGATATCTGTCCTCTATCCATCTCTCAGCTCTTGGCTGGCCAGGAAGTCAATGAAGCCTCTGAGGCTCCAGGAGACCCATGCAGCAGCCAGAGAAGGAGAGGCATCCTGGGTGCTGTCCTCCAGACAATGGCTCCCACTGGACCCTGTGTGCCCACCTCTGGCCTCCATCTGGGGCTACAGAAGTTGGGGATTTCTTGTTTGTCTCAGGGATGCTCTACTGCTGAGCTATAGCATCAGCCCTTTTAATTTTGGGGGTGGGTGGGTGGGTACCAGGGATTGCACTCAGGGACACTGGACCACTGAGTCACATCCCCAGCCTTATTTTGCATTGTATTTAGAGACAGGGTCTCACTGAGTTGCTTAACACCTCTCTTTTGCTGAGGCTGACTTTTGAACTCACAGTCCTCCTGCCTCAGCCTCCTGAGCCTCTGGGATTACAGGCGTGCGCCACTGCGCCCAGCCCTTGTAATTTTTTAATTTTGACACAGGGTCTCGCTAAATTCCTCAGGCTGACCTCAAACTTGCAATCCTCCAACCCCAGCCTCACGAGTCACTGGGATTACAGGTGCACATTAGCAGTCAGAAGTTGGAGGGCGGGGCTAGGGATGTGGCTCAAGCGGTAGCGCGCTCACCTGGCATGCGTAAGGCCCGGGTTCGATCCTCAGCACCACATACAAACAAAGATGTTGTGTCCGCCGAGAACTAAAAAATAAATATTAAAAAAAAAAAAAAAAAAAAAGAAGTTGGAGGGCAAGGTTTACTCTGAAACTCCACTTGGCCCAGCAGAAAGCTAAGACACACAGGTTATGGTATAGCTATGACTGGACTCCAGGACCTGACTTTAAACCCAGAGCTCAGACAGCTGGGTGGTCCCTCACCCACCTCCCCAGACTCCAGATCTGGTATGGAAAGACCTTTAGCCCAGCTAAAGGAGGGCTCTTTCCTGCTCCCCAACTTTACAGGAGCCTTTTCCAGGGCCTCTCTTTGGTCTGGTAAACTCTGACCTGCCTTCAGACTTCAGTGCAAAGGCTACTTTTTCTGACCCTCTCTTGACCTCTCAGAGCGGTCAGGCCAGCCTGTCCAACAACACCACCTGCAGCCTGCATCCTATGCTGGTCCCTTGGGGCATTCCCCAGGATTTGAATTTTTGCTTACGTTTATCCAGGCAATGAAGATCTGTATCTGTACTTTAACAATCTCTGATTGTTACACCCTCAAGTCGAAGAACCACTAGGTTAATTCCTGAACCCACTGGCAGCCGCTCCTGCCGCCTAGCTTAGTTGAGCCAAGCTTGGGGGCTTGGGCTGCCAGAAGGAAGTTCATAGGGTCAGGATCAGGCCACAGATACTTCATAAAAGAACTAGAAAAAATTCAGTAGGAGTCCACCTGTCACCAGGCTGCTTACGGGGGCAGGGGTCCATGCCACTGGGTGACTGTCCTACTGTACACTGATGGCTCCATCCTCCAGGGTGCAGGGCAGAACTTTGACTGTGGGACAAGTGCGTGTCCCCAGGACTGCTGAGGCTGCTGGCAGCCAGGGCCCTGCTCACTTCCTCACTCCAGTCCTGGTGCGTCCTGAGGACAGTGGCAGCGACTGCAGCACCCTACACTCTCCACAGCCTGGTGCGGGCCTGGCACCTGCACAGAGCCCTGAACTGTGGCTCTGCCTGGCAGAAGCTGAGCAGCATGAGAAGAGCCTCCAGGTGCCAGAGCTGCCTGGGCTCCAAGAGGGCGGCTGCACCAGGGGAGGACGAGCCCCTCTAGCTCTCCAGCCGGGGCCCCGCAGCAGGGTCAGCTGCTAACCAGGGATTGCTGGGTTGGGAGGGAGGCTGGCCAAGATGACTTCTATAAATTGTCAATTGCTTGTCATGAGTCTCTTTCTACAGCTTTTTAACTTCTGGGTAAGTAAAGTCACCATGGAGGAACCTTCAGTGCTAGGTAAGGAAGGAGGGTTTGGCCAATGGGTCTAGGCCAAGGTTTCTGAAATCACTGCTCAGGAGCACTTCCCTATGCCTCTACCTGAGGTCCTCTCAGCTGACCAGACCCTGAGCAAAGGCCTGGTGAGGCTAGTCATGATCCCCCATTCCCTCATCTCTGCCCTCCTCTGATTAAAGAGGATACAGCCTGGGTTGGCCCTGCAGAGAGGGTGTATAAGGGAGGGGAATCTCAAGTCAGAAGAACTTGCTTTTATTATCAACAAAGTTCCAAGTGATGTCAGCTCATTCCTACCATGCTGGGACTTTAATTAAATTTTAAACCCTTATTTCCTTTTTTTGAATTTCCATGTATCCAAGGAGAAAATTACAACAAATTTAGTTCTAGGTCTAATTGACTTTTATTCATGATTCATGAATTGAGCAACACCTCATTCTCTCTTTTTTTTTTTTTTTGGTACTGGGAATTGAACCCAGGGTTGCTTTACAGATGAGCCACATTCCCAGTCCTTTTTTAAAATTTATTTATTTGTTTATTTATTTATTTTTATTTTGGGAAAGGGTCTAGCTAAATTGCAGAGGGCCTCCCTAAGTTGCTGAGGCGGGTGTTGAACTTGCCTCAGCCTCCCAAGTCACTGGGATTACAGATGTGCACCGCTGTGCCTCGCTGGGCAACATCTCATTCTATAAAATAGAATAAGTCAAGTGTTCCAAAGTACTGAACAGAGGAGTTTGATCTTACAGACAAAAGAAAAGAAAGAAAAGAAAAGAAAAGAAAAGGGCTGAAAGAAGCAATCCTTCTCACTGGCTCTCCTGATTTTGTGGAAGTGTGGAACAGTGACTCTGTTTTGGCTTGGTCTGCTGGGCCCAGTGCAGAATTTCAGTCCAAACCAATAGCCTCCTATGAATTGTATTTAGCACATGGAAAGTACTTCATGTTCCTTGTCTTCGGGTAAACAGTTAATGAAAGCTCAGCTAATGATGATGGAGAACTGTGATTTCCTTGGGAGCCTGTTTTATTTCATTTTCTTTTACTTCCTAGAAGAAGCAGCATCAGGGGTTGGGGTTGTGGCTCAGCGGTAGAATGAACACTCACCTAGCACGTGCGAGGCCCTGGGTTTGATCCTCATCACCACATAAAAATAAATAAACAAAATAAAGATATTGTGTCCAACTACAATTTAAAAAGAAAAAGAAAATAAACAGCATCAGAGTGGGGAAGGAAATGACTTTAGCAGTCATCTGCTGAAGACAGCAGGACTCCTTGTCAGGGCTTTGGTAATATCCCTACAACAATGTAAACAGGACCTGTTACTCTCATCATTCTAAGGAGGCCAGATGGGAGAGTCACGGGAACTGGGCTCTCACACACGGTGGGGGCAGCTCCTGGAGGAGGGGATGCCCAGGTGCAGGAGTGGGTGGGGAAATAGGGGCCAGGATCCTGGTTTGAGGTTGCAGGGCGGCTGTGGGCCACACGAGGGCGCACCCGCACTGCCGCATCTGGGCTGGGGGGGTAGCAGGATGGAATGAAGACCTGACAGGACCTTCTGGAGGGGGAGGGGAGGAGGGCGGGAAGAGACTGACTGTCCTTTGCACCCAAGGACTGGCCCCCTCTCTCCAGGCTTCTTGAAGAAGGCTGGTGTGATGTCCCGGGGAGCCCTGGAAACAGATGGCTTTCAGGTCCTGAGGAATTGATGGTAGGTCAGGACTGTCTTTGTGGGGGAAGGGGGGCTGTTTGCGCCTATTGAGGTGTGTTTCCTGTTGATCCAAGAGTGTTTGCTGTTGGGTTGGAGAGGCTGCATGCACACCACAGAGGTGTCAGTGTGGAGTGTGGGCTCCCCAGGGATATAGTGTGGGAGGTGGCAGTGGGAATGTTCTGGTTCCAGAAGGCTGGGGCTGGTGCTAACAAGGAGAGAGGACCCTGAAGCAAGATCCAGCCCTCATGGACCCAGACAGGTTTCCTCGTCTGAGGCAGGGACGAGCCTCCATGTTTGGCCAAGCTGGGCACATCCCCCTGCCCTAGCCCAGCAGGACCACATAGTGGTGGCTTCCCCACCAGCCTGTGTCCTCCATGTCCTCTAGTGGTCCTCCTTTCCCAGCAGAGGCAATAGTTCACAGCAGTGCCAAGCCCTGCAGCCTGTCCAGTTCTGCCATTCAAGGACCTGGAGTTACCAAGATTTGCCCAGGGACACAGCCGATGTCTTGTGACCCGAGGAATAGCACTGGTCTTCCCCCCCCCCCCGCAAAGCTGCATGGGGCAGTTGGCAAAGAACCCAGATTGGGGGTGGGAGGGGCAGCTGCCGTGAGCCTGGAGGCTTCTGCCCACTCCCACTGTGGTCACCAGACAGCTCCTTCACATGAATGAGCTCTGCAGGCTGTACCCTGGCCTGGTGTCTCAGCCGGGGATTTGAAGGCATTAGAGTTGGTAGAAATTAAACCCGGGTGGGGACCTCAGGTCAGTAGGCTGAGGCTCTGGACAGCGTCCCAGAGCAGAGGGAAGAGGAAGTCCTGAGGCTTCTTGGAGCCAGATTGGGAGGGGAAAGAGCAAGCCCAGGAGTCCTTGGATTCTGAAACCCGGGGCAAGAACAGGACTCTGTGGTGCCCAGAAGACCCCCTACTGGGAATGGAAAGGACTCTCTGGAGGTCCTGGTTGGTTCCTCTCTCCCTGTGCAGATTCCCCAGCCCATATTCCCCTCTGCATCTTGGCCTTGGCTCTCTCCACCCCCTCCTTCCCAAGGGCTTCAATAACTGGGACCATGTGATAAGTGTGAGAGGAAAACATCATTCAGGAACCTGACCCCTCCAGGGAGTGGCAGGACTTATAGTGAGCAGGGGATCCCAGGAGCAAGACTCCAAGAAAGCATTGGTATCAAGTCTGGGTTGGTCAAGATTTCGGTTAGTGGACTAGGAAAGTAGCCTTGCCCAGCATGTGCAAGTCCCTGGGTTCAATTCCCAGCACAAAAACAAAACAAAACAAAATTTCAGTTCCGTCACCTGGTGGTCATGTGACCTTGATGAACAAAAAAACACCAAGCATGGTGGTACTCGCCTGTAATCCCAGCCACTGGGAAGGCTGAGGAAGGAGGGTCACAAGTTTGAGGCCAGCCTCAGCAAATTAGTGGGACCTGTCTCAAAAAATAGAAAGGACTGGGGATGTGGCTTAGTTGTCAAATGCCCCTGGGTTCAATCCCTGGTACCAAAAAAAAAAAAAAAAAAAAAAAAGCCTAACTCATCATCTGCAAAACAGAAACAATATTTACCCTGCAGAAGTTTGCAGATTTAGAAATGAGGATAGTAAATGATCAATAGTAAATGCTGTTACTGTTACTATTTTCCAAACATCCAGACTCACTAGGATGGCTCTGGGACTCTCATCTTTCTAAAAAGCAGGCCTCTCTTCTAGGATCCAAGATCCAATTATAGAGCAGTCCTAGAATTCGCCTGCACTAGCGTGATAGTAAGAAGCTGATACTGAGGTAGGTGTGGTGGTGTCGTAAACATGTGGTCCTTGCTGCTTGTGAGGATGAGGCAAGAGGATCACTTGAGCCCAGAAGTTGGGCAACAGAGCTATATTCTCCTAAAAAAGAAAGAAACATTAAAAAAAAAAAAAAAAAACTTAATTTGACTGGAGGTTTAGCACAATGGTGGAACACGTGCTTAGCAGGCATAAGACCCTGAGTTCAATCCCTAGCCCCCCAAAATAAAAAAATAAAGTAGTTACGTGTCACCCAGCGGTTACGGGCTCTTGTCTCCCTGTAGCCAGGAGACATCTGGGGAAACATCTTGATCTGAAGGAGTGAGTTTATTGGCCACCAGGCTGTGAGTCCTGTGGGACAAGGGCCTGGAAGCTTCCTCCTTTCCTCCTGGGTCTCGCAGCAGAAGGAACACAGAACTTTCTGGCGTTCTGAGTAGGAAGAGGCCACGTAGCTGCCTGTTCCCATAGGATTTGGGGCGGAGAGCCTTTGTGGAAGGCCCTAGTGACCACCCTCCTACTTTGCCTACCTGGGGGGGGGGGGGTGAGAAGCAGGGCTGGGGTAGGTGTGGTCCTCCAGCCCTAGGGGAGGGGACAGGGCCTAAATGCAGGCCAAGTGTCCTGAGCTTTCCCTTCTTCTCTTCCCACCCCCAGCCTCCCATCTCTGTCACCCAGTATAACCCCCATAGGTGAGCCTGGAAGGAGCCTCCCAATTCCAGGCACACAATGGGTGCTTACTAATTGTTGGTGGAGTTGAATCACACGCAGGCCATTGAATGGGAGGGAAGGGGCTTTCTGTGAACTCAGTCCAGGACAGGCAGCCTGTGGGTGGGCACCATCCCAGGATCAACTGCCGGCAGTGGATGGGAGCCCCACCCTATCGGGTACGCCTGCTGCCGAAACCTGGCAGCCACCCCAGGTTCCTCCCATCCCCCACCCCACCCCCATGGCTCACTCTGCCTCCTCCTGAACTCAGCTCTACCGGCCCCCCCACCCCCATCCTCCTCTAGGCTGCCATGATTTCCGGCCCAGATGGCTGAGTTATAAATGAAACCTTGCACGCAGTCCTGCCCTCTTCTAACCTGTTGCACAAACTACATCAAAGTGATATTGCTGAAACCAGAACAGCCACGATCCTTTCCCTGATTAAATGCCTTCAGCGGCCTCCCATTGCCAATAGGCTAAAGCTCAATGCCCAGGAATGACCCTGCATGCCCCATGAGGTCTCCCTATCCTCTTTTTTAAATTATTTTATTATTTTTTTTTTAGACATTGATGGACCTTTATTTTATTCATTCATTTATATTCAGTGCTGAGAATTGAACCCAGTGCCTCCCACAGGCTAGGCAAGTGCTCTACCACTGAGCCAAACCTCACCCCGCCTCCCCATCCTCTTTCCTCTCCAGCTCATTCCTCACCCACTCACCCACCACACTGTGCACCAGTAAGACAGACGTCCACTCCTTCCAAATGACAGACGTTCTCCATCTTCCAGGGTTTGTAAGGGTCCCTTGGGTGGATGTGAACATCATGACACACCCCTTGCTTCTTTCTGCTTGACTTGGTTCATGTCGACTTCTCCTCCAAGCCTCATATTAAGAGTTCCCTCCTCCTGGAAAGACTTCATGGCTCCCCATCTCCCCCGGGACAAGTCTTGTCAGGGTCCCCTGTTTGACTCTCACAGCCCTGTTGATCCCAGGCTTTTGTGACAGTTTTCTTTTATGTAGAACAATTTACTTTGTGCTTAGTCTATACTAAAGGGCATGGACCTGTCTTGTTTGCTGTTGGATCTCCCCGGGGCCAGCACAGTGCTGGCACACAGCAGGCACGTGACAATGACAGCGTATGAACCATAACCCACACTTACTCAGCACCTGCTCTTGTGCCAGGAGCTGTCCAGGGCGCCCTCCAGGCAGAACCCTTGCTGGCTGAGGAGCATCCAGGATCCACGGCCACCTATTTCCTGTCCTTCAGAGGCAGAAAGCTCAGTCAGGTGCGGTGGCACATGCCTGTAATCCCAGCCACTGGGGAGGCCAAGGCAGGAGGATGGAAAATTCAAACCCAGCCTCAGCAACTCAGCGAGACCCTGTTTCCAACAAAATATAGGAAAGGGCTGGGGGTGTGGCTCAGGGGTGAAGCACCCCTGCGCTCAATCCCTGGTGCCAAAAAAGAAGAGAGAAAGCTAAACACAGCCTTTCCTAGATCCGGTCCTTCCCGAGGGACGGTGCAGACAGATCCACCACTTAGACCCTCACATGAGACTGGGGAGGTGAAGGAGGCCGCCTTCCTGCTTGGGCTGCCCCTGGCAAGCTGGCCATGCAGTTGCACCTTTTTTCCTGCAGCAGCAGCTGGTGTCCAGTCACCACCCTGGGCGCCAGGGGACAGCTGGCAGAAGCAGTGAGGCCCGCCTGCTCCCTGGCCCACAGCCGTTGGTGCAGCCTTGGGCGCCCACCTCCCTTTCCTGCTCAGACCCAGCGGCAGACCCTCTAGAGACTCAGCCCCCCCCATGGCCACACAGGCATCCCCCGTGCCCCCAATCCTGGGTCCAATCACTTTCTATTCAAGACACCTCTGGTGGCTGCTGTGTCCTGCATGGAACTCTGCCACACAACCATGACTGTCGTCGTTTTGCCAATGAGGAAACTGAGGCACAGAGGCGCATGGCCAGTGAGTGGCAGGGCCAGGCTTTGGATCCAGGTCTTTCTGAGTTTGGTGCCCATTCTAGTTACTGCCTCTGAGAGTATGTGACACTGGTGCCAGGGGAGGGAGGTGGCTCAAAGAGCTGGGGGCAGGGGCTGGGCTGCCTTCTGTCCTGAGGCAGGTGGCCAAGGAGCCTGTCCCTTCTTGAGCAGCACAGCAGCACAGCCTCCTGGGGAAGGGACAGGGGCTGTGTTGTCCCTAGATGGGCTGAGCAGGGCGGCTCCCTGGGAGAGCCAGGCTGACTGGGCAGGACATCAAGCTCAGGAGAGAAACATTCCTTTTGTAGTTCATCTCATTTATGTTGCTTAATCACAGTGAGACCATCGGGTGTACCATTGATAGCGGCAAACATGCACTTACGACCTTGGGAGAAGACAGCATGCCTCGGAGACTACTAGGACAACTATCAGGGAAATGATACCAACAATTTGGAGTGTGTTTCTCAGCCAAGGTCCCCATGAGCCAAACCAAATAAAATAAACAAAAGAAAACAGGTCAATGGCAAGAATAAACTACATAAACCTAGTGTCTGTGTCCAGAGGGCAGTAGAGAAGATTTTAGATGTTGGTCTGAAAGCATTTTCAGTCCATGTCAATCTGATGGATTTTCCTGGTTTGAAATTTGCAAGTGTCCCAGTGAACTTTCTGAGCAGTCCACATATCAACAGGCACGCAGCTGCCCATGTATAAACTGTTCTGGTGATTTCTCTGGAGCCTTTATGAAGTCTTCTGACTTCAGCTTTCAGAGACCCTTTTAATTCAGACTTTTTTTCCCCCTAAGGGGCTATTTATTGATTGCATAGTTTATTTAAATTCCTTAAAGCTGTTTGGTCATGCTAGGAGCCATGACCACACACCTATGATCCCATGACTTGGGAGACTGAAGTAGAAGGATAAAGTTTGAGGCCAGCCTCAGCAATTTAGCAAGACTCTAGTCCCACAATAAGAAATAAAAAGGTGTGGGGACGTAGCTCAGTGGTAGAGCATGCCTGGATTCAATTCCAAGTACCAAAAAAAAAAAAAAAAAAAAAAAAAAAGCTATTTGTAGCTATCTGTTCTTTTCTTGAAGCTTTTGTAACTTATCCAAAGTAGCATTTCCAATTGTTTCCTGTTACAAAAAGAACAGATTTTGGTTGAGTTTATGCAAATAACCCTATTGCCATTCAAATAAGAATATTCCCTAAGAGGGCTGGGATTGTGCCTCAGTGGTAGAGTGCTTGCCTAGCATGCAGGAGGCACTGGTTTTGATCCTCAGCACCATATACAAAAATAAATAAAATAATTATATCCATCTACAACTGAATATATTTAAAAAAAAAAAAAAGAATACTCCCTAAGAGTTTCCCAGTTCTAGCGTTATCAAGTAGGAAGCCAAAAAATGTTTCAATTTTTGTTCACAATAGTATACTTTACCAAATTCCCCAGATAGCTTAGGGGAAAAAAAAAGTTTCCTTAAATCTGAAAAATGAAAAACAAAACCAAAAAAAAAAAAAAACAAAACCCT
Organism: Marmota monax; assembly: GCF_021218885.2. Classification (NCBI taxonomy): domain Eukaryota; kingdom Metazoa; phylum Chordata; class Mammalia; order Rodentia; family Sciuridae; genus Marmota; species Marmota monax. Next base: position 6,411,366 of record NW_026693476.1, on the reverse strand, counting down.
AAAGAATGAACAGTGTTTGTTTATTGTTGTTGCGTTTGGGTACTGGGGCTTGAACTCAGGGGCACTCGATCACCAAGCCGCATCCTGAGCCCTATTTTGTATTTTATTTAGAGACAGGGTCTCACTGAGTTGTTTAGCATCTCACTTTTTTTACTGAGGCTGGCTTTGAACTGTCAATCCTCCTGCCTCAGCCTCCTAAACTGCTGGGATTACAGGCGTGGGCCACTGAGCCCAGCCATGTCATTAATGCTTGTTCTGCTTGATATTGGATTAGCAGTTTCATAAACTCTTCACTTTCATTAAAGTTCTGAAAATTCTTACTCAGTTCAATGGTACGGTCTTAAGAAATCTATACTTGTTAGGGTTTTCCATGAATTTCCTTAAATGATGTTAAACCTAAATCTTGAAGTTACCTTTGTTGTAGATCTGAGAGAAGATGGAACACTTCAGTAATGTAGTTGCTTACCGGGTGTGGCAGTACATGTGCATATAAACCCAGCAATTTGGGAAGCTGAGGCAGGAGGATCACAAATTCAAGGTTAGCCTCAGCAACTTGCAAGGCCCTAAGCAGCTTAGCAAGACCCTGTCGCAAAATAAAAAGAGCTGGGGATGTGACTCAGTGATTAAGCAGCCCTGGGTTCAATTCCTAGTACCAAACCAAACTAAAAAAACCCACCTTAATAAACAGGATCACAGATCACTATGATGGTTATGAAATGATACCAAAGTGAAGAAAGATTTCAGTGCAAACACAGGAAAGTTACATAGTTTTTAAAAAAAGAACTTAGCTTTTTTAATATTGAGAAGACTAAGTTCTTTTAACAAAAGACCTCATACAAGACATTTTGTTCTTCATAATATACAGAATCCAGGATGGGGCTGTTGCTTGGTGGTATGGGGCTTGCCCAGCATGTATGTGGCCCTGGATGTGGTCTCCAGCACTGGGAGGGGAGACTGGTGCACAAATAGACACTACAACAGAATCCCACAGAATCCCTTAGCAGATAACTTAAAAGGTAAAGGAACCATTTCAGAGCCTTTTATCAATGCTCTGAGGAAACCGTTTCTATAAAAGGGAAGACCAAATTCTAGTTTTGTTCTAGTTTTGATATTAAGAATAAATTTAAGCTGGGCTTGGGAGGCTGAGGCAGGAGGATGTGAGTTCCAAAGCCAGCCTCAGAAAAAGCAAGGCACTAAGCTACTCAGTGAGACCCTGTCTCTAAATAAAATACAAAATAGGGCTGGGGATGTGGCTCAGTGGTTGAGTGCCTCTGAGTTCGATCCCCAGTACAAAAAAAAAAAAAAAAAAGAATACTTTTAGAAACCTCATTCCTCAAGGTGGTAGTTTCTCACTCTGTGCCCACCACTGGTTCCCGGGGCATGCAGAGGGGTTGCTGTCTCTGCTGTGTCTCACCCATGTGCTCCTGTGGCTGCTGCCACCACTTTCCCTGGGGTCTAGGGAAGTAATGGAAGGACCTTGCAACCTGTTATCAAGAGAGCATATGAGCTGACCATTATTAGCTGTGGCTTGTCTCTCCAAAGCCACGAAGCTGACCATCCAAAGCTGACAATCCCAGAAGGCCCTTCTGCCACGAGATCTGCAGAGGGATAGTCACATGAAAGTCCTCCTGGCAGAGAAGCAGGAGTGGGTCAAGCGTGAGTGAAGAAGACTCAGAGCTCACAGAGGACCAGGGTGCAGCTGCCCAGCTGCAGGCATCTCACCAACCCTCTGCTGAGGATGGGAGGGCCAGGTTCGTCTTCCCCTTTACAGAGAAGCTCTTCCGTGAAATCCAGGGGTCTCTGTCCGGGATCCAGACACACTATAATTTTTACTTTAGCAAAAGAACGAGCCAACAGGAAGCAAAACCCCCAAAGATGATAAAACAATTATTATACAGAAGCAGGCAACTGAATTGGAGGATTTGAGGAGGCATGCAGAATTTCTTGTGGTTGAGAATGAAAGATTAAGGAGGGAAAATGAACCACTAAAAATTGGAAAGGCCAGATTTCTAATAGGTCCAATAGAGAAGGAGCTGGACATTGATGCTAATTTTTTTTTTTTTTTTTTAAGAGACAGGGTCTCATTGTGTTCTCCAGACTGGCCTCAAACCCCTGGCCTCAAATGATCCTCCTGCCTCAGCCTCCCAAGTAGCTGGGGTTACAGGCACACACCACAGTGCCCTACATACTGATTTTGTTGAAAAGTCAGAGTTATGGAGCTTGCTGCCACAATTTAGAAACTGCCGCAACCTCTTCAGCCCGGCAGAAGTTTGCAGCAAATGCCAGGGAAGACCAGAACATTCCAGTATCCAATATTTCTGCTCTTTTCTCAACACCTGGAACTCCCCCTTTAAGGAGCCATCTGAGGAGATTCTAAGAGGACTTACCAATAATTAAAATGAAAAGCCCGGGGGAGGTCAGAAAAAGAAATAATACCATAATACAGCTAATACAGGAAAAAAAGAAAAACCACATAAAAGTGTAAACCCAGAAATGCTTCATCATCTGGCTTACTGCAGGAGAAAAGGCATTGCCAGGAGGTTTGGGAAACAGTTGCCATAAATTATGTCAAATATCTGATTCACTGACTCTACCCAATGATTCCTAGTGGCAGAAACTAAACTCTGGGAGATTTGCTTTCTCCTGATAAAAACCAAATGTCTACCTGAAATAAATAATAATTATTTTTCTTAAATTCAGGGTTAAAATACATAAAAGTACATTTCTTGTAAGCAATCTAAAATGTCATAAGCAATAATGCAAGACCTAAATAATATGGTGGCTGAATATGGGACATGGTACATGCCTGTAATCCCAGCCACTCGGGAGGCTGAGGCAGGAGAAAGTTGTGGCTAGCCTGGGCCTAGACCCTGTCTCAAAATTAAAAAGTAAATAAAAAGCCCTGTGTTGAATCTCCAGTACAAAAAACAAACAAACAAAACAACAACAACAACAACAACAGAAAATATGTTTAAAAATTTTTGTTCAAGCTGGGCATGGTGGCGTACGCCCAGCGGCTCAAGAGACCAAGGCAGGAGGATTTGTGAGTTCAAAGCCAGCCTCAGCAATGGCGAGGCACTGAGCAACTCAGTGAGACCCTGTCTCTAAATAAAATATAAAATAAGGGCTGGGGATGTGACTCAGCGATCAAGTGCTTCCGAGTTCAATCCCTGGTACCCCACCTCCATTTTTTTTCCACTCAAATTTAGTTGATTTGACCACACCAGATTCTCTTTTGCTCACTTTCTCTCCAACTTTTAAATTTTTTTGCAGTGCTAGGATGGAACCCTGAGTCTTTTGCATACTAGCTATATCCCCAGCGCTCTTCCCAACTTTTTATATCTATTCAGCTTTTGCCCTGTATTATCCTTTTTCATTCTAAAACAATATGTCATTATACTTCAAGACAAAAATTAATTTTTCTTTTAGCAATCAACAAAAACCTACATCTTTAGCTGGGTGCTGTGGTACATGCCTATGTAATCCCAGCAGCTCGGGAGGTTGAGGCAGGAAGATTTTTGAGTTCAAAGCCAGCCTAAGCAACTTACTGAGGCCCTAAGCATCTCAGTGAGACTCTGTCTCTAAATAAAATGCAAAAAAAAGGGGACTGGGGATGTGGCTTAGTGGTTGAGAGCCCCTGGGTTCAATCCCCAGTACCAAAAAAATCCCCACAAAAGACTATATCATAACTTTATTCACAAAGAAATGCATCTTATTTTTTGGTATATTTTGCATATGGAGTTGTTTCCTTTTTAAAAATTTTTTTTAGTTGTAGGTGGACATAATACTTTTGTTTTATTTATTTATTTTTATATGGTGCTGAGGATCGAACCCAGTGCTTCGCACGTGCTAGGCAAGTGCTCCACCACTGAGCTACAACCCCAGCCCTTTTTATAGTAATTTTATCTTTCATTTTTAGTATGAATTAATTGCCACATACTAACATCTGTATATTTACCCATTTTATAATTTCTAGATGCATGCATTTCCTCATAATACCATTTTCTTATGTGACGCAGAACATGTTTACTAACAGATCCTTAGTTCTTCCATAATAATAAACCAGAAGGAGATAAGTTTGATTTTATGTTCAGTAATTAATGTTTTGGCATTTTATCTTATTTGGAAATCTTCTAGGCATTTAATGAATATCTATTATTCATTTTTATCTTAGCCTTGCTTTTAGATTGCAAATTACCAAAAAAAAATTTTTTTGACACCATTTTAAGTATACATATATACACACACGTATATTTATAGCACATAAATATTATTGAAAGTTTTACTTAAAAATTGTATTACATTTACGTTCACCTAATTCACTAGTTTTAAAGAATTTTTATATTAGGGATTGAACCCATAGCTTCATGCATGCTAGGCAAACACTCTACCACCAAGCTACACCTAGCCCTTTTTTCAAGTTGCTGAGATTGTTCTGGAATTTGTAATCCTCCTGCTTTAGCCTCCCACGTCACTGGGATGGCAGGTGTGTGCCAGCACACCGGCTCTGCTTATTTTTTTAAATCTAAATTGTATTTCTGACAAAAATGAGACAAGTTAAAGCTACCTGCTCACTTGGCCATAGCTTTTTAAAACTAATACTTGTGAAAAAAAATAAGATTTTTTTTTTATCAGTTTCCAAACACTCCCCTGCTCTCAATTTTAGACACAAAGTCCAAGGTTCCTAATGAAGATCCTGAAACTTTAAGTTTACTAATTTAGTTAGATAGGAGCTTTCTAATTTAGCTTCTGCTTTTAAGCAGATTATGGAGTTCAGGGTAGAGCCCATGGACAAACAGGACTGACAAAGCATTTTTCTAAATGGATTACTCTGAGCCCAAGAATCTGACTAGGGCAGAAAACTAGTTAAAGAAAACCTTGTTGATCTGAGGGCTTAACTTTATCAACACTTTATCTAGTTTTCTTTTCTTCTCCTCACGCCCCCCCCCCCTTTTAGATACTGGGAATTGAACCCAGGGGTCTCTATCTCTGAGCTACATTCCCAGCCCTTTTTATTTTTGAGACAGGGTAAAAGTTGCCCAAGATGGCCTCAGACTTATGATCCTCCTATCTCAGCCTCCAGAGTAGGTGATTATAGACATGTGACATCATGTCTGGATTTTTTTTTTCCTTTTCTTTTTTGAGACAAAGTCTTAACTATGTTCCAGGCTGACCTTGAGTTCCTAGGCTTACATGGTCCTGCAGAGCTCTAGGATTACAGGCACATACCACCAGGCGGGCTATATATAATTTTCTTTTGAGGCTCAGGATTGGATGGTGACAAAGCAGATTCAACTTAAAAAATAAATAAATAAATTACCCACCTAAACTTTTCATTTGCTCTTTTTGGAGGAGTCTTTCAGAGAGGCAATGTTTCGAGTGTTCTTCATATGAAAAATGAGTGTCCTGTTGTCTAATTTGGGAGCCCTTATTTTCAAATATGCCTGTTTTTTTTTTTTTTCCTTTAGGCAAGTTGGACAAAAGTTGTGGGTCAACTAGGAGCCTACTGCTTGCAATGAACATCTGAAGCTGGGGCAGTGTCGTGGGACTAAGTCCTTAACTTGTGGGATCTGATGCTTTGCAGGATGGAGCATGTCAGGATGGAGCTCCATGACAGGACTCCCAAAGATTATCTTTGAAAAGGAAAGGGAATTCAGAGAATTCAAGAAATGCTTAGTGTGGGGAAGTAAAAGCAGATATTTGGTCACAGAAGTGTTCTATGTTGAGTGTAAACATGTAGAAAAATAGCCAGTTCTTCCTCTACAGCAGCCCTCGGGGCCTTGTGCCTCTGAGGTTTGGCCTGTGGACTTTAGGGCCCTGATCACAATGTATTGCAAACATTTTATTTTATTGCCCACAGCAGATTAAAAGCTTCTTAAGAGACCAGGCTAGCCTGGGGCCTGGTGAATAATTCGTGATTAACACGTGATTATCAGTCACTTCTCCCGTGGTCCTCCCTGAGCTCTCCCTGGCCACTTTTCTCAAGGAGAAAAACCTCCTGCATAAGCTTCCCCAGATCCTAAAATCAAAAGGTATCTCTCACTTCGTATGCTGTTTCTTCTCAAGAAGCTCAATCTGGTAGGAATTTTTTTAAAAAAGGAAGCCGGGCACAGTGGCACACACCTGTAATCCCAGCGGCTTGGGAGGCTGAGGCAGGAGGAATGCGAGTTCAAAGCCAGCCTCAGCAACTTCGAAGCAAGCTACACAGTGAGACCCTCTCTATTAACTACAAAATAGGGCTGGGGATGTGGCTCAGTGGTTGAGTGCCCGGGAGTTCAATCCCTGGTACCAAAAATAAAAATTTTAAAAAATTAACAGTTAAAATTAAAAGTTAACAATAACAATGCACTGCACTGCTAAGAAAGGACAAATAGGAGTTGGTGCAGAGGAGAAAGGAGGCATTTCCAGGAATGGGTCAGCAGGTCTGAAGGCAGGCAGTTTGTGCGACAAGGGCTTGCACTTAGGAACTAAGAAATCCAGTTGAGATGGAGAGCAGTGTATGGGTGGAATACTGGCAAGAGAAAAAACTGTAGAGGCAGTGGGCAGCGGGGTACACACCTGTAATGGCGGCAACTCTGGAGGCCGAGACAGGATTGCAAACTGGAGGCTAGTCTCAGGAGTTTAGCAAGACCCTGTCTCAAAATAAAAACTTATTTATTGGTTTGTTTAAAGTAAAAAAAGTTGTTTATCTTTTGCTTTTTTTTTTTTTAAGTAACAATACTGAGAGAATTGGCCCTTTTAGAAAACTCATTTAGGCAACAGTGTTGAGACTGGATTAGAAGTAGAGAGAACAAAGCCAGGGAGGCTTCTATAAATCAAGCCAACAGAAGAGGAGTGATGGGAAGGAGAAACAGTAAATCTGCAGGACTTGGCAACTGATAAGGCACGGGGGCAGGGAGTGGCTGGTGTAGAGATAGATACTGTGGGGTGGGGGCTCTTAACTCTGCAGGCCGGCTTCCTCATTTCTTAGCCTTTGAGAAAACAAGATAGTACTTGAAATTTGGAAGGAAAAAGGTTATCTAAAGTCTCTGTAGCTCCTTTTTCTAAAAAGCATATACAAATAAAGCCTGAGCAAAACCACACAGGCCCTTTTTTTTTTGACGTTAAGGTGATTTTAAGATTAAAAAGAAATGAGAAGAAAGGAAAAAGATAAATCACAAAGACTACAACAATCACAAACCTTCTCTAAATAATTATGCCTATACAGATTGTCAGCACACCAGGTGACTTTTAATCCATCCCCATCCAGTTCCCCTCCTGGCCCTCTTAATGGCTTCTAGCCACTTCCTCTTGGGATGTGGCCAGTCTAAGCTCAGGAAATTCAGTTTTAATTCTGGAATCAGTAAAGCATATTAGAAAAGGAAATCCCCAAGTGTAAAAAGAATCACATTATGAATTTCAAAGCCAAGGGAAAGGATCATAAATTAAGATTGTGAATTTGCTGGGAACCATTTTAAATTTTGATGCAGGGCTCCTGCGATTTGGCTTGGCCACTACTCACCCTTTAGGATCACCCAGGATTTGGCCTCTTCCATTCTTGTGTTTCCAGAGCTTCCACCCTGCACAGCCTTCAGCTTTGGCAGAGTTGCTTTTCTGACCACAGGGGAGGTGCTGGGCCAGGATGAAGGCCCACCTAAAGGGCCAGTATTTTGAGTTACACCTACCTCCCAGGGATTTTGCTTGAGATATATTTGAAAAGCCTTTGTAAATAGATGAACTAGGGCATTATCAGCTGCTCTTTATTTATTCATCGCTGTTCTGGTTGATGACTTAACTGACTTGCTACACTGTGTAGCAGAATATTCATAGATTTGATTTTTAAAACCACATGCGCTGCGCAGTATGTTGTGTACCTTCAGACTTAATCCCTGCAGTAATTGTCATATTTAGCAAAGATCCAGAAATTAACTTGCTCAAAGTCACACTTTTTGATCCTTTTACACTCTCCTAAGATTGGGTTAGGTTTGCTAACCCTCCACATCAGTTTCCAGTCTTCCCCAATGGGCTAGCAGCCCCCAGTCGGTCTAGGAACGGTATTTGTATTTTTGCTTCTTGAGAAAAAACAGCATGCATAGTGAAAGATGCCTTTTGGTTTTAGGATCCAGGGAAGCTTCTACAGGAGGTGTTGAAGATGCTCCCAAAATTTGGATGAATTAATGTAAACTTACCCTACATCTATTGTTTATATCTATTATGTTGCTTTCTATTTTCCCCATTAGAATGGAAGATTAAAAAAAAAAAAAAGATAACTGGCAGGAGGTAGTTGAGTAAGAGCTGTATGCACAAGCAGATTCCACCTTGGTTTTCTTTTTGGTGCTGGTGTTTGAATCCAGGGCCTCACTCATTGCTAAGCATGTCACCACTGAGCTATACCCACCCCTAACCTCACAATCTTTTTGTGACATCAGTGTATTGTTTTCTGAAGCTGAGCTCAGAAAGAGAATGCCCCAGAACAACCACAACCCTCTGGGGTGGCGGAATGCTGAACCTCTGGCTTCCTGAGTTCAACATTTACTTGCAGCTGATGCTCAGAAGAGGAACCGCAGGAATGTTGTCTCCAAGACACCTGCCTGCAGGAAGGAGCCCTGGCAGCTGGCCCAGTGCAGAGGGACTCCACAGCTTAGGTCCAGTTGCCAAAGAGCTGGAGTTCCATGTCTCACTCACCCCGCTTTCACCAGAGTACAACCCTTGAAAAAGCTGAAAAAAATTACTTGCTTATAATCATCATTAGCTTCATTTTTATTAGGAGACAACTGTCTCTTGCCAGAAGTCTTCCAGATCAAATCCCTTGGTTTTTTTCCCCTTGCTACATTAAAATTTTCTTTTTAGAGCTAGGGATCCACTCAGTGGTACAGCACTGGTCTAGCAAACATGTTTATATCACAAGGACATTGTAACTATCATTTAAATACTTACTGACACCCCCTTAAATGTGAACTCCAGGTACTTGATACATATTACAAAACTGCTTTCACAAAATGTCATACAAGCCGGGCGCAGTGACACATGCCAGTAATCCCAGTGGCTCAGGAGGCTGAGACAGAAGGATTGAGTTCAAAACCAGCCTTAGCAACAGAAAGGCGCTCAGCAACTCAGTATAGGGCTGGGGATATGGGTCAGTGGTTGAGGGCCCCCAAGTTCACTCCCCAGTACCCCTCTCCAAAGAAAAAGTTATACAAATTTACTCAGCCACCAAGCAATAATTTGTCATTTAAACCAAGTCAGTGATGTAGTAGGGAAAAATAAAAATCTCTTCAATTTTACAATTTGCTTTTAAGGATATTGCTAGGGACAAAAAACTTTAACCAGAATTAGTTACTGATTATATTTCCTCATTTATACAATCAACACAATTGTGGAGGGAGTGTGCTATTATAGTAGAAAAGAGGAAGGACTTTAGGATGCATCTCACAGCAAAGAGCCAGACATACAAGCACAAACCACAAATGATTTCCCATCCATTTACATACAAAAGAAAAACAGGAAAACTAAAAGGAGGGATGAGATCAAAAAGGAGAATTTGATCACTTAGCTAACATTCTAAAGAGTCACCGCAAAACCATTCTTTCCAAGTAAGAATCAGCTTTGGAATTGTAAGAGTACAATGTTTTCCCAAGCACTTAAGATTTTTAAAAATAGGGCTGAGGTTATAGTTCAGTTGGTAGAGCGTTCGCCTCACTTGTGTGAGGAGGTACTGGGTTTGAGCCTCAGCACCACATAAAAATAAAATAAAGATATTGTGTTCATTAAATATTTTTTTAAAATATTTTAAAAGAAATTTTTAAATAGGTGTTTACATTTATCAAGCACTTGCTATTAACATAGCTGTCACTTGTCAACTGATCTTTTTGACAAACCTAGGGGTGGGTACTAATTATTAACATTTTAAATAGGAAATACCCTGATGCTTAGGGAGGCCAAGTTACTTGGTTGAAGTGATGTAGCCTCCATTCAAACCCAAGCAGCTTACCTTTCGCCCAAGCAGGAGGCTGTGACTCCTTTTCCTAGCTATTGCTACCCTCCAGGCAGGTTAACACAAAGCAAATGGATGATGCCCGTCAGTTTTGGAGAAAGATATTCTATCCTCACCCATCCTATTACTTCTACCTGCTCACATGTGAATGAATTTGCCACTACAGTCCAGACTTAATTAGAAAAGGGTGACTGACTCTAAGATCCTAATGCTAGAACACATTTCAGGAGTGATATACTTGAACCTCACCCCACCCCCATCAACACCAGCCCAGATGCTTCTAAACTCTGAAGCAACTTGGCCTGATCACATTGGAGCAAGCCAGGCAAGTTTGGGATGTCACTTCTCATCAAGTACTGAAAGAGTGTTCATTGTTACACAAACTATCATTAACTTCTTTCTTCATGTCTTCTAGGCAAATGCCTGACTTGTTTGTTAAAGCAAGTCGTGTTGCAAAAGTGGAAATTTACTGTTAATCTTTCCTTACCTTTCCAAACAAAAGTGTGTGGTAGGAGGGAGGGGCCACACCTGCACTGATGAATGAATTTATCATGCTGAGAACCATCTGCTAGGGAAGGTAAAACCCAGACACAGGTTTTTCACACAAACATGTAACCAATTCCCAATTTATCAATTAAAATTCAATACAATGTGAGCTCATATAAAAATACCAAATGGTTAACAATTTTTCCTTTTTAAAATATAACTTTAATATTGACATGTACAACTATGATATAGACATAAACTACTAAATTCAGACAACTTAATAAACCCAGAGGATTATTCATTGTGACTAACTCAAGGATAAAAAGAGCCCAAATTTTCCAGTTTGTTTTACCATCATCCTTTCCTGAGTACTTTTTGTATAAAACTGTGCTAAGGTGATCTAAACTTTATTAAGAGACTTGCATGTAACCATGATAAATGGTCTGGTTTATGTTAGCATGATCTCCTATAATTGTCAAATTTCTAAGTAACTTTCCTGCTCCTTGTTTCAGAGTGTACTCTTGGTCCCTGTCTCAGGCCTTTTAGATACTGCATCTACCTAGGAGGGTGGGGGGGCAGTGAAAAGGAAAAGGTAGGAGGAGTCCTACGCACACATCTCTTTACCCACAGCAGCCACTAAAACCATTGAACTGAAATAAAAATTCATATGAAGTCGATCTTCAAATAAAGTAAGGGACAACAGAAAAGATCAGAAAGCTGGATGTTTCCAGGATTGACTTACAACAGAGAGATGATCAGCCAGTTGTTAACCAGGACCCTTAATCCTTAACTAGGAAGAAAAGATATGGAGCAGACCCGTGTTGAGTTTTCAACTTGGCTGTCACCAAAACTGATCTTGTATAAAACCCCTGGGTCAGGGTTTTAGCTCAGTGGTAGAGCACATGCTTAGCAGATGCAAGGCCCTAGGTTCAATTCCTAGCACCAGAAAACAAATCCTTAAAACCTACCTCTTTAGTACAAAAAAATAAATAAGGGCTGGACAGGTGATAACAAGTATAGTTCCAGCTTTGAGACAGTTAGTAACTTTTGCTTTTGATTACAACAAATTCAGAACCCTTCGTTCTAGAGTAGTGATAAATCTACACAATATTCTCACTCCTGTAACAGGATTTAACTACTGAACATGAACAACTTAACATCTGGGATGGGGAGCAGGGATAATCCTCTAAAGGCTTGCTTTATTATTTTTTTCCATTTCTATTATTTACAATTCCTCAATAGTTGTCTTCATTTTTATAGAAGGGAAAAGAGGTACACAGAGGTTAAACATGGGTTTAGTGTCCAAACAGGCTCAGTCTGCCAATACTCTCAGCAGGCTTCTTCCCTCAAATTCCTTCCTCTCTGCCATAACACTCATATAAAGGGAGTTTCTCATTGTGTCCTTAACGCTAACTGCTCTGGATGCTCTCAATTTAGGAAAGGAGGTTTCAAATTCCCCTCCTGCTTGTCTTAAAGCAAAGAGGAAAGGTGAAAAATCAACACAAAATAAGCTATATACACAAAATTAAGGCACATAAACTGGGTGGTTTAATATTAGCAAAGGCCAAACTGAAACTTGATAATGAAAATGAAGACACCGCAATATTTTCTTCAACAAAATAAACATTTGGAGGAAGAAATATTTTCTAAAAATAAATGTTTTATTTGCAAAAGCCAGTCTCTTATACAAGGTTTTGAATCTATACTTTCACTTATCAATTACAGTGGTATTTTAAATGCATTGAATAATTCACTGAATATATTTGTCTTTCTGCCTTAATTTAGAAGATATTAGGTTAAAAAATAAAAAATATTTAGTTCCAATCTGTCCACCTCCCCTCCTACCCTTATACCAGAACCATTCTCCACATTTCAGGTAAGTAAAAAGGGTCACAAAACTTGAGTTTCATGTGGATATAAGAATGTGCCCATTAATTCTAAGCATGTCATAATTTTCTTCTTAAGCCCACTCAGAAAAAGAGGATTTACTGAAACTAAGCATACTTTACAACTTCCCTCCCCATCTTTATAGGTTTGCCTAGGTCCAAATTTTTCTGGCCCCCTTGAATTTGCAAACACTGAAAAAAATGTAAAACAAAACATGACATACAAACATTTATCTATACTGAATAACACAGCCCTAACTAGAAGCAAATATAAACTGAATCACCAAAAATCAAAGGGGAAAAATTCCAGGAGACTGAAGGGGGACAGCTCAGTGGTAGGGCATATGCTTAGCATTCTTGAAAGCCCTGGGTTCAATCCCCAGGACCACCTAGACAAAAACAAGAAAGCAGCAACCAACAACACAACAAAGCCAACAGACACAAAGATTCCAATAGTCTCATAGTATAACTGAGGTTTTAGAAAAACCAAAGGTGAATATAGCTGATGCTTAAACTATCTGTCTATATTTAATTACATGTGTTGCATTTACTTAGGAGCCATGACTATAAAGTTTTCTAGACTTTAATACTTTTAAAGTGAGAAAAATAATACCCAGTGACTTCAAAAAAGACAATGATCTATAACCACTCAAAATGTTTTTGAATAGGGGAGAACAGTAATTTAGTGAAAAACACCAACAAACAAAAGGAACAACAACAACAACAAAAAAAAAACCCCACTTAGTTTCTAATAAGAATCCTGGAAAAGGTACCCGAGAGATGTTGACAAATACTACGTGGCTAGGACTGTCAAGATGTTTCTTAAGTTTTATGCTTTAAATTTTCTAAACATATAGCTAACAGGCACAAACATATGCCAGGCAACTACTGATGCTAGAAAAATATTTTAGTCAGCATTTTATAAAACCTCCAACTTCGAACCAACATTTCTGTTCATAAGTGTTCCAATAACAATGTCTGACAATACATTACAAATAACAATGAAGCAAAATTAAGTTTCAGAGTTGCCTCAAACAAGTTAGTTGTTATTTTCTTTTAATGTGACACTTAAAATAGATGAATTCAGCAGAATGGTTTAAAAAGTTAAGGCTCTCTAAAGACTAAAACTTAAGGCACATGTTATAATCTTTTTGACACTATTAAAAGCTAAGATTAAAATAAAACAAGACAAAAAAACGCTACTTCTTTCCACACACTTTGCCAACCACTCCCTCCCCACAGCATATGATATTTTCAATTCAGGCTATTGGTAAGGAGTGAAACAAAAACTCCATCATGAACACTGGTATGTTTTCCACACAAATGTTCACTGTCTGTATTGAGCACCACTGATAGACTACAGGCCAGTAGAGTATTTTCAGAAGTCTTGGGTCACCAACTGCTCCATTTACGCTCTAGCCTCTTTGGTTCAGACTGGACTCTCTTCCTCTTTGGGGTCTCCTGTGTGTTTTGGCTTTGGAGATTCTGCTGCTTTAGTAACTTCTTTTGGATTATCACCAACATCCATTCTGGTCTCCTCCTCTTTACCTTCCTTTTTCTGCTTCTCATCTGATTTCTGTTCTTTTGCCAAAAGTCGATAATTGATTCCCATGCCAATGAAGAGATAGATACCAGCAAAAATTAGGATCACACCACATGACCAGTATGTGTATTTGTAGTCTCCATACAAGTCATTGAGACGACCTAGAGAGATAAAAAAGAAAGAAAGCAATGAGGGTAAAAACAAAGTATTAAGGATCCTGTCAGAAAAAAAAAGATGTTGATCCAATCTTCTACAAGCCCACAAATGACAAATCAGTATAAAAAGGAATTTCTAAAAATTATCTATTTAGAGTCACCTTGTATATTGTTATTTTTGGCAACTTGAAAAATCATCAATTCTCGGGCAAATTTGAGTTAGCAAAGACCTGGAGATCAATCTGCAATCAAACCCCTCAATACATAATGGAAAAAGTGTTGCTCAGAAGAGGTCTGGGACTCTTGTCTGAGGACACAAAGCTATTCCAGTTACAAGAGGCCAATGCTCTTTCTCTAGCAGAACTTCCCAAAGAGCGTCCTGTGAACACTTGCCCTGTGCTGGTAACTAAACTAACAGCAATACTTAGCCACCATTCTAAGCACTTCATTTTGACAGGCACATTCCATGGTCATCCTCATTGTATAGATACAAAAACTGAAGTACAGAGACATAAGTAACTTATCCAAGGTCATAAAACTAATAAATGCAACCATTTGGCTTTAATCTGGGAATTCTGACCCCTGGGTCTATTGTGCAACAGTGAGCCGAATGTTTCAAAGGTCAAAAGAATTTGGGGTGGCATATCCCTTCCTTTTATCTTCAAGGCTTTGTGAAGTCTGATAGTAAAGAAATCCATTTAACTTGGTGTTTCTACAGGAGGACCAGTTAGGATTTTACCATTAGGATCAGGAGGAATAGGAAACAGGAGTTTGGTTAAGGGTGGTAGTTGTGATGGAGAAAAATGAGCATTAGAAAGAGATTAAGGAGATGAAATTTGACAGAATTTGTAAACTCATTGGGAAGAGAGTGGAGGAAGAGAGCCTTATGAAAAGACAATTGTAGCCAGGCATGGCGGCATAATCCCAGCCAAGTGGGAACAGAGATAGGATTGCAAGTTCAATACCAGCCTCAGCAACTTAGCAAGTCCCTCTCTCGAAAATAAATAAATAAAGATGACCGGGGATGTCATTTAGTGGTAAAGCATCCTTGGTTCCATCCCCATTATCAAAGAAAAAAACCAAAATGATAGCTGTCGACTTTTGTTCACTCCCCAAAACGAAATTCCAAAAGTATGTATCATATCCAAAAGAGGTTCACATTACTTTCTTACTTTGTGTTATCTATGGAGCTATTAATTTACAAGATGAAGTATTTAGTAACCTCAGGGAATAGTTCCCAAATTACACACTGACTTACAAGCTATATAATCTTGGCCAAATTATTTTACATTTTCAAGCTTCTATATCTTCACTTATGAAATGGGGATTAAAATAGTCCTACCTCACAGCCTTGTGAGATGCAACAGATACATACAACTTTAGTGTTGGCACCACTGTAAACTTACACAACAGCTATTATTACATTATTTCTACTGGAATAA
Organism: Marmota monax; assembly: GCF_021218885.2. NCBI lineage: Eukaryota > Metazoa > Chordata > Mammalia > Rodentia > Sciuridae > Marmota > Marmota monax. The sequence goes on along the minus strand of NW_026693476.1, from coordinate 6,395,881 downwards.
ATTCCAGCATTAAAATAAAATTCCCTGAGGGCTGGGGATATAGCTCAGTTGGTAGAGTGCTTGCCTCCCATGTACAAGGCCCTGGGTTCAATCCTCAGCACCACAAATAAATAAGTAAGTAAGTAAATAAGTAAAATTCCTGGAGCCGAGAATGGTGGTGCATGCCTATAATTCCAGCTAAAGCAGGAGGATTACAAATTCAAGCCCACCCTTGGCAACTTAGATCCTGTCTCAAATAAAAAGGGGTAGAGATGTAACTGAGCACCCCTGGGTTAAACCCCAAGTACAAAACACAAAACAACAACAAAAATCTCCAAAGTACTTTTAAAGGTGGAATCGTTCTCCTACAAAGAATGTGTTGTTAGTTTTAGTGATAGAAAATTTTTAAAATATTCTTTTAAAATATCTGATCCTGCTCCCACAATCCTTCGTGCCCTTCCTTTCCATCTTGGGCCTGGCAGAATGGCTCCCACAAAGAAGGGTAGCAAGAGGAGGGGCTGTTCTGCTATCAATGAGGTCATGACCTGGGAATACACCACCCACATTCACAACATCTGGAAATCTGCCATGATGAAGGAAATGGGAACTCCAGATAGGCGCACTGATACTAGGCTCAAAGCTGCCTGGGCTAGAGGAACAAGGAATGTCCCATATCACATTCAAGTGCAATCATCCAGAAAACATGAGGACGAAGATTCACCAAACAAGCTCGATACTTTGGTAACCCACGTCCCTGTTACCTTGTTCAAAAATCTAGTCAATGTGGATAAAAACTGTAAAACAACAACAAAAAAACCTGATCTTCTTGTACAGCTGATGGTTCCATTTTATTTGACTCTGTGTATCAGCAATTATGCTTTGTCAAGTTGTGTGCCAGCACTGAGAGCACAGAAATGAGAAACACCTGCTCTTTGTCAAACAGCTCACTAATGTTTTCTATCACTGTCCCAATCCTGTACACCTATATTTTGAATTTCTTTTTCAGTTGTAAAAGAACATGATAACTTTATTTTATTTATTTTTATGTGGTGCTGAGGATTGAACCCAGTGCCTCACATGTTGTTTTTGGATAGCAGAATCATAGAGGTAGGAAAACATACTATACCTAACAGTGGTGGCCCCAGGAGGACAGGACAGCATTCCACAATGGTCACCAATCCCACAGCGCTGGAGAACCTCTGTGGTCCAACGAGGTCCATCAGTGTTTCAAACAATACAGAGCTGAGCCACCCAAAGGCAAATCCAAAGAATCCCGCATAGATACAGAACCCAACATAGGTGCTGGCGGATAAAGGTGCTAACAAATGACATGCTCCATTTGCAATAACAGAAGCAGCAAAGAAATATTGGACTCGCGGTCTTATCCACTTTGTGTTGGCTACCAGTCCCATAGAAGGTCTGGCTACCATGTCAACAAAAGCCAGAATGGAAAGAAGGAAGGCTGACTTCTCATTAGAATAATGCTTACTCTTGCCATAATTACTAAGAAAAACCAAAGGTGTAAAGAGTCCAAAAAACATGATCACATTTCCAGAGAGATACAGCAAAAAGCCTCTGTGTGTGAACAGGGACAAGTCCAGGAACTGGTTAATTTTTTGAATATGTGAACGTTTTTCCTTTTTGCGGTTTCCTCCAATAAGATCTGTATTTGCATCACCTACATTCTTTGCATCAGATTTTCCAGCTTCTTGAAGGGATTCTTTGGACCTAACATTTTCTTTCTTTGTTGGCTTTGGCCCTATGGGTCGCATCAAGGATCCAGCTACACAGCAATTTAATAGGAGGCCCCCAAGAATTAGGAAGCTTCCTCTCCAGCCAAAGATACCAAAGAAAGCCTGATTGAGGGGGGCCAGAGTAGAGAGGAACACAGGGCTGCCAGCCATAGCCAGTCCATTTGCCAATGGTCGCTTCTTGTAGAAATACTTGCCAATCATCGTCAAAGCAGGATTCAAGTTGAAAGCAAGCCCAAGACCTAAGGGAAAGGGGCAAAATTACCTATAATAAATATCAGAAATATCTCCAATATTACTTAACCAGACAAAGAAACTAAAATAGGAGGTATAAGTAATAGAAAGGGACAAAAGAATCTCATTATTGGCTACACTCTATAGTGGTTTAAAGTGTGAATTCAAAAGTGAACTAGAGAATTCAAATCTCAGCATCACTACTTACTGGCTGTGCAACAGCCCGAACAACAAGTAATACTATTTCAAAATAAAAAATAAGCTGGGCATGGTGGTACACACCTGTAATCCCAGTGGCTGGGAGGCTGAGGCAGGAGAATTGTGATTTCAAAGCCAGCCTCAGCAAAAGCAAGGTGTTAAGCAACTCAGGGAGATCCTGCCTCTAAATAAAATACAATTAGGGATGGGGATGTGGCTCAGTGGTTGAGTGCCCTGAGTTCAATATCTAGTACAAAAAATAAAAATGGCTAGGAATGTAGCTCAATGACAGACTCTCCCTGGGCTCAATACCCAGTACTTCAGGCAAGCACTCAACTACTGAGCTACATTCCCAGTCCCATTATTCTTATATCAGTAAGAAAATGAATTTATAACAGTTGTCAAAAAACATGTTAAAAAATTATACTCAAAAGACCTAGACACAAAATGAAAAAACATTTTCTAGATTACCCCTTACTTTCCTAATATGCAGAGACAAATTACAATCTGAAGGTACTCATTACCTATTGAATTAGAAATGATGAAACAAACAAACAAACAAAAAAAAGGATACCCCATTGTTGGCAAGTACATCCTCTCTCATACTGTGGCAGGACTCTTATTCACCCTTTTCTGGAGGACAGTTTAGCATATATGTATTTAAATAACACACATAGAAGGAAGGGAATGTAGCTCAGTGGTAAAATGTTTGCCCAGCATGCACAAGATACCCAGCAAAAGAAACTGAGAAAATAAAAGACACACTGCAGTTTCCCTTAAAAACCCTTAATAGGCAGGCATGGTGACACATGCCTGTGATCCCAGCATTCTGGAAGGCTTGAGGCAGGAGGCTCATGAAGTCCAAGGCCAGTTTCAGCAACTTAATGGGGCCCTAAGCAATTTAATGAGATACTGCTTCAAAATTTTTTAAAAAGTGGGGACGGGTGTGTGTGTGTGTGTGTGCGCGTGCGCGCGCCTCGGGATGTGACTCAGTGGTTAAGCACTTCTGGGGGTTCAATCCCCAGTAACAAACAAAAAACCAAACCTTTCATAATCAACAACCAAGAGATTAGTTAAATAAAATTATGTCTATTCAATGGAATAATACATTAAATTTGTTATGTATCAGAATACTTATTGACAGGGCAACATATTCATGATACATTGCTAAGTGAAAAAAAACTGGTGATGGGGCTGGGGTTGTGGCTCAGCGGTAGAGCGCTCGCCTAGCACTTGTGAGGCGCTGGGTTCGACCCTTAGCACCACATAAAAAAAGAAAAGAAAGGTACTGTGTCCTACTTCAACTAAAAACAAAAAACAAAACAAACAAAAAAAGAAATCCAAACTGGTGATGCCTACAAAATTTAATTTTTTGGTACTAAAAAGAGGTTGGGTTTGTACACATAAAAGTATGGAAGCACAAACAAATTGTTAATAGTAATATTTTTTGGATTGAGACATAATGTGCAATCTTTATTCACTATACTCAGTGGTTCATAACCTTACTTTGGTGACTAATAAAAAGGAGGGGGGAATTATTGTTTCTCTTACTCTTCCGAGGTATTACTTGAACATTGTTATAATTCCTGCTTTTTGTCTAAAATACTGTCCTATTCCAATAAGGGTCTATTCTCCTTGGGAAGAAGACGTAAGGAGAGAGATTAACCAATGACCACCCTCAACAGAATATGCAAGGGCACATAACCCTAACCCTAACCACTGTGTAATTTTAAGAAGGGATGGAATCACCACTCAAGTCAATGGACAAAGAATAAATGCCTATTATATGCAAGCAATTTATTTAAAATGTTTGCTTTTCTAGTACAACTTGAATCATTTCTCTAAGGAAAGAAATTGTCATTCAAGAGATCTGAAAGTTGAACGCAAATGAGTACTAAACGACCAGCAAAAAATTAACACTCAAAAATGAATAATACTTCACCTCCAATGACGCCAATACACAAGTAAAGTTCCGATACAGTGTTACAGAAAGAAGCTGCAATCAAGCCACAGCCAGACAAGCAGCCACCAATAATCATGACTGGACGGCTGCCGTACTTATTCACCAGGATACTGCTGATGGGACCTGGGGGAGAACAAAAAATTTAATATATAGGAACCATATTCCCTCATATCTACACAAGGCATGAATAACAATAAAGAACAAGTCCTCTAAAATGGCAATGATAAGAATCTTTCTATTATTATCTGTGAGTCATATATATGTGTGCTAGAAAATAAAGACATTTCAAGATTTAATAAAATACAAAAGATCCCAGTCCATCATTAATTTTTTTCTTTTAAGGCATTGGGAATACCTTGTTAATGAATGTTCACAGGGAACTTGATGCACGCAGGATGATCAACCTATGTATAGTAAGTTTGCTCTAGTTTCAATTTTTGGGCAGGCATTCTGATATGATGAGATGTAAGAACACATCTGAGTAGGTTTCTAATTTTAGTGCATTATTTATACATTACAACCAATGTGGCTTGTGTCACAAAGAAAAAAAAACAGACAATAATACATAATAATTTTTTTTAAGTTTAAGTTTTCCAAGTAGGTCATTAAAAAAAAAAATTCTCATATGTCAAGAAATTTGTAATGTTTTGAACAACCCACAATAAAAAATTTAAAAAAAAAAAAAAAAAAATCTCAGTTACATCTAGATGTCTCAGGTATTGAACTGAATACATCTTTTATTTTTCAATTACTATGTTTCAATACTGTGAAAAAAAGCTTGTAGAAGATCAAGTTAGATAATAATCAATTTTATAAAAGTAGTTGTAATGAGACTCCAAAACAAAAAAGGGCCAGGTGTGGTGTTATGCACCTATAACACTGCAGCTCAGAAGGCTAAGGCAGGAGAATGGCGACTTCAAAGCCAACCTCAGCAACTTATGGAGGCCCTAAGCAGCTCAGTGAGAAAGCACCCACCCCTGGATTCACTCCTCAGTACCAAAAAAAGGCGGTGTATGAAATGAAAGGTTATTTGGGTAACCAGATTAAATTCTCAGCTAAACGTACGAAGATGATTAGTTTTACTTGAACGGGAAAGAACCACATGAAAAATAATCAGAAAAAGAATTTTATGTATAAATTTTCAAATACAGAAAATATGGCCTCTCACTTGCTATGAGCAAGTACAATTTGCCCCCCCCCCCTTTTTCCTTTTTTTGGTGGTACTGGGGATCGAACTCAGAGGCACTCAACCACTGAGCCATATCCCTGACCCTTTTTTGCATTTTATTTAGAGATAGGTTGCTTACGGACTCGCTAAAGTTGCTGAGGCTGGCTTTGAACTCAAAATCCTCTTTGCCTCAGCCTTTAGTTTTACTAAATATATTTTTATCCTTTTGAGATTCATTATCATGATGATTGGATTTTCACACCATTGTGTGAGATGTGCCTCTTTCATCAGTCATGATGTTGGCACAGTACTTGTCTGATGTAGAGGGAAAACAAAAAAAGGGGGGAAAAAACTAACAACATTAGTAGATTTTTTTTTACAAAATGGAGTAACATAGATTGAATTTCATTTATTCATATTTATAAAACTACTTGTGTCATATGTCATGCATATGGATTATGGAAATGATAACTAGGTTTACAGGACACATCAGTCTATCTGGTTAAGGTAGATGACTGCAAATGGAAAAGGCTCAATGCAATGCCTCAGTAGGGAAGAAGATACAAGAAAAGAACCAATACTAGAACTTGCAAAGTCACAAAGCTAGTGAGAGCCGAGTTTCACATCTAACCTATCCCCACTATCCTACTACAGTACTGTGTAGTTTTGGAACAAAGTTATACTGCAGAAGACACAAACCACATTTCTATTAGCACAGCACATTCTGACCTTACTGTGTTTCTTTCTATACTTAGCTCCCCTAGAAGACAATATGTTTATTTTAAAAATCATAAACTGACTCTACATATTCAGAATACACTGATAATATATGCTAGTATTTATTATTCAGAGTTGCCACATGGTATACTAATATTAAAAGGACAAGCTCTGATCCAAGGGAATCCTAATTCAAATTATGGCTCCATCACTTTCTTCTCTTTGTTCCCCAGAGGTAGTGGTGGTAATTGTTACTATTTTTTATTATTAATTATTTGCAGTACTGGAGATTGAACCCTGGGCCTCACACCTTGAGGTTATTATGAATTTACCTTTTAGGGTTGTTGAAAAGAATAAAAACGAATTCACATGTGAAGTGTTTAGTAGGTCTTCTTCAACAAATATTGGTAGTGATAATGATAACATTAGTGCACATGCTTATGCTTTTGTGCACTTGTTTGCACGCACTCTCTAATCATCTGACACAGACATATGTATGCATAATGAGAGGGAATCAAGACTTGATTATCCTTGTGTCTCAGAGGACCAAGTCTAAGTAAGTGGCTGAGTCAAGGACTAGCTGCCCAAAAGGCTCCACCCAGAGTGTGTACAAAACAATTTCCACTGATACCTTCTAAGTCACTGCTATAGTCTGAATGTTGGTGTCCCCTCAAACCTAAGGAAACCTAACCCCTAAAGGAGCAGTATTAAGAGATAGGGCCTTTAAGAAATAATTAGGTCATGAGGGCAGAGCCTTATGAATGGAACCAGTGTCCTTGTAAAAGAGGCCTGAGGGTGCTTGTCTTCCCTTCTGTCATGGGAACATGCAGCTAGAAGTAACCATCTATGAGGAACAGACTCTTAACAGATACCTGAAAAGACTAACAGTCACTTAATGAAAATATTAGGTCCCAGGTAATTTGAAAATAATCTGAAGTTATAGCTTGCGTGAGACTGAAAAACTGAACACTGAAAGAATGTTTGCAAAATGGTTCCATATAAATCAGTAATGAGATCTTTGTATAGTCAGAATTACAAAGATTAATATTGCTATACTGTTGAGTCTATGAGGTATAAGTTAATACTGTAAATTTTGCATTCAAAATTCCAAACCAGAGTATTAAGATATTCATTGTGAGACAGGTGAGGTGGTGCCTATAATTCCAGCAGCTTGGGAGGTTGAGACAGGAGGATTAAGTTCAAAACCAGCCTCAGCAAAAGCGAGGTGCTAAACAACTCAGTGAGACCCTGTCTCTAAATAAAATAAAAAAATACAGCTGAAAATGTGGCTCAGTGGTCGAGTGTTCCTGAGTTCAATTCCCCCACAAAAAGAAATTTATTGTGGTACTGAAAATATGTAAATTGAAGCTTTCATATTAAAAAAAGGAAAAACAAAAAGTAGGCAACTAAGATAATCTCCTAATAATATACTTACATTCTTAATAACTATCGGTACCTATCTCTTACCCAAAGCACTAAAAACAAGACGATCACTCACAGCTGAAATCATACTACCATTTAGAGTGTAGTCTTAGTGCCCAAGATAAAGGATTATGACAGGGCTGGGGTTGTAGCTCAGTGGTAGAGCACTTGCCTCTCATGTGAGAGGCACTGGGTTCAATTCTCAGCACCACATATAAATAAATAAATTTAAAAAAGGTCCATCAACAACCAAAAAAAAAAGGATTATGACAGCTGTGAGATGAAAATTCTTAGGGGACATATCACTTAGAGAAACAACAACAAACCATTTAATAAAACTTCTGCCACACAGCTCATGATAGGCAATTTGTCCTTCAGAGTTATTTAAGGAATGATGGCCCTAATTAGCTATAATTAAAAATAGAAAGCGGTAGTTTATAGGCCTATAAGACAAACTCAGAAATGTGCTAGTTATCTCACTAACTGGGTGAGGACAAAGAAGGAACTGTTTCCCCTAAAGGAAAGTGTCACATGCAATTAGCACAAGTGACATCACTTACTTTTGATGCAAAATACAAGTGGCTCCCAAGCTCTTTGGTAGTTTAGAATTGCAACATGTGAACCTCTGATTTGTAATCAGCTTAAAGATACAATGAATACCTGAAATGCCTCTGGATAATACTTATGCCAATTTCTTCAAGTCATCATACTCAAAATCTGGTTAGAAACTCTGGCAGATTGGAGTTCAAAGCCTGTAAATTATAGGCGCTCAGAAACTACAAATGTCCAAAGTCCAAAGTTTCTGAACTTAAAAAAAAAAAAAGTACTACAATTTAGCCCTTAGTTTCTTTTAAAATGTATGTGAAAGACCTAACAGGCCTATCTTAAAATTGTAAAAAAGCAGAAAAAGCTACATGGTGAAAAAAATAGGTATTCCCACTCTTGTTCCTAGACACCCAGGTTATCTTCCTCCAAGGCAACCATTTTATCTATTTCTTCTGTGAAAATTTAATAATGTGTAACTTAATTATGATTTCTACTACATATTTCTGCTTCATAAGCTTATATTATTATCTCCAAAGAATTATAAATTTCTCAGAGGAAGAGATCAGGACCAGTGTTCTTTATTATAACAAATAGCTCAGTGCTGAGTATACTCATGGAGCCCAGTAAGTACTAGTCCAATCTGCTACCAGTTTAGCAGCCAAAGGCTAAATTATTTGCAGGTTAAGTGTAGAATCTTTTCACATGCTAGGCAAGCACTCTACCACTGAGATACATCCCCAGCTCCTAGAATCTTTATAATGGCTATTAAAGATTTACATGTGAGTTTAATTGGAGGCAATAAATTGCTAACAATGACAAGATATAACAGAATTTTGTCTAAACAAAGAAACGACACACTGTCAATCCCAATAAACAAAAGCACTTGGCTCTAGAATTCTTGCTAACTAAGCAACTACATATTTTATTATGGTAGGTTTAACTTTTTTACATGTTTAACTGTGATTTGATGTCTCATAGTCAAGCAAACAGTATTTTAAATAATATTAAGTAAGCAATTTACTCTCTACATAGCTTTCATAACATGCCAAAGAAAACAGAAGGGAAAGAAATGATAAAAACTCAAGTTTAAAGTACAAATGAAATGATTTTGGGATGCAAATCACAAGGAACAAGGGAAAGTTCTATTAGTTTTTTGATTTTTTAACATCATTAAAAGAGATTTTACCTGAGACTTTGAATTATTCTAACCAGGTTATTTTAGTTTAATTCTTCCAATATCACCTTTAAAAAATATGTTTACATTTCAATAATCTAAAAAAAAAAAGCTGCATACATATAATTTTTATGAAACCTTTTGAGCTCAATGATACTTGAATGGGGCAGATCACAGCTGTTCACAATTTCTTATTTCTATTTCAGAAAACCATAGTGAAACAAATGGAGTAAGATTTGACATGTTATCAGAAATGAAAAACATGACTCTAAACACAAAACTTCAAGAAATAACATTTCAAAACACCTTGAGACACTTTAAAAATGCTATCAAAAGAAACTGGCTGCTTAATGAAAATTATTTAAAAAAACAAGTTTTTATGCATACTTACCTCCGGCATACATGACGGCCAACATGATGGAAGATATCCATGATACTTCACTAGTGGTGGCATTGAATATACTTTCAATTTCTTTAAAGAAGACTGTAATGGATTTGGGAAATGCATAAGAGAAGCCGATAGAAATGAAAGCTCCAATTACCACTGCCCACCCCCAGCCTCCATCTGGGGGGGTATATCCAACTGGTCCTCCAACTGCTGGTGGCATTTTAGGTATAGATGAATTCCAAAATGTAGCTCAAATCCAAATATCTGAAGAATATAAAATTAAAATAGTATGTCAATAATAAAGTATCCTAAAAAAAACAAAACAAAACAAAAACCCTTCTGTGCAGCAATAATATGTGTTTCACTCCTGGTACCTGGAATAGAGCCGTGTGTGTGGTAGCACACACCTGTAATCCGCACACACCTGTAATCTGCGTAACTCAGGAGGCGAAACAGCAACTTAGTGAGACCTTATCTCAGAAGACTAAGGATGTGGTTCAGTGGTAAAGCGCACCTGGTTCAATCCCAGTAGTAACAACAAAGACAAACTTGAACCAAGTAGAACAGATTTCTGTCAAACAAAATCATGTTTGCTGGGTGCAGTGGCGCACGCCTGTAATCCCAGCAGCTCAGGAAGCGAAGGCAGGAGGATCGCAAGTTCAAAGTCAGCCTCAGCCATGGGGTGGTGCCAAGCAATTCAGTGAGACCCCGTCTCTTAATAAAATACAAAACTGGGCTGGGTATATGGCTCAGTGGTTGAGTGTCCCTGAATTCAATCACTAGTTCCCCCCCCCAAAAAAAATCACATTTCATTTTAATTAAAATAGATGTGTTAAATTACACATCACTGTGATAACCATCTCATTTTTCTAGAACTAATTTGAACTTAGAACAGGGAAGGCAGGAATTTTTTGCCCATGCAAAATAAGTTCATGCTCCCTTCAATATTTCTGACCTAATCTCTTTGGATTTCTGTCATAGGACTCTCTAAAACAATGCCTCTATAATTTTTCCTTCCTTTAGGGCCCTAGAGATTTTTATTGCACGGGGCAGTGAAACACAGTAAGATATGAGATGAGTAAGAGATATAAAATATAAAATTATATTTTTATTTTATATTTGGGGAAGAACCTTCAGATAAGGCAAGGTAGAAAAGCAGAAGACCTCAGGCATCCATTTTTAGAAAAATCGATTTTCAGCTAAGATTCCATCTAAATCTAATGATCTGAGAAAGAATTCCCTTAAAAATATCACCTAGTTTAAAGGTTAAAGATGCTTATTCTAGGGCTGGGGTTGTATGTGGCTCAGTGGTGGAGTGCTTACTTTGCATGTGTGAGGCACTGGGTTCAATCCTCACCACCATATAAAAATAAATAAATAAAATAATGGTATTGTGTCCATCTACAACTAAAAAAAAATAAAACTAAAAAAAAAAAAAAAAAAAAGCATTTCACTTAGCTAGTATTTACAAGGTTTCCTAAAATTTCTACTGAATATAAAAAATGTTATTTAACATCTCAATTCCACTAACAGAGGCAGCCTAGATTCTAAGATTATGTTAAACAGAATTCCTCTGGGCACCAATTTTATGAGTTTTTTCTTATACATATAAATATGAAAAAAAGAGAACACTTGAAATTTTTCAAAGAACTACTAAAAAGATTAATTCATCTCAGAATATTTACATAGAATAACACCCACACACATAGACGGTAGAGCTGTTTAACACATCAAGTCCTGACTGGAACAGCTAATACGTGCTGGACGTGATTAAACTTTGGGCTTAGCTGCCAGCTATGATTTGTCCCAATTAAGCAGTTCTAATTTTTAGTCACTAAGACTCGCCTCATCATGTTAATAATACCTCATTCTATAATGTCAAAATTAGATTTAGCACTTCTGCATAAAGCTTTAAGATGATTCAAAAATAAATATGAAGTGTAAGAAATAAAGGGTATGCAAAATAATTTTGGAAAAAAAAAAAAGAACATTTATAAAACCCCCAAACTGATTCAATACAGTTCTACTACCATCTAACAAAAGGCTGCTCCTGTTAACTTAAAAATTCTTATTGTACATAACAGGAAAAAAGAAGTCAGAAATATCATTTAAGGATATTATTCCTTTTAAACTGGCAAAAAACTCAGCTATAAAGAAAAAGGCTCATTAAAGAAATAAGGTACAAGCAGGATGCCTGGCCCAGTATGTGGAGCTCTATTAAGAAAAGGGAGTACATACGTTTTTTATATATAGATGTTCAGAGGCTAAAAGGGACTTTAATTTAAGACTTTAATCCTTACAATGTACACAGTAGCCTCCCTATCAGCTTAGCTATTGTTGCCTATAAGTGATGGGAGGGATTAAGGAAAAAATGATAGGGTGATGAGAAAAGCTCAAATTGCATCAGACAGGATGATATGGAATAATAACCCTAATTTTTCTTAGCAATGATAATGGTAGCAAGAATCCCCTTTCAGAGTTTCTGAAGTCTCTCCTTTTCTCATATGTCTTTGGAATTATGCTTAGTAAACCAATATGAAAAGCCAAAGTTATGCTCCACACCCGCCAAGTCTTGAGTCCACTCCAGAAGAGCTACAAAAGCCCTTAAAAACAATAATCATTATGTTTATATTATTTATATTATATTTATATTATATTACCCATACTTTTCCCATCAACACATAAAACAGAGCCATTGTCATTTCCTAAAATGACAATGGCAGTTTGTGATCGAAAAAGAGGCAGGAAGTATCTAAAAATCAATAATCTTAAAAGAATTTATTACTAAGTTTAAACTGGTTTTAAGTTTCAGCTACACGTAGAAACATTCAAATCCAGAAGGCTGATTTACTGCAGCTATTGCTGCTAAAGAAGCTAACCTTCTGCTCTTTACAACTGGCCCTAATCCAGCTTCATAGCTTACAGAACCACCTGCCCCAAATTAATCTCCAAGATTCAAGAACTAGTAAATCTTATCTTCTTTTGCCTTATTTTCCACTATTAAACTGATTACAGTGAAAAAGGAAGGAAAAAATAAATAAGTAGGCTAGGGTGTATAGCTCAATGGTAAATGTGTGCTTAGCATGCACAGGTCCCCAAGTTTATTCCCTCAAATCAAACAAAAAGCACCCATCACAGTAAAAATACAACCACTAAGCCTAACACTCAAGCAATGCATTGTTTTGATCAAACTGCATATGAAGAACATTTAAAAAGTATAAACCTGTCTCTGCAAACCTCCAACTATCTGTGTCATTCGGGGAAAACCTACCTATATTACAAGTAAAATACACTCTCCTCATTCCAAGAGAAATCAGCAAATTGCTAACTAGAATGCTTTAAGAAGCATTTCAAGTCTATCTTCCAGAATATGTGTAAATAAATTCTTGCTTTTAACCCATTTTTATCTCTCTAAAAAAAAAAAAAAAAATCAATATTTTAGTTAATAATCTGTTTTTTATATGATTCAACCTTTGTACTAATAAACTAGAAAAAAATATATATTTTTTAAGACAGCAGATCTCAGCCAGGTACAGTGGTGCACGCCTGTAATTTCAGCAATTCAGGAGGCAGAAAGATCCCAAACTTCAGGCCCTAGGCAACTTAGTGAGAACCTGTTTCAAAAGAAAAAATTAAAAGGGCTGGAGATGCGACTCAATAGTTAAGCGCCACTGGGTTCAAATCCTGGTAACAAAAACAGGAAAAAAGTAAAAACAAAAAACAGTAAAAAAGACATGTGGCCACTATGGAAAACATGGAAATTCCTGAAAAAAAAAAAATTGTCAGTAAACCATACCTTCCAGGTATATATACACCAAAGAACTGAAATCTGGATCTCAAAGATCTGCACTTCCATGTTCTTTGCAGCATTAGTCAGTAAAAGGCAAGAATGAAAGCAACCTAAATGTCCATCAATGGAGAAATAGATAAAGAAAACGTGGCATATACATACAGTGGAATATTATTGAGCCTTAAGAAAGGAAACCCTGCTATTTGTGACAACATGGATAAACCCAAAGGACACTTGCTAAGTAAAATAAACCAGACCAAGAAAGACAAATACTGCATGATCTTACTTATATGTGCATCTAAATTAGTCAAAGAAGCAGAGAGTGAAATGGTAATTGCCAGGAGCTGGATGGAGGGGGAAATAGGAAGGTAACCGTCAAAGGGCACACACTGTACAACAAAGAGCCTACAATCAGGCAACATTATACCAAATACTTAGTTTGCTAAGAGTGTATATCTATCTATCTATCTATCTATATATTTTTTTAACACAAAAGGAAAAACACAAATTGGGAGGAAACGTGGAGGTGATAAGCACAAGGCATAGACAGTGATGATGGTTACAAAAGTGCAGACTTATCTCTGAACAGCTCAAGTTGTACACATTAAATAGCTACAGCTTTCTGTATGTCATCATACATCATTAAAGCATTAGAAAGGGAAGGGAGGGCAGATCCATGGAGCAAGATATTAAAGATGTGTCATGAAATTCATAAAGCTATCTTTTTTTCCTGGGTTTATTGTTCTAAGTAAAAATTCACTTTCAGGGCTGAGTTGTCCAGCATACTTGAGGCTTTGGATTCCATATTCAGCACCACACACAAAAACAGCCACACCAACAACAGAAATTCTTCACTCTCATACCCAACACCTGCCCCCTGAACAAACTAAAGCAACCTTAAGCAGATATGTAGTTGAAAAGGGAAGTAAATAGCTTTTTCAGATAATTGTGAATGTTCTTTGATAACCACACTAAAGTTTGGCAAACGATATAGCCTTTTGTTTGTTTTTGTGGTACTGGGGATTAAACCCAGGGCTTCACACATTTGGGCAAGAGCCCCTACCATAGAGAGAAAGGGTCTCTCTAAGTTGCCCAGGCAGGACTTGCCTCAGCCTCCCAAATAGCTGCAATTATAGGCAAACAGCACACATGGCTCTATAATCTGGACCCCTGTAATGCTGGGAATTGAATCCAAGGCCTCAAGCATGAGGGCAAACACTACAACATAGCTATATCTCCAGCCCTATAGTAGTTGTTGTTGTAGTTTACTTTTTTAAAAATTGGTTCTTTTTAGTTATACATGAAATGATAGTTGAACCATTCTATACAAGCACAGAATATATCTTATTCTAATTAGGACCCTAGTCTTATGGATGTACACAATGGTAAGATACACTGTGGTATATTTACACATGTATATAAGAAAGATATGTCATATTCATTCCACTGTCGAGCCCTGTAGTGTTTTTTTTGTTTTGGTAGTGGGGATTGAACTCAAGGGCACATAACCATTGAACTACATCCCTAGTCCTTTTTTGTATTTTATTTAGAAATAGGGCCTCACTAAATTGTGAGTCTGGCTTTGAACTTGCAATCCTCCTACCTTAGCCTCCCAAGTAGCTGGGATTAAGGTGTGTGTCACCATGCCCAGCTTGAACAGCATTCTCTACCCCAAATCAGGAATTTGTTCAAAGTTTTCCCCAACTGGAAAGCTTATAATAAATGCTTGTTAGAAGTAAGAGCACCATAAAACAGATAAAACCTAACATTCGTAACTGTCCTAATTTATACTGTGATCCGGAAAAGGCCTGCTGTATTTCGACTGAACATATGTGATGGAGTAGAGTGTTTATCAGATTGCTTAGCCCTTTCACTACCTAAAATAAGACAGAAGGTGGTGCTGGAGGTTGAGAATAGGGTTTCTCCAGCATAAGGCAGTTAATACCCCTTAATTACCAACCTTTCTGGCATCTCTCTTAAGTGTAGTTTTATGTATAAATTGTTCAAGTATGACACTTTATCTTGTGGATGATTTTTCGTGACGAATCTTTGCTAAATATGAGTTCAGTTGGATTTTCTTAGTTGAGCAAAGGCTCAAGACTGAAATTCTTTAAAAGGGCATAAACAAAGTTGCACATATCATGGAGGTCTGCAGATAAAGACCCAGCTTTAAGAATAAATCCCAGGAAATGGAATTTAGTGCCATCGCCAAATGACATGCAAAATACGTATTCCTGGCTTGTTTGATTAAGTGATTTAACATAAATTTTTTTCACAGAGCTTTCTGATAATCAATATTTTACTTTACCAGCAGTTAAGAGTTCCTTGTGCTGTTTCATGAACAAAGCTACACAACCTACTTCAATGAATGATAAGTAAATAAAAAATAGTGCCTTTCTATTCTCAACTTTCTAAATTTCATTAAGAAAATATAATATGCCCAAATAAGATTCAATTTTCACTTATATTTCCATTCTACTGGGTCTATGTTGATGTACCATTCTAATTAATTTACCTTAACTTTAATACTCAATAGTAGTCTCATGATGCTATTATTATGTCAACTATAATTTTCTGGTAGTTGTTTTAGAAATGAGGAAGAGTAAAGTAATACAGAGAACCAATGAAGCTGACCATACTTACAGGTGAGTGAACAGGAAAGTTTAAAGGTAGTGCATGATTTTATACAATGAGGGTGGAAAGGAAAATAGCCTCAGTAACATAGAAATTCTCAATTGTGAGTTGATTCCTCTGTTGAATTTGTTTTAATATTTTATTTACCCTCCCTACATTAATATTATTTCTTTCATAAGTGATCCATTTGTAGACTTGCTAAATATATAAGAATAATGGCATTTTAGATTGAGAACCATTTTCAAAATAAGGCAGAGAAACTTCTACTTAGAGTCTGATTAGTAGACTCTGAGTACAAATTCCAATAAAAAATATTTGTCCCTGTAACGATTCAACTTGAAGCTCAAGCCTGCATGAAAAATTGTGAAACAGCTGTTAAAACGGTTTATAGTTAAGGGGCTGGGGCTACCGTAGGTCAGTAGTAGAACGCATGCCTGGCAAGTGTGAGGCACTAGGTTTGATCCTCTCAGCACCATATAAAAATAAAGAAAGATTTTGTGTCCATCTACAACTTAATTTTTTTAAATATTATTAAAAGGGTTCATGAAACTAGTAACTATTTTTACTTCAACTGACAATTAGAAATAAATGAGAACAAAATACAGTAATGTTTTATTTTTTAATGACTTTTTTTTAAATTGACATTTTCTATTACCAGGAGTATGGCCCCTTATTCTAGGAACAAGTAAATTTAACGGGACATGGCATGAAATACAATTTCACATTGCTACCAATGCTACTTCAAAAACAATAAAAGCTACTAGCACTTAAAATACATCATCCAAGGTGAAAGTATGTTTTACAATAGCATATTAATTCTCTAATCTCAATAACAACCTCCTAAAGTGGCAGCCTGGATTCCTTGGCCATTTTACTGTGCCTTTCTACTATTTAAGTACATACTAAGTTTCTTTATGAGCCTTACAACTTCACAGATCAAGGGTTAGTTTTTTTTAATGCAATAAAGAATGGAGCCTGAGCTGGGTGTGGTGACGCATGCCTGCAATCCCAGCAGCTTAGGAGGCTGAGGCAGGAGGATCTTCAGTTCAAAGCCAGCCTCAGCAAAAAGTGAGGCCCTGATCAACTCAGTGAGACTCTGTCTCTAAATAAAATATGTAAAAGAACTGGGGATGTGGCTCAGTGATGAAAGACAAAGAAAGAAAGAAAAGAAGGAAGGAAGAAAGGAAGGAAGGAAGGGAGGAAGGGAGGGAGGGAGGGAGGGAGGGAGGAAAGAAACTATATAACTATTCTGGGGTAAGCATACATAAAATGTTACATTGCTGGAGGCTGAAAGGGAGATAAAATTAGAGTGCCACTGAGTTCAATTCCCCATAACACACACACACACACACACACACACACACAGTCACAGATATTCATTATAGAAAAATTGGAAGATATACATGTGTGAATAGAAAAACTTACCTGTTATTAACATTTTTATGTCAATTCTCTTGACTTCCTTTTAGGATAATCATGGAGAAGCATAAACATCAAATAGGGGCTCATATTATATTCTGCTTCAGAGCCTACTTTTTCTACTTAATACCATAAACTTCTGTTTGGTTTTTTGGTACTTGGAGACTGAACCCAAGAGTGTTCTTCTACTGAGATTCATCCTCAGCCCTTTTCATTTTCAACTCTGAGACAGAGTTCAGATAAGTTCCTGAGGCTGGGACCAAACATGCAATCCTCACCTCAGCCTTCTGAGTTGCTGGGACTATAGCTGTGTGCCACCACACATGACCTCAGAAACCATATCTCAAAAATAAATACATAAATAAAAAAGACCGAAGACGTAGCTCAGTAGTAGGGCACTTGCCCAGTGTGTGGAAGCCCCAGCATTAGAGAAAAAACAATACTGTAACACTGCTGCATGCTTAGGTATCTCTTTTATTTTCCTCCTTCTATAAACATCCCATAAAACACTACTGTGGTAAATTAGAGATTTTGGATAAATTTTTAGAATTCCTGTAAAAATTCTAAGGTATATACTACCAACTTACTCTTAAAATTACATCAATTTGTACTCTTCACCACTGTGTGATGAAACAGCCTATTTTCAATTAAAAAATACACTAATGTTAAGAAATCTAAGGGTAGAGATGGAAATATGGCTCAGCGGTCGAGTGTGTGCCTACCAAGCACAAGGCCCTGGGTTCTATCCCCAGGACCCCCTCCCCCCACCAAAAAAAAAAAAAAAGGAAACACCTACATCTTTTCTACATTAAAAGTTTGCTGAGTATTTAATATCAGATGAACAAAAAACTGGCGAAACCATGCAATATAATAGAACCATTGGTTATTTAGAGCTAAGCACTAAGACTCTTGAGTAAAAGTTGGACACCTGGTCAAAAGTAGTGAATTTATTTTTACTTTACACTGCAAACACCTGACTTCCAGAGCATTTTACCATTTCAGGAATCTAGGCTACTTCTCAAAGGCACACAGAGAAGCCTGCATATCTATTAATATATTGTATTAATATACTGTATATCTATTAATATATTGTAGAAAATATAAGCACAATTAACTAAAACAAAAGCTACAGAATCAAGTTAGCTCATTTCTCTTTAGGATTGGAGTTAATGGATTAGTGCACATAGGCATAAGATAGTAGATGAGGATGTCCAGAGATTAGAAAATAACTTCAAAAAGATATTTCAAAGTTTTAAGAAAAGTTAGTAGAACCAATTCTTCATTATATCAGTCACAATTAAAAAGCATATTTTCAAGTTTCCTTCTCTTTGACACTGCTGTGTCATTAGTGCTTCTCATACTTACTGGTAAAGATTGAGGCTTTTTGTCTCATAAAACCAATGGAAAGAAGGAAAGGGGGAAAAAAGATATTCTGATAAGCATCACTGTAAAAGAGGCAGAAGAAGAGGAAGCTAAGTAAGGGACTTTAAAAATACTGATGTATGGTTCATAATGAATCATTTTTCGGGCAATTTTAGCTGTAAATAGACAACCTTATGCTTCCCTTGGGAGAAATGTACATAATGACCATTAAGGGACACCACTACTTTAGGACACCTTTGTCCTAAAGACCAAGTCAAACAAAGGCAAAAAGTGTAATTTTGTTCCAAATTCACAAATTAACGTGATACAAGAAATACTCAGTAACTTGCAAAAGTAAAAAAACTATTAATTAATAGTTTACCTAATTGTACCTAACACTAAGGTATAACTAATTGCTTTTCTGAATACATCTCACCACATGGAGTTAGTTTCCTGTATGACACCTTATCAATGTTTCTTGGGTACTTTAAAAACTCTACATGACAAGTTGTATGTCTATTTCTTCCTATGTAAGCAATATTCCCCTAATTGAATTGTTGTGTGCTTTTTAGATCATGAAGGACAGAGGCTATTTTTCTAGTTTTAAAAATTCAGCACATACATATGACCAAACGGTAAGCTTCAAGGAAATTTGTTTTTACCGGTTTTTGAGAAATAGAAAAAACTGAAACAAGAAAAAAACCTCTTTAGTCGTCCTATGCTCTCTGGATATAGTGCCCTCTACAGAGAGGCAGGGAAGTTTCTGTTCCTGTGCAGGTTCCCTCCCACTCCTTTTCTCTTGTCACGCTGGGCTGCTCTACCACTTAGCCATACCCAACAAAAATTTACCTTCTTTAGTGATTCATTTTTGCCTTTTCACAGACTAGAAAGTAACTATTGTTTATGTCCTGAGTCTTATGTCCCTTTCATGTGTTTACTTCTTCCCCAAAATGGACCCATTTCATGTTTTATAAACCATAAAAATGAAATAATACCGAAGAAAGGGTGGACATATGTTGTGTCCATCAATGCTGGATTTTGCTTGGCAGAATTCCAGATTATATTCTGGAATAAATACCTATCAAGATCTAAGTGGGCCAATTCAATTTACTAATATATGAGCTACCTTGTTCCAGAATCTGAAAAATAAATATTATGGCTAGATTAAAATTAAAAAGCAGCATATTGTCAGGGTTACATCATTTATTACTCTGAATGTAAATGAACATTTTTTAAAAATATTTTATTTAGTAGATTCTAGTATTTTTGCTAGAATCTACTTCACTTGAAGAATTCTAAAGGCTAATAAGGAGCATAAGTGGATTAAAATTCACTGAAAGATAAACAGAGGCGTTTTCTTGCAAAAAACTGAGCTGAATTATAGAATTAACATTATACTTAATTTAAAATAAAATCTATCTTTAAGGACTAGAAATAGAGTAATAACAGTTCATTTAAAAGCTTTATTCTCATTCTAAAAGCTTTCAAACCATATTCCAAGATATTTTTTTCAGCAAGGTACACTGGTGCACACATATGTAATCCCAGTTGCTCAAGAGGCTGAGGCAAAAGGACCACATGTTTAAGGCCATCCTGGTCAACTGAGTGAGACCCCGTCTCAAAATAAAATTTAAAAATGGGCTGAGGATATAGCTCAGTGGATGAAAGCCCTTGGGTTCAATCCCCAGTATCAGAAAAGAAAAAAATAAAGCCTCCATACCTTTCTAATAATTTCCTGTACATTCAGTAATCACATAATAAAAACCTTTTGAACGAGTACAGATTTCACTATGATAGTCCCTTTGACCACACAGAACTAAGTTGTTTTTTCTTGTTGTTTGTTTCACTAGTGCCAGACAAACCACCAGAGTATTAAAACCGAGTACTATTGGGCAATTAAAACATTCATCATTTAAAAATTTTTATTTGCAAAGCATTTTTAGAGCAAAAAAAATGTCTATTTATACAGTCATTACAGATATAATCAAAAGGAAATTAGTGTTATTAACTCAAAATATACTAAACTTAAAAAGCCCTTTTAATTGCTGACAATATAAGGCCAGGCTACGTTGTCATTAAGATAATATCAGTAATTTAATTAGAAATACACAATTTCCAAATAAGCATTTTATTTTCCTGGAAACTATAGTAATTGATAAACCACTCTCCTTTCCTCTATTCCATCCAACAGATTTCTGTGGGTAATTAATATTACTGTTATATAACTACATAGGTTGAAGTAAGGATGTACAATTGTAATCTGCAGAGGCAGGTATTTCAAATCTGAGGTTTATCAACCTTTTCAGGGGTTCTTCCAATTGAGTAAAGTAAATGCATACAGTCATACACTAAGCTGTTGTTGAAGACAAGGTTTCAAGTACATTTGCTGATTTCAAGGTACTCAAAACAAAGGTAAGAAAATGCCAAATAAATGAAGGCATCCACTGTTCCTTTTAACTTATAGCCCTTAAAATAAAACTCCTTTGAAAACACAAACTTCCTGAATTCAAAGCAAAATTATTCTGCCTGAATTTGTGAAGGAAAATTATTTTAGTCTAGTCCAGCACAGTGGTGCATGTCTGTTAATCTCACTGACTGGGGAGGCTGAGGATTGACAAGTTCAAAGCCAGTCTCAGCAACTTAGTGAGACACTGACTCAAAATAAAAAATAAAAAGGCTCGGGATGTGGCTCAGTACTCCCCCCCCCCAAAAAAAAACACATCATTTTGCTCTACCTTAGCATATACATAAGCATTTTGTTTCCTAATTTGTGAAGCCAGTATTTATAATAAAGGAGAGTAAGTCAATGGCCCAAGAATTTACCTAACCTATAACATCATCATTCTACAACCCTGCAACATTATGATCTATAGCCTATGTTGTATTTGGTTAATTTCACTCTCACGTGGGAAAAAAAGTAAAGGAGTTAGGAGCAGAGGTCCTTAGCATCTTTAGTGCCAGATTCCTTTGGTGGTTTTCAAAAGCCCATGGAATTCTTGTCAGAATAATGTTCTAAATGCATAAAATAAAATGTAAGGTAGAACTGTAAAAATATTTTTAATTGGATGTAATAAGATGTTTGTAAAAAAATAACAAGTAAGCTGGGCGCGGTGGTGCACGCCTGTAATCCCAGTGGCTCAGGAGGCGAAGGCAGGAGGATTGAGTACAAAGCCAGACTCAGCAACTTAGCAAGGCACTAAGCAACTCAGTGAGACCCTGTCTCTAAATAAAATGCAAAACAGGGCTGGGGAACCTATCTCAGTGGTCAAGTATCCCTGAGTTCAATCCTCAGTACCAAAAAATAAAATAACAACTAAGACCTAGCAGTAATGGTTATAACCAGTGTTTAGTTGATGGTTGGTTTGTTGTTGTTGTTTCTTCAGCACTAGGATTGAATCCAATACTCTCCAGTGACTCTCCACCACTGAGCCACACTCTCAAGCCCTTATTATTTTATTTATTTATTTATACTGTGCCCAGCTCCATAGTATTTCTGAAGTAGGGAGAAGCTTAAACAATTTCAAGACAGCTATAATTGTATGAACTTGCAATCCCAATGCCTCAGCCTCCTGAGCTGCTGGGATTACAGGTGTGCACCAGTGTCCAGCTCATTAGGCTTTTATTCATTCAATAATCTTCAGAAGATGTGGGTTACACAAGGCCCTCGGTTCAATCCCCAACAACAAGATGAGGGCGAGGGGCAGGAAATGGAGGGAAGAAACTAAACAGAAAAGTACTTTGAGCCACATGTGGTAGGAGGCTGAAACAGGAGGATCGCAAATTTGAGGCTAGCTTCAGGGACTTAGCAGAACCCTATCTCAAAATAAAAAGGACTGGGGGGGCTGGGGATATAGCTCAGTTGGTAGAGTGCTTGCTTTGCATGCACAAGCCCCTGGGTTCAATCCACATGCACCACAAAAAATAAAATAAAATAAAAACAAAAAGGACTGGGGATGTAGCTCAGTGGTAAAGTGCCCTGGGGTTCAATCCCTAATACAAAAAAAAAAAAAACAAAGTACTTGAGGATTTACACAGGAAGAGCAAAATCACAGGGAACACATTTTCAATCTATGATCAAATAAGCAATTTATAATACCAGTACATTTTGAAAAATTTCTTCTTTACACAAAAGCTAAATCACTGTAACAAAATCAAATTCAACAATATTATGAGTTGTGATTAGCAACAGGGTAGTGTGGACAAACAAAAGAGCTGAATTCTGTTGCAGCATAAATGGTCAATGGCTCAGGCCTTGCCACCATTTTCACTGATGTGGTACATGTGAATTTATCCCATCATTGCATGTACTCTAAACACCATTTCCATAAGATGACTACTGTGGCTGGCACTAGAGCTCAAACATGTTACCCATACTCAATTTTTCTACCATATGTATCCACTGTAAAATTTCCCACGACCCTCCAAACAAAGAAAAAAAATCACAGGGAAGAAAGTACAAAGGAAAATACCAGAGTGTCTGGGCAAATTAAACAAAGAATACTGGGTGTGGTGACCATGCCTGTAATCCCAACTAAGGAGGCTGAGGCAGCAGTAATGTAGGTTCAAAGCCAGCCTCAACAACTTAGCAAGGCTGGAAGCGACCTAGCGAGACACTGTCTCAGCATAAAAAATTAAAAAAGTGCTGGGAATGTGGCTAAGTAGTTAAGGGCCCTTGGGTTCAATTTCTAGTATCAGAAATAAATAGTAATGTGTGTTCTGTAGAACACGAATGATACCTATAGAAATATACTAAAGAAGACTATCCAAGCAAATACTACTTGGGTAGGCACTAAAAGCCATGAGAAATTAGAGAAATGGCATGAACAAGAACTGGCAGCAAGTAAGACATAGTAGAGAAGGAGGATGACAATGATAGAAGCTAAAAGGTCATAGCAATAGCCCAAACTATGTAGTGGTGATATGAATAAAGGGGAGAGGGATGGAAGCAAGAGCTAAGCTAGAGAGGAAATGACTGGCACCTGCCTGCATACAATAGTGCAGAGGGCCCACTGGGGGAAATAATAATAAGATTCAAAGGTTTTAATTCTGGTTACCAGAAAACTAGCTTTGGGGAATAAAGGGAAATTGAGAACAAAGATGATGGGCTTTTAAGTGACACACTGAGTTTGAAATGCCCAGGTTAACTTAAAAAGCAGATCAAAAGAGTCGCTCACCTCTGTTCTCAGGGAACTTAAAATCTGGAATCTGGTTAAAGCCTATGACTTAGATTTGGTAATACTTCCACCAGGTATTTCCCAACAAAAGCCCTGAAGCTTGGGAAACAGATAAACTCCAAGAAAGGGCAGAGATGAACAATAGAAACACTATCAATTTACGAGCTGATTTTCTTTTCTTTTTGTTCCTAGGGATTGAACCCAGGGCCCTTTACCACTGAGCTACATCCTCAGTCCTTTTATTTTTTTTTTATTTTGAGACAAGGTCTCATTAAACTGCTTAGAGCCTCACTAAACTGCTGAAGCTGGCCTCAAACATGCAATCCTCCTGACTCAGCCTCCAGATTGCTGGGATTACAAGCATGTACCACCAGACCTAGCAAGAGCATAATTTTAAAACATTCCAGTTGGATGCAGTGGCACATGCCTGTAATCCCAGCAGCTCAGGAGGCTGAGACAGGAAGATGGCAAGTTCAAAGACAGTCTCAGCAACAGTGAGGCGCTAAGCAACTTAGTAAGACCCTGTCTCTAAATAAAATACAAAATAGGGCTGGGGATGTGGCTCAGTGGTCCAGTACCCCTGAGTTAAATTCCTGGTACCTCCCCCAAAAAATTCCAAAGAAGGTCATTTGAAACTCTAAGTTTCAAATGCACTAAAAACATTTTACCAACTTAAAGCAGTAGCTTTCTAAAGATGTACCTTATTACATTTAAATACATTGTCCAGGGGACTGGGACGTAGCTCAGTTGCAGAGCGCTTGCCTAGCATGTGTGAGGTACTGGGTTTGAACTTCAGCACCACATAAAAATAAATAAAGTATACTGTCTACTACAAAAAGAAAGAAATTAAATACATTGTCCCCAAAGATAGTGTTTCAATCATATGCCATATAGTATTTTTTTTAACCACACAGTATTAAAACACAAAAACTTGCCCTTCCTATTTAAATTGTAGTTTCTCTTTTATGTGAGTATTCTGGTTAATAAATTAAGAAATGCAGGCTAGGGTTGTGCCTCAGTGGTAGAGTGCTTGCCTAGCATGTGCAAGGCCCTGGGTTCGATCCTCAGCACCACATAAAGATAAATAAATAAAGATATTGTGTCTAGCTACAACTAAAAAATAAATATTTAAAAAATGGTCAAATTACTTACATTTGCAAACTACTAGCAAAGTTATGAAATAGGTTTAATAAAGCAGAAAGAGGAACAATCAAATATCCTATGCCTCCCTGAAGTATACACCACTACCTATGAATTGTATTTACCTTCTCTTCCCAGACCCTCAACCAGAAATCAAACCTGAATCAATCTAAATTTGCTCCAAGTTTTCAATCTAGCTACCAATTTGTAGAAAATACAAGGGATAAAGGGACATGCTAAACTAGGACAGGTTAAAACTATACCAGAGGGACATGATCATCAAAATCCAGAACGAGGGAAACTAGAGGAAAAATGACCTATTTCCTTCAACAAATAAATTATAAGGTAAATGAGGAAGAATCTACAGGTTAAGACTTAAAGAGACATGCCAAACCAGTGTAATGTGAGACCTTGTTTGGATCCCAAATTAAGCCAGCAAATTATCTGAAAACAATTTAAGAATAGGGAGGGGGGAAAAAAACAGCCAGGCACACTGACACATGTCTGAAACCTCAGTGACTCAGGAGGCTGAGGCAGGAGGTTCACAAGTTTTAGGTCTGCTTCAACAATTTAGTAAGACACTATCTCAGAATTAAAAAAGGGATGGGGAGTCAGGCACAGTGGTTTACACCTGTAATTCCAGGTACTCAAGAGGCTGAGGCAGAAAGATCACAAATCTGAGGCCAGCCTCAGTAATTTAGTGAAGCCCTAAGCAACTTTGCAAGACCCTGTCTCAAAACACAAAAGAAAAAAGGCGAAGGATGTAGCTCAGTAGTAAAGCACCCTGGGTTCAATTCCCAGAACCAAAACAAAACAAAAACCAAAAAACAAGAATCATCTTTTGATGGGAGCAGTGGTACACACCTTTAATCCTAGCAACTTGGGAGGCTGAGGCAGGAAGACAGAGTTTAAGACTTGCCTGGGCAATTTAATGAGACCCTTTCTCAAAATAAAGAACAAAAAAGGCTAAGGATGTAGCTCAATGGTAAAGCACCCCAGTTCAATACCCAGTTCTACCAAAAAATAAATCATCTTTCAGAGAGATACTCTGAAACATTTAGATGAAATACTTACATAGATTTGCTTCACAATATGAAGGGGATGAGGAAAGTAGATGCGGTGGAGATTAAACATTAATGGCTCAATTGTTTGTGTTTTGAAGATACAAAAGAAAAACTCCACTCTCAGTGTCATCAACAAATGCAGAGGATAGGAATGGCTTTAAATTTTGTCCCCAAGTTTTATAAAACTGAGCAGCCTTCAGGGTCACACAACCACTTAGTGCCCCAAAGGTTAGACGAAGACAATGAACTCATTTATTTGCTCAAGTTAGAAACCTGGGTGACTTAACTCCTTTTGTTTCCCCAGTCTCTACAACTGGTCCACCACCAAATCCTGTTTACCTTTCTCTTCCATCCTCCCACTACTGTCCATCTACTTCATCACCGTGGTCTCCCACCATTCCAAGGGCCTCCTTTAACCTGCTTTCCACACTGGATCCAGAAAAATGCCCCTATAATGCAAAATATGATCAGGCTATCCCCACATCCCCTAAAATCCTTAAAAACTGCTTTCCATCACCTTCACACAGAGTGCTCCTTCAAACGTTTTTTTTATTTTTATTTTTTAGGTGTAGATGGACACAACACAATGCCTTTTATTTTTATATGGTGCTGAGGATCGAACCGGGGTCCCGCCCGTGCTAGGCGAGCACTCCACCGCTGAGCCACAATCCCAGCCCCTCAGACTTTTTTTTTAATAATTTAAAATTCCTTTAAATGATTCCTTTAAATCATTTAAAGGAATCTTAACCAATTCCTTTAAATGATTTAAGGCTCTCCATTATCTTCTCATGTTCTCTGACTCCTCTTTATGCTTTAGCTTTGGTGAGCTCTTGCACTACACTTGTATTCTATAGCTGCACCACTCATATCTGAAATGCTCTTTTTGCTTATCCTCAACTCCCT
Organism: Marmota monax; assembly: GCF_021218885.2. Taxonomy (NCBI): domain Eukaryota; kingdom Metazoa; phylum Chordata; class Mammalia; order Rodentia; family Sciuridae; genus Marmota; species Marmota monax. The sequence continues at coordinate 6,368,855 of NW_026693476.1, read as the reverse complement.
TTCCTGCCTTGCTCCTATTCATATTTCAAGTTTCAGATTGCTTCTCTACTAAGTTGGATACTTTCTCACAGCTACACAACACAGTACTAGCTCCCATAGAAACCTGTACTTCCCCTATCATAACAATATGTGTTCAGAATACCTGCTGTGGTAATTTATATATTTATCTGTTTTCCCAGCTAGATTATAAACTCCAGGAGGGCAAGTGCTGAGATTTATAAGTCTCTCCTTATGCCTAAGAGCCAATAACAAATTGCTGAATTATGAAATTCACAAGTTTCTAGACTATTTTCCAAGTTCCATCTTCCTAATCCTCATCTGCAACAAAAACAGTCATCCATTTAGGCATTTACACAGGGATCTGAATCTGCACAGGAACCTATATTATGAAGAGAACTGGAAACAGAATGGGTATGCAGAACCTAAAAAGGAGATAAATTATGGAACTGAGGGGTTGTGGCTCAGTGATTAGAGCGCTTGCCTAGGACTAGGTGAAGCACTAGGTTCAGTCCTCAGCACTGCATTAAAATAAAGGTATTGTGTCCATCTACAACTTGAAACTTTTTCAAAAAAGAAGTAGATAAGTTATTACTCTAAAAATATAGTTTTAGCTTAAGATAGTAAGTATCCATATTTACAAATTCAGGAGTGCTAAACTGACAAAACGGGAGTCAAAGACAGTTTTCTCCCATCCATTAACAAGTTTTCAGACACAAAATGTTAGGTCTCTTAACCTCTCCAGCTTTAGTTTCCGTATGTATAAAATAAAGGAAATAGGACCCTTTTTGGAGCTAATATTATATGCTCTAATATTTAAAAGGTGAAAAGACATGTAAACTATCAAACACTGATCAGTTGGTTTCGTCCTAAGGTGGTGTGATCTTTTTTACCTTATTAATAACTGTTTAGGGATGTTACGGCCTATTATGTTAAGCTTACAGCCAAATCTTTAGTCACAAAATGCTCCTCAGACTATTAATGGGCAGATTTAATAAGGGTTACAGCAATCTGATGCAACAGCCTCTATTTAAACAGAGAATGAATTACTATTCAATTTTTGGCTTAAATAAAAAAAATCTTTCATTACCTGTTAGATGCCTTGAATTCTTCATCATTTTCTATGGTATCCTGAAGGCAAAGCTGTACCCCAGGGTATAAGATTTGGATTTATGGGTTTATTTAACAACTAAAACTGAAGACACAGTCTGTTTCAACCTCGTGGGGCTGGGAACTGAGATAGAAATTACGAATGGCTTAATTCCTATTTACATTCACACAATTCAGAGTTCATGCTATCACGAAATGCCAGTAGTTACCAGTCCCACGCTCTTATCAGGGAGCTGAACTGTACACGTTTTATTTCGAAAGCAGAATTTTCAAAAAAAGATTTCGAAACTAGTTATGGCAAATAAAGTAGCTTGTAAAGGTTTTACTATTAAGCGACAACCAGTTTGCAATCGGCCACTGGAAACCCGGGGGGGAAAAAACTGGAGTAATAACACGTGTTTCCTGCTTTACAGTGATTACAAAGTAGTTTTTGCAACTGCTTCTTGTTCCACCAAATATGTCACGACAAAGAAATGCAATGTTAAAATGAATGCGGAAAAAAAAAAAAGGATGTAGTTGAAGAAACAAAAAGTGTGCATCCGTCCAAAGATAACGCTAACCTTGAGAGTCATCTCCACTGGGCCGCCTAAAGTCCCCAGGGCGGAGGATACTATAGAGGGCGCCTCTCGGAAGCCACAGGTTGAACGACAAAGAGCCCCCGCCAGCAGCAGTCCCGAAGGTGGCGGGCTGGCCAGCCCTCTGCGCTCCATTCGAACCCTGCAGTCTAGCCTTGGCTGTGGGCAATGCAGCTCCTCACACCAATCTCAAGTCATCAGGTGGGACAAGGGCTGGCAGGCTGAGAAGGTTGGGGCGGGCATGCCACGAATCCAAAATAACTCCCGCCCCGAGTCCCTTCCCTGGGACCAGAAGGCGGCGGGAGAGTCCGGAGGGACCACGTGAATCGGCCCCAGTTCGCCCCTTTTCTAAATCAAAGCATCTCTCCGGGAGCCTACAGAGGGCCAGAGGGGAAGCGACTCCCCAAGGTCACCGGGCACCATGACTCGACTCTTCGGTCAGGTCAGTGGCCGACACCTGACCACGGGGCCCGTGGATCGGCTGGAAGACGCAGTCCCCAGCGCCTCAAGGTCCCCTTCACCAAGACCACGCAGGTACGATGCCCTCTGTCACGCCACCTTCCTCCCCCCGCCCCGAGGAAGGTTCCCGACGCCGGAGGGCACCCCGACCCCAACCCCACAGCCAGGGCACCGCGGGGGACGCGCCAGGCGCCGCTCTCTGTGACCTAACTAACCGTTATGTGCCGGGCTCGCGGCGCCGAGCTGTGCGTGACGCGGCGGCTCGAGCTGGAGTTCCTCCGGGCCCCAGGGTCCAGCTCGCGTCGCTCTCCCGCCGCCGGGTTCTCTCGCCCTAGCACCCACGCGGCAGGGTAGTCACGTCGCAGCTCGCCACTTTGTCTGGCCGGGTTGGCGCTGCTGCCTTATAACCCGCGGGGGCCGGAGCATGCGCACAGGGGGCGGAGTCGGCCTGCGCGGCCGCCGCCCCCTCCCCGCCATACATACTCCGAACTGTAACTCGCGCCTCCAACGCTCACGGCCGCGCGTGCCCGCTCGCCCTCCCGCGCGCTGGCGCCCCCTCCCCGCCACGTGACTCGCGGCCCGGCCAGACCCGCGCGCTGCGCCCCCGCTCTGCGGCGCGGCGCCGGCTGCGGCGCTCCTTCCGCGACTCGAGGCTTTGGCGCGCACCTCCGCAGGTCCGGGACCCCTGCCCGGCCCCTCTGGATTTCTGCCTGAGAAGAGGGGAACAGCCTCCTGGGGGCCCGACCCTGAGCGTGAGGGGCGATGGGCGCGCGATGGGGACGGGAAGAGAGGACTGGGCAGCGTTTGAATGGACGCGCCGCAGCTCGGACCCGGGAAGACGCCCGGGCTGTGGACCGCGTGCGCCTGGCTCCCTGCGGGCCTGGCACTGGAGTGCGGTGACCTCGGGGAAGTCAGTCTCCCTGGGCCTGTTTCCTCTCTCTAATGGCAACAGAGACCGACTTCCTAGGCTCGTAGGAAGTTTGGGTGAGAGAATTTAGGAATCTCCCTGACCACGTTGCCCGGGCTGTGGCATTTGGTGAACGGTGGGTGTTACCAGTCGGTTAAGAGAGCGGTCAGAGGGTGGGGAGACTGGCCAGTGGGATAGGGCGTGTCCATCGGAAGCGGAGAGGAGCACATTTTTATGAACATCATGTTTGGGACTGGATAGAATTACAGCTCACCGTATTGAGGGGCAGGTTATCTGTTAAGCAGTTCACCTGAATTATTTGAGTAATCCTTGCAACCCTATGGGGTAGGTGCAGCTACGAACATTTTATAAATAAGGGACCTGAAACTCAGAGAGGTTAAGTAACTTTCCGGAAGTCACAGAGCTAGGAAGTATCCAGAATTTGGAGTCAGACGACAGACCTTAGTTTTGTTATAAGTGCCATTTTAGATTCTTGACCAAGTCCAGACACCAAAGTGTGTCCATTGAAGTGATCAAGTAAAATAACAAGTGCCTAGATTTCCAGGACCCTTGGAAAACACCAAAAAAAAGTATGAGAAGAGGCCTCTGCCTGGAGAGAGTTTTCAAGTTTTGGGACACAAATCAACCAACTTTTGTTTGGCACTTGCTTCATAGCAGAACCCTGCCCATCCTCTCATGTTTTCTTCCCTCTTCTCCCCACCCCCACTCAATTTTCAAGACCCATAAGGTAGGTATTACAGTTTTTGTTTTGCAAATGAAGAACCTGAGACTGAAGAGAAGTGGAGATTGGTTCATGAGATCCCCTTTGCTTTTTTTTCACTCACTCTTGCCTCTTCCTACAGCAGAAAAGTTTTCACTAAGACTTCAACATGTTACTAGAAGACCATATGGAATCCAAGCCAAGTACTGAATGTGAGCTATTTTGTTTTTTACATTTGATAAATGGAGAGAAGATAAGGCACTTCAGGTCATTGGGAAACCTGGCTAGAACAGCAGTGTTTTAAGATTGTTAGGGTGGCAGCAAGCATTCAGATGGTTAGGTAGACACAACAGGAGATTGATTCAACTGTGAATTTATTCCCACTATGGAATATAATGAGAAGTGATAAAATTATTCCCAGGAAATGTAAAAGGTTTACAGAGCAGCATAGTGTGGTAGATGCACAGCAAGAACCTGGGAGCCAGATCTCCTTTTGAGTTCCAGCTTTGATACTTGCCGGTTCCCAGCTCTGTACCCTTAGGCAAGTCATTTTATCTTTCTGCTACTCATTTTCCACTCCATACAACAAGAATAATTCCTACCTCAAAAGGTTTTATGATAATAAAATTAATATTTATTTCAACCTTTTTTATTTATTTTCAGTGGTGCGAGCATGCTAGACAAGTACTCTACCACTCAGCCACATCTGCAGCCCATGTTTTTTCTTTTCGTCTTGAAAATCTGGTGAGATGTTTGCCTAGCAAGTGAGGCTCTGGGTTCCCATCTCCTGCACTGCAAAAAAAAGCAGATTTCCATTTAACTTAATCCTAGAGATTAACCCTAAAGGCCCTCACTCGAATAAACTCTTTCCAAGGCTCTGAGAAGGGCCCTAACAATGTGCTCACAGAATCATACTGTTTTATACTATAAATTTATATTCCTGCTTTTGAAATAACCACAAAAATTGTTGACACCTCACACCCTACAAAACCTGGATCTTCAGGACTTGGTGTTGTGAAAACAGTATAGACTTTGGAACCAGAAGACCTGATTCCATAACTACTATCTATACAATTAATTCACTGGGCTCCTCTAGGCTTCATTCCCCAAAGTAAACTGAAGGTAATACTTATGAGCCAGAACTGTTATGATAATGAGATAGTATTTGCAAAGGTGATTGGTAATCCTTGGAAAGTGTTCTACAAGTATTTATGAATTGGGCTGGGGATGTGGCTCAAGCGGTAGCGCACTCGCCTGGCATGCGTGCTGCCCGGGTTCGATCCTCAGGACCACATACAAACAAAGATGTTGTGTCCGCCAAGAACTAAAAAATAAATGTCAAAAATTAAAAAAAAAAAAAAAGTATTTATGAATTAACATTATTATAGTTTATGAATTAATGTTATGTTTATGTATTAATATTTTAAAGTGCATAAAAGGGAACTGAAAAGTAGTAAATGGGTGGCACAAGTTAGCAAAAATGATAAAATAATGTAGGTAAAATCCTTGCTCTTCAGGAAGATTTTCTTCCTGAGTTAAGCCATGAGACATTGATGAAATAAACTAGGAAGTATAGGATCAGAAATTTAAGTCTGAGAAGAGGATAAAGATCATCTCCCAGGCTGAGGTTGTGGCTCAGCGGTAGAGCGCTCACCTAGCATGAGCGAGGCCCTGCGTTCGATCCTCAACACCACATAAAATTACATAAACAAAATAAAGGTATTGTGTCTAGCCAAAAAATAAATATTTAAAAAAAAATCATCTCCCAGCCCTACTGCCATTTTACAGAAATGGAAATTAACGTCTAATAAAGGTCTAAAAGACCTTTCTAAAGCTTGCCATCTAATGAATGGCATGATCAAAAGAACCAAATAGATTGCCAAGCTCCAGGTTCTTCTTAGTGTACCAAGTACAGTATTTAAGATAAAAGCATTACGTGAGCAGGGCCTAGTGTTGCACACCTGTAATCCCAGCAGTTTTGGAGGTTGAGACAGGAGGATCGCAAATTCAAGGCCACCCCTGAGCAACTTAATGAGACCCTGTCTCAAAAATACAAAGGACCTAGTATGTAGCTCAGTAGTCAACTGCCCCTGGGTTAAACTCTCAATTTTAAAAACCCCCAAAAGACCAACACATTACACCATGGAAATCATTGCATCGAATCCAGAGAAGATGTTAAAGTAAACGATTGAAGAAAAATGCCCATAAAAAACAGTAGGCATGGTGCTTTCTAGTGACTTCTAGGTTTATAGCAAAATTCCCAGGACAGGTCTGTCTTAAGGTTGATAGACTGGGTGAGTTTGCAAATTTATTAAGTGAGCAAAATGAAAAAATTTCAAAATAGGAGTTATATAACTTAAAAAATTATTGCCTGTGTGAGAAATGCAAATGGCAAGACGTGAAAACTATCAATATAGGTGTTCTTCAAGCTAAGTAAGTTGCTTAGTTGCTTCATCTGGAAAGGAAAAATAAAACTACATTGTGTTTTCTCTGGAAATCTGGAACTACTTAATTTGCATACCCTTGATTCTATCCCTTGTGATGTAGGAAGGAGAAGATTGCTAGTCCCATTTCACTAATAAAAAAATAATACAGGAGCAAGGCTCACATGGTGGCGCATGCCTGTAGTCCCAGAGGCTTAGGAGGTTGAGGCAGGAGGATATTGAGTGCAAAGCCAGCCTCAGCAGTTTAGCAAGGCCCTAAGTAACTCAGCAAATAAAATATATTTTTATATTTTACATTTTAAAAAATATTTTTATATTTTATATTTGTCTCAAAATAAAAAGTACAGAGACTAGGGTTATAGCTCAATGGTAGAGTGGTTGCCTAACGTGTGAGCCACTGGGTTTGATCCTCAGCACCACGTTAAAAATGAATAAAGAAAATAAAGGTATAGTGTCCATCTACAACTAAAAAAATTTTTTTAATAAATAAATAATATAATAAAGGGTTGGGATGTGGCTCAGTGGTTAAGTACCCCTGGGTTCAATCCCCAGTCCAAAACAAAAAGAAAAAAAAAAGAAAAACAGTACAGGAAAGGATTCTTTTTGATACAATATTTAATTAATTAAGAGTACCCCATCAGGGCTAGGTCTGTAGCTCAGTGGCAGAGCACTTGCCTAGTGTGAGTGAGGCACTGAGTTTGATCCTCAGCACCACATAAAAATAAACAAATAAAATAAAGGAATTGTGTCCATTTACAACTATAAACAAACAAATAAATAAATAATAAAATAATACCACGTCATAATTTGTAACAATTTAATAGGCAACATCTAATTTGGTTTTGAACCATGTGTGGAAAAGGGTATGCTATTGCAAGACACCTAGAAAAAATGAGATAATGCCAGTCCTAAAAACATTCTTTAAAGTTGTGAACCCGCTCGTTCATAGCATCTTCATTTAATTTCCTGTTAGATGTCAAGTATAGTCCTGCTATTTGCCAAGGACTAAGTCTGGATCTGTGAAGAATTTGCCATTTTTTGAAGAATAACTCAGTGTTGGTAAGATGTGTTCCAAGCCTCTCTGACCTCTCCCCATTTCTCCTCAGCTCTTCTTACTCCTTTTTTGACACTTCACTTATCTCTAGCCTCCACCAGTTTGGCATCCTAATCAGTTACTTCTCTGGCTTCCTGCTAACATGAGATAACTTAGTTAAAACAGTTTGATAGAAAACAAATTGCTTACAAGAAAATTTTTTTCACCCTGAGAAATTAGTCCAAAATTATTATTTCTGACCACTGTTTTTTTGTGTGTTTGGTAATTTTGGTGGCCAAGGATTTGTTTTCCTGCTTCTTTAGATCTTTGAGGATTTTTTTAATACACATATATATAAGCAAGTTTTTCAGGGATTTATAATACTATTTTCTAGTGTGTGTGTATGGTGCTCAGGGCCTCACACATGCTAGACAAATACTATACCTCTGAGCTATAGCTTATATTTTAAACTATTGATAGTATGGGACATTTACATTGTTTCCTTATAATTTTCTAAAATTAATTTAGATTTAAGAACAACATTTTTTAAAATTATAATAAAGTGTAATGAATGATTAAGACTTTAAGGGCAGCAAGACATTCTATATAGAAAACAAGTACTTGGGAATATTTCTTTTTTAAATTTTGTTTTTAATATTTTTTAGTTGTGGTTAAACACAATACATTTTATTTGTTTTTATGTGGTGCTACGGATCAAACCCAGGGCCGAGCCACAACCCCAGCCCAAGAGAATATTCCTTTTTGACCTACTTATCCTCTAATTCAGTTTGTTTCACCCAGATCACCCAATCCTCTCTTTATTGCATTTCAGTTCCCATCACTTCACTCTGTTCTATGATTTCGTATGGCTTTTCTCCCACTCCTTGTCTCAGGCAGCATAAGGCAGTGTTGGCCTATGCTTTTGGTTACCTATACCACTGTTTAGGATCTTCCCTTGCAAGCATTCCTTCTATACATGTTCCTACCTATTTACTAAACCTTTTCCTTCCTTTACTCTGACTAATGAAGTCCTAACCTTGAGCATCTTTTTTCCTTCCTCCCTTCATCCTTCTCTTCCTTCCTGCCTATAGTAAAGTATTTTTAGGCAGATGTAATGAATGCAGATTAATAAAAACAATAATTTGATGACAGCTAAGATTTATGGAATACTTAATATTTGCCAGTATTAGTTGGATGCAGTGGCACACACCTGTAATCCCCATGACTCAGGAATCTGAGGCAGAAGGATTGCAAGTTCAAGGTCAGCCTCAGTAACTTAGACCCTCAGCAGGTTAGCAAGATCCTGTCTCAAAAAATAAAAAGGAAATGGGCCATGTATGTATAATACATCAAAACATACTCTACTGTTATGTATATCTAAAAAAAAAAAAAAAAAAAAAGGAATGGGGATGTATTCAGAGGCAAGGTACCCCTGGGTTCAATTATGTATATCTCTATCTAATCTACACATGCATACATACATACATACACACATATGCCTGCATGCCAGGCTTCCTTCTAAATACTTGGTATGTATTGACTCATGAACTCCTCACAAAAATGCTGTAAACTAGATACTGCTATAATCCCATTTTATAAACAGATACAGAGAAATTAAGTATCTTCCCAAGATCATATAGAATTGTCAGTATTATCTGGAATCATTAAGAAATAGTCATCATAGCTGGGCATGGTGGTGCAAACCTGAAATCCCAGCAGCTCAGGGGGCTGAGGCAGGAGGATTGCAAGTTCAAAGCCAGCCTCAGCAAAAGCGAGGTGCTAAGCAACTCAGTGAGACCCTGTCTCTAAATAAAATACAAAATAGGGCTGGGGTGTGTCTCAGTGGTTGAGTGCTCCTGAGTTCAATCTATGATATACCCCCTACAAAAAAAGAATCATCATGGTGGTGCATGTCTGTAATCCCAGCGGCTCAAGAGGCCGAGGCAGGAGAATCTCATGAGTTCAAAGCCAGAATCAGTAATTTATCGAGGCCTGAAGCAACTTAGTGAGTCCTGTTTCTAAATAAAAAATATTTTTAAAAGGACTGGGTTCCTAACCTTGAGCCCCAAGGAATGGAGCTGGCTGGCTGTGTGCTGAGATCTCTGAAACCACAAGCTCCCAAACACAAAAGGCCAAAATAGCCAAATTGTATTTCTCCTCAATTTGGATGTGGAAAATGGGGGGATGGAATCCAGAGCCTCACAGGTGCTAGGGTTCCTATCTTTCCTTCCCATCAGTTATAAAGCAACTTTATAATGCAGCAGCAGAGATGTATCTACTGTTATTGTATAAACTTAAAATATTGAAAACCTGAATGTGCTCAGTGCAGGTAGCACTCAACAAACAACCAGGATTGTTACCTACAGGCCACAGCCTTTCTGTTTAGCTGATCTGTATAACTCTTCATTCAGTTTGGAACAACGAATTAAAAGTCATTTATCTGTGGAAAAAAGCTGGGGGAGTGTGGCTGGGGATGTGGTTCAGTGGTTAAGCACTCCTGGGTTCAATCCCCAGTATTTTTTAAAAAAGAAAAATAGTTATCATTTAGTTTTTACCAAAAATAAATGAATAGAATTGTCATTTTTAACTACTAAAACCATAGGAGACAAATGCCAAGAGTTTGAGGCCCTCCTGACTTAGAAAGACCTTTGGTAGAGCTAAACAAACTTGCCAGGTATGGTGGCTCATGCCTATCATCCCAATTACTCCAGAAGCTGAGTCAGGAGGATTGCAAGTTCAAAGTCAGCCTCAGCAACTTCACAAGTCACTAAGCCACTTAGTGAGACCCTGTCTCAACATTGGAAATAAAAAGGGCTGGGAATATAGCCCAATGGTAAAGTGCCCCTGGGTTCAACCCCTAGGACAAAAAAAGAGAAAAGAAAAGAAAATGAACAAAACAATGGTTATGAAAGCCGCCTTTGAAATCAGAAGGTGCACTATGGGAAATTAACCCATACATATCTGAATTTAGAGCAGTTATGTGTCTCTAAGAAACTAAGTTTTTAGGTAAGGATATTAGGACATGTTTGTTTGTTTGTTTGTTTCAACACCTTTATTTCAGGTCACTCAGCATAAAGCATAGAACTCAATTTGAGATTACTTCTAAGAGTCCCAAATCTGCCGGGAGGCTCTGCACTACACATTACAAGTCCAGGGGTTATCAAACCTACTTCTGAGCTGTATATAAATAAAGACTTCCCTGCCCTACCTTTTGAACAGTGTTGAATTCAGATGTTATGCCTGCTGTACTCTAATATGGGGTTTGTGTGTGTTGGGGGGGGGCGGTCATTTAATAAAGCCATACTACTGTGGATATAACAGTTTCCCTAAATAAGGTAGATGTTCTTATTATTGCTCAAAGAAGAGAATGCTCCCACGGAAAAACTTGGAATGTAGAACAGTTGGAAGGTGGCTCACCCTAAAAAAGGTGTGTATTTAGAGAAGTTAAGTACTGTTGAGGACCCTCCTCACCCATACAGGGAAATGGCCCCTGCCACAATTAGTAATCTATTCCTGGAGAACTAAGAATGAAGGTAAACATTCATGTTTTGTAAGTCTTTTCATCTGAGTATCACTCTACTTATTCCTGGACTTAATCTAAACCAAGATTCAAACTGAAAAACCTTCAAGGACTAGGAAAAAATTAATGAGCCCAGTATAATATAATAAGGAAAGGTAAGCAGTGTGAGAAGGAGAATCCATACCCTTGTAGATATCCACATTCAAAGGCTGAGAAGTTCTGCATGAAACACTTCCCCATACAGCACAATCTATAGTCCAAGTTTGCTTGACATTTCTATATAATGCATTATTCAGTGATTGAAAAGAAACTAAAATCCATAAAACTAACACTTTGTTTTTAATTAATATAAAAGAAGAACTAACAATAATAAGAAATTGTGTGAGGGTTAGAAATGAGGAATGAACAGGTAGGTAGGTGGGAAGTCTGTTCTGGTAAGGTCGCTGCCAGTCTTTATGAACTAGGCAGAGCCAGGCATGGTGGCTCATGCCTATAATACCAGCTACCCCAGAGCCTGAGGCAGAAGGATGGCAAGTATAAGACCAGCCTAGGATATTTAGTGAGATCCTGTCTCATAATTTTTAAAAAAGAGTTAGGGATGTAACTCTGTGGTAGAGCAGCCCTGGGTGCTGGGAAGTCCCCAGTACTGAGAAAGGGGAAAAAGAACAGATACTTCCCCAAGTTCTCATGGTGCCCATGATGATTTATGAAAGGTCTCTAAGGAAAAGTTAATCTCAGAACCAGGTTCATACTCATAGAGTTAGCAGTCCTGTCCCTATGTGGAGACTTGCCTGCTGTTGTCACCTTTCACAAATTAGGGTTCAAGTTTAAGGACAATTTCCTTGCAGCTTCATTCATAATTTTTCCCGATCCTAGATCCATGAGTTCATTGTGGTCATCATGGCCACAGTGACTGAACTGGCCAACTTTATCTTTCTCTTTTTTTCTTCAGTACTAGGAATTGAACACAGGGTCTTGCACTTGTTAGGCAAGTGTTCTACCATTGAGCTACCCTTTTTATTTTTTATTTTCTTTAAGTTGCCCAGGTTGGCCCCAAACTCGCCATCCTCCTGCTTTAGCCTCCTTAGAGTAGTGGGGATTACGGGCATTTCTACCACTCTGAGCCCACTTACAATCTTCAGCCCCAGACTCCACAGCCAAATGGGCAAGTTCTTTTTTCTCCAGTGTATTAGAAGTCATAGTCTCAGGCTGAGGAATTTTTAAAGTCTTACAGATTGATGTACACATACCTCCCACTGTCTTACCACATCTAATATAATAGCAAGAAAGAAACTGGGAAATCTTGTCCTAATGGAATACCCTTTGCTACTTACCCCCAGGATAGCCGGTCTACTGAGTTATCCCAAAGCCAAAAGTATAGTCACCAAGCTCAGAATACATTCTCCTAGAGTGACTGTTTTCATCACCCCCTAAATCCCTCATGTACATAGATTTCATTACTTTTGTCTCATGTAAACTAGCCACAGCAGGAACTAGAATCTGGAGAAATTACATGCCATTCAAGAGGCCAATGGGAGGCATAAAACCGTAAATTACAGATGGGCAACCAAATAGAGGACTAGGTTTGGCCTTCATCTCATGCTCCATCAGGCCCAGGCAGGCTGGATAATAGGTTTTTACTCCTATTTTCAATTAAAAGATTAGTCAATCTGGGAGCCTTCTAACTCTATCATGCAGAACCTCTCTGTTTCATTAGTCACTTGTTTGACCAGCCCAGGTGAGACCACAGGCCTTAACTGCCCAAATGTGCTTTCACCATAACATAGGAGTACATGATTCAGGCTGTAATGACTACCAGGATCACTTAAGAGAATCCAGTGGAACGAGAGGCATGGACTTAGTTACCAAGGGAACTCTCACTGCAACGATAATGTTGAAGGCTTTCTACCAAGATCCTGTGGCAATCCCATTCCCTTTCCCAAAGCTTACAGGTAGGTCACTAAACTTATGTTTAATCATAAATTGAGTAATTTTTTACTCATAAATACTATAAAGCTGAGATTTAAACTTAGGCATACTTAACTCAGCTTGTGTTCTCAAATGCTAAGCTATTTTTATTCATTTGTTCAGAGTCCAGAGAGTATAAGACAGGAATGAAGAGGATGCTAAGCAGGAAAATGCGAGGGTATTTCATAGTTCCAACCCTGAGCCCTCAGCCTTTGTACATGCTGATACTTCTTCCTGGAAGGCATCCCCGCCCCCCCCACACACAAGCTGGGATATGTAGAGCTCAATGCTTGAGGACTTGACTAGTGTGTGTGAGATCCTTAGTTTGATGGGGGGAGGGGGGAGATTCAAAGGATCTGTTATAGAATTCTGTTATAGAATTCCAATCTCTTACTCCCATTTAACTTTCTTACTAATTAATGTGAATTAATAAGGTTTCATAGTTATTATATTTGCCAACGAGTTTCTTTTGACAGTTATTTTACTCTAATAAATTGCTTAGGGAAGCCACCTCCAAATCCAAATTATTTATAATATGTTTCATTTCCTAATTCCTTCCCAGGGCTCATGATTACTTGGGAAAAAGCATGGGTTTGCAAATTAAATTTGGTGTTTTGAACTATCTCCTCTAGATGTACATCTCCTTCTTGATTTTTTTTTAACATTACATATTTATAAACCTCATCATTCCATGGAAGCATTCCTCAAGGCTGTTAGTGAATTTGCTTAAGTAATAAGGACTTCCTAGGAATTCCTAGGGGTAAGGCAGGAATATTGCAAGTTCAAGGCCAACCTCAGAAATTTACTGAGGCCCTAAGCAGCTTAGCAAGACCCCATTTCAAAAGGAAGTATAGAAAGGTCTTCATTTGGCTCAGTGGTTAAGCACCCCTGGATTCAATCCCCAGTACCAAAAAAAAAAATAAGAAGCAAAAGCCACGGAATTTAGAAATTACACATTGATTATAAGATAATCATATCATATAAACATTCTGTGATCTTGTACATTCTTTATATGAAAAACTTTTCCTCAGATTAGCAAAGCAAATTTCTCCTTTTTTCTTCATTGAAGAGAAAGTTGGGGTGAGGGAGAAAATTATGTATTTTAAGGTAGTATGAAAGTCTACTACAACCATACCCTAGGGATGGAATAAATTTCATGTATTCTTTTCCCTTGTTAAAAAAAGAAAGAAAAAGGCTTAACGTCCACAAAATGAATTTTTCTGTCTATATTAGGCAGGAATTTTTTAAAATTTATTTTTAGTTGTATATGGACACAATGCCTTCATTTTTATTTATTTATTTTTATGTGGGGCTGAGGATTCAACCCAGTGCCTCACACATACTAGGCAAGCGTTCCACCACTGAGCTACAACCCCAGTCCCTTGGCAGGAAATTTAAATTTTGTGTTAATGCTTGGTATGACTTCCTGCCAATTTGGGACACTAACCTTTCTGAGATAATCTCTACTAGGAGTTTGTTTTCTTTTCAAGATTTTTACTCACTCCTTTTCAAAGTGATTGCAAGACAATTTTAATTCAGCCAAAGACTATTTTCCACTTATTGAATATCCTCTGCAATTGTAGTTTAATTCCTTTTACTCCTCCTCCCTCTGTTTTGTAGATTAGAAGATATACCAAAACAAAGGCATTCAGGGATGGAAGCACTCATAGTAAAGGCTGAGCTAAAGACATTCCCATGAAGCTAGTCTCTAAGCAGCTAGTTTTTCAGTCTTTCTCCTGGCCTCTCCCTGTTGGCATTCTATCCTCTTTGGTGGGAAAAAAATTTATAAAGGAGATTGGTTCCTCCATAGGATAGGCTCTCATTCAAATGTCCGATTTCCCTTTGAACCTTGATTCTTAACATTCAAAATACCTGTGGACATAGCCCCTGGGACAAGAGTCCTGTGTTTCTCCTTTGCTAGCAAAGCAGTGAAACTTCTTTTTTCTTTTTCTCAAACAAACAAAAACAAAAATGTGGAGTTTGGTCCAGTTAATGAGACACCAGAATTGTTGAAAAGCAATACATTATATTACTGTGTAATTAATTTCATTTACTATCTTACATATTAGTGGTTTCTGTTTTTAATTTATTTGGAAAACAGTGTGCTATGAACTTTTCTTAACCTTTGATGCAGGGCTCTGGTTGAACTGACAAAGGACATTATGATAGGAAACTGAATTTTCTGTAAAATTTTGATTTTCTATTTTTTTTCATCAAAATGTATCATTGTGCCTTGGTGCACACCTGTAATCCTAGAGACTTCGGAGGCTGACAAGTTTGAGGCCAGGAGGATCACAAGTTTGAGGCCAGCCTCAGCAATTTAGTGAGACCCTTAGCAACTTAAAAAAGATTTTTGTCTCAAAAAAAAAAGGAAGGAAGGAAGGAAGGAAGGAAGGAAGGAAGGAAGGAAGGAAGGAAGGAAGGAAGGAAGGAAAGGAGGGAGGGAGGGAGGGGATTGTGGATCAGTGGCAGAGCTCTTGTCTAGCACATGTGAGGCCCTGGGTTCGATCTTCAGTACCACATAAAAATAAATATACAAAATAAAGGTATTGTGTCCAACTACTTCTAAAAAATAATTATTTTTTAAAAAAGAAAGAAAGGGGCTGGGGATATGGCTCAGTGATAAAGTACCTCTGGGTCCAATACCTTGTACAAAAAAAAAAAAATACACACACACATCTTAAAGCATCACTAAATTTCTTACAACCTGATTTATATAGATATATGCATATGACTAATAAATAACTTGTTGATTATTTCAAAGTGGTAGGTGTCAGGATAATAATGATGATGATAAATAGCAGCTAATAAGGCATGTCCTCTGTGCCAGGCACTGTTGTAACATTTTACATAGAGTTGCTCAATGTAAAACCACTTGTATCTGGTTGTTTTTATTTATTTTTCTGGGAAACTCCTGAGAATCTATATTGCAATCAGTTCCCCAATTCAGTTTTTACCTAAATATCGATGGGAAAAGTACACCAGAATAGAGCCTTAAAACTGATAGGTTTTGGATTTGAAAACCAAAATATCCCAGCAAGGTGGTACACACCTATAATCCCAGCTACTCAGAGACTAAATGGCTAAATCAGAAGGATATCAAGTTCAAAGTCAACCTTCGAAATTTAGGGAGGACCTATGCAATTTAGACCCTATTCCAAAATAAAAATGAAAAGGACTGGGGGTGCTGGGGTTGTAGCTCAGTGGTAGAGCGCTTGCCTCTCATGCATGAGGCACTGGATTCAATCCTCAGCACCACATAAAAATAAATAAATAAAATAAAGATATTTTTAAAAAATGGACCTGGGGATGTAACTCAATGGTAAAGTGTCTTTAGGTCAATTCTCCTTGGTACCAAAAAAAAAAAAAAAAAGTAATCATGCTTTAAAAGAGTGTAAAGAAAATGTTTATGATGTGTTGTAAGTAATTCAGGTTTTAAAACACTAAATGCGAAGTGATGACTTTTTTTTTTGTGTGTGTGGCACCATCCTGAACCCAGGGCACTCTACCACTGAACTATATCCCCATATCCCCAATCTTTTTTCATTTTCAAATAGGGTCTTGCTAAATTGCCCAGCTGGCTTCAAACTCATAATCCTCTTCCCTGAGCCTCCCAAATTGCTGGGATTACAGGTGTCTGCCACCATGCCCAGTCAACAATTTTGTTTTTTAAAGAAAATATGTATAAAATTATGACCACAGATATAATATGAGAGATAGATGCAGTGGCGCACACTTGGATTCCCAGCAGCTCAGGAGATTGAGGCTGTCCCATACATTCAAAGTCAATCTGAGCAATTTAGCAAGGCCCAAAGCTATTTAGTGAGACCCTGTCTCAAAATAAAAAATAGAAAGGGCTGAAAATGTGGCTCAGTGGTTAAGCACCCCTGGGTTCAATCCCAGGAATTAAAAAAAAAAGTAATATTAGGGGCCTAGGATGTAGCTCAGGGGTAGAGCACCTGCCTACTATGTGGGAGACCCTGGGTTTGATCCAACAACAAATTCTGCTATTACATACAATTCTAATGAACCATTTTTAAAAAATTTTTAAAATGCTAATATGCCTGGTGTGGTGGCACAGGCCTGTAATCCCAATAATTTGAGAGGCTGAGGCCTGAGGATCGCTAATTCAAGGCCAGCCTCAGCAATTTAGTGAGACACTATCACCAACTAAAAAAGGATTAAGGAGGGCTGGGGATGTGGCTCAAGCGGTAGCTTGCTCGCCTGGCATGCGTGCGGCCTGGGTTCGATCCTCAGCACCACATACAAACAAAGATACAAACTAAAAAATAAATATTAAAAAATTATCTCTCTCTCTTAAAAAAAAAAAAAAGGACTAAGGATATAGCTCAGTGGTAGAGCACTCCTGGATTAAATTCCCAGAAACTCACACATACCCTGTAATAACAAAAGATTATAACTTCAAATGTGAAGGAGGTTCGTCCCTCAGTAGTGGAGTTATGCCCATAGGATAGCATTTATTTTCTTCTTTGTTTTTTTATTTGGATGTTTTAAAATAATTTTTAAGTGGTATCATGACTACCTGAGGAGAGGGGCAGACATTCTATAGAGAGGGAGAGAGCTATTTTATTTTAAGCATCTGTGGTGATTTTTTTTAAAAATTGAAAATGATTGAGCGTTCTACATACAACAAGGACAAAAAAAGAGGAGAGTTTGCTTGTCAGATGAATCAGAAAATTCAAACTAAAGAATGGGTTAGAAATAATTTAATCCAACTTCTTTATTTTACAGAAGAAAAAGTTCAGATATATCCAATGTCATATAGATAGTGTTTAAAATCCAAAAGTGTTGAATTTTCTAATTCCCAAGATCCTCGGCTCATATTTCTTCCTTCCTACTTATATATAATGTAGTAGCTGGCAACAGTGTTCCAACTCGAAAAGAGAAAAGAAGTTTTGGGAGTTCTTTTGTTGATTGTTTTGTTGTTGTTTTGTTTTTTATTGCAGTGTTCGGGATTGAACTATGGGCCTCAAGCACTCTGCCATTGATCTACATCCCCACCCTGAAAAGAAGTAATTTAGATAACATAGGAACATAGCTTTTTTTCCAGTTTTTGAATTAGCATTTGCCAAAAGCTAAAAAACAAAGAAGCTACATATAGCCAGGCATGGTGACACATGCCTGTGATCCCAGCAGCTTGGGAGGCTGAAGCAGAAGAATCATGAGTTCAAAGCCAGCCTCAGCAACTCAGCAAGGGCCTAAGCAGCTCAGCAAGACCCTGTCTCAAAAAGAATAAAACACGGGCTGGGATGTGGCTCAGTGGGTCAAATACCTAATACCAAAAAAATGCAAAAAATAAAACTAAACAGTTATGGGGTGGGGGATGAAGCTCAGTGGTAGAGCACTTGCATAGCATGCATGGAAAAAAAAAATGTAATTACTACCTCAGACATACACTTATGTGGCTTGAGAAATAATATGGACTAAGAAACTATGATATGAACTTTTAACATGCTCCTTCCAAAGCCTACCCATCATTCAAATCATCCAAAATTGGATCTAATACTTGGTTATAAAAAGAATTCTGGTTCTCTCTGATATGCAAATGCTAACACAATAAGGGGGGTGGATAGAAGCTCATTGATAAGACAAAGGGGAATGAAGGGAAGGGAGGATGGGAATAGGAAAAACAGTAGAATGAATCAGATATAACTTTCCTATGTTCATATATAAAGGCACAACAGGTATAACTCCACATCATATACAGCCATAAGAATGGGAAGTTATACTCCACATATGTATAATATTGCAAAATACTGTCATGTGTATCTAAAAATAACATATAAAAAATGAAAAAGAAAAGAATTCTGAGGGTGGGGGTTGTAGCTCAGTGATAGAGTGCTTGCCTAGCACATGTAAGGCACTGGGTTCTATCCTCATTACCACATAAAAATGAATAAAGAAAGAACTAATAGAGGATTAAAAAAAAAAAAAGAATTCTGACACAGAACTCATTTAATGTGGTGTTCAATTATAAAGAAAGCATTCTTGTGCTCAGGCACTGCTACCAATTAGATTAAAACAGATTGTTGGGCTGGGGCCATGGCTCAGTGATAGAGCACTCGCCTAGCCTCCGTGAGGCACTGGGTTCGATCCTCAGCACCACATAGTAATAAAATAAAGATATTGTGCCCACTTATAACTAAAAATAAATATTTTTTAAAAACCAGATTGTTGGGGCTGGGGATGTGGCTCAAGCGGTAGCGCGCTCGCCTGGCATGTGCTCGGCCTGGGTTCGATCCTCAGCACCACATACAAACAAAGATGTTGTGTCTGCCGAAAACTAAAATGTAAATAAAATATTTTAAAAAAAACCAGATTGTTGTTAACATCATTGTAATTTGGTCTTAAAATTTGTTGATGTTAATTTTACAATAGTTTTTATAATCACATGAGATAATATGTGGAAATAATCTGAGAAATAATATGACCTAGCATTTTGGAAGCTTCCAAATACCAACTCTTAACAGAAATCTTTAACATATTTTAAATGATCAGAATATTAGGAACTTTTAAAGTTTTAAAGATTCATCGGTGTGTAACCATGTCTTTTCACTTACTGATATCTCAGTCAAATCAAGATCTGTGCTTTTAATCAAAGAAGCAAAAGCTTTTTAAGAGCATTCTTTTATTATCTTCTCCATAAATAATAGATTTTTCTACTTTTATTTGCTTGGGAAGTAAACACAACACTAAAAAGTAAAGAGTTGACCCTCCCTAGTCTGCTCCACCTAACAGAGACAGTGGTGCTTACCTCAGACCTCCAAGGGTTAGCTTCTGCTGTGTCTTCTAAAGGAAAGAGAACAGGTTATCTTTAGTGTTGATATCAATGGGGGAAGGTAATAGCTGTACATGACCTTGTGTTCTGAAATGGTTCTGACATCTGTGCAGTATCTATTTGGTAGGCTGTACGTCATCACTTTCTAGCAAAGATAGAGACTAGGCACCTGAGATCTGAGGCTCAACCAATCCACAAGTTTCCACATTTCCTTAGGAGTAGGAGAAAGGGGTCCCAATATTGTTGTCAGTCTTGGATGGGCTTTAGAACCCAGTTAATGAGCAGGCCACAATGAGAAGTATGTGAGCCTGGATCTCAGAGCGTTTGTGCTCTGAAACTGAAATCATAAACCAGAACATCTGATGTGTGTCTCATACACAATGAGGGAGGGAGGAAAGGCTGCTGACGGAAATGTCACAGGCAGCTGCTTTTAGCGCTTGGCTTTCACCAAAGAATCTTCCCCCTCTACCACTATGCCCCACCCTCTTCCTGCATCAGAGCCATTTAGGGCTCTTTAGTTCTCATCCTGCTTGCTCTGAAACAGGCTGTAAATTGGTATCTCTTACATCAGTCTAGCTCATGGTTGGTTGGTATTCCTGATGGGCTACAGAAATAACTGGCTCAGCTACTATTTGAGTCAGGAAAGTCTACCTTAAGAGAAAATTGTGTGCTCTGTCCTGAAAGGTTAAGAATATGACCTATGGTCCTAATTAAGTTGTTTGTTAAACAGTGTCCCTTGAACAAGTTGTTTTTTTCTACAACTTCTCCTGCTATATAACTAGGCATGTATCCTGCGGGTATTCATCCTCCAACTACGAGAACGTGCTAGTCCCTCATTGTGGAATTCTTTTCTCTTCACTTTTCCATTGCCAAATCCTCCTTATTCTTTTGGTTTAAATTGAAACATTAAATTTGGGTGTTAGACCAGGACGCAAGAAAAGACCACTGACTCCAATTAAAATCAAATTAAAGCAAGCTTATTATTTCGACCGGCCGGGCTGCCTCTCCCACCCAAAACCACGGGAACAAGACAGCCCCCGCAGCTTTCCTGCAGCCCAGCTTTATAGCCCAGAAAGTTACACAAAGGGGGGTTACAGATAACAGAACTCTGACTTTTTGCTGGCCCCGACATCAGAATTTATGAAGGTCATTAGAACCTCAGAGAGGGTCTTTATCTGGCCAGGGAAGGCCAAGATTTGTGAGGCCTCACTAAAGTTTCAGAGAGGGCTGCTGTCTGGTCAGAGAGCCAGGCATGGGTGAGTTCAAGGCACGGGCAGGCATTCCAAGCAGGTTCAGAATTTGCAGTAATTTATAGTAAAGCTGAAATTATCTTTTCATGACTTTGTGGCGAGATGGCTCCCAATTTTAAGAAAAGATCAGGTTGGGTCTATCAGGGAGAGATCTTTTCGACCCTACTTTCCTATTGCTCAAACCAGGATAGTCCCACAGTTTGTCATTCCATATCACTTGGTACTTAGTTCTGTGTAACCAATGCCATATGAATTATTACAATATTGTTCATGCCTACATTCCCTATTAAAAACCAAGGGCTAGGTGTAGTGATGTGTGCCTGTAATCCCAACTACTTGGGAGACTGAGGCAGGAGAATCACAAGTTCAAAGCCAACCTCAGTGACTTAGATCCTATCTCAAAAAAAAAAAAAAAAAAAAGAATAAAGTAAAATTTAAAAGCCACTAGCCGGGCTGGAGATGTGGCTCAAGCGGTAGTGCGCTTGCCTGGCATGCGTGCGGCCCGGGTTCGATCCTCAGCACCATATACAAACAAAGATGTTATGTCTGCCGAGAACTAAAAAATAAATATTACAAAATTTAAAAATAAATAAAAAATAAAAGCCACTAGCCTCCCATAAAAAAGATTTCATGTAATCTGTAACTACATTTGAGAATGAATTCAACAACTTCAAATAAGTTGCTGAAGTTGGCCTAGAATTTACAATCCTCCTGCCTCAGCCTCCCAAATTGCTAGGATTACAGGCATTTACCACCACACCCAGCTTCAAATAAATTCTTTTTTTTTTTTAACCTTTAGTTGCTGATACAACTTTTTTTATTTATACTTGGTGCTGAGAATCAAAACCAGTGCTTCACACATTTGATGCAAGTACTCTGCCACTGAGCCACAACCCTAGCCCCTCAAATAAATTCTTAATAAAATACTTTCTTTTTGTTAACTCTAGTTGAAACATTAACCGAACTTGAGTATTTAATTCTATCCAGAAACTATTCAGAATACTTCTAGAAAATCAACTTTATATGCCATTCATTGATTTTTTTTAGCTATTGATGGGTACAATACCTTTTATTTATGTATATTTTTTAATATTCATTTTTTAGTTGTAGGTGGACACAATATCTTTATTTATTTTTATGCGGTGGTGAGGATCAAACCCAGTGCGTCACTTGTACTAGGCGAGCACTCTACCACTGAGCCACAACCCCAGCCCTATTTATGTATGTTTTTTATGTGGTGCTGAGTATTGAACCTACTGCCTCACACTTGCAAGATAAGTGCTCTACCACTGAGCCACAATCCCAGCCTCTATTCATTTATTTTTGATTCAACAATTATTGGCAAGCACCACATCAGGCACTTTTTCTAGATTTATGGAAATAGCAATAAGTAACACAGATTTTTCCCCTCAAGGAGATAATTCAAGGACTACTATACCATAGACAGTACTCACCAAATATTCCACTGTTCCTTGCTTTACCCAGCCTTTCTTGCAGTTAGTGTGATTACAACTGGCTAATGACCTGTGAAGGAAGTAACATATATCATTTTTCAAGCTGAGGAAGTATAAATTATTGTGCTCCCTCTAACCTTTTTCCCTGTCAACAACCTCTGAGATTACATGTTCTGTTTGGTTCAGTTTCAAGGTATAGTCTGAGTCATCATGGTTACTGAGTTTTTTAATTCATTTGTGCTGCTAAAACAAAATATCTGGGTAATTTCCAAATAATATAAATTTATTTCTCACAGTTCTGGAAATTGAGAAGTCCATGATCAAGGTGCAAAAGTTTTGGTATCTAGTAAGGGCAGCTCTCTGCTTCCAAGACAGCACCTTATTGCTGCATCTTCTGGAGGAGACAAGAAGGGACCAAAGGTACAAACTTGCCCTCTCAAGCCCTTTTATAAGGCACCGATCCATTCATGATTAGTGAATCATGGCCTAATCACCTCTTAAGGCTCCACCTCGGAATACTGTTGCAGTGGGAATTAAGTTTCAACATGAATTTTGGAGGAGGCACAAACATTCAAACCATAGCATTCCATCCCTCATCCTCCAAAATTGATGTCCTTCTCACATATGAAATATTCATTCCATCCTAGTAATCCCAAAAGTCTTAACTTAAGGTCTGAGTTCAAAGTCTCATTCAAATATCTTCTAAATCACATGAGACTCAAGGTATGATTAATCCTAAGGCAAATTCTTCTCCAGCTGTGAGCATGAAGTCAAGCAAGTTATGTGCTTCCAAAAGATAGGCATAAGATAGACATTCCCATTCCCCAAAATAGTAACAGTCAAGAAGAAGGGATAACAGGTCCCAAGGAAGTCCAAAACCCACATTAAACAACATTAAATCTTGAGGCTGGATAACAACCTTCTTTGACTCTGTGTCCCACTTTCTGGACACACTGGAGCAGAGATTGTGCTCCTAAGGCCTTAGGCAGCCAAACCTCCACTACTCTGGGTTCAGCCCGTGCTGCAGATCCTAGGAGTAAGAGTTGGATGGCTGTGCCTCTCTCGGCTGGTGCTGCGTCATATGGTTCTATAGTTTTTGAGTCTCAGTTTTTGAGTCTCCTGTGACTCCTCTAGACATTGTTTTATAGGGGCTCTCAGCAGTGGCCCTGACCCTACTGCTCTGCTGGGCATTGCCCTGGTGGGGGCTCTCTGTGGCTGCCATGCCTTGACTCAGTTCTCTGCCTAAGCCTCAAGGCTCTCTGACAGCCTTTGATGTCTAGGTGGAAGCAGCAACCTCTGCAGCTCTTATACCCTGCATACATACAGAGTTGGCCCAACAAGGACACTGCCAAAGTTTATCACTCAACTTTCTAAAGGGCAGCATGAAGCATACCTGGGCCAGCTAGAACCTCGAATGGTCAAGGAGTGCTGTAGTGGAATGCAGGGGGCGGAGCCTCTAGGCCCCCTTTGGCCTACAGGCCTCTCCTTTGAACACATTCTGCCCTCAAGGCCCTAGAACTCTGCCTGTGATGCCACTGGCAGCCTCAGAAATCTCTGAAATGCCTCAGAGTCATTCTTCCTTTGTCCTGATGAATAGCATTTGGCCTCATTCTAGCCGTACTAATCTCCTTATCAAATGGTTGTTGGGACCAAACCCTTGGTACTCTGTCTTAAGCAGGCTTTTACAATTCCACCAAGCTAAGAATTTTCCAGATCTTTAAATTCGGCTTCTCTCTTTTTTTTTTTTTTTTTTTTTTTTAAGGTATCTTTTTTTTTTTTAATTTTTTTTATTGGTTGTTCAAAACATTATAAAGCTCTTGACATATCATATTTCATACATTAGATTCAAGTTGGTTATGAACTCCCAATTTTACCCCAAATACAGATTGCAGAATCACATCGGTTCTCTTTTAATCATAAATTCCATCTTTAATTTTTTATCTTCTCACATTTTACTATTGTCACAGGAGGTCCAAGGATTTCCCAGAGACCTCAACTGAGGAAAACAGGGTGTTTGGCATATGTGACAAAAAAGAATTTTAGCATGTAACCAGTCAGAGACACAAAGGTTTATTTAGGAGAGATACATCCAAGGGAGAATGTGGGCTATCTCAAGAATGAGTAGCTTTGGGGGTAAAACAAGGAATGTGAGCTATCTCCAGAGAGATAGAGAACAACCCCTTGCTATGGGTGTATTTGGTGGATAGGGTAAGATTTGTAGAGGACAGTTTAGGGGCTGGACTAGAAGTAAAATCAGGGCAGAGTTTCACAATTTCATGTCAGTTTTTCCTCTGCTTGCGTATTACCCTTATGTTTTGCAGGTAAGAGCATGGGGTCAAGGGTGCAGGCCGAAGGAGTGGTCTGGGTTGCTTAGGAGTTCCAAAGGTTCATGGGCGTTTCCTGCATTTCAGTGGGTCAGCTTATCTTTCCTTCCCTTTTCTGTATCCCCAAATCCCTATCTCACTATAAGCAGTCAAAAGAAGCCATGCAGTCTCCTCAGTCCTTTCCTTAGATATTTCTTCCATTATCTGGGCATCCTGGCAGAAGCCCATAATTCCAGCGACTCAGGAGGTTGAGGCAGGAGGATCACAAGTTGGAGGCAAGCCTCAGCAATTTAGCAAGGTCTTAAGCAACTTAATGAGATCCCATCTCAAAAAATAAGAAAGGTTTCGATCACTAGTACCAAAAAAAAAAAAAAAAAAGATATTTTTCATCAAATATCCTAGTTTCATTGCTTACAAGTTCTGCTTCCACAAAGCATTCAGCTAAGTTCATTGTCTTTTTTTTTTTTTTTTAGTTTTAGATGGACACAATTCCTTTATTTTGTTTTTATTTATTTTTATGTGGTGCTGAGAATCAAACCCAGTGCCTCACAGTGTGAGGCAAGTGCTCTACTGCTGAGCCACAACCCCAGACCCAGTTCATTGTCATTTTATAACAATAATGGCCTTTCTTCCAGTTTCAAGGACTTTGTTTTTCACCTATGACCTCATCAAAATGGTTTTTATTGTCTGTATTTCTACTAATGTTCTCATCCCAATCACTTAAGTAATCTCTAAGGAGATCTGGGCTCTCTCTACAGCTCTCATCATCTGCGCCCCACCTGAATTGTCCTTAATGCTGTGTTCATGATGACCTAGGTTTTTTATAGCATGTACCTCCAAACTCTTCCAGTTTCCACCCATTGCCCAATTTCAAAGCTGCTTCTACATTTTTGGTATTTGTTAGCAAACAAACCACTTTTTTTTTTCTTTTGTGTGTTCAGAGACGGTTACTGGGGATTGGATCCAGGCGCATTCTACTACTGAGCTATATCTTATCCTCTTTTACTTTTATTTTAGACAGGTTCTCACTAAATTGCCTAGGCTAGCCTCCAACTTGTGATCCTCCTGTTTCAGCCTCCTGAGTTGCTGGGATTACCGGCGTGCATCACCACCTGGTTCTGCCACATACCATTTTTTTTTTTTTTGGTACTGGGGATTGAATTCAGGGGCCCACAACTACTGAGCCACATCCCCAGCCTTTTGTTTTATTTTTGTATTTTACTTAGAGATAGGGTCTCATTGAGTTGCTTAGGGCCTCGCTAAGTTGCTGAGGCTGGCTTTGAATTTGTGAACCTCCTGCCTCAGCCTCCGGAGACACTGGGATTACAGGTGTGCACCACCATGCCTGGCAACATGCCACTCTTGTGTGTGTGTGTGTGTGTGTGTTGCCGGGGATTGAACCCAGGGTGCATTTGAGGTAAGCACTCTACCAACTGAGCTGCATCCCCAGCCTGACATGCTACTCTTGATATCAATTTCTGTATTAGTCTGTTTGTGCTGATATTAAAAAAAAAAAAAGAAAGAAAGAAAAGTTAAGACTGAGTCATTAAGAAATAGTGAAATCTATTTGTCAGCTAGGCATGGTGGCACATGCCTGTAATCATGGTGGCTTGGAAGGCTGAGACAGGAGGATCCTAAGTCCAAAGTCAGCCTAAGCAACTTAGTAAGGCACTAAGTAATGTAGGGAGCCCCTGTCTCTAAATGAAGTATAAAAGGGAGAGGGGAGGGCTAGGGTTGTGGTTCAGTGGTTAAATGCCCCAGGGTTCAATCCCAGTACTTTTAGTACCCCCCCAAAACACAGAGAAATCTATATTTTGCCAGGCACAGTGGCACATGCTGGGGAGACAGAGGCAGGGGGATTACAAGTTCAAAGCCAGCCTCAGCAACAACTTAGTGAGGCTGTAAGGAACTTAGGGAGACCCTGTCTCTAAATAAAATATTAAAACATGAGCTGGAGATATGGCTCATTGGTTAAGTGCTCCTTTAAAAAAGGAAGGAAGGAAGGAAGGAAGGAAGGAAGGAAGGAAGGAAGGAAGGAAGGAAGGAAGGAAGGAAGGAAGGAAGGAAGGAAGGAAGGAAGGAAGGAAGGAAGGAAGGAAGGAAGGAAGGAAGGAAGGAAGGAAGGAAGGAAGGAAGGAAGGAAGGAAGGAAGGAAGGAAGGAAGGAATCTATTTACCGCCCTGGAGGCTGAGAAGTATAGAAATAAGGTGACATAGGCATGGTGTCTGGTGAGGGCTGGGTCTCTGCTTCCAAGATGGCTCCTTGTCCTCACATGGCAGAGGGGATAGAAGGGCAAAAAGGAGATAGATACACTGTGTGAAGTGTCTTTTATAAGGTATCAATTCCATTCACAAGGGTACATGACTTCATCACCTTCTAAAGGCCTATCTTCTTAATACTGTTACATTGATGAAGTTCCAACATAAATTCAGAGGGATCACAGGCATTCAAACCATAACAGGAGTGAAGGTAAGGAGCATAGCAACATGCAGCTTAGCTGCTTGCCAACCTGCTAGATACATGACATGTGCAATATGCAGTTTTGTTATTTAAGCCACTGAGAATTCAGGGTTCAGCTGCTGGGGTAGCCAACATTAATTACTCTTAATAACATAACTCCTCTTATTTACTTAATACCTTTTATTACTAGGCACAGTAGTAGGCTGTTTGTAATAGTAATTTGTTATTGTTAAAATCCTGAAAATTCACTTTTCTTGCCAAGAGGGTGGCATGTTCCATGTTCATTCTGAACAGTTATAGTCAATCTCACTAGATATGCTCCTCTCTTTAAAAAAAAAAAAAAAAGAAAGAAAAAGAAAAAGAAAAAAAGCACTAGTTCTAAGATTGATGCAAACCTTGACATTTTAGAGGAAAAAAGGATTTTAGGTTTATTCTAGAGGACTGAATCCTGACTCTATGGTATTTGAGTAACTAATCTGCCTTACTTTTTTCACAGGTAAAATTGGGGATATAATTTGGTATGAATATCACAAGGTTATTTTGATGATCAAAATGAGCTAACTATTTAAACTGTAAAGCATTCATGCACATATAATATGACTATTCTCATTGAATCTAAGACATAACTGCTTATAAGGCCATACAAATTTTAAAAAATGCTGTAACTAGACACAGGGGAGTGAAGGGAGAGGATGTGGCATGGGGATAGAAAGGACAGTAAAATGATTCAGCCATTATGACCCTATGTGCATATATGATTACATGACCTTGTAACTCTACATCATGTACAACCAGAGGAATGAGAAGTTATACTCTATTTATGTATGAGGTGTCAGATGCATTCTACTGTCATGTATAACTAATTAGAACAAATTAAAAAAATTAAAATGCTGCAAGTTAATCTATGACACAGTGTTGTTGTTGTTTTTTATCACTCAGTCCTTATTGAAAGAGCTTATTAAGATTTATTTATACATATTGTCTTTTTAATTTGTGTTTGTGTGTGTGTTGCTGGGATCAAACCTAGGGGCTCATGAATGCTAAGCACTCACTCTATCACTGAGTTTCTTTTCTATAGACTTATAGACTTTGACTTTTTTCATATATCACACTTGTGCATTAATAAAAGGTAAATATAAAGGAAATAACTCAGTTTAGTTAGCTCTAAATGTCTTTATATTCAAAGTTTGTCTTCTGAATCCCTTTTTCTGTTTTGTTTTGGTTTTTGAGGCGGTCTCCCTAAATTCCCCAATCTGAACTTGAACTTGGCAATCCTCTTGTCTCAACTTCCCAAGTAGCTAGAACTATGTGCCACTATACCTGACCTGAATTACTTTGTATTTGAGTGTGTGTGTATGTGTGTGTGTGTGTGTGTGTGTGTTAGTTACTGGGGATTGAACCCAGGGGCATTCTACCATTGAGCCACATCCCCGACCCTTTTTTATTTTTTATTTTTTTAAATTTTGAGACAAGTCTTTAAATGAGTTGCTTAGTGCCTCACTAAATTGCTAAGGCTGACCTTAAACTCATGATCCTCCTGCCTCACCTCCCCAGCCAATGGGATTATAGCATGCACCATGGTGCCTGGCTTTTTTTTTTTTTTTGAGATAGGATTTTGCTAACTTGTCAAGGCTCACAATTCTCCTGCCTCAGTCTCCCAAGTAGTTGGGATGACAGGTGTGCACCACTTTACCTGGTCTGAATCACTTTGACTGACTCATTGATGTCGGTAGTTTTCACACAGTCTTACCAGTGCTATCAAGAGTTCTGATGAGGGGGCTGGGGATGTGGCTCAAACAGTAGCACGCTCGCCTGGCATGCGTGCGGCCAGGGTTTGATCCTCAGCACCACATACAAATAAAGATGTTGTGTCCGCTGAAAAACTAAAAAGTAAATATTAAAAAAAGAGATCTGAGGAGGTGCAGGCCTGTAATCCTAGCAACTCAAGAGACTAAGGCAGAAAGATCACAATTTTGAGGCCATCCTTTGCAACTTAGAGAGACACTTTCTCAAAATAAAAATTGAAAAGGGCTGAGCTCTGAAGTGATATTGGCCAACTTATATTGTTATTTTGTGTGCACCTATAAATATGTAACAACAAAGCCCATCAAAAATAAATAATAAACAAAAGGGCTGGGAATGCATCTCAATGGTAAAGCAGCTGGGCAGGATAACAGACACTTGTAATCCCAGAGGCTCAAGAGGCTGAGACAGAAGGATCAGAAGTTCAAAACCAGCCTCAGCAACTTAGCAAGGCCCTAAGCAACTAAGCGAGACCCTGTCTCAAAATTAAACAAAAAATAAAGAAACCCACTGTTTTATGCCACATTCCTCAAGGAGGTCTCTACTATTTTTTTTCTGAGGTTTTCTTACAAATCTCTGGTATCCATTCATCAAGCTGTATTTGTTTGCTTGCTTGTTTTTTGTGGTACTGGGGATCAAACCTGGGGCCTGTGTCTATTAAGGAAGTGCTCTGCTTCCATTCTTCAAGTTTTGATGCTGGTGCTTTCTTGATCTTAGAAGGTGTCAATGGAAGGTTTTCAGACAACAATAGAATTCACAGTCCTTACACAACTGTTAAGTCAACAAACTTAAATGTCCACGGATTTAAGTTATCTGTTTGTTTCACCAGGAATAGCAACCATGTTTGTGCATGAACAAATAACTAAACTACATCACTGGACAGACCTGTAAAACACCATCCGTTGTAAATTATATCTCAAATTTAAGAGATATTGGGCTGGGGATGTAACCCGGTGGTGGAATGCTTGCCTAGCAGTCTGGGTTCAATCCCCAACACTATGAGAAAAAAAAAAAGAGAGAGAAATTTTACATATAACAATATATGTGTCTTGGAATAGAAAAAAATGTAGTACTTTTCTTTTACAAATAAGGATGTAATAATAAGGCCCCAAGAATTTCAGCTACCCAGAAGCTCACAGATCATTCTTATATTTCTGTTCAACTGTTGTCACTGTAATACAGGCCTTCACAATCTTAAATCTAGGACAAGACTATAGAAGGATCTGGGGTAAAGGGGTATCTGAAGATGTTAGTATGACTCTCAGCCTTGCAGTATTTCTTATGTGCTACTTTGGAGGGGTCAAGTCACTACTGGGGGGAAATAATTGATTCAGAAGGTTTTTGATCAAGGGAAGCCTTAATGTATGCAAAAGAACTTTGTAAACTGTAAAATCTCTATGCAAGCGGAAGAGAACTAGTGGTTGAGTGCCAGGAGCTGTGCTGGGTACTTGGCATGCTGTATCTCTTTTGATCTGATGGACATGCTAAGGTGTATAATGCCTTTATGGTTACCTTGCTACCTGATCTATTCCAAGATGTTCTTCTCCTTGATTTCTTTCTCCGCCTTCTCCTCCTCCTCCTTCTTCCTGAAATACCCCTTTCATTGCTTTACACCTTGAAGCATAAATCATCTATGACTACCATTTGTATCATCAACAAAAGTTGATGATTTATGAGTTCACCCCAGAGCTTGCCATGTAGCCAGACTAATTTGATAAGAGACCCTTAGGCTACCACCATACTGCTTTCCCTGTGACTCATTCCAGAACTTGCCTCTAGGACCATGGCAAAAAGTTTTACTTTTTTACTTTCTGCCCTGGTTCTGGAAGTTAGAAGTCCAAAATGAATACAAAATTCAGGGTATTGATTTAAACAGGCATTAGACAATTTGTACAGACTCAGATGTACTGAAAATTGACATTCAAAAATCTGGTCGTAGAAACCAGAGATACTAGTAATAGATAGTTTTGAGGGCTGTAACTTTATTAATGAGAGAATTACTGGCAAGAACTCTAGTACTAGTTAATTATGTATAAGGCAGAAACCTCGCCCCCGCCCCCACACACCAAAGCCAGATTACCTTTGAGACTGATGCTCGGAAAAGGACTTAGCCTCTGCATGTTCTTCTAGTAGGGAGAATTAAAGTTCATGAAATGAAGTGAATCTTTTTTTTTTCTTTTAATTATTTTTAGCTGTAGATGGGCACAACATCTTTATTTTATTTATTTATTTTTATTCAGTGCTGAGGATCGAACCCAGTGCCTCACACGTGCTAGGCAATTGCTATTATACCACTGAGCTACAGCCCAGCCCCTGAAGTGAATCTTAATATGGAAGTTAGGATTACAGATCCAAGAGACTATTTAGAGACTAGAGAGATATGAAGCACACTGTTATACTGGGCAAATGAAATGCTATCTTGAATTATTAATAGGCAAGGTCGGATGGAGTGAGGGGTTAAAACAATGAACTTTATTATGTTTCAAATGTCTAAAAGATTGAGGAGCAAAGCTCCACAGAAATTTGGGGACTCCCAAGACTGCTCTCAAGGCTTTCTTCTTTAGGAAAGCAATGCTGTCGTGTTTAATTTGTAATTCAATATAAAATTAACATCATCCTCTGATTATTTTTTGTACAGGCATATTGACTCCCCATTGAGATTTTAAGCTTAAGGGCAGTAGTGATGTAATGGTGTCTTACTTTTTGAAATATTCTGCATGCCCAATACCTAGCATAATGCCATGTATGCTCAGAAATTTTATTAATGTTACCTCTTCCTATTTAAATCTGGTGGAGATAATATCTTCTCTGATGTCCGTAAAGGTGAGAACCCAGATATTCAGCACATGTTTTTCAAAGAACCCAGCCACTCCAGAAAATCTATTTTATTTGCAGAACTCTTGCAAAATCTGACACTCCTCTTCACTTCACTGGAATGCCCTTGTCATTGCCAAATGTTGCTTTGCCTCGTGGAAATTCTTGGCCAGACCTATGGATTGACAGACCTTGCAGCTGTTGACCCTTGAAGTCCAAATCTCCTATAATTTCAAATCAAACAACATTTTTTAATGACTTAATGAGAGCAGGCACTGAGATAGTTGCCAACAAAGGTATGAAACATGACAGTTGCCCTTGAGTTGATATAGTTTATATAACAAACACATGAATATTTAAATAGCAAGTACAGGCTTCAGTGACAATTATGAATAGTAGAAGAGATAACAAAGACATAATTCAGGGGAAAAAATGTGTAAGAACTCAGTGGAGGGAGATATCAATGTTACTCCTACGTAGGAAGCCAAGAGCCTATTTTAGTTTTCCCCCTTTTTGTTCACGTTATTATTATTATTATTATTATTATTATTATTATTATTATTATTATTTTGCACTGGGGAATTGAACCCAGGGGCTCTTAGCTACTAAGCATATCCCCAGCCCAGTTTTATTTTTTATTTAGAGACAGAGTCTTGCAAAATTGTTGAGGGCCTTGCTCAGTTGCTGAGGCTGGGTTTGAACTTGTGATCCTCCTGCCTCAGCCCCCTGAGCCGCAGGGATTACAGGAGTGCACTACCACACTGGCTCATGTCACCATTTTTAAAGTGAATGTATGGAAAATATATGTCTCTACCCCTTACAAATCTTTCATGTACCTTGGACTACTTCTCCTGGGTTTTAGTTCTCATCTCTTGGCCCGAGGTTACTCAGTGGCACCACTGAGACTCCTACCTTGGGAAAGGTCCACCTCCTCTCTTTACAGCTAATTCTTAGAATTTATACTTTATAGACTATTTTTGGGCCACAGGTGAGGTGCCAAGGATTGAATCTAGGGGGAGCTTAACCACTGAGCCACATCCCTAGCCCTTTTTATTTTTTTATTTTTCAGACAGGAACTTGCTAAATTGCTGAAGGTAGCTTTGAACTTGAGATCCTCCTGCCTCAGCCTCCTGAGCTGATGCAATTACAGGCATGTGCCACCATGCCTGGCCCTCTATAGAATTTGTTTATAAGTTTTCTAGACCTGTGAACTATGTACTGGTACTATTCTTGTTATTACAACTTACTGCCTTTTCCTAGGAAGTTTGGAATATGTATGATTTCTATTCATCCTCAGCTTTCTGTTTGAAATATGATCCTCCCAGAAGAGTCTTTCTTCTGAGATGAAGAGACTTTGTCAAAACCTGAAGTAGCAGGGCATGGTGGTCCACACCTGTAATCAGTCTCAGTAACTCAGGAGTCTGAGGCAAGAGGATGGAAAGATTGCAGTCAGCCTCAGTAACTTAGTGAGGCCCTAAGCAACTTAGTGAGACCCTGTCTCAAAATAAAAAATAAAAAGGGCTGGGGGATGTTGCTCAGTGGTTGAGCATCCTGGGTTCAATCCCCAGTACCAAAACAAAACAAAAACCAGTGCAGTAGGCTGGGTGTGGTGATACATGCCTATAATCCCAGCGGCAGGAGGAATGTGAGTTCAAAGCCAGCCTCAGCAATTTAAGGAGGCCTAAGCAATTCAGTGAGACCCTGTCTCTAAATAAAAAATAAAAAGGGCTGGGGAAGGGCTGGGAGTATAGCTTAGTTGGTAGAGTGCTTGCCTCACACGCATAAGGTCCTGGGTTCAATCCCCAGCACCACAAAAAGAAAAGAAAAAAAAAAAAGGCTGGGGATGTGGTTCAGTGGTTCAGTGCCCCTGAGTTCAATCCCCAGTACAAAAAAAAAAAAAAAAAAAAACAACCACACACCCCAAAACCAAAACAAAAAACCAGTGCAGTGGCCACTTCTTCCTCTTTCTTCACCTCATATTCCCTGTAGTCTTCGTACCACTCTCCTTTGGCCACTTCATGTGTTTCCCTATGAGAATGAATGTCATCCCATTCCAAGTCTTCAATCAATGTGTTCTAAAAGGAGAGAAAGCCTAAGCGTATGAGTCAACTTTATTCCTGGTACTGAACCCTGTTTGTTCTTGTACTAGTTGCCCTGAGGAACAGGGAAGAGAAATGCAACTTCTGCTTTTTTTTTTTTTTTGCTTAAGGGAAGTGATTGGCAGCCAACCCATTTTACTAATTTAAAAGAAAGGGATTACACACTGAGCTCCTGATACAAGCACATAGGGCATTACTAAGTATTTACTTTGCGGTGTTTAATATGTTACAATAGCCTTTATTAACCTTGGTGTTGGCTTCATGCAAAAACAGAATCAGGCTACCCCAGGAGATCAAGAAGCATCTGCCTGATGGCCTGCTAAATGAAAATGCTCTCCTTCAACTTAACTAGATGCAGTAACTACAACAGTAACCTGTCCTTTCTCTATCCTCATTTTATGTTACAGTGATTTGGGTGTACACTTATGTTTCTTTTAGGATGTAGCTTCCCAGGGGCTAGATGTACAGCACTCACCTAACATGCACATGAGACCCTGGGTTTGATCCACAGAAGGACAAAAGGGGTGTGTGTGTTTATTTGTTTATTTATGAGGGAGAGAATCCTTTTTCTTTGTGGTACATGGGATCTGTTGTAGGGGCTCACATATGCTAAGCAAGTACTCTACCACTAGCCTTTTTTTATAATTTTATCTTGAGACAAAGTCTCACTAAATTGCCCAGGCTGGTCTTAAATTTGCAATCCTCCTGCCATCCTCCCAAATAGCTAGAATTGCTGGCTTGAGCCACCACACCCAACTCTGTTTTCTTTTTTTTAATTTCGATTTACTTTTTTTTTTTTTTTTTTAATTTTTGAATACTGGGAATTGAACCTGGGGAGCTCTACCACTGAGCTGCATCCCCAGCCCTCTTTATTTGGAGACAGGATCTTGCTAAGTTGCTCAGGGCCTTGCTAATTTGCTGAGGTTGGCCTTTAACTTGCTGTCATCCTGCTTTAGCCTCCCAAGTTGCTAGGATTACAGGCATGCACAGCCATAACTGGCTTATTTTTTATTTTGAGACAGGGTCTCCCTTAATTGCTGAGCCTGGCCTCAAACTTATGATCCTTCTGCCCCATCCTCCAGAGTCTCTGGAATTACAAATGTGTGCCACCACACCCATCTTCTATTTTCTTATTACTCTTCACGTCACCAAGTAGTACATTGTGCCATACCAATGTTCAACAAATATTTTTTAATCAGCTATTCATTGAATCAACCAAGTCTTGCTAAAGTGATAGCCTGTCATTTTTGCCTGTTTTTGTTGAAGAACACTAGGTATGCTAGCTAAGTGTTAGGAAAAACAAAACAATAGCAGTTACCTGTGGTAGTCACGAAGGGCCAGTCCTCTGAAAGCCAGTGACAACCAAAGAAAGGTCAAGGAATCTTGGGTGCATAGTCATCCAACTAGCTCAAACCAACCCAGGGAATGCCTCTGAGGTACTACATGGTGAATGGAGCCATGGAGAACACCCATATTCAACGCCGGTTATATCTGACTTTCAGCACTTAGCAGACACCCTCTGAGAGACCTTGCACTGTGTCTCATCCTGTTTTCACACAGTGAGTGAGAAGAGGTGACCCTCTCTGGCCCTAGCTGGTAACCCAGGGAGACTCCCTGACATGAGGACTGCTGAGAGACTGAGCAGATGCAATAGGAATGCCTGTGCTCTTCCCTGACTGCCTATTTTGGCCATCTCCCTGCTTTTAGATTCCACAGCAGAGGGGTGAGAGACTTATGCCAAGCCAAAGATATGGGAGAAAGATCTGGAATCTACCTCAGTAGGTAGGGCTGATTAAGACAAGATGGGGGCTGGGGTTGTGGCTCAGTGGAAGAGCACTTATCTAGCAGGTGTGAGGCTCTGCGTTC
Organism: Marmota monax; assembly: GCF_021218885.2. Taxonomy (NCBI): domain Eukaryota; kingdom Metazoa; phylum Chordata; class Mammalia; order Rodentia; family Sciuridae; genus Marmota; species Marmota monax. The sequence continues at coordinate 6,333,252 of NW_026693476.1, read as the reverse complement.
CATCCCCAGCACCATATGTAAATACATACATAAAGAAAGAATGATCCGTCAACAACTAATAAAAATATTTTCTTAAAAAAAAAAAGACAAGATGGGAGTGCACAGTGGGGAAAGTTCAGACCTCTTACAAGAATCTGGAGTCAAAAAGGAGCCAAGGCTTCCTACTCAGTTAACCTCTGAACACCAGCGGAAAATTGATTTTAAAGTGTACTTATTAGACCTAGGTGGGGTATGATAATAAATCCTGGTATCTTGAGTGACCTGGTTGGCCTTCAGTGAAGAGAATCAGCAGTTTTAGTTTGACTGCCCTGATCAGCCCTATTCCTCTCTCCTAGCATCATCAAGAGATCTCTCCAGAGGGAGGCTGTGGCTAATCAGATATATCCAGTGTTCTCTGTCTGCACACCAGGAGCTTTGAGTCTACTTGTGATTCTCTCCATCCTGCAAAAAGGAGCTGAAAAGTGGGCCTTGAGAGGCAGGGGCTTCCATTCTCATTGTGCTGTCCCAGTGTGGTGGCCCAATAGTGCTGGAAAAATTCTGCACCCCCAGCATTGCCTGTACCCTGGAAGTACTGAGAAGAGAAGGGGAGAGGAGTTATTCTGTGCCATTCTTCCCTGTGATCTGCTGTGAAAGGTGTTGTGTGGCATATGCAGGCAGTGGAGCAGCCTGACTTTGACTTTAAGCTCTGTAGTGACCCTGGGTCCATGGTTTCTAGGAGCAACTGTCCTCCTCTAAGTCTTGGCTGCTCTAACTGGTAGGACTCCTAAGCTTCTCTTTCACTAGTTGTTATCAGCCGGAGAACCCAGGCCTTCTGGAAGCTCTGCATGGGAGTAAGAACTGCTGCTGCTGCTGTAACTGCCTGGATTTATGGCAAAGAGCCAAGAAACAAAATTGCTTCACGCTGTGTGGACTGACTCCCCCAGAGCTGGCACAGCTAGGGAGTCTACAGAGCCATCTAAATCTCTGTCCAAGCAGTCTGTCTCTTCAGTAGCTACAGAAACAGTGTTTGTTATCCTTTAGTTTTCAGTAGACGGGTGAAAATCTGATGGCGACAGTCTCTATTTCTGAAGCTGGAGAGCCAAATAGGCAAAACCTTCAGAAACGAGAAAGCAGCTTCTACCAGAGGGGTGCTGTCTCCAGTTGTTGCTGTTAGTACTTTAGGGCCTCAGTGAGAAGACCCCCCACCAAGAGCTTGGAACTAAAGTTGCCCTTTCAGATTTGAATCTTAAAATCAATGCACAATGGATCAAAGTATAGTTATTCAAAGTTTTAGTAAAGAGGATGAATAGCTACATGGCCAGTAAGATTATGCTGTAACTTGAAAAAAACAATAATATAAATTCAAGAAAGAACATAATTAGTCAGGAGCAGGGCTGCTGAGCCCTGAAAGCTCAGGAAGAAACAGGGTCTTAGAGCAACTGCGGGTGCTGTTTATCCAAGGATTCTTAGATGAAAGGTTGCACTGAACTCTCATTTTGGAGGAAAGTAAATTGCTGATTCAGAGTTGGATGGGTCTGATTCTATCATGACCTATAAATATTCATAACATAAAACAGACTTCCTACAAATAAACAAATGCCCTTGTTTTTGATTTTGTGCTCTGCAAGCAACCTACTCTGACCATCTGACTTTCCAAGTGCTGGTCATAGGACATGAGTGTTATGGCACTTGGCCCCTATATTTCTTTCTATTTCTACTCATAATTTTATGAATAAAATGGTAGTTTAATTTTGAATATCAGCCTCTGGGAACTTGAGTCTGCTTTGAGAGATAAATCTACAATCTATATATTAGGAATCCATAATCTATGTATCAGCAGATTGGATCGTTTGTATGTGTACAGGACTGGGTATTGAGCTCAGGGGCACCCCACCACTGAGCTATATCCCCAGTCCTTTTAATTTTTTTTTAACAGGATTTTGCTAAATTGCTGAGACTGGCCTTAAACTTATGATTCTCCTGCCTCAGCCTCCCAAATTAGCTGGGATTGTAAGTGTGTGCCACTGCACCCGACAGCAGATTGGATTTCTAAACCTATATGGCTGATGATCAGAAATTCACCCTAGTCAGTCACCACCACAACCACAGCCAGACTATGCCATAGAAGACCTTGTGGAGCCCCTAAAATTTCTTGATAGACTTGTGGTCAGTATGCCTCTTAGTCTGACTTCTAAAGTGTTCAGGCACAGTTAGTGTTCTGTCTATTTCAAGAGACTAGCAGGATAAAATTGTGTTTGCAACTCTGGTCTGGCGTCAGATAGACTGTCTTCCATTCTTTAAACAAGTTAACTAATCTTTCTGTGCCTCAATCTTCTCATCTATGAATTGGTGATAACAAAAGTATCTACTTTATAGAACTGTTAGGGAAAAGTGGTACTGTAGTATCTAAATGAATAGATGCTCAATAATACTAGCTTTGCCTTTTTAAAAAATATATTTTTATAGTTGTAGATGGACACGATACCTTTATTTTGTTTATTTATATGTGGTGCTTAGGATTGAACTCAGTGCCTCACACGTGCTAGGCAAGCTCTCTACCACTGAGCTACATCCCCAGTACCCCCCCCCCCACCTTTTTAAAATAGCTCTCACAAGATGCCAGGCACTGTGCTAAGCACTGATAAACTTGCCTAAAGTTAAAACACTTGGCAGGTTGTAGAACCAGAACTGGGAGTTCAACCAGGCCAAAGCTTATATGTTTGACTAGTGAGTTAAACTGTCTCTGACTGCTCAATAAACACACCAAAGTGCCGCAGTCTGGCTGGGCACAATCAGGAGCCACTTGTCAAAAGAAACTAACTTTATTTTTAGAACCACACACGCCAAACAAAACAGCCTCTCAGGAAAAACCCTCAGAGCCTCAACTGCCACCACCGGCTTTCCACAAGCCTCTCTCTCCCACACAAGCTTCTCCCCACCTCCCACAATCCTCCTGCTCTTGAGGCCGATTGGCTGGGTCACGTGGGCGGAGCCAAAAAAGTCCCCCAATGAGCAGCTCCGTGGTCTGAAAGGGCAGGGAAACAGCCCAATGAGCATCACCGCAGAGGAGCCAATCAGCTAGATGTTGCTGGGGCCGCTGTGAGCCAATCATCAGCCGGCAGCTGGAAGTTTGCTGGGGCCCCTTTGGCTGTGGCTCTCAACATCTCCCCCTCTCTGTTTAAACAACAAGCATGTGGCTTAGGGACCGTGCCTGCCTTAGGTTGTCCAATAGTACATATGGTCCTTAGGTTGGTACCATTACAATTGGATCTTACCCGTCACTGACTACCGGTCCAGTATACAGCCACACCTGTGGAGAGGTCTTTGTACCAGCGGGGGGGTGAGGTTCTTTGCCTCACCTCTGTTGGCCCCCAAATTTTAGCTGGATGATCATGGCAAGCAGAAGGGAGGAAGATACACCAAGCCAATTGACGGCTCCTTTTGGAAAAATTGTACCACCAATGACATCATCAGCAAAAATACCCCAACACTACCACAAGTCGCTGCACCAACAGATAGTTCACAATGCATACAGGTGAGCTCACAATGTGTCCAGGCAAGTTCTGCAAGCAGTTCAGTGATGGCTATTGTAGAAGCTGTAGATTGGTTTTATCTTTGACTTCACCAGCACTGGGATGAAGATAGGAATTCTGGCAATAATGGCTAAAGAAAAAATTATGTAACATTACGGAAGGCACTAAAAGAAAACAATTTTCTTAACAATTTACATTGTCTTCACTGGCACTGGGATGAAGATAGGAATTCTGGCAATAATGGCTAAAGAAAAAATTATGTAACATTACAGAAGGCACTAAAAGAAAACAATTTTCTTAACAATTTACATTATCTTTAAGAGAATTATTAAATATAATGGAAAGGAAAGGTGAAAGTAAACAAACAGATCTGTTAACCTTCTTTTTTGTTTACATATTAAAACAATCCTCAACAGTTGTTTACCCAATTTAAATTAAACCATATAAATCACGTGAAAAAAAATATTTGGATCCATTTTATCATGAGCGCTCATCATATATGATATATGGACATACATACATTCAAACATATAACACAAAACACAAGTGTGCACACATAATATAATACATACAACACATAACATTATAGTAAAGGCCTTATAACTTTTTACAGGTGAAATCTCCATTGCAATGTTTAAAAACTCTATAGTCATAAAATAGAACTGATCAGCAAAACATTAACCTAAGTCTGTATGAGCTCAAAAAACAAAATAGAACTTCATGATATGGCAAAGGGCAATAATAAAATAGATATTGAAAAAAGCATCCTGGTTCTGTTGCAGATGTAAGAATAGCCAAACTGGAGTTTTGGATATCAGTTGTTATGGATTTGAGCCAAATCATCTTCTTTTTGGTCTGTAGAAATTGCTTTAGTTAATCTTTCTGGAATCCAAATCAGCTGCTGTTCTCCCTGTGGAAACACATAAACAGACCCCCGACTCCAGACAATCACTGGGTCAGGACCTTGGTTAATCTCTCTGGAATCAAAATCGGCTGCTGTTCTCCCTGTGGAAACACACAAACAGACCCCCGACTCCAGACAATTACTGGGTTAGGACCTTTCCATTCTCCTGTTAGAATATCCTTCCAAAGTACCTTGGGCTTATGTACATTTTTTGGACACATATGCCTTTCCGCAGCACTGTCCTGATGAATCCAAATTTAAAAAGTTTAGAGTAAAAAGGGTTATTTTAAGTTTATCTTTGGGGAATATATACCCCTTCCCAATTCCTTCTTTTTGCTTTAATAAGTACATTTTAATAGTTTGATGAGCTCTTTCAACTATGCCTTGTCCCTGTGGATTGTATGGGATTCCTGTTATATGAGTAATGCCAAATGTTGAGCAAAATTGTTTAAAAGAGGTAGAAGTATAACCAGGGGCATTATCTGTTTTTAACTGTTTTGGAACACCCACAGTGGCAAAATTTTGTAAGCAATGAGCTATAACATCTTTAGTTTTTTCTCCGGCATGAAGGGAGCCCATCAAAAATCCAGAAGAAGTATCAACTGTAACATGCAAATATTTTAATTTTCCAAATTCTGGCAAGTGTGTGACGTCCATCTGCCAAATATGGTTAGGTATCAATCCTCTAGGATTGACTCCAAGATTAACTTGTGGTAAAAAGGTCACACAATTTTGACATTGTTTTATTATTTGTCTAGCTTGTTCCTTAGTTATTTTAAAGTGCTTTTGTAAAGTATTAGCATTGACATGGAACTTTTTATGAAAATTTATAGCTTCTTCTAGTGTAGAGAAAATATGTATGTCATGTGTAGTTTTATCTGCTAAATCATTGCCCAAACTAAGGGCTCCAGGCAATCCTGTATGTGCCCTGATATGTCCTATAAAGAATGGAACTTTTCTGTCCCAGATTAGACTTTGTATAGTGGAAAGCAAAGAGAAAACAGTAGAAGAAGGGGAAATCCTACCAGCATCTTCAAGAGATACTATAGCATTAACTACATACTGACTATCAGAAAATAAATTAAATACAGAATCTTTAAACATCACAAAAGCTTGTAAAAATGCATTAAGCTCTACCTTTTGAGCTGATTGTTTGGGTACTAAAAATGTAAAAGTTTGATCAGGGGTAACTACTGCTGCTGTACCATTATTTGACCCATCAGTGAATATATTTGGAGCATTCATGATAGGTGTTTTTCTTGTCATTTTTGGAAAAATTACAGGATGCAATGACCAAAAAGACAATAAAGGATTAGATGGTAAGTGGTTATCAAATGAAACATTAGATTTGCACATGATTATTGCCCAAGTATTTAACTCATTAGCTAACTCATCAATTTGATCCATGGTATATGGAGTAATAATTTTATTGGGAGAAATTCCAAACACTCCCTTTGCTGCTTTTATTCCTTTGAGTATTAATTGTCCTACAGCCTCAGGATACCTAGTAAGAATAGTGTTAGGAGAATAAGATAAATGTATCCATAATAATGGACCTTCTTGCCAAAATACTCCTGTAGGAATATTTTTTATTGGTATTACAATAAATAATAAAGGCAAACTTATATCAATTCTATCCAAATGCATATTTTCCATATATATTTCAATGATTTTTAATGCCTTTCTTGCTTCAGGCGTTAACATTCGGGGTGAATTTGGATCTGATGGACCTTTTAGGATATCAAATAAAGGTCCCAACTCTCCTGTTGGTATACCTAAATAAGGCCTTATCCAATTTATGTCTCCTAATAACTTTTGAAAGTCATTAAGTGATTTGAGTTGATCTACTCGTATTTGAATTTTTGGTGGACGGACCATGGTTGAGGATAATAGAACTCCTAAATAATTAATTGGAAAATTTAATTGTACTTTATCTATTGCTATCTCTAGATTATAATTTTTTAATAAGTTTGTAAGTGTGGCATAACATTCTAGCAATGTGTTTTTATCTTTGTGTGCTAATAATACATCATCCATATAGTGAAATATTTGTAGTTCAGGATTTTGATTTCTAAGTGGCTCGATTACTTTGTTAACATAAATTTGACACATAGTTGGGCTGTTAGCCATCTCTTGAGGGAGTACTTTCCATTCATATCTCTGATCAGGACCTTCATGATTCAGTGCAGGGATAGTAAATGCAAAACGTGGACTATCCTCAGGATGAATTGGAATTGAAAAAAAACAATCTTTAATATCTATAACTAAAACATACCAGGTTTTTGGCAAAGCAGACATCTGAGGAATCCCTGATTGAGCAGGTCCCATAATAACCATCTCATTATTAATGGTTCTTAAATCTTGCAATAATCTCCATTTACCAGATTTCTTTTTGATGACAAAAATGGGAGTATTATGGGGAGATACAGAAGGTTGTATATGTCCTTCTGCTAATTGTTGTTTGACCAGGTCATGGGCTGCTTGTATCTTTTCTTTAGTCAGGGGCCACTGAGGAACCCATACTGGTCTTTCTGATTTCCAAGTAATTTTTATTGTCTCAGTGGCCCTTTCTGAAAATCCAACCCATGTCTGTCTGTTCCTTGATCTATTTGTATTGGTGCTGCTATACCTTGTTCTTGTTTTTCTAATCTTTTTCCTTTCCTAAAACCTTGTCTAGTCATAATAGTGGGTGCATTTTGGTTGATGTTATTTGTTAACGTCAAACCTAATTGATCTAGGACATCTTGTCCCCATAAATTTACGGGAAGATGATCCAATACATATGGCTGTATAGTTCCTTCACATCCTTCAGGATCCTTCCAATCTAATACCATTGCACTTCTATGGGGATTAGTTGCTACTCCTAGGCCTCGAAGCTTTTGAGTGGCTTGTTGTAATGGCCAATGTTTTGGCCATTCTTGATGAGAGATGATGCTAAGGTCTGCACCTGTATCCAGTAGCCCATTAAATTCATGTCCTTGAATATTTAGTTTTAGCATGGGGCGAGAATCTAAATTTAAAGAAAGCATAGCCCAATCTACACCTGTGGAGCCTAATCCCTTGGAACCTCTTTCTACAGTACGACTGGAAAATTTATCATGTAGGCTGGGTATTATTAGTAACTGTGCTATTCTATCTCCTGGTGAAATTACTGATATACCCTTTGGAGAACTGGCTATAATTTTTATTTCACCTTCATGATCGGGATCAATTACCCCAGGACTTATCATAAGTCCTTTTAGAGTAGAAGAGCTGCATTCCCAATAATAAGCCTACTTTTCCTTTGGGAAGAGGTCCTTTCACCCCTGTGGGAATGATTTGAACTCCCATCTCTGGAGTTAGTACTGCTCTGGCAGAGGCGCAGATGTCCAACTCTGCGCTCCCTCTGGTTTGTCTGATGAGGGATCTGATGGACAATGTGTCCTGGGCACTACCCTGATGGGGTTGCTGGGTTCCTCCAGTGCTCCGTATATTTGTGGTTTTGGGCCCCGGAGCATTGGGCCCCCCTGTCCATTTTTTGGCAATGGAGCCCGATGCCTTTCTCCATGATATCGTGGATAAACACCTGGTCCTTGTTCGTTTTTTGATAATGGAGTACCCTCTATGGTGGTTTGAGAATGGCATTCATTAGCCCAATGTCTCCCTCTACGGCATCGTGGGCAAATACCTGGTATTCTACTCCTTTGATACCTAGTTTTGTTAAACCCCCCTCCAATGGGGCAATTCCTTTTAAAATGTCCTGTTTGTTCACAATTGTAGCATGTTCTTGGCCTGGCATCTAAAGCCTGTTTTACTGCAGCTGCCACAATTTGCCCTTGTTCATTAATGTCTCTGGCATCTAAAGCCTGTTTTACTGCAGCTGCCACGACTTGTTCTTGTTCATTAATGTCTCTACATAATTTAATATATGTGTTTAAATCTTCATGTTTCCATGGTCTAATGATATCTCTGCACCAACGATTCGCTTGCTCATAAGCCAGGTGTTTTAGTAATGGCATTGCTTGTTCTGTATTCCCAAAAACTCTGGTAGCTGTTTGAATAAGCCTATCTACAAATTCAGCATAGGGTTCATTAGCTCCTTGTATTACCTTAGATAATTGACCTTGTAAACCTCCATGTCCTTGTAAAGTCTTCCATGCCTTAATTGCATCTACAGCAATTTGTGCATATACACCAGGATCATATGCAATTTGTTGCTGCTGATCCTCATAAGGTCCCTTTCCTAACAACATATCTAGATTTCTCTGAGGATAACCAGCTGCTGCATTTCGCCTAGCCGTCTCCTTGCAAAATTCCTCATTGGCAACCTTCCATAACAGGTATTGTCCTCCATTTAGCACACCTTTACACATATTAGCCCAATCTGCTGGCGTCATGTTCAAGTTGTTAATGGATTCAACCATGCTTACAGTGAAGGGTGCTTGAGGACCATTGGTTGTTACAGCCTCTTTTAGCTGCTTCACTGTTTTGAAATTTAAAACTTGGTAAAATCGCTGCCCTCCTGCCTCAAATACAGGGCATGTTAATATTTGAGATCTTGTCTCAGGATCCCAACTATCAACTGCAGGGGTTGGGGACCTCCCAGCATATGGAGGTGGCCTTGTTAGTTGGACTAAGCAAACAAGATATGAACGTCCACAATGGCAATGTGCCAACTGGCAGAGTCCCTGGGCTTTTCTTTTCTATTCTTTTTAAATCTTCACCATGATGGTTCCATTGTGATATATTTAACAACTCCTCCTTAAAAAGCCATGGGCTACATTTTTGTATTGTATCAACGTATGCCCTGACTGTTCTTGATTTTACTGAGATGCCTCCTTCCTCTAACAATTTACTTAACACTCTTTCAGTTTGTTTTTTACTAATTTCTGATCCCGTATTTCTACTATAATACAACCCAACAAGATGACGCCAAACAAAACCGAGACAGAATGAAATAAAAAGGGAACAACAAAAAGTCATTATAGCCTTTCTATCCTCCTGACATGTGCATCCATCCTTTCTCCCTATCTGTTCCTCAGACGTAAATAGTTTTTCCTCAGATGTGAGCGGTTTTTCTTCTGTCTCACTCATCTCCAGGGACAGGCAACTTAAAACAAAAGTGAAGCAAAATAAAAGAGGAATCTTAAAATGGCTACCCATCCTCTCGCCCTGCCCTCAGGGGCGAGCAGTTTCACTTACCCTCAGTCGCTCCCCATGCGAACCACCAAATGCCGCAGTCTGGCTGGGCACAATCAGGAGCCACTTGTCAAAAGAAACTAACTTTATTTTTAGAACCACACACGCCAAACAAAACAGCCTCTCAGGAAAAACCCTCAGAGCCTCAACTGCCACCACCGGCTTTCCACAAGCCTCTCTCTCCCACACAAGCTTCTCCCCACCTCCCACAATCCTCCTGCTCTTGAAGCCGATTGGCTGGGTCACGTGGGCGGAGCCAAAAAAGTCCCCCAATGAGCAGCTCCGTGGTCTGAAAGGGCAGGGAAACAGCCCAATGAGCATCACCGCAGAGGAGCCAATCAGCTAGATGTTGCTGGGGCCGCTGTGAGCCAATCATCAGCCGGCAGCTGGAAGTTTGCTGGCAGCTGGAAGTTTGCTGGGGCCCCTTTGGCTGTGGCTCTCAACACCAAAGAGTGTATTGTCACCTTTAAAGGAATAAATTTGGAAGTCTATATATTTATTCCTAAGCCAATTTAGAATTGCTCATTTTACTTACCTAAGAAATCTGATATATATTTTTAATATCCTTAATAAGGATATTAAATTCTTTAAGATTTTATTTTCCAGTGTTTGGGGAGGTAGTTTAGTGGCAGACTGCTTATCTGACATGCCTGAGGCTCTGGGTTCAATTATCAGCAACATGCAGACACAAACACACAAAATAAATAAATAAATTAATTAATTAAAAAAGAAAGATGTGACCTTTCAGGGCTGAGGGTGTAGTTCAGTGGTAGAGTATTTACTTAGCATGTGTGAAGTTCTGGGTTCAATTCCCAGTACCACACACTTACCCCTCAAAGATTTGAGCTTTGAGATCTTTGGGTGTGGTGACACATGAGTATAATCCCAAGGGACTTGGGAGGCTGAGGCAGGAGGATCACAAATTCAAGGCCAGCCTCAGCAATTTAGCAAGGTTTTAAGAAACTCAACAAGACCATGTCTCAAAGAAAAATATAAAAATGGCTGGGGATGTAGCTCAGTGGTAAAGTGCCCCTGGGTTCAATCCCAGTACCACAAAAACAAAACAAAATTTTGAAGTCTGATGGTGAGTTTGAGCTTGCTTCTGTCAATTACTACATGGGTAGCCTTTGGCAAGTTAGTCTATACCTTATTCTTTTCAACCCTAGAATAAGAATGGGAGTAATATTTGTACCTACTACATAGGACAGTGCCTAGTAGACCATAATAAGCACTCATAAGTAGTGAGTATTAGCTATTTTATCATTGTCAATAATATTCAGGATTATTGACTGGGCCAAATAGCTCCAGCTTGTTCTGCTGTCCTCTAGGTCATCTGAATAGTCTGCTGTTCATATAATTTCGTGTGCATACTTGTATCAGTAACTCTGGTTTATGTACTTGATCCCTTTAGTTTACACACAATTAAATGACCAGGTGAGGGAACTTAAGCCCCCCAGGGACCAAGGTGCAAGTGCTTTTCTATCCATTCTTTATAACTTTACCCTGTACCTAGGCCTCAGACTGTATTCCAAATACTTGGGAGTTCTGGAAACAGTATCCAAATATGAATACACAAAAATCAATTAATTTGACAGTTTCACCCAAAGTTTGATATCAAAATGTTCTTTTCCAACATAATTTTACAAAGACTTTTCTCTTTATTCTGCCATTCATTTTGTCCAAAAACTGTTTATTCTTCTCTTATCATTCCTCAAATACTAAAGGACTACGTGGACAAAATGTGCACCCTGAACTTTGTTTTCTCTGGGAAGGCCTGGAAAGAAACATTCTGAAGCAAAGAACTAGACTTTTTTATTTTTTTGGTGTTGGGGATTGAACCCAGGGCACTTTACCACTGAGCTACATCCCCAATCCCCAGCCCTTTTTATTTTTCATTTGGAGACAGGCTTTCACTAAATTGCTTAGGGACTTGTTAATTTGCTGACGCTGGCCTTGAACTTGCAATTGCCCTGCCTCAAACTCCTGAATGGCTGGGATTATAGGTGGGCACCACCATACCCCTTAAGAACCAGAAATTTTAAGACAGAAATTGGGGTTTGGGGATGTAGCTCACTGGTAGACTGGTAGAGTTCTTGCCCTAGGTTCAATTCACAGCATTACAAGGGAAGAACTGTAGTCACATTCACCTTGTAACTTTACCCTGTATCCTATACTGAAAAAAGCAGAAGATAAGCCTACATGGGTGATGCACAAGGAGTAGGTGCCATGTGAACAGAGGCACACTTATCATGGTTGTACTGACTTTCCAGACCTTCTCCTTCCCAGTCCCACCTGCAGAACCACACTGCCAACCCAAATATGTGGGTCACTACCCAAACAACTGCAGTCTTCACTTCAGGATTGGGTAAAGATTACCCACTAAAGTCATTCTCTTTACAACCCTATGATATTCCCTGGGAAAGAGGAAATACTTGAATACTTGAGAAGAGTAGATAAAGTCAAGCATACTGGCATCATTCACATGTCTATTTGAAAGTTATAAAAAAAATTTTAATCTCTTCAGTCCAAACTTAACCTATTTGAAACTGACCACTGAGATTTGGCCTCCTGTTTAAAGGTTTGGATGTAAGTAAACAATCTAGAAAAAAAAAATTTAAAACCTTGTTTTTGATCAGACTGTTCAAAGAAGGTCTTAAGTGGGTGAAAGTTCACTAGGCTGAAACAATAGAAATATCGAGGTAGAATAAGGCTTTCACTCTTAAAACAAGTTCTTAATTTGTCTTTGTTAGCTTCCTTCACGTAACAACTGGGATACACAATTTGGCTTCCCTCTCAGAATATTTTTCAAGCTCATCTTGTGTATGCTACCATGTTATTGGGGATCAAACCCGGGGCCTTGCACATTCTAGACAAACACTCTACCACTGAACTACATCCCCAGTCCTTCCACTATTTTTTATTTTGAGATAAAATATTATATTTTATTTATTTAAAACATAAATAAAGGGCTGGGGGTATAGAGTGGTAGAGCACTGGCCTACCATGTTCCAGGTCCTGAGACAGAGAGTTTCTCTAAACTGCCCAGGCTGGCCTCAAACTTGCCTCAAACTGAGATTCTCCTGCCTCAGCCTCCCGCATAGCTGGGATCATAGGCGTGTGCCACCATGCTTAGCCTCCTCAAGATTTCTATCAAAAACAAAAACAACAGAAGAAAAAAATATATATTACTATCAAAACCACCCAGAGGGGCTGGGGATATGGCTCAGTGGTAGAGCTCTTAACTAACATGTGCAAGGCCCTGGATTCAATCCCCAGGACCAGAGCTAAAAAAGACAATCTGACTCATACCCTGATTCAAACTTTACTTTTCAATCTTAACTCTGATAGAAAAATGAAATTAATCCTTCCGTAAATGAGCCTGTAAGTATGGAGAGGCCAATATTAAACACAATATCAAGAGTGGTAATTATATGCCTATGAGTTTGCATTATGAGAATTAGCCAGGGCAATCATTTGTCCTAACTTATCTGGGAAGGTCCAGATTTCACATATTTCATCTCACAAGTTCTGTACTCTGCAGTTCATCATGAAATTTAGGAAATTTTCAGTTTGGAAAATAGGATTATTTACTTATTTATTTATTTCTGCTTTACTTGCAATTGAACCCAGAGATGTTCTACCCTTGAACCACGTCCCCAGCCCTTTTCATTTTATTTTGAGACGGGGTCCTGCTAAATTGCCCTGGCCTCAAACTCATGATACTCCTGCCTTAGTCTCTCATGTCATTTGGGATTACAGGTGTGAACCACTGCACATATCAGAAAATGGGATTATTTTAGCTATGGCCTTATAAACTCTATTAACAGTAATGATGTGCAAAGCTATTTTAGACTGAGGGAAGACTTTTAAAGAACAAAGAGTCACCAGGCTTGGTGGCTCACACCTGTAATCCCAGCTACTCATGAGGCCAAGGCAGGAGAATCATCAATTCAAAGCCAGCCTGGGCAATTTAGCAAGTCCTATCTCAAAATAAAACATAAATAAAGGGCTGGGGGTATAGAGTGGTAGAGCACTGGCCTACAATGTTCCAGGCCCTGGGTTCAGTCCCTAGTATAGGAAAAAAGAAAGAAAGGAAGGAAGGAAGGAAAGAAAAGAAAAAAGGACAAATAGTCAACTCTCACCTCCTTATGACATTTTACCAACATATTATCGAGAGCATATTCCTTATATGATTTTAACCGCACACCAAAAGAATAGGGCTTAACAGGGTTGCTGCTGGAATTTGCCTGACCCTGTCCTTATTCTGTGTAGGAAGAAGAAAATAGAGGGGGATATTGGTTTCCCTTCTCAATTATCCTTCTACTAGTTGGAAATTGTATTTTCTTCCTAGGTGCCGATCACATGCTCTTCATCAGCTCCATAAAGGGTCCCCATTCAGTTAATTGCAAGCCACTATTCCAAACACCTGGGCTCTGCCCTCCCATAGGATATTGTTCCCTGTGATGGCTGTAGCAGAAGAGTGAATGTGAAGGAGGGCACATTTTTTAGTTTTTTGTTGTTGTTTGATTTGTAGTTGTGGCTTAACCACTGAGCCACATCCCCAGTCCTTTTTTATATTTTATTTAGAGACAGGGTCTCAGTAAGTTGCTTAAGGCCTCACTAAATTGCTAAGGCTGGCATTGAACTCACAATCCTCCTGCTTTCGGCCTCCCAAACCACAAGGATGACAGCATGCACCACTGCACCTGGCTATATTTTTCACTTTCATCCGCTTATTCTCCATATCTTCCCCAGAAAAGGTAGTGTAGGCTTGGTGAACAATTGTAGTAACTTAACAAACTCACGATATCGGGAGGGGAGGAAATTAAACTGAACACAAAATCTGCTACAGTTGCATAACTTATAGTACATTTGCTAGGTAGACAGGAGCTGTATTTAAGCTGACTTCCTACAAGTCCTATCAAGACTTCCACTTAATTTCATTAATTAGAAACTAAAACTCGTGGCCGCATAGACTCACTGCTTCCAGACTGAAGTCCATATTCCATGCTTGAACTTCTCATGTTACCATGGTTTCAGCCTAGTGAACTTTCACCCACAAAAGACTCTATAAAGGCTGGGAGTGGTGGCACACACCTATAATCCCAGTGGCTAGGGAGCCTGAGGCAGGAGAATCGTGAGTTCAAGGCCAGCCTCAGCAACTTAGTGAGGCCCTAAGCAACTCGATGAGACCCTAAGCAACTCAATGAGACCTCCATCTCTAAATAAAGTACAAAAAAGAGCTAGAGATCTGGCTCAGTGGTTAAGTACACCTGGGATCAATTCCCAATAAACAAACAACAAAAAAAGAAGGCCAGCAAAATGGGTCTCCTGCCACCCCACCACTATAAGAGTAGAACAGAATAAAATTAGCGATACTCATTGATCAAGTTTATCTTTTATTGTACATCCAAGTTTTAGTGTATTAATGGTAGCCCTGTTAATGACCCTTCTGTTCATCCCAGGAAAGCTGACAAGTCATTACATCCTTCCCCTTAGGTTACCTGTGGACAACCCAATTCAATCTTTCTAATCTGCCCTCAGGTCTAACAGCCCCTGCCATTTTCTAACCTCTGCTGTGTGATTACCCACCTACCTCCAGAAAGCGCCAGTCATTGCCCTCAGAGTTTGTCCTTTCCTAGGGACTCTATCTTCCTTTGTCTAGTGGCTCATTCTTCACCTCTGAGTTACTCAATCAAAAAAACCTTAAATGCAGCAGACAGCTTGTTGCCTTTGGCCCTCATTCCACAGAAGAGTTCAGGTGGGTACATGGGCTCTCCAAATGTGACCCCCATTTAAATCTCCTTACCCTGTGAGATGTGATATTGGCCATACTGGGGATTCAACCCCCGGACCTCACACATACTATGCAAGTGCTCTATCCACTCCACCTCATTATTTTATTTATTTATTTATTTTTGGTACTAGGAATTGAAGCCAAGGGTGCTTAACCACTGAGTCACATCCCCACCCACCCTTACCCCCATTTTTTTGAGACAGATTCTCACTAAGTTGCTTAGGGCCTCATTAATTAAATTACTGGGGCTGGGCTCAAACTTGCAATCCTCCTGCTTCAGGCTCCCAAGTCAACGGGATTACAGGCATGGGCCACCACGCCCAACCCATCTCCTTCTTTTTAATATTGTCCAGCCAATAACTGTTGGAACACTGACACAGATGCACATACATGCACACAACTTTCACGGGCAAATGTTAACTCACAGAGATAATATAAAATCTAAACTAAAGCTCTCTAACTGCATGTGAAGGGAATTCAGTCCACAGACTTGATCAGTGTTTTGTTGTCGCTGTTTTTAAATGATTTTTAATGTCTTTAGAAGGTTCATACAATTCCCATTTTACCCCCGTCTCAGCTCCTCCCTGTTGCATTATATCCAGCTGCTTCACCCATTTATGCTTCTATCCTGTCTTCTGAAAGCATTTGGGTTCGAGATCCCTGAACCTAAAACCCTCAAGAGGGTAGATATACATTTTCCTAATTGCCCTATAACATATGGATATTTTTCCTTTTGCTTTTGGGTTTTCTTTCTTTTCTCTCTCTCTCTCTCTTTTTTTTTTTTTTTTTTTGGTACTGGGGATTGAACACAGGGCATCACACATGCTAGGCAAGTGTTGTGCCACTGAACCACATCCTCAGCCCTTTTCTATTTTATTTTGAGACAGGTTTTCTCTAAGTTGCCAAGGCTAGCCTTGAACTTTTGATCCTCCTGAGTAGCTGGGATTACAGGATGCACCATTGCACCAGGCCTAATCTCCTTTTAAACTGTGCCTCTTGGATCTTCAATCACAGGCTACTCCCTTAGCTACACCCAAACCACATGAAATTGTTAAATGTTTATTTAGGGATGTAGGTCTGTTCTTAGAAAGATGTCTTTTTCACCAGCCTTTGAACTACTGGAGATGGAGGGAAGTTTTGATTCTTTGGATTATATATTAATAGTAATCATTTGCCAAGGTATTCCTTAGTATTAATATTCCCTACTATTGTCTGGAAATAATTACTTTAGGATTTCATTTAATAATTTTAATTTCTTCCTATTATGTCACAAAATATTTTCATTTGTTCAAATATTTTTGACTATCTACTATGTGTTGGGCATATGTTCTAGATACTGGAGAGAGAGTAATGAACAAAACAAAGCTTCCTTCTTCATGAAGTTTACTTATATTCTAGAAAAGAAAACAATTTCAGTAGACATAATAGACATAATATCTATAATGCTGAAGACTTAATATGCTCTGTCCTTACTTCAGAATTATCTGTCTTACATGTATTCTTGTATATATATCTTTTGGGTAATCAGAAGATTTTTATCTCAAGTAATTGCATATTGCTAAGTATCTGCCTAATAAAAAAAAATGTTGAAATATAACTAGTCTGCAAGCAATGAGCTCAACAGGTAGGGGAAAATATAATGACTCCAATTATATTTTCAATTCTTGGCCTTCTTCTTCTTTTTCTTTCTTTTTTTATATTTGTACTGGCACTAAACCCAGGGGTGCTTTACCACTCAGCTACATCCCAAGT
The DNA here is from genome assembly GCF_021218885.2 of Marmota monax. Taxonomy (NCBI): domain Eukaryota; kingdom Metazoa; phylum Chordata; class Mammalia; order Rodentia; family Sciuridae; genus Marmota; species Marmota monax. The sequence goes on along the minus strand of NW_026693476.1, from coordinate 6,316,109 downwards.
CTTTTTTATTTTTTATTTTGAGACAGGGTCTCACTAAACTGCCCAGGTTGGCCTTGAACTTGCAATCCACTTGTCTCAGCCTCCTGAATCACTGGGATTATATGGGTGCACCACCACAGCTGGCAAGTATTGGCCTTATTCTGTGTACAAATAGATTAATATCCTTTGTCTCATTGCCAAAGAGTATGTTGCTAACCCTGGCCAGTTCTCCCTCAAATGCACACAGTTGGAAACAAGAGAAATCAGGGAATGATATATTAGGTATGAATTAGCACCACGGAGAATAATGTAACATTGTTGATGTTGCTTAAAAAGAGGCTTTCTGGACAATAGTGTTATTGTGGTCAAATGTGGCTCAGGACAGTCTTTAAACTGAAAGTTCTCCAGGCTGCCTTCTTTCTCTATTAATCAGGAGGATCATAAAGGAGTTCTTTTATTTGGATCAAATCCTCAGGATCATGAAGGAATTCTTTTCCTTGGATCAAATCCTTGGGATCATAAAGAAGTTCTTTTCCTTGGATTGAATCCTTGGACTAGGTTTGCAATCTTTTTTTGTGCTTGCGATGGTATAGTCCTCTATCTTCAAAAGTGTTTCCAAATTCAACTATTAATGCAGACAAGCTAAGAGGGCAACAAACATGATGGAAGTGATTTGAGAATTTGAGCTGACACACTCTGGCATTCAGACATGCCTGGAGGACCTGTCTGCCAAGATCTCGTGTACAGGAAGGATTACGAAGAGCTTATCTGAAGGGGAGTGAAGACTTACGAGACAAAGTTGGAAGAGGAAAGAGATTGTGGGTACAGACCAAATTCATGTTTGAATCTTAGGGAATGGGAACTAAAAGGGCATGTCAAACCCAAAAGAGTAGTTTCTATACAATCCTCTGACACATTAGGACTTTTCAGATGGGTCATGTTACGGTGTGGAGCAAAGTTGGGTGAAGGGTGCTTTTGCAAGCTAAAATGTGTATTGAAGACATCGTAGCCCAAAGCAGCCAACATCATGGCCCCAAAGGAAACAGGGCAGCACTGCACCTAAATTAGCACCAGAAGAATATCACAGACATCAACGACACCGGGTGCTTTGGACCTAACGCCAGTATGTGTGCACAGGTTGGCCTCAAAATGACTGGGGACTGCACTAAAGTGAGTCAGAGAAAAAATGAGGTACTTGTAGGGGTCAGAGGGTTGTTGGGAGTAAGAGTTAAGAGTGTAGTTCTAGGGGCTGGGGATGTGGCTCAAGCGGTAGCGCGCTCGCCTGGCTTGCATGCTGCCCGGGTTCGCTCCTCAGCACCACATACAAACAAAGATGTTGTGTCTGCCGAAAACTAAAAATAAATATTAAAAAAATTCTCTCTCTCTCTCTCTTAAAAAAAAAAAAAGAGTGTAGTTCTACAGATAGCTGACTGTCAGGGAAGGGAGTTGCAAATAGGAAATTGAGGAGTCTAAAATGAACTCTACAGAGCTGGATCTGTATATTGGGCTGGGGATAAAGCTCAGCTGGTAGATTGCTTGCCTCGCATGCACAAGGCCCTGGGATTGATCCCCAGCACCACAAAAACAACAACAACAAAAACCTATGAATATCACTGTGAGTTCTTTTTTGGAGGAGATGCTTCTTTGCTTTTTATGGGTGCATTATAAGTATATAGTTTCTTTAAGTGTGTGTACATGTGCACATGTGTGTTTGTGATTATGAAATAGCCTGTACTCAGAGGGCCTACATAAAATAATAGCCCAGTACTTTTTTTTTTTTTTTTTTTTTTTTTTTTTTTTGAGAAAGGGTCTCACTAAGTTGCTGAGGCTGGCCTCAAACTTGAGATTCTCTTGCCTCGGCCTCCTTAGCTATAGGCATGTGCCACTTTGTCCAGCCCAGACCGATCTTGAAATTCCCAAACTCAAGTAATACTCCTCCTTTAGCCTCCCTCATAGCTGGGACTACAGTCATACCATTGTGCCCAATAACAGCTTATACAAATTGGCACACCTAAAACCCTGTAGTTTTTGGTTTTTTTTTGGGGGGGGTACTGGGATTGAGCCCAAGGGTGGTGCCTAATCACTGAGCTACATACCCAGTTTTTAAGTTTGAGATAGGGTTTCCTAAAGTTGCTCAAAGCCTTGTTAAGTTGTTGAGGTAGAATTTTTTTGTTTTGTTTTGTTGTTGTTTATGCAATATTATTGAAGAAAAATAAATCAATAACTAGCAGAGGTATTAGTTGATCACTCATCCATTGACAACTTGCTTCATTTATTCAGTGCTATATTAAACAGTGTATTAGAAGATAGATTAACTAATAGCTCTAAGCCTCCTAACAATTTAAATGAAAATTATAAAATGTTTTGAGACCCTATTTTGGAACACAGAGGGTATTTGACTTCCAATTTCCATTCTCTGTAGAATAAGAACAGGTCATTCCTTTATTGACATGCATAAAATACATCACATTTTCTGTTCTGCTGATGCTATAAATTCAATACCAGTTCTTTTGCCACATCATTATGAGAATAAAGCATATCATGTAACCTCAAGTCTCTAACAGTGGAAGGTTTAAACAAAATGAATGTTGCTAGAATAATGCTGCTTTCTTTTAAGTGACAACTAAGCATCCATCTCCCACCCCCTCAGATGATTTCTTCCACATGTTAGAGCAGTGAGGAATAGTTTAGTCTCATAACCAAGTTAGAGTGAAGACATTGGCCACATAACACACATGCTCCATTTAAAAAAAAAATTCTGAATCTTGGGCAACTTTTCTCTTGTAACTATTTTATAGTTTCTAAAAAAGCAGTTTTTGTCCAAAGCTAGAAGAACTCAAGTCTTCTCAGATGACCATGAGAATGAATGGAGGGAGATAAACAAAAAATAAAGAAGATGAAGTCTGGTAGGCGAGCAACTGTATAAGAAAATTTAAAAAAAGAACAGTAAATTTAAAATTTATTCCAGCTATAATGCAGGTTATTCTGACTTTAAGATAGCGTCACATGGCATAATTCTGAGTTCATTCCTGAGATATTCTGTTGTACTTATCTCTTGTCTCTTTTATAGATATGTACAATCTCTGGCACTAAAGGGTCATCTGGGTTTGGATCACATAGCAGTGAACAAATGGATAAAAGAACTTTAGAAATAGTTAAAGCAGGAGACCATTCTAATTTTAGAATATTGAGATAAATGATGCCATTACGGTCAATATTTGGATGATAAATTCTTGTTGTAAATGCAACCTTAGGTGGTTTGAAGGTGTTGCTGTAGGAAAATGAATTGTCAAAAAGAATACACTGCTGGGGGCATGGTGGCGCACACCTGTTATCCCAGCATCTCGAGAGGCTAAGGCAGGAGGGTCGAGAGTTCAAAGCCAGCCTCAGCAAAAGCCAGCACTAAGTACCTGAGACCCTGTTTCTAAATAAAATACAAAATAGGGCTGAAGATGTGGCTTAGTGGTTGAATGCACCTGATTTCACTCCAGTGAGAACACACACACACACACACACACACACACATCCCACGCCAAAAAAAAGAACATACCATGTTGATATGGGCTATTATTAGGTACCATAATAACAGTGGCTTGCCAATGAAACATATCATCCCCACTGGACCTGCAGAACATTGTGCTGGAGGGCCAAATCACCAAATTCCTTATTAATCCGTTTCAGCACCATAGTCTGTGCTTTTCATCTGGCTCCTTACTATCTTGGTGTGGGCTAAAAGGTTCTGCCCAAACTCTTGATTTTCAGGGTGGTAGGGAAGGATTGTCTCTTTTTCTCACACCGGCTGTAGCAGACACAGGTGCGGAGGGGCTGGGGCCTCTCTCAAGTTGTGGCTTCTGCCTCCTCCCCTGCACCTAGCTGGTGTCTCCCTGGACCCTACCGGGCTCAGGCACACAACACATTGAGTATGGCTTTGAACGTGTGATCTTCCTGTCTCAGCCTAGAACCCAGATCTTTTTAAATATTGTCCATTAGAGGAACAAGAGTTTTTAAGAGAAAAGTTTGAGTTCAGGTTTGGTGCTAGGAATGTACAAGACAAGCCTATTGTCTCATAAAATTAGGAGGCTCAAAGAATTTTGAGAACATATGGAACAGTTTGAAGAGACTTCCACTGTCCACATTAGAGACAATTTGAGTATCAGAATAAATACTGTCAACAATAGATTGTACACTAGGAGTGGTGGCATACACCTGTAAGCCCAGCTACTCAGGAGGCTGAGGCAGGAGGATCCCAAGTTTGAGGCCAGCCTGGACAACTTAGTGAGACCTGTCTCAGAATAAAAAATTAAAAGGGTTAGGGATGTAACTCAGGGATAGAGTGCCCCTGGGTTTAATCCCCAGACCATACACCACACACACACACACACATACACACACACACATGCGATTACAATTCATTGAATAAAATAGGACTATGAATTCATACTGGTATTAATAAATGTTCAAGCAAATGAAGAAGATAAAGTTTTTATTAACAGTAGAATGCCACCAAAAATATAGAAAAAAATGGAATTATAAAATCACATTTGGGCTGGGTGTGATGGCATACCTGTATCCCAGTGACTCAGAAGGCTGAGGTAGGAGGATCAAAAGTTTGAAGTTAGCCAGGTGCAATGGAATACATCTGTAATCCCAGGAGTTTGGGAGGCTGAGGCAGGAGGATCACAAGTTCAAAGCCAGCTTCAGCAACTTAGAGAGATCCTGTCTCAAAATAAAAACACAAGGGTTGGGGATGTGGCTCAGTGATTAAGTGCTCCTGAGTTCAATTCCAGGTACCAAAAGAAGAAAAGTTTGAGGCCAGCGTTGGAAACTTAGCAAAGCTCTGTTTCAAAATTTAAAAAAAGAGAAAAAAATAGTATTTGACAACTACTATAGTAATAATTGATTCAGTTAAGAAACATCATTGGATGATAAAATTAATGGATAAAATTTTGATGAGAAACAGAATGTTTACAGTCTCATAGTATCTCATAACAAGATATTTGTTAACTATAAAAAGAAAATTAGGGCTGGGGTTGTGGCTCAGTGATAGAGCGCTTGCCTGGTACGTGCGAGGCCCTAGGTTTGATCCTCAGCACCACGTAAAAATAAATAAATAAAATAAAGATGTTGTGCCCAACTAAAAAATAAATATTGAGGGGGAAAAAAAAAGAAAAACAGTAGTTTTGAAGTGGAGAAACCTGGCAGGCATCACTTTAACCAAGTCATCAGAATTAACTTTAACAGTAATGGAACAAATCAACTCCAGATATTACGTACAGATCACATCGCTTCTGTGGTATTCCTGCTAAGAATGCATAACCTGAATCTAATCATGAAGAAGCATCAGACAACTCAAGTTGGAGAACATTCTACAAAATCATTGGTCTGTAACTCTTCAAATATTTCAAGGTCATGAAAGACAAAATGCAGAAAATCTATTTTAGATTATGGACTAAAGATACTTGACAACTTAATGCAATGTATGGTCTGGACTTTCTTTTACCATGGTTGACATTACTGGGACACCTGAGAAAAATTTGAATGAGGTCTGTAGATTAGAAAATGCTATTGAAGCAGAAATCATTGATTTCTCTTTCTTTCTCTTTGTGGTGTTGAGGGTTGAACTTAGGCCTTGCACATATGAATCAATATCAATTTCTTATTTTCATAATTGTACTGTGGACATGAAAGAGAATGCCAATGCTTTTAGGAAATATACACTTGACTATTTAGAAGAAAGGAGCATCTTGTCTACAACCAATTTGCAAACAGAAAAAATCTAAGAAAAAATTATGCCCACATGTATACATACAGAGAGTGATCGAGCAAGTTCGTACAAAGTATTAGCCTAGGTTGCTAGGAGAAAGAATTGAAATTAACAAGCAAGTGATTCGTGACTAACATCAGTAATTTTGAGAATATGCCCCAAAGACCTTTTTAATGGTCTTTGCCAATTATGATGTAAGATAAAACAGAAAATCTTGAAAACCAGGAACTCACTCTCTAAATTTACGATACTATGCCATACTCTTCTAACGCAGAATCAATTCAATTCATTCCAACTTCAATTCCAAACTCCTCTAGCAAAAAATACGTGGTTTTGTTTTTTTACTTTCATCTTTATATTAGAAGATTGTAGTAACAAATTCCACACAATTCTCCTTCTAGAACAATAGATGAATCCCATTCGTGATAAACAGGTGGAATCCAAATAAATTCCGAACACTTGTATAATATAGAGATAAAACATTTTGGACCCGAAGCTCAAAGCTAATTAAGAACCAGCAGGGGCTACGGATTGAACCACCTCCAACCTCTCTTTCCTCTATTATTCCTATATCACTGGCTGCAGGAAGCAGCCATATTGAAATACAAATTTTACTTTTTCTTTGAAAAAAAGAAAAACAAATAGATGGTTTATTCTCAGAATGTACAGGAACTTATAGTCTAAACGTCCATAAATACATATTCTAGAAACTCTTATCACCTCAGAACCCTACTACAGCTTCTCTTTAATCTTTTTAAACATCCTGTTACAAAAATTGCAGCTGCATCTATGGCAGGAAGAATAATAAGATAATAATTGGTCAAACATCAAAAGCATTTGGGTGTGTCTTCCACAGACTTTTAGTCTTCTCTCCCACCAACACCATGTTCTTAGATTTTTCTCCCCAACCACACACATGTATTTTTTGTTTGTTTCTTTCTTCTTTTTCCTTTCTCCTGAGTAATTACTATGAATTTTTGCCAGGTCAATCATTTTTGTCAGGAAGAAACCCAAAATAATATATAAAAAAAAAAGCAGATAAACAATACCTGAAGATGTACTGTTCACAGGCCCACGCCTCCCTTTGATTTCTTTCCCCATACCTAATGGGATTCATTGGTGGAATTGCACGTCCTCAGTTATTTGTAGGAGGGAGATCCTCTAACTGACGTATGCTAGGAATTTCCTATTAACTTCATGGGATGAATATAGAATTACCCTCGCCAACCAGTGTTTACTAAGAAAGAAACACACATATTATCTTATGTGGGCTGTGAATCTAATACATATACATATACATCCAGCAAGTAGTTCTCCCTGCCCACCTACTGGGGATTGAGCCCAGGGGCAACTAACCACTGAGCCACATCCCCAGCCCTTTTTAATATTTTATTTAGAAACAGGGTCTTGGTGAGTTGCTTAGAGCCTCAGAACAGATCACATTGAATTAATGCACAAACATTCAAAGGTTCACAGTGGTTACTTCTGGCAGGTAAGATGGTGGTCCTGTTTTTATTGCCTTGAATAAGGTAAGTTCTAATTTTCACAATAAATACTAACTTTAATAACAATGACAACATGAATTATTTATTAGTTTCTGCTAGATGCTGTTTCCTAGCATGTAGTTCCTGTCCTCAAGGACAGTTTCCTAGCATGTAGTTCCTATCCTTGAGGATATTCCCATTGCACAGATAAGGAAACTGGGGCCCAAGGCCACAGAACTAAATAGGTGATGAAAGAAACTAGAACCCAGGTTTGACTGATTCTTAACCTTTCTTCCTATAATGAGGAAAATAATTTATTTCTTTTATCAACAAGAATTGATGGGGGATTATTGTGGTGTGCAGAAATTCATACAATATGCTAACTTTGGTTGAACAGCACAAGTTACATTGAGATTATTATGTCCTTTATTTGGATACAGTATGAAGACTGCATGTGACATTTTACCTGTGATGTGAGATCATTGGCTCATATAGAACTTACCAAAAAATCCTGTGGTTCTTATTTTATTTTTCCTTTTTCTCTTGACTCTACCTCTTCCCTATTCCTCTCAGTAATCAATTTTAACAAATTAATTGTTAACCATTTTTTTCTCAATGTTGACATAACTACATATAGACAAATAGAAATACACTCATATTCAAAACAGATTTTTTTTTGTCATTTAAAAAATGACTGCTTTTTGCTGGATACAGTGACATGCACCTGTAATGCCAGCGATTTGGGAAGCTGAGACAGGAGAATTGAAAGTTCAAGGTCAACTTCAGCAATTTAGCAAGATCCTTAGCAACAAGGATCTGAGCAAGACTCTGTCTCAAAAATAAAAAGATCTGATACAAAATACATGTATGAATATGTGAATTTGGTGTCAATATACCTTATATAATCAGATATATGATAAATTATGGTATAATGGTGTGTTAAGAATTGTAATGCAAAAATAAATAAATAAATGGATTAAAAAAGATTTTCTGGGAGATGTACAAGGGTTTATTTTTGTTTTAAATGGATCTTTTTTTGTAGTGGTAAAATATACATAATACTTTATTACTGCAAGAATATACTGTGTATTTCAAAAAGCTAGAAGAAAGGATTTTGAAAGTTTCTCCCACAAAGAAATGACAGATGTTTGAGGCCATAAATATGTTTAACCTGATTCAAACATTGTGCAATGTATACAAGTATCAAAACATAACATGGTATATTACTAATAATGTACAACTTTGTTTTTATGCAATAGGCTAAAATAAATAATATTTTATAAAAAAAAAATAGGCTGGAGATGTGGCTCAGTGGCTTAGTGCCCGTGAATTCAATCGCTGGTATCCCGCCAAAAAGAGTTGTTGAAGATATGACATCAAAAGTACGCAGGAGTATTTGAAGTGTCAACACTAAAATATCTGGTGCAGTCTCTTTCTACAGGGCTCTGAGACACTAGTTCTTGGTTAAAAATGAGAATTCTGGATAGAATCTGATTGCAGAAATTCAGGAAAACTTTGACTAAAATAGAAACTATAAATTATAGTTATTTAAAATGGTTATGGCTGATTTTTCAAGAGTGAAAGAGGTGATGAAAGTTTATAAAAAGAATAATATACCTGCAAGGAAATTTGGTCATTTCCGTGGCATGCAAAATAAAGTATGGGCACAACATTTTTCTTTTTTTTAACCGTGGGTTGAACCCATGGGTGTTTAACCCGCATGCCCAGCCCTTTTAATGTTTTTTTTTTTTAATTTTTAATTTGTTCTTTGAATACATACATGACAGTAAAGTATATTTTGATAGATTACACATATACGGAGTATAACTTATTCTAATTAGGATCCCATTCTTGTGGTTATAAATGATATGGAGTTATACCAAAAAAAATTGTTTTAAATTAAAAAATAAAAAGATCTGGGGATGTAGCTCAGTGGTAAAGTACCCTGGGTTCAATCCCCAGTACCAAAGTATCAAAAAAAAAAAAAAAGTGGCTACCTTTTAAAATATTTTAGAGCAAATTTAATTCAAAACAAAGACAAGTCATACTTTGCAATATTCTGTACAGGTGACAAAAAAAAATTCTCTAGATTAAAATGATAAACTGCTGTTCTAACCTGGAAAGCCATCTTCCATTACAACTTGACATTGGGACTAAGTAATCAATTTATCTTTTTTGTATTTGGAATTCATAAAAGGTATCTAAAAACTAACAACCTTCCTTTCAGATTTCTTTTTTTTTTTTTTAATATTTATTTATTTAGTTTTCGGCGCACACAACATCTTTGTTTGTATGTGGTGCTGAGGATCGAACCCGGGCCGCACGCATGCCAGGCGAGCGTGCTACCCTTTGAGCCACATCCCCAGCCCTCCTTCCAGATTTCTTTCTCTCTTTTGTTTTTTTTGAGACAGGGTCCCACTGTGTTACCCAACCTGGTTTTAAACTCAAAATTGTGTCTCAGCCTCCCAAAGATCTAGGATTATAGGTGTGTACCATTGCACCCTACTAGATTTCCAATAGTATATGTGCTATTGATGAATTTCTTTAGTTTCTCGAAAAAGTGACCACTTTTTTTTGGGGGGGGTACCAGTGATTGAAGCTAGGGGTGCTTAACCACTGGACCACATTCCTAACCCTTTTCTTATTTTTTATTCTGAGACAGGATCTTGCTAAGTTACTGACAGCCTGGCTAAATTGCTGAGGCTGGCTTTGAATTTGATCCTCCTGCCTCATCCTCCCTAGCCACTAGGATTACAGGCTTGTACCATCCTGCCCAGTTAATAATATTCTTGTATATATGTCCTATGGTATTTTAACTCAATAGTTTGATTAAGCTAGTAGTTTTAGCTCAATAGAATAGATACCAGGACTAAGATTACTGGGTAAAGACTATATGCATTTTTAAAATAATAGCTGTTGTCAGATGGCTTTTTGAAAAACCTATAATACTTTATCTTTCAGTAACCAGCGCATGAAAATGCCCTTTACCCAACATCCCTGTAGCAAGAGTACTGTAGCCTATTCATCAGCCATTCTTTTTTAAAAATATTTTTTTAGTTGTAGATGGACACAATATCTTTATTTTTATTTATTTATTTTTTATGTGGTGCTAAGGATCGAACCCAGTGGCTCACACATGTGAGGCAAGTGCTCAACCACTGAGCTACAACTCCAGCCCCTCAGCAGCCATTCTTATAAAACCCTGTGAAACAAGAGATCAAAGGAAACTATTTAATAAATATAATACAGATTATCTACCAAAATCAATAGCCATGAACCCTGTTGAAATATTAAAATTCTTTCATTCATATTTGGGAAATATACATGAGCAAAAGCTTTAATTAGAAAATTAAATACATTTCCCAAATTTAAAATCCATGTGTGAGATTACATATAAAATGTACACAAATCAATCAGAGGATGTTGGGGAAAAAGGCACACTCATACATTGCTGGTAGGACTGCAAATTGGTGCAACCACTCTGGAAAACAGTATGGAGATTTCCTCAGAAAACTTGGAATGGAAACACCATTTGACCCAGCTATCCCACTTCTCAGTTTATACCCAAAGGACTTAAAATCAGCATATTATATGGGATGGGGTTGTGGCTCATGGGTAGAGTGCTCGCCTAGCACGTGCAAGACCCTGGGTTCGATCCTCAGCACCACATAAAAAGTAAAGGTATTGTGTCTATCCACAACTAAAATAAATAAATAAATATTTTTTAAAAGAATTTTTAAAAAAATCAGTATATCACAGTGATGCAGCCACATCAATGTTTATAGCAGTTCAACTCACAATAACTAAACTATGGAACCAATCCAGGTGCCTTTCAACAGATGAATGAATAAAAAAAAAATGTGGTACAGAATATACTTTGTATATAACCAGAGATATGAAAAATTGTGCTTTATATGTGTAATATGAACTGTAGTGCATTCTGCTGTCATATATAACAAATTAGAATAAAAATTTTTGAAATGTGGTATATATACAATGGAATATTACTCAGCTTTAAAGAAGAATGAAATTATGGCATTTGCCAGTAAATGGATGGAGCTGGAGAATATTATGCTAAGCAAAATAAGCCAATTCCAAAAAACCAAAGGCAGAATGTTTTCTCTGATATGTGGATGCTAATTCACAATGCAGTGGGGCTAGGGAAGAACAGAGTTACTTTATAGGTAGAGGGGTGTGAAGGGAGGGGAGGGGGTATGGGGGTAGGATGGATAGTAGAACAAATCAGACATTATTACTCTATGTACATATATAACTGTATCACCAGTAGGATTCTACATCATGTATAACCAGCAGAATGAAAAATTATACTCCATTATATATGATATATCAAAGTGCATCCTACTATCATGTATAACTAATTAAAACAAATAAGTTATTATAAAAATTCTGGGAATGACATAGTTCAAGCACTTTCTCTTTGCAAAAAAAAAAAAATGTACACAAATCCTAAGTGCACAGATTGATTCATTATCACACAGTAAACATATCCACATGGCTACCAGCCAGGTCAAGAAACAGACCTTACCAGTACCTCACAAGCCCTCTTCATGCTCTTCCCAAACATTGTCCCCTTCCTCATTCCTAAAGAGAACCACAGTCCTGACTTTTAACACCACAGAATATTTTTTTGTATGGCTTTGAAATATATGAAATAGAATCATGCAGTCTATCCTCTTTTTTGTGTGTGTCTGCTTTATTGCCCTCAAATTATCTTTGTGAAATTTCTGTTTTAGATGAAAGTAGTTTACTCACTTTCATTAATGTACAATAGTTCATTGTAAAAATAAAATACTGCAACTTATTATCTATTCTGTTGTTCCAGAAATTTCAGGTCCTTCTGAACTGGAAAACTGCCTCCATATTGTATTATCAGAAATTTGCATCATTATAACATTTCTGTCTATGTGAAATATTTATTGACTTTTAACTGCTCAGTAGGGCCAGACAAATTTGTATTAGTCAACTAGTAATCTCTCTTTTGGTTAATCTTAAAGACCTAATAAATATTATTTGTGTAAATTTGTCCAGTTAACCAAAACTGTAGCTACCTATGGCCTCATTCAACAGACATTTCTGCAACTCAACCAATTCAATTTAACAAATATTTATTGAAAGTCTACTGTGGCTGAGCACAGTTATGTACATGTGTAATCCCAGGGACTGGTGGCACACACCTGTTATTCCAGTGACTTGGGAGGCTGACATTCAAGGATCACAAATTGGAGGTCAGCCTCAGCAGTTTAATGAGAGCCTGTCTCAAAATAAAAAGGGCTGGGGATGTGGCTCAGTGATAGAGCACCCCTAGATCAGCCCCCAGTACCAAACAGAAAGGAAGGACCTGGTCACGGTGGCGCACATCTGTAATCTCAGCTACTCAGGAGGCTGAGGTAGGAGGATTAGAAGTTCAAAGCCAGCCTCAGCAACTTAGTGACACCCTATCCTAAAATAAAAGGGGCTTGGATGTGGTTAAGTGCCCCTGGGTTCAATCTGGTATCAACAACAACAATGACAAGAGAGAGAGAGAGAGAGAGAGAGAGAGAGAGAGAGAGAGAGAGAGAGAGACACAAGAGAGAGAGGAAGGAAATCTATGGTGTTCCAGGTACGGACTGGGTTGACTGGGGTTAAAACAATGAACAAAACAGAGCAGACCTACACCCTCATCAAATTTACATTCTAGTTGATGAGATACTTGTAAACAAAAAATTAAGTTATTTAGATAATTTTACTTGAGTGCATGATGAAAGTGAAATGGTGCAACACGGGCTGGGGTTGTGGCTCAGCGGTAGAGCGCTCGTCTAGCACGTGTGAGGCCCTGGTTTCGATCCTCAGCACCACATATAAATAAATAAATAAATAAATAAAAACAAAGGTATTGTGTCCAACTACAACTAAAAGGTAAATATGGAAAAAAAAAGAAAAAGAAAAAGAAATGGTGCAGCTCTAGGAACTAAAGAGGGAGTCAAATAACTTTAGAAGAGATTGGCTCCATGAAGACTGAAGTATAACATTCCAAACAAGGGGAATGGCCAGGTCAGAGGCCTCCAGGAGGGTTAGGCTTCAAGCCCAGTCAGGAAGCATGGTCAGCAAACAGCCGGAGTTGACAGCTCTTTCAGGGTCCGCCTCAAGTGCAGAGAGCCCTGCTATAAAAGGACATATGCTTCCTGCAGCAGACCACCACATCTAGAGACCGAGAGACCAGTCATTCTGATCAGACATCCTGACCAATTCTTATCAATTCGGAGCTCCCTGATGGGTTGGCAAAAGCTTTGTTGGGTTCCAGCACTGATCTTTCTCTGTTGCACCTGCTTCCTCTCCCTTTCTTTCACAGACATTAAACCTTAACAAACATCTCAAATCCTGAATTTCATCTCTGTATCTGTAGTGAACTCAGGTAAAACCTGTGACAAGTGGGAAGCCACTGGAGAGCAAAGACATTCAAATTTAGGTTCTTGATCACTCAAGCTGCGGTATAGAGAATGGATTCTAGCCGGGTACAGTGGCACCTGCCTATAACCCCAGTGGCTTGGGAGCCTGAGGCAGGAGGATCACAAGTTCAAAGCCAGCTTCAGCAATTTTGTGACGCCCTAAGCAATGTAGCAAGACCCTGTCTTAAAATTTAAAAATAAAAATAAAAAAATGGGCTGGGGATGTGGCTCAGTAGTTAAGCACTGATGAGTTCAATTCCTGGTAGAAAGAAAAAAAAAGGGGGTGGGGTGGGGCCAGGGATGTAGCTCAGTGGTAGAGTGCTTGGTTAGCATGTGTGAGGTACTGTGTTCAATCCTCAGCATCACATAAAAATAAAAATAAAAAAGGTATTGTGTCCACTTACAACTAAAAAAGAAAATGTGTATTTAAAAAAATTTTTAAAAAGGTCCATTGACAACTTAAAGAAATATTTAAAAAGAAGATTAGGGGCTGGGGTTGTGGCTCAGTGGCAAAGAGCTTACCTGGCACATGCGAGGGACTGGGTTCACTCCTCAGCACCACATAAAAATAAACAAAATAAAGATACTGTGTCCCTCTATAACTTAAAAAAAAAAAGATTGGTAGTAATGTGCCAAGAGAGAGATGATGTGGCTTAATCTAGGGAGGATAGAAGAAGTGAGTGGATTTTGGATAGGATTGTAGAAGAGAAAATTGGTTCTTCCCAAGCATTTTGATCAACTGTCTGAAAACAAATATTTTATTTGGCACCTAGTTTCGATTTCCTTAAGTGCTTTTGTATTTCTTGGATCTACTCATCCAGGTAATCATTTCAAAAAAGGTCCTCGTTCCTGCCTGTGCAATATGGTACCCACTTGCCTGGATGGTCTCCTTCCTAAAATCTCCTTCTTGTTTAGGCCTCCAGCCCCCTCCACTTTTCCTCCACTCCTCTAGCATGGACAGTTTGTTGCTGTCTCGTGCCTTTTTCTCCTGGGGTTTCCTCTGTAGTGCTGTTCACATTTTGCCCACCTAAATTCTACGCATCCTTCCAGGCTCTGTTTCTATACTACTTCCAGGATCACAGAGGATTTCTCTAGCTCAGCCTCCTGCACCTTCCACCGCCACCCCGTGAGGCTAACTCCACTGGGAGCTCATCATGTGTTCACATAATCTGTGTTCTCTTTCCTAGCACTTATCACAAGTTGTAATTATGCTGTGATTTTTATTATCTGTCTTTCTCACCAGAGTTCCACAAGGGGCAGGAATGTGCTTGTTTTGTTTTCCGCTTTATCACTGTGCCTTGCGCAGTAACTGGAACCCAGAAGGTTCACAAAAAATACTTGTCGAGTGAATGAACTTGCCCTTAATGGGCTCACGCTGGCATCTAGGGTCAATTCCTTTAAGTGCTTATAAAACATCTTTTTAACAATCCATGCCAAACATCTTCCAGGAATAATTGAACATTTTGAAACTTTAAGTTTCAGGATCTCTTATTTTCTACATAGAAAACATTTCTTGTAGAGTTTAATTGCCATATTTATTTTTTTGAGAAAGAGAATTTTTTTAATATTTATTTTTTAGTTTTCGGCAGACACAACATCTTTGTTTGTATGTGGTGCTGAGGATCGAACCCGGGCCGCACGCATGCCAGGCGAGCGTGCTACCGCTTGAGCCACATCCCCAGCCCCTTAATTGCCATATTATATGAGTGTAATTTTTTTTTTTAACAGTACTAGGGGATTGAATCCAGGAGTATTTTACCACTGAGCTACATTCCAAGGATTTTTTATTTTTCATTTTGAGACAGCGGCTTGCTAAGTTGTTGAGGATATACTCAAACGTATGATCCTCCTGCTTCAGCCTCCTAGGCAGCTGGAATTACAGGCAGGTGCCACCATATTATAAAGTGGTACCAAATATTTACAATAATAATTTTTAAAACTCTGATCTATTCTCCAATCTTAATCTCCAGATATGCAACTCCTTTAAGCAGATTTGCTCAATCCTCTGTCTTTAAAAAGAATTCCCTCTCCCCCCACCCTTTTTTTTTAGCTGTAGATGAACACACAGTATCTTTTATTTATTTTTATGTGGTGCTGGGGATTGAACCCAGTGCCTCACACATGCTAGGCAAGCACTTTACCACTGAGCTACAGCCTCAGCCCCCACTTTTACATCTTGTAAATCAAGTGCAATTACCTGTCCATAAATTTAATTATATTTCCATTTGTGATTTGCAGTCACATTGGTGATTTATGTCTTGTTTTTGTAGTACTGGGGATTGAATCCAGGGGCACTCTACCATTGAGCTACATCCCAGCCCTGTTTATTTTATTTTGAAACAGGGTCTTCACACATTGCCCAGGCTAGGTTTGAATTTGCGATCCTCCTGTATCAGGCACCTGAATCGCTGGGAAACTTTGGTGATTTCTTTCAGTATTAAGGACTAGAAATCTTTACTTGTTAAAAGTGGCAGAACATGTCATATTCTTTTATCTCAAAATGTGTTTCAAGAAATGGGGCATGGTGGCACATACCTGTAATCCCAGTAGCTTGGGAGGCTGAGGCAGGAGGATCTTGGAGTTCAAAGCCAGCTTCAGCAACAGCGAGGCACTAAGCAACTCAGTGAGACCCTGTCTCTAAATAAAATACAAAATAGGGGGGCTGGGGATGTGGCTCAGTGGTAGTGCACTTGTGAGGCAGTGGGATTGATCCTCAGCACCACACACAAAAAATAAATAATTAATTTTTTAAAAATACAAAATAGGGCTGGGGATGTGGCTCAATGGCCAAATACCCTTGAGTTCAATCCCTGGTATCCATCCCCACCAAAAAAAGGTGTTTCAATTTTTTTACCTTGTTTACTCTTCCTCTTCCAGCATGAAAATTATCTTTCTCTCTCTCTCTTTTTTGGTTCTGGGGGTTGATCCCATGGGTACATTACCACTGAGCTACCTGTCAGGTTGTTTTTATTTTGAGATAGGGTCTTGCTAAGTTGCTGAAGCTGGCCTCAAACTTGTTATCCTCCCACTTCAGTGACTTCCTGAGTCACTGGGATTACAGGTGTGCGCCATTGCACCCAACATCTCCTTTTTTATTGAGATATAATTCACATACCACAAAATTCATCTTTTAAAAAATTGTCTTTCTTTATGAAAAAGATGGCAAGATAAATAGATCTTACATGGTTTACCATCAGGTGTGATTCGGCTTTCTAGAAACAATGGTCTTTTGTCCTCCTTAAAGAATAAAAGGGTTCCAAAGTCAAGGCAGAATAGCACAGAAAGGCAGAGTCAGGGAAATTCAAGGCATTGATTTTGTCTAAGCAAAAAGAAGTAGTGAATGCCTTTCAATAATTTCCTCTCATAGGAAATCATTTCCCCAAGTTCATCATTTCTTGTTCATATCATTGGTCTTTTATCAAACATAATTCGCAGAATTAGATACATTTAGCACTGGAGATTGAATCCAGTGCCTTGCACATGCTAGTCAAGCGCTCTCCCATGGAGCTACACCCCCAGCCTTTTTTATTTGATTTTGATTTACGGTTTCACTAAGGTACCCAGGCTGGCCTTTAACCTGTGATTCTCTTGCTTCAACTTCCCTGGCCAAATTTATTTATTTATTTATTTTTAGCAATTCCAATGAAGATTTAGTAAGCCATCATTAAATGGGACATATCTAAGAAATGCTCCCTCTCTCTTTTATGTACAATTCACAACACCAATCCAGGATTAACACTTTGCTGTTTCTCAGCTGGGTGCATCCCATGCTTCAGTAGTTTTGTACAATTAGGCAATATCCAATAGTGTAGTGGTGCAAAAGTTCAAGTTTTCTCAGAAAGTGATAGATATTAGAGTGATATTGCAGCTCATGAAGACTTTGCTTTGTTTTAAAGACCCCTGAGGTGGACTCATTGCTTCCCATGATGGTGCTTATTTGGCCAAAATCTTTACTCACAAAGCTCTGTCTAAAATGTATTGTTCTCTCTCTGTTTCTGATCTCATGTGAGCTGCTTCCCTCTGCCACACACTCTGCCATGATGTTCAGCCTCACCTTAAGTCCCGAGGAATGGAGCCAGCCTCCTATAGACTAAGATCTCTGAAACCATAAGCACTCAAATAAACTTTTCCTCCTTTAAAGTTGTTCTGGTCAGATATTTTAATCACAGCAGCAAAATAGCTGACTAAAACAGAAATTGGTACCAAGACATGGAGCCCTTGCTGTGACTAACCTGATGACCATGTGGTTCAGAAGCTTTTTGAGCATTTTGGAATTGGTGGGAGGCATTTTGAGCTGTGTAGCAGTGCAAGCTGGAAATGCATTAGGTTGTGGTAAATGGAACTTAATGACTAATTCTGGTGGGAGCTCAGAAGACCAGAATGCCAATAGGACTGTGAACAGTGAAGACAGGACTCGAGAAGGTTTAGAGGAAAAGGAGGACACTATCAGTAACTGGACTAGAGGCCATTAGGTTTATGTTCTGGCTGAGAAGTTGTCTGCATTTTGCCCATGTCCTGAGACCTTCTGTGAGGCTGATTTTAATCTGGTAGGAGAAAATCCTAGGCAGCATAGCGGTGGCATGGATGTTGCTGGTGGCTTTTAGCCAAATTTATTGTGATAATCCAGAGCAAAAAGCAGAGCAAAAAGAATTGGAAAATGTGGACTAAGGAAGTTGCAGTTGCTAAAGACAATACTACCACTAAAGAAATGCTAAAGACTTTGCCCAGAAACAATAAGAAAGGTGGCTTCAGGGCATTTCAAGCTCAAGAGAGTAAAAGTGAAAATTCTCTTGAGACCAGTGAGGCACCCTTCTTGACAATGGGGCCTAGGAAGTATTTTCAATGTGCTCAGTCACCCAGATGCTCAGAGGCTGCTGCAGCCACAGTCCCTGGAGGCTGGGCTACTGCACAAGATGGCAGCAGGCCTTGGCATCAACCACCTGGTGCTGGTTCTGTAAGCTGCAGGATGCTGGAGTTAGAGGGTCATGGAGGCTGCCACCAAGATTACAAAGGCAGGCCTGGGAAGCCAGGCAAAGCGCAGCTGGGTTGGAGTCCCTGGGGGCACCCCCTGGGAAGCCAGAGTGTGGAGATGTGAGGAGGAAGCCAAAGCTTCAGAGGAGACCCCCAAGATTAAGAAATGCCAATAACGTGGGACATCATCCTAGGAAAGCTTCAGGAATTGAGCAGAGACAAGCTAACAGAGAGGCCACTTGGGCTGCAACCAACAAGGCCAAGGGGTGGAGCTAAACAAGCCTTTTGGAGAAGAGGTCATGCCATGTGCTCCAGATGCCAAACACAGAACTACAGGGCTTGTTTGCCTAGCTGGATTTCGGCCTTGCTTTGGTCCTGTCCTTTTTTTCTATGAGCCTATTTTTGTGAAAAGAAATGTTTACTCTGTACCTTTACATATTTGACACTTGTAAATTGCTTTTATTTTATTTTTATAGGAGCTCACAATGCGAGATTGCCTTGAGCCTCTCAGAGAAGACTTTGGACTTGAACTTTGAGCAATCTTGGAACTGTTTAGACTAGGGGGACTCTTGGAAATGGACAAAATGCATTTTGCATTGTGAGATGGTTGTGAGCTTTTGCGGGTGGAATGTTATGGTTTGGATGTGAGGTGTCCCCCTAAAACTCATATGTGAAACAATGCAAAAAAGTAAAAAAATAAGGGCTGGGTTTGTGGCTCAGTGGTAGAGCACTGCCTAGCATGTGTGAGGCACAGGGTTCGATTCTCAGCACCACATATAACCAAGTAAAATAAAGGTCCATTGACAACTAAAAAAAAAAAATGTATTGTTATCACCTGGGGCCTCACTGTCTTCTTCCACAGGGTTGGAGGTAGCTGACTCCAAGTCAGCAGAGGATTCCAAAGTCTGCTTGTTCTCCAGACATATGTAGATCTGTGGTCTGATTTAGGTCAGTGGTTGAATCTTGGTCCCCGTTCCCTCCACCTCTGTGGTTAACTCTAGATCGCTGGTCAGTTCTAGTAAGTCAGTGGTTGATGAGGGCAGTATGAGGAAAGCCACAGTCAGGGCACACAGGACGGGGAGGATCAGGACCTTTCAGAACATGATGCTGGTGCCTCGGGGAGAACAGGTGGCTGGCAGGTGAGTAGGTACCTAAATTGATTGTGCAGTTTAGAGTTATGCTATTCATGTCCATACTCTTGTGCTGTAGGCACTGTTACCTTTGGATATCCTTTGTAATGTCATATTTACATATTAAAATGCAGTCACATTTCAAATCAAATATCAGATTTTGCTGTAGGTAGGGGGTGTGACTCAGTAGTATTTAATTCCCACCACCACTAAAAAGAAAGTTTGTTACAAGATTATAACAGAATTTTGTACAATTGTTTTTTTGAAAAAATGGTGGCACACACCTATGATCCTAGGAGGGATCCTTGACTCAGGAGGCTGAGGCAGGAGGATTATAAATTCCAGGCAGGCATCAGCAAATTGGTGAGAACTTGTCTTAAAATAAAAAATAAGGGCTGGGGGTGTAGCTCAGTGGTAGAGTGCTTGTCCCGTATGCACAAGGTGTTGAATTCCAAACCCAGAACCACAAAAAAAGAAAAAATTTTAAAGGACTAGGTACGCAGGACAATGGTAAAGCTCCCCTGGGTTCAATCCCCAGTACCCACCCACCCACCCAAAAAAGGGAAAAATGTCGGGAGAGTGGGGGCTTGTGAGAAAATATATCACATTTTAAAACTCTTGAGAGTTTTAAAGTGAAGCATGGTGGTACCTGCCTGTAGCCCCAGCTACTCTAAAGAACATCTTCAGGCAATATTACTGAGTTTGACAACTGCACTTTTCCTGTGTAGTTCCGGAAGTACTGTACCCATTTTTGTTTAGCAGTAAGAATTACTCCTCACCTGGGTAGAAGGGGAAGGTGGTACCAAGCTGGTGGAGATATATTTTGAACCAAGCATTTGATCTTTTTTTTTTGGGGGGGGGATGGGGGATTGAACCCGAGGTGCTTAACCACATCCCTAGCCCTTTTTATGTTTTATTTAGAGACAGGTTCTCGCTAAGGTGCATAGGGCCTTGTTAAGTTGCTGGGGCTAGCCTTGAACTCGGATTCTCCTGCCTCAGCTCCCAAGCTGCCGGGATTACAGGCTTGTGCCACCACACCCCATAGCATTTGCTCTTCTTACACACTTCTCTGATTACACCAGGTAAAGAGCAGTCTCTTCCAGCCTAGACCCTCCTTTCTCTTTCAGTGCTTAGAACCTCCTATACGCCAAATCACTGGATACTCTATGGGGATTTTGCTGTCCAGGGGATTCAGAAAAAGCAACTTTTCACTTTTCATGTTATAACTTTTGTACCTTTTGGTTTTTCTATGTAGGAGGCTGAGGCAGGAGGAGGGTAAGTTTGAGACAAGCCTGGGCAACTTAGTAAGACCCTGTCTCAAAATTTTAAAACAGTTTTAAAAGACGGGGAAGTAGTCATTTTTAAATGACTGGGGAAGTAGTTCAGTGTTAGAGCACTTGTCTACAATGCATGAGGCACTGGGTTGGACCCAAGTATTACAAAAAAAAAATTAAAAATAAAAAAGGAAGTTATTATTATAAAGACTTGATTAAGATGGAAATTTAAGATTTAGTTATCTGGTCAGCATAGCCTCTTGGATTTACTCTTTTCGTTCATTTGATTTGTGATTTAGTACTGTGAAGTTTCAGTTTAGGAACCTCTCCCTGCAAACCACACCCTCACCCAAGTTATCTCAACAGATCATTTTATGCATGACATCTCATTTCTTCCACTCCACTCTCCCACCAGCAAATGAAACATCTTGTTAAAACAGAGAATATCACCTCAAGCTTGAGATCAGAATTACAGTCACATGTCAGCTCTGCTACATTTACTGGATACATGACCTTTCTGCAAGGCAGTAAATGTGCCCGGATTCTATTTCTCCTGTGAGGCTGCAGAAGGTGCATTCATTAGATCAGGAGTCAGAGGATAGGCTGTGACTTCTGGCTCTCCCACTATGTCGCAGTGTGACCTTGGACGTGCTGTGAGTTTAGGCTTTCGATAAAATGAGAATGGTACTTCTAGGGAGGTTGTGAGACAGTGAGGAAAGTAAGAAATTAAGATGCCTGGTACCTAGGACATGTGGTGCCTTTTCCTTTCTCCTTCCTTCCTGAGTTAATTTTGTTTGTTTTACTTTGTAAAATGGGAATAAGTGAACTTCATCGAAGCACAGGCACACCTGAATTTCCAAGGACTTGGGTGGATTGAGGCAGGAGGATCTTCAATTCTAGGCCAGTCTCAAAAAAGTGAAAAGGGCTGTGGATGTAGCTCTGTTGTAGAGAGCCCCTGGGTTCAACTCCCAGTACCTCAAAACAAAACCAACCCTGTGTATTATGCAGATTCCCTGCCTCTCATAGTACTTTATAAACTGTAAAGCAGAAAGTAGAATGTGTGGTTCTTTGGGCACCAGGCTGTAAATTTCACTGACCTCTCTCAATTGTGCTTGAATTCCAGAGAAGAGCTGTTTTTCTAGGTTGGAATTAGGCAAGTTTTTCCTAGACTTAGCCCCAGGCAGCATGAGGGCTGAGGCTCAGGGTTCCCTTCTGGAAGGGGAGCCAAGCATGGGTATTGTTCTTCAGATGCCTGGATTCTGGCTCACTCCCTCTGGAGGAGAGAAGCTGCTCCGGCCCTTTGAAACACGTTGGTGAAAACTCACACAGAAGCCAAAGCTGGAGAGTATGGTGATTCTGCTGCCACTGTTGATGATGATGATGATGATACAGCCAGGGCAGGAGCAAATGCTTGAGTCTCTGCTACTCAGGGGGCTGAGGTTGGAGAATTTCTTGAGCCCAGGTATTCAGGGCCAGCCTAGGCAACATAGTGAGACACCATCAAAAATGGTGATGATGATGATGATGGTGATGGTGATGATGATGATGATGATGATAATGAGCCACACCTGACATTCATATACCATGGTCTGGAAGAAGTCAGTGCAGTGCTTTCGCCCAGTACTTTGATTTGTAAAGTTTTTATTGCATTTTCTATTTCTCTTTTGAAATTGTATGTTTATATATGTGTTTACATGTAGTGTGTAATTTAAACTTTTTTTTTACATTAGGGGAGCAAAATGGTTTAAAGGGTTGAATTGAACCCTATAATCTCCACCCAGAAAAACAACAAATATGCCAGGTGTGGTGGTGCATGCCTGTAATCCCAGTGACTCAGGAGACTGAGAGAGGAAGATCACAAATTTGAGGCCAGGTTTAGCAATTTACTGAGACACTGTCTCAAAATAATATTTTTTAAATGGCTGGGGATGTAGCTCAGCGGTAGAGAGCTTGCTTAGCTGGGGTGCTGCCTTGGGTTTAATTTCCAGTATAGGTGGGTGCAGTGGTACATACCTATAATCCCTGTGGCTCAGGAGGCTGAGGCAGGAGGATCAAGAGTTCAAAGCCTGAGGCTGGGGTTATGACTCAGTGGTAGTGTGCTTGCCTAGCATTCATGAGGCACTGGGTTCGATTCTCAGCAACACATACAAATAAATAAAATAAAAGCCCATCACCAACTAAAAAGTATTAAAAAAAAAAGGTTCAAAGCTAATCTCATCAAGGCCCTATTCAGTGAGATCCTGTCTCTAATCTGCCCTCCTCTCAGCTCCCAGACCCTCACCTCATTCTCCCACCTAGTCCTCTCACTGGATGTAATCATAATTACAGCATGGAATTCCAGGCCATTTTCAAATTTAAGTTTCACTATTATTATCCTTAGGTTGTTCTCTTATGAAAAAAGAGACTCTGGAAAGAGTGAGGAGAGAGGGAGCTTCCAAAATATAAAAATAATTTTAGACAGGACACTTTTCAAATTGCAACCAGCAGAGCTGAAAATTGAACCAAGGTGGTTTCCAGGGCAGGGTGGTTTCTGGTCACCTTCACCTCAGTAAATACTGCTGATTGACTGGCTCTGGCTCCGGCTCTGGCTCCGGTTCGCCTGCCAGAGACATCCAGACCCAGGAGATCTGACAAATCACTAGCATCCTTCAATTCTTCATCTGATAATTTACACTTATCTCTCCCCCTGTGTTCTAATAGACTTTCCCTCTGCTTCTGTTTCTTTTACACACACTAGCAGGGACACACTTCTCTCCTCTTTCCTTCCTAAAGGTTAATGTCAAAGACATGTCCAGGCCAGGTCAGAAAATATTACATCAGAGATACTGCTGCTATATTTACCCCCAACTTGCCTTTCAAGCAAAGCAATTTATAAGATGAAAAACAGCAGAGACAGAATGTCCTGGCTATCATCAGAAAAGAAAAGAAAATTGAATTTTAAAGCTCTGTATGATTTTACTTTGCAATAATTTTACTTTGGGCTAAATTTTCTTTCCCTCTTGTCACTTTTTAAAATTTTCCCTTAGGTAGTTATAGAAACGTATTACATCAGTCCAGGCCCAGGGCCCTGCAGTGGTCATTCAGGGTTTAATCCCTTCTAGGCTGTCACCGTTGCCTCTGAGAAGAAAGAGACTAAACAGGAGAACTACAAGCACAGTCACTACTGGATTTGCTTTGGTGTGAAGTTTCCATATAGGCCTCTGGACCCTACTCCTACCACTAGCCCCTGCAAATCAATTTTTTTTATTTATTATTATTATTTTTAATGTGTCAGGCTGGCTCCTTGAACAAAGGGAGTCATTGATTTTTCTTTTCTTTCTTTCTTTTTTTTTTCTTTTTTTGGTACTGAGGATTGAACGCAGGGGTGCTCTATCACTGAGTTGTAGCCCCAGCCCTTTCTATTTTTTACTTTGAGACAGGGTATCCCTAAGTTGCGCAGGCTGGTCTCAAACTTGCAATCCTCCTGCCTCAGCCTCCTGAGTCACTGGGATTACAGGCCTGTGCCCCTGTGCCTAGCTAACTCAATTGTTTTTATTCTCCAAGACTCAGTTATTTGCCCCTCAGTAAAACAGGAAGGATCCATTCTATTTCACCTGGAGAGGCATTGTTAGGTGAATAAATGTGAATAGGTCTTGACAGATGGTAGTTAATTCAGCTCTGATTCAATCCAACAACTAGGGCTAGTGGTAGGAGTAGGGTCCAGAGGCCTATATGGAAACTTCACACCCCAGATGTTGGGGTGGAACCTGGGCCTTGCACACACTAAGCAAGTTCTCTGACACTGATCTATACCCCAACAAACACTTCCTCTCTCTGCTTTTGAAATGAGGTCTCATGTTTTCAGGCTGACCTTGGACTCCTGAACTCAAATAATCCTCTATCCTCAGCCACCCGAGTTACTATAATTACAGGCAAGTTCCACCCAGTAGCAATCACTTTTTGAGAACATATTAAATGTGGCAGAAGGTAACGCCCAGAGTAAGACATTGTAATGCCCTTAAAAGTTCTATAGTTCTACAGTCTAAGGGCTGGGGTTGTGGCTCAGTGGTAGAGTGCTCGCCTAGCGTGCAGGAGGCACGGGGTTCGATCCTCAGCACTATTTAAATGTAAGATAAAGATATTGTGTCCACCTAAAACTTAAGAATAAATATGAAAAAAAAATAAGTTCTACACTCTGGTAACTGGTAAAAAGATAAATTTACAAAGAACCATAATCCCAGGTAACAAATAATGAGTTTCAAGTTTTATATGAGGGAATATTGAGGGAGTTTGGAGATTAGAGGAAATTTGTAAAGGAGAAGGAAGAAAGAGCAGACCCCTGTACCTGCTTTCCTCCATTCATCTCACACACAAATACATCATTCTTTTTCCCTGCTTAAGAGAGTTGCCAACTTAAACAGATGCCTCATCCCCTTTTTCTTAGCTACTAGATATGGAATAAAAGTTTGCTACTATTAAAAATTTTACAGAACACTAATATAGACAAATAACACAAATTAGGTATTTATGCATTCTTAATGGATCACATCTTATACAGGACTTAGATTCTGATGATGGATAAGTAGGAAAAACTTCCTTTTTTAAAAAAAAAAATTTATTTTTTTAGTTGTAGTTGGACACAATACCCTTGTTTTATTTATTTTTATATGGTGCTGAGGATCGAACCCAGGGCCTTACATGTGCTAGGCTAGTGCTCTACAGCTGAGCCACAATCCTAGCCCCAGGAAAAACTTCCTTTAATAATCAAAAGAAAATAATCCTTGAAGATCTCCAAATTACTCTTTTTTTCCTTTCATATTGGTCTTTTTTATTAATTTTTTATTTATATATGACAGCAGAATGCATTACATTTCATATTATACATATAAAGCACAAAATTTTTCATATCTCTGGATGTATACAAAGTATATTCACACCACAGCACGTGGGCATTTCAGTTTTAGATGAGGGAATGCTGAGGGAATTAGGAGATTAGAGGAAATTTGTAAAGGAGAAGTGGCATTTGAGATAAAATGGAACCAGAGGACATTCTATATCCTTTTTCTTTCTTTCTTTCTTTTTTTTTTTTTTTGTATCCGGGATTGAACTCAGGGGCACTCTACCACTGAGCCACATTCTCAGCCCTATTTTTATTTAGAGACAGGGTCTCACTGAGTTGCATAGTGCCTCGCTTTTGCTGAGGCTGGCTTTGAACTCATGATCCTTCTGTCTCAGCCTCCTGAGCCTCTGAGATTACAGGCGTGCGCCACTGCACACGACTGGAGGACATTCTAGATAGAATACAGAAAGGGGTAGAACCAAGTGTGGTGGCTCCCAGCTGTAATCCCTGATACTCAAGGTCAGGCTCAGCAATTTACTGAGACCGTATTTCTAAATAAAAAATAAAAAGGACTGGGTATCTTGCTCAGTGGTAGAGCACCCTGGGTTCAATTTCCAGTACCAAAAAAAAAAAAAGTACTGTTGCTTCCCTATGTAACCAAACATGTTTTCTATGGTGCTTTTTCCCAAGTGTTCACAGGGAGGAGGGGCATTTCATGCCGGGAGGGAACACAAGGACATTCCAGATAGAATCAAGACTCCTGGCTCCCCATTAGAAGATGAGCTTTCTGACAACAGGACCTTTGTTCTTCACCTCTGTCCTCCACTCTGTGGGCAGCCTAGCAGTGGGCCTCACTTAGAGTCAATAGATTGAGACTCCACCTGAGGGCCAGGGTAAACTCTGCTTTTTGTCTCAGGCATTTTTCTGAGTTTTTTTTTTTTTCAACTTTTTTAGTTGTAGAACGAAACAGTACTTTTATTTTATTTGTTTATTTTTATGTGGTTCCAGGGATCAAACCCAGTGCCTCATGCATGCTAGGCAAGCGCTCTGCCACTGAGCCACAACCCCGGCCCCTGTTTCAGGCATTTTTCTTTGACAAATTTCATCTTTGCAATAACTGTCATCTATTAGTTCAGAGGATGTAAAGAAAGGTATTGGGGATTGAACACAGTTCCCGTGCATGATGGGCAAGACCTCTACCACTGATCTACAGCCCTAGTCCCCTTATTTTTATTTTTTATTTATTTTTGGTACTGGGGATTGAACCCAGGGGCACTTAATCACTGAGCCACATCCCTAGCACCCTTTCTTATTTTTTTATTTTAGTTAGAGACAGGGTCTCACTGAGTTGCTTAGAGCCTTGCTAAATTGCTGAGGCTGGCTTTGAACTCATGTTCCTCCTGCCTCACACTCTGGGAATATAGGTGTGAGCCACCACTCCTGGTCTCAAATGTTTATTGAAGGAGTTGATGTTTTGATATAAGGCTTTGTTCCCACAGATTAAATTGCAAATTCTTAACCTTTTCACTACTAAGGAACTGCCAAATAGTTAATTGATTAATTAATTCCTTTTTCCTTAAGATAACCAGGCTTACCACAGAGTTGCTGGAACTCTAGACAAAGGTAAAAGAATTGGGTAGTCTAAAAAGAATTGACAATTTGTATGAAGCCCTTTTGAAATGATGAGAACAGCTCACACATCTTAATTAACACCTTCTTCGAGGCTCCAGGATTGTGGTGGCACTGGGGGGTAGAAAAGGTTCAGGCCCAACATTTTCCATTAGCATGCTTAAGTGTCTAGCTTTTTGAGGTCACCATTTATATCCCGGCTGGGTGGTACATCCTGTTGTCCTAGCAATTAGGGAGGCTGAAATAGGAGGATTGCAAGTTTGAGGCCAAGCCTTGGCAACTCAGTGAGACCCTGTCTCAGAATAAAAAGGGCTGGAATACAGTGCCCCTAGGTTCAATCACCAGTACTCTGCCAGCTCATACCAAAGAGAGATAGAGATAGAGATAGAGATAGAGAGAGAGACAGAGAGAGAGAGAGAGAGAGAGAGAGAGAACTATTTATTTTATAGGAAGGGAGTTGAGCAGAGGAGGGTAGTGGCACGTATCTATAATCCCAGTGACTCTGGAGGCTGAGGTAGGAAGAGAATCACAGGTTTGAGGCCAGCCTCAGAAATTTAGCAAGGCCATAAAGCAATGTAGCAAGACCCTACCTCAAAATAAAAAATAAAAGAAACTACAGAAGACGCTCCATGGTAAAGCCTTCCTGAGTTCAATCCCTGTATCAAAACAAAGGTTGGGAGTTGAGAAGAGAGAACAGGGTACTGAGTAAGGAAAAAGGAGCTACCCTGGGTATTCTCTGGCCTTGAGGATGATGTTTGTTGCTTTTAGTCAATTAACTAAATTAGAGCTTACTTTGGTTCAGTTGAGGAGATGTTGTATAATAGGAAAATCACAGATTGTGAAGAGAGGCATATTTGGGTTTTAATGCCTTTTTAAAAAATATTTATTCCTAAGTTTTAGATGGACACAACATCTTTATTTTACACTTATGTGGTGCTGTATGGTAGGTGAGCACTCTACCACTGAGCCACAACCCCAGTCCCAATGCCTGTTTGTTCTCACCACCTCTATAACTTCTGAATCTCATAGATCAAAAAACTTATTCTTGTAATTATTATATGTGAGATAAGATATGTTAAAATAAACAAATAAAAATCCAGGGCTAGGAATGTAGCTAGCTCAGTAGTCCTTAGCATGCTTGAGGCCCTGGGTCCTGGGAGGAACTCTAGCATAAAAATAAATAAAGTAAAATAAAATCACATCCTGGCATTAATAGACATTCACTGAAACCTTTCGAATTATAATTTTGTTTTAATTTGGTGGCTCCGAATTACATTTGCACAACTGACATTTTCTTGTGAAATTTAAGTCTGGTTAAAATAAACTTGAAAGACCGCAGATATTTTTAGTTAAGATAAAGTGTGAGCCAAACAAAAGAGCATGACCTTAACGAATCTGATGATCGCCAGGAAGATAGACTGCAGACAAAGCTGCCAATCTGTGTCAGAATTTTTCATTTGACTTTTCTAACATCATCTCCATCAGTTTTAGTCTAGAAAGTAATTTTCAACATGAAGATCATCAAGAATGTACGACAAGTATTTATTTCAAGTTGTGACATAATTGTTGTTTATTTCTATTTTAGAATCCTCATTCCAAGATCTTCTGGGTTTGTAGGCCTGACATTTGGGGGTACAGTTTGTGTTTCCAAGCTTTTGCCTGATCTTCCTGTTTTGTTCACTAAGACCAGATGTTGACCCTTTGCATCTGTGTCTTACCAGGAACTGTAGAGGGAATGGGGGTGGGGAGGTGAGTTCCCTAGCACTACTATTAAATCCCTCAAAGCAAGACTATCTCTTTTTTGTTTGTTTTTGCTTTGATTAAAGCTTCCCCTAGTAGTTGTAACATTTGCATATTCAGTAGCTATTCCTGCTGTGTTTCTGACTACTTTAATTTCAAAGAGAGGAAAAGAAAAAGAAATAACCTACCTTGTTAGAAAGGATTTAAAAATCCAAAGAACTTTCAAGATAGGTGTGTGCCTCTCTCTTCTTAGCCCTACACCTGAGGGCTCCTCTTCTGGGAAACCGGTTTGGTCAGATGGGGGTAGATAGGTAGATTTTTCCAGTTTAAGCCTATTCCAGAGACCAGAGTTGAAAAATAGGTGGAGATTTCGAGATTTCCCTAAAATTGGTAAATTTTAGAACTAATCCTAAATTTTGAACTAATCTTAAAAAACAGCAAGACCATCCCACAAGCAGGATCTCTGCCTGAGACAGCCTTTCCACTTCTTCCCTGGATTAGAAGCTACCCCCTCTTCAGAGAAGCCTTTCCATCACCTCTCCCCACAGGCTTACAGAAACTTCCTTCCAACACTGCTGTAACCTTTGGTGTAGCTTGTAACACACTGATTACAAGTTGATGGCCATAGAGGCGCCTAGGTTAGTTACTCAAGAGATTTGTATATGTGTGTGTTCGTGTGCATTTGTGTGTAAAATCAAGTGCAAGATCTGGTCAGTATTTAACTGCATTGTAATACTGGAAGGAAAGAAGAAGAAAGGGACGAGGGAAGGAAGGGAGAGAGGAAACCCTGTTGTGCCTTCTCCTCACCCCCAACCTGACCACTCCCCACCCTTAATACCTCCTGCCCCCCCTTCCTTCCAAGAGAGAGGACAGTCTCCCAGGCGGGGAACACCAGTCAATTTTCTGCATTTTGAAAAAAAGCAAATGCATGTTGAGTTTCCAGTTCCCCAAGAATGGTAGAAAGTCCACACCAAAAAAGACAAGGTGTCTAAGCACTGAAATAGTACATTTTTAAAAATTTCCAGTTCCAATCAAAACCTTCCGTCAGAGTGGAGTCCAGCCCCGTAAAGGAAAAACTGAGTTTCAATGCTGTTTTTGACTCTGTGATGACTCGGGGCTTTTTCTTCGCTTCAGTGTGTTCATCCATAAAGATGAGTCTGTGTTAAAAAATGTGAGTTGGGATCCATTAGCAGGTTGTGTCATCGATTTAGCAGGTTGCAACTGGCGTTTTACAGTTAAAATCAGAGTACTCCGTTTGTGGTAAAAATTGTTCCATGACACTTGGTTTTGGCTATATTTTATGATGTAAGTCATCGGATCATGGTTCCAAATATACTTTCTTTTTTTATTTATTTACTTTTTGGGTACTGGGGATTGAACCCAAGGGCGCTTAACCACTGAGCCACATTTCCAGTGCTTTCTTTTATTTAGAGACAGAATCTCACTAAGTTGCTTAGGGCCTCACTAAATTGCAGAGGCTAGTTTTGAATTTGAGATTCTCTTGCCTCAGCTGCTGGGATGACAGGCGTGGGCCACTGCACCTGGCCCCAAATGTATTTCTCGAAGTGTCTAGGTCAAAAATTTTCAAGACAAAACAATGAAAAAGCTAAAAAAAAAAAAAAACTAGTGGGGATACAGCTTTGTGGTAGAACATTTGCCTAGCATATGCAAGCCCTGGGTTCAGTTCATTCCCCAATATGGGGTGGAGAGAAAGAGAGGAAAAGCTAAAAAAAAAAAAAAAAAAGAAAGAAAGAATTAAAAAGACATTGGCGGGGGGGGGGGGGATAGTAGAGGATAGGAAAGGCAGCAGAACACAACAGACACTAGTACGGCAATATGTAAATCAATGGATGTATAACTGATGTGATTCTGCAATCTGTATACGGGGTAAAAATGGGAGCTCATAACCCACTTGAATCAAAGTGTGAAATATGATATATCAAGAACTATGTAATGTTTTGAACAACCAACAATAAAAAATTAAAATAAAAAAAAAAGACATTGGACGAGGCCAGGTGCCCTGGCGCATGCCTATAATCACAGTGGTTCAGGAGGCTGGGGCAGGAGGACCATGAGTTCAAAGCCAGCCTCAGCAAAAAAGCCAGGTACTAAGCAATTCAGTAAGACCCTATCTCTGAATAAAAAAATACAAAATAAGGGTGGGAATGTAGCTCAGTGAACAAATGACCCTGAGTTCAATCCCCAGCATCCCCCCTAAAAAAAAGACATTGGACTAGATGGTAAGTGAGGTCCCTCTCATCTTAATCTATATGAATTTGGCAGGATTTCAATGCAACACTTAACAGAGATGGGAAAATGAGAGGCAAGAATTGAAGAGAGATAAATTAGAACACTTAAAACAGTTCTCCTAAACTCCACCGTACCTTGCCTGACTTCTGTATTATCTCTTTTATGTTATTGATTTATTTATTTTGAAATAGGGTCTCACTGAGTTACCCAGACTAAGCAATTTAGCAAAACCCTGTCTCAAAATAAAATAACAAGGACTGGGGAGCCAGGTGTGGTGGTGCATGCTTGTAATCCCAGTGGCTCAGGAGGCTGAGGCAGGAGAATTGCAAGTTCAAAGCCAGCCTTAGCAATTGAGCAAGACCCTGTCTCAAAGAATAAAAAGGACTGGGTATGTGGCTCAGTGGTTAAGCACCCCTGGTATCAATAAGCAAACAAAAAGACAACCAAAAGAGAACTGGGGATGTAGCTCAGTGGTTGAGAGCCCCTGGGTTCAATCCCCAGTACCAACAAACAAACAAAAACTAAGTTACCCAGGCTGGCCTCCAACTCCTGATCCTCCTGCCTCAGTCTCTGGAGGAGGTGGGATTGCAGGTGTGCCTCCATGGGCCTAGTTATTGCCTGTTAGTTATTGCCTCCCACCCAACACACACACCCCCTTGGTTTCTTCTTCTCTGTACTGAGGTGCTTCATCACTGAGCTACATCCCCATTCCTTTTCACTTTTTATTTTGAGATAGGGTTTCATAAAGTTGCTGAGGCCAGCCTTGAATTTGTGATTCTCCTGCCTTAGCCTCCTGGATACCTAGAATAAACAGGCAATGTACCACCACGCCCAGGTTATTGCCTTTACTTCTGAGTTGGAAAGAGCATGATGTTTTTGCAGAACTATTCGCTCCACCTAGCTCCCTTCTCCACCTCTGATATGATATATATATAGTCTTTATGCTCACCCTGCCCCTTCCAACTCCTCCCACCTCCGTGTCTGGGCACCCACTTAAGTGTAAGTGTGCTGTGCAGGATCTAATTACCACTAGGTTTCTGGCTCTGGCCTCTATTCATCCTTGGTGGTCTCCAGCATGTGCTCCACACGCTCTTGGAGTCAAGAAGTGTGTGCTTAGAACATGGTATCTGTAAGAGAAGGGAGATAAAAATGGGCTGGCCAAGTATAGATAAAGTCCGTTTGTAGAGGCAAAGGGCAATTTCTACTCCACTTTTTAATGTTCTCCTCCAGAGAAAGTCAAATTAAATAGGAGAAATACAGATTTATTAATGTGCAAAATGGGGAAATCATGGCACTGGGTAAATCACAGGAGTGTGATTACCCACTAGCCCAACATGGTTCAGAAACCCATAAGCCCCCTTTTATATAAGGGAGTGGGGAATGTCAGGAGAATGGTAAATTAATTTTAGAGGAACCCAATGGGCTTTGGAACACGCAGTGGTCTGGGAAAAGGTCCAATGGACCTGTAGAACCAACAGTAGATTGTAAATTATTTACAACAACAGATTATGCATTTGTCCTCAAAATAGAGAACAGAATTGTGTGACAGAAATCTGTTCAGGTGTATTGATAAGACTTGTCTTTCTTCTTACAATATAAGTGTAGTCTCCTCTGGTTAGTAAAATTTCAGCAAGAAGACTGAGGCAATTGTGTTCCTCTTTTGGCCAATCCTGTTAGGTAGTAAAGAGACTTTGCAGAAAGCCTCTCGCTGGGCTGGGAGG
Source organism: Marmota monax (assembly GCF_021218885.2). Classification (NCBI taxonomy): domain Eukaryota; kingdom Metazoa; phylum Chordata; class Mammalia; order Rodentia; family Sciuridae; genus Marmota; species Marmota monax. Next base: position 6,282,902 of record NW_026693476.1, on the reverse strand, counting down.
GAGAGAAAACAGGGAAAGCGAGACAGACCTTGACTATGAGGTGGGTTCCGAGGACTCTCAGCACATTCAAAGCACCAGTCTCTGAGTATCATTTTCCTAGACCTTCAATATTAGCAATAATTCTTGCAGGAGCTGGTTATGGTGGCTCAGGCCTGTAATCCCAGCCACTGCACTTGGGAAGATAAGGCAGTTTGAGGCCAGCCTCAGAAACTTAGCAAGACCTTGTCTCAGAACAAAAAGTAAGAAGGATTGGGGATGTAGCTCAGTGGTAAAGTGCCCCTGGGTTCAATTCCCAATTAAAAAAATCTCAGCCGTGCTTGGTGGCAATTGCCTATAATCCCAGCAGCTCAGGAGGCTGAGGCAGGATGATCACAAGTTCAAAGCCAGCTTCAGCAAAAGTGATCACAAGTTCAATACCCAGCTTAGTGATGCTCTAAGTAACTAATTGAGACCATTTCTAAATAAAATATCAAAAAGGGTGGGAGATGTGGCTCATTGGTTAAGTCCCCCTTGGTTCAATCCCTGTTCCCCCCACCAAAAAATTTTTTTTGATGGCATTATTGGGAGATGGTGGAAATTATAGGAAGCAGGGCCTAGTGGAAGGAAGTAGGTCAATGGGGGCATATCCTAGAAATGTTTATCTTGCCCTGGCCCCTTCCTCCCCCCGTCTCTCTTCCTGTCAGTCATCAGGAGGTGAGCAGCTCTGGTCCACATGGCCTGTCTGCCATGATCCCCTGCCTCACCGCAAGCCCATAGCAATGGAGTTCCCAGCTCATGGGCTGAAACCTCTGAAACTCTGAGCCAAAATAAATCTCTCCTCTAAGTTGTTTTTTGAGGTATTTTGTCTTAGGGATGCAAAGTTGACTAACACAAAAGTCATCCCTCCAGATTCTTGGATAATCTGAATCTCTATCCAGAAGTTAAAGGTGAGTGGGTTATATGCCAGGACTTCAGGGTTCAAGTCTTTTGCAACTGACCAAATGACTTTTGACATCTGGCCTATTATCTCTGTTTCTCATTCTTCCTTTTTTGGGTATTCATGTAGATAAGAGTGCCTTCCATTGCCCAGCACTTTTTAAGGTAATTTACACAAATTAAGAAGTGATAATAGTAGAATAGAAAAAGTAGTATTTATTATTCTCATTTTATAAATTAGAAAACTAAGACACAGAGAAGTTTAGTACCTTGACCTAGGTATTTGGGTATGTGACTGAGTCAGGTTTGGCCTTTCTTGAGGTTTTGTGACTCCAAGGTGAGTAACCTGACTGGTTGCTAGGTTGCTAGGAATGGGAATGGAAATGGTTAAAGAGGAAGCTGAAGACCATTTTGACCCTGTTCTGGAGGAGTCATGGACCACTGCTTCCGTGGGGAAGGCAAGTCTTGGTTATCCTGGGTTTCCTACTCCAGAAATAACACTGGTCTAGAGCTGTAGTCTTCAAACAGCTTTGCTCTTGTACTTTGTAGAGAAAGTCTGAAGTCAGGCAAGGTGGCACAAGTTTATAATCCCAGCTACTCAGAAGGCTGAGGCAGGAGGATTGTGAAATTGAAACCAATTTGGGCAACTTAGCAAGACCCTGTCTCAAAAAAAAAGGGGGGGGGGCTGGATTTGTAGCTCAGTGATAGAGTACCCTGGATTAAATCCTAAGTACTGCAAAAATAAATAAATAAAATAAAAATAAAGATCTGGGGGTACAGTTTAGTGGTAGACTTACCTAACAAGTCCCTGGACTTAATCCCCAGTATTGGGAAAAAAAAGAAAGAAAAGCTGTGTGATCCATTGTACATTTTATTTTATTTTATTTTTTCATCTTTCATGGTATTGGGGATTGAATCCAGGGTGCTTTACCACATGCTCTACCACTGAGCTAAATCCCCAGCCCTTTTTAATTATTTTTATGTTCAGATAGGGTCTCTTTAAGTTGCCCAGGCTGAACTTGAACCTGTGATCCTCTTGCCTGAGCCTTCTGAGTTGATTAAGATTACAGGTGTGGTTCATGGTCTCTGGCTCCTTTAAAGTTGATATTTAACATTTTGTGTTATAAGGTTAAAAGTCATAAGATATAATTATGACTTCTGTGAATATTACTATAATAAAACAATGAAGTCACTTTTATTTGCTTACTGGCTGGTAGGGATTGAACCTAGGGGCACTTTATATCCCTTCTTAGTTTTTATTTTGAGACAGGGTCTAGCCAAGTTGTAGGGGAAGGACTCAAACTTAGATCCTCCTGCTTCAGTCTCCCAAACCGCTGGGATTATAGGTGTGTGTTACCACCCAGCCAATACTTCACTTCTGAAGCAGTAAAATTTAGAAATTTCTTTTTATCATGTGCAAAACCCAGGGTTCTCTTTTTCTTTTTTTCTGTGGTACAGGCGATTTCCCTAGGGCTTCAGGTATGCTAGGCAAGTGCTCAGCACTGAACTACATCCCCATCTCAAGAACTTTGTCTCTTGAGGAGATGAAAGCAGTGGGTGGGGTTTATGATTCCTTGGCTAAAATAATTGTGGAATGGTCCCTTTGATGTCTTGAAAGTTTTTACACCTCAGAGCAATACATCAGTCAGCAACACAGCAGGATTCTTACAGGGTAAGAGGTGACTTTTTTTGCAAAGTGGGTAGGGTAATTGAGAAAATTAAATGGGGGAAAAGAAATCAAGGCTGGAAGAATTCCCTGAAATGAGTGATACTAAGCTATTTATTACAAGTAAGGGATAAGGTTACATAGATTCAGGAATAGGTTTGGACTGAAAAATATAAATACAATGAAGGCAGGCGTAGCACACAAAGTAAAGAACCCACACAGTCTCAAAAGGAAAATTATCTGCCTGTGTTCTGGCAACCTAATCAGAGAGCTTGGGTGATAGCCATCTTGTTCACGGAATGGTTCCAGCAAAACTTCAATTCAGAAGTGAAAAAACACTTGGAAGAAGAAGGAATGGAACTGAAAGTCCTATTTTGCCTGGCTATCATAAAGTTTTTGGCAAAAATACCTTTGACTATTAAGGATCCCCAACCATCCATATCACCATTGCCATCCAAGGTTCAGTCATTGACATTGATGTGGCTTGATGATGCAGGGTAACTCAGAGCAGAACATGCTCTTTCTGAATCACCACAAGACTCAAAAGACTTGCTGTCTTTGGGCTGGGGATAGCTCCATGGGAGGGCACTTGCCTAGCAAGCACAAATCAAAAACAAAGAACAAAATTCCCTTGCCTCTTTGTCTCTTTGGCATATCTCAGCTCAGTCAGGTCCTTTTTAGGGTCCCTCCCCTTTTCTTTGATGATCTTCAAGTAACAACTCAGCCTTTTTTTAGGTGGGGGAAGTTGATAGTGGGAATTGAAACTAGTGCTTCATTCATTTTAGGCAAAAAGTGCTAAGCTATAACCCTGACTCTGCTTTAAAGGAAATAACAGTTTATTATCAGGCTCTGAACACAAATTTAAGTTACCTTCAATAACATTTTTCACTGTGGAAGAGATAATGTAAACTTTTTATAGTTACAGAACACAAGGAAGTCATAAATCAATGAATTTACCAATCATGTGGGTAGGGCATCATGTAGGTAGGCTCAACAAAGCTGAGAAATCTCTGCTATGTTTCAGACATTTTGGGGGTGGGATGGGGCTGGGGATTGAACCTAGGGATTCTTTGCTGTAGAACTATAACCTAGGCTCTTTTTAAATTTTATTTTGAGTCAGGGTCCCACTGAATTGCTGAGGGTCTTGCTAAATTGCTAAGGCTGGTCTTGAACTTATGATCCTCTTGCCTCAGCCTCCTGCTTAGCTGGGATTACAGGTGTATGCCACCATGCCCAGCTGACTATGGCCTGCTTGAGGATATAAGCACTCAAGAGTCACTATCACTAAATATGACTAGGAGGCCAAAATATGCCACTCTAAAACCTGTCTCTAGGTGGGTGTAGTGATACCCTTCAATAATCCCAACTACTCAGGAGGGTAAAACAAGAAGACCACAAATTCCAGGCCAGCCTCAGCAATTTAATAAGATCCTGTCTCAAAACAAAAAAATAAATTAAATTAAAAAGGGACAGTGATGTAGCTCAGCGGTAGAGTGTCCCTGGGTACAATTCCAGTACTAGAAAACAAAACAAAACAGATTTTTTTGGCAAATTGACTATTTTACCTGGCTGTTTTGAGAAACTGCAAACCTTGGAGTAAGAAAAATTTGCATGTAAATGGGACATTTTCCTTTGTAAAAGTCTTTCCCTTTCTGCAGGAGAAAGAGAAGCAAGAGTAATCACTAGAGGCTCTTCTATAAAGCAGAAGGCAAGGACTTTAATTTGCATAACAAACCCCACTGTGTTTAAGGTGCTTTTCCTGGCCAGCTCTTCTTAACAAGCACTTAATCTCTTTTTTTCTCACACCTTTTTTTCCCTTTGTTTCAGAGACTGGTGATATTTAAACTTAATTTAACTTTCTTTGAGATCTACTTTAGAGATTTACCCCAATGTCTCTTGTACGTATGAAACTATATATGTGTTCATAAACTTCTGCTATTCTTTTAAAGAAGATCTCCTTTGTTACAAGGAGTCCCAATTAAGAACTATGAAGGGTGGAGAAAATTATTTTTTCTCCCTAACAAGATGTAGGGCTAGATTTATCAGAAATCATGCTATATGTTAAAGGACAAAATTACAATTTAGTTAAACAAATTTATTTTTTTGGTATTGGGAATTGAATTCAGTAGCCTCTACTACTGAGCTACATCCCCAGGCCTTCTTATTTTGAGACAGTGTCATGCTAAACTACTCTATGCTGGTATTGAATTTGCAATCTTCCTGCTGCAGCCTTTGTAATCTCTAGGATTACAGGCGTGTGCCACCATGCCTGGTTAATTTAACAGTCTTAATTGGCGTTATTTTGACTCTAGAATTGGGCAATACTTTATTCTATAAAGCAGAAAAGTGTTCCAATGGGCTGAGCAGAAAAGTTTGGTTTTATAGATAGAGAAAGCCCGAAGAAAGCAGAAAAGAACATAAAGAGCAGATTGGTTATTTCAGTGTTAGTTGCTTTGTAGTGCAGGGCTAGAAAAGGAAAATAACTCTTTTATCAGTTTACCTCAGGTTATCTTTTTTTTATGTAAGAATTAAGATAATATGCATTATGGGCTGGGGATGTGGCTCAAGCGGTAGCTCACCCTTCTGGCATGCGTGCGGCCCGGGTTCGGTCCTCAGCACCACATACAGACAAAGATGTTGTGTCCGCCGAAAACTAAAAAATAAATATTAAAAAAAAGATAATATGCATTATCATGCTTATTGAAACTGACCTATTTGGGAATGTGACCGTTTCTTTAATCCAGAGTTCCCTAAAGGTGCAAGAAACACCTTAGTTTTAGCTTGGTGATGTGGAACTTTAGCACAAATGACCACATTTTGATTTTTAGCCTGGTCTATTGGGACCTAATACAAGAGCTTAGTCCACAACAGTGGCCTCCTATAATTAGTGTTTAGCAATTCCCAGTGTTAAATCCCCTTTGCATAGAGCAGGTCCTAATAGGATATTCATTAACCTGAAAGTCATGTCATTTGGAGAAACTTGAGTAAAAAAAAATGCAATTCTACTGATTTTGGCATGTTTCATAAATGGAGACATGGAGTAGTTGTGTTCCTTGTCTTAAGTCAGGAGGCTTTAACAAAATACCTCAGACTGGGTAATTTACAAATGACAGAAATAATACTGCTTACACTGATGGAGACTGGGAAGTTCAAGATGAAAGCATGAATTCAATGTCAGATGAGGGCGGGTTCCTCATAGACAGAGCTTCCCAGTGTCCTCAGATGATGCAAGAGGCAAATACCTCCTTTATAAGGGCTGGGTCCTCAAGACCCGATCACCTCCTAAAGTACTCACCTCAGGCTAGGGATGTAGCTCAGAGGTAGCCTGCTTTTCCAGCATGATGAAACCTGCATTTGATCTCCAGCTCTCCCTGCCCCCTCACACACAAAGGACCCACTTCTTAATACTATCACATTGACGAATAAGTTTGAATAGATGAATTTGAGGGATATTATTATTATTAGTAGTAGTAGTAGTAGTAGTAGCATTTTGTGGTGCTGGGGATCACGGACTTTCCTATGATAGACAAGCACTTTGCCTCTGAGTTATATCCCTAACACAAGGCATATCAATATTCAGACCTAAGGAACTGGGGCTGTAGCTCAGTGGTAGAGCACCTGCCTCGGATATGTGAGGCACTGGGTTCGATTCTCAGCATCACATAAAATAAATAAATACATAAATAAATATTAAAAAGAGTACATCACATTAAAAGAAAAAAAATTTCAGACCTAAGCAACACTTTTCTCTATCTTGTTATCTTTTTTGGTGCACATAAGGGAGTGGCTCTTAAATTAGTCCAAGTGTGATTCCAGTTACTCAGGAGGCTGGCACAGGATTACATAAACAATAAAAATTAGAAAGAGTTGGGGATGGCATACCCATCTTGCATACCTGAAATCCCAGCAGCTTGGGAGGCTGAGGCAGGAGGAACGCAAGTTCATAGCCAGCCTCAGCAAAAGCGAGGCGCTAAGCAACTCAGTGAGACCCTGTCTCTAAATGAATTACAAAATAGGGCTGAGGATGTGGCTCAGTGGTTGAGTGCCCCTGAATTCAATCCATGGTACCCGCCCCACCTCAGGCCCTCCCTCCAAAAAAGAGTTGAGGATGTAGCTTAGTGGTAAAGCTACCTGGGAATAATTTCCTACCACAGGGGAAAAATATTAGTGGGAGTTCTTTTAGGTGTCCTGAAGATAACAACTCCTTTGTGACTCTGGAGGTTCTGGATTCTGCAGGGTATTGAGAAGGGTACAGAGGACTCTGGGCACAAGCCCTGGAGCACAGTTTGAGTCAGGAATAACTTCATTTTTATGCAAGTATTTATCCCTGCTCAGGGGTGAAGGAGGGCCTATTGTGATTCTTCTGCCAGTTGGGATGAAAGAAACAGTCAATGGAGAACCAGCCTATTATCTCAACTCAGCCTCCTCCAAACAATGCTCTGGTTGATACAGTCTCTGCTCCTTTTCCAAGGGGAGAGAACAGCTGATCTATGAAATCTTCTGGCCTGGAGTAAAAAGAATTTGGACGGACTGTTCTGGGGGAAGGTCATCTTCTCAGAATGTCATCCAAGCAAGCCCCTTACCCAAATTTACACAATTTTTTCATGCACTTGTGTACAACAGAGCTACTCAAATTATGGTCCTTCACTGAATCATTGCAATATCTTGGGAGAGTTAAAAATGCAAATTATTGGGCCCTACTCCAGACCTACTAAATCAGAATTCCAGGGTGAGGCCCAGGAAGCTGTGTTTTAACAAGCTCTGCAGGAGATCTCTAGGACTGCCAAAGTTTAAAAAGTACTGCTTCCTAGGACACACATACCTTCTCTCTCTCTCTCTCTCTCTCTCTCTCTCTCTCTCTCTCTCACACACACACACACACACACACACACACACACACAGTGGCCTTCAGCTCCTGCAGCTGCTAATGCCACTTGCTCATTTTCCTGTGGTTTCCCTCAGCAGGGGCCTGGGATTTGTTTTTCTTCACTGTGGACCTTGATCATTTCCTGCTGCTTCCAAGAGGTTGGGAGAGGAAAGAGCAGGAATGAAGGCAGGAGGGAGGGGAAGAGGTTAGCTGAGGAGCTTTCAAGAATGAAAAGGAAAATGCTTCGTGACAATGTTTCTTTGTGAAGAGTTCAGCTTTATGTTGATGGAGCTGCAAGTCATTAGCAACCCCAGCGCTCGGTGGGAGTTGCCCAGGTCATTCTCCAGGGCCAGATCGCCCTCTGCTGCCCACTGATAAATAACACTCCGGGACTCAAACTGCCAAAGGAGAGAAGAGTCTCTGGGGATGGGGTGGAAGAGAGGACATGGCTAAGGCCAAGAGGTCGGTAAGTCACCACTGCAGACTGTAGCAGAATCTTGTTAAAATCTAGTTTGCAGGGAAGGGAGATGTAGCCAATTCAGTGGGTGTTTCCAGGACTCATCTAACAAACAGTGAGGTTCTGCCAAGATCTCCCATGATTCCAAGCTCCCAGTTTGCTCTGGCTCTGTAGCCACTCTTCCCCTTATTGCTCACCCTTACCTTGCCTTGGACAGAAAGGGTGTTTAAAATGAGAAGAGGGAAACAGAAAGAGAAAAAAACGGTGGAAATATTTGGTATGGAGCCGTTTGTTTATTTATTATTATTTTAAAATAATAAATAAATAAATTTATTTATTTATTATTTTCTCTCATTTATTTTTTCTGCACTTTTTATTGGTGCATTATAGTTATACATAACGACGGGATTTGTTGTTATATATTTGTATGTGCACACAACATAATTTGGTCAATATTAGGTATGGAGCCACTCAGAAGCAACTAGTCAAGACTCAGGCTTTTTTTTTTTTTAATCTTCTTTTCTCAGACTCTCTTTTGTTTCTTTTGTATCCATGAAAGCACTTTATCTTTCAGTCTTTCTTCTCCTGCCAGGGAACTCTTACCCCACAGCTGTGGAGTCAGCCCTCCTTTCCAATTTTATTGCCCCACTTTATTACTGTTGAGAATGATGGTCCATGTGGGTCACTGGTGGAGAGAGCAAAGATTTGTTCCCAGAATAAAAGTTCAGGCACAGCAGTTGCTCCTGCCAACCACAGGCAGTGACCCATTTCCTCCTGCTTCTTGCCTCTGCCCCTTCCCATTTCTGACTGTGGGTGACCACCAGAGTGCCTTCGCCCCTCCACCTCCCACCGCTGGGTTTCTGCATAGTATAAAACTCCTGTTGGGGAAATCCCTTTCATGTCAGGTCTGGAAAATTCAACCCTCCTAAAAGGTCTGGGGTGAGTTGGGGGTGGGACTGGGAGGTGGAGAGTGGGGGATGGGAGTATAGGTGGGGAACAGACAAGAGTAGCAGGCAGATTCTTTGTTTTGGTGACAGTACCAGAGATTGAACCCAGGAGCCTTCTGTTTCTGAGCTACACCCCCAGCCCTTTTAAAATTTTATTCTGAGACAGAGATTCCCTAGGTTGCTGAGGCTACCTGAACTTGGATCCCCCTGGCCTGTCTCGTCAACCTCCTGGGTGGCAAATTACAGACACGTTTCACTAGGCCCAGCTTAGCAGTCAAATTTTTCAGAATATTCTTTTTTAAAAAATATTTTTATTAGCTGTTTATGATCCTTTATTTTATTTACTTATTTATACGTGGTGCTAAGAATCGAACCCAGTGCCTTGCTAGGCAAGCACTCTACCACTGAGCCCCAACCCCAGGACCTCAGAATATTCTTATGACACAAAACACTCTCACCTCTCCCTCAAACACTCTGATGTATAGGGTAAGTCTACATGAGACTGAGCCCTTTCAACCCAAACAAAAAATTTTTTTTTCTTTTGGCACCAGGGATTAAACCCAGGGGTATCTTACCACTGAGCTGCATCCCCAGCCCTTTTATTTTATTTTATTTTATTTTGAGACAGGGTCTCACTAAGTTGCTGAGGCTGGCCTCAAACTTGCCATCCTCCTGTCTCAGCCTTCTGAGTCGCAGGGATTATAGGCATGTGCTATGGCACTCAGTTCAATTTCATCTCTTGTAAAGAATTTACTTGGTTGCCTTCTTTGTGAGCAGGGGCATGTCTTGTGCCTGGAGTTGGATCAGAACTCCAAGTAGGAGGAGTATATGCATAGGCACTTGGGTTGGGGAGTAGTCTGGTCTCTGCACGCACAGGCAGGTAGGCGTTTAAGGAGAAGAATGATTATTAGAAGACATGAACAGCTACATAATTTGCAGGGTCCACTAAAAAATGAAAAGACAGTGCCTCTTGTCAGGAAAAAAAAAAGAATTAAAGATGGTAATAACAGAACATGAAACTCAACACGAGGCCCTTAAGCAATGGCACAGGTTGCATGCCCATGAAGCCAGTCCTGGCAGGGAGAGTCCCCACTGTGTAGTTCATATATCAAGTATCCAAAGACACATGTGTTAAAGGCATGGCACTGTTTTGAGGGTGGTGGGACCTTAAGGAGGTGGGACCTAGTAGAAGGAAGTTAGGTCCTGGGGGCATGCCCTTGAAGGGGATATTGCCACCCCAGTTCCTTCTTGACTCCCTCTTTGCTTCCCAGCCACCATGAGGTGAGAGGACTCCTCTGCCACACACTTTGGCCATAATGAACTGTGCTGCCACAGGCCCAGAGCAACAGGGACAAGTGACCAAGGACTGGAACCTCTGAAACCATGAGTCAAAAATGTTCTTCCTTTCTTTTTTTTGGAAGAACTGGGGATGAACAGATAGTGTTCTGATTTTAACTGAGCCCCAAAGGCACCATTGCTCAAGGTCTGCTTTATTTCCTCCTTCCCTCCCCCCAGGGGAATTCAGTGCTCTATTTGTGGGTGAATGAACTAGCCACATCCTTCCTGACCTTTTTCTCAGAAATTAGGAAATGCAGATTAGTATGAAGAATGTCACTTTTTATAAATATTAATCATTAAAATATTAAGACTAAAAAAAAAAAAATACTAAGACTAGCCAGGCACAGAGGCACAGCAGCACACACCTGTAATCCTGGCAATTCAGGAGGCTGAGGCAGGGGAATCACAAGTTTGAGGCCAGCCTGGGCAATTTAGTGAGACCATCTCAAAGTAAATAAACTTCTGGGATTAATCTCCAGTACCACCCCCCCACAAAAAAAAAAAACAAAAAAAAAAAACACAGCAATGAAATATAATACATAAAACATACTTAGTATGTTTAAATGTGTCTCAAATATGTATTTAAACTGCATAAGTCCCAATAATTAAAGTTGCTGTTTAAAATAAGAATTGATTGTTGTTGCTTCTTGGTTCTAAGGGAGGTGACAAAATACAAATTAGTGGGAAAAATAAATCTGTCTTGGTCCTTGCTTCATCCAAAGGTTATTGAAGAAGAGGAAAGGACGATATTTCCAAGTGGCCCAAGAGGTAGGATGTGGGGAAAGTGTTCACAGGCCAGCAATGCTGGATCTGTAACGAAGGCCTGGGTTGAATTCTGGGAAGAAAGGCTGGTTATTGTACAGAACAGAGTAAAAGGAACTGAGTTTGTGGAGGTGGCAAAGGAAGAGACATCTGAAAGTTAGGTAAGCAAAGGAGGCTGTGGGGGGAAAAGATGGTCAAATAAACTTTTGAGTGTTTGTGTTTCCACAACATAAATCCTTCACCCTCCCAAGGTCAGCTACACACTAATACTTAACAAGTAATAAAACAAGCATTTATTTAATATTGTGTACCAGGTGACTTTTCTTTTTTCCTCCTTCTTAAAAATTTTTCTCTCTTTTTTTATACCTTTATTTTATTTATTTATTTTTATGTGGGGCTGAGGGTCGAACCCAGGGCCTCACAAGTGCTAAGTGAGTGCTCTACCACTGAGCCACAATCCCAGCTCTCCTTTCTGCCCTCCTTCCTTCTTCCTTCCTTCCTTCCTTCCTTCCTTTCTCCTTCCTTCCTTCCTTCCTTCCTTCCTTCCTTCCTTCCTTCCTTTCTCCTTCCTTCCTTCCTTCCTTCCTTCCTTCCTTCCTTCCTTCCTTTCTCCTTCCTTCCTTCCTTCCTTCCTTCCTTCCTTCCTTTCTCCTTCCTTCCTTCCTTCCTTCCTTCCTTCCTTCCTTCCTTTCTCCTTCCTTCCTTTCTTTCTTTCTTTCTTTCTTTCTTTCTTTGTACTGGGGATTGACCACAGGGACACTGTACGACTGAGCTACACCCTAGCTCCAATATATTGAAACTTCACTAAATATTAACATGTTATTATTTACTTTCAACCGGTTCAAGAAACTATAACTCAAATACCTGAAAATTTTAAAATTATCAAGTTTGAAAATTAATAGAGGGGCATGGGCATAGGTCAGTGGTAGAGCTCTTGCCCAAGTACTTACATATCCCTGGGTTCAATCCCCAGTGAACAGAAAGAAAGAAAAGAAAAAAAAAAGTTTTAAAAATAAAACTATTCACATGGGCAAAAAAATAAATCAGTCTGTTTTGAAATTCAAAATCAATGGATTTGGAAAAATTCAAAATAGGTTATATGTAGAACAGAAACGACTATCTCAGGAATGTTCAGAAGTGGCCTAATTACTGAGAACTGCAAAGGCGGAACTGTAAGCTTTCTCAAAGGTTCCCTTATGTTCCTCCTTCCTTGGGGTCAAAGTCCCTAGGACTCAGCAGTAATCCAAGAATAGCTTTTTACCTCTCTGGAATTAAATTAGTTGTCATTAGGTTAAGAAATCTGGTCATTGTTCACTTTCAACAATGTAAACCTTGTTACTTAGCATTTAAAACATTCAAGGCAGGAGAGTGGTTGCTAATTGTTGTTGTTGTAGTCATTGTCACTGTAATTATCACCATAATAACTAGCCTGGGCTAAGTGCTCCGGTGGAGAACTGTAGATGGAATATCTTATTTAATCCTAACAGTACGTAGGCTATGGATTTTTTTCCCTCTTCCCTCCCCTATGGGTATTATTTTTAATTCCCATTTTTTACAGATGAGGAAATTGAGGCAAAGAGAAGTTAAATAGTTTGCCTTAGGTGACAGAGCTAATAAGTGGTAGAGCTGGGATTTTTCTTTTTCTTTCTTTTTTTCATTGCTGGGGACAAATCCAGGGCTGTACATATGCTAGACAAGTGCCCTAAACCTGAACTTTTAATCTAGGTTCTCCCAGAACCAGTTTACTTAACTATCACTCTATACTGCTTCTGGAACGTACTAAAATGAAAGAGTTAATAGACCCTGCTCTTGAGGTATTCATGGTCTGGTTGGGGATACTGGTACAGAAGCACTTGATTCTACCATGTGAGGAGCACTAGAATACAGTGTGTGTCAAATACCATGAGAAGACCAAAGAAGGTCCCCCACCTCTTGACATTTGAGTAAAGCCTGAAAGGATAGGGGAGGTTTGCTGCTTGGAGAAGAGGGAAGGGGTATGCCAGGCAAAGGAAATTGCCTGTACAAAAGGCACGGGAGATGGCACATGCCTGTAATGGCAGCTACTCAGGAGGCTGAGGTGGGAGGCCCGCAAATCCAAGCCCAATTTGGGGAATTGAGTGAGACCTTGCTTTAAGAGCTAGGGATGCAGCTCAATGGTAGAGCACTTGCCTGTCATGTGTTAGGCCCTGAGTTCAATTCCCAGTAACACACACACACACATACACACACACACACCACACACACACACACACACACAATACACACAGACACAGGCACTGGAGAATGGAACATGAAACATGTCAGACTTGGGGTAAAGTACATAGCTTGCAAGAGAATAGGGTGGTACAGTGGGGAATGAGAAAGGAACCAGTTTGTGAGGGCCTTGATGGCGGGTGAGTCATGCAAAGTGTGAGCAGAACAACAGGGTCAGAGCTGCAGGGATGCTGCTAGTGTGCTTTCACCTCATTCACTGAACGTGGAGAACCTAAGATTTTCGGTGGGGAGGATATCAGGGATTGAACCAAGAACCGCTTAACCACTGACCAACATCTCCTGCTCTTTTTTTTTTCTTTTTTTTGAGACAGGGTCTTGCTAACTTGCTGAGGTTGGCATCAAACTTGCAATCTTCCTGCCTTAGCCTCCTGAATTGTGAGATTATAGGTATGCACAACTATTCCTTGCAAAGGGCAGCATCTTTATCCCAGTATCCTAGTAACAATCCTGAGAATCACTGTGATTACAACAGCTTTGGTCACAAGCACACTTCAATCCAATTACAGTGGTGGTGAATGAAATGCCATGATTACCTTAGTCATTAGGGGTCTCCTAATTGACCCCTGAAGTCAGCTTCCCCGGAACTCCATGAATCTCCAGAGGGAAAACAGAATTACTTAGAAAGTAGAATTACTCAATAGCCATCCTCTGTGTCATATAACCACGATTCAGAGAACTCACTAAAGCCTTGATTTTCACATAACCTCATTCATTTTAGTAGCTCTGAAAATATCACACTCTCTGTTAATCCAGCAAGTCTTGCTACCTCCAGAGATTCTGATTTCATTAGCCTAGACATCAGTATTTTGTTTTCAGCATATCAGGTCATTCTAATGGGTATCAAAGACTGAGAACCACTGCTTTAGAATTTTATTCTTGTTACTTCTTCAGTCATATGCCTAGTTTTATATACAACTAAACTATGTTGAATCTAAAAAAAAAATAGCAATATAGATGCTATGGTTTAACTGTATCCCCCAAATTTTACGTGTTGGAAACTTAACCCCCAAAGTCATGTATTAATAGTATTAGAGGGTTGGGACCTTCAGGAGGCAATTGGGTCACAGGGCTTTGTCCACATGAATGGAGTAATGCACTCATGAATTAGTGGGGTATCGTGGGAGTGCCTTTGTTATAAAAGTGACCTCTCTCTGTCTCCTTTGCTCTGTCTCTCCATGTGGTGCCCTCTGCAATGTTATGATGCATCAAGAAGGTCCTTGCCAAATGCTTATGTCATGCTCTTAAAGTTCCCAGTCTACAGAAATGTTAGCTACATAAGCCTTTATTTATTTTTTTCCTTCCTGTACTGGGGATTGAACACAGGAGTGCTGTACCACTGATTTACATCTAAAGCCCTTTTTATTTTTCAGTTTGAGACAGTTTCAGGTCTCACTAAGTTGCTTGGGCTGGTCTTGAACTTGCAATCCTCTTGCCTCAGCCTCCTGAGTAGCTGGGATTATAGGCGTGTGCCATGGTATCTGGCATTAGCCTCTATTTTTTATAAATTACCCAGTCTTGGGTATTTTTTTTTATAGCAACAGAAAATGGACTAAAATAACAAGAAATATAAAAATAATAACTAATTTAGACTTATGTGTTCTAGGTATACTGAAAGTTATAATACAGACATTTCATTTCATTCACCCAACAATCTTATTTTTTTTTTTAATTTTAGTTGGACACAATACCTTTATTTCACTTATTTATTTTTACGTGGTGCTGAGGATTGAACCCAGGGTCTTGCACGTGTGAGGTGAGCACTCTACCACTGAGCCACAACCCCAGCCCTCACCCAACAATCTTATGAGACAGAGAATATTATCTCTTTTTCAAAAATGAAAAAACCAAGGTTGAGCTGGAGCTGCAGCTCAGTGGCAGAGCATTTGCCTAGTATGTGTGAGGCACTGGGATCAATCCTTACCACTGCATAAAAATAAACAAACAAAACAAAGACACTCTGTCCATATTCAACTACAAAGAAATTTTTTTTTTAAAGAAGAAAGATAAAACCAAGGTCCAGAGAATTTAACTTAGTTGTCTAAGAACACACATCTAGTATGCGGTTAATAGAGGGCTTGAGGGGTTGGGGGTGTAGGTCAGTGGTGGAGTGTTTGCATAGCATGCAAGAGGCCCTGGGTTAAATCTCCAGCCACACACACAGAGACTTGAATCCATGTGTGTCTTACTCCCAAACTCCCTGCACATAACCCTTGTTAAACATTGTTCCAGAACCGTGACTATAAGAGAATTCATTTACAATTCAACATTGCCCAACCTTTATTAGTTCCTGACACACCTATGCATTTGTCAGGGCCTGCCAAGTCACATTTAGGTGGAGTTTAGTTTTTAAACTACCACTTAGTGCCTTCTGTACCATCTACCACATTTTATATACATCATATTGCACACTCTCAGATTACACTTAGTATATATCCATATGTGCAAAATGGGGTGTGATCTAAATATGTGTTCACAAATTATATATTGTGCACTTGGAGTTTATGTCTCTCTCTACATACACACACACCTTGTTTTATACATATATAAAAGTTGTGGATGTGATAGAGGAGAGAGGACAGTGATTTAGAGTTCTACTTTTGATTACTCTGTAAACTTACACCCAGATTTCTACAATCTCCTTTTAACCATCTGTAAACAGGGAGACAGTGCTTGCTTTTTTTCTGAGGATTATCTGAGGATCCAGTGATACCTCAGACTCAGGAAGGAGTCTTGCCCATATATTTCTTTTTCCCTGCTAATGATTTATACAAATGAACTCTAGCAAATGTACGCAATGGTGTCAATTCTTTTTTTTTTTTTTTTTTGTACTGGGGATTAAACCCAGAGGCACTTTACCACTGAACCACATCTCCAGCCCTTTATTTTTTTTATTTTGAGACATGGTCTCCCTAAGTTGCTTAGGGACTCGCTAAGTTGTTGAGGCTGACTTTGAACTTGCAATCCTCCTGCCTCACTTCAACCTCCTGAGCTGCTGGATGTGCAGGTGTGTGCTACGCATCTGGCACCAGTGTCACCTTTTACAGGGTGATGTTGTGTTTCTGCATATCCCTGTTGATAAGTCCTAAATTCTTCTTCCCTATTTCTCATCTACTGATACACCTGGAATTCTGTGTAATGAGCATGGGTCAGAGATTGTGACTATAAAAGGAAGCTAAGGAAAAGGCAGAGAGAAAGGGAGAGGCAGAAGAGTAGCAGAGGCATTTTAAAAAATATATTTTTAGTTGTAGATGGACACAATGCTTTTCTTTTGTTTATTTAGTTGTATGTGGTGCTGGGGATCGAACCCAGGGACTCACACATGCTAGGCAAGCACTCTACCACTGAGCCACAACCCCAACCCCAGCCCAGCAGAAGCATTTTTAGCATGTGTCTTTTTTTTTTTCAATACTGGGCATTGAACCCAGGGTTTTACACATGCCACTGCATTACCACTGGGCCGTACTCCCAACCTCACACTTTTCCATGCTATTGGTGGGAGAATAAATTGGCAAAAGATTTTGGAGAGATTATGTTCAAAGGAGAGGTCAACATATCAATCCCATTTTGTAATAGATAATAAAAAAATAAAATCTCAAGCTCATATTTACACCAAGATTTGTGCAGAAAAAGCTACCAAAACATAGACAATAAATGTTTAGCAGAGGTTGTAACCCTGGGGGGTGGTAGTATCTGGAAGGGAAAATTTCACTTTTTACTTTATCTTTTTTTGTATAGTTTGAACTTCCCTATGATCATTTATTATTACTATTTATATATTTTTGCAAAAAATAAAATAAGCCCAGGGAAGAGAATAGCTATCTATGCACACAGCAGCTGTGCTCCTGTGTCCTCAACCCTCGCTCCTCTCTACAAGGTGACTTTCAGTCCCATGAGGGCACTGACCCCTGCCTGCAAGCTCTCCTCGTGCTGTTTTTTAGTCCATCACCAGCTGCTTAAGCAGCAGGTTCCCAGTGGCTGGTCATCTGGAACTGCTTCAGGAGGACAAACAGGAAGGACGAAATTGCCGGTACAGATTACCCTGTTGGCCTTGCTGACAGTAGAAAACAATTCAAACCTCAAAATGTTAAGGAAAACGTCATGCCATTAACCGCTCCTTCACGCCTCTTCCTGAATCTGGCAGTGAGTTGGATTTGGGTTGTGCTGAAGGAATCCTAGCAGTTGCATGTAACAAGCTTCCTGCCCCATGTCCTGGCAACGCCTCTCCCCCTCCCTACTTGCTTAGGGTTTCAGTTCCCCAGGCTAAATTGCATGGCCATTCTGATTCCCCCATGTCAAACTGGAGCTTCCTCTATGGGAAAGTAGAATGTCTCACCATTCTCTTAAGCAAGACGCCTGTAGGAGCTCAGGATAGAGGCAGATTCCTGAAAAGAGAGGCGATGAATTAAGGTAAGAAGTCCAGTGTGGAGTCAGGCAGATGGATATGCAATCTCCCTTCTGACGCTTCCTAGTTGTGTGATTGTAGACAAGTTACTTCACCTCTAAGTTTCCTCTTTGGTAAAATAGGGGAAAAAAAATTAAACCAATCCCACCTTATAGGGTTGAAGGGGTTGCTGTCTTTAGAAACTTAGTGCTAGCTGGGCACAGTGGTGGACACCAGTAATCCCAGCAGTTCAGGAGACTGCGACAGAAGGATAGCAAGTTCAAAGCCAGCCTCAGCAATTTAGCGAGATTCTGTTTCTAAATAAAATATATATATAAAAAAGCTGGGAATGTGGCTCAGTGGTTAAGTGCCCCTGGATTCAATCCCTAGTACATCTGACAATGCTCAGAAGGTGTTACCTTTGCATATATGTTTTGCCTAATATGCTATCACCCATGACAATGGCACTGTTAAGTGTCTGGGCTCTATTCTAAATTACAAAAATGCATTACCTAGATTTTAGTAATTAAAAGCTGGAATTCATTGGAAAAAAAAGTCTTGGGGCTCCACAGCAGAATGTGGTAGCACTCACTTGTCATCCCAGCTCCTCAGGAGGCTGAGGCAGGAAGATTGCAAGTTCTAGAACTGTTCTAGCAACTTGGTGAGACCCTGTCTCAAAATAAAAGAAAAAGGGCTGGGGATGTAACTCAGGGTAGTACTCAATACATAGTACAAAGAAAAAGCCGGGGAGATCCAGAATGGGATTGTCAGGGATCAGATCCTAGCAAAAATGAATATAAGGATTCTCCTCTCATACGGACCTTGTGAAGATGAATTGAGGTAATACATGTAAAATAGTAAAGGGCCTGGAATACGGGCATTTAGGCTTCTCTTTCTTTCCCTGCCCTGGGGCCCTCTCATTAGTCCAATTAATAAGCTGTTGCTGTCATTGCAGTTCAGCCCCAGGATCAGGGTCCCTTAAGGATAGGCATTATTCTGTGGAGTGAGATGATGGGGAGCTTCATGGGCATCCTCATTTCCACAGGGGAGTGGAACACAGAACCATGGTTGGCAGCAGATGGGCCTCCCTGGCCTCAGGTCTCCTGGGACATCATGAGGATGATCAGTGAGAACTTCATTAGAACGAGTCTGTCTATTTGGCAGAACATCAGGGTCCTATTCAGGGACAGAAATGCTCTGGCCCGGAGATAATGACCAGCCTGAGGCCTCTGGCCTTCTTCCATGCCCTGACCTTCAGCTCCCCCTGGGCACCCACAAACACGCATGCATGCAGGAACGCACGCAAGTTCCTGGGCTTTTAGTCAACTAAAGGGTTTGTGGGTACATTCCCTGCCTAGAAGACTGGTGATCAGGGTGAGGCCAAAGGACCCAGAAACGCACGAGTGCTTTGCTGATTGCTGAGAATGACCAAAGCCTGAGGTTCCCAAGAGCCTATTAAATCATCATAAGTGCCTCATCCAAGTGAGAGCTCATCCCCCTCATTTCTTGAAAGGATAAAGGAGCGAGTTTGGGGATGCATCCAGATAGCTGGAAACAAAAGTGGGGCTCACTGCAGGTTAGCTCTGAAGCTCAAGCAACCTTGGGATGGGTTGACAGGGTACAGATCGGAGGTGAGCATTTCAGCACTCTCCTTGCCACATCTTCTAAGCATGAAACTGGAGTTTATGCTGAGGCTGTGGGGTAGAGTGTGGGATGGGGGGCATGGCTTGGTGAGAAGTCGGTAATTTTCCCAATCAGTTACATGGCATCTATCTCTTCAGGCATGCATTTTTGGGAAAAGGGTTCATATCACAGTCATTCTGTTGACCTCTGGCTCCTAACTGCTACCCTGTCAACACTCCTAATCACCACCTAGAATTATGAGCTTCTGTGCTAGCCTTGGCCCAAAGAGAATTGGAAGAAGAATGCCAACTCTCCTCTTTCTTTTTCTCTTTTTTATGGTTCTGGGGATTGAACCCAGGCATACTCTACCACTGAGCTATACCCCCAGTTCTTTTCACTTTTTGGTTTTGAGACAGGGTCTCACTACATTGCCAAAGCTAGTTTTGAACTTTTGGTCCTCCTGCCTCAGCCTCCCCAGTTGCTGGGATTAACAGATGTGTGCCATTACACCCAGCTCCGTGTTTTCTTATATTGTTCTTAATTCCCTACAACCACAAAAATACATATGATATAGATTTTATTGATTGATTGATTGATTTTTTTGTGGTGCTGGGGATTGAACCCAGGGCCTTGTGCATGCTAGGCAAGCACTCTACCAACTGAGCTATGTCCCCAGCCCATAAAAATGCATATGATGTATATGACAGACTTTACTGTGGATCTCAAAATGTGGTCCATTGACCAGCACTTAAACATCACCTGGGAACTTGTTAGAAGGAAAATTCTCTCGTTGCACTGGAGACTTATTGAATCAGAAACTTTTGGGGACCATCTCTTTAATATTAATAGTCCTCCAAGTGATTCTGATACTTGATGAATGTAACAGTTCATTGCTTTATGTTTAAGGATAACTTGAAAAAAAATTACGATGTAGGGAAGGCAGAAGACTAAATTAAAACCAAATCACAGCCAGGGATGATGGTGTATACCTGTAAACCTAGTGACTCTGGAGGCTAGGGCAGGACGTTCACAAATTCCAGGCTCAAATTGTAGCTCAGTGCTAAAAAGTGCCCCAGGTTTAATCCTTGGTACTCTCCCACTGAAAAAAAAAACAATGGTAGCGTGTCCCTGGATTCAGTCCCCAGTACAAAAAATATAAAAAAAAAACAACAAAAACCTGAATTGTAAGAGGCCTGTCTGCAAGCTTATAGGATCGAACAAAGCCTTGCACAATGCTAGGCTGTGCTAAGCCACAACTCCAACCCTTTCATGGGGTGTTGCTTCCCCCTGTGGAGGTGGAAATTGATTTCTCTTTCCTTTTTTTTTTGGTACTGGGGATTGAACACAGGAGGGCACAGGGGCACTTTACCCCTCAGCCATATCCCCAGCCCGTTTTTATATTTTATTTAGAGACAGGGTCTTGCTAAATTGCTGAGGCTGGTTTTGAACTTGTGATCCTCCTGCCTCAGTCCCTGAAGTTGCTGGGATTACAGGCATGGGTGCCTGCTCTCTCTCTCACTCTCTTTTGATTGTTCTCTTCCTTTCTCCCTCTTTCTCTCTCTCTCTTTCTCCCACTCTCTCTCTCTCTCCCATTAATGCATACATTCCCCACATTCTCTCCACAGAGCAAGCCCATAACCATTTTTTTGAACTTTATGTTTATTATTTTTGTGAAATTTTTCCAGATATTTACTACCTAATATTTTTTACATACTTTGAACTTTGTATATTTTGGACATACCATACTTATTCTTGGCAGTTTGCTTTTTTCTCTTGGCCACTAAGTTTTGATATTTATCTTTGGTCTTACCATATCTACCTATTCTCTGTTAGTAGACATTAAGTTGCTCCCAACATTCAACTATTATAAATCATGCTGCGTTAATACTCATGTATATGATCCTTTCCACCCATGTACTGGAGTTTCTCTAGGATATTCACCTAGAAACAGAATTGCTGGGTCCTCTTTAATGTGTGGGTAATTTTCCTAGCTCTTTCCAAGTTATCCTCCAAAGTGATTATATTGATTTAATCTGCTAGAAAGACAGGGTACAAGGGTTCCTGTTGCTCATTGCCAATATTTGATACTGTTAGACTTTAACATTTTTGTTAATTTTGCCAATTTTTGGATATGAGTGATTTTATTTTTTAGAATTTTTTAATATTTATTTATTTATTTTTTTAAAAAATATTTTTAGATATTGTTGGACCTTTATTTTATTCATTTATTTATATGTGGTGCCGAGAATCAAACTCAGTGCCTCACACATGCTAGGCAAGTGCTCTACCACTAAGCCACAACTCCAGCCTCTAATATTTATTTTTTAGTTTTCGGCGGACACATCTTTGTTTGTATGTGGTGCTGAGGATCGAACCCAGGCCGCAGCATGCCAGGTGAGCGCGCTACCGCTTGAGCCACATCCCCAGCCCATGAGTGATATTTTATTGCAGTTTTAATCTGCATTTCCTGATGTTTTTAAAGTTCAATTTTTTTTGTTGTTTTTTTTTGGTACTGGGGAATGAATTTAGGGACCCTTTACCATACAGCTACATCCCCAGCCCTTTTTATTTTTTATTTTGAGACTGGGTCTCACTAAGTTGCTGAAGCTGGTCTTGAATTTGTGATCCTCTTGCCTCTGTCTTCAGAGTTGAGTCTCTGGTATTACAGGCAAGCATCACTGTGTCTGGCTTAAGTTGAACATTTTTTATTTGTTTATTTTGTCATTAATAGTGTTAGCTTTGCGTCATTATAACAGATTCCTGAGATAACCAACTAATAAATAAAAATGGTTTATTTTGGGTCACAGTTTTACTTATTTCAGTCCATGATTGGTTGGTTCAGTGTTCTGGGCCCCTGGTGGCACATCATGGTGGGAGTGCGTGTGGAACAAAACTTCTCACCTCATGGTCAGCAAGCAAAAGAAAGAGGAAGGGGCTGGAGTCTACGTGTCACCTTCAAGGACATGAATCCAAAGTCCTATAGACCTCTCACCAGGCCCTCCCTCTTAGACTTTTCCACCCCCTCCCAATCATTTACCACACAGCTCTTTAGGCGAAATCCAGATCTAAGCTATAGCATTTAGGTTTCTCCTGAGATTTCATGTTTATTTCCTTCATCAGTTGTTCTGTTGGGTTATTTTTCTTTTCTGCATTGATCTGGGGAGGGTTTTTTCTTTTTCTCCACTGATCTGGGGAGGTTTTTAAAAATAAAAATTTTAATTTTGAGATTTTCCTTTTTTTGACTAGGGATTGAACCCAGAGAATTTACCACTGGGCTCATTCTCAATCCTTTTTATTTTGAGACAGGATCTTGATAAATTGTTGAGGGTCTTGCTAGGTTGCTGAGGTGGACCTCAAACTTGTGATCCTCCTGCCTTAGCTCCCTGAGTAGAGGGGATGACTGGTGTGCACCACCTTGCCCAGTTTGAAGAGTTTTAAAATATATGCAGAATAGGCATTATAAATATCTTTTTTTAATCATAGCTTGTATTTTCATATTATGGAATTTTAAAGTACTGCTGTTTTTCATTTTAATATAGTCAAATTTTATCAGGATTTTCCCATCATTTGGTGTTCTTCAAGTCATGATTACAAAACATATCTGCGTTAGTAAAGAATGAGATGTGGTAATAAAAAGACCCCAAAATATAGTGGTTTAAAGAACAAAAACATTTAGTTCTCTCACAGCGCTGAAGAGGCTGGGAAATGTGCCCAACTACAACATGCTTATTATGGAAAAATGGGAGAATGACATCAGGGAAAAGGAGCAATCTCTGTCACACCTTCTCTACCCTGAGGGCACACGTGGATGTTCTCAATTTTTTTATTCTAAAAGGTTTACTTTTCACATTTAAGCTCCCCACTTTCCTTTGTTCATTTATTCTTCCTTCCTTCCTCTTTCTTTTTGTTTTTGTGGTGCTGGGGATCCATCTTAGGGCCTCCTACAAGCTAGGCAAGTGCTTTACTACTGTGCTATACCCCAGCCCACATTTAGGTCTTTTTTAGAGTTTTATTTTCACTACAGTGTGAGTTAGGAATCTAATTTTCTTTTGTTTTGAATAACAAGTTGTTCTAGCATATAGTTTGTTTTTTTTAAATTTTATTGCGCTGCTGGGATCAAACCCAGGGCTTCATGCATGCTAGGCAAGTGCTCCACTACTGACCTACACCCTTAGCTCCTAGCATATTTGTTGATTAATCTGTCCCTTTTTTATTGCCTTGTAATATGACCTTTGAATTATAAGTTTCCTTGTGTACATGATTTTAATTCTGGACTTTATGTTCTGTTTGACTATTTGCCTATCCCTATACCTCTTCCTCACTTTTTAATGACTGAAGTCTTATTACTTATTATCTGGAAGGGTAGGTCCCTTGATCTAGGTGGTTTATTTATTAATTTTTTTTTTTAATACTGGGGATCAATCCCAGGGCCTGTGCAAGCTAGGCAAGCACTGAGCTACATCCCAATCCCTTTTTGTTATCCTCAAATTTTAAGATGGCCTGATTAATGGCCCATCCCTGGCCTTGAATTTGACATCCTCCTGCCCAGGCCTTCCCAGTAGCTGGGATTGCAGCAGTACCCCACCATGCCTGATTCTCTTACTAATAATGAGACTGAGCGATGTTTTCATCTACCTTTTTATATTTCTTTGACTATTTATATTTCTTTTTTGAAGTGTATGTTATTTGTTTTTTATCTAATTTAATTTTAGGAATTCTTTGCAAATTCTGGATACTTTGTTGGTTATGTGTGTTGCAAATATCCCTCTCTTTTTAATGATTCTGGGGATTAAACCAAAGTCTCAAAGGCTCTATCACTGAGCCTGCAAATACTTTTTTTTTTTTTTTTTTTGCGGGGGCTGGGGGGCTACCAGGGATCGAACTCAGGGGCACTTGACCACTCACTGAGCCACATCCCCAGCCCTGTTTTGTATTTTATTAGAGACAGGGTCTCACTGAGTTGCTTAGTGCCTTGCTAAATTGCTGAGGCTGGCTTTGAACTCTCCATTTTCTGCCCTCCACCTTCCGACCCACTGGGATCACAGGCGTGTGCAACAGCGTTCGGCCCTGCAAATACCTTTTTATTGTGTCTTTTGGAAATGAAGATTCATTTCAATGTAGTCAAATTTATCATTCTTTTTTTTTAAAAAATATTTTTTTAGTTATACATTGACACAATATCTTTATTTTGTTTATTTATTTTTATGTGGTGCTGAGGATTGAACCCAGGGTCTCTCACATGCGAGGCGAGCACTCTACCACTGAGCCACAACCCCAGCCCAAAATTTATCATTCTTTTAAGGCTAATAATTTTTGTTTTGCATCTTAAGATATACTTTTTTACTATGGAGTGAAAAAAAAAATTTCCAGTACTCTCTTGTTAAAGCTTCATGGTTTTGTATATCATCCTTAGGTGTCTTTATTGTTGTTGTTGTTACTAGAGATTGAACCCAGGGGTACTTAACTACTGAACCACATTCCCAGCCCTTTTTATTTTTTATTTTGAGACAAATTATCCCTAAATTGCTTAGGATCTTGCTAATTGCTGAGGCTGGCTTTGAACTTGTGATCTTCCTGCCTCAGCCTCCTGAATTGCTGTAATTGTAGGCATGAACCACATGCCGGTTCAGTTTTAGGTTTTGAATTGTTTTTTATATGTGATGTCAGAAAGGAGTCAATTTCTTTTTCTCCACTTGGCTATCTAAATGAGCTCATCTTCATTTATCACTGTTTTATCACTGTTCTGAAGTTCTGCCAGAGTCATAAATCAAGTATCTAATCAAGTCTCTGATATACACCAAAAATCTATCTAACTCTCCCTGGGGCAATACTACACTTTATAATTACAGTAGCTTTAAAGTCTTGAAATCTAGTACAGTAAGTTCTATATTTTATCTTTTTAGTTTTTAAAATATGACCATTGCCTTTTTATCTTTCTGCAAAAAAAAAAATACATGACATAGTTAATATGATGTCATATTAGTATAGCATACTATGTCATATGTGTGTGTGTATATCTATCTATCTATCTATCTATCTATCTATCTATCTATCTATCTATCTATATTTGGTGGGGGAGTATGGAGGATTGAACCTAGGGGCACTTAACCACTGAGCCACATCGTCCCAAACTTTTTTTTTTTTTTTTTTGAGATAGGGTCTTGCTAAGTTGCTTAGGGCCTACCTGAGTTGCTGAGGATGGCTTTGAACTTGATATCCTTCTGTTTCAGCCTCCCATTTCACTGGCATTACAGGTGTGTAATGCCATCATGCCCTACATCATACATATTTTATATATTTACATAGTTATGTGATTTTCTCCTTTTACTTTATGTAATAAATTAAGAATGTAATGAACTATAGACTCTCTTTGCTTTATCTTCTTTTTTGGCACTGGGGATTAAATCACTGAGCTACCTCCCCAGTCCTTAGTTTATTTATTTATTTATTTATTAGTTGTAGATGGACACATACCTTAGACTCTACTCCCATCTCTATTACTTTTTTTTTAAAAGAGAGAGAGAGGAGAGAGAGACAGAGAATTTTTTAATATTTATTTTTTAGTTTTTGGCGGACACAACTGCCGCAGTCTGGCTGGGCACAAATCACGAGCCACTGAAGCAGGAACAAACTTTATTTTTGAACTGCAGGAAAACACTTCACACAGCTCCTGGGGAATCCTCCCGAACGCCACGCGGCTGGTCCAGGAACCCCCAGCCAGAAATATCTCTCCCGGAAATCCCTCCTCCTGCACTTCCCCAACCAATGGGAACTCTCGGGGAATCCCCGGAAATCCCCACGAGAACTCCAAAATAGTGCGAGAACTCAAAAGTTGCGGCAGAGGCGGATAGTAATGCCTCGCCTGTCAATCAATACTGTTGGCAAAATGCCAGGGGCCATACAGACTCGGCCGTGGCTCTCAGCATCTCCCCCTTTTTGTTTAATTAAACAACAAGCAATGTGGCTTAGGGACCGTGCCTGTTAGGCAGTCCAATTCAACATATGGTCCTTACCCGTCATTGGATGAACTGACCTCTAGGCGTCAGCCTCCTGTCTTAGGTTGGTACCACTGCAATTGGATCATACCCGTCACTGACTACTGGTCCAGCATACAGCCATACTTGTGGATAGGCCTTTGCACCAGTGGGGGGGTGAGGTTCTTTGCCTCACCTCTGTTGGCCCCCAAATTTGGCCTTGGTGCCAGTGGGGTGTGAGGTTCTTTGCCTCACCTCTGTTGGCCCCCAAATTTTAGACCATCACTAGTAGAAGGGAGGAGGATGCAAAATGCCATGACACTAAGCCAATTGAGGGCTCCTTTGAAAAATTGTACCACCGATGACACCATCAGCAAAAATACTCCAGCACTACCACAATTCGCTGCACCAACAGATAGTTCACAATGCATACAGTGATACATAGTCCAGGCAAGTTCTCCAAGCAGTTCAAAGCAGAGGAATCTGTCAATATGTCCATTTCCTCCCAAAGTAAATCGACTCCTTAATTGAGCATTACTTGTTGAGTTATTATTCATTGATGCATCAGTTTTTACAGTTTGTTGTGATAACTATCGAAGAAGCTGCAGTTTGGTTTTATCTTTGTCTTCACTGGCACTGGGATGAAGATAGGAATTCTGGCAATGATGCTAAGAAAAAAATTATGTAACATTCCAACAGGCACTAAGAAAACAATTTTTTGAACAATTTACATTATCCTGAACAGAATTATTAAATATAATGAGAAGGAAAGGTGAAAGTAAACAAACAGATCTGTTAACCTCCTTATTTGTTCACATATTAAAACAATTTTCAACAGCTGTTTACCCAATCTAAATTAAACCATTAAAATCACGTGAATAAAAAAATTTGGATCCATTTATTCATGAGCGCTCCTCATATATGATATATGGACATACGCACATACAGACATACAACACAAAACAGAAGTGTGCACACATAACATACAACACATAAGACAATAGTAAAGGCCTTGTAGCTTTACCTAGGTGAAATCTCCATTGCAATGCTTAAAAACTCCACAGTCAAAAAATAAAACTGATCAGAAAAACATTAACCTAGGTCTGTATGAACTCAAAAATAAAATAGAACTTTATGATGTGGGAAAAGGCAAATAATAAAATAAATATTGAAAAAAGCATCCTGGTTAATCACTGTCGCAGATGTAAGAATAGCCAAACTGGAGTTCTGGATATCAGCTGTTATGGATTTGAGTCAAATCATCTTCCTTTTGGCCTGTAGAAATTGTTTTAGTTAATCTCTCTGGAATCCAAATCGGCTGCTGTTCTCCCTGTGGAAAAACACAAACAGAACCCCGATTCCAGACAATCACTGGGTCAGGACCTTTCCATTGTCCTGTTAGAATATCCTTCCAAAGTACCTTAGGCTTATGTACATTTTTTGGACACATATGCCTTTCCGCAGCACTAAGCCCTGAGGAATCCAAATTTTAAAAGTTTAGAGTAAAAAGGGTTATTTTAAGTTTATCTTTGGGTGATATATACCTCTTTCCAATTCCCTCTTTTTGCTTTAGTAAGTACATTTTAATAGTTTGATGAGCTCTTTCAACTATGCCTTGTCCCTGTGGATTATATGGGATTCCTGTTATATGAGTAATGCCAAATGTTGAGCAAAATTGTTTAAAAGAGGTAGAAGTATAACCAGGGGCATTATCTGTTTTTAACTGTTTTGGAACACCCACAGTGGCAAAATTTTGTAAGCAATGAGCTATAACATCTTTAGTTTTTTCTCCGGCATGAAGGGAGCCCATCAAAAATCCAGAAGAAGTATCAACTGTAACATGCAAATATTTTAATTTTCCAAATTGTGGCAAGTGTGTGACGTCCATCTGCCAAATATGGTTAGGTATCAGTCCTCTAGGATTGACTCCAAGATTAACTTGTGGTAAAAAGGTCACACAATTTTGACATTGTTTTATTATTTGTCTAGCTTGTTCCTTAGTTATTTTAAAACGCTTTTGTAAAGTATTAGCATTGACATGGAACCTTTTATGAAAATGTGTAGCTTCTTCTAGTATAGAGAAAATATGTATGTCATGTGTAGTTTTATCTGCTAAATCGTTGCCCAAACTAAGGGCTCCAGGCAATCCTGTATGTGCTCTGATATGTCCTATAAAGAATGGATCTTTTCTGTCCCAGATTAGACTTTGTATAGCAGAAAACAAAGAGAAAACAGTAGAGGAAGGGGAAATCCTGCCAGCATCTTCAAGGGATACTATAGCATTAATTATATACTGACTATCAGAGAATAAATTAAATACAGAATCTTTAAACATCACAAAAGCTTGTAAAACTGCATTAAGGTCTACCTTTTGAGCTGATTGTTTGGGTACTAAAAATGTAAAAGTTTGATCAGGGGTAACTACTGCGGCTGTACTATTATTTGACCCATCAGTGAATACATTTGGAGCATTCATGATAGGGGTTTTTCTTGTCATTTTTGGAAAAACTACAGGATGCGAAGACCAAGAAGACAACAAAGGATTAGATGGTAAGTGATTATCAAATGAAACATTAGATTTACACATGATTATTGCCCAAGTATTTAACTCATTAGCTAACTCATCAATTTGATCCATAGTATATGGAGTAATAATTTTATTGGGAGAAATTCCAAACACTCCCTTTGCTGCTTTTATTCCTTTGAGTATTAATTGTCCTACAGCCTCAGGATACCTAGTAAGAATAGTGTTAGGAGAATAAGATAGATGTTTCCACAATAATGGACCTTCTTGCCAAAACACTCCTGTAGGAATATTTTTTGTTGGTATTACAATAAATAATAAAGGCAAAGTTATATCAATTCTATCCAAATGCATATTTTCCATATATGTTTCAATAATTTTTAATGCCTTTCTTGCTTCAGGCGTTAACATGCAGGGTGAATTTGGATCTGATGGCCCTTTTAGGATATCAAATAAAGGTCCCAACTCTCCTGTTGGTATGCCTAGATAAGGCCTTATCCAATTTATGTCTCCTAATAACTTTTGAAAGTCGTTAAGTGATTTGAGTTGATCTACTCGTATTTGAATTTTTGGTGGACGGACCATGGTTGAGGATAATAGAACTCCTAAATAATTAATTGGAAAATTTAATTGTACTTTATCTATTGCTATCTCTAGATTATAATTTTTTAATAAATTTGTAAGTGTGGCATAACATTCTAGCAATGTGTTTTTATCTTTGTGTGTTAACAATACATCATCCATATAGTGAAATATTTGTAGTTTAGGATTTTGATTTCTAAGTGGCTGGATTGCTTTGTTAACATAAATTTGACACATAGTTGGGCTGTTAGCCATCCCTTGAGGGAGTACTTTCCATTCATATCTCTGATCAGGACCTTCATGATTCAGTGCAGGGATAGTAAATGCAAAATGTGGACTATCCTCAGGATGAATTGGAATTGAAAAAAAAACAATCTTTAATATCTATAGCTAAAACGTACCAGGTTTTTGGCAAAGCAGACAATTGAGGAATCCCCGATTGAGCAGGTCCCATAATAACCATCTCATTATTAATAGCTCTTAAATCTTGCAATAAACTCCATTTACCAGATTTCTTTTTAATGACAAAAATGGGAGTATTGTAAGGAGATACGGAAGGTTGTATATGTCCCTCCGCTAATTGTTGTTTGACCAGGTCATGGGCTGCTTGTATCTTTTCTTTAGTCAGGGGCCACTGAGGAACCCATACTGGTCTATCTGATTTCCAAGTAATTTTTATTGCCTCAGTGACCCCTTCTGAAAACCCAGTCCATGTCTATTTATTCCCTGATCTATTTGAATTGGTGCTGCTATGCCTTGTTCTCCTAATCTTTTTTCTTTCCTGAAACCTTGTCTAGCCCTAATAGTGGGCGCATTTGGATTGATGTTATTTGTTAATGTCAAACCTAATTGATCTAGGACATCTCGTCCCCATAAATTTATAGGAAGATGATCCAATACATATGGCTGTATAGTTCCTTCACATCCTTCAGGATCCTTCCAATCTAATACCGTTGCACTTCTATGGAGATTAGTTGCCACTCCTAGGCCTCGAAGCGTTTGAGTGGCTTGTTGTAACGGCCAATGTTTTGGCCATTCTTGACGAGGTATGATGCTAAGGTCTGCACCTGTATCCAGTAGTCCATTAAATTCATGTCCTTGAATATTTAGTTTTAGCATGGGGCGAGAATCTAAATTTAAAGACAGCATAGCCCAATCTACACCTGTGGAGCCTAATCCCCTGGAACCTCTTTCTATAGTACTACTGGAAAATTTATCATGTAGGCTGCGTATTATTAATAACTGTGCTATTCTATCTCCTGGTGAAATTACTGATATACCCTTTGGAGAACTAGCTATAATTTTTATTTCACCTTCATAATCGGGATCAATTACCCCAGGACTTATCATAAGTCCTTTTAGCATAGAAGAACTGCATCCTAACAATAAGCCTACTGTTCCTTGGGGAAGAGGTCCTTTTACTCCTGTGGGAATGATTTGAACTCCCATCTCTGGAGTTAGTACTGCTCTGGCGGAGGCGCAGATGTCCAACCCTGCGCTCCCTCTGGTTCGTCTGATGAGAGATCTGATGGATAATGTGTCCTGGGCACTACCCTGATGGTGTTGCTGGGTTCCTCCATGGTGTTTTTGGGTTCTTCCAGTGTCCCGTACATTTGTGGTCATGGGCCCCGGAGCATTGGGCCCCCCTGTCCGTTTTTTGACAATGGAGCCCGATGCCTTTCTCCACGATATCGTGGGTAAACACTTGGTCCTTGTCTGTTTTTTGATAACGGAATACCCTCTATGGTGGTTTGAGAACGGCATTCATTAGCCCAATGTTTCCCTCTACGGCATCGTGGGCAAATACCCGGTATTCTATTCCTTTGATACCTAGCTTTGTTAAACCCTCCTCCTATGGGGCAACTCCTTTTAAAATGTCCTGTTTGATCACAATTATAGCATGTTTTTGGCCTGGCATCTAAAGCCTGTTGTACTGCTGCTAAGACTTGCCCTTGTTCATTAATGTCTCTACATAATTTAATATATGTGTTTAAATCTTCATGTCTCCATGGTCTGATGACCTCTCTCCAGCAACGATTTGCTTGGTCATAAGCCAGTTGTTTTATAAATGGCATTGCCTGTTCTGTATCCCCAAAAATTCTGGAAGCTGCTTGAATAAGCCTATCTACAAATTCAGCATAAGGTTCATTAGCTCTCTGTATTACCTTAGATAATTGACCTTGTAAATCTCCATGCCCCTATAAAGTTTTCCATGCCCTAACCGCATCTACAGCAATTTGTGCATATACGCCAGGATCATATTCAATTTGTTGCCGTTGACCCTCATAAGGTCCTTTTCCTAACAACATATCTAGATTTCTTTGAGGGTAACCGGCTGCTGCATTTCACCTAGCTGTCTCCCTGCAAAATTCCTCATTGGCAACCTTCCATAACAAATATTGTCCTCCATTTAGCACAGATTTACACATACTAGCCCAATCTGCTAGCATCATGTCCAAGTTGGTAATGGATTCGACCATGCTTACAGTGAATGGTGCTTGAGGACCATAGGTTGTTACAGCCTCCTTTAACTGCTTCACTGTTTTGAAATCTAAAGCACGGTGAATTCGCTGCCCTCCTGCCTGCTCAAGTACAGGGCATGCTAATCTTTGAGGTCCTGTCTCAGGATCCCATCTATCAACTACGGGGTTTGAGGGCCACTCAGCTATCTCCATAAGGGGAGCTGTTGGTTGAATTATGCCCTCTGGTGATAGAACGGTGTTAGTAGCAGCCTCCTGTTGTAGCTTTTTCCCTAATAGCTGTTTCTCCTCTAAGCTTTCTTCCTTTAAATTTTCTTCCTCTGTCTGACTAGCTTGAGAGACCTTCTCTTTTGCTTGATCTAAAATGTCTTTCTCCATGGTCTGAACCTCTAACAATTTACTTAACACTCTTTCAGTTTGTTTTTTACTAATTTCTAATCTGTTATAAAGATAACACAACCCAATAAGATAACACAAAACAAAACCGAAACAGAATGAAACAAAAACGGAACAAAAAATCGTTGTATCAATTTTCCTATTTTCTTGATATGTGCATTTGTGGTCTATTTCTATCTCTTCCTCAGGGGCGAACAACTTCAAACCTTGAGCCAACCCTTTTTCCCAATCTGCCTGAGAAAATTCTAGGGATAGGCAGCTTTAAACAAACACAAAACAAATCAAAACAAGAACACATTGTTTTTTAAAATGGTCACCCATTCTCTCGCCTTCCCTTAGGGGCAAGCAATTTCACTTACCCCGAAGCTTCAGACGTTCCCCATAGGGGCCGCCAAATGCCGCAGTCTGGCTGGGCACAAATCATGAGCCACTGAAGCAGGAACAAACTTTATTTTTGAACTGCAGGAAAACACTTCACACAGCTCCCGGGGAATCCTCCCGAACGCCGCACGGCTGGTCCAGGAACCCCCAGCCGGAAATATCTCTCCCGGAAATCCTTCCTCCTGCACTTCCCCAACCAATGGGAACTCTTGGGGAATCCCCGGAAATCCCCACGAGAACTCCAAAATAGTGCGAGAACTCGGCAGAGGCCGATAGTAATGCCTCCCCTGTCAATCAATACTGTTGGCAAAATGCCAGGGGCCATACAGACTCCGCCGTGGCTCTCATCACATAACATCTTTGTTTGTATGTGGTGCTGAGGATCGAACCCGGGCCACACGCATGCCAGGCGAGCACGCTACCGCTTGAGCCACATCCCCAGCCCCCCACCTCTATTTTTTGAAAAATTATTTGTTTATATATTTGGTACGGGATATTGAATCGGGGCAATCTACCACTGAGCTAATCCTTAGCCCCTTTTACTTTCTGTTTTGAGACAGGATCTTGCTTAATTGCTGAGATTTGCCTCAAATTTGGAATATTGCCTCAGGTTCCCGAGACAGTGGGATTACAGGTGTGCACCCCCGCAGATGGCTTTATTTTTTGAGACAGGGTCTTGCTAATTTCCCAGGCTGGTCTCTGTTGCAGTCTGGCTGGGCACAAAATAACCGAGCCACCAGGAGGCACTTGTAGGTTCAAACAGGAACTCCTTTATTGCCCAAACTCCCTTGAATGCCACCCACGCAGCCCTTCCAGGAACACCACACACCAAACTGGAACTCCCTCCACAGGAACTTCACCAACCAACGGGAACTCCCCAGGAATCCCAGCAAGAACTCCAATAGGACAGCAGGGGTCTATATACAATTGAATACACAGCCTGTTTCAATCCAGCATCATCCAGTCACAGCAATTATAGACAGCTTAACTTAATTATCATCTTAATGGCTCACCTCTCAACCATTACTTCTGGCAAAATGCCAGGGGCCATTCCGACTGGCTGTGGCTCTCAGCAGGTCTCTAACTCTCCCTCTTTTTTGCCTCAGCACCCAGAATAGCTGGGGTAACAGGCATGCGTTTACCTGCTGGGCGCCTCCTCAGGTTTTTAATTTACAAGTCAGAAAACCCATGGCATTACCAACTCTGCCTGTGGCTTTGGGTAACTTCTTAACCACTCTGAGCTTGTTTCCTTATAGGCAGTAACTCAATGTCACAGTCATTGAGGGACCAATCAAGGCAACAGGTGAAAATGCTCTTTGGAAAGTATTTATTATTAAAATTTTATTCATAACTTTGGAGAGTAGGCATAAGATAGTGAGATAGCATCTGCTTCGGGATAAATAAAAATATTTCCTCACAGCCTTCATTTTGTTGACTGATAAATACTCTCTGTCTACCTGTCCTATTTGTTTTTCTGAAGGTGTATATGGAGACCACCACCCTCTGAAATCGAAGAAGAATATTTTCTTTAGGTACATGCGGGTGCTTGGAGTTCAGCATTTATTGAACCCCAAGCTACAACAGAAGCTGGAAAAGCCCAGACGAATAAACAGGGGCCCCCGTCTTCAGGAAACTCTAGACCCTCCGCAGACAGCGATTGCCTCCACTAGCAGGACAGCACGCGCAGCAGACGAACAGCAGGGGGCAGTAGAGGCCCAGCTCGGTCCCGTGGAGGACCTGGCTGAAGCTAGGATGGAGGCTCTCGCGTTCATTCGCATCTGCTGCTTGGAAGGCGGCCTTTCTGTCATTCCCTTCTTGGGGTCTAGGGAAGAAGAAAAACAAAAACAACCAAAAAAAAAAAAAAATCACCGGGCGCGGTACTGCAGGCCTGTAATCCCAGCGACTCGGGGGACAGGAGGATCTCAAATTATCGAGGACAGTCTCAGCAATTTAGGGAGACCCTGTCTCAAAATAAAAATAAAATAAAAAGGGCTGAGGATGTATTTCAGCGGCAAAGTAGTGACAGGGTTCAATACCCAGTCCCCAAAAAAGAAAAGAAGGAGGAGAAGAAGAAAGATCCTTTCATACTACTACGGCAGACAAATCCGCAGTGAGGACTTTGGACTCGGCCGTGGCTTTGCCCCACGGTTTCTCTTAAAGAGCCACTGCGCCCTCCAGCGGATGAACGGCAGCGGAACCGCTGAGGGGCACTGCAGTCTGGGGCACCTTAACATCCTTCTCCTGAAGGAGCGGGGCGGTCCCCGGTCTCGCCCCCGACGCAACTTCATCCTTGTGCACAGATTGGCTGGGCCCTGTGCGTGAAGACGTTGCGTCGCGGGGCGGGGCGGGCAAGCGGTGTCCGTAGGGCCTCAGCAGCCTGTCTTCAGCCGCTGCCCCTGCTGTCCCTCCGCTTGTGTCTGTCGCCTGCTTTTAGAGGATACAGGCGACAGCCGGGGCTTTCAGGTGGTCGCGCAGCGGCCAAAAGCCTACGCGGAGCCGCCTTGTGAGCCAGGCGGGTTTTCTCGGCCGGGTCCGGGTCGAGGGGAAAATGGCGCCGGCGCCCCTAGGCGTCCGGGAGGAGCAGCTCCCGGGGTGTCGGTCCGGACCCCTTTCCCGGCTTCTCTTCCTCGCCCAGGCAGTCCTCCTGCTGCCCGTCTCCTGGGCAGGCCTCTGCCCCGCACCCTGCTCCTGCCGCATTCCTTTGCTGGACTGCAGTCGCAGAAAGCTGCCCGCGTCGAGCTGGAGGGCGCTGTCGGGCCCGCTGCCCCCCGACATCGCCACCCTGTGAGTAGAGTGGCCAAGCCGAGGGACCGAGAGAAGGCGAGCTCCCCTCCGCCGCGGACTGGAGGGCGTGGTCGCCTACCTGAGTTGTGAAAGAAACTGCTATTCTGTGGTTGTGAACTTGGTTTTGGGTGGTGGGAGTCTAAAAGCGCTGGTGTTGAGGGTTTGGGGAGACTTGAATGAAGACTGAGGTCGAGATTCTCGGGGCTAGGGAGTCTGTGATTTCCTGGCAAGGGAGGAGGTGGGCTGGGGTGTTTAATGTTAAGTACTCGAGGGTTCTGGGCACTACCAGGGACACAGAATGGCTGGGGAGTGGGCTGAGCGCGGATCCCTCGTGGGCTGCATCATTTGTTGTGTACCTCAGCTTGAGTGGTCTGCCGCAGGCACGTGATTTTATACAGGTTCACCTGAGATAAATGAATTCTCTTCTGTCCCTAGTTCTCATATATTGTTTCCTTTCGTGTTGCAGTTTTGATACTTGACAGGGTTGAAAACTTCATCATGTATCAGGAGATCCAGGATTAACCCAGAATATCTTCATAAGTAGCATTCTTGAGCTGATTTAGGATTCACTATAAAGAAGGGAAAGAGTATATTTTTTCCCCAAAATAATGTGATGCTTTGTTTTCATTGCTTTTACTTGTGGTGTACAACTCAGAAATGAGGCTTCTTTGTTTACATATGAGAAACAAGTACAATGGTTGAATGAATAATTCTGGAGTCTCCACTGCTGCATTTTAATTCTGACAGGCCTATATTACACAGTGGCGCTTAGAAAGGTGCATTAGCCTTGAGTCAGCATAGTGGCATTGGGAACAAAAGTTAGGTATTAAATAACTGTAATTATGAGGTTTCTTAACCACCAACATACAGTTATTTCCGTGTCACATACTGAGCAACACAATTATTAATTGACAGACTTATAATAGTTACTTAAAAAGAAAAAAAATTCATTAAAAAAATTTTGGCATGCAATTAAAATATGGGGGCTTTTGGATTTTCATTGGAAATAGAATACAAATAGAAGGTCTGTTGCAGAGGTTAAGAAGTATTTATATATTTACAAGTTGATTAGCATAGATAGGAAAGAAACTTAATTCATTTATTGAGAAAATGTATCCAGTGTAAACAGAATTGCAATATAATAGTATGGTTTCTTTCCTTTTTTTTTTTTTTTTTTTTTTAAATATCAGTGATTGAGCCCAGAAGTGCTTAACCACTTCCTCAGAACCTTTATTTTTTATTTTGAGACAGGGTCTCTCTAAGTTGCTTAGGGGCTTGCTAAATTGCCTAGGCTGGCTTTGAACTTTTGATCCTCCTGCCGCAGCCTCCCTAGCCACTGGGATTACAGGCATGCACCACCACACCATCAATATGATTTCTTTTGTTTTATTATAGTAACACCTGTAGTTAATTCTGGTTGTATTGATTTAAATTAAGGCACTCATGTGTATGGTAGTCTGATTTAAACCAAGTACAGCATCTTTGTTATGTAGCAAGTACTTTTTTCTAAGAAATTCTTGGAACAGCTACCTGATTATGACAGAATAAATCTAGCGTAAGTTTAAAAACAACATACCTTCTTGTAGTTGTAATTGAATAAATGTGGCTTACTTTCTAAGTTTCTACACTGGTAGTTAAACAATAATTAAAAATAATTTTATGTAAGATTATTTTATGTCAGAGTTTTATTTTTGTTTAATCAAGACAAATTGCCTAAAGCCAAAGTGGCATTCAGAAATTTTAAATGTCCTATAATGAAATTGACATTTTCAGTTGAAGTGAAATGCTTTGGAGAGCAATTCTGTTACAGAAATATAATTGGATGGAAGTCTTACATTAGCTAAAGCACTCTTAGAATATTAAAAGACATGATTGTGCTATTTTATTTTATTTTTTTTTAGACTGGTGATTGAACCCAAGGGTACTTTACCACTGAGCTACATCCCCAACCCTTTTTCTTTCTTTCTTTTTTAATGTTGAGACAGGGTCTTGCTAAGTTGCTTAGGGCCATGCTAAGTTGCTGAGGCTGATCTTGAACTTGCTACCCTCCTGTCGCATCCTCCTGAGTTGCTGGGATTACAGGCCTACAGCAACACACCTGGCTGTCTGATTGTGTCATTTAATTAATTAATTAATTAATTTTCCCAGTTGTATATGGACAAAGTACCTTTATTTACTTTTATGTGGTGCTGAGGATTGAACCCAGTGCCTCACACATGCTAGGCAAGTGCTCCTCCACTGAGGCACAATCCCAGTCCCTTATTGTGTTATTTTAAATTGAGAAATGAAACATTCTTTAGCAATTGCCATTAGCTTTAAAATAACCAAATACACTTAGGTTTCTTCATGCAAATTAGAATTTTAAGACATATGCAATGGGCTGTGGATATAGCTCAGTGGTAGAGCACTTCCCTAGCATACGCAAGGCTCTGAGTTTCATCTCTAGCACTCTAAAATAAATAAATAATTCATGCGATGTTCTAAATATATTAGTGATCAAACGCAAATGCCTGGAATGGTTGTGTTTGTTAATTCTGCTTTTTGTTTTTATGATTTGAGATGCTGAAGTTCTAATCCAAGGCCTTGTGTGTACTAGGCAAAGTGTTCTACCATGGAGTTTACACCTGGATTCAATATTGTTTTTTTAAAAACCTATATCAATACTATCTTGTTTTTCTGTATGAGAAACTGTGAAATATTATTTCGTTATTCATAACTTGACTGGATTCTCTAGGTGGTTGTAGAGCTCTGTAGCACATTGTTCTGATTGCACATATGAACACGCAAACATTGTAGGACCAATAGTCAACTTCTTGTTTTGCCAAATAATTCTATTGAATTAGCTTTTTTTGTTGTTGTTGTTGTTACTGGGGATTGAACCCAGGGACACTTAACCACTGAGCCACATCCCCAGCCCCCCCTTTTTTTTTTTTTTAATATTTCTTTAGTTGTAGATAAACACAATGACTTTATTTTATTTATTTTTATGTGGTGCTGAGGATTGAACCCAGTGCCTCACACGTGCTAGGCGAGCACTCTACCACTGAGCCACAACCCCAGCCCCCCCATAGCCCTTTTTGTATTTATTTAGAGACAGGGTTTCACCGGGTTGCTTAGGGCCTTGCTAAGTTTCGGAGGCTGTTTTTTTGGTTTTTGTTTTTTTTTTTAATTTTTATTGTTGGTTTCGGAGGCTGGTTTTTAACTCAATCCTCCTGCCTCAGCCTCCCCAGCCACTGGGACTACAGGTATGCTGGGATTACAGGTGTGTGCTACCAGGTCTGGCCAAATTTGGCCTTTTGAAAATTTGTAATTTTGTCTTAACTGTTTTTATTTCACTATAGACTGCTGAAAACTTCATCATAAATTAGTGTTTGGGAACCACTGCAATACTAAATCAATCTTATTGAATTATTTATGTATTTAGTTACCTATAGTTTTTAAATCACTTCTGCTCTTATTATAATGACTGCTTAAAAGTTATTTGCATTTGTTCCTTTAGTTGTGAACAGGTTAGTTCTTTAGCATACATAGGACATTAACTTCCATTGAAGAACTCTGGGTAAGTCTTTTATGTGTGTATATATGTGAGAGAGAGTAAGAGATACTGAGGATTGGACCCAGGGGTGCTCTGCCTCTGAGATACATACATCCTGAAGCTTTTTATTTTACTTTTGAGATAAGTTCTTGCTAAGTTGCCCATAATGGCTTTGAATTTTGATCCTCCTGCCTCAGCTTCTGAGTAGCTGGGATTATAGATGTTTGCCACTGTGCCGAGCTCATCCCTAGGTCTTTTAATTTTTTTTTTTTTTTTTTTTTTGAGACAGGGTCTCACTGAGTTATCAAGGTTGGTCTACCACTTACGGTCCTCCTACCTCAGGCTCTTGAATAGCTAGGATTATAGGTGGCACCACTGCACCTAACTATATATTTTACTTTTTAAAGATCTTCTAGCCTAATGAAAAACTGGCATTTAACCAATGGAGAAAAGATCACATCATATTCAGACCTTTTAAAAAGTGCTTTGAG
This sequence comes from Marmota monax, assembly GCF_021218885.2. Lineage (NCBI taxonomy): Eukaryota > Metazoa > Chordata > Mammalia > Rodentia > Sciuridae > Marmota > Marmota monax. The sequence goes on along the minus strand of NW_026693476.1, from coordinate 6,243,525 downwards.
TACATTCTTATGTCATATTTTTTATGCCAAAGTAAATGACACAACTCATTTATTCTGTATTTTTCCAGTCATGAAAGATGTTGGGATGCTCAGTTGATGCAAATAAAAGCAATTTAAATTATTACAACCCATCCAAATGATTAATTTCATGTGTGAGACCAAACCAGAAGAATGCAGTAGTTAGTGTTAGGTTTTATCTTGTAAACCATTTTTTTTTTTTAAAGGGCGCATTGTGTTCTTTACGTCTGCTTTTATTGCTCTTCCCCAGCCTTTCCAAAAAAATGAGACTGTAATTATTTGTAACAATTGCCAGAATAACTAGTGGTGAGTTTAAATTTAAACTGAGCAATAATAGTGAACTGTGGTGAATCTAGATTTATAACTAAATGCTTCTTAATTTGGGGTGTCTCTTACACATTTTGGTTTTATTTATCTGCTTCAAATTTATTATGATGATTTGCTTATATAATAAAAATTTTGGCAGGATGCAGCAGAAAGAGCATACCATAAATGTTGCTTGCTTGAGGAGATATTGGACGTGGTGCCAGGTTAGACTATGGGTATTAAGGAGTGATGGATTACTTTAATAATGAGAAACCCAGCTGATGCTTGGCTTTGTAACTATACCTTCTCCATCAGCGTTGTAAATGATAAGATGATTTGTTTTAATATCCATCCACTTGTAAAAATCTGTATAACTTAATTATAAAATAGTGATACAAAGGTGTGATACTCAGAAAGTGCTCACTAATGATAATGGCTTTCCATTTTCATTTCCATGTCATAGCTTTCTGTCTATTTTTGTGTAAAAGCAACTATATTAGTTCCACTTTTTTTTTTCTTTTCCTTTTTGGTATGGAGATTGAACTCGGGGAGCACTCAACCATTGAGCCACATTCCCCAGCCCTATTTTGTATTTTATTTAGAGACAGGGTCTCATTGAGTTGCTTAGTGCCTCAGCAATAGAGAGGCTGTCTTTAAACTCTAGATTCTCCTGCCTCAGCCTCAAGAGCCACTGGGATTATAGGCCTGCACCACTGCACCTGGCATTCTGCTATTTTTGAACTGTTATTCTAAATGGGAAGGGAAGACAGATACTAAAAACATGGATTGGGGTAATATGCTATGGCTCACTATAGATTTAGTTCTATTAACTTGAAATTTGAGGGCCAGACATTGGGTTTGAAAGTGGAATTTACTACTTCATAAATCAGTCTGAAAACTTTCTGGATTGTTTGTATTTTCTACTTTTTTCTGAGATATATATTACAGATAGGAAAATAAGAGATCATGTAGTTATTGAGTTTTTCTTTGTGATAATTTGGTTAATTTATGGCATCATTCTGAAAGCGTTCTGTAGGAAGATTTCTTTTTCCTTTTAATTGTAAGACTGTGATTGAACCCAGGGACTGATGCATGCTAGACAAGCACTCTGCCACTGAGCCACATCCCTACCCCATAGGAAGAATTCTAATCTTAGAAAAGTAACAATTAAAATTTGCCCAGTTCAATGGTGTATTCATGTCTGCCTGTAATCCCAGGGACTGGGGAGGCTGATAACAGGAAAATTGAAAATTTGATGCCAGCCTCAGCAACTTAGCCAGCCTCTCAGCAACTTGGCAAGATGCTGTCTCTAAAATAAAAAAAAAATTATAAAGGGCTGGTATGTAGCTCAGTGGTAGAGTGTTCCTGGGTTTAATCTCTAGTACCACCACCAACAAAAATATCCTATTTTGCTGGCACATTCTGAGAAGGTAGATTAAAAAAAAATAAAACATGGCCCTTTATTCAGTGTTTATAATACAATACTTTCTTTAAAGTTTTTTAGATTTTTAAATTTTTGGTACTGGGGATTGAACCCAGGGCCTTGTGCATGCAAGCACTTAAAGTTTGTTTTTAAATAAAGTAATACTGGAGCTGGGGCTGTAGCTCAGTGGCAGAGCACTTGCCTAGCATGCATGTTGGCACTGGGTTCAATCCTCAGTACCACATAAAAATAAACAAAGGCATTGTGTCCGTCTACAACTACAAAAAATTAAAAATAAAGTAATACTGTCCAGCCAGGCATGGTGCTGCATACCTGTAATCCCAGCTACTGGGAAGGTTGAGGCAGGAGGATCATGTGTTAGAGCCCAGCCTAGGCAATTTAGGGAGACTCTGACTCAAAAAATAGAAGGAATGGCTAGGTGCACAGTGGTACATGCCTGTAATCCCAGTGGCTTGGGAGGCTGAGGCAGGAAGATTGCAAATTCATAGGCAGCCTCAGCAATTTAACAAGACCCTGTGGTTAAGTTCTTTAAAAAAAAAAAACAAAACACATGAGCACTTTGTATAAATATTTTTTTTTTTTAAACTGGCTGCAGAGATTTGTACATGGAATTTTTGTAAGTAATTTAACTGATCTTCTAGCCTTATTCTGTATGCTAGGCATTTTTACTATAACGTGTCTTGGTATAGATCTGTGTAATTTTGTACATTTGGTGTCCTTTAGGCCTCTTGTATTTGGTTTTCCAATTCATTCTTCATGCTTGGGAAATTTTCTGATATTATTTCATTGAAGAGATTAAGCATTCTTTTGGTTTGAATCTCTGAACCTTCCTCTAACCCAATAAATCTTAAATTTGGTCTTTTGATGGTATTCCATAATTCTTGAAAGTTCTGTTCCTGGTTTCTTACCATCTTCACTGTGAGGTCAACTTTATTTTCAAGATTGTATATTTTGTCTTCATTTTCTGAGGTTCTGTCTTCCAAGTGATCTAGTCTGTTGGTGATGGTATCTATTGAGTTTTTTTAATTGGCTTATTGTTTCTTTGATTTCGAGGATTTCTGTTTTGTTTTTTTTTCCCCAGAATCTCTATCTCTTCCTTGAAGTAATCCCTTGCAACCTGTATTTGCTCTCTTATCTCTTTGTTGGTGTGATTCATTTTTGCCTGTATCTGCTCACTTAGGTCATTCTTTAATTCCCAAATCATTTTAGTTATATATATTCTATACTCCTTCTCTGACATTTCACTTACTGCGCTATCTATGGATTCTATTGTTGTTGTATCTTGGTTTGTTTGGGGCATTTTCCTCCCTTGTGTTTTCATGATGTCTATGTGTCTTCCTCTCTCCTAGTATAGATCTGAGGTATTACAGCTCTTGCCTTATTATCTTATAAAGTGCCTACAGGTAATACCTCACTTTTAAGGGAGAGATCGATATTATAGCACTCAATGTACCCAACGTGCAGCCATATATCAGTCAACTTCTATTTTTACATTTACAGTTTTGCCACTATAAACAGAAATGATGGGTTTGGTTATCTTCAACTATATGATCAGTAGATTTTCAGCTATATGATCAATGGTTTACAGTTTCTGATGGTGGAAGCAGGGACTTGGGAGTTGGCTGAGATGTTTATGAGATAGGATTTAAGAATATGCAGGTGTTAGATTAGAAGACTAGTAAGGGGGTAATCATAGGAAGTTGGCTGTTAGTAGGAGAAATAAGAAATAGGCAATCCTACGCAAGACTCCCCTATGCAAGACTCCCTGTTACCTCAGCAACAGGATAACTGTTAGCACCCCTAGTAGAGAAAGCTCTGGTGCAGCCAGACCACAGGGACCTTGGTGACGTCTTACCAGGACCTTATTGTTGTCTCTCTCTCTCTCTCTCTTTTTTTTTTAGTTGTAAAATGGACACCGTACCTTTACCTTGTTTGTTTATTTTTATGTGGTGCTGAGGATCTAACGCGGTACCTCTTACATGCGAGGCAAGCGTTCCACTGCTGAACCACAACCCCAGCCCTGTTGTCTCTTGATAGAAGCAGCCATATCCCAGTTTTGTGGCAGTGGCAGTTTCAAGCCTGAATGTTTCCTGGTGTTGGGCTGTGGAGCCATGCTTTGGTGACTAAGGAACCCCAGTGCGGGGTGGCTCTACCTTAACTGATCTTGATAAGTATAGGTTTCCTTTATGGTTTTGCCAGTACTATAAATTCTTGGTAGACATCTTTTCATAATTATGTGGGTATATATGTAGATTCTTAGTAAGTGGTATCACTGGGTAATTCTGAATCATTAAATCTTGTGGTACAGGCATATACTTGAGTAAGTTGCCCAAATCTTTGGTGGGCTTATTATTGGCATCTTTATGATGAATCCAGAGTCAATACTTGGATTAGGACTTTAATAAGTTAATATAGGAGAATAGATGAAATTAATTAAGGTTTTACCTTGGCAAGTAGATTTTACCTACATTTCCAATAGATGAATACTCAGAAAAAAAGATGTTGCTGGGTCATGTGACCTGTGTACTAAGCCTTCCATTTATAATCTCTTAACTTTTAGAGAAATCTGATAAAGTTGGTATTAATGTTCTTATTTTTTAAATATATTTATTTATTTTTATGTGGTGTTGGGGATTGAACCCAGGACCTCACCTGTGCTAGGCATGTGCTCTACGGCTGAGCCACAATCCCAGCCCTTGATATTCTTATTTTTCTGTGTAAAAGAAGTTCAGAGATGCTGAAGTTCAGGACTTGCTGAAGGTCCCAGAACTAGGTGTGCAAAGACTGTTCTTAAATGATTATGTAGAGACCCTGGAGACATAGTTCAGTGGTAGAGCGCTTGCCTAATATGTGTGATGTCCTGAGTTCAATCCTTAGTACCTTAGAAAAGAAAGTTTGTGTAGAATTTCTTTTCTTTTTTTTTTTTTCTTTTGGCACTAGGGGTTGAATTCAGGGGCATTTGGCCACTGAGCTGCATCCCCAGCCCTATTTTGTATTTTATTTAGAGACGGGGTCTCTTTGAGTTGCTTAGCACTTCACCATTGCTGAGGCTGGCTTTGAACTCGAGATCCTCCTGCCTCAGCCTCCCGAGCTGCTGGGATTATAGGTGTGTGCCACTGCACCTGGCTAGAATTTCTTATTTTGTTGTTGATGTGTTGGTGAATTCCCCCCGTGAAACAGTATTTTTAATCATTTAATGATTTTTAATAGTTAACCCAAGGGCAGATAATGGAAAAATTAAAACGTGTCCCTTTAATTAAAAAAAAAAATTCTCAAATATTCTAACGTCTATCTTCATTTTTTTGGATTTATATAAACGTATTATAATGGGCTGGAGGTATAGCTCAGTTGGTAGAGTGCTTGCTTTGCAAACACAAGGCCCAGGGTTCAATCTCCAGTAACAACACACACACACAGAGTATTGTAAAATGTATTGCAAATAATACAAATGAAAGATAGGATGTTTAATTCGGAATAGTGTTATGCCTCATGCACTCTTCAAATCTTATTTATCCTGAAGATATTTACCCAGTGTCTCCAGTTATCTCTAGTTGAACCACATAGTGAAAATGCTTCTAGGAAACTCTCACTCAGATCTCATTTACTTCTAATTCAGACATTGCTCACAGGCATTGGGGTTTCCTAGCCTGACGATTAGAAGCAACAAATTAAAAACAAAGATAAAGAGCCACTATACAGAAAGGCTGACAGTTTCAAGAAGTGACAGCTTTTAGTGGAAAGTTGTTATATTAAAAATGGTAAAGGGAAAGCAAACCTATAAAAGCAGGCAAAATTTTAAGAATTATTAGAATTTCTTGTGTTTAGTTCATCATACCCCATGAATATTTGGATCATCCGTTTTATAAATCACAGCATGGTAGTTGATTATGTAGTAAACCTGAGAATTAGTAGTAGTTTTCTTTTTTTTGTGTGTGTGTGTGTGTCCTCATTGAATTCAGGGATTTTTTTTTTTTTTTTTAATATCAATGAGCCATATCTTTAGCCCTTTTTATTTTTTTATACTACGTTAAGGACGCCTCTGGCTCCACATGGTATTAAGAACTTTAATAATTCATCATTTATTGCAGCTGCATCCTTATAGATTAACGTGAGTGGGAGCTAAGTTTATAACACTGAGACACATATCCATAAATTGTCAGATTAGTGATGTTAGAAAATAAAGTTTATTGACTTAATTCTTACATTTTTTGGATATTTCAAGGAGAAATAGTGAAAGTTATTTGTTTCAGGATTCTCACTTTAAAAACAATAGCTGGACATAGTGGTGTATGCCTGTAATTCCAGTGATTTGGGAGACTGAGGCAGGATTGCAAGTTCCAGGCCAGCCTCAGCAATTTGGTGAGGTTCTAAACAACTTAGTGAGACCCTGTCTCAAAATAGAAATAGAAAGGACTGTGAATGTGGCTCAGTGATAAAGTGCCCCTGGGTTTAATCCCTAGTACCAAAACCAAACCAAAACAAAACCTAACAAAAAACAATAAAAGACAAACTGTCATTAGCATATGCAAACTAAATGGAATTAATGCTTACACTTAGAGAAGAATGCCAGGAATCTCCAATCAAAAAGAAATATACAAATTCTGATCTATGAGTTTTATATCTGATATTTATAGTCTGATATTTGAAGTCTTCAAATTTCAGTTTCTTCACCCTTTTTGAAGTGCTTATTTTAAAAGATAGAAGCTGAGCATGGTGGCCCAAGCCTGTGCCCCTTGCCAAGATGGGAGGATCCCTTGAACCCTTAAACTCATGTCAAGACCAACCTAGGCAAAATGTGGAAACCCAGTCTCAAAAAAGAGGTGATGGGCTGGGTGCAATGGCACACACCTCTAATCCCAGCAACTTGGGAAACTGAGGCAGGAGTTTCCTTCCACCTCAGGTTTGAGGCCAGCCTCAGCAATTTAGTGAGACCCTATCTCAAAATAAAAAATAAAAAGGACTGACTGGGGACTTAGCTCTGTGGTAAAGTACCCCTGGTATTTAAAAAAAGGAAATAGGAAAGACATTTATGGGAATAAGATTATGTCTGCTATGCATTACTGAAGTTAAGAAATAATCTTACAGACTTCTTTCATCTTAGTATACTTTTTGTGATGTTTTGGTGTATTGACAATATGATATATATAAATTTATTTTAGTGCCTTAAAGTACTAGTTATGTGGATTAAAAAAACAATGCTTTTATACTCCTGTTAGCACATGTCATATGATTAAATTCCAGAGTGAAATTTAGATATAAAAGTTAATCATTTCCAGTGAAGGGAAATAATGAAATTGATGTTGAATTTGTCTAGTTTTGGGATGATCCTATCTGTGAGAACTATAAATGTTGTTTTCAGAAAGAGAAAAAGACTGTAATATTGACAGTTTTTGTGGCATTCACAGGGCATAGCATATGGTCCAATAAATATTTATTGTAAGAATACCTGGGGCTGGGGATGTAGCTCAGTGGTAGAGTGCTTGCCTGGCATGCATGAGGCCCTGGATTTGATCCTAATAAACACCAGCAAAAGAAAAAGAATACTTGATGATTAAATAAAGTCAAATAATTCTAGTTAGATATCTGCTATTTTGATAACTTAAGCAACTATACTGGTATATACCGATTGATACAATTATGTTGGAAGTTCACTTTTAGTGTGTTTTTGTTTTAGTTTTAGTTTTTGGTACTGGTGATGAAACTCGGGGCCTTGTACTTGCTAGGTGAGCCCTGTATCTCCGGCCCTAATATTGTTAAATATCATTCAAGGAAGATTTGTTTCAGAAGAGTGCTGACATATGAGACTATTTCAGAGCATAAAACAACATTATACTGTAGAGAGGCTTGAAAGTATTTTAGGTATCCTCTGGGTTTGGTTGAAAAGCTCATCATTTCTTCAAAGACACAGATTAAACTACTCTGTCCCAAATAGATAACTGGACAGTTTTCACTAATAGTACAAAGTTATTTATATCATATAAATTGGGCTTAATTTTTTATTGCTTTATGTTTTCTTTAAAAATGATTGCCTGGTAAATGATTCTGTCACTGATGAGTGACATTCATGGGAGAATTCTTGGGGGAAAGTATGATCAAAAGTTGTGCTGCCAGGAAGATTGAGATTTTTTAAGGCACTATGGAAATGCATTGTTGTGATTAAAATGAAAGCCCAAATTCTTAAGGGGAAAAGCTGCTAAATACAAGCAGTCATGATATGTAGAATCTAGTAAACACCATGCTAATTAATAACATCCAGATGTTATTATTTCTTCATTTGTTGTACCAGCCAATTTGGGGCAGAATATGGAATATTTACAACAGTTGAATTTCTGCTACAGTTGAAATGCCACAAAACAACAAAACTTTTCACTTGTATGGAATTGTTTGTTGTTTAGTAGCAAGTGTGTGTTGGATAAAGTATCCAAATATAAGATTTATTTATTTTTTGGTGCTGGGAGTTGAACCCAGAGCCTTGAATGTGCTAGTAAACACTTGCTACATCACTGAGCTATACCTGCAATCCTGAATATGACACTTTTATGTGGCATGAATTCATATGTGTGTGTGTGTGTGTGTGTGTATCTTGTGTTTCCTATCACACCACTGTATTCATTAGTATCTTTGAGTTGCTACTTCATGACAGATATCTTGGAGTAAAAGAACTGTTTAGAACTGTTGTGAAAAAGTGATGGTTTAACATAGCCTTAGTTATGTCATGGTGTAAATTAATCTCTTGAATGAAAGTACCTAGATTTTCCAGATGCTCAGGCATGAATTTAGCTCAGAATAAATTGTTCTGCTGTGTTAGAGACATCGTTCAAACCTGCATGCATCTGCCAACTGCATGTGGTTGTCACAGTGAGACAAATTGATCTGTCATTTTCTCTAGTGTGTCCCTGTTGCTTGCCATATTGTAACCTATAGGACATCTCTTGGGCAGCTTGTGTGCCCTGATTCCACTTCAACAGTCTTGTAAAGATGCCAGGGAACATCAAGTTGAATTTTTAAAAGCCAATTTAAATATTTAAACGTACAACTAACTTCAGTAAAATTTCTCCCATATCTAACAAACTGCTTGCTGGAGGTGAGATGGACTTTTGAATTTATGGTTCCCTACGTATTTGTTGTGACCTTATATTGACAAGTTATTGATCTCTCTGTGCCTCCTTTCTGTATTAGGAAAGTGAGGATTGTCAAAGTAATTGTTTTGTAAAGGAGCTGTTGTATGAATTTAGATAATTTTATATGTGTATATGTGTGCATATACATATATATTTAAATAAAGTGCATAGAAGACTGCCTGACACTTAATAAACATTAGCTGCCACTGTCATTATCCTACCATAATTTGAGTAATAATTGGGTAATTATTCTGAAGCTAGAGAGCTCTTTGTAGGAAGATTGCATCTCTCTGAAGGATGTGGTTAACTCCAATTTTAATATAGGAGCTCACCATATTGCCTTGTGAAATCTACCTTTCAATTTATTTACAGCTAATATTATATAACCACTGCAAGGGGATGAAGAAACTCACTAAGTAAAAGAAGCAAGGGACCAATAATGCGTAAATCCTGCCATTTGTAAAAATTTCTTGGTACATGTATAAAATATCTGAAAGGCTGAACAAGAAACAGTGTGCAGTATTTTTCATTTGTTATTGGGAAGGGGAATTGGTTGGATGGAAATAAGGGTGGGAGACTTTATTGTATTCTCTTTTATACTCCTTGGTTACTGAACCATGTAAATGTATTTCCTAATTACCAAAAGAAGAAAACAAAATTAAAAAGTAATATAGCTGTTTTGAAATTTAGATGAATTCTTATGGATAAACATTTCTTTTTGCCTGTATTCAAATTTAAGAGGACTTTTAAATTTTTTGGTTACATTTTTTTTTTCTTTCTGTTTGTGGTGCTGGGGATCAAACCTAGTATCTCCTGTATGCTAGGCAGGCTCTCTACCACTGAGTTATATTCCCAGTGCTCATTGGTTTTTTTAAGTCTACTTTCCAAAAAACTAAGAGTGATATTTTGTCGTCTTTCAGGGATTTGAGCCATAATCGGTTATCTGACTGGAACATCAGCTTGGAATCGCAAACTTTACAGGAAGTGTAAGTTTTGTTTTTTTTTTTAATTTAATGTTAAATTCTTTGAGGGGATATAATAAAATTTGAATTTAGGATATCTAATCCAGTGATACTTCCAAAAAATTGAATGAAAAAAAAATTTTTAATTAAAAGAAATTGTTAGAAAACCTAAACTGTTGTATTTGACTTTGTTATTATCACACTCTCTGGGCATTGAGTTGGTGATTTCGAGTTGCAAATTGTATAGAAATATTATTCTACTTCCCTGGGGTCCAAAGCAAGATTTTTCTCCTCTTCAGTGTAAATTTTATCTTTTTTCTTTTTGGCTAAGAGTTTAGCCAGTGAAACTGTGAAGTTTTCTTTTTTTTTCTTTTTTGTGTTTATTTTTTAGTTGTAGTTGGACACAATACCTTTATTTTACTTATTTATTTTTATATGGTGCTAAGGATTGACCCTAGGGCCCTGCGTATGCTATGTGAGTGGTCTACCGCTAAGCCACAACCCCAGCCCCTGCTATGTGAAGTTTTATAATATCTCAATATATCATGTGAGATGGAAGCAGCAGGTAGAGGATTTGGGGTATTATTTGAGAATATAGTGGTTGATATCATTTGATTTTCCTTTTTTTTTTTTTTTTGTGGTGCTGGGAATTGAACCAAGGGCTTTGTGCATGCTAGGCTAGTGCTCTACCACTGAGCTATACCCTAGCCCTTAATTTCCTTCTTAACTGATGTTTTTCCTTTGATGAAATGTATCATTTTGGGCATTTTTTAAAAAAATATGAGTACTGGTTATTGCATTTTGATGTTCCCAGGGGTCAACTATTGAGGTATGTAGGCCTGTTCACCCCTGTGCTAAATACTATGTTATATACTAAGCTAAATACCCTCAGACACCCTTAGTTTTGTTTCTTTTTTGTTTTTTGGTACCAGGGATTAAACCCAGGGGTGCTTAACTGTGTCACATCCCCAGCCCTTTTTATGTTTTATTTTGAGACAAGGTCTCACTAAGTTGCTTAGGACCTTGCTAAATTGATGAGGCTGGTTTTGAACTCATGACCCTCCTGCCTCAGCCTTGAGTCACTGGGATTATAGGTGTGCACCTCCACACGTGGCCTTAGCTTTGTTTTTTTGTCTTTAAATTCTTCATACTCTAGTGTCCCATGCCAGAGCAAACTGTGACCCTGAATCATTGCCTGGCCTCTGTGTCTATAGGCTGCTGGCACTGAAGCAGATTGCATTGTGGGGGAAAATGTTTCCTCATAGACAGGGCTAACTTCTTTATGCTCTGTTTTTTTTTTTTTTTTTTTTCCCCCCCCTTGGTTCTAGGGTTTGAACTAGGGTCAATCAACCACTGAGCCACATCCCGGCCCTATTTTGTATTATATTATATTTAGAGCTAGGGTCTCACTGAGTTGTTTAGCGCCTTGCCATTGCTGAGGCTGGCTTTGAACTCGTGGTCCTCCTGTCTCAGCCTCCCGAGCTGCTGGGATTACAAGCTTGTGCCACTTCGCTCGGCCATGAATTGTTTTTCCTGCATTGTTTTCTCCCTTGTCCCAAATATGCTGTTTCTAATTTGTTGTGATATTGAGTAAAGATTTGACAAGTTTGTTAGCTGAAAATATGCATTGAGGAAAGCCAGGAATCACTTTATTGGGAAGTGCATGAGCTTTATGCATGGACTTTATAACTTCATTTGGTTTCTTGTTTACTTCTGATTTCTTTTCTATATTCTATATTGTTGAGGTTGTTCAATGATTGAAAACCAGGTTAATGAAATCTGATTGTATTAAATTTGTTCCTAAAACATTTGAGACAATCAGTTGAAAGAGCTGCTGGGAATGATGTTACATGTCATGTCGTGTAAAATTAGTCATAGGTTCCATCATTGGTTGGACAAATTAATTTCATCTGTGGTCCTAAGCAATACTCCTTAACTTGAATAGCCTTAAATTTTGACTGTCATAAATGCAAAGAACTTTGCTGGTACTGAAAATGTTTAATGTGCAAAAAATTTTTCCCAGCCTTTCTTACATTGGTACCAATACTAAATCAACACTATGAAAAAAGTCCCTGCCCCTGCCATGTTGGGTATTGAATCCAGGGTCTAGCACATACTGTGCAAGTGGTCTACTTTTGAGCTATATCCCTAGCCCTGAAAAAAGCATTTCTTATTAAAATCTTTAATTTCTCAACAAATAGATTTTATCTTAGTCTAACTCATTATAAGTTATAGGCTTTTTCAAATTTGGTGTCTTTACTAATTTGTATTAGTAAAGAATTCAAGAGATTGCATTTCCCTTGTTAAACTTTGAAATCTCTCTTTCCCCTTGCTTAGGAAAATGAATTACAATGAGCTAACAGAAATCCCATATTTTGGAGAACCAACATCTAATATCACTCTACTTTCATTGTAAGTAATTAAAATTTTAAATCTTTTACTTAAATTATGAATAGTACATAGCTTTTTGGGGGTGGATCATTGGCAGTAACTTCAATGTAATTTTTGTTTTGTAGAGTTCATAATTTAATCCCAGAAATAAATGCAGAGGCTCTCCAGTTTTACCCTGCTCTTGAGAGTTTAGACCTCAGCTCCAATATAATATCAGAAATCAAGGCATCTTCATTTCCTCGAATGCAACTTAAATACCTGTAAGTAAAATAGAGTTTAAATCAGATTTGTGGTAGATTGCATTTAAGAAAAATTTTTATTTTTTAGTTGTAGTTGGACACAATACCTTTTTTAAATTTATTTATTTTTATGTGGTGCTGAGGATTGAACCCAGGGCCTTGTACATGAGCGCTCTACTGCTGAGCCACAACCCCAGTCCCTTAGATTGCATTTTAACTGTTTATTGGTATCTATCTTCCTTAAATGTCTGTTATTCATTGTAATTTTCTATTTTAATTTTGTGACAGGGTCTCACTAAGGGGCTGAGGCTATCCTTTGAACTTGTAGTCTTCCTGCCTCAGACTCTGGAGTCACTAGGATTACAGGGACGTGCTACTGGCTTATTATTTTGGTATATGTGAAACAAAGCTCACGTTGGGTGTTTGGGGTTGTTGGTGTTGTCACCCCCCCCACCCGCACCCCAGACGAAGAGACACTGTGGTCAGAAAATATTGGTAGGCATCCAGGGTAATTTTTGAGATATATACTTCTTGAATTTTTTTTTTTGAAGTCAATAGTTTTGTAAAAGGTAAATAGAAAGTAGTTTGTTTAACAGCTTACCCTATATAATGATGATTGTATCTATATCATTGATTTCATTTACAAAGCATATTCACACACACTACTTCATGCCAACCTAAATGAAGTAGGAGTGATGTGTATGTGTGTGTTTGTGTGTATGTATGTATTGCTGGTGTTGTAACCCAGGGTCTTGCACATGCTAGGCAGGTGCTCTGCCACTGAACTACACCCCAACCCTGTCATAATAATTTTGTAGATAAAGAATAAAGCATTTAATTGATTTGTAAAGTTTGTATATAATTAAATGATACAGCTGGACTCAATCGTAGTCTTTGGTCAGCTTTCCAGTGGTAGAATTTTTATTTAATTTTTTTCTTTTGCTGTTGTCTTGCTCATTTTAGGAATTTGAGTAATAATAGGATAACTACTTTGGAGGCTGGTTGCTTTGATAATTTATCCAGTTCCTTATTAGTGGTAAAGTTGAACCGGAACCGACTTAGTATGATTCCACCTAAGATCTTCAAGCTACCTCACCTTCAATTCCTGTGAGTAACTAAGTGGATCGGTTGTCAGAAGATAATTTTTCCTTAGTGTTTTTTCTTTTTTGACTATTGTTAGAGCAATTCAGCAAACCAATTTTCTAACTGTAAAACTTTTTTTATTTAAGGGAACTTAAAAGAAACAGGATTAAAATTGTGGAAGGTCTTACATTCCAAGGGCTTGACTCCTTAAGATCTTTGAAAATGCAGCGGAATGGAATTAGCAAACTTAAGGATGGAGCATTTTTTGGTTTGAATAATATGGAAGAATTGTAAGTACTGAGAATTAGTAGAGAGGATTTTAAGGAAAGGAGTCTTTCTGGGACTTTTTTGTACCAAATGGTTAAGATAGTTGTTTTGGGCTGGGGACGTGACTCAATGGTCAAGGGCCCCTGAGTTCAATCCTCAGTACCAATAAATAAATAAATAGATAGATAGATAAATAAATAAATAAATAAATTTGCTTTAATTATACAGTAATTAGTAATTTCTCAAATTAGTAATTTCTCAGTTCTTTGATGAAATAAGTATACTTAAAGCTCTGTATGTCTGTGTGTTGGGGATTGAACCCAGGGTCTCACACATGCTAAATACACACTCAATCACTGAGCTGCACCCTCAGCTTTCACACAAAGCTTTTTATTGGGAGGTGGGCAGGGATTGAACTTGGGGGCACTCAACCACTTAGCCACATCCCCAGCCCTATTTTGTATTTTATTTAGAGATACGGTCTTACTGAGTTGCTTAGCCGAGGCTGGCTTTGAACTCGCAAATCTCCTGCCTCAGCCTCCTGAGTGCACCGCTGTGCCCAGCCACACAAAGCTTTTAAGTTTTGTAGGCTTACTGGCATTTTTGTCATCATTCTTACAAACTTCTTATGTAAAAAGTTTGTATTCCCAAATTCTTTGAGGAAAATTATCGGAATTCATCTGTGAAAGCACGATCAAGGCTTGCCCTAGGAGAAAATGCCCGTTTATGAGGCAGCTCTGCAAATTTTAGAGCAGGGGGTGGTCTGACTGTTGAAACAGTTTAATGGTTTTGGCAGCTGGCATGGGGTGCTTTCTGATTGGTGGGTAAGGATCATGTGAGTCAGCAGGACTCACCATTGGACGGCTCTTCTTGGGGGATGGGGAGGTTAGTCTTTGGAGCCCAGGGACTCCCAACAATCTGGAATACAAGTATTATACCACTTAGCTTGTTGGTTTTGTAGATTTGATATTTTAGACAATCTTAATACGTTCTAGCACTGAATCTTAAGATAATATTTATTGAATAGGATTTATTGTATCACTTGGGTTGAGCAAAGGTATATGTTTTTCTGAGAAAGACTTACTGAAGATTTAAAACTATACTTCTATTGACATGCTTTGTTTTGAAATATTCTCTTTTCTCTAATTCTGCAGAGAACTAGAACACAATAATCTTACACGAGTGAACAAGGGGTGGTTGTATGGCTTACGAATGTTACAGCAGCTGTATGTGAGCCAGAACGCTATTGAAAGAATCAGCCCTGATGCATGGGAGTTCTGCCAAAGACTATCTGAACTGTAAGTGTTGGATGGTATTTTTTTTGGAGGCTGTGAGACTAGAATAGTTGGAATAAATCATTTCCATGGCCAGTAATGAGATCTAACAAACATTCTTTGTTGAAAACTCTAAATTTACCATGTAAATATAGTAAGAATTTGTAAGTTGAACCAAAATACAATGAATTCCTTACCTTCTACGTTTCCTGTTTTTAGTGATTTGTCTTATAATCAGCTGACTCGCCTGGATGAATCTGCCTTTGTGGGTCTGAGTTTACTGGAGAGATTGAATTTAGGAGATAACAGAGTCACTCACATTGCTGATGGTGTGTTTAGGTTTCTTTCCAATCTTCAGACACTGTAAGTTTATCCATTCTTGTTTAAAATGAAATAAAGCAAGTTAATTCAGTCCACTAATCAGGGGATCTATTTATGTATGTTATATTTTTATATTTTGTCCTTCCCTCAGCCCATGATAGGAATAATAATCTTATTTGTCTTGGTATCCATAGATAAAACTTTTCCTATCATGAGAAGTTCATTTTATATTTTAATTCTGAGTTAACACATAAATAGTAAAGCCTGTCTTATAGAACCAGTTGCTGTGTTATAAAACATAGTTGCTGGGGTCAAGAATGCAGTCATTTTCTTGTTTCTCTGACTTTGGCTGTATATCAGTTCTCATTCTGAGAAATGCAGGATGTATAGTGGGAGCAGTTCTTTTTGTTCTGTTACTAGTTTGTTGCATGACTTTCGGCAGAAGAAACTAACAATTATTATCTGTAAGTACCAGGAACTTTCAGATACTAGGTTGTTACTGTTCTTTTCCATATTAGGTGGCTGAGGACTGAGAGATGAAAATGATTTGTTTAAAGTCATATAATTTATAAACGTTTGGATCAGGATTAGAACCCAGGTCTTGACATAAAAGCTCATGTATTTTATTATGAAATGAACAAAATCACTTAGCTTTTCCTGGGTATGTTTTTGTTTCTTTCTTCATATATGAAAGAAGAATTTAGAATTAAGTGGTTGCTAAAGGCAGTTTCAACCTGAAAATCCTGTGGTTCTGTAAGTTAAATGTTTTGCCTTCATGGAATATAATTTTATTGAATGAAGAGGTATTTTAATGAAATATAGCATTCTCAAGACATACAGTAGAATAAGAGAAAACAGAGTAATTAGTAGAATTTATAGATTAAGAAAAAAAATTTTTTAGGGGATATGGGGATTGAATTCAGGGCCTCTCACATGCTAGGCAAACACTCTACCACTGAGCTACATCCCCAGGTCTTTGTCTTGCATTTTGAGACAGAGGTCTCAATAAGTTGCCCAGCTGGCTTCCCACTTAACAATCCTCCTCCCTCAGCCTCACAAGTAGCTGGGATTACAGGTGTGGGCCTCCACACTCTACAGAGTTTGTAGATTGTTAATAGTTTTTGAATAGGGGACTTTATGGTCAGTAGTTTCACCATTGAGGATTTCAGAAAAGAAGTAGACTCACATCTGTGAGACCTAGCCAACAATGAGAAGGAAACATGATAATTTTGTGAAGATGTTTGTATACATGCACAGGTGTGTATGTGTTTGTGTGTGTGTGTGTATATATATATATATATATATATATCAAAAGCGATTAAAGATAAATATATTTTTTTTCAGAGAGAGAGAGAGAAAATTTTTTAATATTTATTTTTTTTTTTAGTTTTCGGCGGACATAACATCTTTATTTGTATGTGGTGCTGAGGATCGAACCCAGCGCCACATGCATGCCAGGCAAGCGCGCTACCGCTTGAGCCACATCCCCAGCCCAATATATATATATATATTTTAACTTTGTTCAGAATTGTCCTTGAAAAGTAAAAAATTAATTTCCTTTTATACTCCTTTTTTCTGTATTATCAGAGGTGAAACTAGATTAGTGCAAATTCAGAAATTTATATCAGATGCAGTTGCAGCTTTTTGATAATTCAAAGGATGGCAAACAGATTGTTTCAGTCTACTGCTGATGATTACTTTTAGATTTAAAGTTTAGGGGCTAGGTGCAGTGTTGCATGCCTGTAATCCTTGTTTCTCAGGAGGCTGAGGCAGGAGGATCGTGAGTTCAAAGCCAGCCTTAGCAATTTAGCAAGGGCCTAAGCAACTCAGCAAGACCCTGGTTCTAAATAAAGTATAAAAAAGGGCTAGGGCTGTGGCTCAGTGGTTAAGTGCCCCTGGGTAGCCCCAAATTAAAGTTTAAGAAAGTAATTGAGGAAGTACGTGGTTGTCTAATGCCTCACAGAGATAGTTATGGCAGAATGAAGGATCAAATCTGAGAAACTCTGGCTTTTAGCCCAATGCTTTTGAAAGAGTAGGTATAGGACTGGGATTGTGGCTCAGCGGTAGAGCACCTGCCTAGCATGGGCGGGACCTGGGTTCGATCCTCAGCACCACATAAAAATAAAGGCATTGTGTTGTGTCCATCTACACCAAAAAATAAATATTAAAAAAAAAGAGTAGGTATATTTGTTACTCAATTTTGTGCATGATTTCTCTTAATTGTGGAGAGGGTAAAGTCCTACCTGAGGAGTAGAGCCACTGGTGCTTTCAGTGTTTACTCCTTAGTAAAATAAAATGAACTCTGTTAGCATTTCATTTTAAGTAAAGATGGGTAACCAAGAAAAGGGATCTACTACCTCCTTATTGTTATTCATACAGCTTTATGTCTTACAAAGCAGAAAGCTTTGTGCTTTATTTTTATTATAAAATGGCCTAGGGAAGCAAAAGTGATTAAATATTTTAAACTGATATTTCTTTTATCAGCACATGATGTGGTATAATTGCATCTCCCAGCTGAGAATGGAGCAGTAGATTTTAAAAGATCCATAGTTGTTTGTTTTTTTTTTTTTTTCTAAAAAAAAAAAAAATAGTGATTCTTCTACACACAGGTATATCATTCTTGGTTCCCAGAGGGTGTGCTTAATTGCTCTTGAGCTGTAAAGCTCTATATTGATATTATTCTTTGTCAGCCATTTCAAGTTTAAGGGCCCAGGGAAAGCCTTGGGTCACCCAGAAATCCCATTATTCTGAATCATATCCCTTGTATCTTGAAACTCTCCTTCTTTGGCAGGAACCTATCCATAATTTTTTTTTTTTTAGTTGTCAATGGACCTTTATTTTATTTATTCATATGTGGTGCTGAGAGTCGAACCCAGGGCCTCACATGTGCTAGGCAAGTGCTCTGCCACTGAGCCACAGTCTCAGCCCTATAATTTTAAATGTGTTAACAAAATTAGATACTGTTAGCTAGGAAGATTAGTGCTATTAGCAGGATGCCCAGCTTAATTCTTAGCTTATGAGAATCAGGTATTGCATGTTTATACAGATACACCTTTAAAGTATAATTGGGTCTTCATTATAAATAACTGTTAAAATAAGGATCAGAATTAGCACATGTACCTTAACATTGTCTTGCTAGGATCCCGCTCAATGGCATGATGACCGTGTGGACTAACATAACTTGTATTTTCCTGAAAATTTTCTAGAGACTTAAGAAACAATGAAATTTCATGGGCCATAGAAGATGCTAGTGAAGCCTTTGCTGGACTCACAAGTCTTACTAAATTGTATGTATTTATATAAAAGTGTCTTTTCAAGAACCAGTTGTAAATGTGATTGGATTTTGATATGGTCAGAAATTCTGAACCTTCTGGCCCCTCTGCTAATGAAAGGAGCTTTGTTATTTATCAAGTAGTTTTTTTTTTTTTTAGGCTGCCAAAATTTTATTCAGATATTAAAGCATTTTGAGTAATAACTTATCCCACATCTCATTAAAAAGGGATATGGAGCTACATTTTTTTTTATTAGTTGCTCAAGATAATACAATGATCTTGACATATCATACATTTGATTCAAATAGGGTATGAATTCTCATTTTTCCACGTGTACAGATTGCAGGATCACATTGGTCAAGTAGTTTGTTTTTAATGGGGCAGTTTTTGTTAGCAAAGCATTCCTATGAGCACTTAGAGAAGTTACTTATAGAACTTGAATTTCTATTCAAGTAAAAGAGATCACTGAGAAACTATAGTTGAACAGGAAGTGTGTTTAATCAAGTGAAATTTTTATAAGTTAATTCATCTAGAAGAAGGAAAGAAGATTCTCTCATGTTGATTTTAGATCTTCCATGAGAAGAGTTTCTCCAAATGTTTACACTGGCTTAATTTCTTTGGCCTGATGATCTTTTGTTAAAGAGTGAGAAATGGGAAATTTAACCTATTTAATCATAAGAAAACTGCCAGTTTCTTAGTGGCCAGGATGGTTGTTCAGAAGTATTTCATTGAACTCCAGCATCTTAATAATAGAAGCTTGGATTGATTAATAAGTTCATAAGTTCTTAAAAATGCTTGTTCTAATCAAATTCTACACTCTGAATATGTGCAGTTTTTTGTTTATCAATTATACTTCAATAAAGCTGTTAAAATATTTAAAAAATGCATATTAAGTTTATTTTCACCTTTTAAAGGTAAATGTCTAATGAATATAATTTTATTTCAGAATCTTACAAGGAAATCAGATTAAGTCAATTACAAAGAAAGCATTCGTTGGTCTTGAATCCCTTGAGCATTTGTAAGTTTTGCATAATTTACTCACTATATACATAATCTTCACTGTTAGTAGAGACTGTCACAAGCATTTAAAGTATTTATATAAGCCTAGTGTGGTGGTATACACCTGTAATACCTGTGATTTAGGAGGTGGAAGCAGAGAGGCTCACAAGTTCCAGGCTATCAGTAGTAAAACTCTGTTTCAAATAAAAATGAAGGGCTGGGGGCCATAGTTCGGTGGTAAAACATCTCTGGATTTAACCCTCAGTACAAAAAGAAAAACAACAACAACAATAACAACAACAAAAAGTCAAGTGTTTATGTAACTTAATTGTAGAAATGTGACTGGCAATGTTTCATTTCTCTTCATTTCAGAGATTTGAACAACAATGCTATAATGTCTATCCAAGAAAATGCTTTTTCTCAGACTCACTTGAAAGAACTGTAAGTAACTTAAGTGTTTTCTTTTATAAATTTTAAAAAATCACCAGATTACTATCCATGCTTGTGCTTTTTTTTTTTTTTTTTAATGCTTGTGCTTTGAAGTGTGATGAAGGTGACCCAAATGTTTCCAAAAGTGTGCCATTCAGGCAGGAAAAAGAAAGTGTAATACTCGATTATTTTAGTGCCTACCTGTAATTTAAAAATAATCAGTGCAAAGTTCAGAATGTGTGACACTAAGACCTTCTCTTTTTGCTTGTGCTCATAATTAGGAAATCTTAGCACTGCTCGCTTTGCTTTATGTATGTGTCCTACTGTTTTTTTTCCTTCAGTTTTTGACTACCAGAAGCATGTTTCCCAATTCTTATCCTTTGGGTGTGTTAAAATTAAGGAATCAATGTGATTTTGTCCTTTAATTTGTGAGTTGAACTAAGCTTTTGTTGTAATTGTCAGAAAGGATGTCTTTACTCTGTTCAAATTACTAAAATGTTCAAATACTATTAATAGTTGCAATAGAAAAATTTATTTTTATATTCTTTTTCATTCATGATTTCTTTTATTGGTTTAGAGATTTCCTGGGGGTGGGGATGGCTAGTTGGGCATTAGTATTAATTATGATCTCTGATGATTTGAATATGCAGCCAGATGTCAGAACCACTGGACTCTAGCCATTTATTTTGCCTTGTCTGGAAGCTACACATAGGATTGTCTGGGTACCAGAACTGATTCATAATAAGATAATGATAGAAATTCAAAGTAAGCTTTTATGAAACTTAGAATAATTTGACATTACTGAGACACTTTTGTTGTAGTTTATGTAATTATTGGTTTATAGTGGACTGGGAATTTTGAAAAGCGGTTCTGGACACAATTTGAGATAAAATGGAAACATGTGAGTTTTTGTACTTTATGGGTTCAAATTCTTGCCGTATTCTTTACAGCCTATGACAGTGGGCATATATTGTCCAGCCTGAGACTCAGTGTCTCTTCTCAAAATGGAAATAGCACTTCCCTCAGGGTTATATGAAAATAAAATGAGATAATTTGTTTAGTAAAATTTTCTTTATCTACTGTGTAAGGTACTGTTCTGGATGCTGAAAGCATAATAATAAACAAAGCGAAGTATTCTTATATAAATTTTACTAAGAAAGATAAATAATAAATCAGTAGATGGAGAATATCCCATCAGGTAATAAATTTTTCTTAAGAAAAATAAAACCAGGTTAGAGGTGTGGGGATTGACAGGGATTACTATTTTAGATAAAGTAGTGAGAGGAGTCTCTTGTGAAAATTCAGCATTTGAACATGGATCTTAATGAAATGAAGCAGCAAAACATGTAAATATTGAATGAAGGGCTTTCTGGGCAGGGAGGAATAAATGAAATGGGGTCAAAGAGAAAAGCAGGAGCCAGATCATGTGGGTCCTAATAGGCTATGAGGAATGAGGATTTTTCTTTTTTCTAAATGCCTGAGGAAACTTTGAAGGTTTTTGAGAAAATGCTGAGCATAAAGTCTGGCACATAAGAAAAGTTGAATAGGTAATATTAACCATAAAAATTTAAATATTATGGAAATCATTTTCTGTTAGATTAAAAAAAAGTTTTTTGGGGTAGTGGAATATCTTGATATTTTCAATTATTTTTCCTAGCCTTAGTTAACTTGTTAGGACACAGCTTACTGCAAATAACTTTTATCTCTGTTTTGAATGCCGGTAAGAAAAGTTTGACAATTGTTATAAGAACCCAATTTAAGAAATAATTTCGATAGTAGCTGAAAGCAAATATTGTAGTTTCAATCTTCAGAGTTTCATTTAGTAATTTAGAGTTGTCATAAAGATTTTGCTCGACCAAACTTTAGTCAGGTTCTTCAATCTCATAGGATTGTGTACTTTTATGTAAAATCAGTTTTACCAGTTGCTAAACCAGTTTAGCAGTAACCTGTCCAGTAACGTGGTTAACCTAGGGTACCCTTGATAGCTGATCAGGTTTCTCAGGTTTTTTGTTCTAAATCATTTCCCAGATGATGTCTGATTGCCCTGGCCTGTCTTCAGCAAGAATCCTGTTAGGTTGGTTTAGCCAAAAATCCCCTTCCCCCTTCTTCTCCTTCTACTTCTTCTAGTTCCCCACCCTTTCTCTATACTTCTTAATAATTTTCCATTTACTGACCCCATCTACTTCTTGGCTATAAAATCCCCGGTTGCCCATGCTTCTTTACAGTTGAACCTAGTTATCTCTCCCTCTTTGCAAAATCCTGCTGCATTATTCTCTATACCTATCGAGATGGTCTTGAATATCAAGTCTGCTTTACCATGATGCTTTAACAAGTATCATTGAGTAACTTTTTCTTTAACAGTTTTGGTGCTGTGGCTCGGATAGGATCAGATTCATCATTGGACCCCCGGACCTCTCACCCAGGACCCCAAGTGTACTCCTTGAAGCCTTTGTTTTCATTCCTGACTGATTGATCGGGGATCCAATGGTGAGTCAGACTGGTCAACCATTGCTCCGGACAAATGTCCGTTGAAGCTGGTAAGGAGAGATTTTGATTCTTAAGAGTCTGATACTTTAGGAAGCTGGGATGAATGCCAGACTTCTTTTGAATGGTATCTGCTAGACTGGAAGGTCTTCTTTCTGGCTGTCTTTCCCTTGGGTATTATTCCCTTGCTGCCTGGGCTGGAAATCCTTCCTGGCACTCTGAGAGGTCTCTCTGTTCCCCCTATTGGATTCAGTCTGTCCTATGTGAACCTTTCTGTCACCTGACTTACTTCTTGAATCCTCTGCCGATTATGTGCTCTGCTAATTCTGTCTACCTCCTTCTTGTTGGAACTTCATTGGCCTCTTTGGGAAGCTTAAGAGCTCCTCTAAAATTCTCACTTCTCATTGCTGTTGTTCTCCTTTCTCTTTAACCACCTTTAATTTTCTCTCCATTTCCCTAGAGTCATTTGATAGGCTCCCCTGCAAATCCCTACTTCCTATATCCTTCAGTCCACTTCTGTTAGACCTTTTCTTTCCCACGGTCCCACGGTAGCCTCTCAATCACTTGAACTCTGCCTTCCTGTCCTCCATTGGGGGCTCTCAAGGGATTAGAGACCATAGAAATAGCCTCTTGAGGCTGAAAACAAAAATGGCTGAATGAAAATAGAATAAATATTTTATTTATACTCAGATGGGCTTTAGAGATACTCTGATAGTCCCTAGATATCTCTTTAGCCGACATAAGATCATGTATCAAGCAAAAGAAAATCTTAAATGTCTCCTTCACAAATATAACAATTCCCCTCATCTACAAGGGATATGTCCCAAGACCCACAGTGGATGCTTGAAATGAGGATTATACCAAACCTATCTATACTGTACTGTTTCTTATATGTCTTGCAACATTGTCACATAGTACCAGAGTTTGTCTGTCCTTCCATGTTTATGACCTGGTGCCTCCTTTGCATCGTTATTCTTGTGCTCTGAGACATTATCAAGTAATATAGGGATTACTTGAACACAAGTACCATGATAACACAGTTGATATGATAACTTAAGATGACTACTAAGTGGATAGCATATACAGTGTGGATACACTACACAAAGGGATGATTCATGTCCTGGTTGGAACAATGGGAGATTTTATCATGCTATGCACAATGGCACAGAATTTAAAATTCATGAATTGTTTCTTTCTGGATTTTTCTATGTAATATTTTTGACTATGGGTAACAAACTGGAAAGTAAAACCATAGATAAGAAGGTGGACTACTGTATTGGTAAACAGGTGATTTTTATCCATTTTTGTCAGAAACGTAACTTAGTGGGTTTTCTTTTTTTGATGCTGGGAATTGAACCTAGGGCCTTCTGCATGCTGAGCATGAGCTCTGCCACTGAGCTTTACTCCTGGCCTGTGTTTTGTTTTTTAATTTTTTTTTTTTTTTTTTTTTTTTTACAATGCCAGAGATCAAACGCAGGGCCTCCTCATCTAAGCAAGGAGCTATGTCCACAGCCCTGTACAATATTTTTAATGCTTGCCTTTATCAGCAAAAAAGATAATGAAGATGATAGACTAGCTTTATTTAATGTCTCATGAAATTTTTACGAACAGTTGAAGCATAATTGTTAAGTAAATTAAGTAGATATAAGTGGAATAAAAGTTTATAAATGAACTTTTAACAATAATGTTTTTTAAAAAATTTTTATTTATTTTTTTTAGTCATACATGACAGTAGAATGCATTTTGACATATAATACGTACATGGAATGTACATACATCAATCAAATTGTCTATTCTATTCTACTGCCCTTCCTATCCTCCCTACTCCTCCCCTCCTCTCCCATCCTTTCTCTCTATCCAATCTAATGTGACACACTTTTTTTTTTATTTTTCTCATTACATCATATATGTATTCTGTATAACAGTGAGGTTCTCCTTCCATCTTCTGTGTAACTCCCCTTCTCCCTCTTTTTCCCTCCCACCTCTCTTCCCTATTTAGTGGTAGTCTTCTTCTCATGCTCTTCCTCCCTATCCCATTTTGAGTCACCCCCCTTATATCAGAGAAGACATTCAGCATTTGTTTTCAGGGATTGGCTAACTTCACTTAGCATAATCTGCTCTAATGCCATCCATTTCCCTGCAAATGCCATGATTTTATTATTTTTTAGTGCTGAGTAATATTCCATTGTGTATAAATGCCACATTTTTTTAATCCATTCATCTATTGAAGGACATCTAGGTTGGTTCCACATTCTAGCTATTGTGAATTGTGCTGCTATAAACATTGATGTGGCTGTGTCCCTGTAGTATGCTCTTCTTAGGTCTTTTGGGTACTACTTGAAAATAGTTTGAAAAACCTGTTTGGTATCTTAAAATATTAAAGCTGTACCATTGCCGGGCGTGGTGGCACTCAGCATTTTGGGAGGCTGAGACAGGAGGCTCACGAGTTCAAAGCCAGCCTCATCATTGGCGAGGCTGTAAGCAACTCAGTGACCCTGTCTCTAAATTAAAGATACAAAATAGGGCTGGAGATGCAGTTCAGTGGTCGAGTGCCCCTGAGTTCAATCCCCTGTACCTCCCCGCCCCCCCAAAAAAGCTGTACTGCTAAGTAAATGGTTATTTATTGAATATGTAGATCATTTACCAAACTGAGATATCAATTGCTGAATGTAAGTCTAAATTTATCTACTTTTGGCTTTTTAAATTTTATAGAAAACCAGGTATATTTGGATTTATTAAAAATGTGACCTGTACAACTCTGATTAAGCATATGCTTCTAAAAATTATATCAAGATATATTCATAAATCTTAATTTATAGAATATTGGTGTATTGCAGTTTACCTTTTTTATTTCCTAGTTTTCATTAGAAATAAAGATTATGAAGAGTCAGCAATTCTAATTAATTTATGCAAATGAATAATGGTAAGAAAATGTGTAAGATATGAAGATATAGTTCATTGAGGGAAAAAATAATTTATGTTAGTATGGAGATTGTTGTTATTTATTTTTTTGCAGTGCTGGGAACTTTACAAATAAGCTACATCCCTAATCCCTTTTTATTTTAAATAGGGGACAAGAACTGAATGGATATAGGAGGTTGGGATGAGACAGAATTATCTCATGTGGTTAAACTGTCTACAATTGAATGATTTATTATTATAATGGGAGGTGTGTGTTTGTCTCTGACTCTGTCTCGTCTGTCTCTCTTTCTCCCTCCCCCTGTCTCCGGTCCTGGGGATTGAACCTAGGGATATTCTATCACTGAACTATATCCTCAGTTATTTTTTCAAAATTTGAGACTGAGTCTTGTTAGATTGCTTAGGGTCTTGCTAAATTGCTGAGGCTGGCCTGGAATTTGAGATTTTCCTGCCTCAGCCTCTTGGATCTCTGGAATTATAGGCTTGTACCAACACATCTGGCTTATAAAGGTTTTATTTATTTATTTGGTACTGGGGATTGAACCCAGGGGTACTTTACCATTGAGCTAATCCCCTACTTTTTTGTTTTACTTTTTATTTTGAGATAGTGTCTTGCCGAGTTGCTAAGAACTTTGCTCAATTGCTGAAGTTGGCCTTAAACTTGTGATCCTCCTGTCTGAGTCTCTCAAGTAGCTGGGATTACTGGCATGTACCACTGCATCTGGCCTTATAATTTTTTTTTAAACTTTTTTAAAAATTTTTTTTTTACTTGTAACTGGACACAATATCTTTATTATATTTATTTATTTTTATGTGGTGCTGAGACTCGAACCCAGGGCCTCACATGTGCTAGGTGAGCGCTTTACCGCTGAGCCACAACCCCAGCCCCTTTATTAACAGTTTTTAAAAGAAGCTTTAATGTCAGTAGTGCATCTGTGAAAAATTAAATCTAATTTTATTTTAGCAAAGATATGTTTTCTTGCATTTTTGGTCTGCTCTTTTATTTTTTCCCTAGTTGCTGGGGATGGAACTCGGGGCCTCAACACTAAGAATGGGCTGTACCACTGATATACTTGTAGCCCTTTTGGTATGCCATAGTAGGGATTGAATCCAGGGGCACTTCGCCACTGAGCCACCAAACTGTGTCCCAGCCCTTTTTTTCCCATTTTGATACAGGGTTTTGCTAAGTTGCTGAGGCTGTCTTTGAACTTCTGGGCTGTAGTGATTCTTCTGCTTCAGCCTCTTGAGTATTTGGGACTAACAAAATATACCATGGCACCTGGCTCTTCCTGGAAAATCTTAAAGCATTTTTCTCTATATAAAAATAGGTTTATTTGGTATGTTTAGTTATGTAGGAAATGTTAAATAAAAAGTGATGCTAAGGTTTTATTTTTATGTTATGTATCCTAGTAATATAAGTACTTGAGAAGTTGTATAAAGTTCATAGAAATTTGTCAGAACTCTACTGTTCATGATAGAACTCTACTGTTCACAGAAATAACTGTTTACTCATTATCTTTAACTATGATCATTCTTAGTCCTGTGCATTCATAAACAATTATTGATTTATTCTGACATTTTCCTGAAGGCATTTTCAAAGAATTGTAATCTAAAAGTGCTTTGTATTCAGAGGTTCATGGGAAGGACTGACAGAAACACGTTTCTGATAATCATACTGGTAATAATTGGACTGAATAAGATTTTCAGAAATCTAATGAAGAAATTTTATGAAACTGTTCCTTCACATGGTTTTATGAAACTGTTAGCCCAAGATCAAGTAGAACAAGAATTAATTACCTGGGACTGAAGGAACTCATAAAGTATAATGACGTTTTTTGTTAATGTTCTATTTTCAGATTTAAGGCACTCTTTTTGTTTTCTCTTAGCTATCTATAACTTAAAACAATTTGCTGAAGTGTGTCTTTGTGAACAACAAGGAAATAATTCCTTTTTCTCCTTTCCTCATCTCTCCAGAATTCAGGAGCTTAGAGAGTATTCTTATTTTCCTAGTAATATTATTATTTGTATAAGTTCAATAGGAATATGTTCTTGTAACAGGATCCAATTGAAAACATTGATTATATTACCAGCGATTTGACTGGAATATCATTTGACAATGATGTATAAAATCAGATCTGACCAGACAGCTTTAACAAAAGAACCAACGCTGACTTTATAAGCCCTGGAACTTAAAGTGCCTGTTGGAAATACTGGCCTGGTGGTATCTTGCTTATGGGGTTCCTGTCTTTGGGCCTCATAAATGAGCAAGGTTCCTTTTGGCAGTCCTGGAAATTTCAGAGTATTTTGACACCCTCAAGAAGAAAAGAATTCCTTCAAATCTAAAGACTGAAGGAAAAGTCTGGTGATGAGTTTCTGACTTGGCTCTGTGGATTTGAGAGGCTTTTAAAAGGCTAATCTGGAGCCTGAGAGAGTGTCGTGGGAGTGCCTACCTAGTGTGCAAGAGGCCCTGGGTTTGATTGATCTCCAACATGACAAAAAACATAAAGTCTAATCTGAGATTCTTAGAAAAATTCCAGCAAAGCAAATTTAAAAAGCCTTGTGGTCAGTTACCATTCTTGCTGCACCTATGTAGACATTCAGGCCAAATCTCAAAAGTAACTATAGCTTATTTTATTTTGTAAATAAGAGTGAAGTATTTATATAGAGAGAAATCTTTGTTTCAGTGGAAAAGTATGGTACACCCTGTGGATTCTACCAGTTCATTTTGCTAGTTCTTCTAAATTCCCAGTTCCTCTTATTTCCTCCAATATCTGGCTGTAGCTCTCCAAGTTGGTGCTCCAGTTTTTCCTACCCTTCTGACTAGTGGGTAGGCATAACTTTAGGCATAACTAAAACAGACCTTTTCCGCAAAGCCTTCTAAATTGAAGCGGGATGACTTAATAGAAACTTCAGAGAAATCAGCAAATGGATCATGTATATAGCCTACCTTCATGCCTGTTATTGTGAATCACTCAAAAAGTTCACTTTAATAGCTGGTGACATTAACAGAGACAATCTGTAAACCAGGAAAATCTGTCAAATTGTCTGGCTTGTCCTAACTTCACCTGAAGGTGCTTTGAACCCACTATCTAGTAGAAGTCTTTTCAACTGACTCTCCTCTGGACCTAAAAAAATGAGTTTATGGCTAGTTGTGGTGGTTCACACTTTTAATCCCAGTGATTTGGAGGTTGAGGGAGGAGGATTACAAGTTTGAAGCCAGCCTCAGCAACTTAGTGAGACCCTATCTCAAAATAAAAAGTAAAAAGAGCTGGTTATGTTGCTTGATGGTAAATTACCCCTGGGTTTAATCCCCAATACTGCAAAAAGAAAAAAACAAACTGAATTTCTAGTTTAACCATTAGCCTCTGTTTTTCAATTTCATAGAAATCTCCCTCATTAAATGCCTGACTGCTCATACCACCTAGCAAATACTCTTTACTCCTGGGTCCCAGCAGATGATTCAGCTGGTCCTTAGTGAACAGAAGGTGACAGAATGAAAAAAAATGACCCATATTGTTCAAAGGAAAGAAAGACATCTCTTTTTTCCTTGAACACAAGGGAATGCTGACTTTAATGAATATTATTGAGTAATTTTTTTTCTCTGACAGTTTTCTTTTTATTTTATTTTTTTGGTACAGGAAATTGAACCCAGTGGTACTTAACCACTAAGCCACATCTCCAGCCCTTTTTATATTTTATAGAGACAGGGTCTTGCTAAGTTGCTGAGGCTGGCTTTGAACTCACAAGATCCTCCTGCCACAGCCTCCCCAGCTGCTGGGATTATAGGTATGTGCCAGTGTGCCTGGCCTGACAGTTGATTTGAACAAACTGTTATAGTAACTCTGGTGAAAAAAATTTTTAATTGCAAAGCTTTGGTTGCTTTTTGGTTACTTGAAATCTTAAATTACAATACTTTTTTCTTTTTTTGTACCGGGGATTGAACGCAGGGGCGCTTAACCACCAAGCTACATCCCCAGCCCTTTTTATTTTTTGAGACAAGGTCTCACCAAGTTGCTGAGGCTGGCTTTGAACTTGTGATCCTTCTGCCTCAACTTCAAGAGCTGCTTGGGATTACAGATATGCACTACTGTGCCTGGCTATACTACTTTTTAGGTCAACATTTATTAAAATCTGTGCTTTTTAGTATTACTTGCATTGCTTTTTATGAATGTATTTAGGTAGATGAAAGAGTTACATATAAATTGAAAAACAGTTTTCATTACAATTATACACTTATAGTAGAAAAATTATAAAATACAGTTAAACCAAGAAGGAGAGAAGGAGTCCTGAATCCTCACTACTCAAAGACCTGTTAATATTTTGGTGTGTATTTCAAACACTTACTGGGAGAATGCACACAAGCACCTAATAGAGTATACTGCAGTGTCAGTATGTGAAGGATGGAAAGCAAAAGAAATACAAGTGAAGAAACTACTGTGAATTAAGTATTTTATGTGGCCAGGTACTGTGCTAAACGCTTTATTAAAAATTATTTTTTGAGGTAAACATTCTCATTTGCATTTTCCAGAAATAAAAACTGGGATTTTGGAGCATGTAGTATGTTGTCTAAGGTTGGTCGTGGAGTTAGGATATGAGCCCAGTTTATATTATACCTAAGAAAACATAAACCAAACCATGTCACTCCTCTAAGCCTTTCAGTGTCTTCCTGATACCTTGAGGGCTGAAAAAGTAAAACTGAAGTTATTTTTAGTTGTAGATGGACACAATACTTTTGTTTATTTAAGGTTTTTTGTTTGTTTGTTTTTTGTTTTTTAAGTGTGATGCTGGGGATCAAATCCAGTACCTCATGTGCGAGGCAACTGCTCTACCACTTAGCCTCAGCCCCAGCCCTGAAGTTCTTTCATTAGTTTATTTACTTTGGGGTACTGGGATTGAACCCAGTGTTACCTTACCACTGAGCTACTTTCCCAGCCCTTTTCATTTTGAGACAGGATCTCACCAAGTTGCTTGGGGCCTTGCTAAGTTGGAGCTGGCCTCAGACTTGTGATCCTTCTGCCTCAGTCTCTTGAGTAGCTGGGATTACAGGTGTGCATCACTGTGCCTGGCTCCTTTCGTTAGTTTATAATGCACTTATTCCCAGCCCAGCCCTCTGACTTCATTCCTGTCACTATCCCTTTGCTTTATACTAGATGATCTCCTTGCCTTTTTGGGGGGATGTGAGGGGCTCGTGGTCTTGCTATGTTGCCCAGGCTGGTCTTAAATGCCTAGGCTCAAGGGATCCTCCTTCCTCGGTTTCCTGAGTGCGGGACTATAGGTGAGTGTCACCACACCCAGCTGGCCTCGTTGATTTTGGTAGAGCAGACTAAGCTTATCTGCCTCAAGGCCTTTGCATGTGGTTTCCTCTATCTGGGTGGGATACTCGTAAGTCAGATCTTTGCACCATCTGCCCTTTCACCACTTTCAGGTCTTTGACCAACTGCCATCTCTTCAAAAAACTTTTCCTGACTACTTTATCTAAACTAATAGCTTCTGTCTCTTATGTCTTTGCCTAGCTTTGTTTTTCTTCATGGCACTTAACATTTTTCTGACATTGTATTTTGCATTTATTTATTGCTAATTTGACTCTAGATACATGCAAAAGCTCCATGAGGAGTTTGTGCCCAAGCCTAGAACAGTGCCTGGCATATAGTGATAGACTCTCAAATATTTCTCTATGAATGAATGAATGCATGCATGCATGAAAAGTATTTAAAAATTCTTAAATGCAAAAGGGAACTATGGTTTGTTTAGTTAAAATTACCCTTGAAATATGGATTTTTGAGTTACCCTTAAACACTCTGTGGAACAGACTTGTAGATACTTTATACCAGGCTTTAAACCTAGATGAAGATTATGATCATACACACAAAGCAGGTTACAGTCTCAAAATTATTTGCTTTCCTTTCTTCTAAGTCATCAGGAGATTTAAGAGGTCATGGAGAATGGTGATTTTTCAGATATGTGTTATACTCCTATTGTAGGTCATAAATCATATTTTAGTGGCTCTTAGTCTAAGTTGCAGTACACATTACCATAGGGCAGAAGTATTTTTAGTTTTGATGAAATTTGGAAATAATTATATACTCTTTACAACAAAGATCTCTCACTGTTCTAAAATACATAGTGAACCTTTGCCCTCTTTTCAAAATTTTCAAAAATTTAAACCTCAGAAGTTTAAAAGGGACAATGAATGCCCTCTATTTTGATTCACCAGTTATTATTTTTTTTTTTTTTTTGCCACATTTATCTGTTTCCCTTCTTCCTCTTGTTGGCTCTGGGACTTGTTCTCACTTTTGCTTCCTTGCCACACACATGGATATTTGTATACACAATTGTTCTGTGTGTGTGACCATTTAAAAGCTGTAGACATCAAAACACCAGTGTTTAGAAATAGTTCACAAATTTCCCTGTTGTCAAAAAATGTCCTTTTTAGATGTATTTTTTTCCAGTTAAGAATCATATTGGGCTGGGGCTGTAGCTCAGTTGTAGAGTACCTGCCTTGCATGTGTGAGACACCACTACAGGTATGCACCACTACTTTTGACTTCCTCAGCACCACATAAAAATGAATAAATAACGATATTGTATTCATCTACAACTAAATAAATATATTTTTTAAATAATCATTTTATTGGGTTATAGTGGCTTTTTAGTCTTCTTTAAAATGGTTCCCTCGGGGCTGGGGATGTGGCTCACGCGGTAGCGTGCTCACCTGGCATGTGCGGGACACTAGGTTCGATACTCAGCACCACATAAAAATAAAATAAAGATGTGTCCACCGAAAACTAAAAATAAATATTAAAAAAAAAAAAATGGTTCCCTTGCTGTTGTTTCCCCCTTTTTGATGTTCTTCACTTTTAGGATTAGATTCAGATTAAACATTTTGGCAAGAAAAATGCATGAAGGTTTTAATACCGAAGAAACTTATATTGAAAAGTAAAACAAAGGGTACTTTTCCTCTTTTTTCTGCAGGATTCTAAACACAAGCAGTTTGCTCTGTGACTGTCATTTGAAGTGGTTACTTCAGTGGCTGGTTGATAATAACTTTCATCATTCTGTAAATGTGAGCTGTGCACATCCTGAATGGCTAGCAGGGCAAAGCATCCTGAATGTGGACCTGAAAGATTTTGTCTGTGGTTTGTATTTTTGTCTTAAAATTTTATATATTACTTATTTAACTGTATTAACAGAATTAAAAAGAAAAGAACCACTATCTTTCCCATTAGCATATCTATTTCCATTTTTCTGTGTTATTCTCTAACCTGGGTTTCAGTGATTATATTTTAATTATCAGAGGTTAAATTTTGTGTTCTTTTATTTAATATTTCATTAGCAGTTTTTCCCTCTGTCATCTTACTTGTTTTTTCAGTGCTAGGAATCAAACCTAGAGCCTTGTACATCGCTCTACCACTGAGCTATGTGCCCCAGTCCACCTCTGTATATTCTTTATTTTTTTGAGATAGGTCTCACTATGTTGCCCAGGCTATCCTTGAATCTGGGCTTAAGTGATCCTTCTGCCAAATCAATAAGTATGATTTTTTTTTTTTACATGAATACTTATTGTAGATCTTGAAAAGTGCCACAGGTATTCTAAAAAAAGAAAGAACACTAGTTGTGTTGTGACCAGCAGTGTATGTCGTCATCAGCAATGCTGTAATTATACATGTACAGCAAGTTTTATGTATAATAAGGTACTGATTTCATGTGCTGTATTTTTAAATGCAGATTTTTAAGACTGAAGGATTTTTTTTTTAAGACTTGGATTTTTTTTTTCTTGAGGGGATAGACATAGACAAGGTGTCTTGATTTTAATACTTATAATTTCTGGTATAAATCTTTTTCAACTTGGAAATTTTGCCTTTACATTCAAATTTCCTTTAAAGTAGAAGGTATGATTCTTAACTTCACATGGAATAGTCATCCCTCAGCTTCCACAGGGGTTTGCTTCCAAGATCCTTGGATGTTTCAGTCCTTCATATAAAATGATATAGTATTTGCATATAAATGCAATATCTGCATATTAATTAACTCTAAATTACTTAAGATACCTAATGTGATATAAATGCTATGTAAATAGTTATACTGTTTTATCTAAGGAATAATTTTAGGAATAAGAACAAAAGTCTGTACATGTTCAGAACAAAATAATTTTTTCCTGTTATTATTTATTTTTTGGTACTGGGGATTGAACCCAGGGGCATTTTAACACTGAGGTATATCCCCAGCCCCTATTTTAATTTTGAGACAGGGTCTTGCTAAGTTGCTTAGGGACTCACTAAGTTGCTGAGGCTGGCTTCAAACTTGAAATCTTCCTGCCTTACCCTCCGTATTGCTAGGATTATAGGTGTGCACCACTACTTTTGACTTCCTCTGTTATTTTAATTCTTCCGTTGGTTGAATTCTTGGATGCAAAGCTCTTGGATATAGAGGGATGACTTTAGTACATCTGTGTTGCGTACCAGTAGTGTTTGTGTTCGTTTGAGTACTTTTGTTTTTCCAGATCTAATTTTACAATCTACTTAATGATACTTGGGGTACTTGCAAGTTCAGGCCCACAAAATACTTCCATTGTTTTTACAAATTTTAAAGAAGGAAACAAAGAATCTAATAAAGACTAAATTCTGCATATGTTGCTGCACATTTCTTTTTGATTTTAGTAATTAAATGTAGACATATCTCTTATAGTCTATCATTCTGCATATCACTTTTATACGGTGAAATATTATTCAGTAAAGATAATAAAGTTAAGAATTCATATGCAAACCTCTCTGAATCAACCCAGTAGCGTTACAGTTTATAAATCTATAGTTGATTAGTCAGTCCTACACTAATCTTTAGTTGTACATTTGACATACTTGGATTTTTTTTCACTATTTTAATGTTGTGAGTATTCACAGAGTACTGCCAAGTATTTTGTATTATTGATGGTACTCTGTGAAATAGAATAGTACATATCCCCATTTTCTATATTGGCATGGAAAGGGTAATAGTTATAATATATGTAATATATAATAAGAAAGGGATAATAGAATTAGAATTTGTCTTGAAATTCTAATCTAAGGTTTCCTTTTTTCTCCGCTAACTGGTAATGCTTAAGAAATACATTATAGGCACATAAGTATCATGGATAGTAAAACTGGATCCTTATGTCAGGAGCCTGAGTTCCTGTCTAGGTTCTGCCAGTGATTTAATGACTTTGAGCAAGCCATTTACTTGCTCATTTACAGAAAATACTTTCCTGTAATGTTTCCCCCATCTTTAAACAAAGGAGTTGGACATCAGCTCTATAATCTTTTTCAACTTTAATATGCCACTGTATAAATAGAACTCACAGTTTTACGGTATTTGTTTTAAAATTGAATCTAAAGAAGTACAAGTAAATAATTAACATGTCTACTACTGCATTTTTCCCCCCTCAGATGATTTTCTCAAGCCACAGATAAGGACACATCCTGAATCCACAGTTGCTCTAAGAGGAGTTAATGTGTCTCTGACATGTACTGCAGTGAGTAGCAGTGATTCACCCATGTCCACTGTGTGGCGCAAAAATAGTGAAATCCTATATGATGTGGATATTGAGAATTTTGTTCGTTACCGGCAGCAAGCTGGAGAAGCTCTGGAATATACTAGTATTTTACATCTTTTCAATGTGAATTTCACAGATGAAGGAAAATACCAGTGTATTGTTACTAATCATTTTGGTTCCAATTATTCTCAAAAAGCCAAACTGATAGTGAATGGTAAGGAATTATGTTCCTTGACTATATTTAGTTTAGATTGGTATTATTGTCTAAATTAGTCACAAAGAATCATTTTTTAAATTAATGCTCTTCTTTCTGTGGTTGGAAAAAAAAAAACTTCAGGATAGCTTTATCTATTGCTTATTATGTTGTATAAGTGTCACATTTTAGACTTTATGCAACCAAAAAATGTATTTGTCTTCTGTGTTTCTTAGATTTTTAAAGACCTATTTTTTTTTTTTAAATATGCAGTTTCCTTGACCACTGTGTTGATGTTAGTTTAGGAAGCACCATTTAACTTCATACATATGAGAGTATTATTAAATATCAAGTTCTGAAATATGGAGTTCAGAAATCTTTGTGGCCTTCTGCTTTCCCTAATCCCATCAGGAAAATCACAGGCATGTCAGATATTCTAGAAGAGTTAGTTGTCATTGTGCTCTAAATACTCTGAGTTTCTGAGAGGAAAGATGGCTTCTAAAGTTGTATTGACTGTCAATCCAGAGAGAATGTCTTCTCAAAGAAATGCATCATTTCAACAATTGATATTTTGCCTGTCAGATTGGCGTGTTGTGTATATTTTTCCCTCTCCTGACTTTTTTCTTAATGATCTTTCTTGGAACAGAGATGCCATCTTTTCTGAAAACTCCAATGGATCTGACTATCCGCACTGGTGCCATGGCCAGATTAGAATGTGCTGCAGAGGGGCACCCTGTACCTCAGATTTCCTGGCAGAAAGATGGTGGTACTGACTTTCCTGCGGCTCGAGAAAGACGCATGCACGTCATGCCTGAGGATGATGTCTTCTTCATTGCCAATGTGAAAATAGAAGACATGGGAATCTATAGTTGCATGGCGCAAAATATAGCAGGAGGCCTCTCAGCAAATGCCTCTC
Source organism: Marmota monax (assembly GCF_021218885.2). Taxonomy (NCBI): domain Eukaryota; kingdom Metazoa; phylum Chordata; class Mammalia; order Rodentia; family Sciuridae; genus Marmota; species Marmota monax. Next base: position 6,207,361 of record NW_026693476.1, on the reverse strand, counting down.
TAACAGTTTTAGGTACATTAACTGCTTCAAGTATCCCTACTATTTTGGGAGCTTTTAAGAGCTGATTTTGTTTTGCAAATTATTATTATTTTGCAAAATAATTTTGAGATTTCAGTTGTGATTTTTTACCTTTGTTAGTATTTTGTCACTTTATTTAAGTTATGTCAGCCTAGGATATTAGTGGGTTAGATAACTGAAATCTGGGGCTGGGGATGTGGCTCAAGCGGTAGCGCGCTCGCCTGATATGTGTGCGGCCCGGGTTCGATCCTCAGCACCACATACAAACAAAGATGTTGTGTCCGCCGAAAATTAAAAAATAAATGTTAAAATTCTCTCTCTCTAAAAAAAAAAATAGTTCTTTAAAAAAAAATTTAAAAAAATAAAAAATAAAAAAAAAATAATAAAAAAAAAAGATAACTGAAATCTGGGGAAATGCTGAGGGCAGAATTAGGGTTCTTTATCTCATAAATTGAAAATTCAAATCCCTTAATTTTATGTCTCCCTCTGTAATTTTATGTCTCCCTCTGTAATTTTTCTACTTTGTGTATTTTATTAACTTTTCAGAAAGCTCACATTACAAGTCCTACTGTTTTTCTTAGAAATGTTCTAGCCATTCTCTAATGCTCCACATACTGTTTCACAAAGAACCTAAGATAATTTAATTATTTTCCCCTGTTAATTAAAAAATACAACATATAACCGTTGTATTAACTCATTAGATTTTCTGTTTTCCCCTCTATTGTGCTTCATAATCCTGTATTCTGGCAAAATGTTTTTTCTTCAAATATCTCCCTTACTAGAATTTTTATTTATTTTCTAATGAGTCCTATTCTCAAGTTTAAAGCAAATTCTTCTTTCTAGTTCTGTATTTCCCTAGATGGCAGGGTTTTTTAAAAGAAGTTTGTTAGATTTGTTACTTGTTTAATCAGAAAAATTAGTATTTTAAAATTTTAAGGTTACAGAAAATTTAGGTAAGTCACTCATATTTTAGCATATTCTAAACATTTTTAAAATTTATTTTTATGTAGTTAAGTATTTCTACCTTTTTTTAGTTTAATATTGTATTACAAGGATTACCTTGTCATTAAAAGAAAGTCTTCATAAAGAATCATGTGACTCTAATTATTTTCTTGAAGAGCGATTTTTAGATATGTCCTTATATTTTTAAATTGCAGTTGATTTTGTAATAAACTTCTTTGCATATAACTTTTTTAGTTTTTTGGGAGAGCATGCCCAAAGTAGAAATGTTGAGATGAAATTTAGGTTTTGGAGCTTCTGTTGTTTGTTTGTTGTTGTGCAGGGGAGTCAAACCCAGGACCTCGTACATACTAGACAAGGGCTCTACCACTGAGCTGTACCCCAGCCTCAATTTAAGTTTTTTTTTTTTTTTTTTTTGGGGGGGGGGTCTGAAACATATTCTAAGATAGAATTATAATAGAATTATTATATTAGAAGATTCTTTTTTTATTATTAGTTGTTCAAAACATTACAAAGCCCTTGACATATCATATTTCATACATTTGATTCATACAAGATTAGAATCTTCCCATCAGTCAAATTCAATAGGATTTAGAGAATACAATTGCCTAACTTTTTTTTTTTTTTTTTAAGAGAGAGAATTTTAATATTTATTTTTTTAGTTTTTGGCAGACACAACATCTTTGTTTGTATGTGGTGCTGAGGATCGAACCCGGGCCGCACGCATGCCAGGCGAGCGCGCTACTGCTTGAGCCACATCCCCAGCCCCAACAATTGCCTAACTTGATATTTTAAATGTTTCCCTTTTAGAGACACCCTCATTTATTAGACCTCTGGAAGACAAGACAGTAACCCGAGGTGAAACGGCTGTATTACAGTGCATAGCTGGAGGAAGTCCTGCTCCACGCCTCAATTGGACTAAAGATGATGGACCACTGCTGGTGACAGAGAGACACTTCTTTGCTGCTGCCAACCAGCTTCTCATCATTGTAGATGCTGGACTAGAAGATGCCGGGAAATATACCTGTATCATGTCTAATACCCTTGGGACAGAACGTGGCCATATTTACCTAAATGTCATTTCATCCCCCAATTGTGACTCTTCTCAGAGTAGCATTGGGCATGAAGATGATGGCTGGACTACAGTTGGCATTGTCATCATTGTTGTGGTCTGCTGTGTTGTGGGCACCTCTTTAATCTGGGTCATTGTTATTTACCATATGAGAAGGAAAAATGAAGACTATAGTATCACAAACACAGGTGAGTGGTACCCAGATGATACCTGTGACTTAATACTTGAGTCAAGAATGTAGTGCAGGGCTGGAGTTGTGGCTCAGTGGTAGAGCGTTGGCCTTGCAAGCATGAAGCACTGGGTTTGATCCTCAGCACCACATAAAAATAAATAAATAAAATGAAGATTGTGTCTATCTACAACTAAAAAAAAAAAAATTATAAAAAAAGAATGTAGAGTAGGATTTATTATTAAGTACAAAAACTTAGGAGCCTATGATACATTATACCTAATACAGGCATAAGGAAGTTTTTCTGTTAAAATTTCCAGTTTCCTTGATATAACAACCTATTTGAGGAATTAGTTCTATCATAGTTTTTCTGAAGGGGAACAGTGGTGCCCTTTTTTCCCCACCCCTGGCCAGCTGTATCAGAGTAGAGCACATTGAGAAAATAGCCTTCAGAGTGTTGGCTTTAACTGTGTAACTTTATGTGAAAGTTACAGATGTCTTTTTTTTTTTTTTTTTAAACAGAGGAGCTCAATTTGCCTGCAGACATTCCTAGTTACTTGTCTTCCCAAGGAACACTGTCTGAGCCACAGGAAGGATACAGCAACTCTGAGGCAGGCAGTCACCAGCAGCTCATGCCTCCTGCCAGTGGATATATACACAAAGGCACTGATGGTAAGGATTTATGTTTATGCTTACCAACTTCAGCCTGTCCTGTCATTCATTTTTCAGTGTTCAATTTTCCCATTAACCTGAAGTAATATTTTATTTTTTACCTTTTGGTACCAGGGATTTAACCCAGGGCACTTTGCCACTGAGTTACAGCCCCAGTCCTTTTTTATTTTTTACTTCAAGATATGGCCTCACTAAATTCTCAGGTTGGCTTCAAACTTGTGATCCTCCTGCCTTAGCCTCCCAAGTCCCTGGGATTACAGGTTCATACCACACCTGGCTCTGAGCAATATTTTAAAGTGAAAATATTTAGCTTCATGCAAAATAGGATAAAAGTTGACCAGAGTCTTAATAAAAGACTTTTCAGGGAGGAGCATTCCTCAGATCACATCCAAGGGAAGTTAGTGTCTCCTGCTAACATGTAGATAATCAGTAAAGTTTAAAGTGCAATAGTGTTCAAAGCTAGCCTCAGCAAGGATGAGGTGCTAAGCACCTCAGTGAGACCCCGTTTCTAAATAAAATACAAAATAGGGCTGGGGATGTGGCTGGTACAAAAAAATAAATAAATAAAGTACAACAGTGGTTCTCATTCATCATATAATGAAGAACATCAGAGAGAGATAAACATATCCTAATTAAATGGACCTGACTTCTCAATCCTACTTCTCACCCCTACTTCTCAGGACTCTTGTTTCCATAGGGAGTGCCAAAACATGGGGAGATGAATGAAGGAATAGAAAGACTGGATTTGATTCCGAGTTCTTCCTGTTTCTAGCTCTATGACTATGAACGTATTACTTTAGATCTGCTCTTTACTTTATTAAACTTTTACTTCTATCACCACATGCTTGTCAGGCAGGACTTAGACTAGGGATAATTTTAGCAGTTAGTATTGCTAACCTCTTGACTTTTAAAAGTAACATGGTCTCTCATGAAGTAAAGTCATCCTAAACTCCTTGTTGTCTGCTTTAATTTGCTTAGGCTAAGCATGTATCTTGGCACAGTGCAAGCCCTGTCTTGGATCCCTTTGAACTTGACTTATCCGGGCTGGGCAGAGATGGTTTAACATAATATTCAAGAGTGTGGGCTCTAAAGCCAGAGTGCCTGGGTTTTTCACTCTGGCAACATTACTTCTGTCAAGTTACCTTCTTCCTTTCATGTTCTATAGTTACCTTATCTATAAAGTGGGGATGATGATAGTACCTACCATATGAGGATATTGTGAAGATTAAATGAGTCCATTCACAGATCTTGAAACTTCATCTTATTTATAAGGTTTAAGAGTTCAAGGATGGAAATTGGTGATGCAAACTAATTCCTTAACAGAAAAATGGTTTGGATTCTGTCCCATGTTGTCATTAGGTGGCACTGGTACCCGGGTGATCTGCTCAGATTGTTACGACAATGCCAACATATACTCAAGGACCCGTGAATACTGTCCATACACCTATATTGCTGAGGAGGATGTTCTAGATCAGACACTATCCAGCCTCATGGTCCAGATGCCCAAGGAGACATTTTTGTCACATCCTCCCCAAGATGCCACTGTCTTGGAGAGCCTGATATCAGCAGACAGAGAGCTGTCTGCCTTTCCTACTAACAATGATAGAAAAAGTGAGAAGAAACTTCCCTGCACACAGATGAGCAATGGTAAGGGTGTCTTTTTTGTTATTTTGCTTTCACTTACCTCATGGATTTTTCCTTCTATCATATAGGTAGCACTCATTTGACAGGAAGCAAACAAATTGTTACACTGGAATAAGTGGCCATTGTTAACTGGTGTATATTAGAGCCAGAAGTTTTTACATATTGGGTTTCAAAGTCTTTATCTGGAGGACGAAAACAGCTTTTGTGGGGTACCAAGATTGTATTACAGAAAATCCAAAGGCCACATAGAAAGAAGCTTTAGAGAAGTTTCATATGGGTATTAGTAATTTGTTCTTCCATTTTATTTAAATAATGGAAATTTGAAATGCTTAGAATATAATATGGGCAAAATTATTTTGTACTGAGAAAACTTTAAAATGTTTTGTTTGGTTGCTATTCTATCAGGCAAATATTTTATTTCAGCATCACTTGGCAGATGTTTTCTTTCTCCTATGAGGTATGATCAGCACCATAATTGGGAAGACAGTTTTAGAATAGGTTCTTTTGTCCTCATGACCCAGGAAAAGAAATACTATTCTGTGTAGATCAGGTCTTTGATAACAGCTTGGTCAGTAAAACACAGCTCTTTCTAGACTATGAAAGGTACTCCTGAGCATATCTTCCTGACCATTTGGCTTTTTATCCCCTGTCATCTCCTGTTAATCTGAGGTGGAAGAGCACTGGAAATGGGGCAGGAGGTAAGAAATATAGGATTAGAAAGGAGGGTAAATTATGTAGTAGATAGTAGTATTTTTCAGGGATGGTTCTGGCAAGAGTAGCAATCTAAGATGAGACTTAAGATGCACTCTTCAGTTCTTTTTTTTTTTTTTTTCTATTCTCCTGTTTCCTTTTTTAAAATTTGTTTTAATTAGTTACACATGACAGTACAATGATCTTGACATATCATACATTTGAATTAGATGGGCAGATGGGATGTAATTTCTCATTTTTCTGAGTGTACAGGTTGCAGAGTTACATTGGTCATGCAGTCACGTATATACCCACAACAATACTAGTGTCTATTTTATTCTGCTGTCCTTCCATTCCCCCCTTCCCTTCCCCTCCCCTCCCCTCCCATCACTTCTCTCTACCTAATCTAATGTGACCACTTCTTTTTTTTTCCCCCTCACATCGTCATACCTGTATTCTGTATAACGAAGGGGTCTCCTTCCCTCTTCTATGCAATTCCCATTCTCCCTCCCTCTCCCTCCCACCTCTCTTCCCTATCTAAAGGTAATTTTCTTCTCATGCTCTTCTTCCCTACCCCATTTTGAGTCACCCCCCTTATATTAGAGAAGACATTCGGCATTTGTTTTTTAGGGATTGACTAACTTCACTTAGCATAATCTGCTCTAATGCCATCCATTTCCCTGCAAATGCCATGATCTTGTTATTTTTTAGTGCTGAGTAATATTCCATTGTGTATAAATGCCACATTTTTTTTTTTTATCCATTCATCCATTGAAGGGCATCTAGGTTGGCTCCACAGTCTAGCTATTGTGCACTCTTTAGTTCTTAAGAGACCAATTCTAAAGCTTGCTCAAGAGGGTAGAGGGCAGATAAAAGTACCGCTATTGAAGTTAGTCTTCTATGTTTACATTCAGTGTCCAGGAAAGAAATGCACCAACACTAAATCAATTTTTCCTTCTCTTAGAAGAGTCGCATTAAGGGGCTGGAGTTGTGACTCAGCGGTAGAGCACTCGCCTAGCATGTGCAAGGCCCTGAGTTCACTCCTCAGTACTGTATAAAAAATAAATAAATAAATAAAGGTCTTGTGTCCAACTACAACTAAAAAATAAATATATATATATTTTTAAAAAGTCACATTTTTTAAGTGACTCTTTTTAATGGTTCAAAGCTGGATGTAGTGACACATGCCTGTAATCCCAGTGGCTCAGGAGGCTGAGGTAGGAGGATTGAGAGTTCAAAACCAGCCTCAGCAATATAGCAAGGCCCTAAGCAACTCAGTGAGACCCTATCGCTAAATAAAATATAAAGGGCTGTGGATGTGGCTCAGTGGTTAAGTATCCCTGAGTTCAATTCTCGGTACCAAAAAAAAAAAAAGATTTAAGGAGAACCAAAGCTGCAGCACATCTTTTTTTTTTTTTTTTTTTTTTTTTAGCTTTCTGCATGCCTGAATTTTGATTCTGTTCTGTGAGAAGGAAATAAGCAAATGAGAGTGCATTGGTGCATTGTCCATTCTTTATCTAGGGTACTATAGATTTTTGCTACCCAAAGTGTGGGCTAGGACTGTCAGCATGAGCATTACCTCAGAGCTTGTTAGAAAGGCAGTCATGGCTGGGTTGTGGTGGTATACATGTGTAATCTCAGCTGCTTTGGAGCTGGAGCAAGAGATCACAAGTTTGAGGCAGCAACTTAGAGACAATCAGCAACTTAGGAAGACTCTGTCTCAAAAGATAAAAAGGACTGGGCATGTAGTTCAGTGATAAAATGCCCATATATTCAACAAGATCCCCAGGTTATTTCTGTGCATATTAAAGCTTGAAAAACTTGCTTTAGCTTACTTTTCACATGGATTTTTATTTGTGGGTTTTGGTTCCCAGAATGTTAGGTTAGCTTTTCCCAAAATGCACCAGGTGAAGTTAATGTAATGAAGTTAATGTTTAATGTAGTGTTTAGGAAAATAGTTCACTACTATAATAAAAATGAGAGAAATGCAGATTTTTTTGAAACCAGAGTATAGATAATGTCATTTAATATAGTTGCTTTTGGTTATTATTTGTTGCTTGTATTTGTTTGGTTCTTACATTCTAGAAGTTAGAAGACAATGATTTTTTTTAATGATGTTTGTTTATTTTTTTAGATGTAGATGGACTCAATATCTCTGTAATTTTTATATGGTGCTAATGTTTGAACCCAGTGCCTCACGTGTGTGGGGCAAGTGCTTTACCACTGAGCTAAAACCCCAGTACAGTGATTGTTTGTTTTTTAAAACAAAAACATTTAAAGATGTAACAGCAGCACAAAATCAGCAGTTATTACTCATGTATCATGAAACTTTCATTATAATAAGGATACCATTGTCTTCTTAGTTATTTTCCATGTATGTATAGTATTTAATTTTTGATGTAGCAGAACCACTAAAATAATAGCTGAATGAGCATAAGACAGCATAGTTTCAGAAATTAATTGGTTAAATTCATTGAATATAAGGATCTAATAGCCACAGTTCCAATTTTTTTTTTTTAATTTTGTAAGTATTTTATTTGTCACTGAAGAAAAAACATAGCTGCAAGTTCTGTATTGGCTTCAGTTAGACCAAATAGTTAATCTTTAACAGCCATTACACTACAAAAATTGAAGTCAACACAGTCATTATTAAAAATTACTTGTTGAGGGCTGGGGATGTGGCTCAAGCGGTAGCGGGCTCGCCTGGCATGCGTGTGGCCCGGGTTCGATCCTCAGCAGCACATACAAACAAAGATGTTGGGTCCACCGAAAACTAAAAAAAAAATAATAATAATAAACATTAAAAAAAAATTCTCTCTCTCTCACTCACTCTGTCTTTAAAAAAAATTACTTGTTGAAAGAATCTATTCTGAAGAGAATGAAAATTAGGAAAAAAAAATTTAAACAATTCCTCCAAATCACACATTTATAAATATTATCATATTTAAAATGCTTGAAAGGCATGGAGTCTCCATTAATGGAAAAGCAGTTTGCTATTGGCAACAGAACAAAAAACAGTGATAGTTTATAAAATTCAAGAGCTGTATTGTTTTGGGTTTGCACTTGAACAGTATTGTCATTACTACTGTATTCAATGTTTGTATGGTTATGTTTTTTTAATTGTGGCTAAGAATATGGCAAATACACATTTGTTCTCCATGTTCTTATTCAGGAATACTGGGCATCTTTATGTCTTTGGGGTTTTGGTTAAAAGGACATTAAGTTTTAGAAAATTAATTTTGAATTCTAGTCACCACTGATAATTCTTGTCTTTCATTCTCAGAAACATTGCAACGGCCTCTGTGGAACATAAACAGAGAATTAGGCCTGTCTCATCCGCCCTTTTCCCAACAACCAGTCCTTGAGTCACCACAACTTCATCGAAATGAAGGCCTGGCAGAGAGAGATCCAGACTCTTCTTCCCCCATGCCCTGCCACAGGTTACATGACCATGCTTTTGAATTTAGTAGGACTCGGAACATTCAAGATGGTAGTGAGGGTACATGAAACCCACTCTAGGATAAAATCTGGGCAGAGACAAAAGTGAACTAATTTGTACTTACTACCTCAGAGTTCAGAAGAAACCCCAAAGTCAGCATTTGCTTTACTCTTTGTTCATGGTTACATCTGACCACACCAAGGTAGGACAGGCATTTGGGTTTATGCCTGATGAAGGAAGGGTAACAGCTGACAGAAATGGGTATATCAAATCAAAATTATGCAGCACTGGCAGAGGAAAATACAAGACAAATGTGCTTCCTGATGGTTCCATGGAGATATGCCGAGGTGTGCTTTGCCTATCAGGAAGGTCTGATTGCTGCTTAACCTGCTGGAATTATCTTAATTCTCAGAACAACCCTGAGAAAACATTACTGCTTTGATGTTCTACTCTACCTTCCAAGAGCAAAAATAACTTTGGAGCCCTCTGGGAAGTGTGCCTGGGGTTCTTCAGTGGTTTTAAGCAGGTAGTTGAGCCTGGGGCTTTGATATTCAAGGTCTTCAGCAAGAATCCCAGTTTGACCAGCTGGTATTAGGTCAAAAGTTTTTGTATTCTTGAGGTTTTTTTTTTTTTTTTTGGTCCCTATTGCCCAGGGAACTCATTGTAAATATGTGTGTATTTATAAATAATTTTTCTATTCATTGACCATGTGTGTTGGTTGTAATGTAAATATTTTTGATATGCCAGAATTATATATAATGTGTCTCTAGTTATTATATTGACAGCAGCTTCTCAGATCAAAGATTTTGTATAACTTAGATCTAAAAACTGTCTAAAGTTCTAAAAACTTATTTGTTAAGTATATGTATAGAGGCAGGGTACTTGGTGATTATGCACATATAACACAGTCTTGGTGAAATTAACTGCTTCACGACAGACGGTTCATACATTTAATCATTTGCCATCTATTTACAAGCACCAGGTGACATTCCCTTTCTAGCATTAAAAGCCAGGCTGTTTCAGAGCCTGGCTGTCTCATCACAACCTTATAAACAGAAGAAGACTTGTTTGGGGACTATCTTTTTTCAGCAAAATACTTCATTGACAGGGAAACCAAAGATTGCTTCTTCCTGTGTTTGTATTGTTTTTAGGAAGAGCATACAGAAGATGTTCCTATACTATAAAGCTTTAGAGTGGTCCTTGTTTTTTTTACAAGTGATTATTTAAGCCAAAAAGTTTTTTTTTCTTCAAATTTCATAGCAAAAAGCTTTATGTGAAGGAAGAACTTAACAGTCTAATGAAATATAGTGGATTAAAGTTCTTTCTTTGTGCTGTCAGATTTCTTTATACACTGTTTGATTCTCTATTCTAATATTCTTAACTATATAATTTTAACCTCTTAAAAATATCTAAGTCATGCATATCCAGGGTTCTAAACTCACATCCTTTCTCAGCTTTTTGTCATAAAGTTTAGCTGAATTTTCTACTTGGTTTTAATCAGTTTTTCTCCTGTGGGCAGCAGCACTTCTTTACCTCTTGCACCTGTTACCTTTTTCCTCTTGCACCTGTCAGAGTCTGTTCATTTTCACTTTGAACTTAAATAAGACAGTTTTTCTAAACTTTTTCAGTCTGCATCTCTCTTCTTAGGAGGTTGTGGTATTGGTTGTACTGGACTGACAGGAATTAAGAAACCTGGTTCACTTCTGACTCTGCTCTTTACTAGCTGGGTAATCAAGCGTGAGTCCTTGGACTTTCCTAGGCTCAATTTCCTCATTTATGAAACGAGGCATTTTATTTTACTAGATGCTCTTTCCAGCCCTTTCTAGCTCTTTTAGGAGCTGAAGAGGATTATGCCACTTTAATAAAAAGCTGCTTTTGTGAAGTATTTTGTTAGAGTTGAACAAGAATGATACTGCTTGCTCTAACTTGATCCATATTTATTTCCTCTATAGTAGGAATAATGGTGTAAGAAATACTCATGAGGAGCCAGGCATGGTGACACACACCTGTAATCCCAGTGACTCAGGAGGCTGAGGCAGAAAGATTCCAAATTCAAAGCCAGCCTCTGTAACTTAGTGAGACACTATCTCAAAATAAAAAATTAGAAAAGGGTTGGGGATGGGGCTCAGTGGTTGAGTCCCCCTGGGTTCAGTCCCTGGCACCATAAACAGACAGACAAATACTTGTGAGGAAAAATATTCTTTTTTAAAAATTTTGTTTTGATTGAACCCAGGAGCACTTAGCCACTGAGTCACATCCCTAGGCCTTTTTTGCATTGTATTTAGAGAAAGGGTCTCAACTGAGTTGCTTAGTGCCTCACCAAGTTGCTGGGGGCTGACTTTGAGCTCTGATCCTCCTGCCTCAGCCTCCTGAGCTGCTGGGATTACAGGCATGCACCATCTGCCTGGCAAAATATTCTACTTCTAAACAGTTATCATCAGTAACCTTAAATAATTTTGTCTCAGTTGAAAAATCAACCTTTGCTTTCTAGAGCAGCAGATCTGAATGCTAGAATTACAGCACAGCAGAGTATCAAGATCATCTGAGAGGTGGGCCACAATTAATTTGTAACTAGTTTGTGCCTTGCTTCCCTTTCTAATGTACTCAAAGTTATCGTACTCTAACTCAAAGAGAGATTTTCCTGAGTGGTAAATGTGGAGTTAGGCTGGGTTGCCAGAGTTTGTGCCCACGAATATTAGCTATTATATGTGGAGAGGGCAGAAAACAGGTGTGAGTCACTGCTCTAGAGACTGTAGTGTGTGAATCACTGCTCTCTCCATCCAGGTGTGCTCCCTCCATGCTGCTCATGCTGACAGTGGTGTCAAAGTCTGGTGCCCTGAGGAGCCAGGTTATCCTTCCTTATATCAGCTCAAATGGTTGAAACCTCCACCCACATATTCCAAGCTTGCCTGAATAACTAGTCAGGAATCTGTCTAAATACAAAGAGCCTACCTTGGGTCTTAAAATAATAACTACAACATCTAATCCTAGGAAGAATTTACTTAATTGCTTTTTTCCCCCCTCTCCCTTTCTGGTACAGGATTGAGCCCAGGTCCTTGCACATGTTCTACCACTGAACTATATGTCCAGCCCTTTTAATTATTTTAAGACAAGATCTTGCTAAAGTTGCTTAGGCTTTTTAGAACTTGAGATCCTCCTGCCTCAGCTTCCTCAGTAGCTGGGATTACAGGTGGGCATGTATTTCTAACCACGTAAAACACTGATCAGTGCTTCACCATCTAATGTAAACAGGATTGATGGCTTACCCATGCTTTTTTCTATCAGTACATTGTCCGCTTAATGCTAATTTAATCAGGGATGTTGCAAAGAAAGGCAAACAAATGCTAAGAGAAATCTGTCTCCCTACCCAGTTATCCCTTCATTTTAATAGGGATACATAAATGTTCTTAATTTGTGCCCCTCTTAGGTTTTTTCTTTCTTTTCTTTTTTGGTACTAGGGATTGAACCCAGGGGCGCTTAACCACTGAGTCACATCCCCAGCCCTCTTTTTAGTATTTTATTTAGAGACAGGGTCTCACTGAATTGCTTAGTACTTCACTAAATTGCTGAGGCTGGCTTTGGGCTCGTGATCCACCTGCCTTAGCCTCCCATGCCACTGGGATTACAGGCATGCACCACCATACTGCAGTTTCATTGAACTTGAAGTCTTACTAACACAGGAACTCTACTTAAGCCATTAACTTTCTGTTTATCGGCATCTTCTAAATACTTTCCTTGTATGCAAGCTACTTTCTAGAATAGGAAATGTCAGGAACCTGGCCCAGTGTACAGTTGCACCTTAAAGTGCCACATCAGAATGCTTTGAGTGTGTATTTTTCTGTAACTTTCGTGTTGCCTGTACTTTGCCCATTAAAGGGTTATAAAAGGAACTTAGGCTGTTAAAGCAGTTTAGACTGTTTCCCATTTTCCTATCTCCCTAAAGGGAGATGTTATAAAAACCTTAACTTAAAGGTTGTCATATGAAATGACAGGACAGGTGTCATCTACATGAAAGTGCACCATATACCTGCTAATAATTCTATATGAGTTAACTCTCTAAACAATCACATTTGTCTGACAAGTGGAACAGTCAGCCTTTTGGGGGAAAGGTACATTGAGAGTCTAATAATCTTTTAATAGTGTTATATTTCTGTTTGAGATGGAATATGGGCATGATGACTTTTAAGTTCTCTTTATTGCTATTGGAACTTTCCATGCAATCTGACAGTCTTAGAATTTTACCCTTCAAAATCTTTTGTGTTTAGTTGAGAGTACTTCAGTTTTTGTTTTGTTTTGATGGCACTGGAGATCGAACCCAGGGTCTTTTATGTGCTAGGCAAACATTTTACCACTGAGCCACATTCCCAGCTCAGAATTTTTTTAAACTAAAGAACTTTGGGACCATGAGTAACAAAAAGGATGTGACCCATGATCATGACTGAAAATGTAAAATTATGGGCTTGTTCTAAAGAGAACTAATGCAAGCAGCATTACTATGGTGAAAAATTCAAAGCTTGTGTTGCATTATAACTCTCCTTTTTGCTCTTTGATTAATTTTTCTTCTTTTTTTTTTTGGTGTCAGATATATTAGGATATATAAAGATAATGATTGGATAAAAAATTCTGAACTTGACTAAATATGAAAAGATATATTCCAAAATAGAGAATGGATAAGAGACATAAGAAGGTTTTATATATGTGTACATGTATGTATATGTATGTTTTATATACATATATAAAAATTTATATATGTGCACATTCAAGTGTTTATGTCATAAATAGAAATGAGAGAACTTGGTTTTTTTCTTATCTATTCCCAGTTGGAATGGTGTTGGAATTATAGTGTTCAGTTTTATATTCAATATTTTACCTGGTGTGGCCTTTTTTCATAATTATAATACCACAGAAATGCCAAGGGGGTAATAGATCAACAGAGGTAAGTTTGCTGTTGGGTTTTTTTTCTCCCCTGGGTCTGGGTTTTGAATCTGTACATGCTCTGCCCCTGAGCTGTGCCCTGAGCCCCGAGCCCCAAATGTGCTATCATTTTATGTGACAGCTTTCATTTTTAAATTTGCTCATTAATACAGATTATAGAGGTAATTGTGAAAACAGCTGGACCTTAGAAGGTTGAGCTTTCTTTCTTGGCAAGTAACTTTTTCTGTTAAATGATCTTTCTCATTTCAGCTCAGCAGGGGCTTTTCTTTCCTACCTCTTCTACCTTTAACTTTTCGTTTGAGGTTAACTGATATTTATTTAGATTGTACTCCAGTTAATTTATTTCCTCCCTCCTTCCCTTCTTTCCCCAAGTTCTGTATTAAGAGATGTGTTACAAATTGCACTTAAAACACTTGAAACCCCAAGAATCACCTGGAGGGCTTGTAAGTAGTAAGGTGGTGTGTTTGTGTTTTCTGGTGTTGGGGATCAAATCTGGGGCTTTGTATATTTTAGGCAAGTGCCCTACCATTGAGCTACATGTCCAGTCTCCAGGGGTGTGTGTTTTAAGAGTTAAGATTCAAGCCCCCTCTTTCAAGGTTGTGTGCTGTTTCTTATCAGTCCTAATAATCCGCAAAGGGTGTGGGTAGGTGAAGAAACAGCTTGACTTGTTTGTGCCTATTTTCAAATGTAAGAAGTAAAGTGGTCTTATGCCAATTATAACTGTTTTGGAAGAGAAATTGATCAGCAGGTGGTTAAGTGCTCTTGAAATATCTCTTGGCTATTTAATGTGGCCTCTTGATCCATAGAGACTTAATTCTACCCTATACTTTCCCCTGTTCTCTTTTTCCCTTATTAGAGGATGTCAGTCTGAGCAGCCCTGGTATTAGATGTACCTAAAGAAAAGTAAGTGTAAGCCAACTTGTTGTTCGGTGTGGTTCTTTCCTGATATTTATATTTTCTCACACATAAGAATGTATATTTTATAGAGCATGTGTTTTGTCTACTTGTTTGTCTACTGTAATATGTCTTCAATAAAGCTAAAATACATTACGGTCTTTTTGTCTTCACTTGCCTAAAGTACAGGAGTGAAATGGTTCATTTCTGATTTTGTGTCCTTTTGAGTGAGCCTTCAGATAGCTGAATGAGTTGGAACAGGAAGAGTTGCTCTTCTTGGTTCTTGCCAACTCACACACTGCTGTGAGCCTGCCACTACCTGCCAGCTGTGCAGGACAGGAACTGTCTTCTGCTTCTTCCCTCGGAGTGTCTACATTGGTGCGTGGTGCCTGGCAGATTTGGATGTGCTAAATATGCACATCCATATTTAGTTCATTAGGAAGTAAGAGTGCTTTCTGCACAAGGAAGAACTTGAAGGCAACATTTCTAGTTTGGTAAATCTTAGATCAACAGAATATTTGAAGATCATCAGTATTCTGTAGTTGTACTACCATTCTGGGGACCATTTCCCCAGAATGTCAACTCTTTGAAGACTGGGCTTAAACTATTGATCCCATTGTGTACATCTCTTGCACTTTAGTCTTTATGAGGCACTTTCCAGAAATATCCATTTGAATCTCATATAATCTTATTATGTAGATCAAGTAGATAATTGTAATCTACATTTTGTAGTTAAGGAAACTGGCTCAGTGAGATTACTCTATTTCACAATATAATCATGGATTTTATGCCAATTTATTTTTGCAAAAAAGGAGTGCAACCATTTTTAAACTTTTTACAAATATTTTTTCTGGTATTAAAAATCTTTATTACTAAACTGTCTTTGGTGCAGAATTAGGATGCCTAGAATATTTGTGAATATACCTTAAAATTAAGTAGTCCAAAGTGACACACATCCTTTCTTTCTTTCTTTTCTTTTTTTTTTTTTTTTTTTTTGAGGAAGAGGAAAAAGGTGGTTTATTGGTTTACTAGCAAATAGCACAGGGTACTCCTGTCCCAAAGTCTGTGACTCCATCAGGAGGGACAGGGGGGTTTAGAGGAACTTCACGGGTTACATTCCAGTTGTGCTCTGGTAGGGGGCCCCAGGGCGTGTTAGGATTCACTTCCACACATCATTTCTTTATGACAGTTTAATGAACATATTTCTGAAAAAAAGTTAACATTAATTTTTTTGTACATTGTAGTTGAAATATTACATTTGAGAAAATTTACTATAGTGTTGTGAAGTATGGACTTAGAAAGTGTAATCATCTGTCCAAAGATTCTGTGCCACTGTGTTTGTTTTCATTACCTGATGCACCATCCTCATTGCCACTCACGTAAGGTTTGTTTACCCTAGTACTGCAGCACTCTCAATAGGCCACGCAAGTCAGCTTTTGGAAATACACTGACTAGTGCTCATGTACTGAGAATTCTAGGTTTGAGGCTCACAGTACTCAAGAAAACAGATGCACATCCATATGCCCTGGTGAATACATTACTGCTCTGTTTACCTTTTTATTATTATTATTTTAGTTGTTAATGGATCTTTATTTTCATTTATGTATAAGTTGTGCTAAGAATTGAACCCAGTGCCTCATACGTTTGAGGCAAGCACTATACCACTGAGCCACAACCCCAGCCCCTGTTTACCTTTTTAAGCAGCTGTGGAACAGAACTATACCATGCAACAATTATGCGATGAAAAGTTTTAAAACAATTTTTGGACTGAAACAACCAGGATGCTATGATTTTGTAGTGGCAACAATTATGCAGTGAAATACAGTATCACATACCCAACATCAAAAATCTTTCAGACAATAAAGCAAAGATTTGAATCCAGATTTCCTGACCCAAGAATTTCCTTGGGTTACAGGATTTTCCCCTATGATACTGCCTGGTCTGAGCAGTGTATTTTGTCCATAATTTGCATACACATTTGAGTAAAGCTTTCTGGGGTCTGAGGCCCGGTGCTGTGGCACACACCTTTAAATTCAGTGGCTTGGGAGGCTGAGGCAGGAGGATTTCGAGTTCATAGCCAGCCTCAGCAACTTAGCGAGGTTCTAAGCAGCTCAGCGAGACCCTGTCTCTAAATGTAAAAACCTGCTGGGCATTGATCACTTTCAATGTCAAAGTTTAGAATGTACCTGGAAATTGATTAAATTTAAACTTATTAAATTTCTGATTGAAAATGACTATTATTTTTTTCTCTCATACAGCAGAATGAAAAAGTGTTATTTATTTTTTCTTTTGGATTGGGATGTGCTAAGGCCTAAGTGGCAGCATCCTGCTGAGTTTTGAAAGATACTTGTTCACATTCATAGATACTTAGAAGCTGTAACCCAGTGTTTAAGCTGCGTGTGCTGCAGGACTCATTGTTTTAGATCAATGATTTTGTTAAGTACAATATCTAGAAAAATAAACTGACAAAATACCAGCTTTTTTTTTTTTTTTTTTCCAGTGCTGGGGACTGAACTCTGGGCTTTGTACCCACTAGGCAAGAGCTCTACCAGTGACCTCCACTCCAGCCTCAAACATAAAATTTGTATTACAGATTCAACAAACATAGAATTATTGTTAGACAGCTATTAAGATTTTTTAACTGTATTCTCAATATCTACTTCATCAGGGACAAGCAGATCATTTGTGGGTGATGGGTACAGAATGCTTCTAGGGGAGCACTCCTGGGACTGTGCCAATGCAGTTGGTATGATGGGACGGGTCATACTCATTTCTGGAGGTTCCTTTTAATGCTGCTGGTGTGGAGTGGTTGAAACTGGAGGATGGGGCTTTTGTCCAGAGGCCTTCCTGACTAAAAGCAACTATTAAAACAACTTTTCAGTTAAGCTGCTGCTTCTGCTGCTGGAGTTTGCTGAATAGAATCCTTTGCAGAATGTTGTTTGCTTTATGGTCTTTCTGGTCAGTAAGCTCTGGGATGGGCAGCTTGTGACTTGGTAGAGTGCTTTCCTACCACCTGTGAAGCACTGGGTTCAATCCTCAGCACCACATTAAAAAATAAAGTTATTGTGTCCATCTACAACTAAAAATATATTTTAAAAATTCTATCACAGGATAGGTTAAGGGAAGTACATGCATCATACTGGGAAGGAGATGGTCTGGCACTGTGAGGCCTAATGTGGACTTGTGGGTAGTTGCTTGAGTAAGGTCCTGTTGGGGCTATTTCATCTGCCACTTCTGTTTTACTCAGCCAGTGTTTAATTGAAATCTTTGCAGATTTGTCACCAGTGATTTAGTTCCCAGATCATCACTAAAGCCAGTTGTCAAAGCACTTTGACCAAAAAAAAAAAGGCATATAGGAAGCATAATCACAGTCCCTACTGGGAAGAAATAAGGCAATTGATAGCAAAGATATTCTACCTACCCCAGTATTGTCACAACAGCCCCTTTGAAGGAGATAGTCTTATCCCCATTTTACAGATGACAAAGCAACTTGCCCCAGATCACATAATTAACAAGCAGTAGAACCGGGAGTTGAAATGATGTTTTTATGATCTCAAGGCACAAGTTCTTTTCCTATGCCAAAGAAAGGAGAAAAGGGAGCTTTTAGCAAGTCCCTTCCGTGTCACTTGATTTTTTTTATTAGCTGAATTTTGTCTCCCCAAAATTCACATGTTGAATCTTTATCCCCACACCTCAGAATATAATATTTTAAGATGGAAGTCTTTAAAGAAGAGGTAATTAAGTTAAAATGAAGTCTTTAGACTCTAATCTGATGTAATTGGAATCCTCCTAAGAAGAGAAAACTGGACACTGACAAATTGGAGCACAGAGGGAAGATCAGAGGCCATGTATGGACTCATGGAGAGGATGAACATAGCTGGGCAAGGAGATATAGACCTGTAATCCCAGCAACTTTGGAGGCTGAGGCAAGAAGGTCACAAGTTTGAGGCCAGCCTCTGCAATTTATTAAAGCCCTAAGTCTCAAAAAAAAGGGATCCATCTGGGATATAACTCAATGGCAAAGTGCCTCTGGGTTCAATTTCCAGTACCAAAAAAAGAGGGGGTGGTGGGGGAAGGTAGCCATCAGCAAGCCAAAGTAGAGAACCTGTAGAAGAAACCCAATCTGCTGAGTGATCTTGGACTTCCAGTTTCCGGAATGATGAAAAACAAATTGTCTTAAGAATTTAAGTCTTTGGTGTTCAAGGGAACTTCAGGGAACTGCACACATTTGGCAGATGAAACAGGGAGACTGTTTCATCCAGTCTACTAAACTCTTTATGGCCAACTAAAATAGTCTTCTAGCAACCCAGCCAGTTGGTAGAATTCTCCACCACCCCCCAGTTCCAAGGATTCAATCCAGTGTGTTCAGTCACACATGCCAGGCAAGGCTCTACCCACTGAGCTACATTTCCAGCTCTGAATTTTGCAAATAAAGAAATTGAGTCAGGTTATTATATTTGTCTAAAGTCATATGCCTCAAAGCTCCTGCTCTTTTTTTTTTTTAATATTTATTTTTTTAGGTTTAAATGGGCACAACACAATGCCTTTATTTTTATGTGGTGCTGAGGATCAAACCCGAGTCCCGCCTGTGCTAGGCGAGCACTCTACCACTAAGCCACAACCCCAGCCCCAAAGCTCCTTCTCTTTTAGTTTATACTGTCTTCTGATCCCAGTTGGTTCTGTTCCTCTCTCCCCATCTTCCTTACTGGTGATTGAACTCAGGGCTTCGTGTGTGCTAGGCTACATCTTCAGTCCTCTGGGTTAGTTCTTTATATGTTGAAATGCACTGTAAAGATTTAGTGGCTGGGGATATAGCCCAGTTAGTAGAGGGCTTGCCTAGCATGTATCAAGGCCCTGGGTTCAATCCCTAGCACCACCAAAAAAAATTTAATATTCTCAGACCCTTGAAGAGAAACTGGAAATGAAGCCAGGGAACACACTGGCTAGCATGCTTGAGGTTCTAATGCAACCCCAGCCTCACAGAAGTTCAGACAAAAGCATCTGCAAACACTGAGACATGCTTGCCAGAAAGCAGGAAACTGACACGTTTTTATGGGCAAAAATAAGTGCATCTGGGAACAAAGAAGTAAGATATTTGGAGTATTCAAAAGTAAATGCTTTTAAGCTCCTATTTTATTATTTGCATCCAAGGGGAAACCAGATAATTAAGTCAATAGGTACAATTCTGTATGTGGAACTATGACTGTTCTTGAGTTACATAAAATATCAAGTAGTTTGATTTGCTCTTTCTAAATGCTCCATCAAAGCCAATGTAAATTCCTCTGTTTTGAAAACAATAGCTATCTGGTTCAGGTCAGTACTGATAGAGGCTAGCTTGAATTATTTATTATTTGGGGCAAACTCCCAAAGCACACGCATATATATTCCATGCCAGAAACAGCTAGTGCAGAGAAATACAATTGCCTTCCAACAGTGAATTACTGCTGCCTCAATAGCCTTGTTCTTTATACATGTAACCTGGGGGTGGCTCAGGGACTACACAGATGCTCTTACTAAACTGGAACTTAAGGTAAGATCAACTGTGTGATGTTGAGAACTTGTGACTTCTGCAGAAGCACAAAATCAGAATAAATCGCAGGTCTGTGGCAAGAGGAATGCATCATGTTGGCAGGAGCTGCCTCCCAGCCCTTGCTCCACCAGAAGCTTCATCTTTTTTCTTGCACCTTTTCTAGACCTGGGTCTCCCTGTTTCATCTGCCAAATGTGTGCAGTTCCCTGAAGTTCCCTTGAACACCAAAGACTTAAATACTCAGGGAGATAAGGAGAAGTGTGGAAACGACTTGTATCTTCCGCTGTTGAACGTGTCCTTATTTCTACTTCCGGGCAGCCTTGACTTAGGAGAGGCTCTTAAGAGCTGGCTGTGCTCATTACTTTCCTCAGTCCAAGAAAGTAATGTTTTGTCAAGAGAAATGACTGGTTCGTCTCTCAAGTCCTTTCTTGTGTCTTAAGTTCTGTATGATGCAAGACTTGTTAGTGAAATGGTTACAGAGAGGGGTAGAAGAATTAATAGCCTAGAATTTCTTTTGAAGCTCTTGAAGGCAAGGTGTGGCTTTTGGAATATCTCTGGTTAAGAAAACAAACCTGTTTTCTTTCCTCGTGAAACCTCTGCGTTGCTCTTCCTCCCCTTCCTGCATCCTCTGGTAAAGGAGTATTGGGTAAAAGTCCCCAGTGGGGGAGCCGGGTTTCCCATGGCTAGGCCAAGGCTGCCAGTTTCCTGCAGAGACAGCAGGCTAAGTGTATGAGGGCCCCTTGTGGCCAGCCAGGCCCTCTATTTATCACATGGTTTTAAAGTCAGTGGTGGACTTTGATCCTACTTCCACCTCTTGCGATTTGCTTAAGGCAGTTTCTTAGATGCTTTGTATTTTATTCTCCTTATCTATAAAATGGAAATAGTTCATGCCTACCATATATATTTGTGGGCAGAATTAGATAAGCTCATGCATATAATGTATTCAACACAGTGCCTAGCACAGTGTTTAATAACTTTGTGTCTGCTCTACGGTACTGTTATGGGCACTCAGAAATGGGGTGCCCATCTTCTCCCTGGGCTGGGGAATGAGAAATATCAGTTTGCCAATGAGTCATTGCAGGGATAGCCCTGGAGAATTAAGTTCCTAGCTGGATTATTTAGAAACTAGAAGCTGATTGAATGAAAAGTACACTCAGCTGAGAGTCACTAAGAGGGATTCTGATCATCACTGCACTCATTGACTGTGATCTTGGGAAGTCGCCTGACTGCTGAGTCTTTTTTGTTTGTTTGTTTGGTACTGGGGACTGAACTCAGGGGCACTCAACAACTGAGCCACATCCCCAACCCTATTTTGTATTTTATTTAGAGACAAGGTCTCACAGAGTTTAGAGACAGAGTTGCTTAGAGCTTCGCCCTTGCTGAGGCTGGCTTTGAACTTGTGATCCTCCTGCCTCAGCCTCCCAAATGCTGGGATTACAGGCATGTGTCACTGTGCCCGGCCCTGCTGAGTCTTTATGTCATCTGCAAAGGGTGCCTATACACTGTCATCAGCTCTGAAATACTGTATTCTTCCAGTCACAGTGAATCATCTTCACTTTTAATTATTTTACAGTCGTTCTTAACTCCCAGGAAAGTTAAATTTATCAAGAGAACAATGGTTGCAAATGCTTGCATGTGTTTTATAGAAAACAAAGCCTGATTGATTTAAGTGAAAAGAATTAAGTGGGGAACAAAGTTAGGAGAAATATTTTTGTTTAATTGTGAAGTTTTGAGCCTCCTAGAAATTTTATTGTGTGCACCAACCAACACTGAGCATTATTCCTTAATGAGGAGCATCCTTGGTCCCCAAATCCCCACCTTACAGTACAGTAACAAAGATTGCATAAGAATCCACATAATGATCTGGAAATCTGAATATTCTCTTCCGTACTTGATATGTTGGTTTCATACCAAGAGGGATGACTGCATCGGGAAAACTCCAGATGTTCTGGAACCAGAACACCGAGTTCAAATCGTGGCTACTCATGTGTATAGGCAAATTGCTTGTTACTTTTAACCTGTTTCCTTCTCTGCAAGTCAGTAAGACAATACTCATTTCACAAGATTACTGTGAGCAACAAGAAAAATCATTTCTATTGGAGATAAGTTTTGTTTTTTTTTTCCTAAAAGAGTGTTCAGTTTTTATAAATCTAACTTATTTGGGAGTATGGGTAAATGAAATGGTGACTTGACTCCCTCAGAAGACCAGTCAGTGGACTGCATTTTACCCCTGGGGAACGGCTGTGGCGTTAATAGATTCCAACATCCATCCAGTTTTCCTGAGGGTTTTCCTCTTAAAGGATCCCTTGTTTGAACTGTTGGTCTGAAGAGGGACCAGCAGCTGCTGCATGTGAAGATGCCTCTGGGGGCACTCCCTGGGCACTGCACACAGCTGCTGCCCCCCAGCAGCAGGAATTAGGATGCTGTAATGAGAGCTTGAATATTCTATGTATTTTTTTTCCTAATTACAGTTAAATATTCAATGTGTTGAGAAGCAGAGAGCTAAATTATTGGCCTGGCAAAGGAATAAACAGAAAACCCTAAAAAAGAACGAGCATTTCAAAACAAAATAAAAACAATTCCTTGTTCGGTTTTGGAGCCTGGTTTACTTTTCCCGGTATTGGGTAGTCCCTGTTCAAGTTAGAACCCTGCAGACCCTGGGACCGTCAAAGAGTTTCTTCAGGCTAAAACAACCTGATGCTCCTTTTGAATTATCAAACTTTGGTGCCTTTGTAGAACATCCAGCTACTTCTCAATAAATGGCACAGGACAAATGTGTGCTCATGCTCAGTATAGGACAGCTAATTGGAGAAAGGTAAGCAGAAGCAGCAAGCTTTCAGAAAAAGGAGGTCCTGACTCCAGCAAAACAATCTTTCCAAACTAGCTTGAGTCTGAACTTTGAGGTTGGAGAAGAAAAACAGGTTGGGGTCAGGGCTAGCTAGAAGATTTTCTCCACATATTTGTCTTGAAATCTAGATTTTATGATGTGTGAGAAGCAGTCACATTCTCACACTGGTCCCAAGCTATGGAGGAATTCTTTCCCATTGAGAAGGTGACACACTTCAGCCCTGGCATATCTCATCAGCAAACCACAGATGGGCTTGGGAAGAAACTTATAAGGTCCTCTGAAGGGTCAGGGGCCATATTACTGCCTTTTTGTCTTTTGAAACCATCTCTCTTAATGGGACTGGTGCATGATTCATACCTTTAACTCTACCTGCTAGGGAGGTTGAAGCAGGGCCCAGCCTTGCAATTTAGCCATAACCTGTCTCAAAATTTAAAAAAAAAAAAAAAAAAAGTTAAATAAACAAAAAGGGCTGGGGGTGTGGCTCAGTGGCAGAGAGCGCTTATGTTCAATCCCCAGAACAACAACAACAACAACAACAACAAAAAACCCAAACCAACCAAACAAAAACCCCCTCTCATTACCTATCTCCAGGCAGATTTTGAAATTAAACTTACACGTTGGTTCGAACTAGAAGTGGCCTCTAGGTGGCGCGTCAGCACAGAGAACGGCGGCAGCCTGCGTTTCTCGGGCTACCTTCCTATTCTTTATAAAGAGGCTTCATGGGAAATCAGGCTTTCCTCAGTGGAGGAAGGGCCTAGCCATGTCACTATTCAAACTGGGACCCTGAAGATGTCGGGGCTGCGAAAGCACCTAGTCTTGAGCAGTGTAAACACAGTTTTCGGTTCCTACCAGGACAGAGCCCAGAGCAGCTTGCCAAGCCCTGTGAGGTTTGGGCTTGGCCTGTAGGGAGACTGGACCCACAGTTTCAGGCTTCTCTCCTGTGTCCGGAGGCTTTGCTTACAAACCCTGATTGAAAACAGCTTGGACAGCTGCCTGCCCAAGGTCTCTCCGCAAAGCTGACAGCTTCTAGGAACAAGTCCCTCCCCTTGCCCTCCTTCCCTTCCTTCCAGCCCCCTTCCTTCTCTTCCTCTCTTCTCCCTCTCCCTCCTCCCCTCCATGTCCCTTTCCTCTCCTCCTCCCTCCCTTCTCTCCCTCCGCCTCACACACTGCATTCTCACCTTCTGCTATTTACAAAGCACTTTTCCCAGTGTGATCTCATTTGCTGCTCAGACTCCCAGGGTGGAGAGACAGGTGGGGCTCTGCCTTTGAAGACAATGCCTCCTTGCAAAGATCTCTTTACCTCTCAGTTCTGACTAGCAAAGAGTGAGCTCCTTGGGGCACCTCTTGGATTCAACTTAGAGGTTTCAGGGCTCAGGCAAGAAGAAGGTGCTCAAAATTATTTATTGAATGAATAAATATTTGCAGATGAAAAACTGAATTAAGGCACAGTCTGGTGGAATCCATTCTATAAGTCAGGGCTTCAGATTCCTAGGACCAATGACATTGCTGTACTAGGCACTAATTATATCACTTGGTTTTCCAATCAGAAATACAGTGTGTTAGTACATAAAGGGACCCAGGCAGATCTGTCTTCATGCCTGGCATTCAGGAACACAACTGTACTTGGTTTGGGTTAGGCACTGGGGCACCAGTCTGCTGTCAGGGGACACTAGGAGATGTGGAGGGGAGCTGGGTTGGGTGGTATTTCTGAGGTGTTCCTTGAAAGTACCGGAGCAGGTAGGCACTCTCAATCTCCTATGCACTAAAACTCTTCTGTTTGTACTGATATGATGTCTTGAGGGGGAAAGTTCCAGGTAAGTTATTACATATTCCACCTTATTTTAATTCATGAATCAGCATTTTCTTTTCTTCTTATTATTTTTTAAATGTACATGTTTCAGGCAGTTTGGGACTCTGGAATGAGAGAGACTACATTGGTTCAAGTCCCAGTTCTACTACTTCCCAGCTGTCTGTCCTTGGATAAACCTCTTTGTGCTTTTGTTTCTCACATTTTGAATGATAATATAATAGAGTAACTCAAAATATTGTCGTGATGCTTTAGGGACTTAATATATAAAAAACAATCAGAAAATGCCTGGCAATAAGTAGAGACCAGGAGGTGTTCAGGTGATCTCCATAGTGTCCTGGATTTGAGCACTGGTCTGTGTTCACACTGTGGGGGGTCTTTGTGATTTTGTAGAACTCCCTCAGTTCAGCTGCTAGGCTCTCAACTTTCTTCTCTCAGAGCTTTCTTGAGATCTAATGAGGAGAGGAAGCAACCTGAAATGCATTTTTCTGATGATAGAGCAGTGGCATCTTTATTTCATATACAGCCTCCTCAGCAGCTCTAGATAGAGTTCAAGGGCTGTCTTCTCTGCAGTTGTGCTTAACATGTAGCATGTAGTAGGAGTTGAGTAAATGCTTATGGCAGAGAGATAGAAAGGAAGATACCTTCCAGAGGATAATGTTACTTAGTACAGAGTGTTTTATATGGACAAGATCCCTATGGAATACACACTTGTCCTCTAAGATCTACTGACTAAGCATGAAAATCACCAAGGAAATGTGATCAACTCAGAGGAGAGGGAGTGGGGTAAGAGGAGAGAGAAGAAACTAGATCTGTCTGTTATTTGACCAGACCTATCGGTCTTTCCATTGCACATGGTTCCAGTGGCTCAGGCCAAATTGAAAACCATGCTGCTGCTTGGGACACTGAAGGCATCTCCAATTGCTGCCCGCCCATAGGAAAGTTACATTCTTCTACAGTCATTTGTCATTTGTTTGTAGTCTCTCAGGTGCTTTTATTTATGACGAAACACTAACAGCTCACCTGGCACTTCTGTGTTTTGGTAGGAGGAAGAGATAAGTAGTAGACAACACACTAGGCCTATCCTTAGTAGAAACTTTTTCTTATTTCAGTTCTTATGCCAAATTAGACTTCTAATAGACCCTCACCCACAACCTGGATCCTCCATCCTAAGGCTTAGAGTAGACAACACGCAACTAGAGACTAGTTTAAGGTTTCATAAGGGAATCGAAATCCAAACTCTCAGAGCTTTTCTAGTAATACATTAGTTATTTAATCAACCAGGTCATGGATGGTAAGTAGAACTGTCTCAGCTGCGTGCCAACTCTGAGTGATGGGTAAAGCCTGCCTGGGGAATTGTGTTGAGAAGGATTCTGAGTGTGCCTCATTACATCTTGGGCTTAGGGGCAAATGCTGTGATCAGCCATCAGTGTCTGTCACAGGTGCAGTAATGGGGAGTCGCCCCAGCAGAGGTAGGTATTTACCTGCTTGAGTTGATAACAAGAAGAGAAGGCTGTTTATTTGGAAACTGGGGAAACAATGGTGGCTAACTGGTCAACTCTGCTCATTTAATTAAATCAGGAGACCCAATGAGTTGTTCAGCTCTTATGGAAAACATGGTACCAGCTCACAAAGGAAGGAAAAAAAGAAAATAGAGGAGTGTTCTGGTTCCATGTCTTTATAGAGCCTTGTCAGTATTCAAAAACAGATTGAGGACCCTGCTCTCCCACTCCTGGATATTTTCTCCAAAGGTCTAAAATCAGCATAGCACAGCAACAGTCAACAATGTTTATAGCAGCACAATTCACAGTAGCTAAATTATGGAATCAACCCAAATGTCCATCAATAAATGAATGGATTGAGAAACTGTGGTATACACACACACACACACACACACACACACACACACACAATGGAGTGCTACTCAGCCATTAAAAAAAATGAAATTAGGACATTTGCCAGTAAATGGATGGAAACAGAGAATACCATGCTAAATGAAATTAACCAAACTCAGAAACTCAAATGTTTAATTTTTAAAATTTGTTCTTTTTAGATATACATGGCAGTAGATTGTATTTTGATATACATACATGGAGTATAACTGACTCCAATTAAGATCCCATTCTTGTGGTTGTACATGATGTGGAGTTATATTGTTTATGAATTCACACATCAACATAGGAAAGTTACATTCAATTGATTCTACTATCCTTCCTGTTCTCATCCCACCTCCCTTTCCTTCATTCCCATTTGTCTAATCCACTAAACTTCTATTCTCCCCTCCCTCTTATTGTGTGTTAGCATCCACATATCAAAGAGAACATTTGACCTTTGGTGTTTGGGGATTGGCTTACTTCCCTTAGCATGATATTCTCTGGATTCATCCATTTTTACCGGCAAAAGTCATAAAGTCATTCTTTTTTTTAATGGTTAATTAATGTTTAATTTTCTTTATCTATTCATCTGCTAAAGGACACCTAGGTTGGTTCCATAGCTTAGCTGTTGTGAATTGAGCTGCTATAAACATTAATGTGGCTGCATCACTGTAGTATGCTGATTTTAAGTCCTTTGGGTATAGATTGAGGAGTGGGATAACCAGATCAAATGGTGGTTCCATTCCAAATTTTCTGAGGAATCTCCATACTGTTTCCCATCGTGGTCACACCAATTTGCAATCCTACCAGCAATGTAGGAGTCTAAAAATTTGAATGTTTTCTTTCTTATGGGGAAGTTAGAGTAAAATAAAGGAAAGGCAGAGGGAAGGATAAGATTATGTTACATATTATTACATTATGGTTCTTTAGAACCATTCTAATACAAATTAATAGATGAACAAAAGGAAGTCTAGCAGAGTAGAAAAAGGAGAATGGGAGGGGGGATCATGAATGGCAATCAATTTCCATGCATGTATGAGTTTGTTGGAATGAACCCAAGTATTATGTATAATCATAAAGCTCTAAAAAACAAAAGAAAACAAAACAACAACAACAAACAAACAAAAAAAAACAGACTGAGATAACATATGAGATGTTTATTCTGTTCTGAGTTGGAGTTTAAGACCTGGGAAGATCATAGATGAGAGTCAAGCCATTGATTGGCAACCAGATTGAAGAACAGAGAGTGTTCCCCAAACTGAGCTCCATGAATCACTCAGTATTCCTGAGATCTTATAGATATTTTGCCATGAAAATTAGGCAGTGAGGGATAAGGCAGTTCCATGGTTTCAAGTTTGGAAAACATGTCAAAAAAAAAAAATTCAATGGTTAACTGAACCCAGAATTGTTCTTGGCCTGAAGGAATTATGGAAGAGAAATGTAATATGCTTCAAAAGCAAAAAGGTAGGTTGGTTCAGGCTCTGAAAGGCCTTGAATGACAGGCTAAGTAGTTTGGTTTTGATGGGTTAACATGGACAAACTGTGGGAGAAATGACCCAATCAGGGCTGGGGTGAGGAAAATAACTGTTGATTTCATGAAGAGAAGACTGAAGGGAGGAGAGGCTAGAGGCCAGAAATCTAGTTATAAGAAGCTATGTGGTCCAAACAAGAGCTAGGAACAACCTCATGTAGGGCAGTTACTATGGAAATATAAAGGGGCCAAAGTCAAGGGACATTTCTGATTTCCTGCAGCTTTCAAGTGCTTGAGGCTATACTGAAGGGATACCGGCCAGCTCTTCTCCACAGCTCCAAAAACAAAGTCAGCAGAATGGGAGGTAAATTGCTGAGATGGAACAATTGATTAGATAGAAAGCCTATCTTCCCAGCTCTAGGGATGATTCAACTCTGGAAGAGCCACCAGGGCAGGGCAGGGCTCTTTTATAGGCAAGTGATCATCTGCCCTGGACCACTATGACACAGGACAACTCAAAGCTGCTTTCTGCTGGATGAGTATGTGATTAATTGATCTTAGGAATCTGAATACTGAAAAAGGCCTTCGAACCTATCTCATCGGTGGCTTTCAAACCTGATGGAACAGGGTTCAGTGGCTGAGTGCATGCTTAGCATTCGAAAGGCACTGGGTTCAATCTCCAGCATCCAAAACAAAAGACCATCAACACACACACACACACACACACACACACCACCTGGCTGACCATCAAAATCCTCTGAGGAACTCAGTGAAGTGCAGATTCTTGGTCTTCATTTCCAGAGAATCGGATTTGATTGACAGAGTCTGAAAATCAGTATGTTATGATGTCTTGAAATTATTTTACGGTATACTTAGTTAAATCTAGGAACTGTTTTGATTCACCTCTTCATTTTATTTTTATTTTTTTAAATATTTATTTATTTATTTTAGTTATTGGCGGACACAACATCTTTGTTTGTATGTGGTGCTGAGGATTGAACCCGGGCCGCACGCATGCCAGGCGAGCGCGCTACCGCTTGAGCCACATCCCCAGCCCACACCTCTTCATTTTAGAGGTGAGCACACTGAGGGCCAAAGAGGAACAAGGACTTGCCTAAGGTCACACTGACAAGGGCATCAGTCAGAGCAGAGCTTGTATCCCATGCTTAGGGTTTTTCCTACATATCACAAAATAATGTTTGATCCCTTTGCCTGGGTCTAGGCTGAGCACACAAATGACTAAAGGACTCAGAAACCATTTTCTACCCGCCCTCAAAAGGATGCTTTACTGGCATCTGAGAGTACACAAGAGAGCCCCCGAGGGCGGAAATAACAATAAAAGTCAACCTTCACTCAGCGCCAGGCATTGCCCTAAGCACTTTCCGTAAAAATGCTCTTAATTCACTCAATGATTGCATGAGATCAATGTTACCTCCATGTTACAGACAGGAAACTGAGGCCCAGTGAGGTTAAGGAGGCAAGCTCTCTCATCACAGCATGTCATGGTAACTGTTTACCTTTGTCACTCTGAGCCTCCTAGCTGGCCTCTTCCTGCCATACTTCCCCTCAGAGAGCCATCAGAGTGGAGCACTGGGGGAGCTGAGCTCCAGAGGCTGCCCACTACCAAGTCCCCGTTGGGCCCCTGTTACTGAGGAACTACAGCGAGAGAGCACAGGCATCAGGAGTGTTTAGGGGGCTGACAGTATTATGCACTAGGGTCCAACTTTGTCCTTGGAGTGGTGCCTGCACAGCCACAAGCAGGCAAAAGGGACTGCTGCTTTTGCCAACCCTGATTTGCTCCTAGAGGGGTGGGCACTTGTCTCCTCTTTAAAGCACATTTTGGTTTTTTCAAGTACTGGGGATTGAACACAGAACTCCTGGGTGCTAGGTAAGCCCCCTTAAAGTGCATTTTTGCCAGAGCAGAGCTACAGAGCTATAAGGCTGTAAATAAGGCCTTGTTGCTGGTGGACAGCCAAGATGGCACATGTAGGTAGCATCATCTCTAGAACTACTTTTTTAAAAATATTTTTAGCTATAAATGGACACAATGCCTTTATTTTGTTTATTTAGTTTTATGTGGTGCTGAGGATCGAACCCAGGGCCTCACACATGCTAGGCAAGTGCTCTACCACTGAGTTACAATCCCAACCCTCTAGAACTACTTTTGAAATTGTCCATTCTGTTATTCAAGGACTAAGTGTTAGGACTCTCTTGACAAAACTTTCCTCCTGGAGTTAATGACAAAGTTTCTCTCCCAGAGGTCCTGGAAATGTGAGTTCTCTTGGCGGTTTTGCAGGGACTGCTAGGAAGCTCTGGAAGTGAACACTTGATCTAATTTTGATTTTTTGATAGGATTAACTTCTTTCTAGGCCAAGCTTGTTGGTACATGTCCCTAATCCCAGCAGTTTGGGAGCCTGAGGCAGGAGGATTGCAAGTTCAAAGCCAGCTTCAGCAACTTAGAGAGACCCTGTCTCTAAGTAAAATATATAAAAGAGCTGGGGATATGGCTCAGTGGTTAAGTCCCTCTGAGCAAAATAAATAAATAAAAATAAATTTTAAAAAAGAATTAACTTCCTTCTACTCGGTTTTTCCTCCACTTTTAATGATTACTAATCTCTGACCCAATTTTAAATTGCCCAGTAGTGTGCTTTTCTTTTAAGCTACCTCAAATAGTTTACTAGAAATAAACGAAGCAGTAAATAACTGAATTCAATTTCTTTGTTTTGAACTATAATGAGCGACATCCCCAGCCCTTTTGATTTTGAGATAGGGTCTCACTGAGTTGCCCAGTCTGGCCTTGAACTCGCAGTCCTCCTACCTCAGTCTCCCGAGGAGCTTGGATTACAGGTGTGCGCACCGCCCCTGGCTGAGCTGCTCACCCAGGAAGGGAGTGAGTCAGGGAGGCTACTGAGCAGCCTGCAGTGCACCTGCCAGCCCTCTAGAGCAAAGGAGTATCTGGCCCCAAATGTCAACAGTGCCAAGGTGGAGAATCCCTGCTGCGCACCAACCATTACAATCATCTCTCCAGGCTCCACAAAGCCTCCTCAGCCTGGTTCTCTGTCCTTGATCTGCCTGAACAACTGACAGGGCCTCAGGATAGGCCGGCAGTTGTGTCCCTACAGCTCACTCCCTCGTGCTCTGGGAGCCCACGATGGAAACCTAATGGGGCAGAGGTTGCTGAGCGGCAAGTAGAAGGCCTTTGTGCCCCTTGTTATTGCTGGTGCAAAGAAAGGTGCTGCAGGAGAAGCTTAAGGGCTCGTTACATTAGGGACAGGTGCCTTATTCCCATGATTGGAATCCTCCAGAAAGCCCTTGGTTACTGAAACCCCCAACCCCAAGTGCTTCACGTGCGCCCTGCACGCATTCGCCTCCCGCCTTCTGCAGGTGGCTCCTCTGCTCTCAGCTTCTTAGACTCCAACCTCACACACCGGTGGGGTCTCTGCGAGGTTCCTCCGAGGCCCTTCCTCCCACTGATGGCTGACGCTCAGCTCCCTGGGGGTTAATAGGGACCGGTTTCTCTTGCTCCAGAACACCCCATGAGCTGAGCAGGCGCAGGCCCCGTGTGAGTCCAACTCCCTGGACACTCGGTGCCCCCTCCTTGGGCAGCGAGGCTAGGACACTCCTCCCTCCCTGGCGGCTCTTGCGGAAAGAAGACTGCACAAGCGTTGGCAGGCCTGGCTGGCAGATTTGGGTACTGAAGAGCCCCGCACAGGGCTTAGTGCAGGCCCGAGTTACATTTGTCTCCTTTCTGGTCCCTGGCACCAGGCTTTGCATGGAGCTGCCAGTCAACGGTTATTTGTTGGACAGAATAAATGCAACCCTGCTCTGCTTTGCTGTCCTATCTGGATTGATAGAAACCGTGTCCACTCATGGACACAGGTGGCAGTGGTAGCCTCCTCCATACAGAGCATGTGGGACACATGGCAGAAGAACTCACCAGCTCCTGCCCACTGCAGGCTCCTGGACACAGAGGTAGATCCTGCACTGTGTGTGGGCTTGTCTCAGCCTTCCCTGTCCACTGCTCAATCGCCCATCATCTGGGCTCCACAATCCTTTTTTTTTTTTTAAATATTTTATTTTAGTTGTAGATGGACACAATATCTTATTTTTATGTGGTGCTGAGGATCTAACCCAGGGCCTGGCATGTGCCTCTGAGCCACAACCTAACCCTCCACAATCCTTGAAGCAGCCACTATTAGTTAACTGAACTGAGGCTTATGATGGGCCTACTATGTGCCAAATCCTGGTCAAGTGTTACAGACGTTGCAGTTAATTACATGGTACCTAATGTGTGGAGAATAGAGTGCGAGCTCCTAATTGCAAGTGGGACATATGTGATGAAAGTAGTGCAGGGAGATTTGTTACTGTTTATTATTGATATATGGAAATGCTAGAAACTCAATGGGTGGGATTCTTATTTTAGAAGCCATGTATATAGCTGGGTGTGATAGTACACATCTGTAACCCAGCAACTTGGGGGGCTGAGACAGGAGGATTGCCAGTTTGAGGCCAGCCTCAGCAACTCAGTGAGACCCTGCATCAAAATAAAATAAAAAATAAAAAAAGGGCTGGGGATTTAGCTCAATGGTAAAGCACCCCTGTGTTCAATCCCCAGTGTTGGGTGAGGGGTTGTGTGGGGAAGCCACACTTATGTCTCATTCTTGGAGCTGATCCTACCCACAGGCAAACATGGGATTATTTGATAAGGACTACAAGCACATCCACCCAGTGTCCCACTTCATGGCCTATCATGATAAAGTTGAAAGGGCACTGGAATTGTCAAAAGATCTGCTTTGTCCTCTCCTGGTACAGTCGTTAACATTTCTCAGACAAGCTCCTCCTCAGCAAAATTAGAGTGACAGTAACCATGGCCCCAGCATCCCAGAAGCGCCCCGTGAGTTGCCGAATGGGGTCAGTTTTATGGCAGCCCTCCTCTTCCACCAGACAAGAAATCCCAAACGAGAGAGGAGGTCAGGCCACACGAGAAGGCCTGTGATTAAAACCTCCCAGTTAGTTGGTGAAGGAGCAAAGGGCAGACACTTGTCTTTCACGCTGTGAGCTGGCTAGTGGAACAAGCTTTGGAGATCCCGGAACCCCAGGTTCCCAAACAAAGAGTAGAAATAAAACTGGTGACAATGTGGGGATGCATGGATGGACAGTCCCCCAACCTTCCGCCCTGGAGATTGGACCCAGGGGCTCTCTATCACTGAGCTCCATCCCTAGCCCATTTATTTCTATTTTATTTTTTACTTTGGGACAGGGTCTCACTAAATTGCAGAGACAGGTCTTAAACTTGCTATCCTCTTGCATCGGCCTCCTGTGCCCAACTCTATAGGTATGTGCCACCGTGCCCAATTCTACTTCTTTGAGATCGACTTTTTTAGCTTCCACATATAAGTGAGCACATGTAGTATGTGTCTTTTGTGCCTGATTTATTTTACTTACACGAAACCACCTTTGGTTCAATCCATTTTATTGCAAATGATAGCATCCCTTTTTTTGTGTGTGTGTGGCTGAATATTATTCCATCGTGTGTGTATACCGCAGTTTCTTTATCATCTGTCAGGGGACACCTAGGTTTTTTCCATATCTTGGTTATCATGAGCAGTGCTACAGTCCACACGGGCATGCAAATGTCTCTTTAACACACTGATTTCAATTCCTTTGGATATGTTCTCGGTAGTGAGATTGCTAGATCAGATGGTAGTTCTGTTTCTTGTTTTTCTGTAGAAACTCCATTCTGTTTTCTGTGATGACTGTGCTAGTTTACGTTCACTGACAGCAATAGCATATGAGAGTTCATCTTTCTCTACGACTTCAACAGCATTTCTTTCTTTCTTTTATTTTCTTTTTTGTACCAGGGATTGAACTCAAGGGCACTTTATCACTGAGCCACATCCCCAGCCCTTTTTATGTTTTATTTTGAGACAGGGTCTCACCAAGTTGCTTAGGGCCTTGCTAAGTTGCTGGGGCTGGTTTTGAATTCATGATCCTCCTGCCTTAGCCTCCTGAGTCATTGGGATTCCAGGTGTGTGCCACAGTGCCCAACCATTAGTTTATTTTTGATTTTTAAAAAAATAATAGCCATCCTAACTGGGGTGAGATAATATTGTGGTTTTGATTTGCACTTCCCTGATAATTAGTGATAGCTTTTTTATATATATATATGCTTGTTGGTTATTTGTATAGCTTTTTTGTGGGGGCAGAATGTTTATTCAGGTCTTTCACTCTTTTTTTTTTGTGTGTGTGTGATACTGGGGATTGAACTCAGAGGCACTCGACCAGTGAGCCACATCCCCAGCCCTATTTTGTATTTCATTTAGAGACAGAGTCTCACTGAGTTGCTTAGCATCTCGCTTTTGCTGAGGCTGGCTTTGAACCCGAAATCCTCCTGCCTCAGCCTCCCAAGCCACTGGGATTACAGGTGTGTGCCACCACATCCAGCTCTTTCACCCACATTAAAATTGGATTGCGTGTGTGTGTGTGTGTGTGTGTGTATTTCTGTTAAGTTGTCTCAGGAGTTCCTCATATATTCTGCAAATTAATCTGTTGCCAGATAAATACTTTGCAAATGTTCTGTCCCGTTCTTAAGGTCGCTTCTTCACTCTGTTGTTTCCTTGGCCGTACAGAAGCTTGTAAGTTTTACGTGGTTTGTCTATTTTTTGCTAATGCTGCCTGTATTAGTTGAGAAAAGACAACACAGAGAAGGGAAGGAGAGAGACACAGAGCCTCGGCCCTGGCTGACTCTGAAGCTACCGACCTGGATTTTCTGTTGCTTGCGGCCCTTGGCCCCCTCACTGATGGTAGTTGTGATCACATATAAAAACCAACCAGCCACAGGAAAAATCAGGAACCCAGAGAGAAGACCTGGGTTCCAGCTCCATTTCTTCCAGGCAAGACATCTGATTTCTGGTTTTTTTTTTTTTCCAGGGCTGGGGACCAAACCCAGGACCTTACCCACGCTAGGGAAGTGGTCTACCACTGAGCCACCTCCCAGCCTGCAAAGCATTTCATTTCTGAACCTTTTTTCTTTTTTCAGAATCTTTATGAAGTGAAATAAAGGCTAGAAGAGCCCTATGTAGGCTGGTCTAAAGTGCACAAGGATTATTATTTTCCCCCACAGGCTCTTGTAATCAAACGAGACAGGAGCAAAACATGGTAATAAATGAACAAACAAACAGCTGTTTTCTCAGAGGCGCTAACATTCCAGGTTCCCATTTGGCCCAAGTTTTCATGTATTCTCTAAACTTGGCAGCTGGGTGGGAGGTAGTGGGAGGTAAGAAGAAGGAAATGCTTTGAAGTAGAATTAGGTCAAGGCTGATCATTAAACAGTGTGTAGATTTTGGAAATTTGTTTTTCCTTTTTCTCTACATTCTTAAAGAAGCACTGGAGACACCGTAGGAGGGGGAGGGAGAAGGACGCTGGATGTGGCCAGATGTTTTACCTTCCCTCTCTCATCTCCTCCTTAGGGAGGCCCCGTGGAGGTAGGGAGGATCGCCTGCAGATTTTCAGATGTGGAAACAGTTTGGAGAGGTGGAGTCACCTGCTGTAGGAAAACATTTGAACTTAGCCCCTCAGACCTCAGACCTCAGGCCCTCATTCAGTCCAGCTCCCCAGCTCTCAGGAAAATAGAAAAACACAGGGCACTTGCACTTGGTATTTGAACACCAAAAGCTCAAGAGAAGCTTAGAGAGGGCCAGGGAAGGCATGGATTCCTCAGGTTAACCTCAAACATTCTTATTCCCCGGGGGAGGGAGGGAACTGTGGTAGGAAGAACACCAAGGATATCTTAGAAGGGCCCTCAAGAAACTGGCCATCGTGGTAAAGCGAGGGTGGCAAGGGAAAGGGCCGTGTGGCTGGGTGAGAGGGAAAGAGGGGAACTTTACTACTGCCCTTTTCTCCTCTCTCTTACAATTAATAGAGCAGCTTTAGGTCACAGCAGAATTGAGTGGAAAGGTGCCGGGGGTGTGGTAGAGCACTTCCCTGGTGTGCCTAGGGCCCTGGATTCCATTCCCAGCACTGCAAAATGATAATGATAAATACAAATCAACTGTGTGGAAATACAGAGAATTTCAGTGTGTCCCCTTTCCCCACACCTGGACATCCTCCCCCACTATGGAAATCTCACACAGAGCCGTGCATTTGGTACACTTGATGAACCAACCTTGACACGACCTTGTCACCTGGAGCCCATAGTTGACATTTGGGTTCATTCTTGGCATTGTCCATTCTAGTGGGTGCTAACAGAAGTAAAATGGTGTGTGTGCTCTGTAACATTTTGGTTGGGAAATTCCAGTTTTCCTAATAATTTTTATAATGTGTTGTGAAAGATGGAAAACGTGAGTGTGAAGTAGGTGTGATCATGTTGTGAACTGGGAGGACCTAAGTAACAGTTTGGCAGCCTTCAAAGATACTGGTATTTGATATCCTATTAAGGAAAATTTGCCTTCAAATCCAAAGCTGGAAAGTTTCTGGAATAGCTGAAAAAGAATCACAGTGTAAGACTTTTTAAGTGCATGTGTTCAGAATTGTGTACAAATGACATTCTGAAATGTCTGTGTATTGACCCTCCGTTCAGCCAATAAAATCTCAATTATGAAAGAATGTTTTGAAAAAAAAAATGTAAGGACATGTATGTACCCACCCATTGTAGCATCACAAAGAATAGATTCACTGCCCTTGAAATCCTCTGTGCTATTTATTCATCCCTCTCTCCCCCCAATTCCTGAAAACCACAGACCTTTTAATCATCTTCATTATTTAGTCTTTTCTAGAATGTCATATAGAATGACCCCCCTGCCCCCATCCTCCAACACATCTACTGTGGATGTCTGAAACTAGAGATAGTACCAAACTCCATGCATGCTATATTATTTCTGTATATACACAGTTACAGTAAAGTTTAACTTATAAATTAGGCACAGTAAGAGAACAACAATAATAACTAATAATAAAAGAACAATTGTAACAATGCACTCCAATAAAAGTTACAAGTTCATAAAAATATGATCTCTTTCTCTCTCAGAATATCTATTTTACTCTACTCGCCCTTATCCTTGTGATGGTATTATACAATGCCTGCATGATGAGATGAAGGTGGTGAATAATGTAGGCACTGTGATATAGTAGTACCATATAATGCCTTGGCAGTGCATCTGATGAGCGGGTAGCACATACAGTATGGATACACTGAACAAAAGGATGATTTATGTCCTGGGCAAGATGAAGCAGAATGGTGTAAGATTTCATTTCACCATTCTGAAAGTCACACACTTTAAGACTTATGAGTTGTTTATTTCTAAAATTTTCAATTTAATATTTTTGGACCATAGTTGATCACAGGTAATTGAAACCATAAAAATAAAATCACAGATTATGGGGGAACTACTGCAGTTGGGATCTTAGAGTATGTAGTCTTTTCAGACTTGCATTTTGATTGGTATTACATTGAATACACAGATCAAGTTGGGAAGAAAAGATATTTGACAATATTGAATCTTTGTATCCATGGACATGGAATATCTTTTTTTTTTTTTTAACACAGTACCCTTATTTCACTTATTTTTTTTTTAAAGAGAGAGTGAGAGAGAGACAGAGAGAGAATTTTTTTTTAATATTTATTTTTTAGTTTTTGGCGGACACACCATCTTTGTTTGTATGTGGTGCTGAGGATCGAACCCGGGCCGCACACATGCCAGGCGAGCGCGCTACCGCTTGAGCCACATCCCCAGCCCTCACTTATTTATTTTTATGTGGTGCTGAGGATCAAACCCAAGGTCTCACACGTGTGAGGCGAGTACTCTACCACTGAGCCACAACCCCAGCCGGGACTTGGAATATCTTTACATTAATTTAGTTCTTTTTTGATATCTTCCATTAGAGTTTTGTAGTTTTCCCATGTAAATTTTTTCATATAATTTCATACCTAAGCATTTCATTTTTAATAATCAAAAGTATAAATATATGCACCTGTGTATTTAATTTTGGAGGATGCTAATGTAATGGTAATGTTTTTAACATAAAAGGTAAATTTATGTTTTTAATTTCTAATTCAACTTGTTCATTGTTGATGTATAAGAAAGTGTTGAATTTGATTTATTATCATTATATTGCGATGTTTTGTTTCTATATTCATGAGAGACATGGAGCTAAAGTTTCTTGTAAACCCTTGGTCTGTTTTTGATATTTGAGTAATGCTGTCCTCATAGGATGAGTTAGGAAGCATTTCCTCTGCTTTTATTTTCTGAAAGAGATTGTAGAGAATTGGTGTAATTTTCTAACTTAAATGTTTGGTGAGATTCACCAGTTAATCTGTCTGGGTCCAGTGTTTTCTGTTTCCGAAGGTTACTAATTATCACTTCAGTGTCTTCAGTGGCTACAGCTCCCTTCACATTTGTTTATTTCTTCCGGTATGTGTGTTGGCACATTATCTCTTTCAAGGAATTGATCCATTTCATCTAGGTCATCACATTTGGGGGCATATATTTGTTTATATTATTATTTTAACATCCATGGGATCTGTAGTAATTTTCTTTCTTTCTTCTCTCTCTCTCTCTCTCTCTCTCTCTCTCTCCCTTTCTTGACAGCAGAGTAACAGGATTTATTACAGTAAGAGAAAAAGTGGAGCTTACAAAGGGGGTGGAGTCCCAAGAGAGGGTTGCCTGACAATATTCCCTGTTTAATTTCTGATATTAGTAATCTGTGTCCTCCCCATCCCCTTAGTCTGGCTAGAGACTTATTGATTTTAAGAACCAGGTTCTCGTTGTATTGATTTGCTCTATTGATTTCCTATTCGTAATTTCTTTGATTTCTGCTTTCATGCTTCCTTTCCTTCTTTCTTGGGCACTGGGTCTCACTCTGTTGCCCAGGCCAGCCTAAAACTCCTGGGCTCAAGCAATCCTCCTGCCTCAGCCTCCCAAGTAGCTGGGACTACCCATGCACACCACTGAGCCCACACTATTTCTTTTCTTTTTTTTTTTTTTTTAAGAAAGAGTGAGAGAGAGAGTGAGAAAGAGGGAGAGAGAGAGAGAATTTTTTAATATTTTATTTTTTTTAGTATTTGGCAGACACAACATCTTTGTCTGTATGTGGTGCTGAGGATCGAACCCGGGCCTCGAAGTGACTCAGCTGAGCTTCCCAGGGCAGTCTCCTAGCTCAGGTTTAGTTATCTAAGGTCACTAACATTCCTTAAACCTACCGCTTGAGCCACATCCCCAGCCCCACACTATTTTTTTTCTTCTGTTTATTTTGGGCTTAATTTGATCTTCTTTTTCTACTTTCCTTAAGTGGAAGTTTAGATTATAGATTTTAGATATTTCTTCTTTTCTGATATATACATTCAATGCTATACATTTTTCAGCAAACAGTGCTTTTGCTTCATTCTACAAATTTTGGTAAGTTGTTATATAGTTTAAAATATTTAAAATTTCTTATGAGATTTATTCTCTGACCCAGGTGTTATTTTGAAATGTTGTTAAATCTCCAAGTATGTTGGTATTTTCCAGATATGTTTAGTTCAATTTTAGTTTAATTTTATTGTGGTTTGAGAGCAGACAGGATTTCTGGTTCAAGGTGAGGTATACCTTAGTAAACGTTCCATATGAGCTTGAGAAGAATGTGAATTCTGCTGTTGTGAGATGAAACAGTCTACAGATGGCAATTCCATCCAGTTGATTAACAGTGTTTCTGAATTCACCTGTGTCACCTTTCTGGTGACATTTGGCCTTTTCCTAATTCTGGAGGGATTGGGTAGGGAGCAAAAGTAAATGGTTGATCTTCTTTTTGTTCTTTCCGTGTTGTTGGGAATGGAACCTTGGGCTTTGTGCTTGCTAGGCAAGTGCTGTTCCACTGAGCTCGCCCTCAGAGCCTAACATCCAACTTCTAGAAGAACAAAGAGTCCAAAATATAAAATTCAGTTTCTGAAATATGTTCCAGGATCAGTACAAAGTCGTGCCAGTGCCTCTTCTCTGTATTGATGATGCCAGCTCATGAGACTTGAATTGGGGTGAAGGCTCCTGAGGCTGAGCAACGTCCTCATCATTAAAGAGAGATCTTCTTATGCTTACTGACCTCCAACTTGGCAAGACTGAGAACTGAGCCAGGCGTGGTGGCACAGGCCTGTAATCCCAGCACTCGGGAGGCTAGGCAGGAGGATTGTGAGTTCAAAGCCAGCCTCAGCAACTTAGCAAGGCTCTAAGCAACTTAGTGAGACCCTGTCCCTAAATAAAGTACAAAAAAGGGCTGGGGAGGTGGCTCCAAGGTTAAGTGCCCCCCTAGCTTCAATCCCTGGTACTTAAAAAAAAAAAAAAAGAACGTGGACTGAGGTGTTTTGAAAATCATCAGCAAGATTTGAGGTACCGTGAGGTTTTCTTCTTAGGCTCATTCCTCACTTTGTAAACCAAAATTGAGATTCTGTTGTCCTTGACATCCCAAGCAGGGCAGAGGATCAGGGTGACTGAGCCTGTCTGCAGAGAGGACAAGCAGCCAGGGTTGGGGGTTGGCAGCAGCAGGGCCAGGAGTAAAGTGTGTGTTAGTTTCGTAACTGCCATAACAACAGAAGTTCACTCGTAGCTCTGGAAGCTGGAAGCTGATTGAGGTGCCAGCATGGCTGGTTCCCTCTGAAGGCTCTAGGGGAGGGGCTTCCTTTCCTCTCCTTAGTGTCTGGTGACTGCAGACATCCCCCCCCCCCCCAGGTCTGTGGCTTGCAGATGCACCATTCCAATCTCTACTTCCCTCCTCACATGGCAATCTCTGGTGTGTCCTTGTGACTCTGTTAAGTCTTCTTATAAGGACACCAGTCCTTGGATCAAGATCCACTTGTCTTAACTAATTACATCTGCAAATGTTCAATTTCCAAATAAGGTCGTGTTGACAGGTACTGGACTTCAATATATATCTTTCTTGGGGACTCAATTCGACCCACACTAGAGTGCATTTTCTATCTTGCACGTTTGGCAGCAGAAGGTATTTGCTGAAATGATTTGATGGAAGTGACTGAAGGGCAGAGGGCTGGAAGGTGAACTTGTGAGTCAGCAACTTGCACATTTCTGCACAGGGAGCAGTGGAGGTTTCATTAGTTGGGGCCAATTCAAATCTTCGCCTCCTCTCTTATCCTTGGATGGAGAGATGGATTTTCAACAGTGGCATCTGAAGTGCAGGATGCCTTTACTCATCTTTACCTGACCCCAAACATAACAAAAAAAAAATTGGCAAATAGGTCCATTCACTTTTTTTTTGGGGGGGGGGGTGATAGTGGTACTGGAGATTGAACTCAGGGTCACTTAACCACTGAGCCACATCCCCAGCCCTATTCTGTAGTTTATTTAGAGACAGGGTCTCACTGAGCTGCTTTGCTTTTGCTGAGGCTGGCTTTGAACTCGCACGATCCTCCTGCCTTGGCCTCCTGAGCTGCTGGGATTACAGAATTTCAAGCAGCTAACACAAACTGTGTTTGTGCACCATTTTTGCACGGGGCACCCCAAACTTTAAAAAAAAAATGTTGGCAAACTGTCCCATTCGTCATTTATAAGGTGCACTTTCATGTGATGGTTAACATCCCTTTCCAGGGTACCTGTGTGTGTAATTCATTCCAATTTTTAAGAGAGATCTTTCAGAATTCTGCTCAGATTGATCGTCAAACCATTCCGAAAAATTGCGTCTGACTCTGACTCAGGTCTGGCAGGGAGAGCTGCCACAGGCGCTGAGCTCTGGCATCGATCTGTGACTTCCCAGCGGGAGAACCTCAGGGGTGGAAGCCCACAGGCCTGATTGCCTTCCTAGATTAATATTTAATAGGATGACCGCCCCCATCCAGCTTGCCAGCCCGGATCAGTGCCACAAGCCAAGGCTTGGCCTTGCTGTGCGCAAGGGCAGAGGGAAGATTTGGCAAAATTTTAATTAACTGAAGACAAACATACATATGGGGCATGAGTCCATTAGCTAGCAGTACCACCCAGAGAGAAAAGGCCTCACTAATCACATGCCACAGCAGGTGAAATGACCTGTGGACCGCCAGTGTCCATTTGCTTTCGAATTAAAAAACATATTTTCAAAATAAATATGCGTGGGGTCCCTGTTCATCACGCTGTTTCCCCTGAAAAGCAGGAAAGCTGGGATGCTAATGAGCAACTGTTTGCAATATTTCAACTCAGGAAAGCTAAAAACACAAGTGTAGCAAAACAAGGCTGGAATCAACCTTCCCTTGGGGGAGGGAGGGAGGTTGGATGGGAAACCAGGCAAAGGCAATCCGAAATGGAGCCCGGGCTCCAAGGAAGAATACAAATAAGGCCGTCAGCCCGGGCTGGTTCAATCCAATCTCCAAGTGGGTGGGGAATCAGGTGAGGCCAAGATATACCATTTGCTCAAAAAGTCAGCAAAGTTAGATCTTAGAATAGGTCTGCAATTTACCAAGGTTTGTCTGATCTGCAAAATGGCCAAGCAGCAGGGCTGGTACTGGAGTTTACAATATTCTAGAAGGAAGAATATGTTCAGCTTGGTCAGAAAGTGGGTACTTCATTCACTCATTAGGATATACATTTTTTGCTTCATATATAATAAGTGGTGTCCCAAGCCTTGGGACAGAGAGTAAGGAAGGAGGTTTAACAAAACCCGCGTTCTCATGCAGTTTATATTGGAGTGGGAGGAGGTCCATCAACAACTAAAATATATATTTTAAAAATTTTTCTAAAAAAAAAGTAGGGAGGATCAAAGTTAAGGAGATTGGATTTTATTCCAAATGCCATTATTTGTATGAACCCTGTCATTCCCACCAGATCGCAAGCTTCAAGAAGGCAGAGATTATGTCTGTCTTGCTCACTCAATATTTACTGTGCATTCCAGAGCATGAAGGGGCTGCCTTTTCTTTCTCTTTGAGCCTGATCTTCTTTGGATGCCTCTACAGTGTGGTGAGCCAGACTCCAAGATGGCCTCCAGTGACCCGGGCCTCCTCATGTAGCCCTCTTCTTGCACGTGGAGTCAGAGCTGGCCCTCCAAGACCAGTAAAATAAGGTACAAGTGCTACAGAATGACATTCAAGGCAAGGCCATAAGAGTCATTCCAAGGTCTATCTTGGCATCTTGGATTTCTTATTCTGGGGAGGCTGGTGGCCACACCAAGAGGACTCTCGGCAGGAGAGGCCCAAGTGGAGAGGACTGAGCTCCTGGACAAGCCAGCAGCCAACTTGCCACTGACAGGCAGGGAGCCTTCAGGTGATTGCCCAGCTCACTTACTGCAGCTGCCAAGACCCTGAGCCAGAACCACTCAGCTGGGTGCCTCTCAGGTACCTGACCCACGGAAACCGTAGGAGATGGAGAGTGATTATAATGCTGAGCCATTGAGTTTTGGAGGACCCGTTAAGGACCCTTTTCATCTGGGACAGAGGGTCAGAAAGCACCTGAGACCAGGTGAGGACTAACATTTTTCCTCCATGGCACCTAACAGTCAGGTCTGAATGAAACTATTTAAAAATAGATTTATCAATTATTATCTTCTATAAAGGGGACTGAAGTCAAGGAACTTAAAAGACATACTCTGAAGAATCTAGCCCCCGTGTAACTTCCCCAAGTTTATTATTTTTGTTACCCTGGTCTAGTCTCCCAGCAAAAAGCTCTCAAATGCGTGTTTGAAGTAACACAAAGA
The DNA here is from genome assembly GCF_021218885.2 of Marmota monax. Taxonomy (NCBI): domain Eukaryota; kingdom Metazoa; phylum Chordata; class Mammalia; order Rodentia; family Sciuridae; genus Marmota; species Marmota monax. The sequence goes on along the minus strand of NW_026693476.1, from coordinate 6,163,703 downwards.
AGGGGAGAGGGGTTAGGGAGAGGCTCTGCTCCCCTCCAAAATGGCTTTATTTTTATGTTTTATTATATTTTTGATTCCTCCTGCCTCAGTTCCACGGAGGAGGAAATTCTACAGGCTGAGGCTGCAGAGCTGCCAAGGGAATGAAGTCCAGACAGCCCCATGGGGCAGGGCAGCCGGGGTGGGGGCTTTGTAGGAAATGAGGTAGGACCAGGAGGTTGAAGGAAATGAGGTGGCTCAGGGCTCCAGGGGCCCAGACACGTAGCCCTGCAAACCAGCCTTCCTGGAATTCCTGTTCTTGTCAGAGCCCAGTCTCCCAGGTGAGAATGTGGCCTCACCTCAAATAGCTGTGAGAGCTGAATGTCCAGCAAGTTATTCCTCCTCAGACAACCCCCTCCTGACGCATTTGTCTGGCTACTTATTTCTGTAATTAACTGATACTGTTCAGTTGAGGTCTGTTGCATCCTTGTTTCAAAATAAATTTTACCCAGAACTCCTGTGTATTAAACCCATAAAAATCAGGTTGGCAATGGGAGAGGGGAGCTGAGTAGGCCTGTTGAGTGTCCAGAGGCCCTTCCCAGGACCCTAGCTTAAAAGACACAGACTTGAGGACCTTATGGAGCCTACCACATTGTTTTTTTGAATGATGTGATATTTGTGATGACTTGTGCCACTGTTTTTTTTCCCCTCTACTCCAAATAAATAGATTAATCATCCTGAGATAGCATCTCATCACACCCTCATGCCTAAGGCCTCTGGGGGATCCTTCTTCTCAGAGTTAAGGTCAAAACCTCTTCCTGGGCCCTGTCCCAGCTCCCTAGATATTAACCCACTCTCCTTCCCTACAACCCCCCTCCATGCTCCAATTCCTGGCCCTGTGTTTGCATTTCCTGCCTCTGGAATACCAGCTCCCTCTCCCCTGGGGACACATTCCCCCTAGCCTGAGGGACTTTTCCTCATCGGCACCATTAGCATATGCTATCTGCACCCAGTCCTTTGGCCTTTAAAATTAACTATGGATCAAAAGTCACAGAAACAGGAGAGTGGGGGTGGGGATCCTGAGGGATAGTCTAGTTTAAGCTCTTATTAGATAGAGAGTCCATTTCTCCAGACTGGTGAGCCATTCTGGCTGCTTCTTGAAATTTAAGACCGTGCCTTAACTGTTTCTGAATTCCGTCTACACTGTAGGAGTTCGGTTAATATGTATGGAGTTCTTGATGAGCTGACTGGTGGTCGAGGACCAGCAACGCATTCCTCTTCGTTTTGAGTTTGATCAAATTCAGAGCTGAGATTGCAGGCTGACAGGCATCAGCTGAGAAGAAAGTATGTTCGTCCAAATGCCACTGCCAGACCCTGCCTCTGGAGGGTAGGCGTCAATGGGACGTCCCTCCATCCCCATCCGGAGTCTTGCTAGGCAACAGCGTGTAGAAGATTCAGGCAAGTCTGGCTTTGATGTTTTCAACTGTGTGTCTCTGGGCAAGTCACTTAGTGTCTCTGAATGTTAATCATCTAATCTATAACATCAGGAGGATTAGGAAAATGTTTATAAAGCACTTGGTCACCTAGGAACCTAGTAAATAGTTGTGACTTTGATTTATTATTATTTTAAAAATATTTATTTATTTATTTTGCAGAGCTGGGGATTGAACCCAGCCTCGCACATGCTAGGCAAGGGCTCTACCATGGTTACATCCCCAGAACCAGGACTGGGAAAAGTCTGGGATTCATTTATGGGGTGGAATTATTGCTGTTTTTTTTTTTTTAAGCAGCACTACTCTTGTTTCCATTTTATTGTGAAAAATGGAAAACACATAGTAAAGTAGAAAGCATTTTTACAGCCAATAGCTGTATGCTAATCACCTAGGTTCTACCATTAACATTTCACTGAAATTGCTTTTCAATTATCCATCTTTCTGTCCCTTTGTCTACCTTACCTTATTTTAGTGATGCATTTCAAAGTAAATTGCTGGCATTGGTACCCTTTCCTCTAAATACTTTGGCTTGTGTATACTTAGCTAGAGTTCAGTATTTTTTTAGGGTTTTCAATGGATGTAATATCTATTTGTCGCATTCCCCCCCACCCCCATCCCCATCCCCATACTGAGGATTAAATCCAGGGTCACTTTACCATTGAGCTACCCCCACCCTTTTAAAAAAAGGGGGTAGCTACCTCTCCAGCCACCCCCACCCTTTTAAAAAAAAATGGGGGGCTGGGGATGTGGCTCAAGCGGTAGCGCGCTCACCTGGCATGTGTGCGGCCTGGGTTCCATCCTCAGCACCACATACAAAAAAAAGATGTTGTGTCTGCCAAGAACTAAAAAAATAAATATTAAAAAAAATTCTCTCTCTCTCTCTCTCTCTCTCCCTCTGTCTCTCTCTCTCAAAAAAAAATTGTTTAAAAAAATTTTTTTGAGACAGGGTCTTACTAAGTTGCTTAGGGCCTTGCTAAGTTGCTGAGGCTGGCCTCAAACTTGCAATCCTCCTGCCTTACTCCAGAGTTGCTGGGGTAACAGGCATGCACCATCACACCTGGCTGGATATAAAATTCAGATACAAAGAAATGCATGAACCATAAGTGTACATTTGCTAAGTTTTGACAGATGCAAATACCGGTGTGATCCAAACTCCCATCAAGTTATACAAAACATTTCCATCTCCACAGAAAATATGCCTGTACCCTTTTCTAGTCGTTCCCTCTCTCCACCCCTAGGCCTGCTGCCAAATTATCATTCAGAGTTTTTTCCTCCCTCGATTACCTGTTACAGAACATCATATAAGTGGAAGCGTATGCAAGCCAGTTCTCCAGGGAGCTTTGGATCAACCCGGTTCTCCCCTTTCTCACCTGTGGTTCGCAAAAATAACTGTAGGATTCACAGTGAATGAACATCTTGATAAGAAGGAACTGGCTAGACCAACCCAGGCTCCGTTCCCCACTCCCCGACCCCCTGACCCCATCCCAAACAGGATGTCTTTTAACATTCCCTGGGGTATAAAAGCAAGGGTAGGTTGGGTGGGTTGCTTTTGGGGATCCTTCAGCTGTCGTGGGACATGCATAGTAGAGACTCCTCTCCTGAGCCTTGTGGGTGGCCCTCAGCAGGTGCTGGGCTTCTGTTGTCCCTTGCTGCTTAGCTGTATAATGAGCCTCCTTTACCTTCTGTCTCACTAGACTTTGCTAAACTGGCAACCGTGCACAGCGACACCTGCTTCCCATCATGGGCTGTGCGTTCTTTTATATGAGGCTCCTTTCACTGTGCATAATGTTTTGAAACTCATCCATGTTGTGCAATCAGTGGGTATATCCTTTTATCGCTGAATAGTATTTCATTGCGTGACGATACAACCACCTGTTTATCTCCTTATCCTGCTGTTAGGTTTGGTGCCTAACCACTGAGCCCTTTTTAAAATATTATTTTAAGTCAGGGTCTTGCTGAGTTGCTTAGGACCTCGTAAGTTGCTGAAGCTGGTTTTGAACTCTGGATCCTCCTGCCCCAGCCTCCCGGGCTACTGGGATTACAGGTATGTGTAAACCGTGCCTGACCTCTGCTGTTAGTTTTTAATAAATGCTAGTTATATCCCATCTTCCTTTATGGTAGATCATCATCAACATGCCACAGGGTTCAGCCAGGGGGGAATTGGCATTTCTGAGATAGAAAATAAACTCAGAGAGAGAAGATGCATCTCCCAATGGATCTCGAGCCAGTTCTCTCCTGGTTTAAATCAACCCGTAGATACAACATCATCACAGATAGAAGATTAGACTTTAATTTCCTCCTGGGAGATCCTGTGCCCTGTCTTATTCTCATTCAGTGCGCTTCCCCCAGCTTCCTCCACCATGAAATGACTCGGAGCCAATTAAGAGCCCTGTGCCTCCTCATCAGTGATATTTATGACTATGGAAATATTTATGATGCATGGAGAGGGCTCAGGTCAGGGAGGAGACAGAGCTTTTGCTGCCCTTGGAAATGGGATTTGTCTCCTGCTTGTTTTTGCCAGGGTTGTGAAAAGGAAGACGGCAGGTCTTACAGTTTGGGGTTGCTTCCCCCTCCTTTTCTTTCTTTTCGGCTAACCTTTGCATTCAGGCTGGGGATTCCTGGTGATAAACCCTTTGGTTACTACTGACCTCCACACCATGAATGAGGGCAGCACTCTGCTTTACTGGACACTTTGGTAGAATCACCTCCGCTTCCGGAGTCTGCCCTCAAATGCCCTGTCCGGCTAGAGCTGTAAAATACAAGGAGAAGACATTTTTTAATTCAATGATGAAAATCTCTGCATTGTGAAAGAGGTTCAAAACCTGCTGCTGGAAGCCACCTAAATGCCTCTGCATAGAGAGGCAAGGGCCAGAGAGTCATTTTGGTTTTGGTACAGCTGGGGGGCGGGGGAGGCCATCACCTCCAACTTGCATTTTTCTTTAGTTTCTCTACATTCCGTCGCCCATCCCCCAGGGACCTCCTTGCTCCTTCCTGGGTCTGTGGCCTCCACCTGCACGTGGGGGTCCCATCCTTTACTCAGACCCAGTTCGTGTCCATTTTCAAGGACTCCGACGCAAAGGGTTCTTCCAGGGCTGGGTGCTGCCTGCCTAGCATGCACGAGGCCCTGGTTCAGTCCCCAGCACAAACACTGCCTCTGTCCCTCCTATGATACTGAGATGTGTTTATAAAAATATGCATCAATGCACATTTCCATAGGTAGCCTCGCTCAGGACTGCCTCCCGCTTGACTTGAAAACAGCACCTCTGCCTGGTTTCTGTCCCCCTGTGGCCTCGCCCCTCCTCAATGCTGTGCTGCGAGGGTCCTGAAGGCCACGCTGGAGATCTCGGTGGGCAGATGGAGCAGCCTCTTCTGGGTCCAGTGTCCTTCTGCCCTGAGGACCAGTCCCCTCCCTGTGGACCCCCGTGACTCAGCAAGGTCCTTGTCACTTCTCTATCATTCTGTCTTTTTCTTTATTGGACTTTATTCCCCCCAGTTCCATCAAGAAGGTGGTCCCATTCTCCAAAGGAGGGCCATGGTGTCCCTTCTCTGGGAACAGCTTGGGCTCTCCCTGTGTGCAGTTGGGTCCCAGCCCCACTTTGGTGCCCTGATGCTTCAGGGAGCGGTCACCTTCTACTACCCTCGCCTGAGCACCTCCCGCCCAATAGCCTTTTCCCCCAGGCAAAGCATGGTTTGGCCCTCGGGGAACTTATGATTTAGTCAGAGGGACACAGGCAGATTGTGAAATGTTCTATAACAAACTCCCGGAGTTAATTAATATTAAAGGTGTTGATACAGCGAGTCATGCCGTGTGACAGAGGGCTGTATGAGTGGTACTAATAATACCACGGTCACTCAGGGGAGAGAGAAGCCCAGGGCTCTGTTGCCCAGGAAGGGCTTGTAGGTGTGACCTGCAGGACAGGGCAGGCAGGACCTTCCTGCAAACATTTTTCAACCTGTCTTCAACCACAGCGTAACAATGCTCCTTAACCTGAGGTACAACTGCTCCCCCACCCAGGGGGATTTTGGAGGCTTTCTTTTCGGTTCATTGTTGGGGTGACTGGGGGCTGCTAGAAGCATCTAGTGCCTGGAAATCAGAAAAGGAAAATGTCCTGCAATAAAGGGCTGGTCCCATGTCCCACTGGTCGGACCTAATTTGAAAATCATGACATGTAGGGGTCATGGGTCATCTCCATGGCTCCAAGAACTCTACCTTGGCTCGTAAAAAAAACAAACAAAACAAAACTCTAGTAGAATCCATACACGGTGAATGGGATTATGCTCATCTGGAGGTAACCTGTGTCTAGCAGACAGACAGACGCTGGTCACTGGTCACCAGCCCACTGAAACAAGGGTAAATTGACCTGTGATGAACTTATTCACAATTTTGCAGGCAGAAAAAGCAAGAAATTTTTTTTTAATAATTTTCAGTACAAATTAAGGTTTAATGTTAAACCAACATCTAAAGGTTCTATTTTGAATTTCATGTAAAGTCAGCCCTTGTCAAGTTACCAGTGCTCAGGGCCAATAGGGACATTACCCGGCAGTGGGAGTCTCTCCAGAGAACACTGTTCTTAAGTGGGGGGAGACAGTTGGGAACTGAGACTCCTCTTAGGGAGGCTGGACGGGAAGGGTGGAGTTAGGGAATCTGAAGCCCTATCAGTGGCTCTATCTTGCCTGGGGAGGAGGGAAGACTCGAGGGGTGTCCGAAGGCCAGAGTACTTACCCAGTCACTATCACCTCCCAGGCACAGGGCCAGGCCCAAGGTACAGTAGTAAACAAGATGAGTCCTTGAGCCACTTGTACCTGCACCCCAGACAGACATACAGATGATTACAGGGCAGCAGAGAGCTCGAGAAAAGTGAGTCTGAGAATAATGACGTAGCAGGTTTATCCAGCCCTCTCAGGGGAGGCGGAGACCTTGGTCACTGGTCACTTGGCCGCAGACTGGCTCTGCGGGTCTCACCAGGGCTGGAGGAAAGGAACCCTGCTCCCCGGGGCTGCCCCAGGGACTGGAACACAGGGGCATCTGGCCAGACAGGAGTGGGATGAGCATCAGGAAAAGCCCCAGGGCCAGAGCCAAGGAATCTGAGCCCAATTCTAGTCTAGGGGGCCGGAAATAGGGCTTGACTGGGGACAGGGGCTTGGGGACGCTGGCTGGTCACCAGCTAAAGGGCTGGAGCTTGGTTCTTTGCCTTGTGGGCAGTGGGCTTGAGGGGGTGTGGCCTGACTTAAAGGAACCACTGACTCCAATTAAAATCAAATTAAAGCAAGCTTATTATTTCGACCGGCCGGGCTGCCTCTCCCTCCCAAAAAGGCGGGAACAAGACAGCAACCCCACCTTCCCTACAGCCCAGCTTTATAGCCCAGAAAGTTACACAAAGGGGGGTTACAGATAACAGAACTCTGACAAGCATCACACTAATGGTAGTTTACATTTTTTTGCTGGCCCCAACATCAGAATTTATGAGGACCATTAGAGCCTCAGAGAGGATCGTTGTCTGGCCAGGGAAGGCCAATATTTATGAGGTGTCACTAAAGTTTCAGAGAGGGCTGTTATCTGGTCAGAGAGCCAGCCATGGGTGAGTGAAAGACATGGGCAGGCATTCCAAGCAGGTTCAGAATTTTCAGTAATTTATAGTCAAGCCGAAATTATCTTTTCATGGCTTTGTGGCAAGATGGCTCCCAATTTTAGTAAAAGATCAGGTTGGGTCTATCAGACAAGGTGTTACTTCATGAGTGGCAGCCTGGGGTCAGAGGGGCTGTGTGTGACTCAGTCAGCGTCCAACAGGACCAGATGTCGCACTCACTGGAATAACTCAAGGAGGTGGACTTACAAAGGTGTGAGAGGGGAGTGGGGGAGCCCTGAGGGTTGGGAGGGTGACTCTGCAGCCATCAGCCAAGCTGCAGCCCCCAGGCCCTAAGCAAAGGGGGAGGAAAGTGGGTTCTGAAACCAGGAAGGAGGAAAGTTGTATAGAGAAACGTGAGCGAGACCGAGGGGCACGGCTAGCCTGGGGCCTCCGCATGGGAGACCCCAGGGACTAAGTGCTGCCACCCCACTCCCTCCAGTCCCCAGCCCCCATGGCTCCACACTGGCCAAACCAGTGAGAGGTCAGAGGACACGGAGCTGGGAGGGGAAGACCAGGGTGACCAGAAAGAACACCCCATTATATATCAACCCACCAGGTGCGGTGGCGCATGTCTGTCATCCCTGTGGTTTGGGAGGCTGAGGCAGGAGGATCACAAGTTCAAAGCCAGCCTCAGCAATTTAGGGAGGCCCTAAGCAACTCAAGGAGACCCTGTCTCTAAATAAAAAACGGGCTGGGGGTGTGCTCAGTGGTTAAGTGCTCCTGGGTTCAATCCACAGTACAAAAAAAATCAATCAAGAACCCAGACTCCTGGAGATGGGATGCTGCACCTAATGCGATTCTTCCCCCTCCCCTGCCTGACTGCCCAGGCACACCGTGTTCCTCTCTGGATTCGTCCACCCTCTTCACGCCACCATCCACCCTCCTCACGCCACCATCATCTTGTGTGCGTTTCTCTGGCAGCTGCCTGACTGGCCTTCCTGCCTGTTCCTTCCTCCAGCCTCTGTCAGCCAGGCAACCAATCTTCCCAATAAGATCCCAATAGGACAATTCCTCTGTAAATTGAGCTTCCTTTCACCTCCAACATGAAGTCCCAATATTTTTAAAAATATATATTTTTTAGTTGTAGATGGACACGACACCTCTATTTTATGTATCAGTTTTTATGTGTTGTTGAGGGTTGAACCCAGGGCCTCACATGTGCTAGGCAAGTGCTCCACCACTGAGCCATCACCTTGGCCCCACGTCCCAATATCTTCTCACGCCTTATGAGGCCTTTCCAGCCTCTCTCTCTCTCTCTTTTTTTTTTTTTTTTTTTTTTTTGCTAATTCTATTTCAATTCATCATCTCTTCCATTCTCAATCTCCCTTCAACAAACCCTTCTCCCTAAATCTGGCCCACTGTGGTCCAAACACATGGAACTACTCTCTGCTCTTTCTCTCTGACCCCAGGGGCTTTGCACATGTTGTTTCTCTTCCTAAAAATCAGGAGGTCATCTCTAACCTGACCCTTCCTCATTCTTCACTCCTTTGTTGCTACTTGCCCAAGGGTTTGGTGCGGCTCCTATATGCTTCCATAGCACCTTGAGCCTGCCCAACTTAAAAAATTCATTTATAGGTATTTACTGGGCGACTGGTTTGTACCAAGCCCTTCCTAACTGAGCTTGGAGCTTGCCATGTTCTTCCTTTCATTCTTCATCTAACCAACCCTTACTCATTCTTCGGGTCTCAGCCAGACTCTTATTTCCCACAGGCGGGTCCCCCTACTTATTCCCAGTTTCCTAATGGTTTGGTTGATGGACGTCTTCCCCGCCCATGGGCGGGGCCAGGTCTGTTTCAGCCTCCACGTTCCCATCCTAGTTCAATGGGCGGCCTGTGCTGGGCGCCGGCCACCTAGTGGTGAGGGGAGGGATAGACAGCTGCTGCCCTCAGACCGCGCTAAGAAATTATGTTCCTGGGGTGGACTCAGGTCTTGTGGGGCCTGCAGCTTAGACGACTTGGGGGATTTTTTCTAAGAACACAAAGTTACAGACACAAAATCGGGTACGAAAGCGAACCTTCGTTTAGTGTGTGAAAATACAACGGATGTCATAAAATATAAAACAATCATGTAATTTTTGTTAATTAACTGCCCTGCACAAACTATCAGACTCCCCCTCTACACTTGTTGGCTCAATTTTCTTTTTTCATCTCCTCATATGCAGCAATTTGTTATGTTTCCTGTGTAGACAAAGAAAAGAAAATGATTTTTTTTTTCTCTAGCAAAATAAAAATTATATTTAGAAGTCAGGCTCATGGTGCATACCTGTGATCCTACCACTCTGGAGGCTGAGGCAGGAGGATCACAAATTTGAGGCCAGCCTCAGCAACTTAGGGAAAACTTTTCTCAAAAACAAAAAACCCAAATAATTCTGTTTATTGTTGATGGATGGGATGCATAAAACGTGTGACTTCACAGCCAGACATGCTTGTTGTTTGTAGGAATGCTACGGTTTCTACCCTGCAAGCACAAGAATTCGGATAAATCCTATTTGGCATAATTCCTCTTAAAGAGAAAAAAAAACAAAACATACAATTGTCTTCACTGCATTATTCAATACATGCCTCATATATATGACGAGATGTTGTGAGGACTGAATCCTGCCCTTGTTATAATCTTTCACATCTGGTGACTGGAAGAATTTCCCACAGACAGCTTTTGGCTTAACACTATTCGAATCCTGTTTCTACTCCGTTGACCAAATGCCTCCAGGCAGGTTCCATAGGACACTGTCACACCTGGCTTGATCCTGGGCCCCACACCTCAGTTTCGCAGTTCCGGGTAGGCCAGCACCATGGCAGTCATCTTCCTGGAAGCCATGTCTGCACAGAGGTGGCCAGAGAACACTGGACACAAAAATAACTGCAAACTGTCGGGTGCAGTGGTGCATCCCTGTAATCCCAGTGGCTTGGAGGCTGAGGAGGGAGGATTGCAGATTAGAAGCCAGCCTCAGCAATTTAGTAAGGCCGTAAGCAACCTAGCCAGGCCCCACCACAAAATAAAACAAATAAAATAAAAGGGCTAGGGATGGGGCTGAGTGGTTGAGCACCCTGGGGTTCAACCCCTGGTATCCCTCCAAATGAACTCAGAACCCCAAAGCTGTTAAACTAAATTTCCCTTTAACCAGATCCTCAAAATGCCCATGACCACTTCAGTGCCAGCCAGCATGAGGGGACATGTGACAAGAGGGGAAGCCTGAAGGGAAAGAGACAGGATTCTTGATTGGGATCCGGTGTGGTCAAAAATAGCTGACCTTTGCAAATTTTACAAAAATACATGACCCAGGAGCACGTTGTTAGGGCCCCTTTCAGAACGTCTCAGGGGTGGGCCCTGAAGCTTATAAACTTCATTCACTTCGTGGTAAACTTGCCTCTGCCTGTATTTTATTCATTGTAATTCTGTGCCCAAGCACGACGCCTGGCACATAGTAGTTGCTTAATAAACATCTGCTGAGCAAGGGTAAGTGCTGTTTGGCCTAGGACCCTCTCTCTCCAGGGAATCTCATTGCCTCCTTTCAGAGCTGGCGCTCACGGAGTAGTCAAGTGGATACTGGAGGTAATGGAGGGGGCGGGGGAGGCTGTCCCAGCTCCTGGCAGCTGGGCCAATAAGCCACCGCAAACACTCCGCTTAGCAGCGAGGTGCCCTGGCTGCCCTCTGAGGTGGTTCTAATTGGCTCTGATCAGGGAGAGCCAGGTCAGGGCTTCACTAACAGTGACAGCAGCTCGGTCATTAGAAGAGCCGGTGGAAGGGAGGCACTGGGAACGCCATTTCTGAGCACAGGGCAATTGCAGACAGAACCCTCTGGTCTCTGCGCTGTGGGGCTGGTTTCTGTGGGTCGTCAGGGAGTGGCCTTAGGATCCCACCCACATTCTTCTTTGAGGCCTTGGGTCCAGCCAGCAGAAGTCCTCTGGATTCCCCAGAGGATGGCTCTAGGGGTCTCCAGCGATGACTGTTTAGAATCTAAACATCTAGAACCTAAAATCCCCCACCACTTGGTACGTGTGACATCTCCAAGGCACGCTCGGGAGCCAGCACCGCAGTGAGTGGGGACCTCCTGGTGCCCGCCAGCTCATGGCCCTGTGACAGGGCTGCGTGCGCTGCCTTTGTTTATTTACTTATCCATCTGTCTTCCAAGAGGGACTGCCAGCTCCTCAAGCACCGACCCAGTCGTGTCTTTATATTCCTGCTTATTTCCCAGCACGGAGCCTGGCCCTTGGCCAAAGGAAGGGAGAGGAAGACTTGGGTGAGAATGAGATGGAGGGTCGTGGGCATGGAGATTTGCAGGAGAAATAACCTAGGAAGGTTTGACCTGTGGATTCAAAGGGTGGCTCACATTCCAGCTCCACCGCTGTGTTCATCAGGACCAAGAGGTGCTGAGAGTGACAGAAGTCCCCAAGAGAGCGACTTACACAAGGTGGACGCTGATTCCTCTTGGAGACCCAGGCTCCTGCTCCCTGGTGGCTTTGCTTGTGACCCTGTCACATCATGAGCTCTGGCTGGCACTTCTCTGCTCCACTGTCCTGTCTGAGTTCCATTAGCAGAAGCGGAAAGAAGAGGAGCCACGCAGACTGTCTTTGCTTGTAGCCACGCCCACAATTTAGCCAGGCGGATACTCCTGCTGCAACAGAGTGGGGGGCTGTCTTATTTTTATTTTTATTTTTTATCAGTTCTTATAATTATTACATTTATTTAGTGAAATTGAAGTTCGGAAACAGAAATATAGTATCAGGTAAGATTAAATTTGGATAACCTAAAATGTAATGTCAATGGTTATTAGAAATAAAATCAAAATTTAAAAAAAGGAACACATCTTGAAAAACCAGCCTCTATCTCAGAGCAAAGCCTGTCCAAGGAAGGGACATGACCTTTGTCCTTGGAAAGACCCACAGAGCACTCCTAGGCACATTCCCACCCTGCTAAGTGGTTTATCTACAAATAACAGGAGAGATCTGCTGCACCAGGTGTCCCTGACTCAGTCAGGCTAGGTGGGGACCCATAGCAACCCCCTAGCAGCCACCAATCAGCATGAGACAGGGAGATACCTGGGATGCCAGATGACCCTCCCAGTAGTTTATGGTGGTTGATAACGTGTTGGGAAACCATGTAGTTCAGTAGGAACACCCCTCTTGGCTTAAACCAATCAGTTCAAATGAATCCCCCTCTTGAAGTAACCAATCACCTCTACCCAACTTGTTCCCGCCAGTGAATGTGCTAATCATGTTTTAGAGTTGTTATTTGATTTTCCTGCGGTGTGTGATGATTTGCTAAGAGATGCTATGATGTATGTGAAGTCCCTGCCTTCCCCAAAGAGTGTATAAAACTGCTGCAAACCCTGGGCTCGGGGCCTCTCAGCGTCACCAGTTGCTGTGTGTGCGTGCGGAGGACCGAGCTAGCTCGCAATAAACACCTCTTTGCTTTTTACATCGATCTTGGGTCTCTGGTGGTCCTTTGGGGGTCCCGAATTCGAGCATAACAATCTCAGGGTACTTTTCCATTTCAATACCCCTAAAGTATGTTGCTTCTAGTCAATAGACTAATGTCTTTAAAGCCCACTGGAAAAAAGAAGTAGAAACTGCACAAACTAAATCCCGTATGGAGAAAGTGATGTTTGGCGTTCCCCTGTACAGTTTATCCGCTCAGGCAGAGGTGTCTGCAATTCATCATCATCACAATAACTTTTCTTGAGTTTTTTTTTTTTTTTTTTAAATGAGGGACTGCAATTTTAATCTACAAGGCCACACGCTCAGCTAGACACGGGGGTCTTTCTGGGCATGGTGGCACATGCCTGTAATCCCAGAGGCTCAGGAGGCTGAGGCAGGAGGATTGCAACTTCAAAGATGGCCTCAGAAACTTAGCAAGGCCCTAACCGACCTAGTGTAGACCCTGTCTCTAAATAAAATATTTTAAAAAGGGCTGGATGCTGCTCAGTGGTTAAGTGCCTCTGGGTTCGATGCCCAGTACCAAAAATAAATAAATAAGAAACAGGGGCTTATTATTCTACAAGAAGGAAATATTGGACTTTAGAGGAAATAGTGTCTTTCATACTTCTCTAATTTTCAGTTTCCTCATTCAAGAGTTACAGGGTTGTAAGAACACCTCAGTGAAGTGCCTGGCATTTACTAAGGGTTCAGTTATTACTATTTTACTGTGGTTGTGTGCGGCTGGCAGGAAAAGCCGTCTGCTGCAGGGAGTTTGTGTACTCAAGGCAACTGGCCTGAATCTAAGCCTTTACTAGTAGTGCTACTCACCTGCTCTGTGACTTGGGCCTAGTTACTTGACCCTTCTGAGCCCCGGTTTTCTCACCTATCGAATATAGGTAATACTACTCCTATTTTTATGGAGTTGTGATGATTATTTGAGATACTGTATGAAGCACGAGTCCTCTTTAGCCTACCACTGAGCAATAACTACTTTGTAGGCTGTTTCTGTCATTACTAACTGAGACAAACCCAGAGTGGCCTAGAGACCATCTGTGAACAAGATGATGGAGAAATTTCCATAGGATTCTTCCTGCCCCCACCACCAAACCCCAAAATCAAACTCATCCTAAGGGGTGGCACTATTTGCTGTAACCAGGAGGCAATAAATTAACTTGGCCTCCAGTGACTGCATGGATATGCTTGCCTCTTGAATTCTCTCCAAAGAGAGCTGACCTTAAAAAGCCAGGGAACACCCTCTGCCTTCCGGCTTGTTTTCACTTCCCGAAGCTGTCAGCAGTTCTCATCTCCAGGGTAGTTTTCCCAAAGGAGCCAGGCTAGAAGGTTCAGGGCCAGGAATCCCAACTGGCACTGGCAGGACTTGGAGGGGGCGGTGCCTGGCTGTGTTGGGACTGGGACTGCTGGTCCCCTCAGGCAGGAGTTGCCAGGGAGCAAAAAGAGCTAGCATGAGGTCAGCCAGACTGCAGCTTGATGAGACCAGCAAAACACTCCATTGCTCTTCTGCTCGGGCTCCTGGGATGAGTGGTTAGGTCCCCAGGGTTTCCTGGGGCGTTTATTCTTAGGAGGCCCAAGGCTCAGAGGAGTGGCAGGACTTAGAGGCACAGATCCTCTGCAGGTCCTCGCTGTCACTTCTGTTTCTTGCAGGAGCCAAATTGAGACCCTCTGCCATTTATTTACCTTCTTTACAGACAGCTCCCTACCTCTTCCCTGAGCAGAGGGAAGACTGGGTGGGCAAATGAAGGACACTGGCTGGACCCCGCTCACTGGCTCCCAGGACATCCTCCCCCTTGGCCTTCAGGACACTGGCTTCCATCCATCTTCACAGCCCTGGGCAACTCCTGGGTGACCCACCTGTAAACAGAGCCGCTGTTGGATAGCAGAAGGCTCCCAGCTAAACCAAGGATCTGCCCCTTTCCTGGAGTCCGCAATGTGTCAGTCGGGCAGATGATGATTCCATCGCTTTGGGTGACATTATGCAACCAATAAAAAAAATATAATCATGAAGATTATGGATGACTCGGAAAGATTGCTTCTATTATGGCGCTCGATGAAAATAAATATGAAATCTCATCTTTGTCATGAGGGTAAAAATGACGTGTGTATCTGGACAAGAAACATCAAAAAAGAAAAAAAATGGAATGGTAGGATTATGGGTACAATCCCCTCTTTCTTTGATGTATTCTGATATCTCTTCCTGTGTTCATGTACTAAGTTTTAAAAAAATCACTTTAAAATCTTGTTCAATGCCCTATTGCTGTGCTTCTGAAGCCAGAATCAGACGGGCAGTCAGTATAGATAGGGAAATGGAGTCAGGATCCGGGAGGCCAATTTTGAGTGAGGCCAGGAAGTTGGAGACTGTCCCCTGAGGCCTTGAGATGTTAATTCCTTCAGAGCCCTTCCTCCACCCTTATCAAGAACCTGCCCCTGCTCCAACCTGTTGCCAAGGTAACCTGTCCCAGGAATTGTCCCTCCCTACAGGGAGCCATAAGGTTGTTAAAGTGTCCTGGGCTGCTCCTTCCTGCCCTTCCCCCTTCAGCCCACCTGTGTCCCACTTTTGGGCTGTCCAACCGGGCATTCCTGGGCCTAGTCACATAGGCAGGAAAGATAAGGGGAAGAGGGTAGGAGAGCCTAGGAAGCCCAGGACATAAAAAAAGGGTAGAACACCTGGCTTCTGGGGATGCCAGGACACCAGCCATGGCCCCCTCCTCCCTCCCGAGCACATTTTTAAATAAACCCTGCTTCAAATGCTTGCCTCGCATGCTTCTCCAATGTTCAAACTTCAACATGTGGGGAAGCAGGACCGGCGGTATTCCTTCCACCCCCGGTGCCCCCACAAATAAGGAAAAAAAGAATCTGAACCACTGAGATTTGCATCTGGCTCCTTTATTTGATATCAACTTTTTAATCAATCTTCACAGGAAAAGACAGGACTATTTTAAAAAGAAAGCAAAGCCCCCGGGTAATGGGTTCCCTGGTCGGGACTCCTTCCAGTAGATGGTGACTGCTGCAAGCAGGTCATCAGGGCCCTGGCCAGTCCCAGCCCTGCAGTGAGGCTGGTCAATAACAGAAGGTCCCCTGGAGCAGGCCTTCCAGGTGGGGTAACTGCTATGGTCGGAGCAAAGCTGTATTTGGAGAATGAACAGGAGAAATAAGAAATGATGATTTCTTCAGTAGGGCCACTTGAATACTATTATGGTTTAGATTTCAGATGTCATCCAAGAGCTCACATCCTCAAGGCTGGGTTGCCAGCTTGTGGAGCTAGCGGGAGGGGGTTGGACCTTAAGGAGGTAGGGCCTAGTGGAAGGAAGTCAGCCCCCCCCCCCTTAAAGGGGACATGGAGACCCTGGTCCCTTGCTCTTTTGCTTCCCAGAAGCCATGGGGTGAGCAGCACCCTCTTCCATGCACTCTTGCATTCATCCCACCATGACGTTAGGCCTCACCACACTGGAGCCAATCGACCATGGAATGAAACTGCTGAAACTATGAGCCAAAATAAACCTTTCATTTATTTTAAGTTGATTTTCTCAGTTATTTTGTCACAGCAACAGAAAGCTGACTAACACAAATGCCATTCTTGCTACCATCCCCTTGTGTAAGCCTGAGCACATCACTCAGTCTCTCTCCAAATTAAAGGATCCAAATCGAACCTGCCTCTAAATGTCTGATGCAGAAACCTATAAAAGCCAATGGTGCTGAGCACTGGACAAATAGGAAGCACAGTCCATTGTGAGAACATGAGATCAGAAGTCAGAGAGTCTGGATTCAAGTCAAGACTGTCACTTTGACTTTCTGCTACTAGCTTTTTAGTCTCAGTTTCCTATCAATAAAATAGGGATGATACTCTAATCACGATTGTTGGGAAAAATAAAAGCTTTGTAAATTGTGAAGCATGCGTATCAGGTTGCTAGGGCTACCCTGATAAAATTCCGCATCTGGGTGGCTTCCACAACAGACATTTACTTTTTCACAATTCTGGAAGCTATATGTCTGAGAGGAAGGTGTCTGCAGGGTTGGTTTCTTTCAAAGCCTCTCTTCTTGGCTCCCTTCCCTCTGTCTGTGCATGGTCTTTCTCTGTGAGCATCTGTCTCCTAATATCTTTGAGGACACCAGCCATATTGGACGAGGGCCCACCCTAATGACCTCCTTTTAACTTAATTACCTCTTTAAAGACCGTGTCTCCAAATACACTTATGTTCTGAGGTCCTGGGGCTTAGGACTTCAACCTACAAATTTGGTGGGGGGCCACAATTCAGCGTATCAAAGAACAATGTAGATATTTTTCTGGATAGACCCAGGACTGCCTACTGTGGGCATTTAGAACCCAGTGGGAGATAGCCTTGCTGACCACAAGCGGCATTTCCACAGCGGCATCATGGAGGGAGGCAGGAGGAGATACCTGCCAAAACCCGGAGTTTATTATCCCTGCTGCGATGGGGCTGGGATCTTCCAAGACTGTGCGGCTTCCAGTCTTGTTCAGCAAATAAATGAGCTGTCTTCCCTTTGGCTTGGAATGCCTTTTTGTAGAGAAGGAGTTGTCAAATACTCAACAGCTACCAACTGGGGTGAAACAGGTATGTTTGGACTGTGGGCATTTTCTCTGTTTGCATGCATGAGTGTTTTCTGGAACATTCCATCCAGGTCCTTTAAGGAGTTCTCATCAGCTGAAGGACAAATTAAGGACAGGGAGGCCAGGTGGTTTTTTCCTCAGATTTCTTCCCCAAGTATTTGCTTTTACTTGCTGGGAAAGGGCTTTTCAAGGGCTTCCTTGGTGCCTGGGGCTATGCTGGGGACTGGGAGGAATTTACTGCTTAGCTGGGCCTGTTTGGTAAACACAGATAGGAACCCACAGGGAGGAGCCAGCCTGAGGGGTCAGGGACTGGGAATGCACTTGTGCCAGGCTTTGGGGGCAGAGCAGAGGGGGGCCCCTCAGCCTCAGCATGGCGGGCTGTTTGGCCTGCTCTGATATTTTATTTTCTTTGGGAAAGCCATTCTATGTGATTCAGGTGGGGTTGACCTCACCTCCTAACACAGGGAGGGTACCTGTCTTACTTTTGGCTGTCTAGCCTTTATCACAATGATTGGCAGGGAGTTGGGCACATGACTCAAATATAGCCAATCAGAGTCCACTTTAGGCACTGATGTGGCTGCCATAGGAGAGTAGCTCTGTCTGCCTCCTGGGTAACCAGCTCTAAGGGTGATTGTGGAGCTGTTTGCAGCCATCTCTAGGGGTACAGAGGAAGCAATCATCTGGAGAAAATGAAGCAAATGTACAAAGAGAAACAACTGAGAGATGGAAGCTAAAG
This sequence comes from Marmota monax, assembly GCF_021218885.2. Classification (NCBI taxonomy): domain Eukaryota; kingdom Metazoa; phylum Chordata; class Mammalia; order Rodentia; family Sciuridae; genus Marmota; species Marmota monax. The sequence goes on along the minus strand of NW_026693476.1, from coordinate 6,145,869 downwards.
GCAATTCAGGTGTTTGTTCCATAGCAATGAAAAACCGAATAACATAGAGATGGATGGCGGGGTCCTGTGGAATGAGGATCTTTGACCTCGTGGCAACGAAACCCGACTTCGTAACTCGATCTGGATGCCTCAACCCATATTATCAACCCAGCACCATCTCCAAATTATGTTGTTATCTGCTGTCTGTTTCAGATGCATGTCATTCCAGTCTCAAAAACATGTCAGCTCCTGTCACCCAATGTCTTTCTGTTTGCATGGCTCTAAACCCGAGGGAGTCTGCAGGATGACCTCGCCAGTGGTGACACTTTACATTCCAGAGAAGACCTGGACCAGGGCTCTGTCCACTGATCCACTGAGGGAAATGGCCTCCCTTTCCTTCCCGTATTCGCTTTTGTTCGGGCTTGCAAAGTGGGAGCCTGTTCCCACTCCAAGGTCTTAATGCAGCTTTTTTAACTCAATTTTCAGAGGTGATAGCAGGATCACCCCTGAATGTCGGATCTGCAGTATCCTGGGTTTCCTTTTGCACAAGGTACTTGGCACGGTTTCCCCTCCGCTATGGAAGCCTGGCAGCTTGGGCTTCTCTCCCTGCTGTGTGACACAGCATGAGGGCTTGGACAGGAGCCTATTATCCTTCCCTTAATGTTTTTGTTTGTGTTACTGTCAAATATCATCTTCTTAAAGGTTGGTTCCTGGCCTTTCTTAAGAGCAGATTTTTTTTTTTTTTTTAAAGTGGCCATGTGCCTTAGGTCCTATCCGTATGAGATGGCTTTTATTATTGATGAAGCTATCCTATTCCAGTGTACACAGTCACCTGCCTCGCCAGGTCAGGAGCTGCGAACCTCTTTCCTGGCAGTGTTCAGCCTCACAGTGATGTGAATACAAAGTGGTCTGCATCGCAGGTGATGAGCCCCCGGGGCCATAACCTGAGCGCAGGAGATGTCATAGGAGAAGAAGAGGTGCCCTTTCCGCTCTGGCTGCGGGCACTCTGACTCACCTGGAGAAGGAACACCAGGGAGAAGGCCTGGACTAGTGACCCCTGTGTTTTGTCCTTTTGTTTCTTCTGAGATTAACGATGCTGATAATTTGCTGAGGGTCTGTTAATGTGCCGGATACTTAAAGAGCTCAGGATGTGTTACATGGCGTTAACTTCAAGAGAATTTTACAGGGTGGAGAATATTATTCCCATTTTATAAATAAACAAACTGAGAGAGATGGAGAGACTACCTGAAGAAATTAAAAGACTTTTTATGAAGCCAGAGGTGGCCCTGGGCTCTAGAGAGCTGGCAGGTGGCCAGCACACAGGTGGCCTGCCGCCCCTGGTAGTTAGGAAACAGAGGTTCTGGGACAGGCTCCAAGAAGGTGGCCAAGTGAGAACTTCCCTAATTCCTGGTGCTCTCAGAGGGAGGCAGCTCACCCACAGCCAGACCCAGTCCTTAGGGGTAGGGGACAGGGGAGATGGCCCTCCTGAAGTAGCTGCTGATTTAATATTAGATTGTAGAGATTTGGCTAATTCCATTTGTTTACATAATTCCGTGCCCATGAGTCTTACAAGATGGGGGCCTGAGGTAAAACTATCAATTGGTTTATTATAATTGTTATTCCCAGGCACTACACATGCTAAACAAACAAAAATCTTCTTAATCTGAGCCCCTTGGGCCAGTAAGCAGGGCTACAGTCCTTTCCTCTTCCCAATGGTGAGTTCCATTCTCGAATAGCTCTGAATCCTCCACTTCATCGTCAATGAAATGGATGTCAGTGGGCCAGGGGGACATGCAGGGTGCGCTATTGACTCTTAAATTCTATAGTAAAAGCTCTTTTAATTGCTTTGACAGAGGGTAGGGGAGCCAGGATGTGGCAACCAGGCACAAGAAGGCTAGGGACCACCACCATGTTTTTTTGTTGTTGTTGTTGTTTTTTTAATTTGTCTGCATCATGGCATCCATTTTCCATTCTTTCCACCTGCAGAATTCATGCAAGAGTCAGAAACAGGAATATGGAAAGGAAAGACCCAAGGACACCCAGGCATGGTCATTGGCCAGCGTCTATGTACTGAGTGAGCTAGTGGCGGTGGGGACCTAAGGGGTGGCCTTGACCTCTGCAGGCACTTACTTTACCTGTGGAGACTCTTCAGGTGCATCATGGTGAGGAAAGAGACTCACAGCAGCCTCAGTGCAAGACAGGGATTTGCTCACTTCGGCTGCGCTGTGTCTACTTGAAAGTCCTCCTTCTCTTTCCCACAGGGCCACAGCAGTTGGCCTTTCTATCTGTTTCAGTGCCTGGGTGTGGCTGGTTTGGAAGTCATTCAGGGGATCTCTCGTTCCTGGGGGACACACTAGATTTGAACAGATCTGCCTTTGGGTCTTTCCTCCTGGAGGACCAGGTTGCCCTTGGTCCTCAGCCTCATTTCTCTCTTTCTTCTTTCATTCCAGTTTCAATTCTCACCCTGCTCCACTTAGAACTTTGTAAGCTGGAAAAAGAAGTCCTCTTTGGGCAGCAGTAGCCTGCGCTGGGCTGCAGAGCTGGATGAGCAGGGATGGGTGGGATTTCTGGCCCCAGTTTCCCCCTTAGTGAGTGATCTTGTGCAACAAATGCCCTGCAAGATTGAATGCAGTGGCCTTGCTAGTGATTGCCATTTTCTTACCTTATGTTACAAAGGTAAGCTGCAGAAACCCTTCCAGAAGCAAGGCGAGGAGTTAATAAGACATATCTGTGATAGATCTGGGCAGGCTATTCCTCCTCCTCTGCTCAGTGGAGAGGAGCATGTGGTCCTGGTAGGAGCAGGTCTGTACCCCTGGTAAGGGAGTGGGTAAGACCCCGGGGGGAGGCTGCTTTAGAAATGCAATATGCTGAGCAGGGTGGGCTGCATGGAAACTCCAGGCCAGGCCTTTGGAGAGACAGTGAGTCTGGGCCTTGGCAGGAATTCAGCATGGATTTTGACAGGCCTGGATGTGAAGATTTTGGAGCAGGAACAGTGATGTGATTTGATGCAGTCAGATGACAGCTGATATAGACAGACAGCAAAAGCTGTCAGTAACTGACCAGAGCCAGAGCCTTAGGAAAGGCAAGAGGGAGAAGAGGGGAGAGAGGGAGAGGAGGGGATATAATGCAACCGTCCCTGTTTGGCACACTGTAATAGAGGATGCTATGGTGGCTCAGGGTGGGCTTTGGAGTCAGTAATGGGGAAAAGTGGGGACAGCTGTCTTAAGCAACTGTGTGAGAAAGAGTGCCCTTTGCTAAGACATGGAACACACATGTCACAAACTGAGATGAGGAATACAGAAGACCCAGGCACGGTGATGCATGCCTGTAATCCCAGTGGCTCGGGAGGCTGAGGCGGGAGGATCACAAGTTCAAAGCCAGCCTCAGCAAAAGCGAGGCACCAAGCCACTCAGTAAGACTCTGTCTCTAAATAAAATACAAAATAGGGCTGGGGATGTGGCTCAGTGGTCGAGTGTCCCTGAGTTCAATTCTCAGTACTCCCTTCCCACCAAAAAAAGATGGGTGGAAGAATGTGAGTGGACTATTGGGCATCTGGGCTGGAACAGCAAGTGAGAGAGCAGCCCCTGGAAGGCAGGTTCCTGAAGGACAGGGCTTTTAGCCAGCTCAGCCCAACTCTGCATCCCCAGGACCTGCAGGAACGTCGGGCATCCTGGAGGTGCTCAGTCAATATCTGTGGAATGAGTCTGTCACTCAGATATGGGGGGACCTCATATCTGGACGTCCTCACTCATGTTCTCATATGCATCTTGGTGCAGCACATTCTGTTCTCCCAACTCCCAAACAGAGCAACTCCACAGTGCATTAATGAATGGTACCTGTCGCATAGGAGCTATGCAATAAATGATGGACATTAAATTATTATTATTAATCATATTAACATGGTATTAATAACATATCAACTAACGTAACAGATATTATATATAGATAGATAATAGTAGGTAATATGCCAAAAATTTCAAGGGAAGTTAGGGAATAATGACATTGCCTACCAGATAGAAGAAACCGAAGTATTAAGTCTTTTTTTTTTTTTTAAATACTGGGGATTGAACCCAGGGGTGCTCTACCACTGAACTGTATCCCCAGCCCTTTTTCTTTTTAATTTTGAGACAGGGTCTTGCTAAGTTGCCCAAGTTGGTCTTGAACCTGTGATCCTCCTGCCTCAACCTCCCAAGTTACTGAGATTACGGGCATGCACTCCTAAGCCTGGCGGAAACCTAAGAGTCTGTTATCCTGCCAGCCATCTTGGCTTGCCTCTTTCTCTTCTAAACTCCTATTAACCAAACCGCTCCTCTTTGGCGCTTGGCCTGCATAGCCCCGTGAGCATCGCAAGCGCCTGGCAGTTCACCGAGCAGTGGTCTCAGAGCCTTCTCTTCGTGGCACTCAGTTTATCCTGCCACCAGTAGATCTCAGGCTCTGGGAACACAGATTTGGGAGCCCCGGGAGTGAAGGAGGAGGTAGAGAGTGAGAGAAGGAGAAGACCCTGTGAAGCACTGCAGATGGAAGCCCGGGAGAGAGCTTATGCACCCAGCTGCCGGTGGGCTCCCTTCCAGCTCGCCAGGCTGTGTGTCTGCTCGTTGCTGCAGACTCAGCTAGGAGCATAGTATCAGGAACCAAGTTGGCAATAAATCCTGTTCGAATGAAGAAAGTTTCTGCTACTTCTACCAAAATGGACCGTCTGCTCTAGTGATTCTTAGGTAATTTCAGTTTTCAGAACATGCCATATTCTTTTTTTGTTTTTAATGTTTTTGTCCCGTCACTCAAAGACCCATTTCCAAAGTCATTCCCACATTTTGGGCTTTGATTATTTGCAGCACCTCACCTATAGATACCAAAAATATGTGGACATATGGTGAAGTCACCACATGCCGCTATTGGAATGAGGGCCAGCACAGAGTTTTGGCCTCTGTCTCACCCTGGAGGTCCCAACTGACTCAGCCGATCCTCCCTGGGACCAAGTCACAGGCCTGCGCCAGCCCACAGACACCCCTTGAACCCTGGTATTAAGATATTTGTGCAGCTAGAGCTACACTACAGCAGACAGGCAGGGGTCAGAAACAGGGGCAGCAGTGGTCCCTGCGACCCAGCAGGGAATTTGGAAGGATGCAGGAAAGTCTCCAGGGAAGACTGCCGTGGTGGTTAGGGAACCAGGCCCAGGATCCCCATCAGGACGCTGCCTTTTAATTTCACTGTTGGCAACTGTCCCCCAACCCCCTGCCAATGGAACCTGGAGGCTTTACAGGGAAGTTGTTCCAACCCTCCTGTTCCCTAACTTCCCTCAGATTGCCTAGCCCAGTCCCCCAGAGAGTTCCATAGTCACAAGTTTATTCCTCAGGTGTAAGATCTATTGGCACCATTGAGGATGTTCAGAGGAGAGGGTGGCTGGACCAGAGCAGCCGCATCAAGGAGCAAAGACAATTAAGAATTGGGGGATTTGGGGCCCAGTGTGGTGGTGCAGACCTGTAATCCCAGTGACTCCGGAGGATGAGGCAGGAGGCCGCAAGTTCAAGGCCAGCCTCAGCAACTTAGTGAGATAGTATTTTTTTTCTTTTTTAAATAATGTAACTCAGAAGCACATACCTAACATGTGAGAGGCCCTGGGTTTGAGCCTCTGCATTGAAAATAATAATAATAATAATAATAAATAAAATAAAATCATAATAATTAAAAGTAAAGAAGGGATTTGGGGATTTTAGAAACCCTTGAATCCTTCTTGTCTTTCACAAGTCTTGGAGAAGCTGTTGAGCCCTGTGGTCTCTCTGGAGCTTTGGGGCATCTCCTTCAGCTGTTTGCTCCCTTGCCGTCAGCAAAGCAGTGGGACATTTCACTGACTTATTAGTGAACATATCAGTGATTGTGGTGAGGCCAGGCAGCACCAGGGACCAGACCCAGGTGAAAAGAGCCAAGCATTTGTCACTCTAGAAACCAAGGTCAAGTTCCAAGCTGCCATCAACCTAGGCCACCTGACGGATAGGGAAGCATAAGACTTTGTAGTTGGACACAGCTGAATTCAAGCCTGGCCCTGCTTCTCATGAGCTGTGTGCACTTGAGCCAGTTTATTACCTTCGTTGAACCATAATCCCCATTTGTAAAGCGACCATCATTCATACCTAACCCCGAGGGCTGTAATGACAGTAAATGAGAAAAAGTTTGTAACATGCCTAATGCAGAGTCTGGGACACGGTAGATGCTCAAAGAAGGTTGTCCCCCTCCTCCCTCCCTCTTGGCTGTCTTTCTGCATTTCATTAGTCTGATCCCTGTGGTTTTCATAGAGCATTCTGACTCTGAACCATCCACTACTGAGAACCCTCAAGGAGAGGTGCAATGTGTAATGAGGAACTTCCAGGACCATAAAAGTCGCATTATTTTTGTATGCTTATGTGCAACCATGAGCTTAGTCTAGGGAAAAGCTGGTGTGTACAGTCAAGTGACATCACCAGCCTTCTCTGTTTCTCCAGATTGCATTTTATTTTATTAAGGGTGGAACAATGAGCCTGATTTCCCTCCTTGGATACTAAAAAAGACAAATTAGCCAGAAGGAAATTCTGCTGAGACTGTATTGAGCTCTTGTGATCCTGAGCCCCAAGATGGAGCCGTCCTCATGACCTTGAGAAGCCACGGACGTGCTGTGGCTGGATCCCAGCCCGAGGTGCTCACAGCTGGGTCAGTAGCGTTCGAGGCCCAAGGCCAGTCCAGGGCTTGCCAGCAGAGCAGCACGTGTAAAATTAGAGTGACCCTGGGCCCTGGTACAGGACAAGCCATCCTCCTGAGCAGCACGTGCTGCTTGGGGACTCGCTGCCATGTGGGTTGTGAGGACTGTCACCTGCCCTGGCACCTTCACCTCAACAGAGTGTGCTGGGCAGGGTTAGAGATGGGGGCAAGAAGAGGACTGTGGCTGGTCTCTGCCCTCTGGGATCATTCAGCACAATTTGGATCTGGGGTTTTTTTAAATTTCTGATGGCATTGGAAATAGGGGGAGGTATGGACTTCATCTCAGAATAATATTTTTATTATGTGTAAAATGCATTTAGGCACAAAGGGAACCACTTTGATCCGAGCATATTGAGTCTCATGAACACATGGAGGACTCATTCCTGCTGATATAGAGGCCTGAGCAGATCATAATGGTGGCGGGTGTCTAGAAACTTTGCAGAGGAGGCGTGAAGAATGCTCATGCACAAAGACCAAGAAAGGCATTCCCGACAGAAGGAACAAGCGTGAGCGTGTAAGGAGGGAGCACAGGTGTGTTAAGGGAATGGCATGACCAAGTGAGGCTGGGTTTGGTAGGAAGCACTGAGCTCTGAGTCCTGCTCTGTCTCTGAGTCCTAGCCATTAACAGACGGGGACTGAGTTTGCAGTAAATCGTCTGTCCACTGGCCATGGGGACGTGAGCCCTTAGCATGCATCCACTCAGCAGTGATTGCTCAGGAAGGTCAGAAAAGCAGGCAGGGGTTAGGGAGGAAGGGAAGACCTCAGGAAGAGGGTGCCTCCCAGTAGCTCCATTTTCCCCGGGAAGGAGACATGCTGGGGTCCGGAGTGCAGAGGGAAAAGCAGCCTATCAGCAGCAGCTGACAGCTCCCCAGGACCAAGCTCCTTCACCTGCCTGCCCCTCAGTTACTCTGTTGGAACAAGTCTATGGCAGAATTGTCAGCAGGGAAAAATTAATACTAAGAGGCAGCCCAAGGGATCTCCTGCATTCCAGCCATGCTCTTCCTTATCTCCAGTGTGAGGAGAAGTCTGATTTCCCCTTGGTAGTCCAGATCAATTTTCAGCAGGGAAAGATTTAATTCGACATTGATTCCATGAGCCTAGTGTTATTTTAGGTTCTAGGGCAGACTAGGCTGAGGGGCCGTAATCACGGGAGCAGGTGGGAGCAGCCATGTGCCCATTTAGGAAGCAATTCGGCATTACCAGGTGCTGCGCTAAGCACTTTCATACCTTTGATCATTAAATCTGCAACACTGCCAGGTGCAGGTGAGGAATGTCAGATAAGGAGAAGGACTTAGAAAGGTTAAGTCACTTGGGCAGAGGGGATTAGGGCTTGAACCCCTCTACCGGACTCTCCCTCTAAGCATCAGCTAGGAGCATGGGAAAAGAAAAGAACCAAAATATGAAACACCAGGTCACTAAAGGCAGCAGCTTCTAGAAGTTAAGGATTTTCAATAGCAATAACAGTGCAGCTGAGCAAGGACCAGGACAATACAGGTATCTCCCAGCAGCTGAGAGGAAGCATCTGTGGTCTGGCAATTTGAGACACCACCAAAGGACTACCAGGGCCACACTGGGAATCTTCACCATGTAAGTTCTCATCTAACAGTGGAAGGTAGGGATGTGGGAGAGATTGTGGGGGTGGAGGAAGTTTATGCCTGGGTGCTGGAATTGGGTGGGTGGGATTTCCTGCAGATCAGCTCTTCTTTCAGGGTCTGCCCCCTCCCCTTTAAAGCAAGCAAGATAAAAGGCTGACTTCCCCTGTTTGCCGTAAGGGTTAAATGAGATGCTATAAACAAAGCACTCCAGTTCAGTGCTTGACAAACCATATATACTCCGTAAGTATGCATTTTTTTCTCCCTTCTCCTTCAGAAGAATTTTTTAGAGGCTGTGTAGAGGTTTTTTTTTTTTTTTGAAGCTTTATGTAAATTTATGTGAAGTGACATTCAATGAAATCGCTCATCTGTATGATCCCTTTAATTCTACCTGCAGCTTCAGTAAAATTGAAATTTAAATCATACATTTTATTTAATGGTACAACTTAGATGTCAGGGGAAAAAAAGGAGAGAGAGAAGGCAGAAAAAAAAGAGAAAGAAAATCCTGTAATAAGAAGAAAAGACCTTGGCACAAAAATCATTATTTGACGGGTGAAAGAACTTTTGTTAAATGGACTCTTATCCTTAAAAAAAAAAAAAAAAGCCAAATTTAATCTGAAGATTTAGATTCAACTCAGGTTCTGAAAGAACAAATGGACTCCATTTGGAATCTGCCACTCTATATTAAAAATCTTTTTGTCTTCTAATTTTTCCTCCATTATTTCTCATGGATATTATTTTTTCAGTGTTATTTTACTGAAGGCTATGTATAATGATTAATATCACAAAGCAGACTCATTGGGCAATTGTGGAAAAATTGTTTTGGGCTTTAGATCTAAGTACTAAAAAAAAGATGCCCATCTACATTTAAAAATATTTTTAATAGACAATGGATTTAACATATTAAAACTACTTAATGTAAAAAAAAATTGAAAGAATATAAAAGTAGAAATAAAATTGTGCCAAATCCCATTTTCTAAGGACAGCCACAGTTTTTTTAATTTGTAAAAACTTTTTAGATATTTAGGCTATTCATCTTATATAGGATACACATACCTATATTTGTAACTTATCCGCTCTCATTCAAAAGTTTACATGGTACATTTCTTTCAGATGAGAGAGAAACTCTCATTTTTATATAGCAGAATCTATCATTGTTTTCTACTTGATTTTTTTTTTTTCAGTGATGGGTATTGAACCCTTGGCCTCAGCCATGTTGATCAAGCATGCTCCAATAGACTACACCCCAGCCCCTCTACTTGAATTTCTTTATGTTATAAAGGTCTTTCCATCCCCAAATTATGAAGAATTTTACTTATTTTTCTACTACCTTTATGGTTTCATTTTTATGTAAATTTTTGTTAATATTTCTGGATTTTATTTTTATATTAAAAAATGAGGTTTAAATTCAGGCTTACTTTTTCCAAATGACTAGACAGTATTTTTCAACACCATCTCTTGAAGAACCCCTTTCTCTTCTATTGATTTGAAATGTTTCTTTAATAATGTATTTTATTCCCATATATTCTTGGAACTCTATAGGAATAGTTTTACAGTCTCGTTCATAATTTAGTCACCTTATAACTTTGGTGCCTGGAACTTTTAAAGATATTTTATGTTTTTTTTTTTTTTCTTATTTTCTTTGTGGTGTTGGGGATTGAACCCAGTGCCTTGTGCATAGGCCTTCAGATATTTTAATATCTGGTAAGTCAGTTTTGTATACTAATTGGGGGGGGGGATGAGAGGTAGAATTAACATCTTTTATGAACAAAGTACAAAACCATATTTAAAAATAAAACAGTGCATATAGGAAGGATGAGGGGGAGGGGAAAGAAAGGAGAAATAAGATAAATAAGGAGGGAGGGAGGAGGGAGGGAGGCAGCCAGAGAGAAGGAAAAGAATAGAAAAAGAGAAAGAATATTTCTTTTTCTATGATTAAACCACTGACTGTTGAAAGGACTGCCTTTAGCTATTCTGTATCAGAATTACTATCTGCCACTGGCTCAAAGCAAAATCAAAACAGAAGGGGAGAAGACAAACGTCTTGTAAGCTAAAATACATTGAAGAATCGGCACACTTCATCCCTGGAGAAAACTGCACCCTCTGAAAATGAATGAGCCAAGTCTATGGCAGAGTGGAAATAAATTTTAAAAAAGGATTACACCATAAAAAGGAGTCATGTGGGAGGTCAGTTCTGTCCCAGTGGTTGCGTGCCTGAGAATCTCTGAGCTGATGGCAATTCCACGGCTCCTTGCCCAGCCTTGAGCATGTGGACCAGAATGTCACTCTGTAGCAATTGGCCATGGAGAGACTCCCAGCAGGGCCTGCATCAAGAGCCTCACCTCCAGGCCACACCTCAGAGGCCTGAGCTAGCCAGAACGCCTGGAGCCTAATGGTGCACAGCCCTGAGCACCGGGGTGCAGAGCCAGCCAAGAGTTAAGCCAGGCCCACAGTTCTGGTAGCACAGCAGCCGACCAGAACCAACCTCCATGTTTGAATAATTTACTCAGCAAGCAACCTCACAAGCCAGGCCCTGAACGTTGTTTTATCTTTGGAAATAATGATAATCTTTCCTCTCAAAAATGTCAAAACTGAGTGCTACATTTTCCCCTCTCTGTAAAATGGAAAAAGCTCCATGGGGGAGGGAGGGTACAAGTTGGGCTTCTGGTTGGGGACATGGACGTGATTTCGGGTAATTATGGAGAATGAGATGTGCTTCCATGGCAGAGCTCCCCATCTGGGCTCAGATCCAGGTCTAGGTCCTGTGGACATTAGTCTGGTAGGAAAGACAGATGGTCAATAAATAACTAGAGGTGAGGTGGGATACGGAAACTATCGGATGCTATCAGGTATACAGTTCTATAGATATCAGAAGTATACAAATAGTGAAAAATTCTTTAAGAATATATAACAAAATTTAACAATAATCTGTGATAGGAAAAGGAAGGTCTTTAACTTTCTTAGGTATATATGTATTATTTAAATGTTTTACGACCAGGCTATATGGCTTTTGTACTTATAAAAATGCAAGCATTAAAATTTAAATTGATTTTTTAAGTATTTTATATATATTTTTTAATTTATAAAGAACACATTTATTTCCCTTACTGCTGGGAAGTCCAAGGAAAAAGCCCACATCTGCTGGGGGCCTTCTTGCTGCATCATCCCATGGCAGAAGGAGGAAGGGCAAGAGAGTGCAAACTGAATGTTCTTAGAATACGCATGGATCTGGGTCTGATGGGCTTTCCTGAGTCACCTAGCTTTGCTGTGGTGCCTTGATGAAGGTGGGGGTGGAGCACATTGGCGGATGCGGTGAGCGGCTACCTTTAGTGGAAGGTCTGCTAGTCCACCACAGCCTGGGTGGTGGTCCCTCAAGCAGCAAGGGCACCCCGCGCATTAAATGAGGTGCCCTCTGAGAACCTTGTGGCATCTTTCCATGAGAGACCTGGACTAAGACTGGTGGGGTGTGACACAGGAACAAGAAATACAGTGAAGGGGTGGCCTCAATGGAAGGGCAGCAAGCCATGAACCATTCATCTTGTTCCTGGAGGACCTACTCGGAGCTTTCGTTCCTCTTCAGTCAGCCTCTTTCCTTTCCTGGCAATAGAGTTGTGCAAGGTCACCGCACACTCTGCAGAAGTCCTCACGTCTTCCCTTCCCAGTCAGTCCACTGCCCATGGTCAGCTTCTGTGGAGGACGTGGTGGGGTTGGCAAGCCTCAGCTCTTCAAAATGCGTAAGCCAGGGCTTCCCCCTCCTTCGTTTTCTTTTTCTGGCTCTGAATAGGCCTGCGCACAGAGCAGATGGCTTTCTGATGAGGCCCAAATGCATCCAGTCTTTGGGGAAAAAAACCTACAGCAAGAAGGACTGTTATTCCAATCTGATAAGGCTTTCTATTTTCAGCTAGAAAAATGAGTGTAAGTAGAAAAGGGGGAAAAAAAATAAGAGCGTGAAAGGAACAAAAGCAGTCAATACTCCCATTGCAAGGTGGATTTGGGAGCTTTCATTGTGTAGCTCCTGTCTACCTCTGGGGCCTCTTTCCACCAGGGCTCAGAAGATGCCAGGAGACAGTTCCAAACGGTAAAACAGACAGCGGAAGGTGGAGAGGGGACCACCAGCTTCAGGATGGTGATTGCTGAGGACAGCTGGCAGGGATCAGAAATGAGAAAGGCTAAAAAGGGAGCTTCAACCATTTCTCTAACTTTTTTTTTTTTTCTTAAACATTTTGGTTTTGTTTGGTTTGAATTTCATGGTTCTTTAAAAAAATTTAAAAAAGAAAGAAAGAAAAAATGAGTAGTGGGTAGCTGGGCATTGTTGATTGCTAAGAGCAGAGGCTAGAGAAGTAGATACCAGCCTTTTCACTTACACATGGGGTGAGTTTAGCAGATTACCCACCTGCTCCGTGCCTCACTTTCCTCAGCTTTAAGATGGAGATCATATCGGGCAGGGCTGTGGCGAATATTAAAGACTTCACTTCTTCATTCAACAATGAATGAATGCCAGACCCTGTGCTAGGAGCCACGGATTCAGCGATGATCAACACACATGAAAATCTTTGACCTCAGGGAGTACGTGTTCTAGAGAGAAAGAGACCAAGAAGCTAAATCATGAAAAATAGAGTGTGTTAGAGAGGGATGAGCACTAAGGAGAAAAAAATAAAGCAAAAGAAATGGGAAGGGGCAAGGAGGTTGGCATTTTAGATAGGGTGGCCAGGGAAGGGCTCACTTGAGAAGGTGACATTGGAGTAAAACTCAAAGCAGGTGATGACCGTCCGGTTCCTGGCAGAGCGCCTGGTACACATACATGTCAGCTGTTATTTTTATTATCTATATTTGAAACCTGCCTTATTTTTATGCTAATAATAAAACTTTTTAAATGACCAAGAAGAAGGGTATATGGACATATTGAAATAAGTGGAAAAAATGAACAGAGTATCATAGCATTTCAGGAACTCTGCCCAAGGCCTCCACCAGTATGCTCCACCCCCACCTTCATCGAGGCACCACAGCAAAGCTAGGTGATTCAGGAAAGCCCATGACCCAGATCTGTGCATATTCTAAGAACATTCAGTTTGCACTCTCTTGCCCTTCCTCCTTCCACCATGGGATGATGCAGCAAGAAGGCCCTCAGCAGATGCGGGCTTTTTCCTTGGACTTCCGGGACTCCAGCACTTAGTTGCGTCAAGAAATCTTGCCTCCAGGTGATACTGACCTGCAGGGGGACAAAAATTCAGTCGGGAGACAAATAATTCAAAGTAATTCATCCTTTAAAGAGAAAGGTATGTTAAAAATTTTCAGATAGCCAGGCATGGTGACACATGCATGTAATCCCAACTACTCAGAAGGTTGGGGCAGCAGGATCACAAGTTCAAGGCCAGCCTCAGCAAGTTAGTGAGGCTCTAAACAACTGAGCCAGCACCTGTCTAAAAAAAGACGGGGACATGTCTCCAGTGGGAAAGTACTGGGTTCAATCCCCAATATCAAAGAATAAATAAGTCAATAAAAAAAACCCTTCAATTCTCTTTAAAACTGGTAACAGAAAACTATTGAAGGCATGGAACTGGGAATGAACAACTATTCACTATATAAAGCAAAAATGTAAACAGAAGAATTCTACTCTATTATAGTCTTGTTACTGGAGAGGGAAAGGAGGGTAGAAAAAGTAGTGAGACACTGAATCGAGAAAGAGAATGAAAGAAATACAGACAGTGAACAATAGAAATGGGCAAGCTGACACACATCCAGAAATAGGCAGGGAAAGAATCTATAAAATGACAGAAACATGAAAAGATACAGCGAGAGACAGGCATAGAGTGAATTTCATGGAGGCTGCCAATCCCATCTTTTGGCTTTTGTAATGTTATCATTAAAAACTAAAATTAGTGCTGTGTTTTGTGACTTCAGGCATTAGGGGATACTGTATCAGCAATGCTTTCTTTACTGAAAGAATAAATGGGATTAGGAACAAAGGGGCCTCAGGCTTCTGTGGAGGACTCCCCGGCCCTGATTTTGAATCAGGGTTCAGGAATGTGCAAGAATGTGCTCAGGGATATTCATGCTGGACAGTGCACTGGACTGTGCACTGTCCAAGGACCTCTTCCCCCACCTCTCATACACCCAAGCCAATAAATTAAGACGGTGAAAAATTTAGCAGCTTGGAAAACAGGAGCACTTTACCCTGCAAAAAATCACACAGCACTTGTCTAGTTTTTGAACTCGTTAAGCTCTCTTCTTTCTGAGAGCAGATCAGTAAATTCACAAGCTGACTTAGTCATGCCATTGTCTACAGAATGACAAGATTAAGAATCAATCAAGGCAGGGTGGCACATGCCTGTAATCCCAGTGAATCTGAAGGCTGAGGCAGGAGGATCAGAAGTTAGAGGCCAGCCTCACCAACTTAGCAAGATTCTGTCTCAAAATAAAATATAAAAAGAGCTGGGGATGTAGCTCAATGGTAAAGTGCCCCTGGGTTTCATCCCCTGTACCAAAAAACAAATAATAAAGATGAAGGCATAAATCTTCATTCCATCACCATGTGGATAAACAGACAATATCACAGTATCAGCTGCAGAGGTAACAGGGCTAAAGAGCAAGGAGCCAGCATCCCAAGGAAGGTTCTACATGGAAAAGCCAAAAGGAAATTCAGGGTAAATGCAAAATGCAAAGCACCGTTGGAAAGGAGCCCTGGAAGATGTTTCCGGAGTACATTCTGATCCTACTTAGGTGAGCTCAGAGCAAACAGCTGACTCCCCAAGGCCCAGGAGATCTGTGTGTAGGAACAACAGCCAAAGAGAAGAGAAGTCTCACAGATCAAGTCCACGGTTCAAGTAGAGATGGTCCAAGAGGAAGTGGAGCAACAATTGACATAGGGGCTCATGGGGAGGGCAAAGTGGGCACTTATCACCCTCTGCGGGCACACAGGTGGACAGTCCAATGTGTGCAAGTACCTGCCGGGTCCTTAGATTGCACATATGCTTAGGTCCAAAATCCCCATATTTAGTATTTTAACTTAAGGAAATAAGGTAAAAACATACAGAAAAAAAATAGGTAAAAACATACAAAAGATGAGGTTAAGCGAGTCATGGCACATTTACATGTGAATTATTATGCAGTTGTTAAAAACACTGTTAAATATTTCAGGCAGCATATGGGCACTCCTAAAGAGGTCAAGTGGAGTGCACCTAGCTCTACCCATTTGGAAAACCCTACAAAATTCTATGGACAGAATCAAAACGGCAAAATGAGATAAGGGTTAAACAATATGAGAGGATACATCAGCAAGTTCGCTGTCAACAAAATTTTAGAGGTTTGAAGGCAAAGAGATAAGCATTAACAGATTTGACACACCTGCTCAGGGGACAGGTAATGATGGGAAATTAACTGGCAAAATAATTTGCTCCTCAGGAGCCCAGAAAATCTCAGGAAAGTGGGATGCTATGGCCGAGGCTAGAAAAGGGTGGGTTGCTTGAGAAACCGTAAGAAGCATCTAGACCCCAAGACAGTATTTTTGCAACTGTGGGTCCATTCCTTCTCCCTTTCCCACCCTGCAGGAGCCTGCAGGGCCCCTCTCTGGAAGCGTAAGTGGTACCCACACTATAGGCCACTTTACTGGGCACAGTGGAGGGTAACAATGAAATTGGACTTTTCCCTTTTCCTTTTCTCTAGTTTACAAATTATCCAAAACACACATACTCCTTTTACTCAGAAAAATATTTCAAAAATTATAAAAGGCAGTATGTTTATAGTAAAGCAAAACTGTACTAGTGCTGGTGTCTCTAAATAAAATACAAAATAGGCAGGTGATGTGGCTCAGTGGCTGAGTGCCCCCGAGTTTAATCTCTGGTACCCCTTCTCCCGACCCCCCCAAAAAAAACCCCCAAAAACCCTGGAGATCACCATTTTGTTAAATTCAGCAAAAGGAGCAGAGATTAACACTTTCCTGAGAGAGAAAGAAAGCTGAGGAGGAAAACAGAGGAAATGAATTTTGTATTATTTTTAAATATATGGCTAACATAAGGGGGCCTGATGTCTCTAAATTTAGCAACATTGTTTAAATCATTGAAGAAACAACTTTTAGCCCAAAAATAAAATTGAAGAAATAATAAATAGTTTATTTTTTTCCTGATGATTCATACATTTGTCCATTAGGCTCTGACTTCCTGGGCTTTTAAATAAAACCTCTGAATGTTTCAGCAGAACAAATTTTCATTAACGATTTGTCTCTGCAAGTGGATAAATGAAAAAAGAGAGAGAAGATCCTAATGTAGGGACTCTTTACAAACTTTCAATTTATGGTCAAAAAAATTTGCCCTCTCTTTCTACTTTTTTTTCCTCTCTTTTTTTTGGAACCCAGGTTTGAACAGGGGTGCTTAATCACTGAGTCTCATCCCCAACCCCTTTTTTTTTAAAAAAAAATATTTCATTCAGAGGCAGGGTCTTGCTGAGTTGCTTAGGGCTTTGCTAAATTGCTGAGCCTGGCTTTGAACTTGCAATCCTCCTGCCTCAGTCTCCGGACCCCTGGGATTATAGGCATGCACCACCACGCCTGGCTTCTCTTTCTACTTCTAATAATGACATCGTGGGGTTGTCCCCAGCCCTCATTCTGCCTCCACAGTAAAATCACAGTTTCTTCTCATCTTCTGCAAACACAGAGATTTGCTTTCTGCTCTTGCTGCTGGCTAATCTGCATGGGGTGTCTTGCCAAGGTGAATAATCTTGATTAAATTAAGAATTTCCCAGGTCTTTTATGTACTTAAGGAAATACAACACATATTAAGGGAAGGTTCGCTATGTCTTCTACATGGGTTGCTCAGACCATTTCTGAAATCAAATGAGCAAATTCAAAACACTTTAATTTGCCAAGGGATTCCCAGAGACTTCTGCACTTAAACCATGACATTTTGTTAAAAGGAACTATGGGATGGACATAGAAGAAAAAAAATCCCATTATATGGTGAGCTGTATTTAGAAGCTCATTTTTCTTATAAAATTCTGGGAAAGTGTTTTAATATACTTAAGAACCTTGGAAGATTAGAGAAGATAGAGAATGATTTACCTGAAATATTGCAAATAGCTTTGTCTTGAACATAAATCCAGCCAGGGGAATTGGGGGGGAGCTGTTCAACATGTTTTCGTTTTGCTGGAAGGCATCAAATCCGCTCACAGAAAATCTGCAACAGAAAGATCACTGAGGTTGCTCTATGGTTCATTCGGTGTGTTTCGTCTCAGAATTCCTGAGGCAATGAAGCTTATTTTCCACCTAATACACTGAATTTAAAGCTCTTCTCTTCAGGATTTATTGTGTAGACACGTGCTTCTGAGATTCCACATCCACCCACAAGAGCATCCAGCATGTGGAGCTGTGGGGAACAGGGGGTGCCACCTCCCTCCGGGTCCCAGAGTGGGAACACAGCCTTGTTCTTCGTTTTGAGACAAACCAGTGCTCTGTGGAGCTCACCCCTTCTGGGGACGGGAGTGGCCGCCTCCCTTCCATTTCCTCTTTACTCCCTTTTAACCATTTTTCTTTTCCCTCTTTTTTTCCTAGTACCTAAGAAAAGGTCACTTTTTGTAAAAGAATCCAAGTTTGGGAAGGAGGTAAGAGACTCATTGGTCTAATGAACTGTGGGAGAATCAGGATGAGGTTAAATCTCATAATGAGATAGGTCTGTTCATGGTCTAAACCCTCCTTTCTGGGGCCAGACCTCTGCTTCGGCCTCTGTGCCTCCCTCTTCCAGCCAATCCCACCCTGAAGCCAGCTGCAGGGTTCATATATTGACATAGATCAATAACTGGGGCCAGAGCTGGAGACGGGTGGGAGACACAGGGATGGAAACTGTCTAAGGGGTTTAGAGGAGGAAAATGAGGCAAAAGTGTCAAGAGAGGGTGCTGCTATGTGTGAGTGGGACATCGAGGTACCCACAGAGAGTCCAAGACCAGAGCCCTGCCCTCCTACACAACAGGAGGGTCCAGGAGCCAGCGCAGAGGTGCACACCTGCAGTCCCAGTGGCTCTGGAGGCTGAGGCAGGAGGATTGCAAGTGCAAAACCAGCCTCAGCAACTTAGCAAGACTTAGAAGCTCATTAGAAGCAATTCAGTGAGACCCTGTCTCTAAATAAAATACAAAAAGGGCTGGGGATGTGGCTCAGAGGTCAAGTGCCCCGAGTTCAATCCCCAGTAGAGAGAGAGAGAGAGAGAGAGAGAGAGAGAGAGAGAGAGAGAGAGAGTCAGTTCAGATTAAGATGCAAATGGCTTCCAAGTAGCACCCTGCAGAGCCTTTGTCAGACGAACACAAGCCTGACAGAACATTCTCCAGAATTCCATATGCGTGTTCAAGCATCTGACAGAAAGACCTTTTATTTTGTTTTTCCTGGACTATCTGCCTTCCTCTCTCTTTCCAGGATGAGGGACACAATGAGGCTATAACACAAGCAATACAAGTCACTTGCAGCAAAATCAGAAGAGTAGATACGCAAAAAAGAAAAATGACATATACTGAAATTGGAGCACCCTGTAAGAAACATAATTTAAGACTTTGTCGTATAAACTACCAGATACTTTGTGATGTAAATGGGTAGAGAATCAGCCCAGAGAGCAGATTATAACTGGAGGGTAGAGTTCCAGGAGAGATGTCACTATTAAAAAATGGAACCAATGGGGGCTGGGGTTGTGGCTCCGTGGTAGAGCGCTCTCCTAGCATGCACGAGGCACTGGGCTCGATCCTCAGCACCACATTAAAAACAAAATAATGTGTCCACCTAAAACTAAAGATACATAAATAAATAAATACTTTTTTAAAAATAAATAAAACCAATGGATTTCCTAATGGAGTCAACTGCCCAGATGGGAACTTTACAGCTCTGACATTGGGAAGAATTAGTACCAGGTAAATGGCAGACTGAAGCAGATAAAACAAAGCGATTTTTACATCTAGAGGGGAAAATGTTATACAAGAAAGGAAATGTTGACATAGTACACCAAGTGGCTCAGCTGTGAGCAGTGTTTTGATTGCACAAGTAAACACTAAATCTTTTTATTGTTCATTTTGAAGTATTGATTCACAGGAAGTTGCAAAGAGAACACAGAGAGTTTTCCTGTTCCCTTTCTCAGTGGTTGTATCTTACATAAAGATAATACAATATCAATCAGGAAATTGATGGTACAATGTGTGCATATGATCCTGTGCAGTCATGTGACCACCACAGCAATCAAGGTGCAGTTATTTCATCAACAACGAGGTTCCCTCCTGCTACCCCTCCATTCCTAGTGTTACCCTGGCAACTAGTCTATTCTCCATCTATAATTTTGTCATTTCCAGAATGTTATATATACATGTGTGATTGCATGAATGGTATGACTCTACTTCACGCACAGCCAGAGAAGTGAAAAATTCTGCTCCATTTGTGTACCATGAATCGAAGAGCTTTCTCCTGTCATGTATAACTGATGCGAACTAATAAATAATTTTAAAAAAGAATGTTATGCAAATGAATTCAAACATGATATGGCCCTTTGAGCTTGACTTTTTCACTAAAGCATTAGGCCCTTGAGATCCGTCTAGGGGTTTCTTATATTGAGAGTTTGCTCCTTTTTTTTTTATTGTTGAGTAATATTTCAGGTAAATATTGTTTCAAACAAAAATTGAGATATAACACCTGGCGAGTCAGGACAAGAATTCTGAAAGGACATGAGGATAATAGCTAAGGATGATTGAGTGCTTAAAATTTGCCAGACGTGGTACTCGGTGCTTTACCTACATTATCTCATTTTTTCCTCATTAACTTTTATTATCTCATTTTACAGGAGAAGAAAACTGAGGCTCACAGAGGAGAAGCGGCTTTCTCAGGGCTGAGCAGCCACAAGGTTCCTCCTGACCCGGAGTCTGAGCTTTTGACCTGAGCAAGGACTAAGGAGCCAGTACAGACCTGTTTCTTCCTAGGCCTCAAGGGGAGAGAGGCTCCAAGCTGAGCTCCTTGTGAGTGCTGGCTCACTACACCCCATGCTAGCTATCCCTCCCTCTTCTAAATAAAGGCTGGCGAGCACAGACTCCTGAAATCTCAGAAACTCGGCTTCTGGTGTTAAGCCACTAAAATAAGATTCACATTTACAACAAATCTAGACTGACTTACAAATGGCTTCTTATTTTTACAACTTCTGCCAAAGATTCAAGAATCCTCTACTGAGTGGAGACCATTAAGAGGATGTAAGTGACAATATAAAGATTTAATATGCACAGAAATACAGAAATCAAACCGAGAGCCAATTTTGATGCCTTTAGGCCCTAAATATGCCTGAATGGTTTTTACAAAGCCTTGTAAAATTCTTATTGTCATAAATGAGCAACCAACTGTTCTGACAATAGAGTGAAATTAATTGACTCACTAGCCCAAACCAGAAGAGTAAACAGGCTCCTAACAGGAGTTTACAGAGAGAGGGTGTTTTGGACTGGAGAGATGTTTGGAGATTGCCCTTGAATCCTTCCTGCCTGCTGGTGCTCTTCCCTGGGGGAGCCAAGGCTGCCCAGGATCTGATGACCTTGACAACTCCTGCAGTAATGACAAGTGGTAGAACTCTGCCCCTGCTCAGTATCCTTGTGGTGTGTTCACCAGGTGCTGGTTGGGAAATCCTCACCGTAGCAGGGAAAACAAGGACAGCACTTAATCCGTGAAATGCTTACGTGTCAGAAACTTGACATGCATTATCCCCAGGTTACAACTCGTCTGTGTTAGGTGGTAGGACCGTTCTCATCGTATAAATGGAAAATGAGCTCAGACAGATTAGATGGCTTGCTCGTAGCCACACAGCTAGTGGGCAGTGGTGCTGGGGCAAACCAGGCAGACTGATTTTCTGTATGCACTGGATCCTTATGTCACCATATAGCTGATGAAAGAAGTCACCATTTGCAGAAATATCACAGTTAGGGAAAAGAATGAGGAATGGCACCACCATTTTGCAATTCCCTGCTAAATTAATGGAAGTAACTGTCAATGATCATTAGTGGTTTCTATCATAATAAAAAGGCTCAACCCTATGGTACTTCCAGTGCCACCACGAAGTGTCACCAAAAAGTGGAACTTGAACCCGATGGAGCCTCCAGATCTCATTACCATGTACAGGAAATAGGAGGGACAGAGTATCATGCTAAAGCAACCACAGATGTAATGAATAAAATCCAGATTGTGAGAAATTATGTAGGCTAAACTATCTAGTTTCTTCAACAGAAAAATTGCAAGAAAAAGATGTGGTGGGCAAATTGTAAATGAAAAAACAATTAAGAGAGATATGAAGCAATAGCTATGTATCAACATCATTTGGATCCTGAGTCAGACAGAACATTTTTAAAAGGGTAATTATTGGATATTTGGTGAATGGTGCACACAAACAAGATATCTGATGCTACTGAGGACTTGTTTTGGGGAGTGTGATTGATGGAAGTGAGGCAATTACTTTGAAGAGGGAGTCCTTGGAAATGCACACTGAAGGGCCTACATTCTATTCACTTAAAATTACCTGAGGGAGCAGGAAAGGGGATGGAGCTCTGGCTTCCTTTTTGAACCTTGATGGACACAAAAGGCTTTAGTGTACTGTTTTCTCAACTTTTATAAATGTTTGAAATTTTCCATTAGGAAAAAAAAATGCTGCGCAAGGTGGCATGCACCTGTTGTCTCAGCTACTTGGGAGGCTGAGGCAGGAGGATTGCTTGAGCCTAGGAGTTTGAGACCAGAAAAAGCAACATAGTGAGACCCTGACTCAAAAAAAAAAAAAAGGTAGAGGGGAGAGTCTCAGGAATTCCTTAAAAGATTAGACATGGAACCACCCTATGACCCAGCTATACCACTCCTTGGTATTTATTCTAAAGACTTAAAGTCATACTACAGTGATACATGCACACCCATGTTTATCGCAGCACAATTCACAATAGCCAAACTATGGAACCAGCCTAGATGTCCACAGTGGATGAATGGACAAAGAAAATGTGGTGTATATACACAATGGAGTTTTATTTAGCCATAAAGAAAAATGAAATTATGTCATTTGCAGGAAAATGAATGGAACTAGAGATCATTATGTTAAGCAAAATAAGCCAAACCAGAAGGCCAAGGGTCATATGTTTTCTTTCTTTCTTTCTTTTTTTAATGATGTCCATCTCATTCCACCATCTTTCCTACCCCCCTAACCCCTAACCCCTTTGTTCCCCTAACCCCTCCCCACCCTCCCCTTCGCCCAATCCAAAGTTCCTCCATTCTTCTTATGCCCCCGCCTCCCGCATCATAGATCATCATAGATCTCTAATGAGAGAAAACATTCGGCCTTTAGTTTTGGGGGGATATGTTATCCCTCATATGTGGAATCTAGAGAGGAAAAAGGAAAAGAAAAGTGGGCGCAGATCTCATGAGAGCAAAGGAAACCAATAGAGGGACCAGGGATGGGAGAAGGGGAGGGAGGGGGGAAGTGCTGGGGTTACCCTGGCAAAATTATATTTTTATATTGTGAGCATGTATAAATATGAGACAACAAAACCCATCATTATGTACAACTACAATGCACCAATTTTTTAAAAATTGGATTAAAAAAAAAAAAAAAGAATGGGCAGCCATGAGGGAAGGCAGAGGGGATAATCCAGGTAAGGATACCATCCCTGGATCCGCATCCCAAGAAAGAGATGCTTCATGAAGGAGGGTGTGGCCAGCTGGGTTGTTGCCAGAGAGCCCAGTACTGAGGAAGGCCCCTACACGCCTCTGTCCTCTTGCACTTCAGGGTGGGCCAGGCCAGGGTTTCCCTCGGTCTCCTCACTTCTGGGCCTCATCCTTGTTTACCTCAGAACACTGAGCAGTCCTCTAGAAAGCAGGCCTCTCAGAGCCCCCAGAGACAGGTAGTAGATGGCACTGCCTTCTCCAGTTCACGCTGTGCCAGGTTCAGTTTCACACAATCTGTTGTCCCAGCCTTCAAGGGGGAATTCGAGAAGCCACTAGGAGCAATGCAAATTTAGTTTTCAGAATCTGGATAAAAGGTTGCTGGCTTGTTAATTACGATCTCGGGAAACCCTCTTATTTGCTTCATGGGGAAATTACCTCAATTACTTTTGAGTTTCGGCGGTGATTTTTGTTATAGGAAGGAAGGAAATTTTCTGGGGGAAGATGTTAACTGCTTGGGCCATATTTTCTCAACTCTAGTTGTACTCTTAAATGATCTCTCCCTCTCTCCCCTGTGTCTCTGCCCATCTTTGTCCCCCACTCCTCCCCATCTCCCCTTCTCACTCCTTCCCCTTCTCTTTCCCTTAACAACCTGTTATGGCTTGGATGTGAGGTGTCTCCCAAAAGCTCACATGTGAGACAATGCAAGAAGATTTGGAGGAGAAATGATTGGGTTATAGCCTTAATCTAATCGGTGAATTGATCCCTGATGAGATTAACTGAGTGGTAACTGGAGGCAGGTGGGTGTGGCTGGAGGAAGTGGTTCATTGGGGGGCGGCGGCTATGGGATATATATTTTGTATCTGGCTAGTAGAATCTCTCTCTGCTTTCTGATGGTCAAGTAGCTGTTTCCCTCTGCTACACTCTTCCGCCATGATGTTCTGACTCACCTCGAGCCCTGAGGAATGGAACTGACTTTCTATGGTCTAAGAACTCTGAAACCATAAGCCCCTAATACACCTTTCCTCCTTTACAATTGTTCTGATTGGGTCCTTTTAGTCACAGCAATGAAAAAGCTGACTAAAACACCACCTATTCTCAGCAGAGAAGATGGTGTCTGGGCCTTCCCGGGTTTCAGCCCACCCTGGCCTCAGTGCCTGCAGATGAGCACAGCTATGTTCCAAGTATTCAGTTGATTGATTCAGCCCTGGATGCCTAACATTCTGGAGTGTCGTTCTTACCTCTCCTAGGCATCGGTTTTGCTTCTCATGTTTGTTTATCATCTTGCAGGCCTCTTCTGATTTGATCCATTCTCTTCCACTGCCAGTGACAATGTGGCTTCCTTTTAGCCTGGCCTCTGCCTCTCTGTTTTAGCAACGCTCCCTTGGAAGTATTGCCCTCCTTCCTTTCCCCAACCTCCACAGGGAGGTCAGGACAATCACTGAGAGATCCTGGGAGACAAGAGATTTTTAGTAACTTGTGCTGTATAGGGAAGATGTCTGTCCACCAGTTTCTGACCCAAGGACATCTTGGTAATGGTGTGAGAACAATGTCCAGAGGATCTCCATTGCAACACATCGAGTGCACCACATTCTCCAGGGACATCAACAATGGGTAGAAAGTGAGTCTTGGCCTCTTGTTTGGCTCATTTCTGTAGCTGTCTTCCTCTAGTCTGTTTTCTTCCCAGCGGAGCTCCCAGGGGAGCACCTGTCTGGCTGTGCCTCTTCACACAGGCTGATGCTGCAGGACCTCCGCTCCCCTGGTAGGCAGCCACACTCTTGCATGTACACACATCCACACCCCCACACACACCCCCACACAGGTACCCAGGTGTTGTATGCAAGTTGTAATTGCTTAATTGAAAAAGAACCTAAGCGGGACTTGGGGGCTTTCTTCTGATTGTTTTTACATTTTCATCTTGTAGATTCTTAATCTCTGCCTCTGTGTTGATGGATTTATTATTCCAGATATAATAGGATGCTGGTCCGACATTTTGGCATAACATGAGTTATTGTTTTTTTCTTCATATACACTTGTCTTTTGTATTAATTCTGACTTTAAGTGTCTTTCATGGCCGGTTCTGTTATTTTTCTGGTGTTGTTACATTATTTGTGTTTTTTTTCTGCTTGCAGAGGGTCCAGATATAATTTAGGAAGTTACACTAACAGCTCAGCTCTCAAATTAATTTTTACAGTTGGCTTCTTCTGGGCGGGAGTCACAGAGACACACTCAAGATGCCTCAAAAAAAAAAAAGTGTTCAGAATAAAGATACAGATGGCCAGAATCTCACCATTCTCTCATCTTTCTGTCTCTGCCTCTCTCCATGTATTTGTTTCCTTCTCTTTCTTCCAACTGGCTTTCTTCCCGATTCTGTGGCTTCAACGCTTCCCCGGTCCCTGTGATCCATCCTGGCCTCGAGGGACACAATTCTACTTCAAATATTCTGTTTCAAATACCACTCCCACCACCTTGCCTTGTTTTCTAATTGGGATTTCCCAGGGTCAGGACTGGCTAAGCACAGCTCATCTTTGCACCGTGGACATTGGCCGATCTGTGGCCTGTCTGGCCTTGGGTCAGGTGCTTCCTTCATCCATTCGAAAGTGGTGTGTGTGATGTGGGGGATCGTGGCTAAATAGGGTAAAACACAGCCACCTAAGAAGCAGAGGCTATGAGCAGGAGGGCACCAATGGATATGTTGTCTAGTATCTTCACTAGCTCTCTCTTCATTGACCCAGAGAATCAGAAAGTTAAAATAGATGTTATAAATTCTGTTCACTAAAATTCATGTTCTCTACTCAAAAAAAAAAAAAAAAAAAAAAGACCCTCCCAGTCATTCAATTGACTCCTTCTTCAGTCAAAATATGCCTAAATATCTGGGTTTCATGTCCACCATGCTTTATAAATAGCAAAATCAAGAGGACAAAGAAGGACTAATAGAGACAGATACTAATAGCATTGAGAGTCAATAACCAAGAGGTTGACAGCATGGCAGAAAATCTATGAAAAGCAGACACAAGAACTCAAATATCATGGTAGTCTGGGACCACTTAAAATGTAGGTTAAAAACAGCCCCATGTACTTCAACGGTCCTCTGGGGCATTGCTGTCTTACAGCCTCGTTAACTGTAGCTAATGCTCACGCTGGTGAACCTTGAGTATATAAGGAAAGGCTAAGGGCTAAATGATGCTTAGAATATCCAGCTTAAGAAGACAAGACATTACATAATACACTTAAGAAAAATTTTCATGCATAGTTTAAAAATTAGCGTTTAAATGAGTAAACCCTCCACTTTCCAAAGTAAGTCATTTGCTAAGTGTTCCAGAATAGCCACAGTCATCAACATGTGTTCTGTTTTTAATGTTGGCCATAAGGAACCAGGGTGGCAAAATGCCCTTGCTCCTTAGAGCTGCCCAGGAAGGATCATCTTATTAAATCTGTCAAAACCAAGATAGAAAATAGGAGCGGAGAGGCGCAGCAGGCTGTCAAGTTGATGTGGGTCTGAATCCTGGGGCCTTGAGCAATCTTTTGACGTGCCTACATTTCCATTTCCACATCAGGAAAATGGACACAGGAAATATGTATCTCACCGAGCTGTGAGAATGTAATGTCTGGAGACGTTTTACCTTGTTTACAATGTTCAACTGTTATGTAGTCTTCTAGGAAAACGAAATATTTAAATCCATTTTAATTTATATGGTTCTCATTTTTCCTCCTATGGGATGTTAGCTCTTAGGAGGAAAGAAATTACAAGAATCACTCATCTTTGAATCAGTTTATCGGATTACCCAAGGAGTCACATAGTTTTCTAGAAGGGTAGGACAGACAGTGATAACCCTGAAAGGAACAGGGAGAGAGGAGGGCTTCATCATCTGGACATAAAGATGCTGAAGCCCTCCTCTGGACACAGGGTTTAAGGTCTGTTAGTTTGTTCACTGGGGAATGAGAAGAGGGAGAGTGTGGGGTGTTTGACGTGGGAAGGGGCGTAGGAAGTCAGGCAGAGAGATGCCCAGAAAAATTTTTACTTATTTCAAAAACATTCCCAGGGTCATTGCCTTGGCTTAAATTACAATTTTTAAAATGTTCTCAAATTGACAACTAGGGAATTTCAGTCACTGGAACTTTTCCTCTTCTCTTTTGACCCCCCACCCGCTTCTGCAGGTGACTTGACTCAAAGTTCAAAAAGCCATCATGAGGGCTGGGGTTGTGGCTCGGAGGTAGAGTGCTTGCCCAGCATGTGTGAGGCACTGGGTTTGATTCTCAGCATCACATACAAGCAAATAAGTAAATAAAGGTCCATCAATAACTAATAAAAAATATTTTTTAAAAAAGCCACCATGAAAGAGTAAGGTAACTGTGTTGTCACCAGAATCTTTGAAATCTTGGCTTAAAAAGTACCTGAGTCATGTGGTCTGCTTATCTGCCCAGGAATTCAATCACCTTAGTCATTTTCTTCAAATAACCATTATTACATTCCTTTTAAAAAAAAATAAACAACTTTAGGCTTCCCAGAATCTCTGGTAGATGAGAGAGAGAGAGAAATTTAGCTGTCAGTTGTAGGGTGAAGACATCAAATTCACAAACAGAAAATTGAAAAAGAGAGGGCATATTCACTTGGTGCTCTTCACTAGACCTGTTGTAATAATGTGCATTGAACAAACATCAAAATCAAATGTGTACCTGTGGCCCTTACTCACGCGCTCACCCCATCAGGCTAAAACCAGGAAGGATCCCACTTCAGAACTAGCCTGTAAGTTGGCCATCTCCCATCACTGGCTAGACACCAGGGTCCATCTCATCATATTAACATTTTTGTTTTGTTTTGTTTTAGATTTTTCCCCTTTTTTAAAGGGTATAAGAATTTTTTCTGATTTACCAGGGATTTGGGTTTATTTATTTTTAATAAAAGTGGCTCTCAGTATCAACAGATTGCTATTGTTTTGTGGCCAAATTCTCAAAAACCATGATAAAAACATGCCACCACCACATTCATCTACTAAGCTAATATAACAGAATTTTCACAAACAACATACTGCAAAGCCATATATCTGTCGTGTGCACCTGATTAAACAATAGTCAAATCCTTCAGTCTGGGGATAAGCCAGTGAAAACCAGCCACAACCCTCACAGAGAATACTGGGATGGCAAAGAGGTTTCAAATTGCGTGCCAGCCCCAGTCACTGGGCTGTTGATGTTCTTTGCTGAGAAGATTTTTTTTTTTTTTTGGTGTTTGTGGGGGCATACTAGGGATTGAATCAGGTGCTTTATCACTGAGACACATCCCCAGCCCCTCCCTTTAAAAATTTTTTTTTAGTTGTTGATGGACCTTTATTTTCTTTATTTATATGCGGTGCTGTGAATGGAACCCAGTGCCTCACACATGCTAGGTAAGTGCTCTGCCACTGAGTCACAACCCCAGCCCATCCCTAGCTCTTTTTATTTTTTATTTTCAGACATGACAATTACTCTAAAACTTTGTTGCTCTAAAACTAAGTTGCTCAGGCTGAACTTGAACTTAAGATCCTCCTACCTCATCCTCCTGAGTTGCTGGGATCATAGGTGTGTGCCAAACTACCCAGCTGCTGAGAAGGATTTTAAGGTTGGATCCCTCCTCCTGAAGACAGACTTCTGCTATTAATTAGTGATGTCCGCCTTAGGTACAGGATAGGACAGTGATAGTATGTTTGCCACTTATTAACTATTTTGGCAGATCTTTGACATTGAAACATTTAGAATTTGAGTTTTGACCACCTACTAGCTTTCCTGAGAGTCCATGATATGTGTTTTAGAAGTTTTATTGCAGAATATATTTTTTAAAATATATTTGAGGGAGAATTACTATTCCATGTTTATCTTGCATGACATGACAATTACTCTTTGTGACTTACAACAACAATTTTATTATACTTGTAGATTCTACAGGTCAGGAATTTGGAAAGGCATAGTGTGGACAGCTTGTCTCTTCTCCACAAGGTATTGTTGGAAAGACTCAAAGACAATGGGTGACTCAATGGGAGACGGCAGAAGACTTGTTCACTCACATGTCTGTTGATTAACATTGGCTGTCCACTGGGACCTCCATGGGGCCTGGAGGCCAGAACATCCACACATGTGGCTGCTTGTGCTTCCTCACAGTATGGTGACCAGGTTTCAAGAGCACCAAGAGCAAGTTGTACTCCTCTTATGTCCTAGCCTTAGAGGTCATGTAGTGTAACTTGCACCGTGGCCATAAACACTCCCAGATTCAATTGGAGGAAAGGTAGTTCCTCCTTTGGATGAAACGAAGGCCAAATTCACATTATAGGAAGAGCATGCAGGATGCGGTCATTTTCAGAAAGTACAATCTGCCGCAGCTAATTGGTAAACAAACCAGCCACCTCATCTCAATACATTTTGTAGTTCCCTCAACAATTACTTACCTAGAGTAATAAATCTTGACTTATTTGTGAAAAATAACAGCTAGAAATCGCACTTCAAGGAAAAGCTAACAATTCTTAAATCATAGTATTAAAACCTGTAGTGTAAACTTGTGGTAAAGAATAAGATTCAGAGGAAATGTTTTTGCCCTCATCGACATTTTAATCATGCAAATATGAGGTTTGCTAAATGGTTATTGGGTGTTTGTTTTCCTAGATAACACCATAATGGTGACAGTCGAGATATATCCATTTAACTAAGGATTCTTCAACCTGGCCCTATAATTTTTTTAGGGAGGGGCTACCCTCTGTACTGAAGGATTTTTTAGCAGCATCTCTGGTTTCTTCTTTCCCCAGTCATGCAAATCTAAAATGTCTCCAAACATTACCAAAGGTCCCCTTTGGGGGCAAAACTAACCCCACTTGAAAACTGCTGATCTAATTTGTGAGACTGAAAAATATTCTCCAAAATTCGTTTCCCAGGCTACTCTTAAAATGTTTACATAACAGATGAAAAGAAAAACAGATTACATAGGCCAGTGCTATAGGAATCTCAGCAGCTCACATTTAGCGTGTTCCGTTCATTCAGATGCTTTGTCTCCAGGAAACTGACTCTCTGCTGTGTTGACCTCATTCAGAAGCCCCTCCCCTACCAACAAGACTGGAGGGTTGTCAGGCAGAAGAGCTAAAGTGGAAGGGAGGAAGAGGATAGAAATGTCTTGGCCACCCCTTCTGAGGGTGAAGAGTCACAGCTGTACACATCCTTTACCAGCCCTTTGCAACCGACCCCTCCCACATCCCAGGGAAAGGTTGCAAGCCGAATGTGTCTCTCCTAAGACATGCCAAGGCAATTGCTCTATTTCTTGCATTCACAACTTACTGGGGGCTGAGAGTGTACATGGAGGAGTGTGAAAAACCAGGAACATTTTCTGCCTGAGGCTCTATGGCATCTAAGCTACAGGTGCAGGATGGAGTGCCAAATCACTGCAGGCATATCGGGTGGGAGACAGGACAGAGGTGGAATCCGACCCCGTCTCCATCTATCCACCAGTATGTAGACTTGTTTGAATTTAGGCGCTGTGTGGAATGGGGAGGGTGTGTATAGGGAGTTCTTAATTTATAGATAAGTGGATTATGTGAAATTAGTAATGCATTTCTCAAAGGAAAATAATGTTATATATGCTAGTAATGTCCCCAGAGATGTTGATAAAAGCCTACTTAACTCCTTTGGAGAGGTACTGCCACCCTAAAGGCCACAGGCACCCTGTATCACAGGGCTTCTAGGGAAAGCTGCATTTGGATTTCCAACATGGGGAGCTAGGAATGAATCTCTCACTGGCCAGTCTGCAGGCTTTCTCTCCAACTACTCTGCAGCCCAGCAAACTCCCAGAGAACTGGAGCAGGCGAGACAGGATATACGTGCTGGGGATTCAACAACAAATGGGTTCCTGTTTATAAGGAGCCCAGCTGTGCCACTGCCCACTCCTGTTCACATCCTGTATAATCAAGAGAACAAAGACTCCCTTCCAACCTGGTGGTAACCTGTGTGATGGCCTGAGGTCCTGGATCCTGCAGGAGAAGGTGGGGAGGGAGATGGATCTGCAGACTTCTGCTTGCTTTCTGTTCTTGTCAGCTCCTGTCCTGCCTAATAAACAATGACTGCAGAACAGAGCTAACTGCATCGTTCCTTCCAGGCCTCCTGTCCCCACACCACACACATATTTATGGAAAGCTGTTTTAAGTAGAATCCGGAAACCTCTGGGCTCAGTGAAGGGGTAGAGGGATTTGATCTTCATTGCCACTGCCCGTGGATGATAAGAAGGAGGTGGCCTGGCATGCAGAAAGGCACCATTGCAAAACTAATGCCAGGTCATTGGGCATTAAAGTGTAGCAAATCATCTTATGTCGTTATACCCCCAAGTAAACTGCCAGATAATTCACCCCAGGGGTCACGGAAGAGAAAGACTCACAGATCAAATGAGGACACTTCGATAACACGCTTTGTTAAATCCATTTCAGCAAGAAGCACAGGGAAAGAAGTGAGGCAGGTTAATGTCCTTAGGGTAAGGTACCTGTGTGTGACCTTCATACCTCTGTCTCTGTCTCTCCTCCCTACATCAGCCTTGCCCCATAATGGGGAACTTAGAGAACTAGAGTTAAGCCTGTGATGGTTAATTATATGCATCCACTTGGCTGGGTCACAGTATGTAGATATTTGGTTGCATATCATTCTAGATAGGTCTGGGAAGGTATTTATTGGACAGGATTAAGATGTAAATCAGTAGACTTTGAGTAAAGCAATTTGCCCTCCATAATGTGGGTGGGCCTCATCCAATCAGCTCAACTGGGTCCAAAGTCAGTCTCCTGGCAGAATTCCCTCTCTCTTGGGGAAGGGCTGCCAGTAGACTAATTGAACACTTTCCTGAGTCTTGGCTTGTCAGCCTACCCTGCAAATTTGGGATTTGTCAGCCTACACAATCGTATGAGCTGATTCCTTAAAATCTCTCCTCTCTTTTTCACCTCCAATTTATTGTTCACCCATGTCACAGTTCCCCCTACTTACTTCCAACCGTTCAGGCAAGTACTGACACACCAAGTACCCTTTCTGCAGTCATGGTTTTAGGGCAGAGCATGAAGAGACAGGCAGGGGAAAGACAGCCAGCCCCATGTCACCCTCTGGGACTGCCCTTGGGGAAGTCCTTGAGCTTCTCCTTGGGCCAACTCCTGCCTTTTCCCCTCCATCTCCTAGAACTGCAAGGGAAAGGAAAAAACACCCAAAGCTAACAGTGGTTGTTTTTAAACTCTGAACAGAGGCCTGAAATGAGACTCATCTGCATAGCTGGGGAGAGTCAAAGTCATAAGGGCTGGGAGGCATTGAGGCATAGAAACAAGATGAGACTTGCCTTGCCCCCGCTGCACCCCAGTGCTGACACAGGTGACCTGGGCTAGCTCCCTCAGTCACACGCTGTCATTGCCTAACTCCCCAAGCCTGTCCCCTGCTGCATGTGATTTATTCGAGGTCAAAGAGCAGGCTTTCCCGGCCACCTACCACAATGCCTAGCATGCAGTCAGCATTCAAGAAAATATTTGTGTAATGAATAAATCAATGACCCAGCAGCCCCTCGCAACCTGGAATGAGATGAGAAGCAGGACCTTGGATGGGGAGGCCCAGGCTGAGTCAAAGCCAGCTGTGGGCTAAGCAACCAAAAAAAATAATAAATAAATAAAGTCCCTGCTGGAGTCAGGAGACCTTGCAGCTAACAGCCAGTTCCCTAGGAACCTGCAGACATATGTTTAGTTGGGGTCTACCTCAATTAAAAGTGAAAATTTCTAACTCATATACAGAGAGACAGGCAGTCTCATTAAACACCCAAATGTCACATTTCAAATATTTACACACTCTCTTGCCATGGAACATGTTTTCCACCAGGAACACCAGTGAAACTCCATTCTACCACACACCCTGTTGCCAGCGCAATAGTCTCCAAACCTGCTCCCAGGCTCTAGCACCGAGTCTGCTTATAGTCACAGCATTTTTGAGAATCTGATGAAAGCAATGGTGTTCTTCCTAAATTGGCACACAATTATACGGTGGTTAGAGTCCATCTTACCTCTAGTGGTCTCCCATTACCTTGAATAAAACTGTTCCCTGGGGGGCTGGAGTTGCAGCTCAGTGGTAGAGCACTTGCCTCACACATGGGAGGCATTGGGTTTGATTCCCAGCACCGCATAGAAATAAGCAAATAAAATAAAGGTCCATCAACAATTAAAAAAAATATATATATATATAAAAACTGTTGCCTGGGTCCCCTACCCCCTCTGCCTCTTGTCTCTCTGGCTCTGGGAGACAGTGCCTCAGTCACTCTGTTCTCTTTCCCACGCCCCAAACACACCTTGTGCTTTCCCATCTTTGAACTCGGAGTCAGAGGTCCTGAAGTTCCTTTAAGGTGCCCCGGGGACAGGAGCTGGGCCCCCGCAACCCACGCAGAGCCAGGGCAGTAAAAGTTGAGGGAGCAGCTGCAACCTGTTCTGCAGCACAGTCTCGGCCCCACCCACCCATCTGCCACCGGGCAGCACGAGCTTCTGATGCTGTTGATTCTGACTCAGATCATCTACGGACCTACAAATCCTGGTGCTGCCAGGTACTGCTCCCTCGCCAACTGCCCCATGTTTCACACTCCTGGAATGACCTGATCTCAGGAGAATGCTCACCCTTTTGTACTGACGCATTTAATAAAAAATAAATTGGGGGCTTGGGATGTAGCTCAGTGGTAGGGTGCTTGCCTAGTGGGTGGAAGGACCTGGTTCTATCAACAGCATTGGGGGAAAAAAATCAAATCAGACCTCTGGTAGGCAGTGAGAACATAGCCCTCAGCTACTCCAGTTCCTGCCACAGGAGCTCAGCCTTAGTAGGGAGCAGGCAGTTACTCATGCAAGTGCTTCTGGGGAGCCCCAGAGAGACAACCTTCTGGTGCTGGCAGGTAGGAAGTGATGGTTGGGATGAGATCTAGAGGATAAGGGCTGCCAGTGTTCCAGGGAGAGAAAAGTCTGTGCAAACCACTGGAGTCTTCAGAAGGGAGGCTGACATGATGGTGGTCTGGGAATCAGGCTTTCAGGGTGGCTAGACTCTGGGTTCCCTTGGAAGGTGATGAGGTTGAAGAGCTGCCCAGGGCCAGGAAGATGAAGGGTCCTGAGAGCCAGGTCAAGGGGATTGGACTGTGCTTTGAGGGGCGGAGAAGCCGTAGAAGGTAAGGGGACAGGTGCTGGGGATCAAATGGCCTCTTCTCTTGGGAGGCTGAGGCAGGAGAATTGCAAATTCAAAGCCAGCCTCAGCAACTTCGCAAGGCACTAAGCAACTCAGTGAGACCTTGTCTCTAGATAAAATATGAAAAAGGGCTGGGATGTGGCTCCGTGGTAAAATGCACCTGGGTCCTACCCCCAGTACCACCCCCCACCCCATGGCCTCTTCTCAGGCCCAGGCAGCCCTTTTGCTGCCACCTCCCACTCTAGCCCTTGGGGCTTTTTAAAGTCTAAGCTTTTTAGAGCCATAGATGTGACACACATTTTCACCCTCCCCCCTTTTGTCACTGAACACCCACCAGTAACCTCAAAAATGACTTGCTCATTCTGAGCTCAGTGTCCCCCACTGGGCCCCCATCCCTGCTGCCACCGCCAGACAGGCATCTGCCCTCCTTTCAGCAGGTGGTGTTTATTTTGTAAACTGCTAATCCTTAAAAGGAGCCAGAAAAGGACCCCAGAAGAACCCGAGGTGCAGGTGGGGCCTGGGGTGGAGTCAGGAAGGTTCTAGTGCCTTCCACTCACAGTTCTTACCCTGGTCCTCGCCCTATTCCTGTCAGAACCCCCCCCCCCCCCCCCCCCCCGTCCCCACTCTGTCGAGGCCTGGGGTGGGCTTGGTAAACAAACCTCCCTCCCACACCCTGTAGAGTGTGGCTCACAGACGTTCTCGTCCTCCCAACCACGGGAAGACTCTTTGCAGCATGATTCAGCGCGCACACCCGTACACACACAG
Organism: Marmota monax; assembly: GCF_021218885.2. NCBI lineage: Eukaryota > Metazoa > Chordata > Mammalia > Rodentia > Sciuridae > Marmota > Marmota monax. The sequence goes on along the minus strand of NW_026693476.1, from coordinate 6,111,000 downwards.
GAGCAAAATAAATTTCCTGAAGCAATATTACACTTTCTACAAGTGATGCCCTCTGATATTTTCTATTCTAGTCCAGTCTATTTCTTTTTTTTTTCCTTTTTTCTAAAAATTCCAGTCACAACCCACTAAATTGATTTCAATTTCCACTAATGGGCAGTTTGAAAAACACTGCCCTGTGGAAGGACATGCTGAGACCTTCCCTCAGAGCACCTCTCTCCAGCCAAGGCCACCCAGATGAGGCCCAAGCACCGCTGCCCCCCCCCCCCCCGCCCCATCTTAAGGTCATTTTGAGTTTTGAGCTGCTTCCTTAGTTGACTTGGGAATGTTCCCCTTTGGTCAGCGTCTCATAAAATATGGATCCCAGAAAAATGTTAGGTCTGAGTGTCTTCCCACCCTTGGTTTGCTGGTGAGTCAGAACAACACAGGAAATAGGAAGCACATCAGGTTGCCAATGTCTGATAATATTAATGATCATAATGACAACAGTTATAATAATAATAGCAGCAATAATACGACAGCTAGTGAGCTTGGCCAGACACTGACGGGACCAGGTTCAGCACAACCTCTAGGTGTGATATTATCCTCATTTTACAAAGTGCAATGGGGAGGCACAGAGGACCCACCAGGAAGACCAACTTAGTAAGAGGTCAAGGCAGGATTGGCCTAGGTCTGTGGACACCAGAGCCTGGGGCACAACAAACCTCAGTATTCGGGTGCACCTGCTCACTTGTTGCCTCTAATTTCACATAGAATATGTGGATTCCATGCATTGTCCTGTCTCAGGATTCCTCATGGGGTCCATGTTTTATTCCCGGGGGGTTCATGAGCCCTTGAAATGGTGAAACGAGACTTTGTATATTTTTCTGGTTAACTTCTCAAAGTAGTCCTTGACCCACTGACCCTCTCTCTGGCTGAGCCATAGAATCTGAATGTAAATGCATTTATGTGGCAATGAGAAATTCAAGCATGTACACGGAAGGGGTGGCTGGAGGTCAGAACAATAAGAGAGGTTGTCAGTATGAAGACCCTGTGGGGCAGGAAATTCATGTGGGAAGGAGGTGTATGCAACTGAAGTGGGTGGGCGATGGAGGAAAATCCTGACCAGAAAAGGCAAGTCGGGGCGAGGAGAGCAGCTTCCTGGTCTATAAATGAGGGATTGTTCTGAACTTTGTTTCTCAGGACCTGTAGTGTTCCAGAGAGATGCCTGGAGGTTATTCTTGTCTCACCTAAGGCTTAATTAAAGCTGTTCCATCTTCAGTTAGCAGGAAAGGGAGCCAGCTACTTAAAAAACAAAAAGGAGGAGGAAGAGGGGGAGGACATCAGATAAACTTCAATTGAGAAATATTCTGCAAAATACTTGACCAGCACTTCTGAAAACTGTCAAGGTCAGAACAAAGGAAGTTTGAAAAATTGGTATAATCTAGAGGAGCCCAAGGAGACATGATATCTAAATGTATGGACATGAGTTAATAATAATGTATCAATACTGGTTCATTAATTGTGACAAATATACTAATGTAAGATGTTAATAATAGAGGAAGCTGGGTATAAGGGACGTGGGAGCTCTGCCCTGACTGTAACTTTTCTATAAATCTAAGTCAGTTTTAAAATGTAAATTTTATTAAAAAGAAGGGTTGTTGCTCACCAACGGATCAGATGGCTAAGGTCCTTTCTAGCTCTCACAGTCTTAGAGTTGTCTATGCAATTGGCCTGGGCTGGGGGTCTCCACTAGCAGCAGGGATTTCCAGAGGTTCTGAACATGGATTCAGGCTTCTGGGCAGCCCCTAGTGCCAAGATGGTGCAGTGGAATGATTTCAACTTGATGGTGAGTTATTGCCCTTGGTGTCTGACCAGAAAGGTGGCAACCTTCAAGAACTAGTCTGAGTGTTACAGAGACACCGGAGCGACCCACACTTTCAACTCTTTCCTTTTTGCCGTTGAACATCAACCAGTACCTGAAAAGCAACTGGTCCCAGACCGAGCTCAGGGTCCCAGCCCCAGCCACTCACCCCTGCACCTCTCCTTTTCTCATGTCCTGGTCATGTACCACCCTTTCCAAGCCACCTGGGCAGTGACCAGTAAGTCATCCTCAATGCCCTCTCCTTCTCCCCTGCTCAGCCATAGCATTCCGAAGTTTCCCTGTCCTTGCTGAGGCTGCACCCATATTCTCCCACCGCCTGCCTGCTTGTGTCCTAGCTCAGCCTCTCCCCACTGCATCCAACTGAGGTGCAACCACCAATCCTACTCATCCACTTTTTTTTTTTTTTTTTTTTTTTGGTAAAAACCGTTCCCTTACTGGTGAAATTAAAGCTCTCTATGTAAAAAAAAAAAAAAAAAAAAAAAAAAAAAAAAAAAAAAAAAACCTCTGACTTATTCACAGTCCTTTTTATTTTTTATTTTGAGATAGGATCTCTCTAAGTTGCTTAGGGCCTTGCTAAATTGCCGAGGCTGACCTCGAACTTGCAATCCTTCTGCCTCAGCTTGTGGAGTCGCTGGCATTACCATTGTGCCCCACCACACCTGGTAATCTTTTTCCTTCTTAATGTGGCCTACATTGCCCACTCAATTTAACATTGCAATCCAAAACACCAGTCCCCAGTACTTTTTATTTTGGCTCTTTTTTAAAAACTGCATTTTAATCACTTTTATCAGGTTAAGGAAGTTTTCTTCATTCTAGTTTTTGCCATGAGTAAGTTTTGAGTTTTATTGAAGACCGTCTTGAACTCAGCTGGATGCTCATGGAGCTTTTCTCCTCTAATCTGTTAGTGTGTTGTTTTACAGAATGAGATAGGTATCCTTGCATTCCGGGGCTAATATTGCAGGGTTTTAATCAGGCGATTAACATGATCTGATTTACATTCTGTAAAGTTCACGCTCGCTGCTGTGTGGAGAATGTGTGGTAGGGAGAAAGGGTGAAAAGTGAGAGATTAGCCAAGGGGCCATGACAGTCGTCCTAGGGACAGACGACAGGAAGGAGGAAATGAAGATCAGTGGAGCAGTAGAAAGATATTCTGGAGGTAAAACCTGACAATTCATTGAAGGATTAGAGGAAAGGGGAAGAATGGAGAATGACTACTAGGTTTTGGTTTGGGCAACTAGGTGGCCCTGTTTTACTTAATGGAGAAGATAGAATCAAGCTAGGGAGGACAAGAACCAAGGCTATTTTAGAATTCTAGGACTTGGATGGCCCCTTAGGCCCCCACGTGCAGAAACCCAGAAGGTAGTTGGAAATTTGAGTGAATAGCTCAAAGGACAAATCTGAGCTGATGATCTATATGGGGAGTTTTTGTTTGTTTGGTACCAGGGATTGAACCCAGGGGCACTTGACCACTCAGACACATCCCCAGCCATATATATATATATATATATATATATATATATATATATATATATATATATATATATATATATATATATTTTTTTTTTTTTTTTTTTTAATCTAGAGACGGGGTCTTGCTAAGTTGCTCAGGGCCTTGCTAAGTTATTGAGGCTGGCTTTGAATTCGTGATCCTCCTGCTTCAGCCTCCAGAGCTGCTGGGATTACAGGTGTTTGCCACCTCACCCAGCTAGAACAAGGAGTTTAAAGACATGGTCATGCATGCAAAACAGCAAGGGAATAAGTAAGATAGAGACCAGGGCCCAGGGCTCACCACAGGGCTTTTCAGCATTGGTCAGGCAGCAAGCCAAGGGCCAGCAAAGGAGACTGGACACAATGAAGGGAAGAGAAGCCCAGAGAGGAGAATGCAAAGGCAGGAATGGCCAGTGGTGTGAATGCGGTTGAGAAGTGGAGGGAGACAGGGCAGAGACGAGTCTGGTGGTTACCAATGGACTTTACTAAGTGAATATTTCCAAAGTTTGTTATTTTGTGTTCTCAGCTATGGGAGGGAAAAACCAAGAACCCGTGGGCTGGGGTTGTGGCACTTGCCTAGCATGTGTGAGGCACTTGGTTGGATCATCAGCACCACTAAATAAATAAATAAAGTTACTATGTCCATCAACAACAACAACAACAACAACAAAAAAAAAACAAGGACCACTAGCACATAGTACTTAATAAATCAATATGTCCTCAACCCCCTAGATTAAGGAGGGGGTGGTGATTTTTCTAAATGCCTCCTCCTCGAAAGAATATCTCTGGATTTGCCTCTGGTCACTGGGTCCCAGCGCTTCTGTGGCTGTGACACATCACATTGAGTTGGATTTTGCTCTCTCCTGAGGTTGACTCACAGAGCTATAAATACTACAGTCTCCACACACATTGGACTCATTCTACATGTAATGCACCCTAAAGGGCCATGGGGTTCACAGAGAGGAGCACTACCTCACCCCTGCCCTCGAGGACCATTTAAAAAATGAAACTGAATTTAAATGACCTTCATTTAGACAGTTTCACTACACACCCTCTGAGATAATCTTTACAAATGACATTGGGAGTCCTTGCTATAAGACTGGTCAAGACAATCCCTGAGCAGGTTAAAGAAGCGCAGGCAGGTGACCAGGGCCTGGGGAGCCAGCCTCATCTCAACTGAGCAGCATCCATACTCCAAGTTTCTGCCTTGGGATTCACGTTCGACCGAGAAAGTGGTTAAGCTCCTTCTCTCAGCCATGCTCCTTTAGTTGTTCCAATTTCAACAAGCCTTCACTTTCTCAAACAACCAAGATGATTCTCAACAAAGGTAATTTTCTGCTTCTCTGGTTCAATTCAATTTATCTTTTTTAAAAGCAATTAGTACCCCTTTAGAGTTCCTTTATGCCCGACTAATTGTGCCTCAGTTCAAGAGTTAAAGCTTCTCTCTATCCATGTAGACAACTACAATAATAACTAGTTAAAGTCCAGGCCAGACCAAAAAATTGCACATTTTGGATAATGTAGTCTCCTTAGCTTTGTAAGTATTTAAATTTCCATCAGTGGAGGAAGAGAGGGGATCCATTTTTATTTTAAGGCATTCCTGAGAAGGATGTATATCCAATTAACTGAGCATCGGACGAATTGGAAAGCAGCACAACTGAGAGACTAAAATATGCATCAAGAAAAATTCCACTACTCACTTGAAACGAGTTGGCAACATTCAGATCAGAAACACCATGGGCCTTGTATTTTTCCTTTGTAAACCAACACTCCTTGTTTACTTAAGCCCAGTAAGGCAGTCTGGACTCACCAACACACTGACCTGATTAGACAGATCACTTTGCATGATAGACAGCTTTAGAGAAGATCCAGGTGTTGTGGAAAAACAACTGGCTCTGGGATGCTCTTTGTTTCCAGGAGAGAGACTGGTGGGAAGAAAAGCATAGAGTAGTTTTGGAGCTCAAATCATTTTATTTTATTTATTTTTTAAAGAGAGAGAGAATTTTTAATATTTATTTTTTAGTTTTTGGCGGACACAACATCTTTGTTTGTATGTGGTGCTGAGGATCGAACTCGGGCCGCACGCATGCCAGGCGAGCGCGCTACCGCTTGAGCCACATCCCCAGCCCTCAAATCATTTTACAATAGAGTTACCCATGGTTTTACAGGCCAACACACTCATGAATGGCAAAAAGACAGTATATTGGGAAGTGATAATTTTATTCCCAGCCCTTTAGACTTCTCATTAGAATGATGGTTCTTGACCATGGAGCACACTGGAATGAACTAGGTAGTGAAAGCAAACAACCCAAAAACCTCTCCCATAAATAGAGATCTAATTGATTTGGGGAGCTACCTGGGTGGTGGGCTTTTAAAACACTCCTTTTCCCTACTCTAGGTAGTAGAGGGAGGGGGAGAGGCAACTGAGCCGCAAGGCACATACTATATATTTTACAAGATACTTTAATCCATTTGACCTCACCTACTATTGGCGTCAATTCCTGAGTTAAAAGAGACTTGTTGAAATGCAACCCCCAGACTTCCTTTTTGATTTACAACATATAGCATTCTTTGCTTCTTTAGTGGAGAGGGCCTGGAGATGATTTCTGCTTGGCTCCTGGACCAGTGTATTCATTTGGTAAACAGAGGATGGCCTTGCAGAAATGCAGAGGTTGTGGGAGCCAAAAGAATCATCTCATCTCCTAGGAACCAATTAGGATTCCTGAATGGCAAAATTCCCATTAAAAAAAAAAAATTACCAAGTGCTCCAAAGAAGTACACTCTCAGAATGACTCTGGAACTTTCCATTGGATCAGCAGGGGCTGGAGGCTCTGGAAACAGTTTGGCGGAAACTTGGGCAGCAGTTTGACACTGAGCAATGAGGAGAGGAGATAGAGTGACCACCAAAACCCAACACCATGAGGCAACCCGAGGCTGGCAGACACACAGACACATACGATGTATTGATTTTGGCAGTGGATCCCATTGCTTTTTATGTCAGAGGCCAGCCAAGTTAAAAAAAAAAAAACAACATTGGCAGCTTAAGTCTGAAGTTGAACTGAGAGCTAGTAGGCCTCTTGCTCAATCCTGTGGCCTTGCATCTGTTCTGGGGGGTCTAGCCCATAGCCAAAAAGATGACAGAACTATGCAACCTAAACCTCAGTTTGCTGATCTTTCTCAACAATTCCAAGTAAACCATTCACCTGACGAAGTTGAAAGTTTCCTCTGTTCAGTTGGGTGGTGAGAAATAAAAAGAAACTCCCTCAACCCGCCCAACTGGTTCTGAGACTTGAAACAAGTCCAGCATCTTTATTTAATATATAACCTAGGACGCCAGTCCCAGCCCCACTGGACTCTGTTCGCCACAGCACCCCAAGTCCCACAACATACACCATCTCTCCTCATGGAGCAGACTCTCTGTGACAGATCCTAAAGATTCAGAGTTGCACATTTGTCTTCAGGATCCATAGGAAAGCAAATCATTTTAAGAGAAGCATTTTGTAGTAACAAAGAGGAAGACGGGTGCCTAAGTGAATGACAATCATAGAAACAGCCAATTAACTGGCAAATCCCTGTTGTCTACAAGCTGAACCAGGAATGAGTATGGGAGGAGGGAAAGCAGCTGCAGCCCAATTAAGCTCAGTAGCTCAGACACCTCAGGAGGATTCTCACTTCTGGTTTACCTAAACAGATCTGCTTTCTCAGAGATCTTAGGGGACTGCTGAACAGAAGCACGGGCTCTGATGGTCTCCTTCTTTATTACTGCTGGCAACGGAGTTAAAATATGCATATAAGCAAATCCAAGAGGATGGAAGGGTCACAAGTCTCAAAAACAGCTTTCTTGGCATGTGGGTAAAAGGGAGAGGGAAACCGCTCCATTGTGCCATAAACCAGACAGAAGAATCACGCACAGCCCAACAGCTGGAGGAAAGAGAAGTACGAAATTGGCACCCACTTAGCAAGTCTTTGAGAATCCGGCTGATCCTTCAATTAATGAGTTTGGAGAATCCTGAATTCGTCTTTATGAAAGAGCCTTGGGCAGAAAGATGATATTACCCAACTCTAGGAGATAGCCATCCCTGGTCAGCCTTCTCTTTGCCTATTTCTATTCTATCACATTTGATATTTCACATATTTCTTCTGTATGGAAGGGATTTTGCAACTTCAATCCCAGATCAAAACATGGTCTTCCTTTTTTTTTTTGCTGAGGGGGATTGAAACCAGGGCCTCTCTAGGCAGGCACTCTACCACTGAGCCACGCCCCACCCCTAGTTAATAACCTACCAAGGGCTTGTTTCCTACCCACAGTGGTGCATAGTCTGTCACCTGGTGTTGAACTATCTGGGTCAGAATTACCTGGGTTGCTTGTCTTGACTCCCCTCCCCCTCCACCTATCTAGAATCAAAATCTCCCCATAAATCCATACCAAGTCTTGGAAAAAAAAATACATGCTTTACTATTTATCATGAACATCTTTGAACATACATAGCACTGGAGATAATAGTACAGTGGCAGTCATGTACTCGTCATTCAGCCTTGGTCACTATCCACATTCTGTTATTCTTGTTTCAATTCTACCCAGCTGTGCCACTTTTTTGAATGGGGTGAGACTGGATTTTTAAAAAAAATCATTATTTTTTTAGTTGTAGATGGACACAATACCTTTATTTTCTTTATTCATTTTTTGTGCAGTGTTGCGAATCGAACCCAGTGCCTCCTAGGTACAAGGCAAGCACTCCTCTACCACTGAGCTACGACCCCAGTCCCCAGACTATAATATTTTAAAGTGAATTTCATATGTTTCATTCTTTCCCCCATCAATACTTCAGTGTTTTCTTCCAGCAGATAGGAACTTTTTATTCTTTCAGTATATCCACATTGCCACCATCATGCCTAACATTAATTATACTTTCTTAGTATTATCAAATTCCCACTCCATGTTCAGTTTTCCATAGTAACCTCATTTCTTTTTTTTTTTTTTTTTCGGTTTGGTTTGTTCAGATCTCTAGAAAGATACACATACTGTGTTTAGTTGCTATGTCTCTTTTAGTTTATAATAGTCCCCTCCATTATTTTAGGGCTATTTATTCGTTGAGGCAATCGTACCATTCCTCCTGCAGAATTCCCCACATTCTGCATTTGACTCTCGGTATCTTCACGGCACTGTTTCAGCATGTTCCCCTGACTCTCTTTCTGTAAGCTGATGGGTAGAAGCTTGATTAGATTCAATATTTTTTTTTGGCAAGAAAACTCCACAGGTGGAGGAACACGATGTCCAGCTGTTCCACTTTTAGTTAAAATTCATCAGCAGGTTCAAGTGTTGTCAGCTTGGTTCTTCATTATAAAGTTCCCCATCAACATTTTATTTAGTAGTTGAAGCAGCCAATTTGATCACTGTCTAGTTCTGTTTCATGGTGATTTCTACTTATGTCTTTTCTTCTGCTTTTTATTAGCCATGATTCTTTGATGGAGAAGAAATTTCCTTCATAAACTATTTTGGTTCCCACAAAATACAGTCTGCACAGGAATGCAAGATAAAAGCTTTAGTATTTACATTTGGTTTTCATTTTCATATTTGTCAGAATGAGTGATGCCCTAAAATTTCCCAAAAGTGGCCAATAAGGTTTTCTTTCTTGTCAGAGAGAGACATTATGGGTTCATAGACATTCACATACTCAGTGTGGTTTGATCTGTTACAATGGTTACTTGTTTCCATGTTAGGTTTTCCTGTCTTTGGTGGATGGGAGTTGTTTAATGTTGGCTCCTGTGGGTTTTTTTTTTTTTAAATATGGCTTAATAGTCTCAATAAATCCCTTGATTTTAGGTGTGATATGATATTGCAGGCTCATCTGCCTCAGATCTGCAACTAGCCATTTCTCAGATTCAGTTTTGTGGGAAATGGTACTTAGGCATTACAATCTGTGCTCTAGGGGTGCTAATTGCTCCTGGGCATCAGGAAATGCCCAACGATCCTGGGCATTTTCAGTGGGTAAAACTAGGAAATGCACTATTTAGAGGGAAGAAAAACAAATTATGAGTTTATGCTCTCATTTAAACAAAGCTTATACGTTTTTATATACTTTGGTTTTAAAAGCTTAGCTCTTAATGATATTAACATAATCATGTTTGTTCTCTCTTTTTCTTTCCAAATTGGTATAAAATACCAATTGTGACCATCACAAATGATACCAAATACAATCTAAGATTTCTTTGTGCAATATGATTGTCTTCAGGATGCTGTGTTTCAAAGTCACTTAAAGATTCTTTTATGTTTATAGAATCAGCTTGATGTACTGTTAAGTTTACTTGTGTTTTATTTTTAAATAATGTTGAGAGCTGTCCATGGGCTGTGTGTGGACTATATTGCCCATCACAGTGTAGTGAATAGGATAATCTGGTGTCTGGGAACTTCCAGTGGACATTTCCTCTGGTTGACGGCCCAGACACATTATGAGCCCTATTTCACTTTGCCATGTTCCACACAGCACTGAAGATGGGGTGACCTGCTACAACCACCCAGCCACACAGCCCCTCTGAGATGGGAGTGACCTGCCAAGATGCCAGTCAACCTGCTGACTGTAAGATATCATGAGGCAAGACTCCACCCTTGAAAACTTACCCCTGCCTTTGATGTACCCCCTTAAATAAACCACGGGGACCATTTTCTAATTGTCTAGCTCCAGCTCCTGTGTAGGCTGGACCTATCAGGCACTTCAATCCTTTAAACCTAATTCAGACTTTGTCTTTTGTTCTTCACTAAATTATTCTAGACTTTCATTTCTTAGGTGGCTTATACCCTCCGTGGCAGGAAGAAGAACCCCCTAACGAGGCACTGGCCACCTCCCCCAAAAAATAATTTTAAAATTTTTATAGCGGTCTTAGATGTACAGAAAAAATTGTGAAGACAGTACAGAGAGTTCCCACATATCCCATACCTAGTTTATCTTGTCATTAAAATCTTACACAAATGTGGTACTTTTGTTGTAATTAAAGGACCACTTTTGATACATTACTAACATTTATGCTTCATTCAGATTTCTTTAGTTTTTATCTAATATCCGGGTTTTTTTTGTCCCAGGATCCCATCTAGGAAACCACATTATTTTTGGATATTTTGTCTTCTTTGGCTAAAGGGGGCTGTGACAACTTCTCTGCCCTTCCTTGTTTTTGATGGCCTCGACAGTTTCAAGTACTGCTCAGATATTGGGTGAAATGTTACTCAGCTGGGAACTCGCTAATATTTTTCTCATGATGGGTCTAGGAAAGGAAGACTAGAGGAGTGAAATGCCATTTTCACAACTTCCCATGGAGGGTATGTGAGTTATCACCTCTCTGAGGCAGTGTTGTCAACTCTGTCCACTACAACCCCCTACCCCCTTTATAGGCCTGTACTTATGGAGGAGAGAACTTTGCTTTATCTCCTTGAGGGTGGATAGCTACATAAATTATTTGGAATTCCTGTACATGAGAGATTTGTCTCTTCTCATTTATTTATTAAAATTGTTATTTATATCACTACAGACTCATAGTTATATTTTTGTTATATTTTGTGTTATAATTCGATTCTATTTTATTTCTGTTATTGTTCAAATTGGTCCAGCTTTGGCCATTGGGCGCTCTTTAGTTTGTTTTTGTGTGTTTTTGACATGTCCCCATAATTTTTTTAAGTACTTCCTTAATTTCTGGCACTACAAGATGCTCCAGGATTATCTTGCATATTTCTTGCCCTAGTCATAGAACCAGTCACTTCTCTAAGATGCCCCAGTTCCTATAGCTGGAGGAGGGTGTTAGAAACCAAGATCTGGGAGCTGGGTGTGCTGTGGCTACTGGGGTGTCATTGCTTCCAGGCTGTCACAGAGCTATCAGGTCGAGGAAATGGACATGTGATTCTAACTGGGGTATGTTAGGCGGATCTATAAACATTTCCATGTGTAGCCATCTGTATCTATATTAAACTAAACGTGAGTTCATACTAGTGTCTCTGACTCCAGTTACCCCACGGATCATTTCTGCTGTCTGCCTTTGCTTCTCTGTGACTTCCCACTTCAACAGTGAGAAATCTGGCTCCATTCCACTTACTTAATCATTCAATTCCAGTACATATGTATAGCTGATTCTGTTTGGTTTCGATCCTTTATTTTGGTTTTGGATTATGTAAAATTCTTGATTCCAAAATCAAAACTAGGAAGCAAGATACATTCAGCTAGTTATTCTCATTCCAATTCCTTCACTGATTTCTCCCCACCATAGACAATAATTATTATTATCTGGGGCTTATTCTTTCTTTGTTTTCTTTTGAAAATGTAAGAATTTACACACACACACACACACACACACAGAATCATATTTCTTCCTTTCTTGCACAAATGGTAGCATTCCATACTCCTTTTTCTTCACCTCACTTTGTTCAGTTAACAGTAGATCCTGGAGATCATCCAGAACATTCTGTAGTGATCCTTCCTCATTCCTGCACAGGACTCTTTTAGGTGGATGTATCATAGTTATTTAACCAGGCCTCTGCTGATTGACTTTGGGTTTCTTCAGACTTTTGCTTTTATAAATAGTGCTGCACAGAATAGCTTTGAATATACAGCATTTTGGATTTTGGCCAGTGAATCTTCAGAATAGAGTCCCAAAAGTGAGATTACTGGGTTGAAAAGAATGTACGTGTAGTGTTGCTAGATGCTGCCAAATTTCTTCCGTAAGGGATGTATCATTTTGCATTCCCAGCATTAGTATATGAGAGGGCCCTTTTCCCTACAGATTTGTCATCAGAATATGCTGTCATCCTTTGGATTTTTGCCTATCTGACAGGTGATAAATAGTAACTCAGTCAGACTTTGCATATATTTTATTATAATGAAGACCAGCATCTTTTCATACATTTAAAGCATCATTTACTTGGTTCTTTGTGAACAGTCTGTTTATAACTTCTGCATTATTGGGAGCCATTGCCATGGTGAATACAAGGAGAGCAAGGAACACAGGTCTTTATCCTGGAAGAAATTTATAGAGGCTTAACAAAATGACATGCCCAAAACAACCAAAAAACAGCACGAATTCAAGTTTTAAAGGCCTTGACGAGGATTAAATGTTTGGGAAGTTCAGAGACTAGAGATAACTGTAAAGTAACTAGGAAAGTAGGAGGAGTTGGATCTGGGGATTTGAAAAATATTTGGGGTGCATAAGCAGAAGAGAGAAGGGCAAGGGACAAGCTCAAAATAGGTTGAGATCAAAGAATATATGAATACAGGTAAGCAGAAGTAGCATGCCTAGCTGTTGGGACTGTGGGCCCTGGAGTCAGACTTCTTAGACTCCAATCACAGCCTCATTTATTAGTTGATTTCAGATTCTTCATTTATACAATGAGGGTAACAATAATGATACCTTTCCCAAAAGGTTGTTGTGAGGGTTAAGTAATACATTCATCTCTCAGTGTTGGCTGAGGGGTGGTTCAGCATTGGTGCCAGGACCCCCATCACTCCAGGATGCCAAAATCTGCTGATGCTCAAGTCCCTTATATGGTATTTGCATATAACAGAGCACATCCTCTTGTAGACTTTAAATAACCTCTGGATTGCATATGGTACCTAATGCAGTATAAATGCTATGTAAATAGTTGTTGTACTATATTGTTGAGGGAATAACGACAAGGAAAAATGTCTGTACATGTTCAGCGCAGATGCAATCTCTTCTAAAAAAAAAAATTTCCATGCGCAGTTGGTTAAATCCACAGAGGCAGAACTCATGAATACAGAGAGCCGACTGTATGAGGCTGAACACAATAAATGTTCAATGAATATTAGTTGTTATTACAAAGCACAGAGGACCACTTAATGGAAGGCAAATGTTCTATTTGCAAATGTAGAAGGTTCCATATGGAAAATATAGATGAACTCAAGAAACAAGAGAACATCCGATTCCACGCTTAGGAGTTTGGATTCAATCTAAAAGGCAAGAGAATCATGGAAGGGAGCTCTTAAAGCAAGAGAATGGTGAAGTGAAGGATTTTTTTTTTCATCTGTGGATAAGAAGAATATTGAGCAAGGAAGACGCTTGAAATGGAATCAGAGAAGGTTTTGTTTTGGACTCCTACCATCTCTTAAAGATGGGGCAAGCTTCCCCCTGTTCAGCGTTTTAATTCAATAAGTAACTGTGTGTGGGATCCATGTAATCGAACACTCAAGGTTGAATTCTATTGCATTTTCCATCAGGTCCTTTGCAGGTGGCGGGAGAAGGTTGCAATTTCTCTCTTGGTACTTACTGCTTTCGCCTTGTCCTTCCAGCTAGTTGTGACCCCTGGTCTCTCCTCTGTGGCGAAAGAGGGCCAAGGGGACAGCTAAAGCAAACAGGAAAGGGCTTACGTGACTAGTACTATCCTCATAAGACTTCACAATTTGGAGATCTATTTTAACTGGTTCACTCCTGGACTTTTTGGTGGGATCTTGCGGAATATTCGACAACATTTCCATTGAAGCAGTTTCTCTGAATGACACCCTCCTAAGTCTCAGTTTTCCAGCAGCCCTCTCTATCAAGACCTCTAGGTGGATCTCTTGGGAAGACCCCGAAAAGGCTCCAGGCTACCCTCACTCCTACACAATCCAACTTGAGTTCCACGAGAAATATTCTCACATTTTTTTTTTTTGCTCCCAGAAACTGTGTGTGCAGGCTGCCGAGTACAACCACTGCTCCTTCACCTTGGCCATCAGAACAACTAGCCCGTCCATCATTACCTTTTAGATTCTCCAGGCAGGGGTCAGACACCACTCAGGCATCCTGTTGGCCTGCCCCTCCAAGATAAGATGCTTCTCATCTTGGTCCACTTTCTGTTGCTATAGCAAAATACCCAAGGCTGTATAACTTATAAAGAAAAAAGACCAAAGTAGCTCACAGTTTTGGAGGTTGAAAGTCCAAAATTGGTGGCCTCATGTTGTTGGCCTCTTGTAAGGGCCTCATGGTAGGTGACATGGTGGAAGCAAGTACGGAGGAGATCACATGGTAAGGCAGGAAGCCTGAAAGATTCAGGGACCAGCCTCACTATTTTTAAATCAGCTTGTCATGGCAATTAACTGGGGTGCCCAAACTACCTTTATCCTTTGAAGGGCAGCATGTCCCAAGGACCTATCCACCTTCTACTAGGCCATACTTATTAAATGTTCTACTACTTAACACTATCACACTGGAGATAGTGTGATATCTATCTCCAGCCAAGAACCTTTGGGGACCACCCCTCAAATCATGTCTTAAGCCTAGTACCCCACCCCACCTTCTGGCCACATGTCAAGTTCTTTAAATGATACCCTAAAGTTCTTCTCATGATTTAAGGTGAAAGAGGAAGCAGCCCCCTCCCACCCTCGGGAGGGATGGTATTCACAGCCAATCACACATTGTTCTTGCACAAAACTCTCAAGTCTCCGTTCTCAACTCCCTTGTTATAGAGAGGTGGGATTTTCTTGGAAGTTCAAGACGCCTCTTGACTACTGACTTTGAATTTTTTCACATGGTGGTGTTTTAAAATGTAGTCCCTATTGTCCTCTTGCCTTAGCAAAACTGAAATAGAAGAGTCTAATTTTAGTCTCCTACTGGAGACATTTCCCCAACACATAGCAAAATGCCTCACCCTCCGTGATTAATGACTAGGGCATGAGGAAGATGGATCTAGCTCTTTGTCATGATAGACGGGCATGAGGTGGAAGGAAAACCAGTTTGAATCGGCCATGATCCAGAAATAAGAAAAAATTTGAGTAAATTAATCAGAAAAGACAAAGAAGGGCATAGTAACTCTCCTCAACAAAGGTTAAAATAATACAAAATGAAAAAGGACTGTCATGTAGGGAAGAAGAGATACAATTCATTCTGTGGAAAGGGAAGAATTAGAACAAGTGGGTAGATTTGTAAAGAAAGAGATTTGGACTCAGTACAAGAGCTTTCAAATATCAGTAGCATTATAGCCTGTCCTTGTAGTGAGCACCCCATCATCAGGAGTATTCAAGCAGAAATTGAATTCTCTCTACTCACCAAGATATCGCACCCCAGGCCTCCCCACTTCAGGAAATGACATCAGGAGTCATTGTTTGAACCCAAACCTAGGAGTCATCCTTGATTTCTCCTTTTCCTTTCCCCCCATATCCAATCCATCAACAAATCCCATCATTTCTACCTGCAAAATATCTTAACATACATTTCCACTCATTTCTATCTACACTGGCCTCACCTATCCCGGGCCTCCACTATCTCTCAGCTAGACTCCTAATTGCTCTCCTTTTGCCTCCCTGGGAGCTACACAATAGGCTAAAGTGACCTTATAAAAATGCAAAACAAATCATATCACAGCCTTGCTCACGCCCCCCCCCCCACTATGGCTTCTCCTTGAACTCAGAATCAAGCTCCAATGACTCAACTGAGCCTAAAAACCTCCATGTGGGGGCTGGGGTTATGGCTCAGTGGTAGAGCGCTGGCCTTGCACGTGCAAGGTCCTGGGTTTGATCCTCAGCACCACATAAAAATAAATAAAGTTTTGCTGAGAGCCATAGCTGAGTAGGAATGAGGCATGGCATTTTTGGTTGAAAGGTGACAGTAAGCCATTGAGACGATAATGGTTGTTAGGATGTGTATTCATTTGGATATTAGACCCCTGCTGTCCCCCTCTGCCGGAGCTCTCGGGGATTCTCGGAGAGTTCCCATTGGTTGGGGGAGTGCGGTAGGAGGAGGGATTTCCGGAGGAGGGATTGTCCGGTTGGTATGGTGTGTCCCGGAGAAGGCCTTGTGCCTGGCGTTCGCGGGAGTTTGGGAAATAAAGTTTGTTCCTGCTTGAGTGGCTCGTGATTTTGTGCCCAGCCAGACTGCGGCAAAGTTTAAAACAAAACAAAACCTCCACGTGGCCTGGCCACCGCTGCCTCTCCAAATTCATCTTCGCCAGTCCTCCTCTTGGCTCACTGCACTCACCACATCATCCTTTTTGGGCCTCCCAAACGAAGCCAGCCAGGTTCATTCCCATGTAAGGACCTTCCCACAGATGCCACTGCTTGGGTCACTCCGGGAGCCTAGCATGACTGTCTCCTCCTGTTCATCTGGGTTCCAATTGAAATGTAACCTTCTCTGAAAGGACTTACCTAACCTCTCATTTAGTGAAGCATCCCATCCCACCTCTTCCATCACCTCCCTCTGCTAAGTTACCGTGAGTTGTGCAACCAGTTATCCCTACCAGAAACGGCTTCGTGTAGTCATTGTCTGTCTGAATATAGTAGATACTGTAGGAGAGCAAGGACTCGCATTCTTTGTCCAGTACCATATCCCACATATGCATAACAGGTCCTCAGTCAACATTTGCTGAGTGAATAAGTTATTGATTTTGACCAAGGACATGGGAGAGAGAGTCCCAGTCTCTCTGGAGGAAGGTGAGGCTAGACCTCTGAGGTCACTTCAAAGTTTATATCTTGGGTGACTGAATTAATTGGAAAGAAGAAGGACGAAATCTGAGATGCACTCAGAGGATAAAAGTGATGAGACATAGTATTTGGAGGATAAGGGTAGGGGCGGTGAAGATTAGCTCCATGATTGAACCTAGGGTAGACTCAAGGATGGTAGGCCAAATTTTGAACCTGAATAGGGATTTTTGTAGGGAAAGTTTTGAGCTGCTTTTTGGACATGAGAGCTTTCCGTAGGGAACCTGACAACAGAATCAGGGGAAGTTTGGAATAATGGGTTTGAACAAGGAATCACAAACCAAGAGCTGATCGTGAAGCTGGGAGACCACTTTCATCTGAGGATAGTCGGTGGCAAGAAAAATGGATAAGATCCCTGAGGGCTGGGCCAAGCAGTGAGCAGGAGCCAAGTGTCCTACAAATGACAAGTGACTGAGAGGAGAGAGAGCTGCAAAGAAGATAAAAGGGCTTGGAGATCAGAGAGAGGAGGAGAAGCTTGGGAGCCAGTGTCCTGCAGATACAGCACCAGAGTTTCAAATGAGCGGCGAGGACAAAGTAGGGAAGAAACTTATACAGATTAAATGCGTGCACACGTAGTCTAAGGCAAGATAGGGCAAAAGCCAAGGATGACCTTTAAGGGACATTTTGCTAACATAATGGAGTAAAAAATCATGTGGCAAGAGATTAGGGAGGGAGTGATGAGAAGATGGACTAGCAGAAGAAGACAGAGCGATTATTTAAAGATAGAGACAGGGGAAGAGGAGATATTGCAGAACTGCTGGAACAGCTGCATCGCAGGGATTTAGGGGTTTAAAAGTGGAGATCTGGGCTGGGAATGAAGCCGGGTGGCAGAGTGCAGCACCAGGCCCTGGGTTCATGCCCAGCACTGCAACAAATAAAAATCTGAAAATTTTTAAAAATTAGAATTCTATGCATTTTTTTTAAGGAGAATAGGAAGGACAGTGGGGGGTTCGGTGTGGGAGGCCCTTCAGGAAAGGGCAAAATATGGGATCTGAGGAGGTTAATTTCAGAAAAGAGGAGAGAGGTTGTCACCAGAGTGGGCCCATCTATGCTGTCTGACCCCCTCTGTGATCCTGCCCCAAGGCAGCTTTCTCCCGTTCCTCTCAAAACATCTTCAGACCCTCTCACCTCTCCTCAGAGAGCCACCCCTTATTCTTAGCAGGCGACTTTGCTTCTTGCTCCACGGAGGAAAATGCAGGCCGTGGCCTCTCCCCACTAGGCTCGCTCCTTCCTGCTCGGCTCCCCCAGGCCTCACCTCGCTCCTGCCCCTCCTCTACTAACCCATCAGCCTTCACCCTTGTCACTGCCTTCCTTCAGGGAAACCCCACCCCTTGATGACAAGATGCATTAAGAAATGAGTTAATGCATCAATACACTAAAAATGCATCTCACCATCTCCAGAAAAACAGCCTTTCAAAGTATGGTATAATTTTCCTGCCTAGAACTCTCCCACAGCTTCCGTCTTGACAGGAAGCTAGCTCCTCATGACCTGTACAGGAAGATGGCTCTGTGTACCTCCAGTCTCCTCTTTCCTGCCCCCTCCCACTGACAGGGGACAGACCAGCTGCACCAGGCTTCCTGCTTTTCCCCCAACACCAACTTATTCCCTCCTGAGGGCCTTAGCGCTCAGTCTCCTGGGCCCAGTGTGCCCCACCCACATCTGCCTCCACCAGGGGCTCTGCTTGCTGTCCCCTCCTCAGAGGGGCAGGGCCAGCTGCATAGTTGGCAGGGACCAGCGGCACAGGGAAAATGTAGGGCAGGTCTTCTTGTTCAAGAAGCAGGATGAAAAGCTCTCCTAAACTAAAAAATAAATATTAAAAAAAAAAAAAAAAAAAAAAGCTCTCCTGCATTTTCCCCCTGTGGTCTCTCTCTATTTGTAATGATGGGTTTAATTCGCCATTTGACAGCATGTCCCTTTGGGTAAGGGATTCTTGTGGGCAGACCTTCATAGATGGCCCACCCTGGGATATGTGCTCCCCACATGACTCTCTCAGTACCTGTGCTAGTCCCCCCCCGCCCGGGGCTGAGGGTGACAGGAGTTGCTTGAGGGATCGGGGAGTGACCAGCCAAGCATCCAAGGAGGTGGGACACATAAGTTGAGGCTCCAGATCCAGCACTTGCTCTCACTCACAAATCACACACCCCAAACATTTTAAGATGATGACTGCAGAGCCCAGGGCCACCTCCCAAGAGTGGTGGCATATGCAAAGGCACTGGCCACACACTCGGGAAGCTGGCCCTGCAGAGGGGACTTTCTCCACCACAAGATCCTAATAGACTCTCTCTACCCTCATTCCCATCTTTCCCCACTACCTGGATGCACTTGATTTTCCTATAGCACTTATAACTCCCCTAAAACTGTATTTGTGTAGTATCCATCTCTCCTACTGGAATGCAAGCTCCCTGAGGACAAGGACCTTGTCTGCCTTGCTTACTGCCAAATGCCAGGCATGTAGTAGAAGCTCAGTAAAGAGCTGTCGAATGAATGCGTGCATGAAAAGTTCATAGAATCCCTTCACCCACTTGGCCTATGTTCAGTCCCACTTCAGAAATCCAAAATGCTTTCCCCATGGTGTTCATCAAGACACATCTTGTTACACTTGAGCCGAGTGTACACTTGAGGGAGGAGAACTCGTTCTCTGTCAAGGCACTTGAGCTAAGAATTTTTTTTTCCTTTCATTTTCAGTTCTCAAATACGTTGCATCTTGGTTAAATCCTCATTTTTCAATTTTCACTTTGAAAGAGAGATTAAAGTGCTCCTCCAAGAGAGGAAATAACAACATAACAACGGGCAGCCATATTATCTTCTGCTTATTGAGCACTGACCACATGTCAGTGGCAAGCCAAGAAGAGTCGGTCTCTCTTTGTTCTCGTTCCGTGTTTTGCTTTCACCCTGCAGCCTGGGGTTCAAGGGCAGGCTCAGGAAGGCTCACCTGCTGGGATCCACTTCCTCTCACAGCACACAGCACCTTCATTGGATCAGAATGACTTGTCTGTGCTGCGAGCTTTTGGAGAGAGACTGCTACCTATGCCTACCCTGACCGCACCCTTCCTCTCTCAGCAAACTCTTAGCTTTCCTTTCTTCTCACCTAAAGGGTTAAGTCCTCAGGGGTGTCTTCCTCAAGTGCTCAGACAAGACCCTCGTGGTTGGTTCTTACAGCACCTGTCCACCTCTATAGATTTCCATGATGTCAATGAATTTCTTAATTGTGTGATTTTTTTTTGTTTAGTGACTACCTCCCTTACCAGGCCATCAGCTCCATGAGGGAAGGGAATGTCACCCCTGAGCTCTTAGCCCACGGCCTGAAGGACAGGTGTGTAGTAAATATCTGATGAAGAAACGTGCATCCCCTAGGGCTTAGTGGTGGTGTTGGACAGAAGCTTGACAGGCGTTTGTTGAATTATATTGGGAAAATATTTTTTTTTAATCTCACCAATTATGACTTGCTTAGAATGAGTTGTTTTTCCTTGTTATCAAAATAAAAGACAGCTTGGATAGTTAAGCCATTTCCCAAAGAACAGTCTTTCCTAACTGGAAGACCAGCCTATTAAACCATCTGGAGGTAATAAATGAGCAACCCCTTGGAAACATGCAAAGCTCAAGAGTTGCACAGGTGAAGACGCTTTTCCTTCTCTTATTACTATCATCATGGACTCTCTTTTCTCTGCTAGCAAGCGTACCTGGTGGTGTGCTGTACTCAAACCTATAAGCTATGCTCGAACTCTGTAACCCTTAAAATAATTGTTCCAGGTTTTGGAGACATTTGATACTAAAAGTAAATTGTTGGCAGACTTTTGAAATAAAAACCTAACTGCTCTATTGGTTTCTCCTATCAGAATAAAGTCTCTAGAGCAGCTTGTAACCCCAGCAGCTTGGGAGGCCGAAGCAGGAGGATCCAGAGTTCAAAGCCAGCCTCAGCAACTTAGTGAGTCCCTAAGCAACTCAGTGAGACCCTGTCTCTAAATAAAATACACAAGTTAAAAAAAGGGGGGGGGGTGCCGGGATGTGGCTCAGTGATTGAGTGATCTTAGGTTCAATCCTTGGTACCAAAAAAAAAAAAAGACCCTAGAGGTGAGGATTCCAATGAAGCTGAAGGCTGCAAATGGTCCTTGAGGGAGGGGAAATCACTCTCTGTCAAAGCAGTGGAGCTGTTCCTCTCTCCCAGGCAGAATCAATAGTGACAAATGGCAGGGCCGGAAACGAACACTTTGCTCCAGTGGCCAGGCGTCGTGGTAAGTTCTAGTAGAAGATTTACCTTTATTTGGTGATTGTTATTTCTGCAGGTCTTTATGTTTTGATCTATGGATTCTCTGTTTAGTAATAATGGGACACGGCACTGATAAATAATGCGTGTCATCAGCAATCTCCTGCACAGAGGTTGGTGCTTTCCTGAAGTGTTGGGTGGCTTTTCATTTTTTTTAAGAAATAAGCAAAGTGGGTGTTGTCCACCAGTCATGAGGGTCCTGGTCTCTGGGGCCCAGTGACACAAAGGCTGCTGTCATCACTGTCCCTGTGCCCCACTTGCTGCCACCCCTTCTTACCCACCTCATCTCCGTCACGTCTCCCTAGTGTGACATTAATCACAGCGTGCCTTGCCAAGTGGCTTTGTGGAGAAACCACACTCTATGAAATGTAATTTATGGCCTTAATACTATTAACCATGTGGCATCTTTTACGTTATTACAACTGATTAGGCAGCGGCCATAATGTAATTTTATAGAGAGTTTATGTGTGTGCACCCATACACACACACACACACCTATGAATGGTTTATTCTCACTTGACTTTCCATTTTATCAAGGTAAATGGAACACTGTCTTCATCAAATGCCATATTTGTGTTTTTAAATATTTATTTTTTAGTTGTAGTTGGACTGAATATCTTTATTTTATTTACTTATTTTTACGTGGTGCTGAGGATCGAACCCAGGGCCTTGCACGTGCTAGTCGAGCGCTCTACCGCTGAGCCACAATACCAGCCCCATGCTTTATGTTTTCCCCTAAGACCTAACCAAGATTCGAAAAGGTTCATTTAACAGTTTTCATCTGACTCAGTATCTGAATAATGGAGCCAGAGCTGGAAGATTCCAGGACCTTGGAGCTGGTAGTGGCTGGTGATGGGAGAGCCTCTGAGCTGGAATCTCCCTGTGAGAGAGCTGAAGACTTCAGTAAATATGGTTAGCCTTGCTTTGACTTCTCCCTGAAGATGACAGCAGAGTCACCTAAAAATAAGAATGCATGCAGTTGGGGCAGGAAGGGGATCCTAGATAAACAGCATTGGTATGAAAACAGGCAATGCCTAGGACTCAAGCTCAGGTTGATAGACCTCTCCTCTCTACCGACCAGACTCAGGCTGAAGCGTGTCCTTGAAGGGGTGGCAGGGCTCTGTTTCCTTGGTGCAGGGAGCAGTCGGTTCTCCCACCGTTGTACAATCCTATTAGCACTTCCCATCTCCAGTGGTACTTACTCATTTTCACAATTCCTCTGTTCCCATTAGCCTTTAATCTCTGCTCCATATAATATCCACACCCCCTGTTTTGACCTTCTCTAACTCATTTCTCTGTTCCCCATCTGAGTCTCTCTCTCCCTCCCTCTCTCTCTCTCTCTCTCTCCCCCCCCCCCTCTTTTGCAGTGCTGGGGATCAAACCCAGGGTCTTGTGCTTGCTAAGCAGGCACTCTACCACTGAGCTACCTTTAAAGTCTAGCACAGTGCCTGGTACATGATGTGCTCAGATAGAAGCCACATGCTTATTCAGAAACAGGTAAGCACTATAACAGAATTTCCTTGGAGATTCTGCCTTCTTTTTAATTTTTCATCATTTAAAAGAATTCAACTTTTTATTATGGAAATATTTGAAAAGACATAAAAATAGATATCACAAATATTTGAAAAGACATAAAAATAGATATCACCAGTTTATGCATCCATTGATGGCTAAGCCTAACCAATCCACACCCCACCCTCTTCCTTGCTCACATTTTTCTGAAGCCATACAGATATCAGATGAATTCCTCTCTAAATATTTGGATGAAATTTAAATGAATCTCTAAAGATTCATTTTCCCCCTAAATTACCACAATGGCATCATTGCATCTAAAAAATAATTAAAATTTCTTAATGGTACCAACTATTCAGTTCAAATTTGTAGTATCACCAATGTCACATGTTTTTAGAGTTTGAATCAGGATCCAAATAAGAAGCACACATAGGAATTGGTTGATGTATCTCTTAAATTTCATTGAATTTGTAGGTTCTTGCCTCTTTTATTTATTTTTTATTTTTTAAATATTTTTTAGTTGTCAATGGACCTTTATTTTATTTATTTATATGTGGTGCTGAGGATTAAACCCAGGGCCTCACACATGCTAGGCAAGCGATCCACCACTGAGCCACAACCCCAGCCCATCTCTTTTATTTTTTAACTCTTTATTTTTAGATAATTTTAGATTCACTTATGGAATAAGGAAGAATGCAGAAAGAACCCTAAGCCCTTTATCCAATTTCTCTCAATGTTAGTTCTTGCAAAACTACAGTATAATATCACAACCAGATTTCAACAGTTCTATATACTTTCATTTATATGAGTATGTTTAGTTTTACGTAGCTTTATCACATATGATTTGTATGACCACCTCCATAGTCAAAATACAGAACAGTTCCACCACAAAGATTCCTTGTGCTACCGTAATAGGCACAGCCACTTTCTGAACCTCCTTACCCTCTTCTTCTATTTCTCATCTCTATAATTTTCTTTTTTTGTAATGCTGGGGATCAAACCTAGGGCTTTGGTCATCTAGGCATGTGCTCTACCACTGAGCTACAGCCCCAGAACCCCATCTCTATAATTTTGTCATTTCAAGAATTTCATATAAATGGAATCATACAATACTTAATCTTTTGAGATTGGATGTTTTAAAATTCAGCATAATTCCCTTGAGGTTGGACTAATTTTTATATGTAATAATAGTTTGCTCTTTTCCATTGTTGCATAGTCTTCCATAGAATGAATGTATCACAGTTTGTTTAACCACTCACTCAGTGAAGGACACCTGAGTTGCTTTCAGTTTGGGGTTATTTTGAATAAAGATTCTGGAAAACATTTTGCAAGAAACTGCCACACTCTTTTCTGAATTTCACATTTCCACCAGTAAGGTATGAATGATTTAGTTTCTCTGCATCTCTGCTAGCATTTGGTCTAATAATAATAATTAGTGGTAGTAGTAATAATAAAATAATAATAATTATTAGTATCACTAATTAGTATTACTACTGCTACTAATAATAATAATAATTATTTTTGGTGATTTCCATAGGTATGGAATAATGTCATTGTAATTCTTTTAAAAAAATTAATCTTGGTATAATAGCTCATTTTTGTCCTAGTATAAAATCTTATTATGAGGCTGAGGCAGGGGTTGGGGACATAGCTCAGTTGGCAGAGTGCTTGCTTTGTATGCACAAGGCCCTGGGTTCAATCCCGAGCAATGCACACACACACACACACACACATAACACACACACACACACACATAACACACACACACATATACACACACACAAGAGACTGAGGCAGGAGAATCGTGAGTTCAAAGCCTGCCTCAGCAATTTGGCGAGACGCTAGGCAACTCAATGAGACCCTGTCTCTGAGATACAAAATAGGTCTGGGGATGTGGCTCAGTGGTCAAGTTCCCCTGTGTTCAATCCCTAGCATCCCCCCGAAAAAAAATCTTACTATGGAAAACAAGACTCAGCTAATATGTTGGTATAAATCCTTCAAATGTTTTTTTCCTCAGGCATAGCTATCTGTCTATAATTTAGAAAATTGGAAACATATGATATATAATTTTTCATCCCATGGTTTCTCAAATGTTACATGAGAAATATGTTCTTATATACCCTATGAAATATTATTTGAAAACATGTTTTTAATGTTGTTGTATAATATTTTATCATTTGGAGTTAACTTTTTAATATTGTTTTTAGACA
Organism: Marmota monax; assembly: GCF_021218885.2. Classification (NCBI taxonomy): domain Eukaryota; kingdom Metazoa; phylum Chordata; class Mammalia; order Rodentia; family Sciuridae; genus Marmota; species Marmota monax. Next base: position 6,086,219 of record NW_026693476.1, on the reverse strand, counting down.
TTTATGTTATTTTCAATTTTTTGATATAAATATTTTTTGAATGTCACATATAGATTTGTTTGATATTTCTAGTTATTTCTTGGTAATTTATTATAGAACTGGGCTTACTAGGACACAGCATAAAGACTTTTAAGACTTTTGATACTCACATCCACATATCTAAAGTACTTTCCAGAAAGATTACATTTGTGCTCACAGTGTGCCTATCTCACCAAACCCTCCATAGCAGTGAATGTCATGTTCCTCTCCTTGTCAAGTTGATAGAGAAAAATATCTCATTGTTTTAATTTGTATCTCTTTGATAACAAGTGAAAGTGAAATGTGTTCAAAAGTTTTATTAGTTATTTGTATTTCTTCCTTAACTAATCTTCAGTGTTCTCCTTTGGCTTATTTTTCTACTGGGGTGTTCATGATTTTATTGCTAATTCAAACAATGTCTTTCTGTAAGTGATTTGGACAGACTGGGAGATGGATAGTGGGGGTGAGGTGGAGGCTGACTGGGTTCTTCTCAGATACCATTCTCCCTGCCACCCACCTGCTGGAACTCAGGCTGAAGCCTAGAGCTGCTGATCACAGTCCCATTGAACGGCAGGCATGCGCTTTCCCTGGTGAAAGCCAAGACCCTGAGCTGGGGCGTCTCCATCCTCATTTCATGGTCCAGCACCTGGAGACTGCAGGACACCGGAGGTGTGTGTGGCACTGAGGGAGCCCTTGGCTTGCTTTCTCCTTCCTGCATACATCCTGTAGCTCTAGCCGGGTATCAAAGATGTCAGCATTCCCTGTTCCTTGTAATTTCATATTCTTTATAGTTCAAGCAGCAGCGGATTTGGCAAACAAACAAACAAAAACCATCCTAAACCAGACCCAGAAAAAAACAACTGACCCAAGTGGTGTTTGTCACACACCTAGAGTATATCCAAAGCACAAAATGCATACAGCATCTCTTTACCTATTCCTGCTCATTTCATGTCCTGTCTTCTTTAGACAAAGATGCTAACGCTGACAGTATTCATGGTGGTCATGAAGATGACCAGGAGTTGGAGAGGGGAGACCAATAGTCCATGCCGATCCACACGAGCAACCCTCCACAAATCAGGTGGTGGAAGCCACAGTCCTTCCCCAACATACTTGTCCTGTTCATCTTTTTTAAACCTCAAGGATTTATCTACTCCACTGTCCCCAAGTCAGAGTTTTATTTATTTAATTATTTTAAAGTGTCCTTTTTTTTTTTTAATGTCTTTTAGACATCCAGGTATCTGAAGGTTTAAACCCTGGTGATTCTTTCTATAGCAATGTCACATGTTGACAGGTGGGCCCAGGAGGGAGTCAGGAGCTGAGTGACCCTCCCCTGCCTGGTGGATGATTCTGACCTATTTTCTATGTACATCTCTCGGGAGCCTGGAACTCAGTGTCTGTATCAATGAAGCAACTTTGTAAGCTCCAAATTCCCTACCCAAGCTCTAACCAGGCCAGGAATCCGTGAATCCCAGTGAGGACTTTTGGTTGAAATTTTGGAGAACATAGTGCTACCTTACCACAGTGCCTGGGACAGCCTGCCTGGGCTGCTTCACGTCACAGGAGAGGTCCTTGGCCATTCTGAGCCTGCAAAGCTCAGACCTGGTAGTCCCAGGCTTTCCCTATAGAGTGGGCTATGTTCTTAAAGAGCCCTTATCCTGAAGAATTTAAAATCGGATGTGAGCTACAAGATAGTGGAATACAAAGACATTGAAACATTGAAGTCTGGGATTTGTAAAATAGTTCAAAATTCTTTGCTTTGTGTTTCTTTTCTTTTTTTTTAAAGATTGTGTTTCCCCTGAGGCAACCTTGGCAGAAAACAGGGCCTCCTCCCCTGGATTGCTGTTTCCGAGTAAGAATCAGCCCTCAGGATTCTGCAACATGGAAAGTAAATAGGACCAGCCCAATAGCTCGGAGCAGAAAACAAGGGTGCCTGTATTTCAGAAGCTCAGGAGAAAGGAAACCCAGGCTGTGGGAAGGAAAGAAATGGGATGGAAATCATTGCAAAAAGGGAGGGGAGAACACAACCTAGGCATGGGACACCAGTCATTTTGGATTCTCCTCACCACCCTGGGAGGCAGGAGCAAGCCCCATTTCACAGAGGAAGAAAGCAAGTTTCCAAGAAGAAATGTGACTTGCTCAGCATCACACAGCTTGAAGGTGCGCCTGGCAGCAGGGCTCAGCCATGCCACGGCCTCTCCAAGGCTCCCATGTCTGAGACCCCGAGCTGAGAAAAGCTATTTTTGCACATGTGTCTGGGAAGGCCCCGGAGCTCTCTCTATATATATTCACTTTAAATTCATGGGCCAGATCATCCTGGGGTGGGGAAGGGGTGTGCTAGGAACACATGAATCTGTTTTGATTTTTCTTTAGCTCTCCCTGTTTTCTTATCCTGATAGAGACAAGATATTTCCTTTCTGTTCCTCTCAACAACAATTAAAAAAAAAACCCCTATAAAGACTAAGAGAGTCCCATCGTTTCCCTGCCGACTGCAATATCCCGTGATATCAGGGAAAGTTCTCTGTCAGAGCTAAGCCACCTTCATTTGCCCTTAGCTATTTTGGGATCAATATGATTTGTTAAATCTTAACTTCAACCTGTATTTCTTAAAAGAGGACTTTTAACTGTGGATATTTATAATCTCCTCTGCATCTTCCAAGCACTTTACAATATTAACTAATTAAACCTCAGCAACACCTTTGATTAACTCCTTTTTATAGATGTGGGAAAAGAGGCTTGAAAATAATAAGAAACGCCCTTGGCCGTGATGGAATCTGCATTCCAAGGTAGGCGGAGGATTTGAAATTTCCTGTCTCCACCCCTCATAAACCAACAAACCAGTCTCCTGCCTTGGTGTCTTGGAAGGACACAATCTACCCAGACAGTTCTTACATTCTTTTATAAAAAAGAGCTTCCTCAAAAGTGCCTATCTTCTGTCCAGGGCCTTTACTATCCATTCTGTATGGTGTTCTGCCATAACTCTATTCCCTTCTTAAATCAAAGGAGCCGCTGGGAAAGGTGGACACAAGGCCCAATTCTTGTGGCTCCATTCAGTTCCCTTGCGTCTCCCCTTGGGTCTATTCTTAAACATACCTTCCGTTCAGGAATCCAAGGTAAGCCAGCTTTATCTGGCAACATCCCCAAAGATTTCTTCTCTCCATATGTCCAGACAGAAAGCTAAGCAGTAATTCAAAGACAGACAGGGGTCAGCAATAACCATTTTTACAGCTACCAGGCAGAAACTCATTGTTGATTTCATCTTCAACACAATTTCCTGATTGCTTGAACGTTGGAGGAATCACTTGAAAGGTGAGAGTTATGGGCAGCTGTTGCAGCCGGGTAAGATTCTTGCTGACAGGTATCAGACTGTTATTAGCATCCTATGTTCTAAATTAAAGGAGAAGACCTATCTTTGAAGATATCATGGAGCTGTGGAAGCTTGGTGGAGATGGGGTGGGGCACTGGAGGACCCAAGCTCAACAAATAAAATCATCCTGAAAGACTCTCATTTATTACTCTTTGCTGAACTTGATAGCCCTGGTGTATTTCAGGTAGGGTTGTCATTGTGACACTAAAGACCTGATGTCAAAAGCCAGTCCTGAAATTCGGTGGTGTTCAGAAGTTGTGTGACTGACGCTCCCTGTTCCCCAACCCAAATCAGATTCCACAAATTCAGTAGAGTAACTTAGGAGATTTGCATAGAAAACCTGGATTTGAGTTTTGGTTCTACTACCTACTAGTGATATGGTCAGTTAACCTTGCTGAGCTATGGTTTCCTCACTGTAAAATAGAAGAGTAATAATAATACTTGCCTTACCTAATTGTTGGGAAAATAAAATGAAAATTTCTTGGCATTTTAGAGAATTGTAACAATTTTGGTTTTTATGTGATAATGGCTAATATTGAGCTGTTACTATTTGCCAGATATTCTTTGTAATATGCATGATCTCATTTATCCTCCCCATGATCCTATGAGATAAATATGATAATTAGGCCCCTGTTACAGTTGAGGAAGATGAAGTCTAAAATCATCCATTTAATAATGGATGCAACTTCACACATATTATCTTCCACAAATTATTTTTGGGGCGGTGTGGAGTAGTGGGGACATAACCCAGGGATTGGCCCATGCTAGGCAAGTGCTCTATTACCGAGCTACCACCCCAGCCCACATATTGTCATTCCGACATTTCCTTTCAGATATCCTATCATTCTCTCAAATATAACCAGCCTCCAATAAAATTCACTATCTCCTCTTAAACCACAGTCTTTCTTCTAACTTTACTGTTTGCCAAAGTTGCCGTTCCTCCCACACCCCTGGCTTGAAATCTCTGGCTCTATTGGGTTGCTCCCTTTGGGGCTCAAGTGCCCCCCTGGCCATCCAACTTGATCCTCAAAATAGCTCTCCATCCTTTCCTCCTAACTCCTTTGTCTCTACCATGAATGGAACCCCAGCCCCTCAAACATGGATGGTGCAGTAGTTTTCCTGATTTGTTTTTCTAGCTTTACTCCATCCCGCATACCCCTTGCTAATCGGTTCTAAAATATCACTTTCATTAGTCACTTGCTTTGTCAAGAAGTTTCAGCTGCCTTTGGGAGAAGGCCCGTGTTCCTGAGTCTGAAGCTGTAGGCCATCCATGGCCGGGTCCCACCCCACTACCCAGTGCCACCTCCCTCCACCCCTGAGCACATCCCCGGCTCTCCTGCCTTCACACTTCAGCTCACAAACTTTCTCTTTTCCTTTGTGGCCTTTTCCCCCTTTCTATTTACTGAAGGGCAACTCTCTAAGAGCCAAATCAATACCTTGCTTGACTTCCTGATTCCAAAATAATATATCTATTTTTCCAAATCGGTAAGAATATATTACTCTCTGGGCTGTGTTTACTACCATTGTTACTTAATTATTCACAAGTAATGTGTTATCTCACCTTTGTGCTGGAAGGAGATGGATGGAAAATGTGCCTTGTATTTCTATCTCTCCGACACACACAGCACCAAGGACCTACCTTTGATTGAAGCCAAGCACTGTGTCGCACGGTGGGGACGTGGGGCTGAACAAGACATGGTAAGGGGCTCACAGGCTAATAGAGAAGCTCCATATGCAAACAGATCATCACAATCGGACATTCAACAAGCTAGTGAAGACACGCCTGAAGGATTCTGGGAGCATGGACAGACGCACTAACAACTCCCTGGAGAAAGACAAGGCCTCACAGAGCGCACCTCCCGCAGACTCTTCAAGGATGCTTAGAAAATAGAAGCTCTCAGGTGGAGAAAGTCTTTTGAGAAACAGAGAAAACCATGTTCAAAGGCCCAGAGGCATCTGATGTGAGGCCAGATGAGAGAAGGAAGCAAAGCACTCGGGAAAGAACCAGGAGAGGACGATGGACAGAATCCAGAGCCCAAGGACCTGGTTATGCAGGGGAGATGGGTGCTGATCCTGTGAGGCAGGAGGAAGCCCTGAGAGGTGATAGGCGAGGAGGTGACACAGCCAGATTTGTATTTCAGAAAATTAACTTGAGCTGGGTGCGGTGGCACTTGCTTGCAATCCCAGTGACTCAGGAGGCTGAGGCAGGAGAATCATAGGTTTAAGGACCATCTCAGCAACTTAGGGAGGCCCTGAGTAACTTAGCAAGAGCCTGTCTCAAAATAAGAAAATAAATAAATAAATAAAAGGGCTGGGGATGTGGCTCAGCAGTAAAGTGTCCCTTGGGTTCAATCACCAAAAAAAAAAAAAAAAAGAAGAAAAGAAAATGAACTTTGGCAGCAGCGGGTAGATAGTGATTGGAGTCACTCGAGGGAGGTACAGCAAGAGATCTTGGGGGTCTGGACCAAGGCCAGGATAATGGGAACAGAGAGGTCTGTTGACGGGAGTTGTGTTAAGAGGAGAACAAGTATTGGACTGGGTAGACCACTGAGTGCCGTGAGTGGGCTCTCACGGTAAGTTTACTCTCAGGTAAGTTTAACTGGAGTTATCACTTACCTGAGAGTCTAGCACAAGGGAGACCCTCCTTACCAGGGTGGAGAGTGCAGAGGCGAAGACAAGTGCTGCTGTCACTGTCCTTTGGGCGGGGTAAGGAATGAGACCGGTGGCAGATGGGATCCATTAAAAGCCCCAGGAGAACATGGATAAGGAGAGGTTTCTGGGCAGGTAAATATTTCAAAAGTGCCTGCCTATCTCGGAACTTGGCACACGGTGGGTACTTAGCAAATGTTTGTGGAGGAATCAAATGACCCCACGGGGCAGGCCTGCACGCAGTACTTGATGGGCTACACCCCTAACCAGGCCCTTATTTTCATGACAAAGGGTATAATATGAACTAGTGACGTGAGATTGCACAAGCCCTGAGGGACCTCAGACAGTCAGGGCCCGGCCTGGTTGGCACAGACACTCTGCCTTCTCTGACCGACACCCTTCAAGGGACAGTATGAACCAGAGAGCCACAGTGCAGATCCCTGGCCTGGCTTTGATGTCGGACCACACAGACCCTGCATGTGGCCTGGGAGGTTTCTCTCTAAAGACACCGGAAACAATGGATCTTAAGGCCAATAAACATTGATGTCCCGTGAATATTTTAAACAAGACATGGATATTTAGTACATTTGTTCTTTTTTACCTGAGAAATATGAAATTCATCCTGATACATCTTAGCTTATTCCAAATGTATAAATAGCCCTTTTCTGGTCTCTTATAAATAACATCCTAAATGAATCCCAGGAAATTGGGTATGAAGGACGGGGAAAGGATGGAACGAGGGAGAAAAGAAGAAGTGGAAGAGAAAAACAAAAGCTCAACAGAGAGACTTAAGAAATGGCCCGGTTCACCCAGTATATTCCAGGCCTTTCAGCTTAAGTCAGCAGACACGAGTGACGTCCTGGGGATGTGGAATTCTAAATGTTAGTGGACATGTTTCACTGGGACAGCACAAAGCCATTAATTTCTTTGGCATTTTTAGCACTTCATTGCTGTTCCCAGGATGTTCAAGTTAATAGAAAATTTGCAAGCCAAGGATATTTCATGCCTGCATAACTCCAGTTAAAAAACACAGTATTAGGCAATATTTAGAATAGGTAAAGACTATGTTTACACAGGTCCAATAAGTGCTATTTAAAAGATGAGAACGCATTTTTCTCACTTTGTTTTTACTGTTACCAGACGCTGATCACTATAGCAATATCATGTCAAGGGTACATTTCTACCCACGATGTAAATGCCACTCAACGCCATGATAGACCTTCCATGATGATGCAGAAAGGAACGAAATAGCACATGCTTAAAGTACAGTGGGCAAATCGGTAAATTTTATTGTATTGATTACAAGCCTGAGAGGTAGTTTATCCAGAAGTGCCTGTTTTCAGGTACTTATTACGTATTATATATTTCAGTACCTATTATAAGGCATCTCCTCCCCCATTCTTTTCTTAAAATCGTAGGCTGCAGATAGATTTATCTTCTAGCAGAATTTACCCATTTTTATAGATTAAGAAAACCCAATAAGGGTTGAATAGTTAGTATCCTCCTGGTAGCAAGTGACGGAAAATCTAATACAAATGAACTTAGGCAAAAATGGAATTTATTGGCCTGCGTAAATGAGACAGTGGGGAAGTATCATTTTAGATGTGGCTGAATTCAAAGTTCAAATAACGTCCCCCCTTCTATGGCTCTCTGCCACCCTTTTTTGGCTTCTATCCTAGACTCGAAGTGCAAATGGTGGAAAATGGGGGAGCCAGCCTGGCTTCTGGAAGGGCATAAGTGCCTGCTGCTGGCCCAGAAGTCTTATGCATTTCATTGGCTCTAGTGACCCTCCTTAGAAGGTGCTGGTGGCTTAGTTAGGTCACAGGCACCTCCCAGGGGAGCCAGCATTTCCCTCCAAGCACTGGGGCTGTGTTGAGAGAACTGGGGTACAACACTGCATGAACAGAGAAGTAAATCCCAGAAAACAACAGTGGCCTTGCCATGTTCTGTGTATTTAAATTAAAAATTTAAAACATAATTTTTCTCTCCCAGTCAAAGTCTTTTCTCATCTCAAGGAGGAGTCCCCAACAGGGAATTTTTTTTTTTTTTTTTTTTTTTTTTTTTAATGATGGAGGGAAGCTGAACGAAGCCTGTGGGTTGACCCCTAGGTGTTTCCTCCTCTACCTTTTGTCACCACCAGCATCTAATCAAATCTCTGCAGCATCTTCTCCAGAATAAAGTGTCTAACCAATATGTCTCTCGGATTCCTTGAGAAGTGCTTAATGGAGTCTGACCTTCTTCACTGGATCCTGAAATTTTCAGTTTACATTTCCAACTCCCTGACACACCAGCCTGACGATTTGGGTGTCACCTCAACCCCCTTCCAAGTCTGCTTGTGTTTTTCGTTCGTTTGTTTGTTTGCTAGGGAAAGTCGAATTCTGACAGCTGTGTATTATTTTTTTTTCACCCAGATGTTGGGCCAGCACAGCAGAGAAGTCAGAGACTTGAGTATTATCTCTCGGCTCTGCGTACATCCATTTCTTTTCTCATTCTTTTGAGCCCTTCAGATTCTTTCAAAGTTAATTCCCCACTCACTTTCCTTGTCGTAAATGTAAATTATGCAGCCATCTTCCTCAACTGTGTCCCCCAGATTTTACTCAATCACTTGGCAGAATCCATTTGCCAGATGAAAATCTATGTTCCTCAAAAACTGCTGAAAACGCCTGTGTAATCAGGCATGCTAAGTGTCAGGAGGAGGAGTCGGTGCTGCAAGCACAGGGTGATGTCAGGGAGTTATTCCCAGGGGCACGGCATGTCCTTGCTGCCAGCAAATCTCTCAGGCCATTCAGAAATTCTCAACTGCGTTCAGGCGAAGGTTCTGCTGCGACTTTTGGAAAATTGCACAGATCTGCTTCTCTTCCTATTTATCCAAAATCAAATAAATGAAAAAATGGACTTTCTGTATTTGCCATAAATGCATCTCCATCTTTTCTCATGCAGTAAAAATGCCTTTGCTAGAAACGCAGTAAAGAGGAAGACACCAATAACTGTCACTGTATCTATAAATTGTAAATTGTCTCAGTTATGTATTTCTTGAACACATCACTCCAGCACTTGGTAGCTTAAAACAACCACCATTTTATTAGTTCCTTATTCTGGAGGTCAACCATTGGGACTGGAACCAGCTGGTCTTTTCTGGGACGGGTTTCGCCAGAGACATTCATGTGGCTGTAATCATCTGGCAGCTCAGATGGGGTCTGGCCTCCCTCATATGTATGGGGGTTGGTGCTGGCTGTTAGCTAGGTCACTGTCTCCAGAAGGTTGGCTTGGGTTTCTTCACATGTTGCCAGAGAAGTTCTCAGCAACAAGAGAGTCAAGCCCAGTTGGCAAGTACATGTCAAGTCTCTGCTTCTGTCAAATTTGCTAATGTCCCATCAGCCAAAGCAAGTCATGTGGCCAAGTCCAGAATCGGTGTGGGCAGGAACTATCCAAATGTGTGAGGCGGGAGGCAGGACCCACTGATGACCATCACCATTAAAGTCTATCACCTATGTTAAATGTCTAGGTCATTTCGTTTCTTTCCTGAAAAATGAGATTTACCTGGAAATGTGTCAGGGCCAGCCTATTACCAGGAGGAATATCTGTCAGAGATTTATAGATACAGAGTAGCAATATAAGCTTTTTATGGATTTTTATTGGCACCAGAGAACATAATCTATGCATTGAGGCAATATCCCAGTTATAAAATCAAATTCACTTAAAAAAATGGGAGTCTTAGCTGGGCGTGGTGGTGCATGCCTGTGATCCGAGCCTCTCCGGAGGCTGAGGCAGGAAGATTGGGAGTTCAAAGCCAGCCTCAGTAAAAGTTTGGTGCTAAGCAACACAGTGAGACCCTGTCTCTAAATAAAATACAAAACAGGGCTTGGGATGTGGGTCAGTGGTCAAGTGCCTCCGAATTCACTCCCTGGTACCTACCCCTGCCCCCAATGGAATTCTTTAGTTCAAAAGGAGCAAGATGTTCCGATTTGCTACAGTATAATAGGGTAACCATAGGTAATAATAATGTACTTTATTATTTCAAAAAGAGAAAAGAAATTGAGGGCTGGGGTTGTGGCTCAGCGGTAGAGCACTCACCTAGCACGTGTGAGGCCCTGGGTTCAGTCCTCAGCACCACATAAAGATAAATAAATAAAATAAAGGTATTGTGTCCAACTAACAACTGAAAAATAAATATTAAAAAAAGAGAGAAGAATTTGAATATTTTCACCATAAAAAATGATAACTGCAGAGACAGAAATGTTTGCCCTGATTTAATCATGAAAATTTATACGTCTCAGAACATCACACGGTACTCCATAAATATGGGCCACTTTCATATTTGTATCTAAGACTTTAAAATGGGAGTCTAGGCATGTACACAGTCTCTGCCTAGATATTTAATATGCAGCAACACTTGGGGTCCTTCCAAAGGACTTCCAGTACAGGTGAGACTTCTGTTGGGTCACCCCAGTCCTGGTAAGAAGGGAGACAAGAAGGTGATTGACAGTTCACAGTTACTAGCATTTCCTGAGCATTTTTCTCAGGCCCTTTATGTGGTTTAAGTCTTGAACAACTCTGTGAGGTGGATAGTAATCTTTGTCCTCATTTGACAAATGTGGAAACTGAGGTTTAGAAAGCTTACCTTACCCAAGTTCATATGGCTAAAGCAGAAGGGCTGGGTCCTGAACTCTGTCCGTCGAGCCTCAGTTGTATCTACTAAGTCACGCTACTCATTCCACCACATGGGACAAAAGGGTGGGGTCCTGCAATGGTGTCTGTCCTTGGCCCAACGTGTCAAATATATATAGTCCTGTGTGTGTTGCTCCTTCTTGAAACAGCTTCCTCCCGTTAGACTCCTGGACTTCAAGCCATGGACAGGGTTTTCATAATGGTTCCAGCATAAGAATTGTGGATGATGAGGTTGATCACTTCTTAATTGAGCTCTGGGACCCTTTCCCAGTAAAATCGCTCCCGCAAAGCTCTTGCATGAGAGAAGTCAAAACCTCTTTCTCTCTTTACTCAGCTGCGAGGCAATGTCCCTTATGGTTTTTGGTGCAGTTGCTGCTAAGCCTGGCCCCTCTGGGTCAAAAGACATAAATAATCCTCTGTTTATGCCACTACCTTCCCATCAAACGGTGTAACTGAAGATCAGAGGTTTAGAATGACTGCATCCCGACACATCTTAATAATGCAGTCAGCCCAGTGATACTAGTAGGTACAGAGGACGATTAGATGTGAGGAAGGATGAGAAATGCTATTCTGGAATTAAGTCAATTTCTCATAGCCATTAAAAAAAAAATAAAAGTCATAGCAAAATAAGTCAGTCAAGTCCCTGTGCCTCTGTGTTCTGTTCCCAAGTCCCTACCTCCCCCTCCAGGAAACTTGGCCTCCATTCTTCCTTCCCTTCCACACACCATGAGCATCATCCAGATTTTAAATTAGGTTTTTGTGAAATGAGGCCCCACAGATTTTTTTTTTTAACCATTGTCCAGTCATACACTTTTTGGCAAAGAGGAGCTAATAAGCAACAGTACATGTCTGAAAACTGTCCTTACACCTGCTTTGCAGGGAGATGGATTTAGCAGAAGAGAAGGCAGTGTTTAGTTAATTTTGAAGAAGAATAAATGCATTAGATGGTATTCAGTGGAACATGATTTGCATAGCATGTAAATTATATAGAATTGTAATGCAGAAAACTCGGAGCTTTCTGATGGTGAATGGGTCTAATTTATAGCTATTTCCAGGGACCAAAACACTCTGAAACAATAACTGGAAGATTTACTTTCCATCTGACAATTTGTAGAACTTGCAAAATAGGTTAGGATCTTCTTCCTCCCTCCCCCTCCCCCTCCCACTCCCCTTCCTCCTCCTCATCCTCCTTCCTCCTCCTAGTCCTCCTCCTCCTTCCTCCTCCTTCCTCCTCCTCCTCCTCCTCTTCTTCTTCTTCTTCTTTTAAACCTCTTGATTAATACAGTATAATTTTAAAAACATAGCACACTATTTTTTTTCTAATTCTGCACCAAAGTTGTCAAACATGTATCATCTTGCCTCAATGTACAAGTTCTCAATTCATATTTATGTATTTATGAAATTTGCTGTTCTCAAAGTGGAAGAAATCCTAGAAAAAATTAATTATTTAATGAGTCTCAATATTCATATTTGTGGTTGTTCGCTTAGAAACAGAATATAAATTTGGAGGCACATTTAAAATTTAACCAGAACTCAATGCAAATTAATATCCACATGGGCAATGTGCAGTCAGATGAAAAGAACATCTTCAGAGAAGATAGGACAGAGAATTTGCTTCACCACGAAGCTTGTTGTTTTGACTCAGTAATAGAACCAGGTACCTGGTAGGAAGGAGCCTAGATTCTGATCCCCAATCCAGCCTCAAAAGTACTGCTCAGAAGAAATTGGGAAGAAAGTGCATGGAATTCTATTGAAGTAGGATTTGCAGAGCATCTTAGGAATGCTTACAAGAGAATCTCTAAGTAGATGACATGCACATAGATATTGGCCTCAGGAAATGAACTGTCCAGTGTCCGGCTGATGAACATCTATCAAACCCAGGGCAAAATGTGCAGGAAGTTTGGCACTCGGCAGAGACAATGGTTCTGCAATGTGGTGAATAGACTAAATGCCACTGAATCGCATATTTTGAAATGGGTTAATTTTATGTTATGTGACTTGTACCTCAATGTTTTAAAAACTGTGCTGTGTTAGGGCACAAAAGGAGAAATAAGAAACCTCATCTACTTGGGAGTCTTTGCCCATCATCTGAAGAAAAGAAGGCTAACACTTGGACAGGGAGGGCATCTGAGTGAATATCTTGGTTCTCTTTTTGTTTTACTTGAGGACATCTGGTCTTTTGAAAACCTTGCCATTGTCTGGCCATTCTGGGTTAGGACACAAGTGCTCCCAAGAGCCCACAGAGAGTTGGAGGCCACAAAAGTCTCATCTGACCAAAATACCAGAGTCCTGGAGGGAAAAGGGCATTAGATTTAAAAACAACTCTGCTCTTATTTGCTGTGTGGCCTTGGCCAAGTTAATTAACCGCTCTGAAATACTGTTTCCTCACTAGCAAATTGGGGGCCATAAAAACTATCTAAGATGATTTGGAAAAATGTTAATATTATACGCAAGATATATTGCACAGAGACACCAATAAGTATTAGTAGCAATCCTTCCTTTCCTATCTCCCAACCCCCCTGACTCAGTTGAAGTTCTCATCATAAAAGTCATTTCCTTTGCCAGGTATGGTGGCACATGTCTATAATCACGGCTACTTGGGAGGCTGAGGCAGGAGGATCACAATTTGAGGCCAGCCTCAGTAACTTAGGGAAACCCTGTCTCAAAATAAAATTTAAAAAGGGCTTAGCAATGCAGCTTGGTCGTAGAGCATCTCTAGGTTCAAACCCCGTATTGGTGGTTGGGTTTCTGTGAGGCAGGAACAACTCTGGCCTGAAAAATTCCCCTCCTTGGGTTACAATTGCCCTGGAGGAATGCTGTTCTCCCGACTTGGTCTTTTCCTGTGGAGGGACTGCACTATAGCAGCGATCTGCAAAGGAAATGCAACCTACACTGCTTTTGTCCAGCTCATGAGCTGAAAATGGTTTTTAACATTTTTTTAAGATGGTTGAAAATAAATAAAAAAAAGAAATACTTTTTGGCACACAAAAATTCAGATTTCAGTGTCCATACCTAAATTTCTCTTGTGACACAGTCACATCCGTACCGCCTGTGGCCGCCTAGGTACTGGGAGGGCAGAACTCTGTAGTTGCAGCAGAGGCCCGGTGGCCTCCAAAATGTGAAATGCTCACTCCCTGGGCCTCTCCTGGAAAAGCACGTGACCCCTGCCCACGTCATCCCTGCCCTTCACTCACTCCCACTGGACAGGAGACTCTCTTGTTTGGGTGGAGCTACAACAGGCTTCAAGGTATCACTCTGGTTTCTGTCCCTTCTGCCATGAGCCGGTGGGGAGCTGTGATCCTGAGGGACAGAATCTGCCATATTCATGATCAGCTCTTCTGTTTAACCCAGGTGTTTGTCTCTCCATTGGTGCTGACCTCAGGAGGGTAGAGGGACGATTTATCGACTCCCTAGAAATCCAGCAATCCCTTTCTTCCCAGCCCCACTCCCTTAGTTTGACCCCTCACCATCTCTGCCCCCAGAGAGTGCCTTCTCATGCTTATTCTAGACTCAGGCATGTGACTTTCTTTGGTCAACGTGATAATTATAAACCAGGCACAAGCAGAGGCTTCAAAGGGCACTTACATGTTTTTTCCTCTCTTGGACCCCAGGCAAGTTCGACAAGAGTGGGCCCACGTTAGCGTGGGAGGGGTGAAGGAGGCCCTTGGAGGAGAGCCCATTTGTCCTAGGCAAGGCCACTATAGAAAAGCAATGTCCCAGCTGAGCTGCAGGTGCCTGGAAATGCATAGTGAGTCCAACACAGAGCAGCAGAACTACCTTGCCAACTAGGAGTGAAAAACAATCAAAGTTTGTTAAGTCTCTAAGTTCGGGGATGTTTTGTTATTCAGCATTAGCTAACTGATACACCTACTTAAAAATGCTCAATGCCTCTAACTGCCTCTGCAAAAAAGGCAGAACTCTAATTTAACATGCAAAGTCTTTCACCAGCTTCCCAAGCTCCTCAGGTGAACCAGCCCACTCCAGCCAGTGTTGTAAAAACAGGATCCCTTTCTTCATGTTGTAAAAACATCCTTGCCTGGTACACCAACTAGATCCTGAAGTTTGGGCCCTGTTCTCTTTTCCCTGACCAGGGCCTAGACTCCTGCACTCTGGTTACCATTCAAAATGTGACTCCTGAGGGACAGAATCTGCCATATTCTCTGATCAGCTCTCTGTTTAACCCGGGTGTTTGTCTGGGTTACACTCCTCCGCTTACACTCACCCTTTAGATCAGTTTCATACGTGGAGCTATGTCACATTGGGTCACGAGATAAGTTTAGATAGTCATGAGTAGAATTTGTAAAAGGTGAAACTGGAAGGGGAGAAATAAGACAGGGTGAAACAGAGAGCATAAGGGTGAATCATGTAGTGAGAGTGAATCTTCAATGTGTGTATATTGATTTGCTCTGAAAAAAAATTGTGGGCGTGGCCAAAGAGTTTGAAAACACATTGCTTTAGAACATCTTCTGGCTACTTGGAGGGAATAGCCCCAAACCTTCCTGGTCCTCACACCGACCCTCCATGGGTGCTCCCGGGCAGCTCTCCCCTGGACCCTCCCCTTCTCCCCTGCCTGCCCCAGCTTCTCCACCCACAGAACCCTCTGCCCCAGCAGGCCCCTCACCCTGTCACGCTGACGGGTTCCTGAGCACCACGCTCTCTCCTGCCTCTGTGCTCCTGCAATTCCATTTGTCCTCTACCAATGACAGCCTTTCCTTCCTTATTTGGCTGGAAAATTCCTACTTGCTAGGGCTGGTGCATGATCATCCTCTATTGTTCAATCCTCAAGGCAGTCCGAATAGCACGTCCCCCAGGCCCCTGTCCTCCCAGCCCCTCCAGTTGCCTTCCCACACACACATCCGAGTTTCCGTGTGGTCGGACCCTACCAGCAGTGCTTCTAGAATCCAACTTTTCTTTCCCATGTTTTTGCTGGAGAGTCCTCTGGGGTCCTGGGTGCTCCTCTAGTGCCACGCCTACAGCTGTCCTAACCCTCACCAATGACAGGATCACAGCTGTTGAATCTGCATGTGTATGGTCCCCTGGAGGCTGCGAGCATCTAGGTCTCTAGGACCGAGTGTCACCAGCACCTAGAGTAGGGCCTGGCATCCATGGGAGCTGGCACTCAACTCCAGTTGAATTTGTCCCCTGTTTATTTTGGGAAGCACAGGTGGCCTGTGGGGATGAGATCCAGGGCCATGTCCGTGGGGAGACAATGGCCCAACGAATCAGACGGGAGAGAGAGGGCAAGCTGCTGGGCTGGGGCGCTGGAGAGGCCAGGTGAGCAGCAGCCAGGCCCACTTGGCCTCCTCAGCGATCCCACCAGCCAGGTTCCCAAACACTTGAAGAACAAAGCAAACTGAAAAGGCTTCCTCACAACAGGAAGCCGCAGGAAACCACTCCACAGCCTCTTCTGAAGGGTTTTTTTGTGTGTGTGCAACAACACTGAGATGAATAAAGGGGCACAGAGTAATCAGAGATAAGAGAACACCCAGGAAAGACTCAAAAACCCGAGGGGAGCTGTTTTACCGATTGCCAAGAGGAAGAGAGGAGATAAGAGAGGAGGAGCCCTGACCAGCGGCAAGAACATTTCTCCCGGATGATACCAAGGGACAGGAGTGAACGGGGAAGCTGCAGGGAATGATTTAGTTACATGAAGGTTCACTCTGGAAAGCTCACGTGTCCTGTGCTCCACACGACACACAGGTGCTATTGGGGGACTTGTTCCACATCAGGCTGGTCCCAGTTACCAGGTTTCCAATAAAGGGCTCGTCGTTCATTAATTACGGGTAGAATGAATGGCTGCTGAGCACCGCAAGGGGAAAGACTGAAAATTCCATCCTAGGTTACACAAGTCCCAAGAAGGGAGTGAATTTACTCCTGGGTGTTTGTAAACAGTGGCTCGGGATCTGGCACACGATCGTCTGGTATATTCTGATCATGTGGTGTATGTGCAGGAGGGAGCAGAGGAAGAGGAATCAATGAATCACTTTTTTTTTTTAAGCTCTTTTAGCCTTTCTCAAACAACCAAACCATTTTGGGTTGAAAGAATAGCATCTCCTGAAATAGCCCAAGTGTGTACAGCACACTGTACAAACCACCGCGATGCGGAGCAAAGAGTGGAAGGAGGGTGGGGGGAGGCAGAAGGGAGAGAGAGAGAACACATCTGTCTCTCTTTCAAGCCCATATAAGCCAGTTTCTAGAAGACAACTGTCTATGCGGGTATATGACCCAATCAACTTTGATTCAAAGCAAAATAAAGGTGAGACTCAAAGCCAGGAAGGAGTGGAAGTGATTTTGGACTCAGAGGTCATGGATGGATGAGATGAGTCTAAAAGAACATGAAATCCCTGTCAGTTCCTTGTAGCAGAGCCAGCTCCCTGCTTTTTTAATGACTTGTATCATCCACTCAGGAAATGCAGGGATTTGAACCAGATGATGAATCAATTATCTCAATGGGATAAAATGCCTGAGTTCCACTAAAGTGTTGGGAAAGAGTAGCAGCAGCAACAGAAAAACACGGTCAGGCACCTTCGGCCAAGCAGGTTGAGCGGGTGTCCTGATGTGTGTGTGGGTCTCCTGGACCCAGTCCCGGGTCCTTCTCTCCTTCCCAACTCCAAACAGTGTAGGTTGTTAGGGAAGATACTCTACTGCCTCTGAAATAGAGAGGGAGAAGGGTTACTCAGGGGGCCAGGACTTAGATAACGCAACTTAGGAAGGAAGGAAGGGAGCGATGGAATTAATAAGAAAACATTTTGAGTGCAGTGAATCAGGGCTCCCACCCAGACGGGCTGGTGGAAGAAAAGTCGTCATTTTATGTGAGTTGTCTATTGACTACTGCCTTCAAAGAGGGTCTGTACTGTCCCCAGCCGACCCCTAGGCTGTATCCCAGAGAGGAGGCTGGGATGTCAGAGACAACCCCTAGGAAAGAAGCTCTCAAGCAATTCAGGAAGTTCGAAAAAGGACACGAGTACTACACGGCAACGATTTTAGACTAAGAAAGAACCTGTAGGGAGAGAAGATTCTGAGTCACAATCTTTGTACCTGTAACAGTTCGATATACAGAAATAACTCACTCTGTATGAATTACATTGGTGTGTTATATATAGAACACACACACACGGTACTCTCTACTCTAGGCCTGGTTTCCTAACTCTGATGTCCCTCTGATGTCCAAATACCTGGGCCATTTGAATATATGTACCTATAAACTAAACCCTTGCCGTCATTCTCATGACCAATCTGGACGTCAGAGAGTAGGAATTTCTGGTCACCCGACTGAGAGTCCAGCCCTGGCCGATGCCTCCATTTGAATAACAAGCTTTGTGCATCATTGACTGCACTTACCCTCATCATCCTGTGCTCCAGGATGGCTACTGGGTTTCTATCTTGGGGACCCTCTTCCTGAGACCTAGTTTACATCACTTGCCGGCTGCTCCAGCTCCAATCAGGCCTCACTTCAGAAGTCACTGGGGGGGTTTGGATTTATGGCAGGCCTGTCCCCCTGACCCTCTCATAGTGTCGTATGCCAGAGCAAAAACCGTGGCCCTGAATCATTGCCTGGTCTCTGTGCCTATAGGCGGCTGGCACTGAGGCCTGTTGTACTGTGGTGCGGTGGGGGGGGGGAGCGGGGGGGGGCGGGAGGAGAAGTCACTGTAGGGGAGATGAGTGGGGAGGTGGCCATTCTTCGGAGACTTCCTCACATACACCTGTATCCCAGACAGCAGGCTGGGATGTCAGAGACAAGAACTAGTCCCAGAGCACCGGTCTGGCAAGATTATACAAAGTGTCAGTCAGAGGGGCCTGGTCCTAGGAAGAGGGACTGGTATCCTAGGCAGCAAACCGAGTGCTAAGGAGACCGGTAGATCAGGAAATGCCTCACGGGCAAGAAAGATCCCTGACAGACCTGTGAGGCTGAGTTAGCTGCCATTGTCTTGAAGCCTGTCCCTGCCTCCAATCTGGCCCGTTCCCGTCTGCCCTGCCTCTCGCGGTCACATCTGATTTTCTAAAGCACAGGTTTTGCCAGGTCACTCCCTGTTCAGGCTCCTGGCCAAAGGCTTGCTTATAACCTGTGTGTTGTGTCTTCGGCTGTCCAACCTAGTAGCTGTCACAAAGCCTTCAGGACAGGACAGTGTGGTGCCGCCAAAGCCAAGGATGTGAGCGCACTGCAGAGAGGTTTCCGAGAAGAGAATTGAAAAACAGACAGCTGTCTGTGGTGCCGGCAACGCCGCGGGAGACTTTCAAGTGGAGCATTTGTTGTGTGGTTTTGAGACTGTGATGGACTCCGAGGCGTTGATGGGAAGAAGGTAGAAGAACAGGGGTTTCTATCAGTTTCTGTAATCAATGCGTTTTTTCCCCCCACACTTGAATTTATCTGCCCGATATTTATTCACTTATTACACACTGATTGTTGAGTACCTAGTCCATCGGGCCCTGTGCTACATCCCCATTTTAGTTTTTGAAACAGGGTTTTACTAAATTGCTGAAGCTGGCCTCATACTTGAGATCCTCCTGCCTTGGCCTCCTGAGTCCCTCATATTTTAGGTGCACACTACCCTGCCAGGCAGGGCCTCAACGTGCCTTAGATAAGGCCTATCTTGTGACTCGGATTCTTCCTGAACAGACTGCTATTAGAGATGGCATATAAGTACACACTGCTATGTCCACACCCTGTCCCTGGGCTCCAAATATCAAACACATCACAATGGAGATAAAAATATTTTAAAAGAAGCTTAAATACAAATGTCCATACTAAAAAAAAAATAAATTAAATCTCTTTAGGACTTGAAACAAAGCAAAACCCCCAAATTATAAGCAAGGTTAAAGCTCAGGCTACTAGGTGTGGCCGCGGGCACAGGCTGTGAACTGGTAATGTCTGGTGTGGTAACAGGGATCAATGTGCCCTAAGTACAGGGTAGGGCACATGCAGCCAGCCCCACTGAGTGGAGCTAGAACTCCTACAGATGCCCCCACCTACAAAAGGAGAGTGAAAAGAGGATCCCTGGATCCCTGCCTGGAGCTCTGAGAGGATACATCCGGGTATATCAAAAGGTGGGAAATAATGAAGGGGAGACATGGTCAAGGGGCCCGCTGGGTGGACAACTGGGTCCTTTTCAATTTCAAGGGACAGGAGCTTCCAAACTGCTAGAGAGAGGAAAAAACAAACAAAACCCAAACTAAACAAAAGGCTGGAACTATACACTGGGACCTGAGGGGCCAAGATAAAGCAACCACAAAATTGTTGTAGTCTGGGAGAACAGAGAGAGAGAAACCGTAAGACTTTCTACTCACAATGAGCCTCCTACCCTGAACTCCAAACCACAGGGAGAAAACTAAGATGAAAGACAGAAGGAGGCTGTAATCCCAGCACTAGGGAGGCTGGGGCAGGAGGATGGCAAGTTAGAGGTCAGCCTCAACCATTTAGTGAGACACTGTTTCAAAATAAAATAATAAAAAGGGCTGGGAGTATAACTCAGTGCTAGAGTGTCCCTGAGTTCAGTCCCCCAAACAAACATGCATACACACAAACCAAAAATTAAACTAGGAGTTATGTCTACTACAGATGAGATGAAAACAATAAATTAACAAGAAAATGTCCTGAAAATAGGTATGTCTAAGATATTCAAAGAGATGGGGGGGGGACTAGCTGTCATAAAAAAAGAACATGAAATTCTGAAACAAAATAATCAGATGAAACAAGGACCAGTAAGTATAAAAAATAACTAACAGGAAATGCTGGGAAGAAAAAAAAATACAATCACTGAATTAAAAATCACAAGGAGGGTTGGGGCTGTAGCTCAGTGGTGGAGCGCTTGCCTCCCAAGTGTGAGGCACTGGGTTCAACCCTAGGCCCCACATAAAAAATATATAACTAAAATAAAGGTATTGTGTCTGTCTACAACTAATATATATATATATATATATATATATATATATTTTTTTTTTTAATCACAACCAATGGGGTAAACTCTAGACTGGACATATTCGAACAGATAATTAAGAATTGGAAAATGCTATTGAGAAACTCACCCAAAATGCAACCTAGGATGATAAAGAGATTAAAACTAGGAAATGTCAGTTAGGAAACAGAAAATAGGTGAGCCACCCCAGCAAGGCCCTAATAGGAATTCCTAAAAAAAAAAAAAAAAAAAAAAAAGAAGATAGAGTGACAGACGAGACATATGTGTAGAGATGATGTCTGAAGACAGACAGAAATGCAAACTTGCGCTGAAAACTGATACCTTTTTTAGGCTTACGTGACCTACCTCTTAGCTACCTCGGTGACTCCGTCTTGGGTTGCTTGGCTCCCAGCTTGCTTTGCTTTAGCCCTCCTGGCCTCCTGGCTAATCCTTGAACAAAAAGACCGCCTCCTACCTCAGAGCCTTTGGCTTATTCTTTCGCTGTTGAAATGCTTTCCCCCAAGGTAATCTGTATGGCTCACCTCTCATTCTCTGTAGATTGCTCTTCACATGTTACCTTATCAGTGAAAGCTTCTCTGTTATATGCAAATATGTATTTGCTTAGGAAATGAATGAGGGAATGGATGCCTGCAGCCTCACCCACCTACACATACCTGGTACATAGTGCAGTGTTGGGCACATGGGTACAGGTCCAATTTAGTTTCTAAATTCCCTGAGAAGTCCTATTACTATGTGTGCATACAAGTTAATATTTAATAACAGATATGCTCAATCTATTTTCACTCAAGGTTTATTATTATTATTATTATTATTATTATTATTATTTTGTACTGAGGATTGAACCCAAGGGTGCTCAACCACTGAGCCACATCCTCAGCCCTTTTTAATTTTTTATTTAGAGACAGGGTCTGGCTAAGTTGCTTAGGACCTTGCTAAATTGCTGAGGCTGGCTTTGAACTCATGATCCTCCTGCCTCAGCCTCCTGAACTGCTGGGATTACGGATGTGGACCACCAGGCCCAGCTATTATTCTTTATAATACAATAATGAAATCATGGAGTGATGGAATTAAAACAGGAAGTTCAAAGTCCATGAATTTCATCTTCCACATTTGACATGTGAAAAACTGAGACCACGAAAGGTAAAGTGGACTCACGGCCAAGCCGTTTAACAGAGCTGGAAATCAGTCTCTGAGTCCACTGCTCATTTTATGTTACGACAGGTTTTCTTTACCTTACCTGCATTCATAGAAAAATCAGACCATAAATAATTCTATCCCCCCAATGAACTCCTCCCTAACTTCTCTGCACATAGGCATTGTTTCCAGGTAACAATCGATCATCTCAACTTGGGTTGGAGAAGTCAAGGTTTCCAGGTGCCTCTTCATTAAAAATGTAATTTTGACGTGTTTTTATTTCTATGGCTTCTAGTCATTAAGAGCCTCTAATTAAAATAATTAGAAGAAGAATCTTGCCTGTTAATCAGTCTACATTTCAATAAAACATTTTAAAAAATCACAGTTCAAAGCTGTTACCTTATTATTTAAGCATGAGTTCTATTATATAAATTGTCACCACAGCACTGCCAACCAGTTATTTATAGAAAAAAATCTGTTAGCTTTTCCTTGGTAAACCAATGTCACTCCACGCTGAAGTTATTGAAGAAATTATAGGGAGACGGGAGATAGGTGGGTTTGTACCCCCCCCCAGCATAACCGGGCTCTGGAAGACTTCCAAAGCCTCTTTGAGATGTGGTGTACGTCAAGAGGGTTGAGAAGAAACACAGTTTTGCAGTAGCAGTGAGAATTCATGGTGCTAAATTTTAGGTGTCGTGCATACATATATATATACACACAGACATATGTATGTGGTGATAGTGAGGAAGAGATTTTTTTAAAGCTGCTATAATTCAGGCAGGGTACATTCCACTGGTACAGTGGGGTTGGAAGCACTAAAAAGCATCAAAAGTGATCATCCTGTAGCCAATTTCTCCTTGTGAGTATTTTGTTCTCTGTTTTCTGTAAGCCTGCCCCTCCAGAAGCCTGTTCTAGGCGTTTCCGCAGGGCTTTCCAGTTTGCAATTCCCTCCAGAGGTAACCCCTGTCTGACCCAGGAAAGTCTTTGGCTGGAAGGCCGCGAGAGCGCGTGCACAGGGTTGGAACTGATGCTGTATATTTGTTTCATGACCTTGCTGATCCCATTAAAGGTACACTTCCCCAGGGTTCCTCTGTGCAAGGAGCTCATTTCCAGAAACAAGGTGATAATGCAACTCATAAGAATTAAGGCTCAAGTCTTAAGAAGTAATAAATACTAACATTTAGAAAAACTAGTATGAGGGTTGGGGCTGGGGCTCAGAGGTAGGGCACTCACCTAGCGTGCGTGAGGCACTGGGTTTGATCCTCAGCACCACATAAAAATAAAATAAAGATATTGTGTCCACCTATAACTAAAAAATAAATGTTAAAACAACTAATATGAGACAAACATAGCTGTTGGGGTTTTTTTACGGGAACTTAAAAAAATAATTGTATGCTTTTCTCTTATCCTGGACAGGGGGTTTTATGACAAGTTTATGAATTTGATAGAAATATAAAGGAAAATATGGAGCACCTGACAAAACTCCCTGTGGTAGACAGACTCTATGATACCCCCTCACTAGCTCTTATCCACATTCTGGAACAATCGCCTCCCTTTAAATGTGAGCAGGACCTTCGACTTGCTTCGAAGCACCAGAATACAGTGAAGGCAATGGAGAGACACTGTCATGATGTGACACGGGACTGCAGCTTTCATTTTGCTAGTGACTGTCTCTATTGAATGTTGCCCTTGATGGCGCTGACAAAGTAAGCTGCCGTTAGAGAGGCCCACCTAGCACTGTGTGTGTGTGTGTACTGGGGGTTGAATCCAGGGGTGCTTAACCACTGAGCCACATCCCCAATACCCACTCCCTCTTTTTTTTCTTTCTTTTTTTTTTTGAGACAGGGTCTCACTAAGTTACTTAGGGCCTTGCTAAATTGCTGAGGCTGGCTTTGAACTTGTGATCCTCTGCCTCAGCCTCCCGAGTCTTTGGGATTACAAGCATGCCCCACCACACCTAGCTTCATTTTTTCTATTTTTTTGTCAGTGCAGGGGATTGAACCCAGGGCCTTGCCCATGCTAAGCCAATGCTCTACCACTGAGCTACACCTCCAGCCCTCTATATTTCTAATTTGAAGATAATATTTTCTACTTTGTGGGATTGTGTGCAGAAGAAAATAAAATATAGTATTTAGTAGAATGTCTAGCAGATATGAAATATGTAATAAATGCTATTCATTGATACTACATCACATAACTTTACCTATTGGCACAATTACCACCCTCATTTGGTAACCTTTTGGCATAAAATAGTTAGCCATGTTTGGTTTGCTGGCTTTTTTTGTTCCCTGCCATCAGGGCTTTATGGTTCTGGGAGACTGAGTGACCTTCCATTCAGTCCTGAAAGGTTTTACTCTCACGGGTATTATAAATGTTCTCTTCTTGGTATGTGACAGGATTATCTAATTCTTTTTGTCTGAAACAAAACTAGGGAAATATGAGGGTGATGAGTTATTAAGAATCCTTTTTCAACTAAGGAAAACAGATGAAATTCCCTCGGTGACATGAATATATGACCTCAGTCTTGGTGCACAAGGTGGCTCTGCATGCAGGAGAGACTTCATTATCTGGCTGAGGACGCTGAGCTGTCAGTCACAAATTTGTAGCAGCCTTTTGCTTTCTTCATTGGCATGAACACGTTAGGAATTGGGCAAATTTTTATCTTCCGCTTGAATGGGGGTAAGCAATAGTAAAACCTTTGTAGTTTATAATGTATAGGTTTCCTAGCCTCTGGTCAGGCTATATCTACAAGTTAAAAAGAAACTATAATTTTCTTTGAGTGCTCAAAAATTCAGTGGAATTTTATATTTGAAAGTAGCCCAGATTGGAAATCCGAGGAAAAGGAGATGTGTTTCACAGTCATGGGATGGATGACCGTCTGATGGACTGACTCTTTTGAACTTGTACTTTTCTTTCAGAGACTCATAGGAAGGTGCTTTTCCCCATCCTCCTCTTCCCCACCCCCAAACTTGCCTTTCCATTTATTATAACAAGAAAACAAAGCCAAAACACATCCTGCCATTTCTTTGTGTATATATTGATTGGTTGGAAGACTTGGGCTCCACTTTTGGCTCGGTTGCTTGGTAGTTTTGTGCAACATGGGAAAATCATTTCCTCTCTCGAGGTCTTGATTTAATTCATCAGGAAAACAAAGAGAATAATAATGACTCCCAGGAGTGAACATTTAAAATGCAATGAAGCCAGGTTATGTGGCGTATGCCTATGATTCCAGCTACTGGGGAGACTGAGGCAGGAGAATGTCAAGTTTGAGACCAGCCTTGCTTGATGATACAAAAATTAAAATTTTAAAAAGGGCTGGGGAGGCTGGGGATGTAGTTCAACAGAAGAGTCTCGTGAAGCTCTGGGTCTGATCCCTAGTATGCAAAAAACAAGGCAATATGTGAGAAGACCAAACTCAATGATTTCATTCCCCATACATCATATAAGAGTACAGACTCAATTTCAGGGAAAAGAACTAATGCTTCTGTTTTTCCACATATGCTAAAATTCCCTCATTTTTGATCAATCAGCTGCCTAGTGCACTGTTCAGAGATGTCCATTCTGTTGTAAGATACAGTGTAAAAAAAAATTTTTTTTTTAACCAGGGATTGAACTAAGGGGCACTCGACTACTGAGCCACATCCGCAGCCCTATTTAGAGACAGGGTCTCACTGAGTTGCTTAGGACCTCACTAAGTTGCTGAGGCTGGCTTAGAACTTGCAATCATCCTGCCTCAGCCTCCTGATCTGCTGAGATTACAGGTGTGTGCCAGCAGATACAGTGTAAATCAAATGATTTGCTTATGATTTTTTTTCACAAAGATAATAATGTCTAACACTTCATTGAGCACTTGCTATTGGAAAATACTTCTCATGCATTGAATTCTCATCATAATTCCATGAAGGAATTCAAGCTCAGAGAGGTTAAATAATTTGTGAAGAGTCACACAGATTGATGGAGTTAGGAATCAAACCTAGTTTTCTGAATTAGCAATACATACTTCGGCTGTCTGTGCAATGTAATGCCATGTTCCTTGTGCAAAGGTGTACCTGTGGGTTTTTAAGCACAAAACCAATAGAACCAAATAAATAGGGAAAAAAAGTTCTGCAAGTGGATCATTAGATGCAACAGTGCTTGGTACTGCAGACACTCTCAATCATGGTTCCATAGACAAATATCCTGACTTTGGTGGAAAGAGTACCCTGTATTGGTCTCTGGGTGACATGTACAGCTTGGCAGCAGTTGCAGCATGCAGCATGCTGATTTTTTTTTTTTTTAGTTATAGGTGGACACAATATCTTTATTTTATTTTTATGTGGTGCTGAGGATTGAACCCAGTGCCTCATGCATGCTAGGTGAGCGCTCTACCTCTGAGCCCCCAGCCCCAGCCCAGCATGCTGATTTTTGATCTTTGATTTTGCAGCTTCATGGACGCCTTCAAAGGTGAGTCGGTTGTTAGTACAAAGTGACAACTTGAACTCGCGTTTTTTTTCCTAAATGTATCGTTATAAGAAATATATAGTCAATGATAAAAGAAACTGTTTAAATGGCATTGCCTCTGGATAGCTTTACCTCTACTAGCTTCCGACAAATTACATGACCCGTCTGAACAGCATTATAAATAAGCAGCTTTATTTAGTTTTATTTCCTTATATTCCTTTAGAATCACTGTGATCCATGAGCCTTCCAGAGCCTGCCCTATCCAAAGCATCAGTAATAAATCATAAATATTTATAGCATTTAATCATGAGGCAGCCAAAGAACTAAAGAAGTGTTATATTATTCAGCAACTCATTAAGCACCCAGCATGCTTATAATAAAATGGTGAGGCCCGTGAATGGCTTCTTCATCACCAGTTGTCTTCCCCCCTCTTCTATAAGGAAAAAAAAATTTTTTTTGATTAATGCTCAGCTGTGTTTAAGTTATGGTAGATGTGGCCCAAAGTCAATTAGACAACACTCTCCGTGGTGTCCTAGAAATGTACCATTTCAGAGAAAAACAAAAGGCATCCTCTTGCCACCCCACGACAGAGGAGTGAAGGGTGTGCTGGGTGGGGGGTGGGGTGGAAGAAAGAGACAATCACTGAACCCTCCTGTGAGCCAGGCACTAAGAGCTGGAACATCACATTTACATTATTAATGAGCCCACTTCATTGCCATTCCTGTATTCCCTTTGTTTGATTATTTCTGAAGGGAAAATATTAGATCTGTTTCTCGGTATACAGGAAACACGAACAAAAAGAACCACACAAATGTAGAACAGAGGCTCTTTTGAGAGCTGAGCCTTGTCTTTGACAGTGTTCAAGCTGAGGCAGAATGTTCCTTGTCAGGGTTTTGTTTATTTTCTTTGAGACAGTGTTGGTGGGAGGTGGGTCTCACTATGTGGCCCAGGCTGGTCTTGAAGTCTTCCTGGGCTCAAGGGATCCTCCTGCCTCAGCCTCCTGAGTGGCTGGGACTAAAGACACAAGCGGCCAGCATGCCCAGCAGGTTTTTTGTTTTTAAACTTTATGTATTTATATGTGGTGCTGAGAATTGAACCCAGTGCCTCATATCTGCTAGATAAGCGCCCTACCACTGAGCCACAACCCCAGCCCTATTTTGTATTTTATTAGAGACAGGGTCTCCCTGAGTTGCTTAGGGCCTTGCTAAGTTGCTGAGGCTGGCTTTGAACTCACGATCCTCCTGCCTCTGCCTCCCGAGCTGCTGGGATTACAGGCAGGTGCCACTGTGCTCGGCTCTAGCAGGGTTTTGGGAAGGGGATTCCCATCAGAGAAAACCAGGATCACTTCCTCAGCAGATGAAGATGCTAACCTCCTTCTCCTTCTCTGTCACTAGAGGTTGAAGCAAGAATATTCACCTTGCCAAACTCCCTTGGTGATAGGAGTGGCCATGTGACCGAGTTCTGTCCAGGGAAATGTTGGGAGCAGGTCCTGAGGTGGGGTGGAGAAGGTTTTTTGAGAAGAGGTTTTAGAGGAGACGGGCTCATTGAAACCCTGGCACCCTGTTGATGGGAGTCTAACTGGTGCAGCAGCTTTGGACAGTAGTTGAGCTACTAATTGAGCAATTCCCACTCCTAGGTAGGTACCCAAGAGAAGTGAACGTAGGTTCCCCTGAAAACTGATACACAGACATTCATGGTGGCATTATACAATAGTCCCACAGTGGAAGCCACCCAGATGTCCATATACCCATGGGTTATAGCCACACAATGAAACATAATTCACCCATAAAAAGGAACAAGTTATAGATATTTCCATTCAGGGGATGAACTGTGAAAATATTAAGCTAAGTGAAAGAAATTAGATACAAAAGGCCACAAATTTTATAATTCTATTATAAAATGAAGTAGGTGAACACATAAAAATAGATAGTGGTTGCTAGGAGTTGGGGAAGACGGAGAGGGCAGAGGGGCAGCTAATAGGTACTGGTCTCTTTTGGAGAAGATGGAAATACTCTAGAAATCAGTGGTAATGGTAGTGCTTCTAAATCACTGAAACCATTGTGAATATACTAAAATCCATTGAGTTGTATACTTTAAATGAGTGATTTCTATGCTATGTGAATTCTATCTCTGCTAAGAGAGAGACTCAGTGGGCCTGGCAGTAAGTCTCCTGACCCACTGTCCCTCACCTATTACTTTCTCTCCCTTCCTGGAATGCAGATGGACGTTCTGAGTGCAGCAGCCACATTATAATCCCGAAGGCAAAGGCCACTTTGGTAAGGAGGATGAGCACAAGTTGTCAGAGTCCCGTAAACCCCTTACTTATTTAAGCCGCTGTTTGTCAAGTTTTCTGCTGCTGATAGGTGAAGGCAATCCTAACCAATATACCTCCCGAGTTTAAGATTTTATGAAAAGCCAATTACTGTTCAATTTGAGAAAATGGAGTTATGAAATGCAGTACCTAGAGAAGCGCAGTAAAACAGTTCTTCAGAAAGTGCAATTTAAAGGGGATTTCCCATTTATAGAGATATTTAGGACTTGTGCTGCAGCAAGTGGTTTGATGGCTGAGGCTGCTGCATTTCGATACAGTAATGTAATGTGAAATATGCATTTTAAGGCCATCTTTAAAAACACAATAAATATGAATAATTTCCATTATGACTATTCCATTAAGACCTGCCATACAGTCAAAGATGAAAAGTCTATTTTTGAATTGTTTCCAAAATGCCTGAAAGAAAAGCTCCTAATAGTGGATCCTCATTACATCTCTAGATAAGACTGAAGGCATTTAAAAACCACAATTTGTTAACTAATAAATTGACATAATTGGGGTATAAGGGAAGTCATTATGAGTGAAGACAGTATGAAATATGATGACATTTATAGTCTTCTCTAGGATATTAGCTGGTGCCGGTGCCATTTGAAACCAAACTTTCTGAAATCTCTGCCCATAAATTCCCCATCTAGTTTCCCGTGTTTTTACTTAATGGACAGGCATCTTAACATCTGAGTTTCCTGCCCTGCTCCAATGTTACACAATTCTGGGATTTTGAAATTTAATGTTGTGGACTGAATGTATAGATTTAACTAAAATTGGCTCTAGAAAATTGAAGTATAGTTTGATTTCTGTGCATGATTATTCTCAGGAATAATTCATTCATATGGAAAGAAGGATGGCCCTCGTATTTTTCATCCATTAGGCATTTCAAATTACCAGAGATTTTGTTCAAAGAACTGAAAAATCAAATTAACCACCACAGTCGTTTGAGCAAATAATTGACTATTGTATCGTAAATTCAGACAATGCAGGTGCATTCAACAATATTATGAATTCAAATAACATATAGGCCAAGACAGTTTTTTTCCCCTTTAATAACAGTTTGGGGGGAGAGGTAGAGTCGGAGTCGGATAATATGGTTAATGTGCTCCCATGACCTCTGCTTCATTTTGCTTCTGAAGACCCTATTAGCGTTTGTTTAGGTGGTAGTGTAGATGACTCAAAATCTGGAAAACCGGCTGAGCGTGGTGGTGCACACTCGTAATCCCAGCAACTTGGGGGCTGAAGCAGGTGGATTGCAAGTTCAAGACCAGCTTTAGCAACTGAGTGAGACCCGGTCTCAAAATAAAAAATTTAAAAAGGGCTGGGGTCCTGCCCATGTCACACGTAGGTGGTGGAAATAGGGCTCCCCTCGGTGGAATGGGCTGGCTGTGAAATAAAAGCTAAGAAAAATAGAATAGTAATATGAAGTAGAATAGTAATATGAAAAAAACCACAAGATGCAGAAAATATTTTCAAAAAACGAGGGCGGGATGATCACATGGATAGAGCTTCTATACTAAAAAGGCCAAATGGAGCTCATGCATGCTTTATTTATAGCGGGGAACATCAAAGGCCTCCCAAAGAATGTTCTTCACCAAAAAAAAAAAGGTAGAAGGTGGGCTGTCCAGTTTCTGTGCTAAGTTTATAAATATACACAGTTCCCAACGCATTATGCCCATCTCTGGAACTACTATGAGAGATCTTCCTGGTAGAGCGGAGATAAAGATCATGTGCCTTGGGCAATCTATTGCGTGGTAGAGCCACCGAGAGAGTTCCCAAGGTTGAACCTAAAATCTCCCTAGCTGCCATACTGAGAGAAGACCCTCAAGTAATTCATGGGTGGCTTCCCACACTGGGGACTTGGCTCAGTGGTGAAGTGCTCCCGGGTTCAATCCCCAGTACCACCTGCAGGGCAGGAGAGAATTATTTGCAAAAAATTGTTGTAATACATGACATGTCTAACGTGTTCATCTCTCCTTCTTCCTCCCACTGTGCATACGTGAACTGTAGCAACTCTTTTCTGAAACTTCTTTGCATAAATGCTCAGTGAAGGGACCACATTTGATATAAAACTATAAAACTGTGGGCAACAATATTTCAATGAGTAAAAAAGTTGTATTTTCTTTTTAAACCTACCATTTCTATACTTACTATTTTTTCCCCCTATGGAAATGCTGTCAGCTCATTATATGAAATTCTAGCTTACTGGCTACCAGCTGTATGCCAGTATTGACAAGGGCCCTCAAAAGGTTAGCAGAGCTGTTTTCATTAAGCCCAGGTTGGCTTAATGGAGCCAGTACAGAGGGGAGAGAAATCTGTCACAGACCAGGGACAAGCAAGGTGGTTCGCCATTTGTAGAAACATACGAGACATACTTCCTAAGTCTAGGTGGGAGACATATGGAATTCATCTACAGCTCGCACTTTTTTTAGGGAGAAAAAGAGAAAATAAATATGTTGAGCCTTACAGAAGCCTTTGCTGATGAAAATAATCACAATAATTAGTCATCACATCAAAAATGCATTGTAGAGTGTTGCTCAACCGGAACAATTACTCCTCTCCACCCCACTGACCTTTGGAGCAGCTTCCTCTCGTAGTCACATTTCATGTCTGTCCCCCCACACCCTAACCTTCACTACTTTCAAGGATCAGCGGTGACGCACGTTTCTGTGCTAAGTTTATAAATATACACAGATGTGATCACAGGAAAGCCTTCAGAGTCACATCCCAATGCTGCAGCGACTTGAAAATAGCACTGCATTTCTATTACCTACTCTTTAATGAGTGTGGTGTATTTTTATTTCTTTATTTTTGTGTGAGTTGTTTGTAGCTTTTCTATGGAGCGATGAT
Organism: Marmota monax; assembly: GCF_021218885.2. Classification (NCBI taxonomy): domain Eukaryota; kingdom Metazoa; phylum Chordata; class Mammalia; order Rodentia; family Sciuridae; genus Marmota; species Marmota monax. The sequence goes on along the minus strand of NW_026693476.1, from coordinate 6,054,862 downwards.
GTAAGAAGGGCCCCTCCAGGCACCTGGATCTGTGGTCTCACAAATACCCGGAAAGCCAATGTCTTCCAGATGTAGTGGGCCTGAGGGACATGAGGACAGAATGCTGTCCCCGAGTCAAAGCTGAATGATCTCAAGAGGAGGCAGAAGACTAATTCTTATGGACAACTCCATATTCCTCCGTCTGAAAGGTCACTAAAGTAATATTAATGAAATCAAGGATGATAATGGCTACCTAAATGACAAGTTGAACTTTAATATTTTTTAAAAATCACCCTTATATTAAGGTGATTAAAGTGTAAGTCCACAATAAGGAACAGAACTCTTATGAAGGCCTGCAGAAAAGACTCGATGGGCAAATGCCGCTCAACTCCCATGTTCTTCTCTCCTTAGTTATGGAATATTATTATGACTTTTGTGTCTGTTGTGAAAAACATTTTTTTTCCTCCCCCTTGTTAAATCCTGAAGAATTAGCCAACTCTTCTTCTGTCACCGAGCTATTAGGAAACATCTAAAGCTAACAGTGATATGACTTGGAAAATGATTTCCTAACATTCTAACTTCAAAGGTTCTTTGAAACCTCAATGTAAGATGCAGCCCAGTGTTAATCCACCAAAGCACCACTTAGTGGCCTGCTCCGGGTTCTGTTTGATGGGTCTTTAATAAACAGTCAAGCATGGAAGGTGGCATTCCGAGAAACATTTCTCTATGCATTGCTCTAATCTTTCTAAGAAGCTGTCATGTTCTATAACACAGAGTCCAGTGAACCTGTTTTCCTGTGTACCTGCTAGCACGAGCTGTCTTGAAGTCCCTACCCTGCTCCCTTAGGATCACAGCCCAGAGATTCTGACACTTCTCTCAGGTCAGGAAGGACCCTGGCCCCAGACATGATGTGAGCAGGCATCTCCCCTACCTGATACTCCCCCTTCCTCCTCCAAAGAAGAAAGAACGGCAGAATAGACAGTGAAAGAGTAGCTTCAAATCCCACTTTGATGGGAAGGCGGCTATGCCAACTTCAAAGGGACTCCATCTCTTGCCTCTCAGAAAAGCCACGATGGCCGTGGTGCCCTGCCTGGGATGTGTACCCCCTTTGGAAGGTGAGTGAGGAGGATTCTGTCCTTCCTCTCCTGACTGAAAGAGTATTTCTCTAACAACTTGGCTCTCATACATATGTAAAATCTTCCAACTGGAAAGTATCATCCATTAAATTGCTCAAGGTCCTTGGTACACAAACTCTGTGACAAATTATTTTCAGAGCTCCGTGTTAGGAGAGGTTTGTCTCTCTTGAATAATTGGCCTGTACCTTGTACTGGAAGAAAAAGAAGTTATATAACTCATCATATTTTCCTCTTTGCCTTGGTTACTAGGAAGCTAGATTTGGAGTGAACACACAATAGCTTTTCTTCCTTGTTTCTGTGAGAAACAAGGAAGAAACTTCTATCCCTACTCAATCTAATAGATTCCAATCTTATTCAAAACCCAAATTTGCAAAGTTTAAAATAATAATAATAATAATAATAATAATAATAAGCATTCATATGAAATGTCCTATAACATTTAATCTGTGCTGTTTGCCATACTGACCTGTCACCTTTTGTCATTCCCGCCCCACCCCTCCCCACTTGCCACCCTGGCCTCGATGGCTTCGATGGGTCACAGGATTCAGAAGGGTTACTTTGAAGGAAACTCCCAGAGGCCCATGTGATAAGGGGATGTTTGTTCTTCAGCCTTCTTTTTCTCATTTTAATTTACTGGATAAAAAGCATATTTGCTTCATTTAAATTTGTATTTTCTCATATGAACCAAGCTACGGATCCTTTTTCTGCTTTTGAAGCTAGACTCTACTTCTCAAAATTTGGCATCTGTGGGCTGTCTTATGTGTGGTGTCCACAAATCCTTGATTATCTGGGACTTTCTGGATTTCAAATATTCTGATTCTTTTACATGGAAAAAAAAAGATGCTTCAGAAATCCCAGGAATTTGGTATCCCCAGTTCGTCTCACAAAATGTCTTATGCTTGATCCAGAGGACCAAAACCCGCAGGTCAAACTATATGTTCTCATTTGGTGTTTAGGAAATGTGGCCACAAGAACCCCCAGTTTTTAAAAAGAGTATAATTAGAGGAGTTTGGAGTCTATAAACTGCTGAAAGAAAATAGCTACGGCCGGTTATAGGATCTTTTGTATCGGGAATGCTATCTTGGTATCCATAACTATTTACTCCTCATGTTCTTAGGAAGGCCATTACTGGGTAACAACCACATTATTCTCAGACATAGAACTGTTTCAAAGAAACACATGTCAAAGAAACCATCCTGGGGACTGACATAAAGTAAGGCATCCTATAAGGATAATAACCCTCTCTGGGCTGCCCATTCAGAATTAGTCCATTCGGCCAGGACTTTAAAATAACTTGGTCTAGTAGGCAAGACCATTTTATAGCTGGAACACACAGAAGCTCAGAGATGTACAACGGCTTGTCTCAGGTCATTTGGTTCAGTTTTACAATTATTTCACCAGTGCGCTGCCTCTCTGAAGTCAGAGAGGACAAGGTGGCATTTATATTATCACTTGCTATGCAGCCTGTAATACTTAGATTAATCAGCTTTAAGTGATTCAGAAGCACTGAGTAAACATGGGTGTGTATACATAAATGAACCGTCACATAGCAAATAGCTTTTAGCCTAGATATATTTGAAGAAAGGTGCTCTTGGAAGAATTTTAAAAGCTGGACTCCAGAAGCAAAGGTATTTATGCAGCGGTCCTATTAATATTCTATAAAACTATTTAAAATAGCCAATAGCCAGGCACAGTGGTAGTCCTAGCTACTCGAGAGGCTGAGGCAGGAGGATCACAAGGTTGGGGCCAGTCTTAGCAACTCAGCAAGATTCTGTCTCAAAATAAGAAATAAAAAGGGCTGAGGATGTAGCCCAGAGGTGGGGTGCCCCGGGTTCAATCCCCATGATCATAAAAATAATAAAATTGACCGCCCAACATGTTAGAGTAGCTCTAACTTGTTTTTATGGTTTAGATATTAGATGTTCCCCAAAAGCTCATGTGTGAGACAATACAAGAACATTCAGGGGTGAAATGATGGGGTTATGAGAGCCTTAACCCAATCAGAAAATTAATCCCCTGACAGAGATCAACTGAATGGTAATGGAAGGCAGGCAGGTGGGCATTGGGGGTGTGCTTTGGGGGGTATATATTTTGTATCTCTGCTTTCTGATCATCATGTGAGCTGCTTCCCTCCATCACATTCTTCTACCATGATGTTCTTCGCGTCCCAGAGAATGGAGTCTGCTCTTTATGGACTGAGACCTCTGAAACCCTTAACCCACAAATAAACTTTTTCTCCTTAAAATTGTTCTTCTTCAGTCCTTTAGTCACAGCAGTAAAAGAGCTGACTAAAACACACGTCAATTAAAAACCCAGGGGAAACTAGTAATTTTCACTGATTGGTTCTGCCCAAATGATAGGCACAGGCAATTCCTAAAGCCATCAGTGAACCCGGTCTTAGGATTTCCATATGATCATTAATACATCTGTACAAAGAACACAGATTACAGCGGAGTGAGACTGCCCAGTAGCTTTGATAAGTATTGATAGCTACAGGAAATAAAAGATCTTCATAGGAGCAGGTTTGGGGTGTTTGTTTGAATTGTCTGATTGTCTCGAAGATACTTCTGTGTAGTGTGTGTGTGTGTGTGTGTGTGTGTGTGTGTGTGTATCTAGCTAGCTAGCTATATGACTCAGAGGTGAACATTATTTGGAGAATTTTAATTTTTAAGAATTTCAATTTGGGGCTGGGCTTGTGGCTCCGTGGTAAAGTGCTTGCCTAGCCTGTGTGAGGCACTGGGTTTGATTCTCAGCACCGCAAAATCAAGTGCCACGGACAACTAAAGAACAATATTTTAAAACAAAGAATTTCAATTTCTTTGGTCTTAATGAGAGCATTTTTTTTTTCCCAAAACAGAAGTCCCTCTGATGTTGTTGTTAGTAGAGGCCAAGAGGAAAGAAAGAGAGGCCCACTTTCTGGAAAGCCGGCCGCGTTGGCGTTGGGTGGCCACGAGTGTAGCTGACACATCTGCCCACTCTTGCCCTTTTCTTCTGTTCTTTCATGTCATTCTTCAGGATCTTGAACCTTCCCTTAAGAAAGCCCTCCTACTCTTGGTGATGCATTTCTGCTTTTGCTCAGTCCTGTTGTGCTGCAGCCCTCAGGTTAGGAAATGAGGATTATTTGCATTTCAAATTCCAGTGGTTTGCAGGGTAGAGACAAGCTCTGACTGCCTTTCAGTGGATCTCAGGAGTGGTTTGTATCTTGTACAAACATTCTTCTCGTTTACTAAGAGAAATGCAGTTGGCTGTTCAGGCACAGAGTTTCTTCAGTTCTGATTCACGTGCCTCTTCAGAGGAAGCCAGAGAGTGGGATTAGTCTCCCTGGGCTGGTGAGTTGCTTATTTCCGTTTTCTTTAGCTGAGGTGTGTGTTACCAGCAGCAAGGTCTTCATTTGCAGATGGCAAGTGTTTGCTCCAGATTCCACGGATCATTTCTCTAAATGACTAAGAGGACTTTGTTACGCATCTACTAAGACATCTCATGAGTACTGCCAATGGCACAGACATTTTCTTTATGGGAAAATATCAGTAACATTCCGGAACCTTCCAACAAATTATTTTTTTTCTTCACAGAGTGATAATGACCGCTGTGCCCGATTCCAAAGAAGAGTCTATTTTCAGGAATCTGCTGAATGTTTTATAACTAGGCAACAGAAAGACATATTTGAGAAGAAGAATACAAGCTTTGCCTCCTTGAAGCATTTATGAAGTCTGTGGGACAAAGACACCACCAGAGTATCAAGTGAACATTATATATGGAACCCCAGGATCTCTGGAAGACAGAGAGAACCCGGAGAGTCTTCTAGATGGGTGGTCAGCACACCCATCTAGAGGATTCCTCTAGATAGTAAATATTTTAGGTTCTGCAGGCATATGGTCTTTTTTTTTTTTTTTTTCAACTGTTCGCCTCTGCGGTAATACTGCAGAAGCAGTCATAGACAACAATAATAAATTAGTGTGTTTCAATAAATCTCCGAGAGCAGGAAAAAATAGGCCAGATTGCTGGCCCATGGTCCAGATCAAACTCTGCCAACGTAGAGCCTCCTCTGTAGCCCCCAGACCATTCTACATTTGGACGGTTATAATAACTTGAGGTTTTTCTTACATGAAGTTTACATTGGCTCTCTCTGAAGTTCTCACCCACTATTACCACCACCTCGTCCAACCTGGACCGAGGCAGTAGGCTCCTGACAGGTTCCTCTGGTTCCACTGTACCTTTCCTGCCGTCTATTTTCCGCATGGCTGTCCCTTGAATAGTCCTTATAAAATGTAAAGCAAATAATGTCGTTCTCCAGCTCAAGGTCCTCTGATTGCTTCCTGTACCATTGAGAATAAATCAAAATGCTTTACCTTGCTTCTCAGGCATGAAGACTAGTTCAGGACTGTTTCTCCAGCCTCCTTTCCTGCTACTCACTGCTCTCTAGCCGTGTGAGGTTCTCAGTGTTTTCCAACCATGCTGTGCTCCTGCCTACCTCAGGGCCTTTGCACTGGAATTCACTTCTGGTTTGAATTTCTTCTCCCAGATATCTTGCAGGGCTTGCTTTCTCCCTTAATTCAGGTCTCTGTTCAAGCATCACCATCTCAGACAGGCCTTGTCCAATGGCTTTAATCTATCCTGTCCGTGCTTTATTGTGTTTTTTTCAACTCAGATTTACTTTATTTCATATCACTGAACTCTCACATTATATTATAAAAACACGTGTGTAATTCCTTTTTTATCATTTGCTCCCCAAATACATGCCAGTTTTACAACAGTAGGGATTTATGTGCCTTGTTCATTATTATATTTCTGATACCTAAAGCAGTGTCTGGCATATATCAGGGTACTTGATAGTTGTTGGATGCATGATGAATGTGACTTTGTCCTCTGCGGCTTCTGAAAATACATACAATCACTCTTCCACATGACAACCCTTCCGTACATAAAGGCAAGCTCCACATTCCCCCTGAATCGCCTGGTATCCAGGGAGATGTAGCTTTCACACCGGTGACATTTTGCATTATGCCCTCGGCCCAGTGGCTGATGGGACTCCCTCAGTACTGAGTTTGCCTCTCCTCGCTGTCAGACGGCATCTGCCCTCGAGCTCAGTACTTTTCCAGGCTCGGTTTGACTGTGGGAGTCTTTCTTCCCTGAGGTTTGAAGAAAAGGAACTAGACACCTTGTGTGTGGATATTTGTCATTCTTTTGAGCTGCTCAGCACCTGAACCCATCCTTGTGTCTGAGGAATCTCCACCTTGTGCGACAGAGTCCGCTCTGCAGTAGGGAATCCAAAATTTCCATATATTCATTTGCCGAGGTGACCTTGCAGCAAGAGTGCAGCCACATGACCCAGGCTTCACCCATCACACTCTCCAGCCCTCAGATCTGGGGCAAAAACCAGTGAGGCTAAGAAGCAGCACCTGCCCCAAATCCATCCTGGTGATGTCCTGCCAAGGGCAGCTGTGACCTTCTGTTTCAGAGGCAGCAAAGCCGAGGGTCCTAGGGCATCCGGTATTTCTCTCCTTCTGATTTACCAGGTGACTTGTTTGTACGTGACGTTTATTGCTCACTGTTCTAGAATGTTAGCTCATGGGGGAGGGACCTTTGTTTTGTTCAGTGGTATGTCCCAAACATCTGGAACAGGGCATCTAGAGCACACCGTAGCAGCTCAATGAATGTGAATAAATGCACAGAGAAGACATTTTTAAAACCATATCCAGTAGGCACAACTCAAGGTTGGTTGGTTTGTCATCAGCGAAGGTGTGGGGGAAATAAACATTTACAGGATGTTGATGAGATTGTAAATTGCCACAAACATTTTTTAAATCTAAAATTTAAGGTAATTTCACACCTAGGACTTTTCCTGCACAAGTACACTAATATCTTCATTCTAAGATGTTCCTTGCAGCATTATTTATAATAGCAAAAAAAAAATTGAAAATAAACTAAATGCCCAACCATAGAGAACAGTTAGTTAAATAAGTTTTTATATATCCATGAGTACAGCTATATGCATTGACATGGAAACATTTCCAAGACCCAGAACAGCCTGATACAAATAGTGTCTAGTGGTGGTTTGCAAAGACTTTAGTAGATTTTTTTCAGAAGGATATACACAAGAAAGTGTTTATGATGGTTGCTCTGGGGAAGGAATGAAGTTTGGGGTTGGTAGAAAGATGAAGGTTTTTGCTTTCTTATTTTATGCCTCTCCGCATGCCGTTTGACTTTTCTCCACATGCATGTATTAGTCATATTTTTAAAAATGTAATTAAATGAGATGGCATTTTTAGTCATCAAATTAGCAAAGTGCTTTGTTGAGTTGTTTTGGTTTCATTTTTGCAGTACTAGAGATTGAACCCAGGGCCTCCCACATGCTAGCCAAGCACTGAGCTACACTCCAGCCTTGTTTAGCTGTTTTAATGTCAGGAAAAGAGATTGTGAAATAGATACCCCTAAATTACTAGTGGCATTGTAAATTGTTACAATTCTTTTGGAAAGACATTTGATAATATGTTACAAAAGTCTGTAAACATGCATTTCTTTTGGTACTATACAATTTTTTTTAACAGATCTCTCAAGGGAGTCTGTCCCATATGTGGAAAGTGCTTTATATGTAAAACTAGCAATGAAATTTTTATTTAAAATGTCCCAGCATTGGGAAAAAATATCCAGTGACGGAGTAATTAAAGTATATCCATAGAAAGTTAATATTACATAATATTTGACATGATATTTACAAGATTTTGCTTTCTTTTTTTTTCTTTTTGTTTTTGTTTTTATGCTGCCAATCAAACCCAGGGCGTTGTATATACTAGGCAAGTGCTCCACCCCTGAGCTATAGCCCCAACCCTAGGATTTTGATACAAAAAAAAAAGTATGGTCAAAGTATAATATTAAGAGAAAGAAATATTACACATTATTAAGCACAGGGGACAGATTGATCACAACCACATTAAAAGATATTCTTGGATAAAATATAGCAAAATGTTATTAGTAGATAGAACTTTTGCCTACTGACCCTAGCTTTCTGTATTTTCCATGTTTTCTATAATAAGCATTTATTATTTTATAAGGGAAAATACATATTCTATAAAGAAGGAAATGAGAAACACTTGGTATGATTTGTTCATAGTCAACTTATTCTGACACTAAATTAATCTACCACTTCAATTTCTAAATTAAATGCTCTCTTACCATTTCTAAAACTTGGCTTCAGCATTTTGCCAAGGATCCATCATCAAACTTGTCAATTTTTATTATCCAAAGACACTAATTACTCATCGTCAAGTGCTGCTAATTTTGTCTTCTAAATATTGATTGACATCACTCTCATCTCCACCCCCGCTCTCCATCCTGATGAAGGCTTTGATCCTGGCCACGCTCTGCTCTAGGAGTCCCTCCATCTCACCTCCACTCTGCCACCAGGGCCATCTTTTTACAACACTGATCTACTGCATAATTCATTTGCCCAAATTGTTCCATTGTTCTGATGGCTCCAGAGCCACAAATGTTCTGGCTTACTGGTGACCTATAATGCTCTCCTGACCTAGCCCCACCACACTCTCAGCCCTAAGAACACACAAGTGTACCTGGCGGTCTGAGCTCCCCCTGCCACTTCACACCTCCTTGGTCTTGTTCACACCGTTGCTTCAGGCTGGGCCCTTCTTCGCCAAGTAACTCTCTTCCTCAAGCCTCAGGTTCAACATCAGCTACTCTGGGAAGGTGTTTCTGATCTCCTCCCAGGGCACATACTTTGATAGGGAGTTTCAAAATTGCTTCCCCAAAGTGAATAAATCAATACCCTTTGTTTTCAAGGTATTCACATATATGGTAATGCACTTGGACCTCATAATTACTATGTCAAATAGGCAAGAGAGACATATTCTGTATTTTACGGGCAAGAAATAAGATGTAAAGACAATAGACTTGGTTGCAGTTACCTCGTTCATAGGGTGAAGCCAGGACTGTACCCAGGTGCTCTGAGCTCTAGTAATTTTCTCTTCCAACAGCGGTAACTGAACTGTCAAGATCAGAGAGGTGAACCTGGAGACAGGGAGGACTTGGTGGGGAGCAGGGAAATGTAGCTGATGGAAATCTTGAAGCCAGTCTAAGGGGTTATTTTGTCGGATGGACCACCATTTATTGAGTACTGACGCTGTTCTAGTTTGGGTGGGGGCGTTTAATGCAAATCGCCTTCCAAAGTGGTTAAGAGCCAGATGTGCCTAGTGTGAATCACAGCTCTGCTACTCGGTGTGGGCCTTGGGGCAGCTCCTGCATGCTGCAGTTTCTCCTCCACGAAATGAAGCTAATTGAGACACCTTCCGCTTGCAGATGTGGTTCATACTCACACAGTGTAAAACAGCACACAGAGCACAAACTCCGTCTATGCTCATTATTATCATTACATCATCATTCGATTGTCAAGACATTCACATTTTTACCTATAAAAACATCGAGGCTCATGTAGGTAAATTGCCCAGGGCCACATATCTAGTACATGACAGGTAGTTCCAGCCCAAGCCTGTGCCCTTTCTACTACTCAGAAGAACCTAGTGGTAAAGAGATGAGGTGGGGCTCTGGGTCATAAAGCCATTGGTCAGTGATGGCTTGCTGGTGGTGATGATATCTTGAGCAAGTTGCTTGCTTTCTTAGGCGTGGTCTCTGCATTTCAAAATGATAGAAGCTACCTCTGATTGGTCATGTAATGTAGCAAAATACCTGTAGGAAATGACCACATATGTTAATTGTGTGCTTGGGTTTTTTTTGGGGGGGGTTATCAGGGTAAACTCAGGGGCACTTAACCTCTGAGCCACATCGCAGCCCTTTTTTATATTTTATTTAGAGACAGGGTCTCACTGAGTTGCTTAGGGCCTCGCTAAATTGCTGAGGCTGGCTTTGAACTCATGATCCTCCTGCCTCAGTCTCCCAAGCTGCTGGGTTTATGGGCGTACACCACCATGCCTGGCATTAAGTATGCTTATTATGCCAAGCTGCTGAGCGTTGAAGGATGTAGTGACCAGGACGCTTGTTCTTGACTTCCATGTAGAGGCCTCGGACAAAAGGAGCTGTTACAACCACCTATATATGCAAAGGTCAAGGACCTGGCAGGTGATGACAGGGGTGCCAGGGAAGAAAGCAAGTGAGCTCACAGGCAACTGAGGGACTGATAGTTCATCAAACATCCTAGTCTTATATCTTTAAGTGTTTCTCAGTCAGTCTCCGTAATGACAATGATTTCTACCAACTTTATTTCGTGGTGCAATCTTTGAAATTTTATTCCATGTTTTACTGATATAATGAACATGAACCATGGATATTTTCTAAGCTGTCTGGAAAAGGGGAATCACGGCTAGTTCAGTTAGGACTTTAAAGCTTGTCAAATACTGTCACAACAACCATCAACCAGAAATCCTTGTCTGTCAAGTGGAATCATGGTGTCGCAAAGACTGTTGGCCACAACATTCTTAGTCCACAAGGTCCAAGCAGAGGAAAAATGATGTGTAGTTATTTGTAAAAAAAATTAATGGTTGGGGCTGGGGGTGGGGCTCAGTGGTAGAGCGCTCGCCTCGCACGTGCAAGGCCCTGGGTTCGATCCTCAGCACCACATAAAAAATAAATAAACAAAATAGAGGTATTGTGTCCAACTACAACCAAAAATAAATATTAAAAAAAGAATTAATGATTAGAAGCATTTTATCCCAAACATATTTGTTTGTCTGTCCTTGTTCCTTCTTAAAGGTCAGGAATCATTCCATGGAAATTTAGGTAGGACTGCAGTTTAGACACACAAGGAAACTGAAGGATGCATGTTGTCTTCACTGAAGCAGAACTGTTAAAGGCCAGGCTTAAATTAAGTTGTTTTCTTCTCTTAACATTATAAACTCTCAAAATGGATTGGCTAATAAGCCTCCTTGAGTGGAAATGTGAGCAAGTACATCTAGTGTGACAAATGACTGTTACCTAGACCGGGCGGGAAGAAAACCTGTTGTGTGGGAACTGTGGGAAACAGGGAATTTGTTGTGATCAGATCAACAGAGACCTGTTATTAAGGGGATCTTGTGAGAAAATGATTCTACAAATGGGCAATGTCCAGGCCATACACACAAAAAGAACTCTGACCCTCAGTCTGCAGCAGCCTTCCAGGAAAGCAACCCCTGTTTACACACAACCCAGGAAGCCATTGCTCTGCCAGGACGGTAGGAAGTCAGTCTCTCTCTGGGAGCATCCAGAAGCAAAATAATCACTTCCATAATCATCAGCTCAGCATGCCAGGACTTGGTTAGTAACTGAAAGCTTCACTAACTTTTTTTTTCTCTTTCTTTTTTATTTGTTCTTTTTAGATATCCATGACAGTAAAATATATTTTGACATATTATACATACATGGAGTATAACTTATTCTAATTAGGATCTCATTCTTGTACATGATGTAGGCTTCACTAATTTTTGTCCCCAGTTTTAACTTAGGACCAGTCCAAGAGAGACAAATATACATCCATAGCCAGTCACCCAGGATGCCCTACTTCTCATTAGCTGGCCCAGTCAGGGTGCACCCAGAGCCTCTATTTTCCACTATAAAGCCTTCTCATACCTCCGCCCTCTGGGAGTCTCTGCTAAACTTGTGATGAAATCTGACTCCCTTGCTATAGCATGTTCAGAATGAATGGCCTTTGCTTTCCGCATTTGTTTGATCTTGGTTTATTTCTACACTTGAGAAATAAATAGAGGCATTTTTATTTCTCTGGAAATAATGGCAAGACTTTCGGTTTTCAAAGTACCAACAGAAGATACTTTACCTTTGATACCGGTAGCATTGTGGGTTATAGAAACAAAGCTACAGAGTATGTCCAAATGACTATTAGTAAAGTAGGGTAGGTGCAGAGAGGGGAATAAAAGAAGGCAGAATTTGTGTAAAAAGTAGCACATGGCATCTACTGAAATACCACAGTATACCCCATAAATATATACAATGTGTTTGCTTTGGTCATCCCCAGCCCCCTGTCTTTTCTTTTTCTTGGCAGAGGGCCTCACACATGCTAGGCAAGCGCTCTACCACTGAGCCACATATCCAGCACCTCCCCCACCCCCTCTTTTATTTTTTATTTTGAGACAGGGTCTCACTAAGTTGCTGAGGCTGGCCTCTAATTTATGATCCTCCTGCCTCAACCTCCTGCGGGCACCACTGTGCCTGGAAAATATGTACAATTATTATGTATCAATTAAAAAAAACAAAAAGCCAGCGGAAAGAGGAATCAAATATAAATATATTTCTGTTTCCTACCACGTTTGTTTTCCTTGAGAACCAGTTGCCTATGCATCATCGTTAGTAGTGAAGGATCACTGCTGTTGAAATGCTTTTTGTTCCCTCCGTTTTTCCACCTCTTTTGGTTCCTGGAGTTGCCTCCTTGTCTGCAGCCAGCTTGATATAATAAGCCTTTTGCTTTGAGAAAAACGAGCATCTTTCTCATCACATACTTCACTAAGCCGCAGGACCAGCTACATAATTTGTGCAAAATGAAAATGCGAGGTTTCCGGTTCCAAAACCATCAGGAACTTTTAGACGGTGACAGCACAGCATTAGCTCCAGCATGAGGCCCTTTCGAGATGCTTCTGAGACCCACTCAGGTCCCACACCTGTGAAGCCAGCCCCGCCAGGCCCAAAGGAAAACAACGCATCTCAGAAACATCACTCCCTTTTCTGGGTTGCTTTTCCTCTTTGCTTTGAAAAGGAAAAACTCTTTGGAAAATGCCATATTTTTCATAACAACCAAACAGAAGGTGAGCAGAAATTCCCACCCCCCCACCCCTGGCCTTTCTATCCCTGTCAATCCTGGTTTGGATTGGGGACTACTCTTTCAGGCAGGAGAGGTTCTGCCTCTATTCTCGCTTGGGTCTTCATCAACAGCACTTTATTGGCTCTTGAGACTGAAAAGCCTAAAAACCAAGCCCAGGACCCTCTCAATGTTTTTTTTTTTCTAGGAGGCTGTGAGGCCACTTAAAAGCAAGATTCATGTGTTCCTTTTAAGAAAGAAGAGAGATCTATCAGTGATGGATAAAAACTAGATACTGGAAGTTCATAAACTAGGTTAAATGAATCATTAGATAGTCTGTTATTTGCTAAAAATAATAAAAGACACATTGAGTAGCAAATGGGCATGAATATTTAACCACAACAGATTCCTTTTTTATGTACAGTGTATTTGCAGCTGCTGTTATGTACTACAAACAAGAGCATGAGGACACACCGGAGACATAAAGGAGATTCTTATTGTGTTTTTTACTGTGAAGAGTCAGCTTTTTTTTTTTTAATTAGGAAAAAAATGAAACTTGTTGTCTCCTGGTTTCAAAATACCATTCTTCAGCAAATAAGGACAAAAGATGTCTCCAAATATGTTTATCAGACAAAAAAAGAATCCATTATTCATCCTCTGAAATATTTATTGGCATAAAGTTTAGGCAGTATAATTCCATAAAAGACCTGAAAGTTTTTTCAGAGTAAGATTAAACTAGAACTATGTTCTGTAAGACTAAGCTAAAATATTATATGAAATTGTATAAGATATAAAACCCAAAGCAACTTGAACTACCAGGTGACTTTCTATCACGGCCAATGTTGGGATTCTAAAGAATGCAGGGCATTTTTAGGACTGGACTCATTTTATCTTGGTCTAGGATCTCAGGTCAGCAGAGGTTAAGGAACCAATAGGACAGGTCACCAGGTCTGGTTGGTCTCCCTTCCATCCCAGGCTCCCATGGTGTTTGTGCTGGAGGCCATGTGGAACTCTTCCAGTCAGGGTGCTCCTGGTTCCCATCACCCAAGACCCTTCCAGTTCCCTTCCCCTTCCTTCAGCCCTCATGCTTTAGAAGCATTCACCTGTTCAAACCCATTCACTAAGTGCAGCCTTAATATGGAAAACTGTTTTTTTTTCCATTTGGCTTTATGAATTAATCAAAATAATTCATGGATTCCACCCCCTATAATAATAGTAATAAAGGTTTATTGAGACAGGCACTATATAACCATATTGTATCCATCATCCCATGTGGACCCCACATGAACCACGAGATGCCTGTGTTTACAGATGAGGCAACTGAGCCATACAGGAGAAGTGACACACTCAAGGTCACACGGCTATGACCCCATTGAACCACACCCACAAAACTGGTGGGTGCTAAACGGGACTAGAACACGTATCTTCTGGATCCTGTTTCCGTGATCTTTTCTACCTCAATAAATACTTATTGAGCTACAACCACATGCAAGACCTTGTACTGACTCCAAGGAATACGGAGAGTTGTAAAAGCTGTTTTAAGAATGATTTTGAAAGTGATCCCCAGTCTTGGGTCCTTCTAATCCATACTGCATGCTGAAACATCATTAAAATAATTTATTTAAGTCTTTGGTGTTCAAAGTATTTTTAGCCATTCTTTATTTTGTTCAGAACCAGGTTTAAGTCTCTCTGCAAGGCACTTAAAGGAACTGGTCTAGCAGAAAGAGTAAGCATGTGCTGACAGACCTGGGTTTTTGGAGACAACTAGCCTTATGACCTTGGTCAAATCATAGGATATGTCTTGAGTCTCATTTTTCTCATCCATAATCCTGGGAAATAGAATTGCTAGAAGTATTCAAGAAGGAGAAAAAAGGGACTGGCATACATTGCCTGCTCTGTCCCTCCCCACCCCAAACCTAGATCCAGTCTAATTTTTCATGACACAAAGACACTCTATTTTGTCCAGGCTGTCTCCTTACCCTTCCCTGCCACAGATACACAATCCTATCTTGTCTTAATTGTTCTTGTGGGTCTGTAGTGCCCTGCCTGTCCCTCTGTTCCCTAAGTCCTACCTTAAAGACCAGTACCTTTTTACGGTCCTCCTAAAACCACGAGTTCCTGAAGCCACACAGTCTTGTGCTATAGATTCAGTGCTTGTCTAATCTCCCAGAAGGTGCCGTAGCATTCTTTGGGGGGTGATAACAGAGGTTTCTTTCCTTTGTATACCCCAGAGATGATTGCTATTTGATACTAATGACAAGTGTTCGATAATTACATGCTGGGTGTATAAATGAGCGAGACATCATATTGTGTTTTGTTAAATCATACATGTATGCCAGGGGGTTCAAATGCGAGAAAATGACACTGCTATTTCTCTTCCTTCTGATACAGATTGCTTTTAAAAATATTATCTGTCCAACCTGCTTTCTCCCTTTATTTTCATGTAGTATTTCTTATCCAATATTTCAATTTGCCACTTAAAATCTGACTCGGAAAAAAAAAAAGATAAGTATTGGAGCTTGTGTCTCAAATGGGGATGGGGCGCACCAGCTATGACTAATGTCTTCAATTTATAGTACATCCAATTTGGAGAAAATCATGCTTTTTCATAAGGTTGCATAACCACTAACAAAAACAGTTTTGGCCTCAGGATGTGCTTTTGGAAGAATAGCCTTTTGTTAGAGTAGGAAAAATGTAAAAAGCAAGGGCGCAGGCTATCCTTGATGTACCTCTTACTCTACACAGAGATGGCACTCAGGTATATTTCAAATTCAGTGTCCTCTTGTATCATGTGTGATGGTGGGCAGAAAGGAAATTGTTGCACTCAATAAAAATGGTTTGTTCTAATTCCGCATAGTGTTTCCTTGTGAACTACGTAGGCATTGCCAACTCTTGAGTATCAGCATCAAGAATGATCAAAGGGAATGAGTGAGAGATGATGTCATATATTTCTACATCTCCCTGTTCTGGATTAAACAATCAAAACAAACAGGCCTATATATTACCCACTTCCTATTATTTGTTGTTTTAGCCCTTTGGAGGTGGAGTAATGGTGAAGTGTCTTTCAAATGAATCATGAGTCCTAGAAGTCCAGTTGCCTCATGGGCTACAAGTAAGGAACGTAAGGCACGTAAGGAGGTGAGACCCAAGGGTGGCCAGCAGGTTACATGGATGGACACCTGAAGTTTACACTGTATTTAGAAGTCTTTTCCAATCTCATATCAGAGGATGTAAAAATCTGGGCCAGGACTGAGATGTTAACGAACTGAACACAAGCTTTTCAAAATATACAAAAATAAAATTCTTTAAAATTCATCAACTGTAACTTACCAATGGATCAACAGAACAGTTTAGCCGGGTGCAGTGGTGCATTCCTGTAATCCCAGCACCTCGGGAGGCTGAGGCAGGAGGATTTCAAGTTCAAGGTCTACCTTGGCAATTTAATGAGACTCTGTCTCAAAAAATAAAAAAGGTTGGGATATAACTCAATGGTGGAGCACCCCTTTGTTCATCCCCAGTATCCTCCCCCACATAAAAATATGTTTAAAAGCTTAGTTGTATAACAATTTAAATTGTTTTAAGTACTTTTTTTTTTTTTTAAGTTTGTTTCAGTAGCATGCATTGGTAATCCCAGCAACATCTCCTGCCTGAGGCAGGAGGATTGTGAGTTCAAGGCCAGCCTGGGTAACATACCAAGACCATGTTTCCAAAAAAAAAAAAAAAAAAAGTCAAAAGCAGCAACATCTGACCCTTTTGTCTACATCAAGCTATTACTTCTTAATTTTATTTCTTCCCACAAGGATTCATTTTGCTGCTGAAGTACAAGACACAGAATTAAGATCTATAAAATGGAGTTTGAATCAATCATTAGAAGCAAAAAAATTATTTTCAAGGACAGGAATGAATTCTGACATTTTGATTACAAGTTTAGTGGAAAGTTTGGTAGTAGAATATTAGCTGTAAATTTTTACATTGTCATTATGTATTAATGACCATAAAAGGAATCAGATTGGAATAGTAATGGTAAATTACTGAGAAAACTTATGGAACCGCTATCTCCTGAGGTATCAAGAGTATTCATCATAATTTACTTGATTAAAAAATCCAAATAGTGGAAAAATACAAAGACATAGATTTTTTTAAATGATATTATACAAATATAAGATAGGTTTTCTTACTAATTCAGAACATGCTCATTATAACACCATTTATAATATTAAAACCAGAAGCACTTAAATGTTCAACAATGTAGGAATGAGTAAATTATAGTATACTCAATTATACAATTGAATTACACAATTGTTTAAAATTATAAATTCAAACATCAGAAGTTGAAAATAGAAGTGATGTCAATCTTTTATATATGTAAATATTTATAAATGCTATGACTTCAGCCATGTAAAAATAAGCACAAGAGAAAATAATGGAAGAGAATAAATGAAAATGATTGTGGAATTTATATTTATGTGGTAAGATTATGGATTTTTCTTTTCCCCAAAATCTCATGTACTGTTTTAAACTATAAAACAACAACAACAACAAAACCTAACTTTTATTTTGAAGACCTGTCATATGCTGGAGTACATTCATTAGAGTTACAAAATTGCCAGTTTTTAATTATTTTTGACCCATAAAAATCACAGTACATGGTTCAATCTAATACTGTCTTATCATTATCCAATTTACAAAATGAATCCAGTTTGGGAATAAAAGTTGCTAACTCCTATTTTAAAATGTTCCTTCCACTTCAAAATATAGTCGAACATTGAAAATTATTAGAAGTAAATTACTTGGAAAACACATTTGAAAACTGTGACTCTAAAATAACCAAGAACCAAGGGTTTTTTTCAATTTTTAAGAAAATGATCTTGGTTCAGAAGATTCTGAGTCAATTTAGAGCTCCTGCCATTGCATCTGTTTTTTAAATGTCTTTCAAATTAAGTGTTGTGTTCATTTTTAATTATCCAATGGCCAGTATACAGTAAAACATTCATAATTTAATAAATAAATTTGCTTCTAACCTGTTCTGGGAATGACATTTAAATTGCTTCATACTCTGTGATTACTCAGAGATAATTAGTCCTCTAAATATTACTGTAATGAAAACCATGGGTTTAATGAATCATACAAATCCAAGCCAAACAATCTTTACTGAATATTTAAGTTCAGCATAAAACTTGTTTAACGACTAGTTAGATTTTTTTAATTTTAATTTTTTTTTAGTTGTAGATGGACACAATACCTGTATTTTATTTATTTATGTTGTATGTGGTGCTGAGAATCCAACGCAGTGCTTCACATGTGCTAGGTGAGTGCTCTACCACTGAGCCACAACCCCAGCCCCGATTAGTTGGAATTTGAAAAGTTCTTTAGGGCCAGTCAGGCTATGAAAATGAAAAGTTAATTGTATTTGTAGGGATTTTGTAATATCAGCACTACAAAAAAGAAGTTAAAAAACCTGGGTTTTCAGTGAGAATAGATTTCACCTTGGCTATACAATTTGTACTGTGATTATTTGACATTGTGGATCACTGTTTCTGACTCCCAGTTAGGCATTTTATGGTCTTTTATGATATTTTTGTTAACAAAGTACAGAAATATGGTCAGCAGGGTTTCAGTGTGTGTGTACGTGTGCATATACATATTTGTATTATTTGCATCAAACGTAGTGCCTGGTACATAGTAGATAATAAATAAAAGGGTGATGAATAAATAATTGGGTTATCTGAACAGGTGTATAAAAAACTGAAGTGCAAATAAAATGTTTGAAGAGAGAGCTTTTGTGGACCTTAACCTTGGCTCAATCTTGTTTTCAGTGACTTGAAGAGAAATATATAAGACATTAAACAAACATTCCAAGTAATGAAAAGTTAGTGGTACCAGTCAGTGAAACCAAGATGCTCATTTATCTGGGACTTGAAATACTGAGTTGAACCCTATATGATAAAATTTTATAGCAATAAATGCAAAAGCCCCCATACAGATATCTGGAAAACATCAATTTCATAGGTACTGTATGGCAGAGAGTACCTTGGTGGCAACTTGCATTAATTGGAGAATTCATGTGACCACAGTGACTTTTTAAATTTTTTTTTTTAATAAAAAACACAGAACAAAATGTATCATTGTCAGCATTTTTAACTGTATACTTTCATCTTGTTAGGTATATTCACATTGTTGTACAACAGATCTCGGAAACTTTTTGCCTTACTAAACTAAACCTCTGAATCCATTGAACAGCTCTGTGTTCCCCCACGTCACCCCCAGTCTCTATCAGTCCTCAGTCTTTTTTGTTTCTAGAATTGACTTTACATATCTCACTTAGGTGGAATCATGCAGCATTTCTCTTTTTGTGAATGGCTTGTTTTACTCCGCATGGATGAATCTCAAGGTTCATCCATGTTGTAGCATGTAAGAGGATTTCCTTCTTTCCTAGAGATGAATACAATTTCACAAAATGTATATGCCAGAACTTCCTTATATATTCACCTATCAGTAGACATTCAGGTTGCTTCTACCTCTTGGAAAAAGTACTGCAGTAAACGTTGAGGTGCTGATATCTCCTTAGATCTTGCTTTCAAACCTTTTGGGTGTATACCAGGGGTGAGATTTTTCGATCATACTGTAGATCAATTTTAATTTTTTGAAGAATTTTCCATAATAGTTATACCATTCTATGCCCACAAGCACTGTTCCAATTTCTCCATATCCTCACCAATGCTTTTCTACTTTTTAAATGCCATCCTAACAGATGTGAGGTGATATTTCATTATGACTTTGATTTACATTTCCCCATTGATTTGACATGTTGAGTATCTCTTCATATGCTTGTGGTTATATATTTATCTTCTTTGGAGAAATGTCTATTTGAGTCCTTTGCCCATTTTTAATTGGGTTATTTGATTTTTGTTGTTGAGTTGTAGCAGTTCTTTACATATTCTGAGTAATAACCTTTCGTGGATGTATGGTTTGCAAATATTTTCTCCCATCCTATTAATTGACTTTTCATTCTGTTAATTATTATTTTTTAAAATTATTTTTTTAGTTGTAGTTGGACACTATACCTTTATTTTATTTATTTGCATGTGGTGCTGACGATCGATCCCAGGACCTCATACATGCTAGGCGAGCGCTCTACCGCTGAGCCACAACCTCAGTCCCTGTTAATTATTTTTCCTGTGTGTAGAACTTCCTGATTCCTACGGTCCCATTTATCTATTTTTGCTTTTGTTGTCTGTGCTTTTGAGGTCATGTCCAAAAAAATAAAAAATAAAACTCATTGTCAAATTCAACACCAGAACACTTTTACTCTGTTTTCCTCTGGAGTTTTAGTTTTATGTTTTAAAATTAATTGTTTTATATAGTATAAGGTCAGCATACTTTTAAATTTGGAAACTGTCGTATTCCTTGTGACAAAAGCCCTCAGGGTCATTCCAGGGGAACTGGGCTGCACGAAATAATCACACAAGAGACAGAGATACCTTTTCCTTTGGGGTCCTGTGACAGACTCCTCAGAAAGAGAGAGAGCTATCCCGTGCAGAACCCTTTTATTGAGGAGAAACCATTCAAGTGAGGCAAGGGGTCAGGTTTCAAGGGGCTGAGTCTAGCTTCATGATGTCTGCTGGCAGGAGGCTGACTGACATCTAGGAAGGCCACACCCAAAGGGAGAGCAAGAGAAGGGGACACACAAAGGGCGTTTCCATGGAACATTCTGTCCCAAACAGGGCAAAGGGGTAATATCACAAAGGAACAGGTGAGCGTAGCTCAATCCATGGGGCGACACGCCTTTGTCTGAAATGCGTCCTCAAACTTCCACAACCCAGGCAATGTCCAGGTCACCATGAGATGTAGTGACTGTCAAAGCCTCTCCACTCTGGGAAGGAGAATGCGAATCATTGAGACTGGCTCCCCACAGGGAGCTTTTATCTATTTTTGGGGGGAAGTACTGGGGATTGAACTCAGGGGCACTCTACCACTGAGCTACATCCTCAGCCCTATTTTGTATTTGATTTAGAGACAGGTTCTTACTGAGTTGCTTAGTGCCACACAATTGCTGAGGCTGGCTTTGAACTAGATAGAGATCCTCCTGTCTCAGCCTCCTGAGCCACTGGGATTACAGGTGTGTGTCACCTCGCCCGGCTCTGCTTTTATCTATTTTTATAGTCTTACTAATATTACCATTCAAATAGAAATAAGTCAATTTTATTTGTATGTTAGCATAACAACAAAAACTAATAAAAGAACGTATGATTGATTTGTTTATAGCAAAGACACTGGGAGTTTAATGAATATTTGCTTCAAGCATGGCCTTCCACAGTCAGACAAGCTTGACTTCAAATCATACAGCACCACTTACTGTGGGTGTGTTGAGGAATTATAAGAGGGAAAACTGGAGTCTTGTCTTTGGAGGGTTGTAGACCAGCCTCACCAGTTTGTGGCAGATTTAAATGAAATAATGCAATCATAACCCTCGGAACACAATAAACACATCCTATATGGTACCCTGATTATAATTATTGTCAAACATTAATTTATTTAAGGTTTTTATTCCTTCTCTTTGACTACCCAAGTGTTAGAATTTATTAAGAGAAAAAAAGTTGATCTTTGAAAATCTAATGTGTCTCATTTTTCTTGTTTCTAAATGTGAGAGGAAGGATTTTTACAGAAATCTCTCCCATAAGTCTTTGTTTAGATGTTACTTGCTTTGGAAATTAAAATGAAATTCTTCACCACTTGGTCAGGGCTGTGCGCTCAAGATGCCCTGGCCTGATGTGTCCCCATGGGAATGTGTCACAGCTTAGGTTTGCTCTTATTCGAAAAACATCAGTTCAGTTTTCCTGTAGGGAATGGGCCCTCCCTGCTGCATGCAGTTTCGGTGGGACTGTTGGTAGAGTTGTCTTACACTCCCAGGTCAAGGGATGGGCAGGTGACCAACCAGATTATTCTGGAATTTGAATTGAATGAGAATGGTTGACATATTGTTGGGAAACGATAGATCCGATTTATTCCATCTAGGGAGCCTTGAGAAGATGTTCCATTCTTTTCTGTCCTCTAGATCTTTGGAGCTGCAAGTTTTAGTTGTTTGAGAGCCTGGTTCTTCATTTTTTTCCCTTGAGTTTTATGAACTGCCAGAAGAGGAGGAGGAGGAGGAGGAGGAGGAGGAGAAAATATATATCTAGGGCTGGGATTGTGGCTCAGCGGTAGAGCATTCACTACTTAGCACATGCAAGGCCCTGGGTTCAATCCTCAGCACCACATAAAAATAAATACATAAAATAAAGATACTGTGTCCAACTATAACTAAAAAATAAATATTATATATACATATATATGTATATATGTGTGTATATATATTTTTTCTCCTGCCTCGATATATATATATATATATATATATATATATATATATATATATATTTCCTCTTCTTCTGCCTGAGACAGCAGATCAGTGTCTGTTGCTTGCAGCCCAGGAGTTTGAATGCATTCAGCACTTGTCACTTTGTACTATAATTGACAACTTTCTTTCCCTAACATCACATGCTGCTTGGGAGCAGCAACAACAGCTACATTGTATTGCTAGTACAGTGAACAACTTGCTGTTTCATCAGGAGCAAGAATCAATCACAATGTTTAATTTGTGATAGGAAGTTCGGGGTTCAGCCATGAAGTCATATTTGTGATACGTAAAACTACTGTGGCAATTAACAAAACATTAAAGTGTTTGACTCTTGGAAATTGCCTAACCGCATATTCTCCCACCCCAATGTATGGATGTCTCCTCCCAAGCATATGTTCAGAAGTTTATGCAAGTAATCAAATGGGCAGTTGCAAAGCCTGTGACATTCTTGCTTTAGCTGTTCCTGGTCTATAACTTTCCATGGGCTTTCATTTTCTTAGAGGTAGGCTTATTAGAGCTCTCCTCTGGGGATATACACTAAAGAATTGAAAGTGGGATTTCAGAGAGATGTTTGCACACTATTTTTATTGCAGTATTTTTCCCAGCAACCAAGAGGTAGAAGCAATTTAATGTCCATCAATGGGTAAATGCATAAAGAAAACATTGTGGGCTAGGGAAGTAGCTCAGTGACAGAATGCTTGCCTAGTATGTATGAGGCCCTGGGTTTGATCCCAGCACCACAAATAAGGGAAAAATAAAAATAAAATGCAATATGTATATATAGTGGAATTTGATTCATCCTCAGAAAAGAAGGAAATCCTATCACATGCTACAACATGGATGAAGGACAGTTTGCTAAGTGAAGCAAGCCAGTCACCAAAAGAGAGATGCTTGTATGATTCCAACTTACTTGAGGTGTGTAAGGAAGTCATTTCTTAGAAATAAAGTAGAATGGTGGTTGCCAGGTGCTGGGGTGGGGGTAGTGGAGAGTTGTTGTCAATGAATACAGAGGTTTAGTTTTGCAAGATGAAAAAGTTCTAGAGATCTGTTGCACAACAACATGCATATGGTTAACACTGTCGAGCTGTTCGCTGACAAATTGTTAAGATGGAAAAAAAATAATCTTAGACAATTTGATTTTCCAAGAGGCAAACATCTTTAAATGTTATTACAGAAGAAATCAATGCATCATTACTAATTGTGTGTTGGTCTTGTCTCCAGGTAAAATGAATAACAGAAATAAAAGTCCTCAAAGCTTGGGGAGACTAATGTACCAGGTTGGAAGTGATCTAATCAAAAGTAGCTATTATGATAGTTAATTCCTTATTAAGGTAGAAAATAAACAACTTAAAATGGTCTAACATCATGACTTTATCAAATTATATCTATGTACACATCAGTGATTTGCTTCCCATTTTACATACAGGCATAATAAAAGTGTTGACTAATTAGCCTCTGTAGTCTCAACCAAGATTTCACAGATATTTTTTTTTCCTATAAGAAAGTTTTTTTTTTAAAAAAAGTCTTTAAAGAAGTTTAGAACTTCACACAGTTTGAAAGAGGAACTCCCTCAAAATTTAGTAACTGCATTTCAGCATTTGGATCATTTGCAGCTTTCTTTACCTCCTCAATTTAATTGCAAACACCTTCAACAGAGTGATAGCAAACTAATTAGCAATTCCTTTTCCTCAAAAAAAAAAATACTCCTAATCAAGTAAGATAATCATTTTTGATTAAACAACAACCAGAGTTATCAAATGTAAATTTGCAATTGATTACAGAAAAAAAATAGTGTGTGCTTTCCTTCTTAATAACAGTAAGCATTATTTCTTTTCCCCTTAGTTATATTTAGTTCCTCAGATTAATTCAGGCTGATCTATCTCTTTTGATGGTATGCTCACTAGGAATGCCTGTATTTCCCAGAAGAATAATCTCAGTGCAAGTAAAACATCCAGATGCAAAGTATGCATATGGTAGGAAGAAAACTGGCAGTTGCCTAGATATTTTAATGATTGGGTGCTACTAACCTTCTATAATTTAGTATCTCAATTCTTCCAGGGAATAATAAGGCCATAGGGGCTAATATTTAGTCCTAATAGAGAAAACTGACTGTCTACAATGACTATTTCTTCTTAGAAAAGTTACCTAGTTCTCTTGTCTATTTATTCATCCACCCAATTAAAAAAAAATGTAATAGACACCTACTATGTTTCAAATATACTATGTTTCAAACCTACTGTGTTTCAATCAGTCTGGGGCACCTAACAGTGGACAAGACAGTGCCTGCCTCAGGGAGTTTACAAGCTGATTGGGAAGACAGGTAAATTAATAGGCAATTGCAAAGAAGTATGCCATGTGCTACCAAAGGGAAATATGGAGGATAAACATTTAAAAAGGATCTTGACATCGGGGAGTTAAGGAGCCAAGAAGGAGGTGCAGTGTAAGTTTAATCCTCAAGGGGTTGGATAGGTAAGGTACAGAAGGAAAGATCAACACGTGCAGATTCCAGAGGTGAGGAAGAACACGTCTTTTGGGAAGACTTTTAAGAAGTTCAGCATGTCTGAAATAGAAATGAGAGGAGAAAATGGTGAGAAAAGATGCTGGAGTGGGAAAAGAAGGACCACTATGAAGAACAGTGTGCACCATCCGAAGGAACTTGCATGCTATTCTAAAAGCAATGAAGACCAAGTTAAGGTTTATTTTGATAAACTTCTTAAAACAGAAATTTAAACTGGCCTTTTCCCTGTGCACTGTATTGGATTGCAAACTGGATCATGTCTGCTTCAGAAAAGGCTATGCTAAGTCAGAACATAAAGGTAGTTAAATTTTATTCTTTATTCCTTTAAAAAAAAAATTGGTATTGGGGATTGACCCGGTGGTGCTTACCTACTAAATCAGATCCCCAGTTATTTTTATGTTTTATTTAGAGAGAGGGCCTTGCTAACTTGCTGAGGCTGGCTTTGAATTTGGGCTCCTCCTGCCTCAGCCTCCCAAGCCACTATGGGATTACAGGTATGCATCAACGCACCTGGCCTCATTCTTCATTACACTTCAGTTTTATGTGAATAGATACAAGAAGACAGAAGAGTGAAGATGATTGGTATGTAAGCTCTGGTAGGGTTGCCTTCGGAGGTGACAGGATGACAAATAATAACATCAACGAATTATATTAATCCTTAACAGGGACAGAACCTACAGCACCATTGAAAGATTCCCCTAGAACAAGTGGTAGGACGTTTTCTCTAGGTCGACAACAAACCAAAGCAGAACAAAAAGAAGAAAGAAATCACCACCTTAAGTTACCAATAAGCAGCAAAATTGTTTTGGAAAAACACAGACTCTAATCCCAATGGCCAGAATGTATTGTCACAAGAGAAAGACTATATTTTAGGCAACAAAATGGTTAGGCAATTGATTTGCGATACAGTGTAGCATGTTGGTGAAGAACTGTGGCGTTTGAGTCAAACACACCTAGATTTAAATCCTGATTCTGCCACTTACTGTCACTTTTTCGCCTCTCATTCCTCACGCCTGATTTTCCCTCAGTGCCGTTGAGCGAGAATCAAGTTGTCTTCACTTCAGATTCCACAAGAAGTGGAGCTTTAAAAAAAGCAACTGATGACATGAAGCCTTTGATTATAGAGAGATAAATAAACAGTTGATTTTTTTTTGACAAAAAATTTCTCGAGTATAGAACATGCACTTTTTTTATATATATACAACTGTAAAAATAAGGTCCAGCTGCCATTGCAGCTACAATATTCTGGGAAAGATGGTCTGGGAAAGCATTCTGTTGGATTCTTCCACATAAATATCCCAGTGTATGCATAGATGGGGGTGAGGGAGACAGACAGACGTGGGGTGGGCAGTG
The DNA here is from genome assembly GCF_021218885.2 of Marmota monax. Lineage (NCBI taxonomy): Eukaryota > Metazoa > Chordata > Mammalia > Rodentia > Sciuridae > Marmota > Marmota monax. The sequence goes on along the minus strand of NW_026693476.1, from coordinate 6,028,733 downwards.
CTGCATGCACTATTCACGTATGAAGTACCTAACATATTCAAAGGGACTACAACAGGCAATAAGGAACACATGGTATATAATCTCCAGTAAGGCTGCAGCCATACCCTATTGTCAAGTTGGCTTTTGAAAAAGACTAAGCCAAGTATCCATAGTGCTGTGAGGATAAAGAGGAGGGATAATCCCATTTAGGTAGAAGGATGAAAAATGGTTTCATGAGGGAAGGTGAATTTGGGATGATTTTGAGGGAATGCAAATAATTTTGACAGAGTAGGATATTTCAAACAAAGGAAGGAACATGGTTTTTGAAGATGGACTGATGGGGTTCGAGTTTAGAAGTGGATTCAATATGAAATACTTAATGCAATCTCTGGAACATAGTGTTCAATAAATTGCATCTTCTACTTTGATTATCAAAAGCAGAAAGTTCCATGAGGCAGGAAAAGCACATAATGAAGACTGGTGGGAGAGGAAGACCCTGAAGGGTAAGGCTGAAGTCAAATGCTAGAGCCATATCGTAGGCAGCCTGGGGTGCCAGACCAAGGAGTCTAGGATTTATTTAATAAGTAAAGAAAAAAACTTAACTAGATTGAAATTGACTTTTTAGATTAAATGATCAACATGTGGGTTGACAATGGGTTAAAAGTGAGAGAAGAAGAGACTGGCATCAAGGTGACTAATTGTAATGTCCTAAAAGTAGTTTGAGCATGAGTTTTTGGGTGTTTGTGGTGTTGGTAGGAAAGGACGTGAGATGCAGAGGCGTAATCCATAGCCTGATAGAGAAAGGGTTGCTTGTTGCATGGAAGTGGCTGAGAATGGAAACTTGGAAGCACAAACTGGATTAAGAATGGTCTAAAAAGGAGATAGGGAGCAGGTTTGCTGGCCTCATCCTCTCAGCCCCATGTGTTAACAGAAATTGGAAGAAGAGCCATGCCCACCCAAGAGAATTTCAAGAGAGGAGTGGAAACAAGACCAAGGAGACTTTTCCACAAAATAATGTTGGTTGCAGACAAAACAGAACGAAAAACTGAATGGTATTGGAGATGAGGGAGGAACTAGATTATTAGAAAGATGATTAAATTTGGGGCAGGGGATGGGATGGGAAAAGCACTGATAATGAGGAAAGAGAATGGAACATAGTAACATCAGGATGTTACTGCTCGTTTGTATCAATCCAGCTGCTCATTTGTATCAATCTACATTTCTTTCTAGGGGCAAGTGGTATATCTAGCCTCTGGGTTGATTCACAATTTGGGCTGGTTTAAGTCCTTTGTTGAATTCCTCCATCAGAGTTATTATTCCACCGGTCTAATTCCTTTCAACTTTCCAAAAAGTGCTATAGGCTTTCTAAGTTGTTCCACTTCTCCCTCAAAGGAGGTCAGAAATAGAAGAAACTAAACACCTTAAGAACATGAGAAGTTAGAAAGCAGTGGCCCCCAGAAAAACAGGTCAGTGGATAACAAGACACCAAGAGGTAATAGATATTTGGTGTAGAATCAGGTCATTTGTGAGAACTCATGCCAAGCCAAAAGAACAGCAACGCAGGGAGTTTATACACAACTCCCCAGAACCCATTAATAATGCAACACCCTGACCCTGCACAATTGGCACCAATCATGAATGCTACATCTGGTACACACTGTAGTGACACACAATGGTAGAGGGGAAGATAAGAAAGGATTTCCTGGGCATTTTAAATAAGAATGAAATACATTTTATGTGTCAAGCACTGTGCTAGGCTTCAGAGACACAATCATCCGTGACTGAGAAGTGGCCTTCATTCTTAGTTTCATTCTGGTGGGCTTCCTTGGCAAATGCTTAGCCAGGACAGAAGAAAGCAGCAGAGTCCAATATGTGCAAAGTTACTGATGAATGCATCCAGAAAGAAGACTAGTGAGGAATATTTGACCTGTGAAGAGCCAGACCCTGAATCAAATATAGGTCAAAGGAGACTAGCTTTATAGTGCAGCAAAACTGCTCTTTTAGAAGCAGAAATGTTTTTAACATCAGGAAAATTACATGGAGAGCTGCTTTTTAAGTGACAAATGTTTTTTTAATGTAAGGAAAATCATGCACATCTTGTTGAAGACAGCAACTATTTGGCATTTAAATAACTGGAACACTAGAATACATAAAGTTCTTTTATGTATGCTGTAACAATGCAAATATTGTAATTCCTTGATTTTTTTTTTTCCTTGAGTACTGGGTATTGAATCTGGAGGCGGCAGGGAGCGGGGATCTACCACTAAATTGTATCTCCAGCTCTTTTTTATTTGTATTTTGAGGTAGGGTCTCATTAATTGCTCAGGCTGGTCTCAAACTTGCCTTAGCCTCCCAAGTAGCATGTGCCACCATGCATGGTCACAATTTCCTGAATTAAGAACCATAGATGTCCTAGAATCCATCCCAAAGAGCAGAGCCAGCACACTGCTGAGGTCAACCTGTTGATGCAGTTTTGCAGGGATATCCAGGAGATAGGGGAGGGAGAAGGGAAAGGGCAGGATGGAGGGTGAACCTCCTTCCCCTCATCCTGCACCTTGGAGGTGGCCTTCCCCTCCCACGGAGGTCTCATTCTAATCTGATAAGACTTGAGACGGCATATACCACCAGTCTTTGTGTACCATCCTCTCACCAGGAGCCAGGTGCCATCACATCCTGATGTTACCATGTTCCATTCTCCTTCCTCATTATCAGTGATCTTCCCATCCCAAAGGTAGACTTTGCTCCCTCTTTCTACCTTTACGCCAAAAACCCGCATAACATTCATTATTGGAATCCAGAGGAAAATAAGATTTGTTATGCAGCATTTCACTTAAAGACAAACCCTATTAGAACACAGCATTTCCAAATTACAGACGATATCTATAATCTTCCCAAGCACCGTGATGAATGGATCTTTCAATGATGGATCTGATACAAAAGCATTCATCTAGACATGTATGCAGGAAATTCAGTAGTTCTTAAAATTTTTCCTTTGGAAGGAACATATAATCGTGCACTGGTGATATTAGTGCTTGCAAAAGTATCAAAGTATTAAAATCTATTAAGAGTAGTGGTAAAAGTCAAACTGGTAACAATGAACAAAAATTGGTTTATTAAGCTTAATCAAGAAGAAATTTTACAATGAGAATATGAACTAGCCTCACAAAGTGAGTAATCAAATTATAGTATTGTCAGTATTTAACAATAGCTAGGCATAGTCACCGTGAATATGCAGCAGGGACCATCAGCCACTCAGGGAGCAAAGGTGGCGTGAACCTTATGGCATGGTCCTCTTGTTTTTTAGTTTTAGAATTACAACAGATCAGGTTTCAAAATGGTGTCTCCCTTTGTTCACATTTAAAGGAAGTCAGCAGCTGAATTCTACATTTTTTTAAATTTTATTTTAAGAACTTGGCATGCTCAGATATTCTCTCAGAGGGTGCATATAGGCTGCGACCTCGTTACACACAATCCAACAAAGCATAGCTCTCCCCAGAGGGTGATAGTAGCTTAGAACTCTATTCTGCAATAACAGGAGGACAGAGCCTTTCCTGAGAAAAGCATAAGCATAGAGATTACTTGCATTTTAATGGAATCACAATAGAGTGAAAGTGAATTTTTATTACCTTGGCTCTTTTGTGGTTGTCTGTAAAAGGGAAGATATATTCTTTAAAATTTTTTTAAATAGGATACATTGTTTTCAAAGCTTTTTGGCTAAGTTTTCCCATGTTCTTTCTTTAAATAGCTTTCTCTTATATGTTTTCTTGTCCATTACTCTCAAAGCTGTTGTCTGCCAAGTGCTGCTGGAATGACAATATAAATTGGGATGGTGATGGCACACAGTGGGTATGTTTCTGCCGTATGTCAGGGGAAGAAAAAGTAGGTTTTATTTTGGTTGTTTGTTTTTGGTTTTAGCTTTTGGTACCAGAGATTGAACCCAAGGGCGCTTAACCAGGGAGCCACATCCCCAGCACTTTAAAAAAAAAAAAAGATTTTTTTTTTGTAGTTGTAGATGGACAGCATGCCTTTATTTTATTTGCATATTTTTTATGTGGTGCTGAGGATCGAACCCAGTGCCTCCCACGTGCAAGGCAAGTGCTATGCCACTGAGCCCCAGCCCTCCAGCACTTTTATAAAATATTTTATTTATTCCTGCTGAATTGCTTAGGCCCTTGCTAATTTGCTGAATCTGGCTTTGAATTCATGATCCTCCTGCCTCAACCTCTTGAGCCTCTGGGATTACAGGCATGCACCACCATGCCTAGCTAGTAAGGTGTTTTTAAGTAAACTTCTATGATAATTTTAGATTTACAGAAAAGTTACTAAGATTATATACACAGTTCCCACACTTTCACCCCATTTTCTCTTTTGTTAACAACTTAAATCACTATAACACATTTATTATTAAAACTAATAAACCAATGTTGATGCAATGCTATTAACTAAACTCCAGACTTTATTTGGATTTTACCAGTTTTCCCATTCATGTCCTCTTTCTGACTCAGGATCCAATCCAGGAAACCATATCTCATTTAGCTGTCTGTCATATCCCCTAAATCTCTGATTGTGACTACTTCTTAGTCTTTCATCATTTTTCACGACCTTGACAGTTTTGAGGCATGTTAGCTAGGTATTTTGTAGTGGGTCCCTGAGTTTGGGTTTGTCCTATGACTTCTCGTGATTAGACCAGGGTTATGTTTTTTTTTTTTGTGGAGAATACCCAGAGGCCAAGTATCCTTTTCATTATATGTATCAAGGGATACATGACATCATTGGAGATGTTAAACGTCATCACGTGGCTAACATGGTGTTTGCCATGTTTCTCCAATGCTTTACCTCTTTTTTGGAAGCAAGTCACTAAATCTAGCCCATACTCAAAGAAAAGTAGGGGTGGTTTGCCTTTAACATACCTTATATTCAGAAACATGAATATATAATAATGCTCATTTCAATTCAATTCAATTAACTTTTAGGATACCATGATGAGAAATATTTTGGAGATTTATATAGCAACAACTGTAATCCCTAGAAGTAGCTATGGGTAGTATCATCATATGGAAAGACACAAACTTTAATCCTTGCAATGATTATAGATACAAAGGCATGGTTATCTCTCCCTTACCTGAGTCGTTATTAAAATGATTGCTTATTTTTCAGAGCTCTATGTAAAGTCTCATGAAATCTCTGGATGAATTTTCTTCTGAGACCGAATGTGTTATAAAGCAAATTGTACACAGGCTAAAAATTCATCTTCATATAATTGTACTCAGGGGTCACACAACATTTAAATGCACATTGCCAAGAATACTGTTTGTCTGCAGAATCACAACTGCACAAATGAATTACTCCCTTTTAATAGTCCATGTCTTTGGAAATTTTTTTCAAAGACATCCAACTTACTACCTTACTATTTTGCATGTAAGGGCTTTCCAGTTTATCATTTTCATTAGAATCTCTAGTGTCTTTTTTTTAATACTTTTTAAATTGTAGATGGGCACAATACCTTTATTTTATTTATTCATTTTTATGTGGTGCCGAGGATCGAACCTAGTGCCCCACACATGCAAGGCAAGCACTCTGCCATTGAGCCACAACCCCAGCCCCTCTAGTGTCTTGCTATCTTATAAAATGTTGTTATTTTTAACTACTCTTTTTTTCCCCATTCTACTGGCTTTCTTTAACCTTTGATTAATATTTTAATTGGCACAATTTATATAGTAGGTAACAAGATGAAAATGTGTTCTTTTCAGTTTAAAGGAATTATGTGACTATCTTGCAAATCTATAATTAAGGCCTTGAATTAGTTACACTTTCCTAATTTGTTGATTTGTATCTCTCTTTGTCCTGATCAAATTATGTTATCATACAGACACAGTTGTAGTAGTTAGAAATGCATATCAACATAACAGTATGTTCTAAGGTTTTATATGCGGATTTATTTTTTCCCCAGCATTTATGGATGCCTCAAGACAATGCACTAAGTGCTGTGGCAAAATAATACAAAGTATTTACTTTCTAGTAGAGAAACTCAAATGAATACAAAATTTATTGTAAGGCATAAAACATTATATAAAATAGGTATGAATAAAATGTATCAAAAATACAAGGATTTTTTAGCATACTAATGATGAGACCAGAGATGTACTTTAGAAAAATTAATTTAGTAACACTATCAGATGAATGGTGATAGACAAGGAGGAATGGGAATCCAAGAGGTCAGGGCTTCTGATTGGATATAAGGAATGATGTCTGGAACAGACTTTAAAAAAAAAACAAAAAACTTTGATATTTCAAGGAAGAAAATGTATCATTAATAAAATGTAGGAAGAACATCTTCTACTCTTATTTATATTTCTTTACAACAAATTTTACAATGTATCCTCTGTGAGTTGAGAGGCCAGCCTATTACATTTAAAGGTTTTTTTTTTATGTTTTCTATGATCCATTCATTTTAGTAGTCTCTGTTCCTTTCTGGAATAAGTCAAAATATAAATAAATGAATATGCATTCACTATGCTTGATTATATAATTGTGCTTCCCGCTCAGCAAAAATGTCTCAAGGTAGTAACATAATGACTTCTGTTCATAACTAACCCCTAGTTTTTTTGTTTTCTTTAAGGAATATTTTTAAGCTATATTGTGTATGTGAAACACTTTATAACATTTGTAATATGTCTTAGCAATAAATAGCTTTCTATAGAAAGGAATTTTCTCATTTTAATATGAAATCAAGTAAACAGATAACTATTGTGTTTTTTTTTTCTTAAATAGGCAATAATGACATTTTCCAGTAATCAAACCATTGTTAATGTTTATTCCTTAGAATCAAATTGCTTCTCAATTCTGTGATAACATTATATGGAATTTTCAAGAATAATTATAGTAGCAACACAACTACAACTGATACTTATTGGACACTTATTACATTTAAGGCATTGTAGCAAGTGTCTTTAACATATAATCTTCAGAATAACCCTTTTAAGTAGGTACTGTTAAAATCCAGTTTTATAAATGAGATGCAGAGACATGGAGAGATTTGTACCAGGTCACCCAATTAGTGAATGTGAAGCCAGAACTGAACCTGTGCTGTTTGGTTCCAGAGCCAACAGGCCTGACAACTGGACCTTCAACCACTCCCTCCTTACCTAAGTGAGGCAAGTTAGCCTTACGCTTACTAGGGTAGATCTCTCGGCCATACATCTCCAATTTGCCTGAAGTCGGGTCTATTTTAATAGCAAAAACAACAACAAAAACTTATGATGCCCATTGGCATTCTCAAAAAGCTTAATCATTAAGAGTCTGCAAAAACAATTCCTTACGCAGCAAGACATTTGATTTGGTAATTTAAAAATATTCACTTCCTGTAGATAGCCGTAGGAAAGAAGAGTTATTTATTTGTCTTTAACTTTGGAAGTACTAAAAAGAGAAAGGGAAAATAAATGAAGTTGAGTAGATTTTCAGTCAACAAAGCACATACAAGAATTCAGAAGGCAAATCAGATGTGTGCTCATTATGATAGTCAAGTGGGGTTCAGGAATAAGGTGGGCCTATGGCTTGAAATGAAGCATCGAAGGACCAGAAGAAGAAGCTTCATTGGAGACATTGATCTTTGTACAGGTTTGTCAGGATGAAATGTTGATAGCTGTCTCCATGGATGCCGATAAGGAACATAAATCTTTTATTTAATTCTAAAATCTGAAAGGACTGAGTTATTTCTGAAGATATCGAAGTCTGGAAGTACATTTTGTCAAAAACTCATTTGCCAAATACGTTCATGGAAAATATCTTCATAGATCACACACGCTGGAAAGATTACCTAACATGTCTCAGAAAGCCATCAGGTGAATGGGCCCTGAATCATGGCAGCTCCGTCCTTTCGGCCAATTCCTTCCTTTGTACCCTTTGCTGTGTTTGGACTGTGACACTAAACAAGTCGCATACACACACACACACACACACACACACACATACAGCTTCATCTTTCTGTGTCCCAGGCAGCATTCAGCAACCTAAGACAAAGTGATTTTCTAAGGAATAGCATAATATTTTAAATTTAAAATGCTCAAGTCTAGTTTTTAAATTCCAGTTTAAAATACCCTCTCGTATTCAGTTGGATATGACGGACGCTGTCCTCCAAAGTTCCCAAAAGCTAAATGACTTTGTTAATTTCAATTTTTTCTTGGTGCATTATAATCACACATAATAGTGGGATTCATTGTGACATATTCGTACACACACATAGTGTAATTTGGTCAATTTAATTCCCCAACACCTCCCCTTTCTTTCTCCTCCTCCCTCCCCCAGTTCCCTTTCTCTATTCTCCTGGTCTCAATTTTCATGAGATCCCCCTAATTTCCCCTTTTTTCTCTCAAGCTTTCACATATGAGAGAAAACATATGACCCTTGACTTTCTGAGCCTGGCTTCTTTGACTCAACATAATGCTCCCAAGTTCCATCCATTTTCCTGCAAATGACATAATTTTGGCTTTACGGCTGAATAAAATTCCATAGTGTGCATATATCACGTTTTAAAAAAAATATTTACTTTTTAGTTGTAGTTGTCAATACCTTTATTTTTTTAATATATATTTTTATGTGGTGCTAAGGATGGAACCCAGGACATCACAAGCACTTTGGGGGGTGGGGAGGTGGGGATCTCTACAGCTGAGCCACACCCCCAGCCCCACCACATTTTCTTTACCCATTCATTAGTTTGTTGATGGGCACCGAGGCTAGTTCTATAACTTGGCTACTGTGAATTGCACTTCTATAAGCAGGGGTATGTGTGGCTCACTATAATATGCTGACTTTAATTCTCAAATAAAGGAAAATTATATTTTATTAAAAATACTTACAAATGTGTGTGCTATATAGTCATACATGTATTTGTATACACACACACATTTTGAGAAAAATGAATTTCCCTTCTAAATCTTAGAGAAGGAAAATGTGAAAAAAAAATATAGCTTTGCTCTTTCTCATCCAGGATTAGTTCTACTTGGAGACGTCTAAGATTCTGGTGTCTTGTACAAGCATTGTATAATTTTAAAAGTAGAAGATTCCCTATCTCAAGCTGCTGAAGGATTTTACCTCAAGCTAGTGTTCTCCAGGCCCTAAATCTTTGAATTTCCACAGTTTCCCAAAAGGAGGGTATGGAGAGATGGCAGAGTGGAGGCATGTGTGTCTGTGTGTGTGTATTTTTTTTTTTTTTTGGTAGTTGTAGATGGGCAGAATGCCTTTATCTTATTTATTTTTATGTGATGCCAAGGATCCAACCCAGTTCCTCACACATTCTAGGCAAGCACTCTGCCACTGAGCAACAGCCCCAGCCCAAGGGATGTGTATTTTGAAAATTGACTCAAAGGTTGTGGCATCAAGGAGAATTAAACAATTAGTGGAGTGTCTCTCAGAGTCTTATCCTAGGACAGTCAGCAGATCTCAAATCTGGCCTTGCATCACTCAGAAATTGGTTAGAAATTTGTCAGATCTAGCACCCCAGCTCTTCTGATTCAGAAACTCAGGAGTGGAGCCCAATAATCTGTGGCTTAACAAGGGCTCCAGGTGATTCTGATAGTACTAAGGTTCTGAGGTCATGGAACTAAAGTTTTGGAGCCAGCAGAATCACCAAGGAGTAGGGGGATTGTTTAAAATCACAGATACTACTGTACATCAAACTCAGAAATCTCTAATTTCAACAAGTTTTCTAGGTGCTTCTATGTACACTAAACCAGCAGATCCATCAGCTGATCGATGTGGGATGGAAAGGAAGCACTCTCAGCTTCCTCTGGAGACAGCTTCACAGTGGTGAGAGCATGGCTTTCGGGTCTTACAGTCCTGGGTTTGAATTCCAGCTCCTATACTGCCTATGATATTTGCACCAACTCAGCCTCAGCTTCCTTGCATATGAAATGGTCATAATCGTACTTGCTTACTCCACTTTGAGAGGATTTAGTAAGTGAGATATGTTTTTGGCATAGTGTCTGTTGTATTTTGATGGACATTAATCTCCTTTTAAAAAATGCTTTCCTCTTTTGAAGATGTCCTGGTCCCTTCCTGTCCACAATACTTTGGTGCCTAACACTTTGGCTCGGTATTTTATTTTTTTCCAGGTAAACAGGGTCCAGCACAAAATTTGGGGGTTAGAGTCTTCCATTTGAGTTATTTGAACTCTCTGTTTTACATTTTCAACATCTTTAAAATGGGAACAATATGAGCATTTACCTCCTGGACTTATAGTGAAAATTAGCTGAGTTAATATATGTAAAGCACTTTAAGAAACAAACAATGTTATGGTGTTCTGGAACATTATAATTCTCAACAAATGTTATTGAAAGAGAGAAATGTTCACAAATATACTTCTAAACTTCAGAAGGGGTTTAACTCTCAAATGCAAGCAACATGTGTATTAATTACATTTTCCACAAATATTCGTTTATGATATCACAGGTTCTATGTGAAGCCTTGGGGGCACATAGTCCCTGTTCTCATGGAGCACCTATTGCAACGTGACATCAGCCACATTGGCTTACAAATGAACAGTGTGCGATTACAAATGTGAGAAATGGAGTGCTCATGCTCCTGTGTGTCTGTAGCTCAGACAGTAAAGGGCAGGAAAATGGAATAAGGTGAGCTTAGGGAGGGCCTGGACCAAACACGGCCATCACCTGTTTTGGTCTATTTCCAGAATCAACCAAAGGCCTTTGAAGAGGTTGAGCCAGAAAATGACAGTTTGGATTTGTCTCTGATGGTACTGTGAAGTTGATATTGGAGGAGGTACAGATGGGGAGCAGTTAGAAGGTTGTTTTTTTTTTTTTTTACAATAGTCTAGGTGAGAGACTGTGGCAGCTTAGAACGAAGGTAGTAGAGGTGGAGGTGCTTAGGGTTGTGGGTATCGAGCAGTTGGACAAATTGCTTAGGACTCAGTGCAGAGGTCTGGGCCAGAGAAACAAATCAGGGAATCATAGGCTTATGGGTGGAAAGTACAGCCATGATGAGATTTGCCTTAGACAGAATACGGAGTGGGGCCTTAGGGAGCCCCTGCGCTGGATGGCCGGGGAGAAGACAGATGAGTTGCAGAAAAGGCTGAGGTGGCAGGATGGTCTATGGAAATATCAGTTTCTGCTCTTTTTTTTCACTTTTATTTTCCCCTTTCCTCTCATTTTAAGCTGATAGCCTGGTTTTATCATTCCTGGCTTCAGGGATCTTGGCAGGGCCTAATGTAAAAGGATGCTGAAGTTGAGACTCTTGCCATTCTGGGTCAATGTCCAGAAGATAAAGACAAGCTCCTCAATCAGAGGAGCTGAAGGATCTTGAACTGTGGAAAACACACCCAGCCCTAGCATCTCAGGGCCTTTTGGGGGCCTTAGACACAGCAGAATTGGTGGTCCTGTGAGAATATCCTGGAGGTAACAGGAATTTATGGCCCATGATCAGAGACCTCTCCCAGTGCCCTGGTGATGAGTATGACTTCCAGATCTTTCCCCAGCTCTAGGCTGGGATGCTCAAAACCAACAGAAGTTAAATTTCCAACCAGATCGATAGGATAGTAGCAAACAAGTCTGAGCTTCAGTGTTAAAAAACCCAGAATAATGTATGATTGTTCTTAACAGTTCTGTGATGTGCCTACTGGTATCTGAGGCAAAAAGAAAAATGTGACTCTGGCTTTCATGGAAATAAATTCATCAGTAATATTTTCACATCTGCTTCTTTGATTACCTAGTTTTCAATTAAGATAACAGAATTTCCCAGTTTTAAATTTTCCCTTGACCAAGTAATGATCCAAATAATCTTTAATTAATTTGACGCAAAATCAGAAATTTCTTTTGGGTAAAATAAGTACATTTAAACTTAAAGTAATGTTTTAATATACCCACTTTTCTATTTTTCAACAGCTTTCCAACCACATTGATGTTCAGGAAACAAAGTAACCATTAAAAAAGGCATTAACACATGTATATAGAGGCATACATTTTTCCTTTTGCCTCAGGCTCTGAATCAGCACAGCACTAGTTTTCATTTAAAATTTTGATGTTTTGTCCAATGCAGATTTTTGCATTAATTGATTTTTTGAAATGTTGCATTAAAAAGCAATTATCTTACTCACTGAGTTTCTGGCACCCCCTTACACAAGAGACAGTTGTTTCACTCAACTCAACATGGTTCTGGTTTTATCTCTTAAACACCTAACTGTGGACCAAGAATCATTCTCACTGGCCAGAGAAAGTAGTCCAACATATAAGAAGAAATTCGGGAAAATTTAGCATTATTAAAGGAAATTTTTCCAAAAGGAAGAGACTCATAGAATGTCAGAGGTTGCTAAGAAATCAACTAAAGCCAAAACTGAAATGTGCATTTGTTGGGTGACTTAAAGGTCGTGGGCAGCTTCATGTGAAAAGCCTAGATGGGCAATGGGGGTGGATTGGGGTGAAATGGATTGAGGAGTGAGGTTCCAGCAGGGAAATCCAGTCTGTGGCTGTGGAAAACTCTTCCGAGAAGTTTGAGGAAGTAAGAGAGGGATGGGGCAGTAGCCGGAGAGAGAACAGAGTCAAGTTTGTGTTTTTATGTGGTTGTATTTTTATGTGATTCAGTTGTGAGGGAGAAAGTTTAATATACAGGAGAAAAATTAGGGTCAGAGATAGTATCAGTTCCTGAGAAGATGGGATCCTAACTCTGAAAGAATAAAAGGATTGGCATTAAACAAAGGCCCAAGATGTAAGAGGATTTTTACATTTGGTAACAGGAAATGAGGAAGCTCCTTAGGAAGTCTGCCATTTTTCTCTATAGAATTGGAGAGAAAGCCCTGCTGAGAGGTGAGTGGTAATGGGGAGTTGAGGTTTTTCAGGCACAGGAGAAGGCTTAGGAGCTGTAGGGAGGGATCTGCAGTTGGGAGGCAGCACTCATCAAAGCTTCTCCATTATTTGGGTAAATAAAGGATGGTACTTCTCCCTGTGAAATTGTAAGCAGTTATAAGCAACACGAGGAAGCTCTGTATTGAGAGATGGAAGACTCTAGAGGGAAAATAAGAATATATGGTTATATTAACTTTGATTTACATAGAGAAACATGGAGACAATATCTAAGCAGCTAATAAAAATGGCACTATAGAACTGTCTGTATGCACCTTTTTAGTTTTAGATTTTTTGAATCATGTGAATGTATTGCTTATTAAAATTTTTAAAAATTGAGGGCTGGGAGTGCAGCTCAATGATAGAGCACTTGCCTAGCATGCATGAGGCCCTGGATTCCATCCCCAGCACCAAAAAATAAATAAATAAAATAAAATAAAATAAAAAGCAGGAGGTGAAGTTCCTATATAAATAAGTATAATGAATTCAAGTGTCAGAATGTGTTTTTAAGCCAAGTCCAAGTTGTCAGGAACCCCGAGAATATATTTTTTTAAATATTTATTCTTAAGTTTTAGGTGGGCACAATATCTTTATTTTACATTTACGTGGTGCTGAGGATCGAACCCAGTGCCCCATGCATGCTAGGCGAGCACTCTACCACTGAGCCACAACAAACCCAACCCCTGGCAATATTTTTAAATGACTTCCCTGACAATGAGATTATTGCAGTTCTACATCTTTGTGGAAGGATATTGTTAGGAGCATCGGGGTCACAGGCAAAGATTTGTTATTAGTTTCATCTGGAAGCAGATGGGGTCCTCTCTTCCTGAAGGGAATGAAGGCCCCCAAGGGCCTATCTCTGGTGCTCTTTCCTCATCTACACCCCTCTCTCCACAGTCTCACTAACTTCCTTTGCTTAAACTGGTTTCTGTAATCTGTATTTTCAACCCCAATCTCTTTTCCAAATTCTAGCCCTGAAATCCTAGGGTCATGGTGTCAGTCATTGTCCCAGCAAGAAATAGGTTGCATTCAAACGGGCATCATTCCAGGGTTTATTTCCAAAGAGATGACTTACAAAGATCAGAGGATGAGGGACCCACAGGGGGCTGGTGGCAGTCATCCCTATACCCAAGGGATGAGATGAGGGAGAACTTACCAGTACCCAGGGGAGAGAGTGGTAAAGAACAGATCACCTTGAACAGCGATGGTTTATCCAGGTATGAAGACAGCCCAAAGAGGCCTCATTGGGAAGAAGCCAGAGGAAAAATAAATACCAGCATCTCACCCCGTCCCTCCTTCTCATCTCCTGCTTGGCTTTGTGTTGGTCAAACTCAAACAGAAGCCAGAGGGCAGGGTATGGATGCAGTCCCCCAGATCAACACCCTGGAGCAGGAGAGAGAAGGATGGAGGGCAGATCTGCAGGGGTCAACCAAATATATGTGACAAGGGTGGCCCCCCCTGTTGTCCTGTAGGTAGTTCAAACTCAACATTTCCAAAACCAATGGCATTGTCTCTCCTTCATTAACTTGATCTTTCTCCTGGGTTCCTTAGTTACCTTGGTTAATGGTGCCTCTGTCTTCAGAATTGTTCCTAACTCCATTTCCCCTGTCCCAAATGTGCACGCATGCACAAACATACGTTGAGATGTTCTCTTCCATTTGGTTGTAAACTCCCGGAGATAGGGCTCATGAGCCTGGACCAGGCAAAATGTCTCATAAATAATAAAATATAACATTTGTGGGCACTTGCCCTATCAGTCACTGTGTAGAATACTTCATTTGGATTGTCTCATATCATTTCTCAACACCTCTAGGAAGTAAGTATATTTTCCCCCATTTTACAGAGTAGTAAACTAAGGCCAAGAGAGGTCAAATAACTAGCCCAATGTCTCATTTTCAAAAGGGAACATCTGATGGGAGAACTCACCCTCAAGCACCATGACCCTCTCTGTGTCTCTCCTGTTCAGTGTTGAATGAACCACCTATAGTTTGGTACAGTGCCTTGATTATCAAAAAAAAAAAAAAAGGATGAAATTTTGATCAAGCAATATTTAGTCATCCCTCAGTATCCTTAGGGGATACTGGAACCCCAGGACCTTCAGGTCCCTTGTATAAAATGGCGTAGTATTTGCATGTAATTTATCCACATTTTTCCAAATACTTGAAGTCATTTCTAGATTGCTTTTAATGCCTGATAGAACGTAATGCTGTGTAAGTTGTTATCCTGTATTACTTAGGAAACATTGATTGGGGGGGGGGAACGTCTGTACATGTTTAATACAGATGCAATTTATTTTTTGAATATTTTTGGTCTCTGGATGCAGAACCCATGATGAGTCTGGAGTGCCTCTGCCATGCAGAGAAAGCGAGGACCGGAGCTAGGGCTTGAACTTGTTGAATTTTAATGGATAGAATAAGGAAAGGGGCCAGGCCAGGCAGGAAGGCCAAGGAACAGTTAGGAGGGATCATAGTTTTGTGGGCTTGTGTAGAGACAGTCTTGACCAAATCAAAGAATAATATTCAGAACCAATGGGGTAAGGCTGAGGAGGGTGGAGGGAAATTCAGATGATGGAAGACCTTTAAGTCAATGGAGGCATCCAGCTTCCCTGTAGAAGAGAATGAAAGTGATGTTTTGAGATTCCTTTGCCACTACTAAAGTATATAGGATGGATTGGAAATGGAGGGCTGTGTACTGCCAGAGAGACCAGCTGGGAAGCTGTTCTAATGGCCCATGAACAAATCAGCAAAGGTCTGCATTAGAGTGAGACAATGACAATGAGGAATTTACATCACAGAGAAAAAGTGCTTCCAAGCAAATTCACCCACAGCACTTATAGACTGATTGCCATGGAGATGAAAGAGGCTTGGACTTCAGTTAAAATGTCTTCCATTTCTAGCGTTTGCAGATGGTCTTGTCATTGACCGAGAAACTGGAGTTGGATGGGAGGGAAAGGAGAAAAGAAGCTCAATTTTAGATAGATTGCATTTGGTATGAGGGCCGGGTTGACTTGTTAGGTTTACTGTACTAAAAGGGGCAAGAGTTATGGGTCTTCTATGAGCCTTTTATTCCCTCGTTGTGGTTTTCCAGAACTTACCTTATAAGAAACTTTTGTTTCCTGACTTTTTTGCCTTTGTAGTTTTTCTATTAATTTTCAGTACACTTCTAGCCTCTGAACATGTCCCACCCTGCTGTGATGTGTGAGCTGGGGCGGGGAGCAGGCTAGTGTTCTGGGTACCATAACGCGCCAGGGTACTGAAGCCCTGTGATTCAGGACCAACATACTGTGCCTTTAATTGATAATATTTTCTGCTTCACAGTAGCTGAGCTGAATTGCTCAGACTTGGAGGAGTAAATGAAACAAGTGTTTTATGGAACATCAGGCAAACCATTTAAATCTATAACTACTATGCTTATGTTTCCTGCTTCCTTATCTACAGTGGAATGTAAGTGGTATCTGTGAACCACACAGTCATTTCCTTTTATGTTTGCAAGCAACACTGCAAGTGATACTGTATCCTTGCTCTGGCTCACAGGAGACTTAAATGGCTGAGTTGACAAACAGGAAAGCTAAATCATTCATAAGGATGTAAATGACCAGATTTTTACCACCACCACTATCTCCCTAATGCTAGAATATAACAAGAGTTCATAGAAATCATAAATATGGCTCTTTTGTTCATAGAGACAAAGACGGAAAGATTAAACTCTTATTTTTTTAACTAGATAGAGTAAGTACCTCTCTGTATTGCTTGTCAGATTTGCCACCCCTAAAATATGTAAAAGATCTAAAAATTTAGAAAACCTTAAAAATTGAGTGTTCTCTAAAGTTTGGCTGTGAAAATATTGCACAGTATTTATAGTGTACTGCAAAATTTCAACTAACAAAAAGACTGTTTAGGCAGATATCTACAAGATATGTCATTTAGAATAGAACAGCAGGATAAATAAAGAATTTAAAAGGTGGCAGGAAAAGTTTTCACTAACGTGTCATAAAAGCAGGTAAAGAGGAAGGAACTGCAGTCCGACAAATTTATACAATAAAATAGCATTTATTTTCCTGAAATATGGTCCAGAACAACTTCGTAAATCACCTCAATCTGGGACTCAGTTGTTTCTCGGTCAGTTGTGGTTTCTGCAGGAAACTTACTCAAACAAGTAGGGTCTGTTGTCCTGGGATTAGCATGGGTACCCACTTTCACCCTCAAAAGTGTCTGGATTTGGTTGACATATAGTTTATCTATACACATTTTTAAAAGAGCTTAGAGCTTTTATCAATTTTATTTCATCTAAAATTATTTTATGTATTATTTGCCTCTTACGTGCCAGGAATGATTGATTGAGATATAAAGATAACGGTATTGTCCCTGCCCACATGGAGCTTACATGTCATATTATGGGAAAAGTACCCCTATAAACAGAGCAGTACCCAGAGTATCCAGAGCACTTAGTTCTTTCTCAAGTAATAACCATATATAACCAAATAATTGTCAAGTGAATATGTTGTTATTTAGTTAGCCATAACAATATAATGGCAATAGTGGGCATCTGTGTTCTTGCTTTTTTAACATGAAGGGCTTTGATCTTTCATTCACTCTTCCTCTTCTTTCTTTCTTTCTTTTTTCTTTTTTTCCAGTGCTAGGGATCCAACCTAGAGCCTCATGCCTGCTATGACTGAGGTATACACCCTACCCCTGGTATTTTTACTCTTAAACAGAGTAATTTCTCTCCAGCTGTGGTTCTGAGATCCGGGATTTTTCTATTTGCTCAGGGAGGGAATAAAAGCCATAACTGAGATGGTGCCAGATTGCCTCCACTGAAATTCTGGCTTCTCATGTCATAGTTGAGTGGTCCTTGGCTCTTTCCATATTCACCCTTTATCCCTCAGTGCCCTTATCTATAAAAATGAAGGCAATCAGTGTCTGCTTCAGAGGGTTTTGTCAAGATTAGAAGAGTCAGCATATGTCAGGGATTGCAGAATGGTGCCTGGCACGTGGTAAGCACCCCTCATGCTTTAGTTTTCATTATTACTTAAACATATATATGTACATTCACTTATCTTAGCTGGGGCTACTGTTACAAAATACCATAAACTGGGTGGCTTCAACAAATATTTTTTCTCACAGTTCTGGAGATTGAAGTCCAAGATCAGGGTACCAACAAGGTCAGGTTCTTGGTGAGGGCCATCTTCCTGGCTTATACCTGCTGGATCCTCAGATGGGGGAAGAGAGAGCTCTCTAGAATCTCTTTTAAAAGGGCACAAATCCTGTTCATGAGGGCTTCACCCTCATGAGCTAATTGCCTCCCCAAAGCACCACTTCCTGATATCATCACACTAGGAATTAGGTTGCGACACATGCGTAGGGGCGCAAACATTCATTCCATAACACTGTTATGTCTGTTCAAGCCCCTTATGCTATTGTTCCTCAACCCAATCTAACCCCAAAATTAGAACCCCCAGAAGGTATGTCCTTAAGGGAATATACACTGCCATTTCCCGCCATACTCTGATAGAAAATCGCTGTGATGAATGAACTTTTAGTATTCCTTACTTATGAGGGGGAGGAAAAGGTAAACATTGCCTTAAAAGGTAATGAATCTTTGCTACCATGGTGTGAATGGAGCAATGGTATTTTATCTGTTGAGGCTAAACTGGGGATGAAAACTACTGTAAGCCAAAAGGAGATGTTAGAAGTTATTTACCATTTTGTTAAGATTTATAAAAAAGAAGGGAGGGTGCAGCGGGGTGTGGTGGTGCATGCCTGTAATCCCAGAGGCTCTAAGGCTAATGCAGGAGGATAACAAGTTCAAGGGCAGCCTCAGCAACTTAGCAAGACCCTGCACAACTCAGTGAGACCCTGTCTCTAAGTAAAATACAAAAAAGGGTTGGGGATGTGGCTCAATGGTTAAGCCCTGTGAGTTTAATCCCTTGTAATAAATAAATAAATAAGAAAGGAGTGAGGGTGCTAGTGTGTCAAAGATGTTAAATTGTGTTCCGTAAGAGGTGGCATGAAGTTTTTATGTACAAGAGCCCAAAGAAGCTGGATATTTCCTAGATGGAAGAAAGCCACTCAGGAGAAGGATTACCTCAGGGGCACATTATTTATTATTTATTTTAGTTGAAGTTGGACACAATACCTTTATTTTATCTATTTATAATGGTGCTGAGGCTCAATCCCAGGGCCTTGCACGTGCGAGGCGAGTGCCCTACTGCTGAGCCACCACCCCAGCCCAGGGGGGCACATTTTTAATGCTGTGAAAAAAATCTGTTTGAAAATCTGATTCATTTTTGTATGTTTACCTATTCTTATTTATTTGATTCTTTTTAAAATTATTTTCTCACAACTCTCAGAAGGGTAACACCCCTAGATTGTCCAGGGATCATCTCTGTAGAAAATTGCAGTTAGCTTATACCTTGGTTTTTAAAAAACAATTTTAAACCCACTGAAATGAAACAGAGCACCTTGAATGATGGGCTGATTCTAGGCCTGTGGCAGGAAATTAAGAGGAGCCTGGTACATCTTGCTGTGCTGGAGAGAAGGAAAACTATCAAGGATGAATAAGTCAGGTCAGAAAGACACAGGAGCCAACATGGGCAAGACATTGGTAAAAGAATGAAAAACAAGCAAAAAAAAAATGGTGGAGAAAATATGACAAAAATCTTGATAAATTGTTCAATCTGAGTGACAGGTGGGTGGGGTTCATATTACTGTTTTCTCTCATATTCGTTTGAAATTTTTCATTGTAGAATAAATATTTACATAATTTAGTAATGCAAGGCAACACAAATTCATACATTCTCTATAAAACTAGACAACACAGATAAATAAAGACGCAAAGCGATAATAATTCTACCCTACAGAGATAATCACTCAACTACTGTCAACAACCTGTAATACTTCCCTGACATTCTTTCCTGCTTAGCTTTTGTTTGAAAAAATCTCTCTTCTCCTTCCATTTTTTCCTACCTTCCATGGCCTAAAAGCACCACTTTGATTATATTGCTATAGTGTTCTATAATCCTCTAGGGCTTTCCATAATTACCAAATAGCATCTGGGCTCCTTCCAACATTCTTTTCATAATTCCTTCTACTACCTTCTGTCTCCATGGACTCCTCTGCTCCAGCCACACTGGATAGCCTAAGATTCAATCCAGATTGATTTCTGCAGAAATGTCATAATTTTTTAATCTGAATGAACACTCAAGACCTGAAAATAATATGCCTGGGGATTTCAAAGTTTAGAATTCTAGATAGAACTAGCAACTTGTCCCAGCACAGAGCCTAATTTTTGTGAAAAGGCCAAACTGTTATATAAGCATTTTGCAGAGGTCGGTGAAAAGAAATCCAAGAGAATGCATTTCTGCCTGCAAGGGATGACTTGGAAACTAGAATGGGGTAGGAGGATCTTCCTCCACAGGTCACAGTGCTCCTACAAATATCTGTTTCTGCTCTGCTGCTCATGGAAGCAGCAGTAGTATGTCCCTTGTTCAGCTCAGCACAGGGAGCATGAGGCTCTCTGTAGGTATGGGTATCACAGTCCTCCAGTGTCGGAAATTTGGGCCCCTTAAGTGACATGTCCCCTGCTCACTGTGCAGGATTCACTACTTTTGCAACTGTGAAAGGTTGTAATTTTGTTTGTAGAAAGTGTAACTCCAATGTTGTTTCTAAACTTCAGCCACTCTATGCCAGTTATCTTGATGATTAGATACTTCTACAACTGGAAAGAATCTTACTTGTGAGAGGTGAGTATTTTCTTTTGGTATTCTTACCATACCTCTAAAAATGAGCCAATCCGACACTGATACATTCAAAACTGAATTCCTAGTAATTTCTCAGGTCTCATGGCCTATGTATATTGGGTGTTGCTATATTAGTATTCTATAAGATTTTGTTTAGATTCACTCTATTTGTTTATTTATTGGCCAGGGACTAAACCCAAGGGTGCTTTACTACTGAGCTACAACCATGGCCCTTTTTATTTTTTATTTTGAGGCAGAGTCTTGCTGAGTTGCTGAGGCTGGCTTTGAACTTGCAATCCTCCTTCTCAGCCTTCCCAGCTGTTGGGATTACAGGCATGTGCCACTGCACCTGGCTAGATTCACTTTAAAACAATTTCCTTTCAGTACAGATTATCCCCCTTAGATCAAAATAAATGTGGGCTATAAACTCCTTTTCAAGCCACCCCAAATCTACAAATTTGCAGAACCCCAAGTCTCTCCAGAAGCCTACGTTGATGCGATTTCTGCTAATAGGTCTTGCCCTAGCAATTCTAACTCCTCCATCTCTAGCTTCAGCTAGGTGGCATGCTGCTTTGGTGTGATAGTGTTTTCCCATCCATGTTGATTTACCCTTCATCTCCTCTAAAGTTGATAAGCATTAAGTAAACTTTAATTTCTTATCACTATAGACTACCTTCCAGAACCAGAAAATTCCCTATCCTGAGCATCTCATGCCTCAAGTAGTCTGACTTTTAAAGGTTAATCTGAGTTGAAAATATTGAACTGGTGCTTAGATGATATTCAGGGCTGTTGGAGTAGATTTGGGAGTTTTGTTTATTGAGCTTTACTAGGGGTAAGGCTCTGTGCTAGGCCATGTGGGACATGCGGACCTGGAGGTCTCAAGTGCTTTCTGTTCGCTCTCCACCTGCTCTCCCCAAGCTCCTTCTTACTTTTACTCTACTTCCTCTTTTTTTTAAACATATGTCTTTTAAAATTTTCATGTCTTTTCTCCCCATATAATATATATATACTTGATGATAAAAATAATAATAGTTCACAGTGCAAAGGGCATTCTGTGAAAAGCGTTTCTCTTTTCCAGTCCCCCAGTCACATTGCCAAGTGACAACCAAGGCCATCAGTCCTTGTATACCCTCCAGAGGTGCACATGTGCACGCACACACATGGATATGTGCACAGCCACTATTTCTACTGCTTACTCCAAATAAGAGCAAACAGTTCTGTACCTTTAAAATGTACCCGAGGGATCATTCCACAGCAGCATATGAAACTACCTCATTCTGCACAACAGATTCTTGTATTTATCCATCATAATTCATCTCAACAGCCTCCATCTGGGCACTTTCTACCACATACAATGCTACAATGTACATGCCAGTAGATAAGTCTTTGAAAATTTATAGTAATGAAACTGCATTGAAAATTTTAAAATTTTGATGCTGGCATATTACCTATTAAAGAAGTATAGTAATTTATAATCTTGTCTCAGCAACATATGACCACTTTTAAAAAACATTTTTTTTTATCTTTATTTGATTTATTTTTATGTGGTGCTGAGGATCGAACCCTGTGCCTCACACACGTGAGGCAAGCACTCTGCCACTGAGCTACAAGTCAGGCCCATGAACAATTTTTTGATCCTTGCCAATCTATTAGATGAAAAATGAAATAACAACAATAAATATTGTTGTTTAAACATTTTTCATTTGTAGAAAATCAGGTTTTATGGTAAAATGTAACAGACCATCTTTCCACCAGATTGTTTTAGCTTTGCTTGCTTATTGATTTATAAGAGCTCTTTGTATAAGAAGGAAATTTGGCTTTGTCAACAATTATTGTAAAGGGCTGGGGATGTGGCTCAGCCAGTATCGTACTCGCCTGGCATGCGTGCGGCCCAGGTTCGATTCTCAGCACCACATACAAACAAAGATGTTGTGTCCTCCGAAAACTAAAAAATAAATATTAAAAAAATTCTCTCTCTCTCCCCTCTCTATCTTTAAAAAAAAAAAACAATTATTGTAAATATTTGTTCCAAGAGTAATGTTCATTTTAAAGTTTTGTTTAAGATCCCTCTAATATTATAAAACAATTTACTATACATTATCCTTTGGATTTTTTTTTTCTTTGCTGAAAATTGAACCCAGGGTCCTACACAGCTAAATTAGTACTCTACCACTGAGTTACATCTTTAGCCCTTTTTATATTTTTATTTTGAAACAGTGTTTCTCTAAATTGCCTAGGCTGGCTTTGATCTTGCAATCCTTCTTCCCCAGCCTCACAAGAAGGAAAACCTTGGATTACAGGTTTTAAAATATGTAAATATTTGATCAGCTGACATTGATTTTTAAATAAGAAATATGGTAAAGATAAAAGATCAATATTTTTTTTCAGATGGCTAGCCAGATATTATGTAGACATGTAATCCATCATTTCCTATTGATAAAAACTATTCATTAAAAAACCTTGTATTTGTGTGTAATGTGTTTGTGTATTACATATTAAAGTGCATCATCTCAAGCACACAACCAGATTAACTTCCATATATGTTTATACCTTTGTGAAGCACTGCCCAGATCAAGATATAAAACACTGCCAAGACCTCAGGTCCCTTGTGTCCCTTTTAGTCAATACCTCCTCCAAAGTAATCATTATTCTAACCCCAATCACCACACAAGTTCTCACCCTTCTTGAAATTCATGTCAATGGAATCACACAGTGAGCATTTTGTGTCTACCTTCTTTTGCTTGAAATTATGGCTTTGACATTTGTCCATTTTGTTTTGTGCAGATTAGTTTTATTTTTCTAACATTGCTGTGTAGAATAGTATTCTATTGTAAGAATGCTTCAAGATTTATGTAACCATTCTAATCTTAATGGACATTTGAGTTGTTTACAGTTTCAGGCTATTATGAATAATTCTTGTATAGCTCTTTTGGAGGACATAAGTGCACAGAATTAAGGGGTCATAGAATATACAGACACTAACTCAACACGAAATTGCCAGTTTACCAAAGTGGTTGAATCAATTTACATCCCTATTAGGAGTACATGGGAGTTCCCACATGTCTACATTTTTTCAGCTACCACTTAATTGGGTCAGTTAATTTTGATCATTTAAATTTTAACCATTTTGATGTAGTTTTCATGGAGACCCCCCCCCCCCCCCCCAGTTCTTAACTGGAGTATTTTGATGTTTTCTTTTGCTGTGAAAATGTCTTAGAATGACTACCAGGGCAGAGAAAGAAAGCTAGATGTGGAGCAAAAGTATCTGAGTTGAAGTTTTGACTGACATTAATGCTAAGAAACCCGTGAATGGCTGTGGTAATCTTCCTGACCCACCCACTACAATTAGGAAAATGCTGACAGCCATCTCATAGGATTATTGTAGATTGAATAATTTTAAAATTATCACGGTTTAAGTTATTTAGTCTAGTTACTGTATCTGAAGAAATTTTGAAGGGAAAGCACTTGGGCAAACCAGGACTTATTGAGATCCTACTATGAACAGGCAGTCTTCTAGAGATTAGGGACAACTCAGTAAACAAAACATAGATCCCTGCCCTCCCAGAACTTACAATCTAGGGTAGAGACAGACAAAAAGTAATAGATATAATAAGTAAATTGTAAGGCACATGAGAAAGTGAGGTATTCTGTGGCCAAAGATAAGGCAGAGCGGGGTAAGGAGTTGGGGAGAAACTGCATTTGGGAATGGGAAGGTCAGTGGAGTCCCTCGAGAAGGGACATTTGAGCAGAGGCTTGGGGGTGAGGGAATGAGTCATGCACACATCTGGGCAGAAGCATGCCTGGCATGCTGGAAGAATTGAAGAAAGGTCAGTATAGCTGGAATGGGGTCAAATAGGAGCATGATGAGCAGTAAAAAAAGAAAGAGAGAAAGAAAGAAGAAAAGAAAAGAAAGAAAGTGAGAACAGAGAGAGGTAAATGGGTGGCAGTAGAGGGGATAAGAATGGTTTGCATTTTCGCCCTTTTGGGTTATTGTAGGAACAACAGCTTTTACTCGGTGAAATGTGGTGGGATATAATGTGTGGGATATAATGTGGTGTTAGATAAAGAAAAACATGATTTTTGGTTTTTTTTCCTTTTGGCAAAGGATCACTGACTGACTGCTGTGTCTTAACTTAGCCTACTATAATAAAATACCACAGACTGGGTAGCTTATAGAACAAAAAATGATTTTCTCATTGGCTGGAAGTCCAAGATCAGGGTTGAGTTGGTTTTTTTCTTCCTGTTTTCCTCCTGTCATAAAGACAGAATTTCATTCTCTTTTAAGGCTGAGTAGTTTTCCATTGTGTATATGTGCCACATTTTCTCCATTCATTCATCTCTGATGGACAGTCATGTTGCTCCCATTATTTTGGTGGTTGAGAACATGTGAGTGTGATGTTTCCTCCACACACAGGCTTCAGGATCCTCTGCATATATACACTCAGAAGTGGGATTGCTGGATCACTCGGTAATTCTATTTTTAGTTTTTTTGAGGGTCCTTCATATAGCTATTCATGATGGCTGGACTAATTTACATGCCTATCAAGGGATGTACAAGAGTTCCCTTTTCCCTACATCCCTGTCAACACTTGATAAATTTCATCTTTTTGATGATAGTCATTTTGACAGGTGTGAAGTGATATTCCATTGTGGTTTTAATTTGCATTTCCCTGATAATTAGTGATGTTGAGCTTTTTTTTTTTTTTTCATCAAACTATTGGCAATGTGTATGTTTTCCTTTGGATCATTCCTCATTTTTGAATGAAGGCAAAAATACACTTTGCTTTGATATCTTTGTAAGTAAAAGAAAGGCCACAGTACCGTGTCTTTGAATAAGCTGTGTTTAAGTTCATGTGTGGTACTTCCAATCAATTTTACTGTGAAATTTGGTACTGTGTGTTTGGATGTACTCTACCTAAGCTTAGCCAAGAAAGTGAGAATTTTCCTTTTGCAGAAACAAAGGAGTATCCTTTTGTGTTTTGTACTGGGATCTGACTTTCTTAAGAGCTTATTTGCTTCCAAACTGACAAAGACTCAAGGCTCTGATGTTTTCTAATTAGTCAAAGAACCTAAAAGATTTTGTGTGGTGGCAGAGTTCTTTTAAAATAAGGTTTGTGGGTTCCTTTATCACTTAAGAAAGCACATTCTACTTTTAACAGCACATTCTCTAGATGAAAAGAACAAAAAATGATTCACAAACTTTAAGGTCATCCTGTGCTTTGAGTGTTTGTTACTTTCTTAAGAGATTAAACAAGAGCTGGGGAGGTAGCTGAGTGGTAGAGCACTTGTCTTGCAGGGAGGAGACTCCCCAGCTCTGAAAACAGAAACAAAAAAGAGATTAAACAACCCTGAAATTAACATTACATTTCTTTGAATGCTTTCCTCAATAAACAAATAAAGGAAAGAACCTGTATAAATTTAAACTTAATTAAGAACTTTCACTTGTTATTTTCTAATCTTCTTCTCCTTATCTTACTGGGAAGGGACATTTCAGCAAAGCAATTATATTCCACAAAGCTTTTTTATTAAATGCAATTGTAACTTATATTTCTTTAACTGTGATCAGTGTAGAAAATTAAAGCTGTAATTTCTGATTTCCACAGAGCATTCAACAAATTTTCCTCTCCGTCTTTTCTACCTTGGTCCAAGCCACTGTCATCTCTCGATGTGTTCCAGTTCTAGGTTTCTATAAATATAGAAGATATTTATCTACATAGGAAAAAACCAATTCAAAGTCAGACTCAATTTATCCTTCTTTCCTCTCCCACCACAGATCACTTCTGCCACTAGATGTATGTGGGTTCCCCTTCCCACATCAACCCATCAAATCTGCAGTGGGCATCTCCAAATTTAATCCAATTCAGATGCAATAACAAGTCCCAGGTGATCTTACCGGTTCTTCTGACCTACCAGCTACCAATCAAGGGTCCCATGACCCCTGTCAGTTTCTTACAGAAATTGGAGAAACAAGCATGTTTATTGGTTTATTATAAAGGATTTTACAAAAAAGATTCTGATGAAGAGGTGCAAAGGAGAAGATATGGGGCATGGAGCTTCCAGTCCTCTCTGGGTGTACCACCCTCTAAGAACTCCCAAGGTCTCCGAATCCTTGTGGTAACAGCCCACCCGGAACAGAGGGATCTTCTAAGATAAAGGACAAGGCAACAAGGCACAGTCAGTGTCTATGTTTGCGTGGGTAATTCTGTTGCAACTCTGTAGCATAGAATACCTAATCAAAACGTTTGTTACCATATATGGGAGACAAAGGCCCTAACATCTAAAGGAAACTAACCAAGGTTACATCAGGCAATGTCCCAGCTGAGCTCAGGGCTCAGCCTTTGGATGCAAATCTGCTGAGCCAGTGTTGGCACTGATACATGCTTTCTGCTGGAAGCCTTGGTCTCCTGTCTCTCTGGGCGAGAATCCCGCAATGCCGTGTTCTTTGGGGTTTTATGGAGACCTGTTGTCACAGAGTGACACATAGACACCAGTGTAAAAAGGTGATGGGACACAAATAGTGTGGTCCAGTGCGATAGGCGGAGTGGCAAACCCAGCAAGGCCTGTCTGTGCAGATTCTCCCTGGCCTCTGTGTAGCATTCCATTCTCCTGGGTATGGGGCAGGACCCCTTCAGAAAGGGGGGTATTATCTATGTTTAGAGAGTTTCTTTATGGCCAGTTCCAAACACAAAGGCAGGGCAAGACCAGAGTTCATATGATCTGTCTTGGGGAAGAGAGATTTTAGTATATATGGCTGTCTCAGGGAGGGAGTCAGAACTAGAGACCATGGATGACCACAGAGTATGCACATCAGAACACCCCACTTTCCACCTGGCTTTCCTGGTTCTCCCCCGACTCCACACCCCCTACCATCCTTCTCAACAGAGCAATCAGAGTCACAACCATCAGGTCTCAAACACCTCCCAGACCTTCTTGAAACTTCTCACTGTGCTCGACTGAAATCCAGATTCCTCACGTGGCTGACAAGGCCTTCTGTGATGCGGCCTCTCATTTCCTCCAACTCTCCTCCATGACCACCTCCAGTCACCTTAGCACTCTCTTCCTCTCATCAGACACACAGTGCCTGAGGGCTTGGTGAGGTCCTGGGTAAGGCTGGACTGGGGTCTTCCTGTGGCTCCCTTGTCTTTGTCACTTGGGTCTCAGCTCAGTTACCACTTTCTCCGTGGCACCTTCTCTGAGCCCTCCAGCGGAACCTGTGCCTCTTCTAACCACCCCACCACGTCATTCATTTCATCTCCTTTTTTATTATAGTAATATTTATTACTGCCTGACGCTATCTTGATCCTGCACTCATCTCAAGCTTGTTGTCTTCTTCCCCATAAAAGGAGGAACCTTGTAAGTCGGTTCATGGCCATAAACCAGCACCTAGCATGGCTGCTCATGACACACGCTGTATTTGTTGAATGAAGGGGGGCAGCAGTGTGTGCTGGCTATGCTACAGACAGCTCAGCCACCCCAGCGAGAGTCACAGGATGAATCAGAAAGGGAAGCTGCCCTCAGGGGTCTTGAGATCTCTTGGGAAAGATAAAAAGATAGAAACAAATTCTTGGCACAGGAGCTGGATGCAGTGACATCCCTCACTGTAGGAACTCAAGCAGCTCTGGTTAGGAGGTGGAGTTAAACTGAACACTGAAAGATGGGCCCTTGGAATTTTCTATTTCATTCAGTGTTCTCTCTGTTCTGCTCTGGGAAACAAACTTGACATCTGACTGCTTAACTAACTTCCCTTTCCAATGTGTGTTGATTTTTAATACTCCCTGTTTGTGGATTTAGGCTGGATTCATTTGATCAATTTGATCAATTAAATGTATCTATGGGCAAAAAAATGCATGATTATATATAAAAGGGTAATACCAGTTTTAGACAATAAATTAGTTTATTTAACTGAAATATAAAATTTCACTGTAGTTCTCTGCCTGAGAATTAATTTGTGGTCAAGGCAGTGGCAGACACACTGTGGGTAGATATTTATTGAACAACTAATCTCCCTTTCTTCTCTCAAACAGAGCCCTTATTTTGTGTGGGGGCAACTCATGAACTGTGGCAATCTGATATTCCTTTGTCAGTGTCTGGTCTAAGGTGGGCATCTGACCATTTTTCTAGCCAAAAAGGGGGATTCTACTGGGGAGCAATCTAGGAAAGAGTTTTCTCCCTCATAAAAATGTGAGGAGAATTTCCTTCCTTTCCCTTCTTCATACAACAACCTCTGAGGATGTGATGTCTGGAGTTGTGGCAGCCACACTGTAATTAAGAGGTGACAATCTTGGTGATAAAAGCCAATAATAGGCATAACATGGCAGAGAGCAAACACAGAAAGAACTTGGCTCCTTGATGACATAATTGTGCTGCTCGGCTAAATTTGAAACTACCTACCTTTGAACTTTATGTTAAAGATCTAATAAATGACCACATGTTTTAGGCTATTATTTATCAGATATTTTGTTCCTTATGGCCAAAGGCATTTTAAGAGATACAATCTAGACAGGGAAAGATGTTTACCCAATTTCAGCAAAAACAGATGATGTGAAGATTATCAAGATTTCACTAGGAATCCATTAGCGTAGGTCACTGTTAAAAAAAATAACTTTATCTCAGATCTGGAATATCTGAACAATCCACATGACATCTGTGTTAAATATTTCCTCCTTTTCACTCCAGATGCAGTTTCTTCTTCATGAGGCTTGGCTAATTCAGACTGCATCAAAGGCCTTCCTTGCTCTCTGGCTTCTGGTTGGATTTGGCCATTGGGAGGCATCAGCAGGATGGAGGAGGGTGGGGAGTACCACATAAATCTCTGGCTTCTTTCTTGTGTGATTACTTAGGCTGACTGCGTCAGGTGACTGAAGGTCACAGGCTCTAGTCAGGCAGCCCTCAGCACCTGAGTCTTGCTTCCACAGTTCTAGGAGCTGGTAGCCCCAGGGTTCCACACTTGCCCTGTGGTTTCCCACACCCTGCATGCTTCTTTGTAAAGTGCCAATTTTTTTTTTTTTTTTCATGCCAGGAGCCTGACTGATACAATGGTGTGAAAGAAATCGCTGCAGCTGTGGAAGCTTGGTCCAGTCTGAGATGTGGTGAGATCGTGTGGAGTTATTCACAGTTTAAATAAAGGATTTCTGCTATCATTAAAGGAAGACAGACAACATAAATGTCATGTCTCAAAAGTGAAACAAAGTGTCATAGCTCAGAGAAAACACTTGGCCCAGGAAGAGCAAGAAATCAGAGGCGGCTACCTGGAAAAGATGGCTTCTAGGGTGAGGATGGACAGGATTTTAAAAAGAGATGGTTAAGAGTATGCCAAAGACAGGAAAAAGTGTGAGTCAATTCGGAAGGAGAGAAGGCTCAGGAGGAGTTTCTGAAAAGTTAGTGCTGGAAGGGATCTCAGGTCTCTATTTAGTGCTACTTTTCCCTCCTCCTCCTTCACAGATGGGTAAACTTGAAGCAGAGATTTGGCTAAGGTCAAACAGTAGGTAAATAGCTTGCGAGGGCTCAACTCAGGTTGCGGACTTCGAGGCTAGCTCCCAAACCACTTTCCACCTCCACTCCCACCCTAGGTGATCTGCTGACTTGTCAGGGTCTTCCAGAAAACTGCAACCTCCTGATGAGAAGGGCCTCTTAATTTCTTCATCTTTGAACCCCCAAAGCTAGCACAATTTCCACCTGACACAAAAATCGTCGTCATCCTCAGCTACTAAATATTAAGAAGCATCAATCCTCTGCCAGGCACTATGCAGATGCTGTTTCTGATGTACTCTTCACAGTATCTGGGGAATATAGGTATAAGCGTCTTTGCTTTTAGCTCAGGATGGATGCTTGATTCAGAGAGGCTATCTCATTTGCCTGATGGCGCACAGCAGGGCTCTCTTTGACCTTCTATCAACGGGACTCCTGAAGTGTGCTTCCACGGGCTTTCAGTAACATTTTTTGAGGAAATGAACGAATAAAGCAACACCGAGTCAATGTAAGTTGTAACAACAGGCCACTCCAAAGGCGCCGCCACCTCAGGCCGCTCAGGACTCGGCTCGGTCGGGTAATCTAGGCACGCCGCCGGCTACTCGCTGGCGCCCCACTCGGGCTCCGCCCCCATCTCCGCCGGGTTGACCAGCCACGCCCCCACCTCGAGGAGTTCGGTTACTCGGTGCCCGAGTTTTCCTTGGCTCCCCCCCATGGGGCGGAGGGCCTCTCGCAGCTCCGCGACCCGCGGTCCGACTCCACTCCCCAGCCCCTCCCCACTGGCCCTCACTCACTCTCCAAACTTCTTTTTTCCACCCTCTCTAAACTTCAGTCATTCTATTGCCCGCCTCCTCCACTCCCACCAACCAATCATAGGCCCTCATTCCCGTAGAGGATCCGCCTCCTTCCCGCCGGGGGCCAATCCCCGGCGCGAGGGTAGAGTGCCGGGCTCGTTTCCCAGCGCCGGGTCGGTGACGGCAGCGCGCCGGGCGCTGCGCGGTGGGAGGGGCGGGGCTCTGGTGGAGGGATGGGCGAGGGCGGGGGGAGGGGAAGAGGGAGGAGGAGGTTGCGGCGGGTTTGAAAGCGGCAGTTTCCTGGCAGCTCCGGCAGGCGTTGGTCTCCGCGCTCCGGCTCCGCAGCGGCCGCGGTCGATCCGGCGACGGTTCTACGCGCGCTTCTGCGCGCCCCCGACGGATTTTTCCCGTTCCGGCTCTTCCCTCCCCGGCCTCCCCGCCCCCCTGCCTCAGCCTTTCCCGCCGCTCGGGCGCCAAGCCCGGGGGCCAGCCGACGGCAGTGACCCCGCCCGAAACCCCTGCTGGAACCGCCCGGGGACCATTCCCGTTTCCTTTCTTCAGCCTCACCCGCGGTGGCCCTTGCAGAGCCCGGCCAGCCCCGGGGAGCGTGGCCAGGCGGGGCGTCCGGGGGGCGTCTCGGGGTTCGGAGCGGCCGGACCCTCAGCGGGCTGTGGTCTAGGGGGGCCGGAGCGGCGAGGCCCCCCTGGCCGGGCTGCGTGGGCCGCTCGGGGCCCCGGGCTGAGAAGGGGCCGGAGCGGCGCCCCGGCCGCCCGCGCGGGGTCTCCCCCATGGTGCAGCGGGGTTCGGGATGTCGAAGACGCTGAAGAAGAAGAAGCACTGGCTCAGCAAGGTGCAGGAGTGCGCGGTGTCCTGGGCCGGGCCCCCGGGCGACTTCGGCGCCGAGATCCGGGGAGGCGCTGAGCGCGGCGAGTTCCCCTACCTGGGGCGGCTCCGCGAGGAGCCCGGCGGGGGCACCTGCTGCGTCGTCTCGGGCAAGGCGCCCAGCCCCGGGGATGTGCTGCTGGAGGTGAACGGGACGCCTGTCAGCGGGCTCACCAACCGGGACACCCTGGCTGTCATCCGCCACTTCCGCGAGCCCATCCGTCTCAAGACGGTGAAGCCAGGTACCGGGCCCTGCCTGTCTGTCGCGGGGTAGGGGGTGGTCCTGGAGAAGCGGCAACCTCCACCACTTCTCATTCCGGGTGCTCTGAGACCTCTGGGGTGTGCCTGACCCCTGGCGAGGGGGAGGGGTGTCGCTGGTGATTCCCATTTTGCCCGTAGGAAAACTGAGCCCTGGTTTGGCTGGGCTGCTCTGCGAGCTGTCACCAAATTGCAACGGGCAGCTGGGTTTCTTGAATTCATAATCTGTTTCCCAACGCAGACAAGAGTTTTTGACTAAAGAATGCCAGTCCTTTGCGGCTGTCTTTGTGAAAAAGAGCCTTACGCGCGTGTGTGTGTGTGTGTGTGTGTGTGTGTGTGTGTGTGAGAAATCTTGTACATCTTCCAACAGGGAAAAAGGTCTTTACTATTGGAGACAGTTGGTGCCAAGGTTACCACTTAGAATACCTGGGAGGGCTTAGCTGTTTTCAGTGTTTCTTGCACACCAGCAGATGTCTCGGAGCTGACAGCCAAACTCTGTCAGTCCAAGTGGTTCAGGTGTCTGGGTACCGACGAGGGTATGCAATATGTTCTATGTGGCAGTGGTGTGCTCTTGCGGGGAGCTGGTGAATAGAGTCAGGGTTTTGAAGGAAAATCTAAGTGCCTAGCCATGTAAATGCTGTTGTAAAGCTTTTGATTTTACAGAATTTGTTGAAGCGGTAGGTAAAAAGATCCCCTGTTGCTGTGGTGTCTTTATGCTAGTAAAATCTGCAGCAAAGCACGTTACCTTTATAGCCTACTTGCCAGTTTCAAACCATTGATCAGACTGCGTACAGTGAGATCTGGTAGTATGTAGTAGTCTCATGAATTTATTGTTGAGAATGTTGTTGTTTCAGCATTGGTAGAATGTGGTTCTGTCATTTGAGATGTCTGTAGGTGAATTATGGTTACAATGTTATTAGAAATCAAACTGATTGAATGTGCTCTATTAATATATAGTGTAAAAAATAACAATGAGCTATCTAATAGTGACATGGGCTAGATATCAGTTCATCCCTTCATTGCAAAATTCGAGAAAATTCTGCATAAGAATTTAACATGCTGTCTCCCTCACATTTTTTTTTTTTTCATTCTCAGCAGCTAACTTTGGAAATATCTTTAAAAGTCCTTGAGCTTTACATGAACTGATTGTTTGTGATGCAGTATACATATGTGTATTGTGGGTATGTATACACACACACTCACGTAGACCTACAATCTTAAGATTTTTCTTTATATAGCCTATTCTGTCATATTCATTTTAAGTTAATGGGATTATGTGAAGTTTTGTTAATATTTTTTAGAACTCTGGCTGACTTTAAACAGCCTTTAGTTTTCAAGTTGTACGATTCTTTCTTAGCCCTAACTTCTAAAGCCATATGTGAAGGGTACAGAAGAGACTTATGGGGTTGTAATTCAGCCAGTAGGCACGTCTGTAATATACAAAGTACTATATAGGCAGCATTTACTAGCTAGGTGCCATTTAGTTCAGATCCCATGAGTCAGTGAATCAAGAGAACATCTGCATCATTGCTTTGTTTTGATTAGTTGGGACATGGCTAAGAATATAATTCTCATGTAAAAAACAGTCTTAAAGTTGATGAGGAAGGAAGCTGGTGTATTCCAAATGATGTTGATTCTTTTAGAAGACTAAAGAGATAGCTCTTTAATTAGCATTAGTCTTGTTTGTATGTTATTCATTTTTCAACCTTTACATGAAATTTAAGAAAATATTTCAAGGTTTAGAGTGTGTGCAGTGGTGTTAATTGTGTTGAGTAAACATACTGGGTGCCCCAAACTGAAGTTACCATTTTTATAGAAATAAAATTTTGCCCCCTTGACAACCAAAGGCACTTTCCTATTTTAAATATTTAGCCAAAATGAAGGGAATAGCATATTAAATGGCTGCAGCATGTTTTATGATCATTAATAAGTCTGAATACTATACTTATTTTTTTTTTTATGATAGGCTCTGCATCATTAATTTCAAGTGGATTCCACTGTGTCTGTCACAGTGGAATCACTATGTCATCTGAAATTAATATTCTTGTTTCTAAGCAAGTTGTCATTTAAAAATTTTGATTTTTCATGTTAGGTATTATATTAACTGGCTTTGCTTAAAAATAAAATTTATTATGAAACAGATTTTTTGCAGGTTAAACACAAGACTTTAAATAAGAACTTGAGGAGGTTATTTGTAGAACTTTGGTTTTCCTTAAAAACAGCATAAATATTATCTCGGGAGGTGGCAGAGATTCTATACTGATGTTATTCATTTAGAAAAGGGTGAACATACAGAGTATAGAGATTTAAAAAGAAATTTCCTCTGCTCACTTTTTCCCTTTAAACTTTGTAAAATGGATTTTTCAGTTTCATAAGGTATTGTAGAGTGCACTTCCCACTCTGTCTCTTATCTCAACTGGTAACTCTTTGTTAAACTGTATTCACAACATGTCATTTAGAAGCTAGCATATTGTAAGAATGAAATGTAACCATTTTTGTAAGATGTAATATTCATGGGGAATGATCTCATATTGGCTTCTGACAAAGTTCATGGCAGAAGGATGAACTGGACGGTATAGGACGTGGCTGCTGCAGCATTGATTCTTCCTCTCTTTATTCCTTTCATCTAGTCAGAGAGTGCAGCCAGAGCTGTACCATCAACCAAATCATTTAATGAGGGTTCTCTCTAGCAGTCAGTGCCTCAGGTTTTGATTTAGAGCTTTTTTTCCTTCTTTTTAAAAATTTTGTTATAATCTTTAATGGGTAAGTGAAAAATAGCTCTTTAAAATTTGGTTCCTAATCTAAGACTTTTCTTGGGAGAATTGGGGAATTTCTTATTGTTTTAGTGTTAATACAGAACTCAGCATCAGGACTTTTCCTGCTTCTAGAAGAATCTTTAGTGCCTTCTATTCATTGGCAAAAGTTGTCACCTGTTTCTTAGTTATGACCCTGTGTGTTTATTTTTCTTCCAAGAGAAAAGTTGTCACTTGAATTTGAACTTTGTGTTTTTCCAGTAGTAAAGGAAGTTGAACTTTAGACCTTTGCTGAAATTGTTTCATGATATAGTCCTGTGGCCAGGATTAGTTAATTTGATTTTCTTTTTGAAAAAATTTTATTTGTAGAAGGACACAATAATTTTATTTATTTTTTATGTGGTGCTGAGTATCGAACCATTGCCTTACATTTGCTAGGCAAGTGCTCTATCACTGAGCCACAACCCCAGTCCAGTTAATTTGATTATACTTCAGTGTATATAATTAAACCAGTTTTTATCTTCATTAAGGAGACAAGTTAATTTTGTTCCAAAATGGTGAACATGCAGAGTTTTATCCACACAAATATTTGCTTCTTAGTGCACCTTTAAATACATATTTCTGTAGTTGTAAATTATGTAGTTTATTCCAGAGGTTGTTAAGTAGTGATACAGTCAGTACATGGAGTCATCCTCTACTGCCTCGTGCACACTTTGCATTTAATTCCCCTAACTCTAGTCTTTTTTTTTTTTTTTTTTTTTTAAGAGAGAGAGAGAGAAAGAGAGAGAATTTTTAAAATATTTATTTTTCAGTTTTTGGTGGGCACAACATCTGTATTTTATTTTTATGTGGTGCTGAGGATCGAACCCAGCGCCTGCGCATGCCAGGCGAGCGTGTTACCGCTTGAGCCACATCCCCAGCCCTAACTCTAGTCTTACATCTAGGGATGTACCACAGGGAAAAATGGTATAGTTTGTTTAAATAAAAATGAATTTGAAAGAGAACTTGTACAATGTTAATTAGATAAAGGTAAAAGTCTTTAATCACTGATGCTGGGACATCTAGTTTCTAAGGGGATTGTGTTAAAATTAACTCCTTCCTATAAATACATTCCCCATTGGTGAAGAAACATTACTAAATATCTTAAATTAAGAAATGTTTATAATATGCACATAATGAAAACTCTCTGCCTTTCTTTTCTTAACTCTTGCATCTTTTTATTAGTTTTTTTTGTTTTGTTTTGTTTAGTGTGTAATTTAGGATTTTCACCAGTTGTTTTTGGTGGTTGTATCTTTTGAAGAAGAGTAAGAGGAACGACAGTTAATTGCTAGCCTCCTGTTTGCAATGTAACAAATTACATTTGCCTTTCTTTAAACAACTGAAACTAGAGAATTGGTGAGATAGCTCCTTTGTTAGTGAAAACAGGATCAAATTTTGATAAACTTTAAATGTGAAACTTTCCTGCTTTTCCAGCTCTTGGTAGCAATTTGTTGTTGTTGTTCTAAGAGTTTTAATAACTCAGGGGTTTAAAGTTCAGGACTCTGTTCATTGATACCTTTAATCATGAGTAATGGGCTTATATCATATCACCAGAACTCTGATTTGCTTAAATTTTGATTTTTATTCCATTATAACATTCTTGTATTTAAACTTTTTTTTCTGTCCATTATATTGTAGGAATACTTACTATATTTAAACATATTAGGTATATTTAATTTTGTTCATTTTTTTAGTATTATACTCTGGTTGCTTTATTAATCCTGCCCATACTTCCAAACTTCTTATAATTTAGTCTGTAAATTTTATTTTCCTGGGTTGACTTTAAAAAGTTCTTTGATTACTTTAAGAAAAAAAATATTTATTTATTTAATGTGATGCTAAGGATCGAACCCAGTGCCTCATACATGCGAGGCAAGCGCTCTGCCACCCAGCTACAACCCCAGCCCAAATTCTTTGATTACTTTCTATCTTAGTGGTATGCACATTTAACATTTGGCCCTATCACTTTTCAGATGATTTAAAAATTTTTTTCCGTTTATTGCTAAAACTGATTTTCATGCAACACAACTCTCTGTTCCTGAGGAATATACATTATTTTTTCTCTGAGGTCCTTAATACAACCTCTTGTGAGGGCTGGGGTTGTGGCTCAGCAGTAGAGCGCTCGCCTAGCACATTCGAGGCCCTGGGTTTGATCCTCAGCACCACATAAAAATAAATAAAATAAAGATATTGTGCCCAGCTACAACTAAAAAATAAATATTAAAAAAAAATACAATGAGGGACAGATTTCAGTAGTTTTAAAAAATCTGGTCACTAATTTACATAAGTTGATGGTAAAACAAATCTAAATTTGTTTCACTATCTGACTTAATGAAGCCAGTGCCTAGTCTTCTTAGGTGAATAAACTGATACAGCGTTTTTACTATGTAACCCCCAAGTGCTTTGTAAATGTCCTGGTTATTCAGGGTTTCTGGAGTGTGTTATGGGAGAATTTCATCTTTGAACTATTTTAATAGTACCTACCAATTTTAAACTATAAATTTCAAAACCAGTTTCTGATGATTTAACATAGGATAAGTATTGTGGAATTAAAGATGAGAATTGTGCCATTTGTAATTATTTTTCATTCTCATATTTTGTTTAAAGAAAATGTTTCTTGAAATATTATATTTTGGTAGAATGGATGCTCTGAATTTAAACCTGTTGCCGACCGTGGTTTTCAGTAGCTTGGAGCTTGGTGTTGTCAAGAGACTTGTTTTGGGGGGAAGAGAAGCAAATCCATTCCTTGTTCTTCTTTTCCTCTGAAGAATGAGAAGAATGAATATTATTGAGAATGATTTCCAAGAGAAGGTGCTTGCTTGACTTTATCAAGAGAGAATGAAAAGTTATACTATTGGCACATATTCATTCCCTCAGCACTGACTGATGCCACCTCCTCTGAGAGGTGCTAGCACTGACCTAATATTGGGGACATAAAATGAGTTAGGAGCAGGGAGCTTAGTTTGTTGGTAGAATGCTTGCTTAATAGGTACCAGGCCCTGTGTGTGATCCCCAGCACCACAGTAGCAACTGTGGTGAAGAGTCAGAAATGGTCTCTGTTTTTAAGAGGTCATCTGCTTTGTGGGAGCTTAAGAACTCTTTGGTATTAAATACTTATAGGAAAGGTTTTATTCTTTTTACTTTTCTCACAGTATTTAAAACTCTAGTGGGGTACTGTGGTGCACACCTTAATCCCAGTGGCTAGGGAGGCTGAGACAGAGGATCTCAAGTTCAAAGCCACCCTCAGCAAAGGCAATGTGCTAAGCAACTCAAGTGAGACCCTGTCTCTAAACAAAATACAAAGTAGGGCTGGGGATGTGGCTCAGTGGTTAAGCGCCCCTGATTTCAATTTCCAATACCCCCAAACAAACAAAAACTCTAGGTAAGTTGTATGAATTCTGCTGAAAACTAGACTCATTAATTGGCTCTGTAGTGTGCTGTTCTAAAAATTGGTTGTGGAGTTATATCTTAGCAAGGATTTGGGTTCTCAAGTCTCCAAAAGAAGGAAATCAAATATATAAAATTATTTGTTCAAAACTTCTTAAGTTGCCCATAAAGTACAGCA
Source organism: Marmota monax (assembly GCF_021218885.2). Classification (NCBI taxonomy): domain Eukaryota; kingdom Metazoa; phylum Chordata; class Mammalia; order Rodentia; family Sciuridae; genus Marmota; species Marmota monax. Next base: position 5,990,412 of record NW_026693476.1, on the reverse strand, counting down.
CTGGGACCTCTGTATCACCCTTGTTGCAGTCAGATGCTGTTTTTTTTTTTTTTTTTCTTTTGATCAAATACCAGATGGAGTGATTTGCTTTAATAAATAGGTATATTTCATTACAAATGTGTCTTTTAATTCTAAGACATTATCTTAACTTGGGTGTGCATAATGAATTTGTGGAACTTACATGTGTAAGTGAGGTAAAAGATAGGTTTCATTCTTTTTTATATCTTGGTAGGGTCTTACTACCTGCCCTTATTATCTGACTTGGCTGGTTGGAGGGAATTGTAAAGAATTTTGAACTTATCCTGGCCTTGAAAGATGGATGGGTTTTGGTAGAGTAGAATTGGGATCTTTTTCATAGTAGCTTGTAAGAAGCAGAGGAAGAGAAAAACAGAGGGCAAGAACGTTCAGTACAGAAAGGTCTACAGTGTGGTGTCTTTCCCCTCACCCTCCGCTTTCTCCCCCCTCCCCCATCCCGGCCCCATATATATATTTTGCTGTACTGGGAATTAAACCCAGGGGTGCTGCACCACTGCACTGAGCTACATCCCTGATTTTGAGACAGGGTCTCCTTACTAAATTGCTTAGGTGGCCTCGAACTTGTTATCCTTCCGCCTCAGCCTCTGGAGTAGCTGGATCATAGGCAAGTACCACTGCACCTGGCTTCAATAGTTTTTCTTGTGTGTGTGTGTGTGTGTGTGTATAGAAAAGCTTTTATTTTGTACAAAAGCATAAAATCTACATTATAGAATAATTACAAAGTAGAGGGAAAATCATTAATTGTTTAAATGTATAGGTTGCTTCATTATGAATTCCCCTATAAGTTTTTTTTTTTTTTTTAAATTGGAACTTGAAATGTGTTTTCTTCTAGCAATAGTGCTGGTAAGGGGCTTAATGATCTTTTTGTCTTTAGCCTCGTTTTCAACTCATAATGTAGTACTATTAGTATTTTTATTTAAGCCATTATGTAGCTAAAATATTGCCATTAGTACTATTCTTTTTGGTTAATAGGCTTATTTCAGTTGTTTTGGAACCCTGGTCAGTTTTATGGGGAAAGCCAATTTGCTAGTGTTGCAAAAAAGGACCTGAAAATATTTTTCAATCTTAACCTTAGTTTCTCTTTAGTTGTAGTCACAGCTTATCGGCTTGCAAGAATGGCATCATTATATTTCTTTTTCTCTGCTATTCAAATAATTTATCTTGATTGAGCCACTGAGTTCTTTCACAGTGGTTCTGAGAAGTAAGTCCCTCCACCATTTCAGTCATCCTATGGCTAGGGCAGACGGGTTGAGGACGATAACTTGACTTGTGATATATCTGAATACCCAGGAAAGGACAGATTACACGTATAAATTATTAATGTACTTTGTTTTATTAACACAACTAGAGATACTGTTTTAGAGACTCAGTAAGAAATATAAAGAGCTAAACTTTGCTGCTGTAGTTGAGTTTAGTTATTTTTTTTTTAAAGGGAGAGAGAGAATTTTTAAAAAATATTTATTTCTTAGTTTTTGGTGGACACAACATTTTTATTTTATTTTTATGTGGTGCTGAGGATCGAACCCAGGGCCTCGTGCATACCAGGCGAATGCGCTACCACTTGAGCCACATCCCCAGCCCGAGTTTAGTGATTTTAAAAAACTATTAAGATCCAATTTGTTAGTAGTTATGATCTGTTCTATTTAGTGGACTATCTTTTTATTTTCTCAAGTTTGTAGTGTGAACAGTAATGGACCTACTTCATACTTTCTGGAATCTTAGCTTCTTTGCTATTGTTACAGTTTTTTTTTTTTTTTCATTGAATTTTAAACACATAATTATTTTTCTTGCTTCAGGAAAGTTTGTGAGTGGCTACACTTTAGCTCTTTGTTCTGATTGGTAATTACATATGACTATGAAAAGTGGGATATTACTGTACATGATATTTAAGAGAAGTAGTTTTATGAATGAAAATACAAGGGAGGAAAAAATAAGCATTTGTTTATTAGTAAATGCTTATTTCTGAACTTAAACAGAGTTAAGTTGAATTGTCTTTGTTTTTTTCTTCCAATTAAATAACTTTTAAAAATCCACTTTAATGGAATAGTTTTGGAATGATATTATTCTTTGGTATGGTTATCTAGTTTGCAATAAGTATCTTGTATTGTACACCTCAACAGGAAAGTTAAAAAAAAATCCTAATTCACATGCCTGTTGTGAGAATTCTACAGCAAGACAACATTTACTAAAGTTAGTTTAGGTCAAGAAGAAATTTATTGACTTAAACATATGAAAATCCAGGCATAGATCAGAAACAGCTAAGTTCCTGTTCTCAAGTGATGGTCACCAGCACTATTATTTGGCTCTGTAGTCTCTGGAGTTGGCTTCTTTCTTGGCTAGACTTTTAGTGTAGCAGGAAAAGTAGCTTTGAATTCTCAAATGGAACTGTTAAAGCATCTCATCCTTTTTCTAATGTCCAAAACAGATTTCACATAGGATTTTGATAGACCTTATGTTACCTCTGGTACCAATTGCTATGGAGAGAATGCACTGGGATACCATGATTGGCCAGGCCTGAGTGACTTGTCCATTCTTGTGGCTGGGTGTAGATAGCCCAGGGTGATTAACTGTAGCAGAACCCCAGGAAACAAGTGAGGGGCAGTTCCTCAAAGGATGGGATGCTAACATGACAACACTCCAGAAATGGCTGCTCTTAAAACATTTAATTTCTCCTACTTTGAAGCCAATAGCAGTACATGGTAGTCGTAAAACTATTATTATTATTATTTTGGTACCGGGGGATTGAACCCAGGAGCACTTAACCACTGAGCCACATCACTAGCTCTTTTTTTTTTTTGGTACCAGGGATTGAACTCAGAGGTACTTGACCACTGAACCACATCCCCAACACTTTTTTGTATTTTATTTAGAGACAGAGTCTCACTGAGTGTTTTAGGGCTTCACTGAGTTGCCAAGGCTGACTTTGAACTTGCGATCCTCCTGCCTCAGCCTTCTGAGCAGCTGGGATTATGGGCATGCTCCACCATGCCCAGTAAAACTATCATTTAAAAAATAAAAACAGATATATTTTGTAGATATTTTGTAGACAAAAAGTGAGGCATTGGTTTTTTTGTCAATTATTTTACTCAAATGTAATATTTGGAATATTTAATATAAAAACTGCTTTTATATATAAAAAACTAAGATATAAAAGTTGAGCTGATGTGATAGTACATACTTGTAATAACAACTGACCAGGGAAACTGAGGCAGCAGGACTGCAAGTTTAAGGCCAGCCTCAGCAACTTTGGCCCTAAGCAACTTAGCAAGATCTTGCCTCAAAATACAAAAATAAAAAGGACTGGGGAAAAGTGGTAAAGTGTCACTAGGTTCAATCTCCAGAAACCCCTATACCCTACAACAGTATTTGAGATGTTGATACCTTGAGGTACACAGAAGAACTCCCTGTAACTTTTCTTTTTTCTTTTTTTTTAAACAGTAATGGAGATTCTCTGCATCAATGCTGCTTGCTCTTAGGTAGATGGAATACTTTGGAGGATCATTTCATTACCTTGGCATTGAGAAAATGATTATTAGTCTACTTTAGCAATGAAGTTTTTAAAATAATATTATTCTACCATTTTGAAGATGAAATTCTAAACTAATTGCTTCCTAGTATGTTTTGCTTTTAAACAATACTCTTTTTAAACATAAATTGAGACAGCATCATTATTGTATTATTTCTAATGATACCTTTTAACTATGATCTCATAGAAGTTATGCCTAAAGGAACTACCTCACTGACTCCTAAACTTGGACACATTACTTAGGCGTGGTGTAATATGGAACCTGTTGAATCACCAAAATAATTATTTGGCAGACATTGCAGGAAAAACTCTGACTCCTTTTGTTTTTTTCTGTCTTTTCTGGGGGAACAGAGGTACTTGGAGTAGGGATGGAGAGTTAAGGAGAGGGGTTGATGCTCTGAATATCATTTTATGTTAGTTTCTTATTCTAACTATTGTATTAATGTCTTTAGCTTTGGTACTTTAAAAACAATGCTTTTAATATCAACCTTTAGTTTATGTATAACATTCACACTAGGAGTTTTGCCAGCTGTTGTCCAATAGTGAATATTAAACGTTGGTAGGTTATTGGTAAATACACTTACACAGTTATTGTACATAAAAATGGTCATCAATAGAATTGGGTATGATTTGCCAGTAAGAATAATAACAGAGACTTTGTGTTTTTTAAGTTCGTTGATGCCTTCTTGGGATGTCTTGACCATATTTGGAAAATTACTACTTCTACTGCAAATGCCTGTAATAACTAGAGGTATCCAATATTCCCCATATTGATTAAGCAAGCTATGAAATTGTTAAAATAATGTAGTCTTCCATACCTCTGTTCACAGAACTGTATCTTAACCCATCTCAGTAGCTTTTGCCAGAACACTTTGTCAAAATGTTATTCTTTTTAGTTAAGGATACTTTTTACCAACTTCAGTAATTTGGATTTAGGATAGAATACACATTTGCTTTTCTTTAAATAGAGTTAGATTTGCTAATTAGAGCTGTCATACTAATGCTGATGGGTGAAATAATAATTTACCCTCTCTTTGTTGGCAACCCCAAGTCTGACCATCTTGCTCTAAGTCTAAGGAATAATCTAAAGAATATTCTGACTTGGGGACTTGTTAGGATACACTAGCTGTCATTTACTGAATAACAATCATGTGTCAAGTCATTGTCCAGTCTTTGGTTTAGAAGGATGTGTATGTTGGCATTTACATCTTTCTGTAAAGCAATTAGTCAGGTGTTATCTTATCTCCTTTTATATATGAGGAAACTGAGGTTCAGCACTAACATGTCAGAGTTTACACAGGGAGGTTTATGAACAGAAGCAACATTAAGGCTTTCTTTTTCATTTTTTGATAGAATATTTGTCTATGATATCTGAAAAAAAATCAGTCTTCCTTTCTCTAGTAAAAGGAAAAACCCTACAATTTTGAATTGTTTGAGTGGGTGTTAAATGCAGTAAAACATTGGGCAAGTGCTTAAAATAAAAGCTTCATTGCTTGGTTCTGTTTCTAAACAAAGTTCGTGGTGATGTGGTTTAATCTGCATAGCTAAACTGCATGATGAAATAGTTATTCACAAGGATTATTAGTCAAATGGAAAGTCTTATTTCTTTCTTCATTTGTAAGAGAATAGTTTCAGTAGTTGAGTGTAAAAGTCTAGATACTTTTAGGATAAATATACTTGGGAAAAATGTGTACTTGATACTGGAAATAATACCTGTTCTCATGTTGCCTATCCTGTTGCTGTATAATTCACTCACCAGGTAGGTGTTTGTTAGCACATTTATCTTGAGATAGGTAGCCTAGAAAATGTTCTGGTGGATACAGGAAAGAATGTATTTTGAAATTAGTGGTCTTTTGTAAGTATGCAGACTCTTCAAGTATACGTTGCTAAGTAAAATTTAGTGAATTTATAAGAATAACTCATTGTAGTCTAGCAGACCTCTTCTTTTGCAGGCTTCAAATACTATACACTAAAACAGATCCTTTGAAGAGGCAGTTAAAGCAGGTTGTAGACTGTTGCCACCTCTTATTATTTAAGTGTTTGTGCTGTTTTCTATTTAGGCTTAAAGTCAGTAACTCCCTGGAAGGAACCATACCAATCCAATCAGTACCCTTAGTCTTCAAATAAAGAAGTTGAGGCATAGCAGTGCAGGAGGCTAATATGAAACTGGCAGAGCATGAACTAGAGCCCAGATTGTCTGGTTCCTTTCATTATGTTAGTTTCTGGCGTAAGAATTTATATAAACAATTTGTGGTGATGGGGAAACCTTTTAAAACATACCCTGTTTCTTTATGAAATCTGCATTCTTTTGGAATTAAGAGTAATGTGCTAGACTCAGTTTGTTAGGCCATCAGCATGCATGCATGTGGTTAGAGGCAGTGGTAACTTAGAAGTTGGAACACAAGAAAAGAATTTTAATTGTTATGTGCCACAGATTTCCAAGGCATATTTAGCCTTACATAATGGTGTAGCTTATGGTTAAGATTTAAGCAGTTATAAAATTGTTAGCTGGTATAACAGCTGAATATTTAAGTATTTCTTCTTGTTGGTTATTTGAGAAAATAGTTTTTCTATTGAAGAGATTTTTCAGAATGCTTTCAGTACAATCCTTCTGACTAGTTGCTGCTGTGGGGTAGACTTTAATGCTGTTTCCTGTCCCTCTCCGTGGATCTGAATTACAGTCAGCTGTGCTTTCATGCTCCGATACCCCCACAGTGACTAAAAAGGGAATGCAATGGGAGAACATAAACTTTGGGGCTCAGGGATGCTCAGGGATGTAGTAGATGAATTGTAAGGGTCACTTTGGGCTCAGCATCCTCAAACTTGTTTGGCTGTAATGAGGGTTGATGTACCTGAAATGAGGGTCTGTGTTCCTGCTGATGCAAGTTGGGTAGATGTCTCAGGCCCTCTAGAGGCTTGAGTGCTCACTGGCGTGAGGCAAAGCTGAAGGTAGGGTATTGAGGTGGCCTTTCTGGGAGTCTTTATTCATTAGATAGGACTAATGGGAATGATAGAGGCTTCCTTGGGCTCTTCGTATGTGAAAGAACAGCATGAGTGTAGACTTAAATAAAATATTTCTACAATCAATTTGTCATATACTCTTTTGTAGTGTCAGTCAGGGTTCAGTGTGGGAAACAGAGATATGCAATGTGTGGAATTAGTTGTGTAGGGAATCTTTGAAAGGACTATCAGGCCGAGAATGACTTCCAGGATATCTTGGAACAACCCACCATGGGAACTTCCACCTCTGCCATAGTCAGGAAAGTGGCAATTAGGAGGTTGCCTGTGAAAGAGGGCAAGAAAATACCACTGTAGCTGTGGTCAAGGGGAACACAACAGCCACTGCTGCTGTTGTCTTAATTGCTTGAAGTGAAACATAGCATCCAACACGCTGTGAGGATTTCTCCTTGATGCCCATGAACTAGTGACCAGAGGCAGGAATGTTGAATTTGGTTACTGCTGCTTCTGCCATTGGTCATAAAATAATTAGGAAATGATTATTTTTAAGTATCTGTCCTTTGTTTTAAATGTAATTTATGCAAGTTTATGCAACTTAATTCTTAATGAAAGCCGTGTTTAACAGCTGACTTGTAAAATTCCTAAAAATTTAATAACTCTACTAAAGAGTATAGTCCACGTTGGTTTATCACTGTTAAACCTTTTAGCTGAAGCTCCCATCCGTAACTGGAAATTTTCTACTTTTTGTCTTAGTTGAAAGCTGGATTTGAGATGCTGCCATGTCTATGACCTTGTTTACAAGCTGAAAACAGCTAAAAGTTCTAGGCCAGTGGGGTTGTGCTTCACTTCTGCCTTCTGAATCTTGGGTCCAGCATCCTAATAGTTGAATCGAATTTGGACCATCATACTAGCTGTAAAGGAGTCTGGAAAAAACTAATGCATTTCAGGAAGGCATACCATAAGGAAGTGGGTGCTGTGTACCAGCTGATACTTTTCCACACACTTATCTTCTTAGACATAATATTTTAATCACAGCTTATTCTTGATAACTTAATGTCATTTCTGGGAGTTTTCCCTTTTGAAATAGCCTGTAGTTGAAATGATAATTTCAACTAGTGAATTTTTAACTTCTGTAGTGACCTTTGTACTAGGTTAACTTGTATTAGAACTCTCTACCATATTGGCTGCTGAGCCATCTATGTTTTATGTCATTTGTTCTGAACCTCCCCTGCAGGCCCACAGGTATCCAGGGGAGGGAGGGTACCTTGACCAAAGCAACTAATTCAACTGGTCAACAACCTTTGATTTCAGTGGCTTAAAAAGATGAGCGGGGACCTGTCTAAGCTTTCCTGACATAATGTATATTTCAGAATGACAGAGAAAATTTCAAATTTTTCAGCATAATATTGATAGGGAAGTGTTTTAGTCAGTTTTTTATTGCTGACCAGAATACCCAATGAGAACAACCTGGAGGAGGAAAAGTTTACTTGGGGCTCATGGTTTCAGAGGACTCAGTCCATAGATGGCTGACTCTAATGCTCTGGGCCCAAGGTGAGGCAGCACATTATAGGGGAAAGGCCCAGCAGAGGAAAGCTGCTCAGCTCATGGTGGGGTCAGGAAGCAGAGAATGGCCACAGGGAAGATGCACCCTTCCATTCTCAGTGACCCATCTCCTCTAGCTGCACCCTACCTGCCTATAGTTACCACCCAGTCAGTCCATTCAAACTAGTACTGGTTAGATTACAGTTCTCATCTAATCACTTTACCTCTGAACATTCCTACATTAACAGCTTTTGGCGGGGGACACCAACACGATAACAGAAAGCAAGGTGATGGATATGTTAATGAGCTTGATTTAATCATTCAACATTGTTTACATATATCAAAGCATCACATTATACCCCAGAATATATACAGTTATGATTTGTCATTGTTAATAATGTTACTTACCCCCATATACCTAATCAGCTATTCTGGATAAAATTGAACAGATTAAATGATTTTTATTTTATTTTATTTTTTGTGTGGTACTGGGGATTGAATCCAGGACCTTACCTATGCTAACTAAGCCTGTGCTTTACCACTGAGCCACATCCCTAGCCAGGTTTTTCTTTTTTAGAAAAAAAATTTTTTTTCCCCAGAAATTTTGCAAGTCAATTGTCAAACAGCCATTATTAAGAGTTAAGTGTCATAAAATTTTAATTACATGAAAACCAAAGGTAATGAATACTAAAAATTAGTTGATTCCTAATTATTTTACTATTGTCTGTACTTTAGAGTTCCTTTGTGTTTATTGCATCTGCTGGATAGAAATACTGTATAATGGTCTGCTGCTGCACTTAACCTTCCTAGCTCTGTTTTCACTGTTGTGACAGTTGAATATGGGAGTCATTAACATTTACCAAAACACATCACTGATTGTGGGGGTAGGGAGGGAAGAGCCAAGGTTGGAAGAGACCATGATCAATTGTGTACAAACTAAAATAAGGAGACATGAAACTTATGTGTAAGCAGAGAAAGTCGATGCTTGATGTGGAGTTCAGTGGTGTTAATAGCAGAGCTCAGGAGGGAAGGGCCACATACTCCTTTTCCCAAGGTTCAGAATCACCATAGAATTATCCTGTAGCTCTGGTCTCCAAGAAATTCAGCCTATTTACTTTCTGTTCTTATAATTGTATGAAATTGTGAATTACTATGTTACTAACTTGAATGTTCTAGAATTTTGTTTGTTCATTTATCCTTATGTGCCTTCCTCTCATGAAGAGGAAGGTATGTTACAAGTTTGGGTTCATATTTTCTGGGGTAGGGATATAGGTAAAGATGCGAGGCCAAAGTATGATTCTGCTGAGAGAATTTCCAGGGAGGCATTTGTAGCTTGTATGTATATGGTTCATATCCCTTTCCTCAACACTTAACTAGAATAAGATTGAAGTGTCTATTAAGAAATGTCTCTTATAAATACTTTTTTATTCCATGACAATTTCATCCATAAATATAGTATAGACTATTATAATTACTTGTACATAGAATAGTTTTTTTTTTTTTTTACTGTTTAAATGCTCAGTCATCAGGTAGAGAGTGTTGGGACATGGGTTGTCTTTGTCTCTTTACTATTGCAGCTCCTGTCTGTGCCTTCAGGAACTCCTAAGGTACAGAATATAGATCTGACCGTCTGTAGCTCAAAGCCTCAATCTCTGCTGCCTTTGATCAGCAGCTCTCTCTGTTCATCTCTCCAGTTTTGTTTTCTCTTTACTCTGATCATTTCTCCCACGCTTCTCAGCTTTCCAAAGGCTGGGTGGGGGAGTGGGGGGCTGGCTTTGTTTCCATCTTGCCAGCCAGTTACAGTGCTCCTCAACTTCTCCATTGTGAATCGTCCAATCTCTGGGGTCAGTTGTAAACATAGGTGTTACTCTTCTCTTTTCTGTTAGTTTGTCCAGGTTTAGCTATTCAGGAGGTGCTCTTTACCCCAAAATATGAATGTATGTTTTTTTCCTATTTCTGAATATGAAAATATTCCAGAAACCTGATAGATAACATTTTACTTTTTATTTGGTACCCATGTTTTAGAGATTCCAACTAGACAATATTTAGTAAATCAAACCCCTTTTTTAAAAAAAGTCATCTTAAAACAAGTAATTGGAAATGGTTCTTTGAAAAGCCAATAGATAATCTCTCAGGGTAATTTCTTTCTTTCTTTTGGTACTAGACATTGAACCCAGGGGTATCCTACCGCTGAACCACATCCCCAGCCATTTTTATTTATTTATTTTTTATTTTGATACAGGGTCTTGCTAAACTGCCCAAACTGGTCTCCAACTTGTGATGCTCCTGTCTCAGCCTCTTGTGTTGCTGGGATTATAGGCTGCATGCTTCCATGCCTAGTTTATGATAATTTCTAACTTAATGGAAGAGTGAAAAATTGCCTAATTGTGGCAGATTAACCCATTGTTAAAATGTTACAACGTGAATGAGAATTTCATCAACACTTTCACCTGAAATTTGTTTAGATTGAGTGTTCTCAGAGGGCCTCCTTAGGAGGGGACATGTAATCTATGTGTTGAATGACTGGAAGGAAGGAGTCTGCCACGTGAAATTTACTAGGCAGAGGGCATTGTGAAATGGTAAGGTCTCAGTGTAAAAACCTAGGAACAGAAAGATCAGTGCAGCTGGCACCTAGTTATTGAGGACAAGAAAGTTTGTATGAAATTAAAGCAGTAGATGGATCAGTGGGGGGTCTGTAAACCACAGTAAGGGGTTTGGATTTATTTATTTATTTTTAATGCCACTGGAAATATAAAGTTGAAGAATATTGTTACACATTTCAAAGAGTCACTGTGATTTGGGTCGGGCATGGAGGCACATGCCTATAATCTCAGTGGCTCGAGAGACTGAGGCAGGAGGATCTAAGCAACTTGGTGAGACCCTGTGTCTGAATAAAATACAAAATAGAGCTAGAGATGTGGCTCAGTGGTTGAGTGCCCCAGAGTTCAATCCCCAGTACCTCCCCTACATATTGCAAAAGAAAAGTCACTGTGACTTGGAAGTGGGCAAGAGTAGAAGAAGGGAGACCTTTTAAATTAGGTGAAAATTACTGATGGCTTGTACTCTTATTAATAGTAGTGGCAGTGAATTGGATAGATTCGAAATATGTTTTAAAAGAGGAACTGACAGGATGTGCTGATTGATTGCAATGAGGAAAAGAGAGGACTTAAGGATCATGTCTAGATTTTTGCTTTGAGCACAACTGGGGTGCTGGTGATACCATTTCCAGGAATAAGAAAGACCAGTGGTTGGGTGGAATGATCAGGGTTTTTTTTTTTTTTTGTTGTTGTTGTTCTTTGTTTTTGTGATGAGAAGTACATCTACCACCTACCACCTAGATTTTGTTCTCTTTACTTGCTGATTATGTGTTAATACATTCCTCTATTTGTCCAGTAGTCTTATTTTTTATGTATTTCAAAGTAAGTGGCATTTTCCCAAGGAAGGCTTTTAAATGCCTATTTTTTTTTTCTCATCTTACAGATGAGAAAACCAAGGATTGGGGCAAAATATGCTCAAGATTATGTAGCTAGTAGTTATTGGTAGATCTTGGATCTGCATACAGGTTATCATTAGTGTGGGACTCTAATTTGATTATATTTTATAATTAGGAATAAATTGAATTTTGGAAACTGAACAAGTTTTGCTACCAACTCATTTGTGGCTAAAATCTCTTGGTGTCAACTTTAAAAACAGAAATGCAGAGAATATGATACTTCTGGTGTGTTTGATTGGATTACAAAGTTAGTGTGGCACTTAGGACTTTATAATGTTGCAGAATTTGGTCTGGGAAAGTAGCTTAGAATTCTTCCAAGCATTAACGTTATTTGACAATGCCTTTGCATTTAAGTAGCAAGTGTTTCTAGCATACCTACTATGCGCTAAGCCTCATGCCAGGTCCAGAGATACAAAAGGGAATGGGTTAAGTTCCATACTCTTAAGGAATTCAGTTTTTGGCTTGTTTCAATTTTCTAAAATTTCATCTTTTGCTATGTATTTGTTTAAAAATATAATAAGAGCTGAACTTCAAAAGGGTAGACAAGCTTATATAACTTAGGCTAAACTTCAACATAAGTGGTAAAATTATATGCATATAATATAGGCTCCAGAACTGAATCAATATCCTATCCAATACTACTATCCATACTACTGGATAGTAGTATGAAGGGCAAACAGGTTTTTCATTTGCTTTGGGTTAGGAACTGATTTTCTAAGGAGTGAAAGTTTGCTATTTTAGTTTCTATCTGATAGATTTAACTAACTAGGTTATCAGTTGTCAGTATCAAACCTAGAAGTAATACTAATTTAAATGGGAACAAAAATAGAAATGTTTGTCTTTAAAACTCAAACTATTTATCTTTAGTTGATGTTATTTTATGCTTTCTTGTAAGATAAACATTTATATTGGCTTCTGAAAATTTAGATTTTAAGACAATTGATCCAACAGAGCATTGTGTTCTCTCCTTGCTGTGGTTATTCTGTGTTCTAATTTGCAACAACTAACAACTCTCTCAAGTCTTACCTTCCCAAATTCATGTCTCATTAGTACCCAGTATGGATGCTTTGTTACAGCCAAAGTGTTTGTTTACTTCTTCAAGTCCAGTCCAAAATTTACTTCCGAGGTATTTCTGGGATTAACCTATTCAAATTTTCATTTCTGTAGCTTACAATTCCATGATACTTAGTTTTATAGTTTGTCATTAAGTGTTATTAATTTTGCAGCTATTTAGCCTAGTAATTTAGACTGTACCCAGAAGGCTCTGGTGATAGAATTGGTCTATTACCAATGCCGAAAAAAACTTACCAAACTTACATTAACCAATAAACACTTTGTAAACTAGAAAGCAGCACTATACCTTTGAAGAAGAGCTTCACATTAGTGAAAAGGCTCAAAAAAGAATGCACAAATACCATTTTTTTCCCTTCAGCTTGTGCTCCCAATTTGATAGGGAAAAAGAGAAATTATTAGAATGAAGTTCGTTGTTAGTAAGAATTATAAAAGTATAGAGATGGAGGAGATTAAAATGGATGTCCATTTGAACTTATCTGCCATGTGTGTTTTAACCAGGAGTTGGCTTTTTTAAACTTCTTTTAAAAAAAATAACCACAAATACAAAATGACTTTACCCAGGTGAATTAAAGCAAAGTTAATTGTACTATTTTAATTTTGTTTTGTTTAATCTAAAACTTTGAGAACAAAGTCCAGTAAGGAAGAAAGATGTGACATTGTTTATTTATCATTAATTAATTAAATAATTAATTAAAATCACATAAACAGAATATGTATGGGTTGTATAAAATATAACATATGTTTTTATTTTTTGACATCTGAATTACTCCATAAAATATTCCCAAAATTTTTACACTTCATTCAGGGAGGCTGGCTATTTTGTTTGGAATCACACTAGTTTGGTCAGAATCAAGTGTGATGTCTGGGATAAGACTTAAAATGACAACATCACGGATGGTAGGAGAGAGAGGGTTTCATGCTAGAGTTAAGGAAGATTGTAAAGTGAAATTAGCCTTTGGTACCTCCCAATTTTTTTCTCTCCTATTCCATTTTCATTTTTACTTATTGATATTATTTTTCTGTCTGCACACTGTTTCCTGACTGCATAGTCTTATGCCTTCTTCCTGGTCTGTAGTCCTCACCACTTGGCATTTTTCTACTATATAATAGGTAGACATCAAGAAAATTACCCGATTAATGTATTTTATACTAAACTGATTTGAGAAATAATCACTGCTAAACCTACACAGGGATATTTTTCTCTTAACCTCCATGTGACTCAAAGAACAGAATTTCAGGTAATGTTGGAGGAACGCCATTAAATCTATTCTGCTTGATATTACTGATTCTGGGGAAGTACAAGGAGGGCATGTATGGTTCCTAGCCCACTGTCTTATCATAACATTTCATCAGGCTCCACTTTCTTGTTTGAGGGTTACTTTTCTCCTGGGTAGCCTTGTCTTCTTACCAGATTCCTTTCTGTGATAGTACTATATATTGTTATTCAACATAAATTAATTGAGATGTCCTGTATTTTGACATTCTTTGCAAGATAGAAATCTAAGCTTCATTTTTCTTGAATGACAATTCCTTTGGGAGGTTGGATAACTTCGCATTTTACAAGGAGATCTAAAGCCTAGATTTTGGTTATTGGTCTTGCATTTGAATCCCAGCCCTGCCACAATTCTGTATTTTAGTGTTCCATAGAAGTGTAAAGAATCAGGACAGCCAGGTGCAGTAGGGTGTGCCTATAATTCCATCGACTCAGGAGACTGAGGCAGGAGGATTGTAAGTTCAAAGCCAGCCTCAGCAACTTAGTGAGTCCCTAAGCAACTTAGTGAAACTATAGCTATATTCACCATTTAGTAATAGTAATAAAACAGAATGAATTAGTTTATGTCAGTTCAAGTTAGCATATCTTACTAAAGCTGGTTTAAATAAATGATGCTTATATGTAAGACATTGCTAGATTCTAATAATTAAAACTTTAGCGTTTCATACTTCCAGTTCTTACATGATGATATTGTTATTATCTGGAATTTCATAATATTTGTGTAATTGTGTTACTAGACCAAAAAGTAAAAATCTGAGGCCAATTTTTGCATTTTCAAACTTGAGCAGTTTTTAATCTCTTTATTTAATTCCTTATAATGTTTTTGATGCCCTCAGTGAGGAACGTTTCTCTAGCGATCTATAATGTTTTTGGTAGCTTTCTTCTACACGTTCCACCAGTGGTCTTTTTAGTAACATAAGTAATGCCAGTAGCTGAAGTAAGCAATTATAATTTATACAGTCTGATAATGATCATTCAAATTTAAAGGATTTTGGATAGTTTTGAATTATCCATGCCATTGCTTTCTGATTGGTTAAAATTAACAGATATTTATGGACGAATTTTATAACCATCCTCTGTTCCTACCCCCAACCACCCACACCTGATAGGATACCTAAGACTGTCTGATTGGTTATTTTGGGAGGCTTGTATACATACACCAGCAGTAACTGAGGATAACATCACTGCATACCTACATTATTTATAATGGCTATGATCTTTCTTTGCCTTGATTTTCTGTTTTGCTCTACCACTGCTGCATACAGTACTCTAGGGCAGAATAATTCTCATTAGCACCATTTTTGTTGTGTCATCCTCTCAATAGGAAATTTATGATGAATTTTTTTCTGTTGCTTACTAAAATCCTCGGTTTAGCATGAAAGTCTTAGTGGATTCAGTCTACTTTTCTAGTCTCACCTCCAGTTATTCCCTCCTGTATCAATGAAATTGCTCTATTCCATACTCCAAAAATAGACCTTGTACTTATTTTTAAGCTTTAAAGCTTTTGGTATTTTATCTCTTTACCCTTTCTCCTTCTTGCAGTATTTTCCCTTTTTATAGCTTTAAAACCAGTCCATTTTATTTATCTACATAAAGTAAGTCAGATTATGGAGGATTTGAAAGCTAGTCATAAAAGTTTGAATTTTATCTGAAAGGCAGTGAGAATAGGCAAATGTTTTTGAGAAGGGGTGTATATAATTAATAACAGAAGATTAACAGAAGATACGATTAGTCTGGCACTGACATGTAGGACAGATTAGAGGGGGTGGAGATTAACATAGAGAGGAAGAATCAGATTTCCCAGGATAGGTAGACTGGGTACGTGTGGGGAGGAAGATATATCAGGTATTAAAGGTAACAAATCTTAAAATGCAGGGGATGACAGATAGGAGATTATGAAAGAGTGTTGGTTTAAGGAGTTCTGTGATCTAGATTTTTTTAAAGATTGAGTTAAAATGATGATAGGATATGATTTTGAACTTTAGGTTAGAACCTTTGTCTGAGCATGAAGACTTGTTTCTAGAATTTAGGATAAAATACTTAAGAGTTGCATTCAAATAAAAATTATGAAATTACATTTTTATTAAGAAAGTACATATTTCTAGGAAAGTGTTTATAAATAGTAGAAGTGGTATTGGCATTAATTTGTTAATATAGCATTAAATATTGAAACATCTGATTGCCATTGAATTTAGCAATTAGAAAGTCATGGGCAACCCTTTTATTTTAATGTCAGATTTATTGAGGCATAATTTACACGTGGTCAAATTCATTGCAGGTGTATAATTCTGTTAGTTTTGATGAATGTATTTAGTCATGTATTTATATCACCATTGAAACAGACTATTTTCATCATCCATAAAATTTCTTGATGACCTTTTTAAAGTTTTTTTTTTTTTAGTTGTAGGTGGACTCAATGCCTTTATTTTAATTTATTTATTTTTATGTGGTGCTCAGGATCGAACCCAGTGCCTTACCTGTGCTAGGTGACCATTCTACCACTGAGCCACAACCCCAACCCATCTTGGTGCCCTTTTGTAGATGGATGATCTTTTGAGAATTCAATTTCATCCTGCAATATATTTCATCAAAGTAAAGGGTTTGAGTTTCAAACACTCAAATATTATTATAGAAGTTGATTTTTTAGACTACACAGGTCTTAAATTGTGGATTACATTTGTTCATTACTACTGGCTTAACTTGAATCCTTTTTATTTACCTGTGTAATTTAAAAAAGAGACTTAATGTATATGCCTGCTTTTACTTTTCTATTTCTTGCTCCCCCACCCCTTCCTCATTGATTTCCTTCAGTTTCTTTTCATGATCTCAATGTTGCTACTCTGCCTGGGCACTTTACTTTCCCCATCCACAGATTTTATCACAGTGTTATAACTTACAGTTCCTTTTTTTTGCTTTTAATCTTTTCAGCCTCATTGAGAGAGTTCATTGCCTTGATCATTATTTTATCTTTACCACCTAACCCAGTTAGTGGCTTAATAGGTACTTAATAAATATTTTCTGAATATATTTTTCTTATTACCTAGTCTTAAATACTTCCAAATAACATCAGACTCTAATCCTCTCTCCTCAAAAAAAAAAAAAAAAAAAAGGAAAAAAAAACCAATTACCAAGCTTTGCCAGTTCTTGCTTTGTAATGCGTATATATATATATATATATATATATATATATATATATATATATATATATCCCTATCCTCACTTTCATATCCACTGCCTTGTTTGGGCTTTTCCCACATCAAACATGAAGTTCCTTGGTTTCAATGTTTAGTCTTCCCTTTTTTCTTATATAGTACTGCTGATTCAGTTACCTAAATTGTTCTCTTATCCAGAAAGCACAATGGTTATTTATTGTTTACTAGAGAAAATATAAACTTATTTGTCTTGCATTTAAGAACTTTATAGTATATTTTGAAAGTTTGAGTCTGACAACACTTCACCTATCATAGTGCATTACATTTAAGCTCTATAATTTGTCTGCAACCCTTTTCCTGTCATTTGTTTCTACTTTCTACTTAAAAGTTCTCTACAGTGTCTAATTTGGTTGCTTATTTTTCTCTGAACATGTCCTTTGCCTTCCTGCCTTTTCTCATGTTATTCCGCTAACCTGGTGTGCTTTTCTTTGCCA
Source organism: Marmota monax (assembly GCF_021218885.2). NCBI lineage: Eukaryota > Metazoa > Chordata > Mammalia > Rodentia > Sciuridae > Marmota > Marmota monax. The sequence goes on along the minus strand of NW_026693476.1, from coordinate 5,972,864 downwards.
TTTCTTTTTGTGTCTTACCTAAGTCAAGTTCCATTCTCAGTCTCTTTGACCATTCTGCTCCTTAGAGCACTCTTTTTTGACCTTGTTCAGGAGACTTAACCGCCTCTGCTACTTAGTGTTCCTTATATTGCCTTGTATTATTCCTTTTCCCCCTATATTTATTCATATGACCCTGTCTTATATACACTTTGCATTTCCTGCTGTCTTTAATGTAGGGCTTGTGCTTGCTAATCTTCAGTAGAGACGTATTTGATTAGAATATGTAGACACCTGCCTGCATTTATGCAAAGAAGCTTAATGAGAGAGTATTACAGTGAACCATTTTATATCTAATAGAATCCTGAAGTATAATGATCATTGTGTTAAATTTTAGCATCCATGATCAGAGGTCTTGAAGAAAGGATTCCAAGTTTTTAAAGTGAATTATACTATAGGAACAATGTATATTACAGTGTATTTGTCAATCTTTTTTTGCTGCATCATTATTTCACTGGGAGAAATTAATGTTTGCAGATAAAGATATCAAATAACCATTCAAATATTTTTTAAAAACATTTGACTTAACTAATGCTATCCTTTGTTCAAATGATTTTTGTAAAAAGTTTTTTAAAAATCACATGATAACTAAAAATAAGTGTAAGAGTTTAGGAAGACCATTTTTTGGAAACTTAAATCATATACAAAATATAGGTAGCTTTTATCTTCTTTTTCTACAATGTTTTCATTAATCAAGGAGTTATATGACTGCAGCTCTCAACTGAGAAGTCATCTACATCTATCTAATTGACATTATCTACTCTTAAATCCTTATAAATATGGCAGGAACTTGAGGAGTGTAAAGGTTATCATATTATTACTATTACTTGGTTTGGGAAGAGTGGAAAAATAAGGCCTTTGAATCTTTTAAAGATCAGAACTGTTCAGAATTGTTTCATTTCAACTTAGTACTTATTTATTGAGCAATTTGCGAATGTGGTTGGTAAGGGCAAGTAGATAGTCTTAAGGAGAGGAAGCCTAAGAAACTGTTTTGGACTTGGGGGTAGAATGTAGGTCTAGGAGGAAGGGGAAAGCATGGGATGGTCAACAAAAGAAAGATTGGGAATATCCCAAGAGCAAGACATTCAACTGTCATTAACAGTGGTTGGAGAGGGGCTCAGTGGTAGAGCACTTGACTAGCACATGTGAGGCACTGGGTTCAATCTTCAGCACCACATAAAAATAAATAAATAAAATAAAAGTATTGTGTCCACCTACAACTAAAAAGAAGAGTGGTTGAAGAAATCTTAGTTTGGAAAGGGAATGATTATATTAACTTCCTATTGCTGCTGCAACCAATTATACAAATATAGTGACATAAAATATCATATTTATTATCTTATAGTTATGAAGGTAAGAAGTCCAAGTAGGTATGTAGGTCTGTGTTCCTTCTAGACGCTGTAAGGAGGAGTCCATTTTCTTAATTTTTTTATTTTTATTTTTATGGTACTGGGGATTGAACCCAGGGGTAATTTACCACTGAGCTTCATCCCCAGCCCTTTTTATTTTTCTTTTGAGACAGGGTCTCACTAAGTTGCTTAGGGTCTTGCTAAGCTGCATAGGGCCTCACTAAATTCTGAGGTTGGCCTTGAACTTGTGATCCTCCTGCCTCAGCCTTGAGTCACTGGTATGCCACCACTATTGGCTCCTCTTCCTCATCTTAAAAGCATACCACTCTAGCCTCTGCTCATTTGTTGCTTCTCCTTCTCTTATTCTGACCCTCTTACCTTCTTTATAACCTCTTACCTTTTTTTATGAGGACACTTGTGACTATATTGGCCAATAGGGGCAGTCTCCGCACTTCAAGATCCTTAAACACATCTGCAAAGTCCTTTTTGCTGTATAAGGTAATATACTCCTAGGTTCTGGTGATTAGGACATGAACATCTTTAGGGGACTATTTTTCAATCTACCACAACAAACATGAGAAACTTGATAACTGTCTTCAAATATTTGAAGGAAGGGCTGACATATGGAAAATGGAAGAAAGATTAAGTTTTTTTTCCTGTGTGGTCCCAAGGGATAGAATTAGAACTAGTGGGTGGAAATTACAGAGAGACAGATTTGTACTCACTCTGAGAGAGAACTTTCCTCACAGTCAGAACTGTGAGGATGGAGTGGGCAGTCTCAAAAAGCAGCAACATGTCCCAGACATAGTAGTGTTGAACAGGGATGAAAGATCCTGGACTTGTTTAGAGGGGAGCTAAGCTTTGGCTAGGTTTAAATGAGCCTTAGGCCCTTGTCAACCCTGAGATGGAGTGATTTTGTATGCACGGACCTCTGTTATTAGCATTTGGATATGAAAACTATGAAAGATAGCCCCTGCCTTAGGGAATTAAACTTTGACTCCATAGTTGCTTTATTGTTTTATTGTCTCCTTTTCAATACTGTAGCAAACATGAGGTCAAACAGAGATTCAAAAAGAGTTGTAGATTTAGGAACTTACTGCTAAGACAATGACTCACTTCTATTTGGTAAAGTTCTTGTGTATTAATTATATTTTAATGTATTTTTTTTTAAATTTTTTTTAAGAGAGAGAGATTTTTAATATTTATTTTTTAGTTTTCGGCAGACACAACATCTTTGTTTGTATGTGGTGCTGAGGATCGAACCCGGGCCACACGCATGCCAGGCGAGCGCGCTACCGCTTGAGCCTCATCCCCAACCCCAATATTTTAATGTATTTTTAATGACTTTCATTCAGGTGAAGAAAAAAGTCAGACTTTTTAAAATAAAATACATGTAATTCCTAAAAATTTATGTGGAAAGGAGTTTGAAAATTCAATTCTACGGTTTTCCAGATAGGAGACAATTTTTTTGGAATTCAGTAGGCTTTTGTAAAAACTACATGAAGAATGTGGTATCTGTTCATCTTTATTGAATATTTTATGGTTTCATTCATAACCAATCAATTCCAGTGATTTTATAGGGGAGATCTAGTTTAATTGTAGTCACTTTTACATAATATCCCCAAAGCAGTAAATACTGCATCTCATGGAATTCAAGTAAAAGTTCTGTACATGGGGTTACTTTTATCCTAGTAGTCAAAGAAGACTGTGTTGGGAGACCCAAAAAAGATTATATGTTTTTATATATTTCATAATGTGTGATATAACAAATTTGTTCTATATATTTTAATGATTTTGTAGATTAAAACTGTTTTGAGAAGGCCATTTGCTTTGAGAAATATTTTTGCTGAAACTGAGCTAAATTGAGCATTCTTTCTAACCAGTCTGGCAAAGTGCTGCACCATGGCATTTACCTTTCTTCCCCTGAGGCTATTATGCCTCACATTTTTTCTATTTATGTATGACTTTACTAATGAGACACAAAAAATTCCCATGGTTTCTCTAGCTTCCTCCTTTTATTTCAAACCTGTACCAGATGGTTTATGTGCTTTAGGGTCCTGTTGGATAAACCAAATATTCAGTTAGAAATTCTGTGCCATTAGGTTTGACAGTGAAAAGAGGTAGTCCCATCTGCCTGTTTTGACCAGAGTGTAAATCATTAAATAATAGCATTAGAAGGATTTTGAAGAAGTTATTTGATCTACCCTGCTGCTTTATAGAGGCAAATGACCTCATTCACTAGCATTTCTTCCTCATAGTTTATTACTGTTCACAATCTTAGCTACTTCTTTGACAACAACAACAACAACCACAACAAAAGTGATATTGAGATGTGGATGCTGGCTACTTAGTTCACTTGTAGCTAGATAATTGGTTTTGAAATACCAGCCTCCTTGTTCTTGAGATTCATTTGTTTGCACCTCTATAGAATTATAAAATATAATATGTGGTAGCATAGCCTTTCCTGAATCATTCTGAGTTATCAGTATAGTCAAGCCACAAATGCAAGCCGTAGGACAAGATTTTAAAAATACAATATAGTAGTGAGAATAAAAGTGAATAAGTATTTTTCCTTATTTCTTCTTATCAGAGAATGGAGCTCAAGATAGTTTAGGACCAGAGAAGAGATTGGAGTAACTGCTGGTTTTGGAAATTAGACACTTCTGTATACTATTTCTAGTACTCAGCACAGGGCCTGAATCATAGTGGATATTCATATGTTTAAGTAAGTAAATAAAGGCATTATACTTACCAGAACTTTTAGATCTAATATGAAGCCATTGTATTTTGTAGTTCGTAAGAAAGGCCCTCTATTAACAGTGATTTTTTTTTTTTTTTTTGTAGAAATGACTAGTCATATTATATGAAGTAATATGTGGCATTTTTGGCTTTGTGACATTTCTTTAGAATATAAAAAGAGGTGTTTGGGGACTTAATTACAATAGTTTTGCTGTGTAATTTGGTATAACTCATCATGCATGATATATGACTAGAAAGTGAATTGCCCTGATTTAAATAGAATGCTATTAAAGCAAATCATCTCATGTTTTTTAAATAGTTCCCAATTTGTTTTCACACTAGAACAGTTAGCTGGTTAATTGTTCTAATACAAACATTTTACATTTAAATATCTTTGATTTCATCACCATCCAAGTGAACTGACTTATTAAATTCTTTTCTACGGGATTTTCCTATTGGAATAGACTATCCTAAAGAAACTTCTACGAAAGTTCTTTTAAGCTTGAAAATGTCTAAAAACTTGATATGGTTTATGGCAGTAGGTTGATCAGTCAAGAAAACATTGATAGATTTGTTTTTTTGACAATATAACTGACTGACTCTTTCAGTTATAAAACATTTAAAACATGCTTGATTTAAAAATAAAAGCATGACAACAAAAAAGTCATTTTTAAATGAATAAATGAGTATAAAGGGGACCAAACAGGAGACCAGGGAAGTAAGATTGTTTTGATGCCTCTGGATAACCTGAAGACATGGACAGACCTAGATCACCTGGCACTTGAGAGTACAGAGCTGCTGGGAACTAAGATATCAGATTCTACAGGTTGGGGAGCCAGATTCAAGATGACTTGAGTGAAAGGGCTAGCAAGTGTGAAAGGATGGTTGAGTGGGGAAGCACTTAGACTGCAGAAGTAAGCAAAGAAAAATTTTTCTTTGGCCTTGTCTCAAAGAAGAGGTTAAAAGGTAAAAAAGAAAAGCAAAACAACAACAACAACAAAACCCAAAAAACAAAACAGAACAAAAACTTCTGAGAATTTGTTGCCACTCCTGTACATTGGGCTTAAATGAGCAGTTTCAACATGGACCTCTGGGTCTTTAATGCTTTAGATACTTAGTAGAACCAAATACAAGATTCTACCCAGAGAAAAACATCCTCCACCAAGCTTCAGGAATTTCCACAGGAGCACACATTTAGAAACTAGGATCATGACAAATCCTCATGAGAGTGGTGACTCTTACCATTATTGAGAATCAGTAGGAACGGCATACCAAAGAACCAAACCTCAGTGACTTCACTTATTGGAATATAAATGCAGATTATGAGAAGAGTATTTTAATATCATATAAAGGAATAAAATAAAAATTAAAAACATGAGTTAGTAACAAGTGATTATCAAATTGTTTTGAAAATGAACCAAGTAGAAATTACAGAAATGCAAAATAAAAAAATGAGTTTTAAAAATCAGTGGTAATGTTAAATAGCAGATTAGACACCACCACAACAAAAAATACTTACTTGGAATGCAGGTCCAAAGCTGTTATAGCTCAGAGACAGAGGCATGGAAATTGACTAAAAGATACAGAATAAAAAATACAGGAGCCATTCTGCAGAAGATCATCCAGGCAGAAGGGGAAAGAGACACTATTTGAAGTAATTAATGACTAAAAAATTTCTAGAAGAAAGAATCTTCACATCTAGGAAACCCAATGAATAAATTAAAAAGTCCACACAAAGAGGATATGGATTTATTGTAGTGAAATATAGTGTAGTGAAATATATAAGATAAGAGAAATCTGAAGATAGTAGAATAATCAAACAAGAGAAAATAATGGCCAACCTAGAATTGTATTTCCAGTGAAACGGTCTTTAAAATATGAGGGCAAAAATAAAGATATTTCAGTGTAAATAAAAACATGGAGTTTTCCATCATAAGACTCACACCCCACCCCAATAACATTGAAGGCTTTACTTCTGATCCTACAAGGAAGGTTTGAGGTAGGGAGGAGTGTAACTAGATAAATAGCAAGATGGGAGTAAATCGAAACATAACTTGATGATTAAAACAAAATCAATGTAACTTGTAGAGTTTTAAAAAAAAAGCTAATATCATGGTAGTACTAAAATACTGTATACTACAATATAAGTGGGATGGATATAACTAGATTTAAAACCTTAAAGCCCTGCTATTTGGGAAGAAGCCAAAAATAGGATTTGAGTAAATATGAATGTTAAAAATTAAAGCTTAAAAGGGGAACAATGGATATCTTCTAAATGATGAGAGTGAAAATATGAAATGAAAAAAAAAAACAAATCAATGTAAGAAAAGGCAAGAAAAAGAAAAAAGATAATGTAGGAAAAATAGCACAAAGTAAAATGGTAGAAATAACCCAAATATCAAAAATTATAATATAGATTATACTTAAATTAAAAAGATAAGCTGACTGAAAAGTCAAAATTGAGCTATATGATATTTGTAAGAGCACATTTAAGGATAGGGACAGAAAAAGGTAGACAATGTGGAAAAACAAAAGTAGACAATGTGGAAAAACAGGAAGTCATAATATTTCTGTATAGTGATATTGTCAGACAAAGTATTTTAGGGCAAAATATTAGCTTCTGAAAGGTGTACTGTGTAATGAGAAGCTATGATAATTCTAAGTTTGTATGAACCTAATAATGAAACTTCAAACTATAAAGAAAAAAAGCTGACTGAACTACAAGAAAATTTTGGCAAATTCATCATTGTAGTAGGAAATTATAATATCCACCTCTTAGTAGTTTTTAAATTCAATTGACAAAAGTAAGGATATAGAAAATGGAATAACGGTAGTACCAAATTTGATGATATATTTATAGAAACTTGCTCCAAACAGTTGGAAGGTCAGCATTTTTTTCAAGTATATATTGAACTTATATGGAAATTAACCATGCTTTAGGCCATGTCTGCATACTTAAAATAAAGGAGCAGATAGTAAATACAGTATTTTTTAATGGTTTTTTTAAATTATACTTGAGAGTAGAATCCTTTTGACATAATTATACAAGCATGGAATATATCTTGTTCTAATTCAGACCCCAGTACCTCTCTTTCCCCTTCCCTCCTCCAACTTCTTGCTCCCTTCCCTCTATTGATCTTTCTGCCATTTACTCATAGTTTTTTTAAATTAATTTCTTATGGATGTACACAAAGGTGAGATTCACTGTGGTATATTCATTTATGTACATAGGAAAGTTATGTCAAATATAGTATTTTTGACTTTGTGGGTCATGTAGCTATTCAGCTATGTTTTTATAGTGTGAAAGCTGCCAGACAATATGCAAAAACATATGACTATATTCCAATACAATTTTATTTATAAATCCAAGCCTCTGGCCAGATTTGGTCTGTGGGTTTTAGTTTGCCTCTCCTGCTTAAGAACATTAAAGTATCAAAAATGCTGTTTTACGTGGACTGGATTATTTGACTAAAGTGTAATGAAATTATAAATTAGTACCCTTCTCCTCAAGCCAACATAAGGGGAAAAGTCTTCTTAACCCATTGATCAAAGAAGAAATCATAATGGAAATTTAAAAAGTACTTAGGGCTGAATAACAGTGAAATTACTATAAATCAAAGCTTATAGAATGCAGCTAAAGCAGTGCTGAGAGGAATAAGCATAGCCTTAAATGAATATAGTAGAAGAAAATTTGAACACAAACCTGTTAATCATGTGATATAAAAAGTTAAAAAATTAGAATAAATTCAAGCAAAACAGAAAGAAGGAAATAATGAAGACAAGAGCAGAAGAGATAAATTAGCAAATCCAAAGATTTTTTAAAAGACTATTAAATTGATAAACACCTTGTATGATAAAATCAGGGAAAAAAGAGAAGATGCTAATAAAATAATGTTAGTAAGGAAGAATGGAATGTAATAATGATCAGAGAGTACAGTGAACATCTTTATGCTTTAAAATTTGAAAATTCAGATGAAATGTGTAAGTTTCTAGAAAATATAGCCTATCAAAACTGGCTGAAGAAAAAAATTTTAAAAACCCCAAAATTTGAATAAAGAAATTAAAGCAGCAATCTGTAGTCTTCCTACACATATCGGATAGTCTTTCAAATCTTAAGGAATTGATAATTTGGGTGGTATATAAACTTAGGGAATTGAAACAAAACAAAAGCCAAAACTCATTCTGTGACTATGTCCTGAATACCAAAACCTAATAAGGACAATATGAGAATAATTACTTGTCCATTTCATTATGGATGTAAATTCAGAATCCCTAAACAATTTACTAGCAAACTAAGTGATTTTGTATAAAAATATAAATCCAAGTAGCTCATGATAAATTTTTTATGACTAACAGGATGGTGTAACATTTAAATAGAATACAGAAAAAGCATTCCATAAAATTCACTCATATCTATTTGTGGTAGAAATTCTTTGCAAATGTGAAATAGAAGGAAAACTTTTTTAACTTGCTGAAATCCATAAGAAACCTACAACAAGTGTCATACTAAGTGATGAAATCATAGAAGCATTTTTAAAAACACAAAATAAAACAGCCATTACAAGGATTCTTACCTGTCAGCCATTCTTGTGCATACCTCTAATCCCAGTGACTCTTGAAGGCCAGCCTCAGCAATTTATTGATATCTGTCACACACACAAAAAAATGTAGCTTAGGGGTAGAGTGCTCCTGGGTTCAGTTACCAGCAGCAGCAACAACATACCAAGCATGCTCACCATCACTACTTCATTTTACATTAGAAATAGTAAATTATTTATAATTAATAAATAAATTGTATACATTATTAGAAATATATTTTCAGTTGGAGATTTTAGCTGGATATCATTACACTGATGAGATAAAGCAAAGAAATGAAAGTATAAAATTGGAAATGAGAAAATAAAATGGTCATAATTTATAGATGATAGATAGCATTGTCTATTTAAAAAACTTTATTAAAGTATATAGAAAAATCATTAGGGTATAGCTGCTGGATGTAAGGTAATAACCAAAATGAATAGCATTTAAATAGACCAGAAATGAAAAAAATATTTTAAAAACTTATAATTCCATGAAAAGATACCTGGATACAAATGTAAACAGAATGTGTAAGACTTTTATGGAGAATATAGTAAGATTTTATTGAATGAAAATAAAATCTTTTAAATAAATGAAGAAAAAGACTGGGTTTATAAGTAGGGAGATCAAATACTGGTCTAATTCTGTCAGTTAAATCAATTCACAGATTGATTTGTAAATTCATGCAAAATTCCAAGAGCTTTTAAAAATGAAATTTGAAAACTTATTTTAAAATTTACAAAGGACAAATTGTAGTTGTAGCTCAGTGGTGGAGTGCTTGCCTCCCATGTGTGAGGCACTGGGTTCGGTCCTCAGCACCACATACAAATAAATAAATAAAGGTACTGTGTTTATCTACAATTAAAAAAAATTTAAAAATTTACAAAGGACAAAGTATCCTATAAAGCTGAAAAAGAACAAGTTGGGCGGGGCTTGGTCTATATAATATAATAATTACTGATGTTAGTGATATAGAATTTGATGGTATGGTAGTAGCATAGAGAAAGAATATAGAAGAATAGAGGCATAGAAACAGACCTTTATGGAAACGTAATATTTGTCAGAATGACACTGCACATTTGTAGGAACAAAGCAAAAATTTTTACATATTGCTGGACAACTAGTTATTTATATGGGAAAAATGAAATGGAATCTGTACTTCTCACTGATACGAAAACCCATTTTAGACAAATGAAATGCATAATAATTTTATGTGTTAACCTTATTCCAATACTTTATATTTTTTACCGCTTTAATCACGTCAGTTTTCTCTATTTTTTTTTTTTTTAATATGAGGAAACAGAGGCAAGCCCTGAAAAAATGAAGTAATTTGCCCAGGGTCACAGTAACAGAGCCCTATATGAACCCACATAGTTTGGCTTTAGTGTTCATGCTCCTGCCCTAACCAGTATAGTATACTGCCTCTTCACTTAAGTAAGTCAAAACTAAATGTTTCAGTATAGGGGCAGGTGTTTATGACCTAAGGATTGGAAAGTGCTTGTTTTTAAGGAAAGGATTTTTATGTTTCTCATAAAGGGGGAAACTTAATAAATTTGGCTAACAAAATTAAGGACTTTGCATTAATAGGAGATAAACAGGCAAATCAGAAATTGGGAGAAGATGCTTGTAATATTTATAACAAGATAGGATTGTAACCATAAATGTAAAAAAATTCCCATCCTATCAGTAAGATGAGTTTTTGTTGTTTCACATACTATTTCATGATTGATATTGCTAAACTTAAAGAAAAATCTTCTGATCCAACTGCCATATATTTTGTGATTTTTTAATGAGGATAAGCGTTGTTTCTTCTATTCAAGGCCATTTGTGATTTTTCTTCAATGAAGAGTCTGTGGGAGATTGGATGTGGAGCTAGCCAGTTTGCACTGCAGGGAGCTTGTGAGTAGGTGATGCGATTCTACCTCCAGGTGCCTCTGGAGTTTAATTTTACCAGGGAAGCAACCATGATCAGATCTGCCACTCTGGTTGATCTTTTATTTCTGGGAGATTTTTGTTTATCTTTATTTAGAGCTGTACTCCTGAATCATTAAATAGAACACTATGAATTTGCTGGTACAGTTCATAACATTTGAAAGGATTAACATTTGGTTTATTCTCTCTAAATCCACAGCTATTAGGAAATAACCTAAAACTTCAGGATTTACTTTGCAGAAATGATTTCCTTCTAATGTATGCTCTTTCAAAGGAATTCAGAATCCGGTTACATAAGAGGCTGTACAATGATAATCCCATGCATTGATATTTAGTGTCCAGTTATATTCCAAAACAATTTTTAAAATATCCCTAACATAAAAAGCAACACCTACATATGTAATAAAGTTTGGAAAAATATAAACACGTAAATAATAAACTGAAGAACTGCAAATTAATACTTCTGGCATATTATTTTGCCATCTGTTTTTATCTTTGTGTATATGGTTAAACATAACAGCCTCGGAGACTGGGGATATAGCTCAGTGGTAAGACATTTGCCTGGCATGTGCAAGGCCCTGGGTTCAATCCCCAGTACTGCCAAAAGAGAAAGAAAAAAATAACAGCCTTGGGCTGGGGTTGACTCTTAGTGGTAGAGGACTTGCCTAGCATGTGTAAGGCACTGGGTTAATTCTCAGCACCACATAAAAATAAATAAAATATAGGTCCATTGACAACTAAAAAAATATAAAAAACCCAGCCTCACTTTAAAAGAAGAGCTTTGACTTATTGTTATGCTCAAAACACCCCAAAAGTAGTCATAATTATTTAGAAATTTAATCAGAAGAGATTGAGTCACAATTTTTCGTCAAATTTTGTTAACTATGTATCTTTTTATTCTATCTGAGGTTTTCCTGAGCATGATTTTTAAAAAGTTGTGTCCACTTTAAATATTTTTTATCAGATGAAATGAGAGCATTTGACAGTTAACAATTAATTGCCTCTCAGCTTCAAAACCATCCTTCATTGTACTGGCTTGTGATGTAGAAGTTGTACCCTGAAATATTCGTCCTTTGTCAGCTGGCACAATGTTAGGTTTTGTCAGTAGAGGGTGCTGGAGGGATGCTAGAGGAGGAAGGGGCTTTTCTGGTTTTGGCATGCTGTTACCTCTTGTTGCTTTTTGACCCTCAGCCTCTTGTAGGGGGATAGAGGAGGCAGGAAAGTTCAGAAGGCATCCTGCAGGTGGTCTCCTAGAAAGTTCCTCTGGCACCCTCATGGTGTTTCCTAGTGGGTATTGTTGGTAACTCTATGGATTATTTATTGCTTACCAGTCAAAATCTGTGGCATTTCTGTCATCCTCTTAAAGGGCTAAAGCTATACCCTCTCCAAAAGGTGGGGGAGGACTGCCCTATGAATAATATGGTATTTAGCATTCTGCCCAGCCTCTTTGCACAAGATGCTAGCAGTGCACCCTACTTTCTCCAGTTATGATGATCAAAAAGGTCTCTAGACATTGCCAGATGCTCCTTGAGGGGATAAAATAACCCTAGTTGAGAACTACAGGGATAGTAGAACAGTCTTTCATCGTCAATAATGTGTTCATCTCTTGATTTTGAAGAAACTGCTTTCCTTGGTTTTCTTCCTTTATAATTTATTGCTGCTTTTCTGGTTCCTGTGTCCCTGGCTACTTAATGTGCATACCTCTCTCCTGAACGCCACACTCTTTTATCCAGATAATTATTAGACTTCTTACTCAGATCTCTAATAGACATCTCAACCTTAATATGTCCAATGAACTTCTGCTTTCTGCCTTCCCCCACCTTTTGCAGCTGTTCTCATTTTATTGGATGGCAATTCTTGTTGTTCAGGCCCCAAAACTTTACAGTATTCTCCAACTTACTTATCTCCAAGCCCACAGCAGTCCATTGGGAAGTGCTGCTGGCTCTACCTTTACAGTTTATTTAGAATCTGACCTCTATGCTGTTTTTACCATCTTTTCTTAATTAGTTCACTACAGAAGCCTCCTAACTAGCCTCCCAGTTTTTGCCCTTGTGTCCTTAATCTTTTTATAACAGCAATCTGAGTGATCCTTTAAAGATATTAATTCATGTTATTCCTCTCTTCAGAGCTCTGCAATGACTTCTTCATTTCACTCATAATAGAAACCTAAGTACTAAGCATATAATAGATGCTGGAAAATATTTGTTGAATTAATGAAGTGCTAAATCTAATCCATTCAAAAGTATTTCCCGCGTTTTCATCCTCCTGACAATTTATACTGTTGATTAGTTCTTGCTCTTGTTCTTCAGTCATAGTTACTTCATCTTCTGTCTCTGGTTACTCTCTTGTCTCCTTCATCATGGCTCCACTTCAGATGTATGTACTCCTGAATGTGTGTCAAAGTCCTTGTCCCTCTTTATTCTTTTTATATTCCTTTTCTATCTTGATGAATTAAGTTACACCAGTGGCCAACCTGTCCCCCCTGTTTTGTTCCTTCTGGCCAAATATGTATATATTTCTAGAGCCAAATATGGTTCCTGGTACTGTGTGATCAGTCAGAACACATTTGTTGAGTGAATGAATCCTAAATCTGCTTTGTGTACTGGTGTTTTGGATATCATCAGCCTAATGCCCCTCTGTCAACCCACAATGTTTAGTATGCCCCATACTGTTTTCCCCCAATGAACATACTCTTCTTTCTACCTGTTCTTTTCATTAAAGGATAATCCTGTCCACCTAATTGATTAAGCCAAAAATCTAAGTATTTGCTTGAATTTCTCCCACATATTCTTTCACCTTGGCTGATAATTTGCCAATTTCTGCTGATTCTTTTTTCTTAAACAACTTTATTAAGGTATAATTTATATAACATAAAAGTCACCTGTTTTAATTGTGCAATTTAATGAATTTTTACTATGTTTAGAGTGTTATACAATCATCAAAATCTATAGTACTTTCATCATCCTGAAAATATCATTTATAATCATTTTCATTCTTACCTCTAATCACAGGAAATCACTAATCTATTTTTTATCTATAAAGCTTTCTTCTTTGAACATTTCATATGAATGAAATCATATAGTATGTATTCTGTCTGACTTTTTTCACCAGGCATATTATCTTTGAGGTTCACATGTGCTATAGCATGTCTAAATACTTAGTTCCTTTTTATTATGAATAGTGTTCACAGTATGGGTATGTCACATTTTTCTAACTCATTCCATTCATCAGTCGAGGGGCATTAGGGATGTTTTCAGGTTTTTTTTTGTTGTTGTTGTTTTTTTGGTGGTGGTTGTTGTTAGGAGTAATGTTGCTATAAACACTCATGGACATGTGGTTTCATTTTGGTTGGGTAGATACCTGTGAGTTGAATTGATGGGTTATATGGCAAATTAAAGAAAGTGCCAAACTATTTTCCAAAGTGACTCCTCCATTTTACATTTCCTTAAGCAATGTATAAAGTTTCTAATTTCTATAGTCTGGCTGACACTTGATACTGTCTTTTTGATTATAGCCATTTTAGTGGGCAAGAAATGGTAATTTGGTTTTGATTTGCATTTCCCTAGTGACTTATGAAGTTGAGCATCTTTTCATGTGCTTATTAACCGTTTGTATGTGTTCCTTTGCTCATTTTGAAACTGAGTTATTTGTTTTTTCATTATTGAGCTATAAGAATTCTCTATGTATTCTAGAAACAAGTCTTTAATTAGCTATATGATTTATAAATATTTCCCCCAGCTGTGGGGTTTTTTTTGGTTTCTTATTTTTAAATATTGAAATATAATTAACATGTCATAAAATTCACCCCTGTAAAGTACACAATTCAGCCATTTTTAATATTCAGAAGGCTGTATAATCATTACCACTATCTAATTCCAGAACATTTTCATCAGTCCCAAAAGAAACCTCATGTCCATCAGCAGTCACTCCCCATGCTTCCTTCATCCTGTGGCAACCATACATCTACTTTCTGTCTATGTACTTGCCTACTCTGCCTTTTTACTTTCTTAAATGGTGTCTTTTTTTTTAATTGGTTGTTCAAAACATTACAAAGCTCATGACATATCATATTTCATACATTTGATTCAAGTGGGTTATGAACTCCCATTTTTACCCAAAATACAAATTGCAGAATCACATCGGTTATACATTCACATTTTTACATAATGCCATATTAGTGAATGTTGTATTCTGCTACCTTTCCTATCCCCTACTATCCCCCCTCTCCTCCCCTCCCATCTTCCCTCTCTACCTCATCTGCTGTTGTTCAGTTCTCTCCCTTGTTCCCCCCCTTTCCCCTCACAACCTCTTATCTGTAATTTTGTGTAACATTGAGGGTCTCCTTCCATTTCCATACATTTTCCCTTCTCTCTCCCTTTCCCTCCCACCACTCGTCTCTGTTTAATGTTAATCGTTTCCTCATGCTCTTCCTCCCTGCTCTGTTTTTAGTTGCTCTCCTTATATCAAAGAAGACATTTGGCATTTGTTTTTTAAGGATTGGCTAGCTTCACTTAGCATAATCTGCTCTAATGCTATCCATTTCCCTGTAAATTCCATGATTTTGTCATTTTTTAGTGCTGTGTAATACTCCATTGTGTATAAATGCCACATTTTTTTTTATCCATTCATCTATTGAAGGGCATCTAGGTTGGTTCCACAGTCTAGCTATTGTGAATTGTGCTGCTATGATCATTGATGTGGCACTATCCCTATAGTACGCTCTTTTAAGGTCCTCAGGGAATAGTCCGAGAAGGGCGATAGCTGGGTCAAATGGTGGTTCCATTCCCAGCTTTCCCAGGAATCTCCATACTGCTTTCCAAATTGGCCGCACCATTTTGCAGTCACACCAGCAATGTACGAGTGTACCCTTTTCCCCACATCCTCACCAGCACTTATTGTTGTTTGTCTTCATAATGGCTGCCAATCTTACTGGAGTGAGATGGTATCTTAGGGTGGTTTTGATTTGCATTTCTCTGACAGCTAGAGATGGTGAGCATTTTTTCATGTACTTGTTGATTGATTGTATGTCCTCCTCTGAGAAGTGTCTGTTCAGGTCCTAGGCACATTTGTTGATTGGGTTATTTGTTATCTTATTGTTTAATTTTTTGAGTTCTTTGTATATTCTAGTATTATTAGGGCTCTATCTGAAGTGTGAGGGGTAAAAATTTGTTCCCAGGATGTAGGCTCCCTATTTACCTCTCTTATTGTTTCTCTTGCTGAGAAAAAACTTTTTAGGTTAAGTAAGTCCCATTTGTTTATTCTTGTTATTAACTCTTGGGCTATGGGCGTCCTATTAAGGAATTTGGAGCCTGACCCCACAATATGTAGATTGGAGCCAACTTTTTCTTCTATCAGGCGCAGAGTCTCTGATTTGATATCAAGCTCTTTGATCCATTTTGAGTTAACTTTTGTACATGGCGAGAGAAAGGGGTTCAGCTTCATTTTGTTGCATATGGATTTCCAGTTTTCCCAGCACCATTTGTTGAAGATGCTATCCTTCCTCCATTGCATGCTTTTAGCCCCTTTATCAAATATAAGAAAGTTGTAATTTTGTGGATTGGTCTCTGTGTCCTCTATTCTGTACCATTGGTCCACCTGCCTGTTTTGGTACCAGTACCATGCTGTTTTTGTTACTATTGCTCTGTAGTATAGTTTGAAATCTGGTATCGCTATACCTCCAGATTCACACTTCCTGCTTAGAATTGCTTTTGCTATTCTGGGTCTTTTGTTTTTCCATATGAATTTCATGATTGCTTTATCTGTTTCTACAAGAAATGCCGTTGGGATTTTGATTGGCATTGCATTAAACCTGTAGAGAACTTTGGGTAATATCGCCATTTTGATGATGTTAGTTCTGCCTATCCATGAACAGGGTATATTTTTCTATCTTCTAAGATCTTCTATTTCTCTCTTTAGGGTTCTGTAGTTTTCATTGTATAAATCTTTCACCTCTTTTATTAGGTTGATTCCCAAGTATTTTATTTTTTTTGAGGATATTGTGAATGGAGTGGTTTTCCTCATTTCCATTTCAGAAGTTTTGTTGCTGATATACAGGAATGCCTTTGATTTATGCGTGTTGATTTTATATCCTGCCACTTTGCTGAATTCATTTATTAGTTCTAGTAGTTTCTTTGTAGACCCTTTTGGATCTTCTAGGTATAGAAACATGTCATCTGCAAATAGTGATAATTTAAGTTCTTCTTTTCCTATTTTTATGCCTTTAATTTCTTTCGTCTGTCTAATTGCTCTGGCTAGTATTTCAAGAACTAAATTGAATAGAAGTGGTGAGAGAGGGCATCCCTGTCTTGTTCCAGATTTTAGAGGGAATGCCTTCAGTTTTTCTCCATTTAGAATGATGCTAGCCTGAGGCTTAGCATATATAGCTTTTACAATGTTGAGGTAAGTTCCTGTTATCCCTAGTTTTTCTAGTGTTTTGAACATAAAGGATGCTGTACTTTGTCGAATGCTTTTTCTGCATCTATCGAGATGATCATATGGTTCTTATCTTTAAGTCTATTGATGTGGTGAATAACATTTATTGATTTCCGTATATTGAACCAGCCTTGCATCCCAGGGATGAATCCTACTTGATAATGGTGCACATTTTTTTGATATGCTTTTGTATTCGATTCCCCAGGATTTTATTGAGAATTTTTGCATCTAAGTTCATTAGAGATATTGGTCTGTAGTTTTCTTTCTTTGAAGTGTCTTTGTCTGGTTTAGGTATCAGGGTGATGTTGGCCTCGTAGAATGAATTTGGAAGAGCTCCTTCTTTTTCTATTTCTTGAAATAGCTTGAAAAGTATTGGTATTAATTCTTCTTTGAAGGTTTTGTAAAACTCTGCTGTATACCCATCCGGTCCAGGGCTTTTCTTGGTTGGTATGGTAGTCTTTTGATGGCTTCTTCTATTTCTTCCTTTGTTATTGGTCTGTTTAAATTGTGTGTGTCTTCCTGACTCAATCTGGGCAGATCATATGACTTAAGAAATTTATCGACATCTTCACTATCTTCTATTTTATTGGAATATAGGGTTTCAAAATACTTTCTAATTATCTTCTGTATTTCTGTAGTGTCCGTTGTGATATTGCCTTTTCCATCCCGTATGTTAGTAATTTGAATTCTCTCTCCTCTTCGTTAGCATGGCTAAGGGTCTGTCGATCTTATTTATTTTTTCAAAGAACCAATTTTTAGTTTTATCAATTTTTTCAATGGTTTTTTTTGTTTGTTTGTTTCAATTTCGTTGATTTCTGCTCTGATTTTTAATTATTTCTTGTCTTCTACTACATTTGCTGTTGTTTTGCTCTTCCTTTTCTAGGGTTTTGAGATGAAGTGTGAGTTCATTTATTTGTTGTTTTTTTCTGTTTTTGAGGAATGAACTCCAAGAAATGAATTTCCCTCTTAAAACTGCTTTCATTGTGTCCCATAGATTCTGGTATGTTGTGTCTGTATTGTCGTTTATCTCTAAGAATTTTTTGATTTCCTCCTTTATGTCCTCTGTAACCCATTGATCATTCAGTAACGTATTGTTCATTTTCCAGGTGATGCAGGATTTTTCCTTCCTTCTTTTATCATTGATTTCCAGTTTCATTCCATTATGATCAGATAAGGTGCATAGTATTATCTCCACACCTTTATATTTACTAAGAGTTGCCCTATGGCATAATATATGGTCTATCTTTGAGTAAGATCCATGTGCTGCTGAGAAGAATGTGTATCCACTTGATAATGGTTGATATATTCTATATATGTCGGTTAAATCAGGTTATTGATTGTGTTATTGAGTTCTATAGTTTCTTTATTCAGCTTTTGTCTGGAGGATCTGTCTAATGGAGAGAGCAGTGTGTTGAAGTCACCCATAATTATTGTGTTGTGGTCTATTTGACTCTTGAACTTGAGGAGAGTTTGTTTTATGTACGTTGCAGCACCATTGTTTGGTGCGTACATATTGATTATTGTTATGTCTTGTTGGTGGATGGTTCCTTTTAACAGTATATAGTGTCTTTCTTTATCCCTTTTGATTAACTTAGGTTTGAAGTTGATTTTATTCGATATGAGTATGGCCACTCCTGCTTGCTTCCGAGAGCCATGTGAGTGGTATGATTTTTCCCAACCTTTCACCTTCAGCCTGTGTATGTCTTTTCCTATCATATGAGTCTCCTGAAGGCAGCATATTGTTGGATCTGTTTTTTTAATCCAGGTTACTAGCCTATGTCTCTTGATTGGTGAATTTAAGCCATTAACATTTAAGGTTACTATTGAAATATGGTTTGTATTTCCAGTCATGTTTATTTATTTATTTATTTATTTTAGTTTGGCTAGTTTTTCCTCTTTGGTTATTTTTCTCCCCCTTTACTGAGATACCTTTAATTGTTAGTTTTGGGTGCTATTTTTCAATTCCTCTTCCTGTAGTATTTTGCTCAAAATGCCTTGCAGTGCTGGTTTTCTGGCTGTGAATTCTTTTAACTTTTGTGTATCGTGAAATATTTTAATTTCATTGTCAAATATGAAGCTTAATTTTGCTGGATACAGTATTCTTGGTTGGAATCCATTATTTTTCAGCGTTTGAAATACGTTGTTCCAGGATCTTCTCGCTTTCAATGTCTGTGATGAAAAATCAGCCGTTAACCTAATTGGTTTACCCCTGAATGTAATCTGCCTCCTTTCTCTCGTAGCTTTTAATATTCTCTCCTTTTTCTTTATGTTGGATATCTTCATAATTATGTGTCTTGGAGTTGGTCTATTACGGTTTTGAATGTTTGGGGTCCTGTAGGCTTCCAGGATTTGGCAATCCATTCCATCTTTCATATCTGGGAAGTTTTCTAGGATTATTTCATTTAATAGGTTGTCCATTCCTTTGGTTTGAACCTCTCTCTATACCTTCTTCTATCCCAATGACTCTCAAGTTTGGTTTTTTTAATGACATCCCATATCTCTTGGATAGATTGCTCATGAGTTTTAAGCATCCTTTCTGTGTTGACTATATTCTTTTCAAGTTGATAAACTTTGTCTTCATTATCTGATGTTCTGACTTCTACTTGATCTAGTCTATTTGTAATATTCTCGTTTGAGTTTTTAATTTGGTTTATGGTTTCCTGCATTTCTAGGATTACTGTTTGATTTTTTTTTTTTAAATCTCTATCTCCTGGTAGAGCTCGTTCTTTGCCATTTGAATTCATTTATTTAATTCGTTTTCAAAATATACTTTCATTGCTTGGACTTGCTGTCTCATGTCTTCTCTAATATTCCGTTCCATCTGAGTTAGGTATGCCTTGAGTTCTTTCTCTGTCCATTTTTCTGATGCCTCTAGGTCCTCCTGTAGATTTAAGCTGTCCTGCATTGTTTATAATCCTTTTTTCCCTTGTTTTTTCATGTTGTTCACGTTACTTTCCAGCTCTGTTTGACTGCTGTGTTTCTGCTTTCTCCTATAAATTTGTTTTGGTTTTGTATATCTCTGTTGTCTCTCCTTTGTGGTGGGAGACTATGCCTAGAAATGTTGGGCTTTATTGTACGTTAAAGCTGATTCATTCAATTCATAAAAGGCTTCCGGATTCTGTATGCATATAGTGATTTGTTGTTTGTTCTTAGGACTTTATGTTTAGGTTAGGTGCTATGATGGTATGAGGGTTAGTATGTCTTGGCTACTTTAGAAGATTGCTCTACTGAAGGGGGATATTAACAGGCTATTGGATCAGGGTGTTTGGTAGTAGCTAGGTATTTAGGAGCCTTATAGACATCCTCGAAACACTTACCTATTTGCATTTAGACAATTACACGTAATAGAAGACTTAATGCTTGGGATGAAAGTTGGGGGGTAGGGGAAGAAAGGTGCTTTTAAAAGGAAAGAAGGAGAGAGAGATAGATTAGAGGAGAATGGAAAGAACAATAAAACTTGAAATGGGAAAGAAAGAATGAAGGAAAAGGGGAGAAAAGAACAAAGAGAGAGAGAAAAAAAGAAAAAATTGAAGTCTTAGAGATCCATTTTCTTCTCTTCCAGTAGGCGGAGCTGTGCCCTCCGAGCCGAGCTTCTGCCCTCTATGTGCCGACAGCAATCCCTGTAAGGCGGCTCCTGGGAGTTTCTCAGTCCTGTTAGTCCAGAGCCGTTTCACTTATCCGGCCCCTCACCCCGTTCCTCCTGCCAGCCAGCCAGCCAGGTCCTGTTCACCAGAGGCGGTTCCCCAAGGATCTGATTACACTTGCAGCCCCACCGCGTGCCCTATATCCCGAATGACTGAACACCCTCTCTGTCATTCATCTAAGCCCTAGTGCTGTGGTGGGGTGATCTGGGAACCAACAGTTTAATTTTTCCGGACCCCTTTGGTGGGCACGCCCCCGGAAACTGGTGGCTAAGACCTTGGGTGTCGCCGCGGGTGGTAAGGGAAGTTGGGGATCAGGAATCCCCTCTGCTTCCCTACAGACACTCCCCTGGAGAGATTCCCGAGGTTTCCTGGCTGCTTGTATCTGGAGGGGGTGGGAGTCACACACCTGCTAAATTGGATTTCGCTGGGAAGGAATTCCGTCGGCCGAACTCCGGTGATGTCACCTCTCTGCTATGGTGGGGCCCCAGGCTCCTTGCCGGAGTGTCCGAAGGGAGGGGTGGGACTGGTCTGTCTCTGGTTGGTTTCAGCTCCTGGTTCGCTATTGCATGAAGGCTTGGCTAGAGACCTGTTCCTAGAGTCCCTGCACTGCTCCTGCTGCGCTGCGCCTCGGAGGCTAGCCGCCCAGTCGCGGGGGCCACGGACGGGCAGCCGACGGTCGCGGAGTCGTGCGGGCTGTCGGGTCTGGACCTCTGCGCCGCGTGGCGGAGATTCACTCGTCTGGGGCAAACTGTCACCTCCAAAATCCTACCAATTCCCGGCCGGTCTCTCTTCAGTGGAATTTTGCTAGGAGTTTCTCAGCAGGTCGAATCTAAGCGTCTCTCTGACCCCGTTATTGAGGAGGTACTGAAAGCGCTGCCTCCCCACTCGCCGCCATGTTGGATCCTTGGTCTGGATGTTTAAGTATTCATGAACTCTCGCCATCAGGGTCGCGTGTGCCAGCGGGCTGAGCCCAGCAGAGAGCCCTTAAATGGTGTCTTTTGAACCATAAAAGCTTCACATTTTGATTAAGTTCAACATATCAATTTTTTCTCTTGTGCCTTTGGTGTCATAACTGAGACACTAGTTTTTCTGGCCTCCTGGTGTGATCCCCTTTCACTATTTCATAACCTGTTCCCTGTACTGATCCTTTACTCAATTAATTTACTTATCTGACCCTGGGGGACCTTTCCAGATTACAAAGATTTATACTAAATATATTTTTTTCTTAGTGGTTTATAATTTAGCACTTAAATTTGAGTTCTTTTGTGTGTGATATGAAATAGGGGACTTAATTCAACCTGTTGCATGTAGATATATAATTGTCCCAGAGCCATTTATTGAAAGGACCATTTCTTTGAATCTAAATTCTTACTTGCAGACAACATATACTTGGATCTTGAATTTTTACCCAGTTTTACAATCTCCGTCTAAAACCCTTTAATTTTACCTTAGATACCTTTGACTTTGTACCTTTTTTTCTGTTGATGCTTCTACTCCCTTTATCTTTGTTAGGATTATCAGTGACCTCCCAGGTGTTTTTTTGGCCTTGCGATGTGGATTTCCTTTCATTGTTGCCTAAGCTATTCTGAATATTGAGCACTACACTTAATTAATTTACTTGTCTGGCCCTGGAGGTCCTTTGAATTTGTAAATCCTGGCAAAAAATGTCATATTCAGGCTCCTGTTATTCTTCCAATTTAGTATTTCATTCATTAAACATTAACTGGGTTTCTATTGAGTAACAGGTACTGCTCATTAAGTTTTTGATGATAGAGTAGTGTATCATTAAGTTTTTGATGATTATCTCACCACCCTAAAATGTAATGATAAGAGCAATCACTTATTTACCTCATAATTTTGTAGGTTGACAATTTGTTCTGGGTTTAGTGCATGATTATTTTGGTCTTGACTGAGCTCACTTATGCATTTGTGGTCAGTAAATAGTTCTGCTTTTAGGGATTGGCTGGCCATCAACGAGGGCAGTGGTTGGCAATCTGTGGCTGATTACCAGATAACCCCCAAGCTAAGAATGTTTACATTTTGAAGAGTTCTATTAAAAAACAAAAAACAAAGGAGAATAAATGACAAAAATCATATATCAAAACGTAAAGTTTTTACTATTTGTTCCTTTACGGAAAAAGTTGTCTGAGGCCAGGTATGGTGACACACATCTATAACCCCAGTGACTGGAGAGGCTGAGGTAAGAGATGGCAAGTTCAAGGCCAGCCTCAGCAATTTAGTGAGATGCCGTCCCAAAATAAAAAATGAGAAGGGCTGGGGATGTAGCTCAGTGGTAAGCCCCTGAGTTCAATCCCCAGTATTTGTGGGGTTAGGAGGAGAGGTGGGAAGAAAAAGAAAATGTCTGCTGATCTCCTAGGGGCAGTGAGAATGGCCCGGAATGTATGTCTCTCATTACAGTAGCCTAGAGAGGGCTTTCCACATGGCAGCAACAGGTTCTGAAAGAGAGGAAACATGCAACACCCTTGAGACTTAGACCTGGAACTGGCACAGCATTGCTTCTGCCACATTCTTCTGGCAAAAGCAAGTCATATAGACAGCTAAAATCCAAGGGATAGATAGAAGACTCCAATTTTTAGTGGGAATAGCTGCAGAATCACATTCAAGAAGTGTGGCTATAAATGGAAATGGGGAGATAAATTGTGGGTTTTTAAAAATATTTTTTAGTTGTAGATGGACACAATACCTTTATTTTATTTATTTATTTTTATGTGGTGCTGAGGATCAAACCCAGAGCCTCACATGTGCTAGGCAAGCGCTCTACTGCTGAGCCACAACCCCAGCCCAAATTGTGGTTATTTTTACAGTATACCATAAGTAGTAAAAACAGACACACACATTCCTGCCTTTGTAGAGTGTACATTCTAGTGATACCAATACATTCTCATGTTTTGTTACATCACAAAATATGACCCATACTGCCTCAGTTGCATGTCTCTGAATTCTCTGATTCTTACTTTCAGTCACGTTTTAATGAGTACTGTTCCTCTACTTTCATTGAAGTGTCTGCATTTCTTGACAGTCTCCTCTGTACCTATACCTGTCTATGCTTTATAACCTACTGTGTTTTAGCACTGGTTAATGCTGAATTGTGATTATAAATTCTTATCTCCTCAGTAAATTATCAAAGACAAGGACCAATGTCTTACTTATTTCTATTTGACAAATGTTTATTGTATACCTACTGTGTATTAGGCACTGTGCTGAGTGCTAAAAGTAAATAAAATAGACAAGGAAGGATCTTGCATTCATTGGAATACATAAGTAATATTATTAATAATACTGCTATTTAGCAAAATCAGTATATTAAATTTTGTTTATTCATTTATTCAAATAATTCTTCATCTATGAGTCTTTTTGTGTGTGTGTGTGTGTTACAAGGGATTGAGCCCAGGGCCTCTGCTACTGAGCTATATGCCCAGCCCTCTTTAAAATGTTTTATTTTGAGATGAAATCTCACTAAGTTGCCCATGCTGATCTTGATCTTGCTATCTTTCTACCTCAGCCTCCCAAATAGCTGGGATTATAGGCATGTGGTGCTGGGTCCCTCCTGAATCCATAGGTTTTTTTATTTTCTAGTCTTGAAAAATTTTTATCGTTAATATATTCTTTTGATGTTGATAATTGCATCTTTGGTTATGCAATTTGTGTGTTTTGTAAGCTAAGCATATTAAGTCTTTATGATGAGATTCATATACTATTTTTTTGATTTTTATTATTATTATTATTTTTTTTACTGTTTCCCCCTTGGTACTTTATCTCCAAGAACAGTATATCTTACATATTTTAGAATTCAGAGTTGAAGTTCTAAATTCTTTTTCCTTAAGGGAGATTAGATTTTAGTGTTCCGTATAGTGCCAAATACATAGTGAGCATCTAAGCATTTGTTCATAGTAATAGCCCCTTTTGGCTTTTTGTTCCATTGAATTTCACCCAAGATAATTATTGTTGACTGACTTTTAAATAGCTAAATGAGTTCTTGACCCGCAGCATAATAAATGTAGTAACATTTTCCCCATTATGAACCCAATGATACCTGCTTTGTCTCTTCCCTCTCCATTTTACTCTTACAAACATTAATATACATTAATTTGGGAATATCTGCTTCACAATGGCTAACCTGCTCTATATGAACTTTATGAATTGATGCCTACAGAAATGGAGCTAAGGGCAATTTAGAGAAGTGACTTATTATCTTTAAAGAATGGGGTTGGTATTTAGCTCAATGGTAGAGAACTTGCCTAGCATGTACCAGGCCCTGTGTTTGATCCCCAGTACTGGGGGGGGGGGGAGGAGGTAGTATGATTTTTCTTAATATGTTATTATATAGTCACATCATTTGTTCATTCATTCTTGGTTCAGCCATTAATTTAATAAACATTTTTGAATGCTGACAATATTGTTTATTATATGTGCAAAAGGCTGTGATATAAAGAGAAATCATACATAGTTGATATGTGGGGGGATGCCTTTATTTTATACTTAAAATCTTTATTTAGCATTTGAAAAATTGAGAAGGCTAGAATATTAACATTTGTCAAATAGGAAAAGGGACCACAAAAAGAGCTGCAAGTATTTTGATGTTTCTTAGCATCTTATTTAACCATTCTGTAAAATGTAGCAAGTGAGATTCTGATATTTTAGATTGAAAGTTTGAGGCTGTAGAATATTTGGAGATGCTTATTGTATCTGGTTAATTACTGTAAATCTGTTAGAGTCTTGTAATAATGATTGTAGAAGAACATACACATACAAACGTGTTTCCATCTTATAACAGGTTATATCAGATGTACTACCTAAGCAGTTACAAATGTTTTTTTTTTTTTCCTTAAACTTTTTAGTTGTAGATGGACACAACACATTTATTTATTTGATTTTTTTTTTTTATGTGGTGCTAAAGATTGAACTCAGTGTTAGGCAAGTGCTCTACCACTGAGCTACAATGCCAGCCCCAATTGTTAGATTTCTTATACAATAATGTAAATTATTCTAATTGCAGATTTAGGAAAGTTATAATGTGATAGCAGGAAAGGGTTGAGTAACAATCATTCTCTCATTAACCTCTTTACAGTTTAAGTGTGTAATAAGGAAATTTAATCTTATATAAGTGAAATCATGTGATTGCCTTCTATGTTGTAAATATTTTTATGTATAGAAGACCAGTTTAAGAAATGAAAGCAAAATGAGGTAAAAATAGATTTTTCTAATGGTCAGTTGGTTTGTAAGAATGATGAACTAGCTAACAAGCCTACAGGACTTTTAGTCTTTTTATTTAAACAAGACTAACAGATGAATCTGTAGATCAGCAAGAAGGTTTAAAGTATTTAAACATCCAAAGTGAGACCATTTGGGGGATAATATTTCATTCGTTTAAAATGGAAAGGATATTATTTAACTGTTAAGCTGGGTAAAGTTAATAGTTAAATGGCAGGGGATGCTTATTGCTATTTTTTTTTCTGACTTGGTGCTTCTTTACAAATGTCATAAACATCATGTTTTGTTGATATTGTTGAAGCACTTTGGGAAATGGTTGTAGCTGCACAACTTGCGTTGTTAAAATCATTTTTTAAAAAATGCAAATCTTATTTATTACTAAAAGCAGTCTAAAGAAAGTCACTTAAAAGGCCCATTTCTGGGCCGGGCTTGTGGTTCAGTGGTAGAGAGGTTGCTGAGCATGTGTGAAGCACTGGGTTCGATCCTGGCACCACATTAAAAAAAAAAAAGAAAAGAAAAAAAAGGCGCATTTTCATTTTGTACTACAGAAGTTCATAGACTCAAAACTATCTCTTAGAAAGGCATTAACTATGTATTGTTCTGTGTATTTATTTTGGCTAGATGAATTAGATTCTGTGTATTATTCATTTTCTGTTCTTTTTGTGTGTGAGCAGTGTGTGTGCCTAAATTATGTATGGGAAGGAGTGCATAAGTTCCACCCCCACCCACACAACTTTTCAACTTCTATGAAGATTGTATGTTTATTAATAAAGAAGACGTCAAAAAGGGGGATGTAGCTTAGTAGCAGGACACCTCTCTAGCAAGCACAAGGCCCTGGGTTCACTCCCCAGTACCACAAAATAATAAAGAAGATATCATGTTAGAATAAAATTAATATTGTACCAGATATTTTAAGGCTGTTTTAAAAAGAGGTAATTAAAAGTAATAACCTTAAAAAAGATTTTTTTAATCTTCCTCATTTCTACTCCTATGCTTAGACTAGTTTTTACCTACTGCTGTTTAATACTAGTATTGTTTAAATTTTAATACTCTTTTGCAATCTTTTTCTTTTCCCTTGCTCTCAAAACAGACATGGAACTAAACTCAATCTTATCTATTAATATTTAATAAGAATAAAGTTGGAATTAGAACAAGCACGTTACCTTTTAAACTGATTACTATTTCAGTCATTCGTAACTAATTAAATACCTTGAGTTTTCTGGACCCTTGTTTCCCTCCTCCTTTTTCTTTCTTGCCTATCTCATTAGCTTGTGATTAATTTGTTTTTTGGTCTTTTTTCTGCTAGATAATAGAAAAGGAAAAAAGGTAGTACATAAATAAGGATTACTTAATGATTTTCCATTCACTTATTCATTATTTAACTATGTTTGCCACTGGCAGAAATATTTCTCCAACTACCTTTGTATGCATTGAATAATACATTACAGTTTTAAATCATATATTTAGTTACTCCCTCAGTCCAAAAGCACATGGAATTAATCTTATTTCTGCTCATATGTTAGAGCACCATAGTTACACTTCAGAAGCTAAGAGACTGGTCTTATTTCCTCCATTTATACTATTGATTGTTCACAATTTTTTTCCAATATATCCCTGCAACGCTCACTGGCAACCATTCTTTTTAAGTAAGAGTTTTTATAATCTCTTCCTTGTCTAAATCTCTGGCCCCTTCTCTTGTTACTCCCATTGTTAGCTCCAACCATACCTAATTTCAGTTTCTCTTCCCTCTGTTCCCTCTACTTAGAGCATTAATTCTGCTGTTGCCTCCTTCCTTTCTTATCACCTGGCAAGGTCTTTCAAGCCTCTTCAAGAGGTTGTTTCCTGGAGTCAGTTCATGACACTTTGTTTTCTCTGTAGCATCCTGTGTGTACTTCTTAAGATTTCTATATTGACTGTCACCTCACTTGATGATGGGCTTTTTGAGAACCTAAAGGAATCTTTTCTCTGTTTTCTGCTTTGCATAGATCACTCGAATGTGAGAATGGAAAGGGGAAAGAAAACTGAAGTTTGAATGTCCTTTATGTGCTAGGGAATGTGCTTATTACTTCTAGACACAATTGAATTTGTTAAATTGCCACAATAATTTCTCAAGAGCATGCTATCATATTATTATATATGATTACATATAATTATCTTCTTACAGTCAGAAAACTGAAGTTAAATAATTTGTTCAGTTGCTACGTAAGAGCTGGGACTAGAACCCAGGCCTCTTTTACTATTTCACTTTGCCATACTGCTTCCTTAACTATATAGTTGTAGGGCTGGGGTATGGCTCAGTGGTAGAGTGTTTCCTAGTATGCTTACAAGGCCCTGGATCCAATTCCCAGCACTGTAAAAACAAAATTAAAAAAACCCATATAAATGTAAAAACTGGTGATGATGAGTTATAGTATAATATAAAGAACATGAACTTTGACATTAATATAGATGTGGGTTTGCATTCTAATTTGCTATTTAACGAACCGTTGGCAAGTGTCTTAATATCTGTATTGTCCGTTTTCCCTTTTAAACATGTGGTTAATGTCATTATGAGTTTCAGAGGATTGCTGTGAGAATTAAATAAAATAATGTGTGTAGAGGATTTTGTGCAGTGCTGGGCACATAATATGTGCTGTATAGATGGTAGTTTTATCAGGTAGGAACACAGATAGCAGGCTGGGGTTGTGGCTCAGTGGTAGAGCACTTCCCTAGCGCGTGTGAGGCACTGGGTTTGATTCTCAGCACCACCGCATATAAAAAATAAAATAAAGGCCCATTGACAACTAAAAATGTATTAAAAAAAAAAAAAAGCAAGCAAGCAAGAAAGCCAGCCAGAAGAGTACATATATCTACAAGCAACAGAATAACTGCTAACTGGCATAAACAAAAATTTTTTATGGCTCCACTTAGATTTATTTTCTTCTTCTTTCTCACAGTCATATTTGTGGAGTTGCAGGTATTATGTCCCAAACTAGGAAGGAAGGGATAGTGTCAGCCACATCTATATCTTTTATTAGAACAACCTTTTTGTGAAGTCCTCCTTTCAGTTGCATAGACTACTGTAATAGCTTAACTGCTCTTCTAACTAGTCTTCCCATTATCCAAGCTTTCAAGAAAAGGACCGGGAAAGTAGAGAACAGGTGGTTGAGATTAAACCAAGTCATCCTTCTTCCTCATATAAAGTTAGAGATATTATGAGAGAAATGTCTCCCATAGTAATGGTGGTGGTGGATGATTCTAAGTGATGACAGTGCTGAAAACTGTCACAGAGTATACTTATGATTCATAGTCTAAAGCAGTTAATAAGAAAGTGTTATGTATTATTTTAATCCATATCAAGTAAAAACTAAGAGTAAATCAACTATGTTCTTATGATGTTTAAATGCTAACAATTTGTGAAATTGACTTTTCAGACATTTTCCTATCTTATTGGCTTAAGAATGCTGGGAAAAAAAAAAAAAAGTCACTGCTGCTGCTTCTGACTGTCCTCTCTCCCCAGACAACAAAAACCAGGTAGACAGCAACCACATAGCACAATACCACCTCCTAACACTGCTGGAGTCTTTCTGAGCTTGTTGGCTGCTATTGTTTGTTTGTTTGCTTTGTTTTGTTTAAAGATCTACAGCTTTGGCATTCAAAGTTGATTTTTTTTTTTTTTTTTTTTTGGTACTGGGAATTGAACCCAGGGATACTCTACACTGAGCTACATCCCTAACCCTTTTTATTTTTTTTACTTTGAGGCAGATTTTCACTAAGTTGCAGACCTCAAACTTGTGATCCTCCTGCCTCAGTCTCCAAGTTCTTGGATTACAGGCATACAAAGTTATATCATTTTTAAGGCTACTTCTTCCCTGTTGTTGCCTGTTTGGGATCTCCTCTAATACCCTTATTGAACTTGGTGAAAGCAATGGGATCTGTGGTACTGCCTCCTACTACCCAGATTCCTATTATCAGAACTTTCCACAATAACTAGGTATTCTGCCTTCTTATCCTTTTGATTTTTGGCGATTGGGAGAGAAAAGGGAAACTGAACTGTGGAGCTCTTGCTGCTTTGCCAGTGATTGAGAGGTAATGTTATTCAAATGCTTATTTGGATTCTGGAATACATTTCATCATAGAAGCAGTGGTTTAAAGGATGTTTGGATTGTATACTATTATTACTTTTCTAGTTCGACTATATTTTGGCTTTTGAGGACTGGCCTGAAATCTAATTACCCTTACACATTTTTTCTCATTGGGAAATACCTTATGACTCCAACCAAATCTGAAAACAAGCCTTTGGAGAAAGATGTATCATGAATTGAATTGACCTATAATTAGGGTTTCACTTTTCTGTACCTAGGTAGAATATTGGACTAACACATACTGATCCAAAGAGAAAAAGCAGGAGAAGCCAAGGACGTAGATAATTCATTGCCCGATTAATTAGTTCCTCTATAATAAAAAGTCAAGAAAACACACACACACACACACACACACACACAATCTGAGTCTTGGCTGCAGAAAGAAGTATGTTTTTTTGTTTTTGTTTTGTTTTTTTGGTAACGGGGATTGAACTCAGGTGCCTTCAACCACTGAGCCTCATCCCCAGCCCTATTTTGTATTTTATTTAGAGACAGGGTATCACTGAGTTACTTAGCACCTTGCTGTTGCTGAGGGAGGCTTTGAACTTTCAATCTTCCTGCCTCAGCCTCCAGAACCACTGGGATTTCAGGCATGTGCCACAGTGCCCGGCAAGAAGTATGTTCTTTTCTATGGATACTTCCATACTTCTCTTTTCTTTTTAATATTACCATATTTTCCATTATGTTTTCATTGAGATAACTTAAAGATATTCATGTAGAGATAGCATCTGAGTCTTGCATGACTCTTCCTGAATTTTATTCTCTAGCTCAACTATATTGTTCTATAGATTGATTTTTTTATTGTTTTAGAATTTTTAATATTTATTTTTTAGTTTTCGGCGACACAACATCTTTGTTTGTATGTGATGCTGAGGATCGAACCCAGGCCTCACGCATGCCAGGCGAGCACGCTACCACTTGAGCCACATCCCCAGCCCTATAGATTGATGTTAATGCCAGATTTTCTAGATCCTTAGATTCACTAAATGATTTTTAATCATTCAGAGGCCACTGATAATCTATGCAGTAATAATAAACATAATGATGATTGTAAGTTCAGCTTCCAAATATTGAAAGGGAGCATATAAACTTTACTGTGACAACTTTTAGAAATTGTTTTGAAATAAACGAAGAAAAGAAAGAAGATACATTGCAAAGCAGATGTTGTATGACTAAAGTACCCAGCTGTGTGCTAACAAAATGAATCTCCGTGCCGATTAGTTAACAATTCTTTGGCAGTCAGAGGCATATGTAAAGCAATAAACACAGCGTGGGGAAATTAAAAAAAAAAATTAAAAGCATTTTCTAAGCCTAAAACATTGGCACTGTCTAGTCTACCATCTGTATTATTGAAACATTGATTTTATTGTAAGTCATACCAAGGTCACTTTAAAAAATTGGTTAACCCATTAAAGTCTTCCTTCTCAAAGATTTGCATCAATTTAGTAAAAAATGTTATGATAGCAAAATAAATTCGGGTTGGTGTAACATAAATCTATTTTATATTAGCTTTTTTGTGGGTCATGAAATAGTTTTTGTTTAAGGAATTCTTTTGAATTCCTTCAGGTCAAATCTATTAATTATTTAAAAAATTTCTATTGAAATACTTCTTTGCCAGATTTAGATGAATGACCGACTCACTACAAAGTATAACACCACTGACCCTATTGTTATGGTCTTCTGTCAGAGGGGATAGGGCTTTCTCTAAGTTTTTCCTCTTTGATGAAATATGAGGTTAAGCATTTAGGGATGGCCTACTTTGGCTAAAAGTTCACTTTTCAGTACTTAAAATAATCTTCCTTTCCACTTTTCCTGATAGCACCCAAAATTGAAAAATTTATACCCAGAGATTGTTTCTATATGCTACATCAGCTCTTTGTAATTGGTTTCTTTTGGTTGGACAGTTTTCTCCCTTGGTATTTAGAAATGTTGCAAACTACAACATGTGATTTTCTTGGCAATATAATGAAATCATCTCCCTCTATCAGAGGGAAGGAGGGAAGAAGTGCCAGGGAGTGATATTGGCCCCAATATATTGTTATATTGTGTATTGTGTGCATGCCCAAATATATAACAACAAATCCCATCAGTATGTACAACTGTAATGCACCAATAAAAAAATGTGGTTAAAAAACAAAAACTTGATAGAAATCAGGGCCAATATAGTTTGCCTGAAAATGAAAACTATGATTAAGTACTTATTAATGAGTGATTATGATTAAATTAGGCTGCAGAAAACTTGATAGGCTTTTGTATTTATTATTCCTTTATTAATAATTTGTAATACATTGAAAACATACTTTCATTTTGATTTAACAACTTGTATGGAGATAGAAGTTCTTATAATACTATCGATCAAGAAAGATTTTTTTCATTAGAGTGTTCAAATTTCTTTATATATGATTTATTTCTTAACTAAAACCTAAGATTCTGAGTTCCTTGGCATCCTGCATAATTTATTTATCTTTCTGCTTATGGTATCTACAAAATTTTTGGTTTATTAGCTGGCCTTGTTTTTGCCTACATAGCTTTGCTTCTGATTAAAGTTGATTTTTTTTTTTTTTTTTTTGCATAGAATATAGTGTTGTTGAGGACCAGGTAGAAACTTTATTTTGGTTAAATATCATTCTGGCAGTATCTATGGCCCTTATATAGGAAGTGCATAGAAAGAAAGAGCTGCCTTCAGTGAAAGGTGTAGATTATAGAAAGAAAAAGGAGCACTAGGGATGTAGCTCAGTGGTACAGCACTTGCCTAGAATGTGCAAGGTCCTGGGTTTAATCCCCAGTACTGCAAAAAAGAAATAAAACGACTGAGATGAAAACAAGAGTCATTATTGGCATTTACTATAGGTTCTTCTAGATATTCTACTAATTCACACAATAATTTTATGATTTCGGATCTTACAGAAGATTACAGAAAAGAAGTTTCTTATAATGATTATTATATAATTATATTTACTTTTCAAAATTTAGAAAATAAGTGTTAATTGGATTTGTGTAGTACAATATTTCAAAAAATGTTTACTTGATTAGAAACCATAATTTTAAAATTATCATTAAAAACAAATTTTCATAATTCAAATTTGTCATATCATAATTAAAGAGGTAACCCTACCCATGGAAGGCATTGGAGTTTTTACAGATTTTTGTAATTTATTTTGAAGAAGGAACTTTAATATTTGTTGAAAGTCTTTATTATACTGTTTCCACTAATTATTTATTGACCCTTATTGTCATTGTCTTTTGTCAGAAAGGGCAGGGCTTAGCATTAAATTTCTTTAAATTTGTAACCCAGTAATTTCAAATATGCTTTCGAAAGGATGGGGATTGTATTAACATTTTTCCATTACTATAATGACTATCTTAAGTTCTAGGTAATACTGCTTCCTCTATATGCAGTCGTCAAGTACTGTTGATTCTAAGTATGACTTGAGAGTCTATACCCACTCATTCTTCCCCTGACATTATTTTAAGTCTAGATTCCTGATCATTCTTTTTTACATTTTTCTAAAGATGTTGATGGACTTTTATTTTATTCATTTATTTATATGTGGTACTGAGAATTGAACTCAGTGCCTCGCACATGCTAGGCAAGCGTTCTACCATTAAGCTACAACCCCAGCCTGATTCTTGATCATTCTTGTCTTGACTATTGTGTTAACCTCTAGCTTGTCTCCCTGTGCCTAGTTTTATCTGACACAGTAGATGGCTCAGGTTGTTTATTGATTTACCTTATTACCTATATGTCAAAATATAAGATTTTCTATATTTATAATCTGTCTCCAGTTTATATTACCTGCTTACCCCAATGTTGTATTATATTGTAAATTCTTTGAGTATGGGAGCTAACATTTTTTAAATTTCTCAGTATATTGTGGATATGGTAACTGCTCAATAGTTGGTTATTGACCTAATGAGGTAGACCTAGGCAGATGGCAGGTTTTGTCTTAGTAATTCAGAATACTCTTGTAGAATTAAAATGAATTACTGTGTTGTAATAGTAATAAGGTTATTTTAATAGGTTAAATAATTCAAACATTATTAGTTTAGCATAGTAATAATTCATATAGCCATCTAGTTCTATTAACATGAATTAAGAAAAATTTAAGATGTTTTATGTAATTGTTCTGAGTGCCTGTAGAACTATTTTCTCTCCCTACAATGGAGTTAATGGAATCAAGCAAGTGCATACTCTAGGTTTTGGATATTTATTGTGAGATAGAATAAAAATTAGGAGATTTTAAGTGTATACTTGAGGTGAATTATTGGCACAGATAACCAACTATAACTGAATAAACAAAACCCAGAAAACCTTGAGGGAAGGCTATTATTGATTTCCAGGTTAACAACATTATTAGTTTCAAATGTCTAGTTATAAATACAAGAATTACAAGGTATGCAAAGATATAGGAAAATATGGTTCATTAAAAGGAAAAAAAATAGATCAACACAATCAGTCTCTGAAAAAGACTGAATAGCAGATCTAAAATAATTCAAGTGAACAGAGTTTAAGCGATCTGTAAGTAGACCAACATATATATTGCGAAGAGTCCCTGTAAGAAAATAGAGGGGAAGAGAAACTATCTGAAGGAATGATGACTAAAAACTATGATAAAAGATATGAATATCAACATCCAAAAAGCTCAACAGATTCTAAGTAGTATAAATTCTGAAAGACCCAGACCAAGACACATTATAAGCATGCTTTGAAAGACCAGAGTGTTTTGAAAGCAGCAAGATAGAAACAACTTGTCACATGCAAGGGGGTTCTTAATAAGATTTTCAGTAGATTTCTCATCTGAAGGTTGTGAGTTGACATATTCAAAGGCTAAAAGGAAAAAACCAAGAGTCCTGTATCCAACAGAACTGCCCTTCATAGTGAAGGAGAAATTAAGATGTTCTCAGTTAAACAAAAATGGAGGGATTTCATTTTCACCCGACCTGCTCTGTAAGAAATGCTCCAGGGAGTTCACAAGGTGACATGAAAGAACACTAGATAGTAACCCACAGCCATTTGATAAAATAAAGGTCTCAAAGGTAAATACATGAGGGGAGGCCACGGTGGGAAAATGGCGGGGGGAAGGCAGGAGTGGAGAAGCCTGAGAAGCCGCAGTGAGGACCTGAAGAAGAAGCAGAAAAACCTGTGAAAACGAAGATTGTTTCTTCCAGCCATGGAGGGGAAGTTCCAGTCCTAGAGCTGAGAAGCTATCAGCTGAAGAAGAAGCTGCAGACCTCCCAGCAAAGCCTCCAAAGATCTTCAAGTTTGGATTTGCTTTGGTAGTCAGACGACTAGGAAAGCATCAGCCACATCCACCAAAC
Source organism: Marmota monax (assembly GCF_021218885.2). Classification (NCBI taxonomy): domain Eukaryota; kingdom Metazoa; phylum Chordata; class Mammalia; order Rodentia; family Sciuridae; genus Marmota; species Marmota monax. The sequence goes on along the minus strand of NW_026693476.1, from coordinate 5,937,479 downwards.
ATGGGTCAGGTAAGCCCAAGGAAACTGTCCAACACTTATTCCAAAAACCCTTTCAGTAGCAGTGGCTTTTAATGAAGATGAAGATAGTGAACCAGAGGAAATGCCTCCAGAAGCAAAGACGAGGATGAAGGATATAGGAAGGGATACACCAACCTCAGCTGGACCATACTCCTTCAGTAAAGGAAAACGTGGGTTTTCTGATAACCAGAAGCTGTGAGAATGAAATACAGAATCTCATCTTGGAAATCTCTGTGACCAAGACAATTAAATGTTGTGTTTGAAATTGGGGTGTTGGGTGGGTATAAAGTTAAAAGGAACAGTTTATTTTTTAAAGAATGGTATAAGACTGTTTGGAACCGCTTTCTTCTTCTTCTTCTTTTTTTTAAAGATTGAGTGTTACACTAATAATGAGAGTTTGAAATTAGAGGTAATTTGTTTTATATACAGATTTCAAGACGTTTGCTAATTTTGTAATTTCATATGATTATTTTTCAAAGGTTACAGATAACAAATCAGAAATGGCACCTTTTTAAAGAATTGCATATTTTTTAGGCACAACTATTAGCACACTAAGAGGGAAACAATAATTTACTATTTTTTTTTTAAATTGCAAGCAGTACTTTCCTAACTCCCTCATTACCTAAACTGTCTGGCTCCCCAGAACAGCCTTATAGAGAGAGAGGAAGTATTGTACTTAGAGGAAAATGTTACTGGACGGTTGACTGAAAATAAATTTGGATAAAATTAAAATACAGCTTTTATTTTTTCCTTATGGGCATTTGTTTTGTTTCAAGTCATCATATACTAGGTAATGGCACTGCTGTCAGTAGATATAGACACTTAGCTCTTAAATTAAAAAAAAATTATGTGAAGTATCTAGTATTTGAAATAGCGCACTCACCTTAAGGTCTTGTCTGCCTTCATTAGCTTTCAAAGAGCAACATTTGCTACCAAAGTAAATCGATATTCTGAATGTGCTTCTCTTGGTTTTTATTTGTAGCTAGTTCCTGTAAGTATGTCCACCAGAATTTAAGGCAAATCATAGATAAGCTGTTTTTTTTAAAATACAGACCACCACCAAAAATTTAAATGTACATACTACTTAAGCATTTGGCTTGTTTTTATATTTTAAAATGTGTAAACACCAAAAGAGAGAAAGAGAGAAAAATTAACGTATGAAGACAGAAAGCGAGAAGATGCACTTTCTGTAACTTTTTGTCTGAGCATTTAAGTCACTAACTTGTTAAATCCAATTTAAATTGAACTCACTGCAGTGTTTCTTTTTTTTTTTTTATTGGTTGTTCAAAACATTACAAAGCTCATGACATATCATCTTTCATACATTTGATTCAAGTGGGTTATGAACTCCCATTTTTACCCCAAATACAAGTACTGCAGTGTTTTTTATTGATGCAATTATATGGTTTATTTAAGTATATACATACTGACCAGTGTCTTCTAAAAAGCACATTTTTAGGAACTAAAAGTAGAAGAAAAGAAAATGTATTTCAAAACATTTTCCCACCACATATACTGTTAGATTTATGTATTCTAGGGTGTTTGCTTTGTAGTTTTGTATTGTATATGTACATTATTTTTTTTTTTAATTAAGGGTGACTCTTTTTTTTTTTTTTTAGTTGTTGATGGACCTTTATTTATTTATATGAGGTGCTGAGAATCTAACCCAGTGCCTCACACAAGCTAGGCAAGCACTCTACCACTGAGCCACAACCCCAGCCCTGGACATTATTTATTTATTTATTTTTTAGTTGTAGATGGATACAACCTTTATCTTATTTCTTTATTTTTATGTGATGCAGAGGATCGAAACCAGGGCCTCACACATGTGGGGCAAGCACTCTACCGCTGAGCCATTACCCCAGCCCCAAGGACATTATTTTTTAATGTGACAATTAAACACATCTTTAAGAGCATAGTCACGGACAACAAAAACATGCTATAGCTATTTCCTTGAAAATTCCTACAATGTTAAATTTGGAGGCAGCTTCAGACTATTTTATTGGTGGTAATTACTCACTGAGCTCTTTTAATAGGTAGTAACTCCAAAGTAGTAGCCTGTGTATATTCCTAACATATGTTCACTTGTGTTTAAGTTTAGAAAAAGCCCCAAGTAAAATAATGGAAATGTATATAGAACTATTAGTTCTTATATGATTTAATTATATCGAGATACATGAATTTAATGTACTTTTATGTAGGCAAACTATCCATTTTGTCCATTTTACTGTTTGTTAAAATAACATCTCTCTCCTACATACTCTTTTCTTGACCCAAGTGAAAAATTAACCTAAGGTCAAGATGAGGAGAGAGAAACAACTGAGATAAATGTCTTTATTACAATAACAATAAATTTTGTCAAACTCAAAAAAAGGTAAAAAGTAAATACATGGGCAATTATAAAAGTATTACTATAAAAATATTTTATAATTCTACTTTTTATTTTCTACATGATTGGTGTTTAATAATTTAAAAAATTATTATTCTGAAAGCTAGTACTATTGTCACTTTTCTACAACATTTTAGAGCATAATATATTTAAAAGAATTATTAGTTTTGTGGCACATAGTATGTTAAGATATAATTTTGTGACATTAATAAGTAAAAGGGGTAAGGATGGAGCTGTTAAGGGAGCTGAGTTTTTGTGTATTTATTTATTTATTTATTTATTTTTGGTGGGGGTTGCTAGAGATTGAATTCAGGGACACTCAACCACTGAGCCACATCTCCAGCCCTATTTTATATTTTATTTTGAGACAGGGTTTCACTGAGTTGCTATGTGCTTCACCATTGCTGAGGCTGGTCTTTGAACTCGCGATTCTCCTGTCTCAGCCTCCCCAGCTGCTGGGATTACAGGCATGGCCCACTGCGCCTGATGTGAAAGTAAATCTGCTTTCTTTCTTTTTTTTTTGTAGTGCAATGGATTGAACCTAGGGCTTTGTTCATGTGAAGCAAGCACTCTATCAACTGAGCTATATCCCCAGCCCCAGAATGTTTTAACTTTAGTACTTTAAATGCAATTCCTTAGGTAATCACAAAGAATGTAGCAAAGGAATATACATAAAAGGAAATAAGAAGGGAGTTTCAATAACTCAGCACAAAAAATCAACTAAATACAAAAGAAGATAGTAATGCAAGAAATAAGGTACAAAAAAGCTATAAGCATATGGAAAACAAATAGCAAAATGACAGAAGTGAGTTCCTTTATATCAGTAATAATTTTAAAGATAAATGAATTAAATTCTTCAATAAAAAGAAAGAGCTTGGCAAAATGGATTAAGAGATCCACTTAGATCCAAAGACAAATAGATTGACAGTGAAAGGAGGGAAAAAGACATTCCATGCAAATAGTAACCAAAAGAGAGCAAGTGTGGCTATACTAACATAGGAAAAATATACTTTAAATCAAAAAAGTTTGTGAGGGACTGGGGTCGTGGTTTAGTGGTAGCGCTTGATTAGCATGTATGAGGCACTGGGTTCAATTCTCAGCACCACATATAAATGAATAAAATAAAGATCCATCAACATCTAAAAAATACTTTTAAAAAGTTTATGAGACAAAGAAGGATATTATTTATTAGTAAGTGGTCTGATTCAATAATAAGATAACAATTATTAAATTCCAATCTTCACTATAAAACAGCTAAATCTTAAGGATATTATACTAAGTGAAATAAGTCAGTCACCAAAAAAAAAAAAAAAGTAAGTATATGATTCCACTTATTTGAGGTACTTAGAGTAGTCAGTATCATAGAGACAGGAGGTAGAATGGTGGTTGTCAGGAGTTGGGGGGAGCAAGAAATGGGGAGAAAGTGTTTAGTGGGAACAGATTTTCATTTTGGTGGGGTAAAATGTTCTGGAGATGGATGGTGTTGAGGGTTACACTAAATTATATACTTAAATTATATACTTAAAATGGTAAACTTTGTGTATTTTATCATAGTAAAGTAATTGGAAAAAAATTTTAAATTGTGCACTTACCATCAATACTGTGTCAGTTTTGTGTTAGTGTAACAAACACCTGAAATAAATTAACTTATAAAGAGAAAAGGTTCATTTTGGCTTAACAGTTTTAGGAGTGTCATTCCATGGTTGGTTAGCTCTGTTGCTTTAGGGCCTGTGGTGAAGCAGTTCGTGGTGGTGGGGAGTACATGGCAGAACTAAACTATGTACTTCATGATTGAGGATTGAAAAAGATAAAGGAAGAAAATCCAGGATTCCACAATCCCTTTCAAGGGTGTGCCCCTTGTGACCTGAGGACCTCACACAAGGACCTTCTAAAGGTTCTACCACCTCGCAGTAGCACCATGGGCTAGGGTTCAAGCTTCTAACACATGGTCCTTTGGAAACATTTAAGATCCAAAATGTAGCAAATTTGTAATTTCACAAAATTTTTATCACCTAAAAGAAATCTATACCGATTAGCATTCATTTCCCCTACTCCTTTCTGCTCACCACTCACAATGTCTAATGTATATTCTTTCTTTGTTAATTTGCCTATTCTGGATGTTTCATATGAATGGAATTCTGTAATATGTGGCTGCTCCAGGTTGAATGTATCCATCAAGGATTCATGGATTGGAAACTTGGTCTCCAGTGTAGTGATGTTGAAATGTGGCAGGGTCTAGTGGGAGTTAGTTAGGTCATTAAAGACACTGATTTGGGAAGGGATTAAAGTAGTTCTTGTTGAACCCTGAATTGAGAGAGCCCAATCCCTGAATGCTCCATGGCTTTCTATCTCTCCATGTTGTTATCTGTCCCTCTTGCATGTGTTCCTGCCATAATGTCATTTACCATCTGATGCAACCAAGAGAGTCCTCACCAGAGTTCATGCCATGCCAGTTGAATTGCCATCTTCCAAAACTAAACTGAAAAAATCTCTTTTATTTTTAAGTTATCCAGCCTTAGATAATTTTATTATAGCATTGGAAAATGGATTAATACACTGGGCATTTGTGTCTGCCTTCTTTCACTTAGCATAATGTTTTCAAGTTTCATCCATGTTCTATCCTACTTCATATAAGTACATCCATGTTGAATACTATTACATTTTTCATTCTTTCTTCAGTTGATGGACATTTGAGTTGTTTTCATTTTGGGACTGTAATGTTCAGTGTTGCTGTGAACAGTAGTATAAAAGTTTTTATGTGAGCATATGTTTTTGGTTCTCTTGGGTGGCACAATTGCTAAGTAATATGGTAACTATATTTAACCACTTGAGGAATTTCCAGGCTCTTTTCTATAAAAGAATATTTCCTATAAATGTTATTTAATAATTGAAACCTACTATTAATTACTTACACTAGCTTCATATGTAAAAAATTATACATTTAGTGCTTTAAAAAAATTACACATATAAATGCTTCAGAAATGTTTCTGATATTTCATCAAATAAATTTGAGAACTATGGTTTTTTATACATTTTAGGCATAAGTACTTATTCTCAGAGAACATGCTTTTTCTTTTATTGTTCATGTTCATTATAAAACAAGAATTCTCTGTAGTAGGTATATTAATATTGATTCTAATAGGATTAGGAGTGTAATTATTTTATTTTGGGGGGGATGAAGACTTTTTTAATGAATAGATTTTTAAAATTGATTCCTTTTAGTTATACATGACAGTATTGTTCATTTTGATATAATTATACAAGCATGGAATATCTTATTCTAATTATGACCCAGTCTTGTGTACAGGATAGTGAGAGTCACTGTGGTATATTCATGTATGTACATGGGAAAGAGAGGTCAGATTCATTCCACTGTCTTTCCTTTTCATATCTCTCCACTTCCCTTTATTTGCCTTTGTCTAATCCAATGAACTTCTATTCCCTGCCTTCCACCTTATTGTGGGTTAGCTTCCACCTATCAGAAAACTTTCAACCTTTGGTTTTTTTTTGGGGGGGAGGGCATTGGCTTATTTCACTTAGCATGATAGTTTCCAGATACATCCATTTAAAGTCATTATTTTTTTTATGGCTGAATAATACTCCATTGTGTATATATATACAGCACATTTTCTTTATCCATTCATCTGTTGAAGGTGGGCACCTAGGTTGGTTCCATAGTTTAGCTATTGTGAATTGTGCTGCTATATACATTGATGTGGCTGAGTCACTGTAGTATTCTGTTTTTAAATCCTTTGGATGTATACCAAGAAGTGGGATAACTGGGTCAAATGGTTGTTCCATTCTGAGGAATCTCCATACTGTATCAATTTACAGTTCCACCAGCAATGTATGAGTGTATCTTTTCCCCACATCCTCACCAATATTTATTGCTGCTTGCCTTCTTGATAATTGTTATTCTGACTGGAGTGAGGTGAAATCTCACCTCATTTCTTGCATTTCTTTTAATTGCTAGAGATGTTGAACATATATTTGTTGACCAGTTGTACTTCTTCTTCTATGAAGTGTCTGTTTAGTTCCTTTGCCCATTTTTTTTTTAAGGTGGGGTGTTAAGTTTTTTGAGTTCTTTGTATATCCTTCAAATTAACACCCTATTGGAAGTGCAGGTGGCAAAGATTTTCTCCCATTCTATAGATCTCTCTTCACCCTCTTAATTGTTTTCTTTGATGTGAAGAAGCTTTTTAGTTTGCTGCCATCCCATTTATTAATTTTTTATTTTAAGAAGTGTAATTTAGAGTCTGGGGTTGTGGTGCAGTGGTAGAGTGCTTGCCTAGCATGTGTGAGGCACTAGGTTTCAATCCTTAGCACCACATAAAAATAAATAAATAAAATAAAGGCATTGTGTCCATCTACAACAATAACAACAACAAAATTTTAAAAAAGAAGTGTAATTTAAATAGCATTCTAAGCCTTCCCCTTTTAAAAATGTTCGAATTATTTTAGTAGGCTTGCACAGATAAATTGATTAGTAACTAAAAACAAAAATAAAAACTAAAGCTATAATAGGAATATGTCTTGTTCTAATTTTGGTAGTAGACACTATGTTATAAATAAGATTATTGAAAGGAATAGGCAAATAATGCTTTTAATATATATATTTTTTCAATTGGGCTTCAAACCAACAAGATTGTTTCAGTGTAGTTGTATGTGGAGATGGCTATTAGAGTTTCTTAGATGATTCTCTAAGCTAAAAGTCATGCCTGGGTTTTTTAGTGATTTTTTTTTTATGAGAGCATATACAGCTAACTTGACTTGATCTTCTCAAGTATTTCTTGAGGATTGCATTAGAATAAGGAGTAAGTATTAGTACTAGAGTAGTCCTTCCCTTTTGAGTAGGCCAATTAGATTACATAATAAAGTGCCTTTCTTTACCCAAACTGATGCTTGAGAATTGAAGTAATTGGGTTATCTCCAACCTACTTTCTCCTTTAACATTATTATCACCAGTGTTTGTGAGCCTGTAAGAGAATTATTATCAGATATTTTTTAAAATATTGAATAGGAAAGGTTGTTTTAATTGATAAATAATCTGTGTATGTCAGTATATCTGTTCTTTGTCTATTAGAGATGATGTCCTGCAAGCTAACATATCTTTGGTTGCTGTGATATAACTACTCAGAATGATAGTGGTATTTCTTTTACTAGTGACCCCAATTTCTTATTTGTATTATTATCAGAACACATTTAAAAAAATTTTTTTAGTTGTAAATGGACAGAATGCCTTTATTTTATTGGTTTATTTCTATGTGGTGCTAAAGATTGAACCCAGTGCCTCACACGTGCCAGGCAAGCTCTCTACCACTGAGCTACAGCCCCAGCTCATCAGAACACATTTTTAAAAATGTTACATTAGTTGTTTAAAAGAAAAAGAACATTGTGTAATATCAGGTGGTGATAATTTGATATACTGGATGGTAAAGGATTAATGATGACATGAATGCCTAGTCCAAAAACAGATCACAAAGTGCTGATCATAACTTAGTGACACTGGGGTGTACAGAGGATGATGATGCAGAAAGTGATGCATGAGGTGTCAATTCCCCCATTCTTATTTTGAGACTGGAAATCCTTGGTAAGGGCTGCATTATATTTGTGGGGTGTGTGTGTGTGTTTGTTTTGTGTGTTGTGTTCAATATTTTTATTATGTTAAGGTAATATAAATTAATTCAACTATAAGATTTGGGACATTGGATCTACACTTATTCATTATTGTACCATTTTGAGATTAAAATTTATAAACCATTGGAAAGAAAGAACAGATCAGATCCTGGAAATTCTGGGTAAGTTATTTGCAAATAAAAATTTTTTCAATCGAATTAGTTTCAATATCAATATTCAGTTTGCTGGGTTTATAAATATATATATATATATATATATATATACACACACACACACAATATCTATATCTATATCTATATATATAGTTGTAGATGACACAATATCTTTATTTTATTTATTTATTTTTATGTGGTGCTGAGGATCAAATCCAGTGCCTCACGCGTGAGAGGCAAGCGCTCTACCACTGAGCTACAACCCCAGTCCAATTTGCTGGTTTTTTTAAAAAGAAAAATTTAAATGTATCTTCTTAAGTGCAGTTGATCTATCTTTTGTTTTAGAAGAGACTATTCTGATTCAGATTTATTATCAGGATTATGTTAGCCTGTAGAATTAACTGATTACATATTATTTTAGGCTTTAATCTTTAAAAAAGATCCTGTTCTGAATGACTTCAAGGGTATTTTTTCTTGGTCTCAGGTTTTGATTTCTTCAGATAGTCTTCATCTTGTTGGATTAGTTTTGATGATTTATATTTTCCTAGAAAATAATTAAATAGATTAAGTCTTTAAATAAAAGCTATACAGTATTAAATACTTAAAACTATCTCCCATATGCAGTTATATCACTTTTCTCATTTATGATACTCCATAAGACTCACTTTTACATAGCAAGGGTTCCTGAAAATGATAATGAAGATCATTACTGAAATAATATTATATTTGAGACTTGTTTCTCATAAAGAAATAAACATCAGCCCAGCTGGGATCAGAGCTCAGTGGTAGAGCACTTGCCTAGCATGTGTGAATGAGGCGGAACTGGGTTCAATCCTCAGACCACATAAAAAATAAATAAATAAAATAAAGGTCCATTGACAACTAAAAATATTTTAAAAAGAAAGAAATAGACATTAATTAAATAGGGAGAAAATAATCCTAGCTATTAATAATTTCTTCTGGTGGGATATTGGGTGATTTTTATTCTCTAGTACATTCTTCTTTTTTTATACGAGTTTTCTACAGAGAAAGTAACCATATAGTAGAAATCAGCCTGATATTAATTGCCATGGCAGTATGTCTGTATTCACAAGTTTTTTCTCTCTGTCCTCTCACCTTTCATTGGCAATTCCCCAAGTGGTTAAGTAAACAAGGATGGATGGATGATAAATGTTTCTATAACTCTGGGGATTCTGAAGTATTCCATTATAAGTGCTAGTTACACATGCTGATATGACCACTTTTTACTTTGAAAGGATGGTGTTTGCTTATTGAAGAGAAAGACATCAGTGTCTTTCTTGCCTGAGCAGTTGGAATGTAAACTGTGATTCCTCTTCTTTTTCCTAAAAAGACAGGATCTTGCATACTTCTCCATTCTTCCCTTTTGTAGAAGAGAAAAAATGACAGGAAGGTGAATGTAGCAGAATTAGTACTAAGGACAATGTACCAATCCCGGAGACCTGCTGTAATTTTTAGAAAGTCAAGGTATATATCCGTAGGGAATTCTATTTTGGAATTTAAATTCATGTGAAGTCTTTTGGCATTAATTAATTTTTGAAGCTGTGAGACAAATGATGACCTCCTTGCAAAATTTTAATATGAATCTGTTCCAAAGATTGATGACTCCTCTATAGGATCTCTCTGTGATTATTACATTAACATTAGACTTAGCCAAGTATTGATGTGTTAATTTTTTTTTTTTTTTTTTTTTTTTTTATACTGGGGATTGAACCACTGAGCACTGGGTACTGGGCACTCAACCACTGAGTCACATCCCCAGCCCTATTTTGTATTTTATTTAGGGACAGGGTCTCACTGAGTTGCTATGTGCCTCACCTTTGTTGAGGTGGGATTCGCCTATCTCAGCCTTCCAAGCTGATGGTGTTACAGGTGTGTGCCCCGATGCCCAGCTTGATGTGTTAAGTTTTTTTTTTTTTTATTCTTTAGTTTTATTTTAGTTGTTGGTGGACCTTTATTTTATTTGTTTACATGTGGTGCTGAGAATCTAACCCAGTGCCTCACACATTCCAGGCAAGGGCACTACTGCTGAGCCCCAGCCCCAGCCCCCCGATGTGTTAATTTTATGTGCACACAGAGGGAAGGGGGAACTCATTGTTCCCTGAAGTTTTAATTTTTTTTCATTACTGGACTTCTTTTCATATACTGTTAAGGAAGTACAAATGTTTTATATTCCCTCTATTTTTTAAGCACACACCAAAATCTTTTACAGTGACTTGTGGTCCAGGAAAGTATCTGAATCAACTGCTTTAATAATATTTTATAGTGAGAAAAGGAGAGTTGCAAACATAGTATTTTCTGTATATTTTTGTCTCTGTTGATTTGAATAGAACTAAATGACATCTAGTGTGTGTGACAGACCAAAACGTAAAGGGGTTTAAATAAGATGAGGGAAAAACAAGGAAAGCAGGACAAAGGGAAACCCAAGTTTACAAAGATTCATTGAATTTTACTCAGGGAAATGAAAAGGTTTTATCTATCACTATCCCCAAAGCAATATGACAGGAAGTCTGACTTTGATTATTCATTATCAAGCAATGTAAAGAGGAATCTATAGTTGACCAACAAATGGGTACATTTTACCTTGCATGCAAAGGTCAGGTTCTTACAGTATACATATGTAAGCATATGTAACTATAAATTATAGGGTCTTATAGAAAGGCATATCACCCAGTCCTATCTTATACATATCTATGTGTAGGGCCAACAAAATTGACTGATTAATTGAAAATGTTAGGTAAGGTAGAGAATTACAAATATTAATAAACACATTCTATAAACATTTGATTTTTTTTTAAAGAGAGAGGGAGGGAGAGAGAGAATTTTTTAATATTTATTTTTTAGTTTTCGGCGGACACAACATCTTTTGTTTGTATGTGGTGCTGAGGATCGAACCCGGGCCACACACATGCCAGGCGAGCGCGCTACCGCTTGAGCCACATCCCCAGCCCCAAAAAACATTTGATTTTTAATGTAAATCATTATACATTGACTATAGACCACAATCATCTTTCCTCACAACCTACTATGCTTATTTACTACTTTTGGGTTCATTTTGCATAAAGAACAGACATTTACAAAGCAAACTGAGTATGGAATCCTACTTGATTTTTAGATTTTTTTATTTTTAAACAGAATCTCACTAAGTTGCCCAGACTGGTCTTGAACTTGAGATCTTCCTGTCTCAGCCTCCCAAGTAGCTCGAATTACAGTGGGTACCACCATACTTGCCTGATTTTTAACAATAATTTCTCATTTCCAATTTTTAGGTATTACCTTTCCCAAAATATTTATCTTAGTTTTCATAGAAACACCCTTTTTAATGCACGTATTTCATAATATTTAATTAAATAGTAAATTATATAATTACACAGTGGCATAAAAGTGATGAGAATGAACACAAACATATATTGTAACTTGGGAAAACAGAATGTAAAGACTTACTGCTAATGAAATAGTCTATTCAACTTAAGCATTTAGGTTTCTGTGGACAGCTGTGTGTTTTATAGAGGAAATGTACAGTGGAGATTGAGTCATTTGGGGAGTTTCTGTTGTTTGATTTAGCTGATGCCTGTATTTTCATTAGGGATGATTAGCTATGATAGACCTTTATGGTTAAGGCCTTTAACAATAATATTTGGTGAGGCGGTTTGTTAAAGAACTGAATTTATTCATTAGTATGAGAAGAGAGCAATACATAATCTGATTTCAGAGCTTGTGCACTTACCATGGTTTTCATCTCTTTACCACCATCCCCACTTTGTGGGAAATGTTAGCACTCCAGGGTCCAATGTACAACAAGGGATCAGAAGGAAACGGTGTATGCAAAATAATACAATAATGTTGATTCATTCTCTGTATTAAACATTGTACTCTAAAACTAGTATATACTACCTTGTTTTCAAATCTCTCTAGAACTCCAAAATTGATAGAAAGTATGAAAACTGTACATGTAGATAAATTCTGAGTAGAATTATAAATTAACAACAAAACTAAAATGGTTTGGTAGTTGTTATTTAGGATGAATATATATATTTTTTTTTAATTAGGTTTCCGGTTTTTCTTCTTTGTGGGGGTAGTTGAGTCTCACCTTCAGCCTGACTCAATTCCTTAAGAATAGGAAGTTGGTGGGCTGGGGCTATAGCTCACTGGTAGAGTGCTTTCCTAGCACATGTGAGGCACTGGGTTCCATCCTCAGCACCACATAAAAATAAATAAATAAAAGTATTGTATTCACCTACAACTAAAAATATTATTAAAAATAAAAGAATAGGAAGTTGGTAACTGCTTTTTAGCCAGAAGGCAATGTAGTTTAGGCTCTAGAGTTAGATTAACAAATTTGTCCAGCACACACATGTATCATTTCACTTAGTAGCTGTCTGACCTTGGGCAAATTACTTAACGTCATTATAAAATAGGGCTTAATATCTATCACACAGAATTTCTATAAAAATTAAATTAATTCAAGTAAAGTTTTTATAGCAGTGCCTCGTGTATAGTAAATAATAAGTGATGGCCATCATCGTCCTTATCAACCTTGAGAAAGAAGAATGTGAGGTTGAAAATGTGCCTTGTGGGTGAATCTGGGGTGTGCAATATTGGAGAATAGGTACAGAAATAGGTAAGAAGTAGTGGAACCAGGGAAGGCACATGTGGTCTGGAAATGTTGCCGTTGTTCTGGGCTTTACCTCTTGTTCATGAAAAGATAAATCCTGGGTCAAGGTGGAAATAAAAACTAAGTGGAAGAAATAATAAAAATGACAGAAATTGGTTAGAAAACAGAAAAACAGTGGGATAAATATGAGCATGGACTTGCTGAAAAATTCCAATAAAATACAAAAACTTGTAGCCATCTAAATTGAGGAGAAAAGGGCAAAATGAGTTAGAAAGCCAGAGAGGAATACTACAAGTTGGGAGAGATTCTTAAAAGTTTGGGAGCGTGCTATGCAGTTTTGAGGCAATGTATTAGGAAATTTTGATGAAATTAGAATATGCCAGAAAATATGAAAATTGGCTAGAGAAGTAGAAGAATCTGATTGTACTCCCCCTCTGTTTGAAATTTCCTTTGCATTGTAACTTTCAGCACATCTTCAGATCCTCTGTGCTGTGACCTCTCTGCCTTCTACTTGGTGCCTTTTCCCTTTAGCTTTTGCCCTCCAACTGCTTGTCTTTTCTGTTCTTTTTCACACCAGGCCCTTTGCACATGCTGTTTGTTTTGCCTGGAGTGTTGTCACCCTATTTTGAAAGGTTAATTTCTATTTATCCTGAGATTTCAGCTCAAATATCATGTCCACAGGGAAACTGATTCTTAATCTTCACAGACTAGGTGTGGGTCTCTATGTCCTGTGTTCTCACAGCTCCACATATTTTTCCTTCCTGTAACACTGTTAACAATTACTTCTGGTTACTTAGGTCTCTTTCTCTCCAACCAGATAATACTCACTTCAAGGGTATTGTTGATGGTTGTTTTGTTCTCCCTTGGAACTATGGTGCTTAGGCATATAGAGAGGTAATGAATAAATACTTATCCAGTGAATAAATATTGACATAGTCAAATAGCATTTTTATTTCTTCTTTAATTATGAGAATTGCAAATCCATTCTCTCTTTTTCAAAAAAACAAAACAAAACAAAAAAAAAAGGTGGGGGAGTTGAACATATTTCTCCCAAGCATTTTAGGAAGTAATTTTCTAAATTAAACTGTTATATAGCATACCTATATAAATATGGTAAACTGTCCAGTTCATTTTTCCTAATTTCAAGTTTAACAGAGCATCAAAAAGGAGTGTTATAGACCTAGCTCAGTCATGACATGGATGGAAAAAGCCAATATAAAATGTTAGCAAATGAGATTCAATAGGATAATAAAAGAATAATATGCCATAATCAGAATTTTTCAGTTGATTAAAACAGTGTGGATGGATTTTATTTCAGAAATAAAAAATCATATGGTCATCTTAATCAACATGATAAAAAGTTTGATAAAACTCAAAATATTTATTTTTTTTAAGGTGGGATCTCACTTTGTTGTCCAGACTGGCCTTTAGTCTCCTACTGAGTAGCTGGGATTTTTGCCACTGCATCTGGCAAATCCTCCTTCTTCATTAAATCTTTAATAGTAAAGACAAAGGCTTTAGTTAAACAACAAATTAAAACCAATAGTCAATATCATGCTATGTGATGAAAAGACATTTCTGTGAAATGGAATGGAATAAAAAAGCTCACTGAAATGTCATCATAGGTTAGGTTGCCATGTTTTGGAAAGTCTGGATAATGTGATAAAACTTAACAAATCAGAAACCGGACTTTTGGAAAAATAGAGATATACTCATTTATTTGCAGGCAGAATAGTTATATCTAGAAATCAAAGAGAAAATGAAAAAAGTTAGAGTTAATAAGAATAGGTAGGAATTAATATTAAGAGGTTGGATTAAAATATAAAGTTGGTGATTTTTCTGTAGCTCAACAAATGAGCAAATATAATGAAGAATGTTCTATTTGTGATAGCATCAGTGAACACCTTAATGAAGAAAATATGACAAGTAAATGAAGAAAATTATAAACTTCTACTGAAAAGTACAAAAGAAAATTTAAATGAATAAGCCATATATGATTCTGAATGAGATGAAAGACTAAATATGTAAATGCTTTCAAATTGCTTAATACATTCACTGTGTCAAAATACTGAAAATATTTCTTTTGAAATTTGACCAGAAAGTTTATCTATTTAGAAGAGCAAATATAAGATAAAAACTAAGACAAGATTTTCAGTGAATGATAATTAGGAGAAAAGAGTTTTACCAAGTATCAGGTTTTGTAAAGCAACAATTTGAATAATGTAATTCAGAAGAACAAATACATTTGAATAAACCCAGAAATAGATTCCATTGTATAAAAGAAGTCAATATGAGCTTCTAAAAAGGAACTTAAAAAGTGATTAGCTTTGCCGTGTAATCCCAGCAGTTTGGGAAGCTGAGGCAGGAGGATTGCAAGTTCAAAGCCAGCCTCAGCAAATTAACAAGGCCCTAAGCAACTCAGTGAGACCCTGTCTCCAAATAAAATGTAAAAAAGAGCTGGGGGATATGGCTCAGTGGTTAAGTGCCCCTGGTTTCAATTCCACTCCCTACCCAAAAGTGATTAGCTTCATAAGCCAGAAGATAAACAAATGGCCAATAAATACATGGAAAAAATCTGTATTATTATTAGGCAAATAAATTAAAAACTCATGAGCTACTGCTTTCCATATACCCTTCAGAGTTAAAAGCTCACTGAAACAGAGTTAAATTGTCTAAAGTTTAAAAACTTGATTATACTAGTGTTAAATAGGATGTGGAGCCCTCTATACTGCTGATGGAAATGTAAAAAGTTAAAGGTGTACCTACTGGTACAGTCCAGCTAATTCATTCCTAGATATTTACCCAAGAGAAATGAAAACATGTTTATTCAAAGATTTGTACATGTATGTTCACATCAGTTTTATCCACAGTAGCCCCAAATTGGAAACATCCAAAATGTCTCTTTAACATGCAAATGGCTTTAAAAAAAATTGTATTGTCAGCTCCCAGCTTTTAGTGTTACCAGCTCTTAGCGTCATCAACCTTGGGTTCTTTTGCTCAATTTGAGATAGAAATCTCTGAAAGATAAGCAAACAATACCATCTAAATGAGGTTTTTAAGGGTTTATGCTGTAAGACAAGAAAGAGCAAATGGCATAGGGTCTTTGGACTGCTTTCCCAGGACTTAAGGAATAAAGCCTATATGACAAAAAGGGTGGGCTTGAGCAGGCACACAGTCAGCTGTTGAACATGATCCCAGTATGTCTGCACAAATGTTTTCAGCTCTTTGCTCCTACACAGAAATTTACATTTTGCACTGTGATCTGCTCAGTGCTCATTGGATCCATTTGTACTGTGTTGTAAAAGATGGTGGAGGTGCTCACTACCACCACTTCAGGAAAGTCTTGTCAGTCAAATTTCCTTGCATATGACGGGATTGCAGGGCAAGCTTAGGCATCAGCAGCTCTGGAACCTGGTCATTGGTGGGAATACTTTTTTGAAAGCAGCTTTTGTTAAGTGGGAAACCTTCGTGGGGGCATCAGAGCCTCCCCTGCTTTCAATATTCAAGCATATACTACTATTCAACAGTAAAAAGAAATGATCCATTGATACACGAACAATGTAAAACAATGTAAGTGCATTTCAGAATAACTATGTTGAATGAAAGATGCCAAAGACTAAAGACTTCTTACTAGAAGATTCTATATATATAAAAGTCTAGAAACTTCAAATTAATCTGTAGTGACAAAAAGCAGCAGATCAGTGCTTACCTGAAGACACTCATCTGCATTGCTTTCCTTGGCATGCCAGGCAGGCCTCCACTTCAGGGTCCTTGGCCATTCTGTTGTGGTCCCTGTAATATTTTCCCCTGTATGTCTACATGGCTTGTTCCATTACCTCCTCCATATCTTTACTTACATGTTGCCTTTTCAGGGGAACCTTCCTTGACTATCTTATTAGAAGTCACCACCAGGCCCCACCTACTCTACGTTTCTGCCTTTTGTCCATTGTGCTTACCATTTTTAACATACTATGTTATACTTATTGCTTATGTATTTTGTTTACTGTGTTTTCCTCTCCTCGATTGTTCATCTTTTTCTCTCTCTAGTAAGTAAGCTCAATGAGGGCAGGATATTTTGTATTTCCTTCTACCCCATTTGTTTTCTTCGAGCCTGGTGCACAACAGGTGTTCAATATATATTTGCAGAATGAATGAAATGCTTTGATTTGAATTGCATGTAAATTGAGCTCAAGTCAAAGTCACTGAATAGAAACAAAGAAAGAAATGTAAAATTGCTGTTCTTTGTATTGCCAGTGGATATTCTTCATCCAGAACACAGAATTTTGAGGAATTGATAAGTGGGGAATTAATTAATTAAAGCATTTAACAGAATGCTTTCTGTTTCCTTGTTGGCAAAATGAGGTTGGTAGACTGATCCCAAAAGTTCATTTTTGCTCTCAAATTCTAACAACCCTTAAGTTTGAACCCTTTGTGGTTTTTGAGAAACTGAGAAAACTCTCCTTTTATTTCCCTTGTAAATGGCCATCACTAGTTTCTTTATTACTTTTAGTCCTGTTCCTTTTAAAATATTCCTATATCTCTGCAACCCATTTTGGCAAGAAAGTGGTTAATACTAAGAAAAGGGTGGTGGCAATACAGGGACTAGAATTTATCCCAGAAGCTGGGTTGGATGAAAAAAAAAACCAGTTTCAAATGACAAAGAATGACCAGATGTAACTAGAGTAGGAATCTGAACATGCTTTTCTTTTGTTTAATAAGAAGTTTAATGGAGTTTATGCTCTAGAAAGTTTTCAAATTATAAATGTAAGAGAATAATATAGAATTTGACATACTATATTTTGTAGGTAAAATGTAAGGAAAAGTAGAATTTGAAATATTACATTTTGCAAATAGCAATGTTTTTGCTATGTCTGGATGGATTTAGAAAACTTTAATGGCATTAAAATGATGCAGATGACATAGCTCTTGTTCTTTTGGGCCCTCTTTTCCTTAACCCATTGTGTCCCATCATCCTATATATAGGACACCTATAAACATCTATAAAATTTTATAGGACATCTATAAAATTGCTCAGCTTAGGGTTTTTCCCTGACTTTTTTTGTTGATACATTACAGTTGTACATAGTGGTGAGATTCATCATGGCATATTTGTACATTACACAATATGACAATGTAATTTGGCTAATACTCCCCAGCATTTCCCCTTTCCTTCCCCCTGTCTCTTTCCTCTACTGTACTGATATCCCTTTTATTTTCATGAATGCCCCCCTCCATTTCATGAGATGCCCCTTTCATTTTCCTCTTTAGCTCCCACACGTGAGAGAAAACATATGACCCTTTGTTTTTCTGTGTTTGGCTTATTTTGTTTAATATAATGGTCTCTAGTTCCATCTGTTTTCCTGCAAATGACATGATTTCATTCTTCTTTATCGCTGAATAAAACTCAATTGTGTATATATACCACATTTTCTTTATCCATTCATCTACTAGCAGACATCTAGGCTGGTTCCATAGTTTGTCTATTGTGAATTGTGCTGTGATAAACTTGGTTATTCATGTATTGCTATAGTAGGGTGACTTCAATTCTTCAGGATAAATACTGAGGAATGGTATAGCTGGGTCTTATGGTGGTTCCATTCCTAGTCTTTATACTGATTTTCATAGTGATTGTATTAATTTACGGCCCCACCAGAGTATAAAAATGTACATTTTCTCCACATCCTCTTCAGCACTTACTGTATTTATATTCTTGATGGCTGCCATTCTAATCAGAGTACAATGAAATCTCAGTGTAGTTTTGATTTGCATTTACCTAACGATGTTGAACATTTTTTCATATATTTGTTGGCCATTGTATTTCTTTTTTTTTTGAGAAGTGTCTGTTTAGTTCATTTGCCCACTTATTAATTGGATTGAGGGTTTTTGTGTGTGTTTTGTGTGTGTGCTAAGTTTTTTGAGTTCTTTGTATATTCTGGATATTAATGCTCTATCAGAAAAACAGCTAGCAAAGATTTTCTCCCATTCTGTAGGTTCTCTCTTAATATTCTTGTTTCTTTGATGTGCAGAGCTTTTTAATTTGATATCATCCCATCTATTGACTTTTGGCATTATTTCCTGAGCTTTACAGGTCCTATTGAGAAAATCATTGACTGCATCAATATGTTGGTAGTGTTGACCCTATATTTTCTTTTAGGAATTGCATAGTTTCTGGTCTAATTTGTAAGTATTTGATCCCTTTTGAGTTAGCTTTTATACAGGGTGAGAGATAGGGATCTAGTCTCATTTTTCTTTTTCTTTTATAATTATTATTATTTATTTATATATGACAGCGGAATGAATTACAATTCATATTACACATATAGAGCACACATTTTTCATATCTCTGGTTGTATACAAAATATATTCACACCAATTCACGTCTTCATACATGTACTTTGGATAATGATGTTCATCACATTCCACCATCATTTCTAACCCTATGTCCCCTCCCTTCCCCTCCTACCCCTCTGTCCTATCTAGAATTCCTCTATCCCTCCCATGCTCACCCCCTCCCTACCCCACTATGAATCAGCCTCCTTATATCAGAGAAAACATTCGGCGTTTGGTTTTTTGGGATTGGCTAACTTCACTTAGCATTATCTTCTCTAACTCCATCCATTTGCCTGCAAATGCCATCATTTTATTCTCTTTTATTGCTGAGTAATATTCTATTGTGTATATATGTCACCTTTTTTTTTTTTTTAAATCAATTCATCTCCTGAAAGACATCTAGGTGATTCCACAGTTTAGCTATTGTGAATTGTGCTGCTGTAAACACTGATGTGGCTATGTCCCTATAGTATGCTGTTTTTAAGTCCTTTGGGTATAGACCGAGGGGAGGGATAGCTGAGTCAAATGGTGGTTCCATTCCCAATTTTCCAAGGAATCTCCATACTATTTTCCATATTGGCTGCACCAATTTGTAGTCTCACCAGCAGTGATTGAGTTAGTCTTATTTTTCTACTTAATGGAAAACCGGTATTTTTTTTTTTACACCATTTGTTTTAAAGGCTGTCTCTTCTCCATTGTATGTTTTTGGCATCTTTCAAGGATCAGATGACTGTATTTGTATGGGTTTTCCTCTGCGTCTTCTATTCTGTACCATTGGTCTATGTGTCTGTTTTTATGCCAATACCATTCAGGTTTTGTTACTATACTTCTGTAGTATAATTTGAGATCAGGTATTGTGATGTCTCCAGCACTGATTTTTTTTTTCTTTTTTGGCTTATAAGTACTTTGGCTATTCTGGGTCTTTTGTTCTTCCAAATGAATTTAGGACTTTTTTTTTTTTTTTTTTTTTTTTAACTAACCTAGTTCTGTGAAGAATGTCTTTGGTATTTTGTAAAAATATTTTTTTAAGATATAGATGGACACAGTGCCTTTATTTTATTTTAATTTTTTTTATGTGGTGCTGAGGATCGAACCTAGTGCCTTTCACATGCGAGGAGAGCACTCTACCACTGAGCTACAAACCCAGCCCTGTCATTGGTATTTTGATTGGGTTTTCATTGAAACTGTAAGTATGACCATTTCACAATATTATCAATTTAAGTTTTTATAGGCATCCTATATATAGGACAATGGAACAGTGGGTTTAATTGTGTTTTTACTAAAAAGTGAGGAGGATGTTCTTCATCTAAAATGTAGTTATTTTATGGTCTTAAGTTTCGAGATACTATTGGTAGTTCGATTTGAGATGTTATAAGTTTTATCTATCTGTACTTTCAGGATGTAGATAATTTTGTTTAGCTTGTACTGAATATTAGCTCTTGTTTGACTAATCTTTCAGAAGCATAGAATGCTGGTGCCATTGATGAGTTTCAATCAATGCATTACTTTTTATGAGTATGTTTCATAGGATTATTGTTTTACATTGCTTTTCCGTCAGAGATTCAAAAGAAGTGTCTTAGATATTTTCAGACAATAAAATGCCTAGGTATTTTAGCTATCTGTTTGAGCATTTTTTAAATAGCGATGTCAGTAACACTTCATTCATAATCAGCAGAGCACAACTGTGTATGTAGGTTGTTTCTCTGATAGTACAGAAGTTTTTTAAACTAATTTGTCCTCAGACTTTCTGAGCTCCCTTGCATTTATTGGATTGTATTTGCTGGAAAGTTTACTGGGTAGTGTGCAGTCGTGGGAAGAGAAAGAACCTGGCTTGCCCCTAAATGTTCTGAGCCATATTTCTTCAGTGGAACTAAACCAAAATGAATGTTGAAAGAGATTGAAATTTGGCAACTTTTCATTTGCTTGATATTTGTAAATAGGCTTTTGTTTTGGGAAAGAAATTTGGAGGAGGGCAAAGACATCATATTTCCTCTCTTTTCTTTCTTTCTCTCTCTCTCTCTCTCTCCCCCCCCTCTTTCTCCCCCCTTCCATCCTCCCTCCCACTACCATCCGTCCACACATCTTCAATTTCTTATTTGACTCTGACAGATTAAACATATTAATATCAATATTTGAATCTGAGGCTCTATGACAATAATCTATCGATATACACACATTCCTATTCCTTATTCAGTAAGGAATACTGAATTAAGTGTAGGAGTGGAGATCATGTCCTACCTTGTAACACTTCTCTTATCCTCAGCAAGGAGTATATGATACTTTTCATGGACTCCCTTTTGTCAATTAAGTGCCAGTATTTATCAAATACCTATTAATTGCTAGTCCTTGTTCTCAGTGGTGGAAATGCAGTGGTATTCAAGATAGTTTCTGTCCTTAAGAGGATTACATTGTAGAGTGGCTACAAAAGAAAAACTGTATGTAAGTAATTTTTAATTACTGGTAAGATACTATTGATGAATATGGAGGAAGTAAATAGGTATTAGTTGATTGTGAATGGCATGGGTTATAGCAAGAGCTCTTTAGCTGGAGTCAGAAAAGGTTTCACTGAAGTTATGACATTTGAATTGAGACCCGAAAAGATGAGAAGTCTTAAGAATCTGCTATCAGAGCATTTCTAGCAGAAAGGACTACAAAGTGACAATAAACTTAGTATGTTTAAGGAAAGAAAAGAGGCCAGTGTGACTAAAGCACTGTCAGAAAGAGAAAGAGTGATAAGGGGTAGAAGTAAGAAGTAGTCAGGGACCAGATCAGTTAGAAACTTGTGGACTATAGAAAGGAGTTGGGATTTTCAAAATGTGATGGAATTAGAACTAAAAAAAAAAAAAAGAAGAAGAAGACAAATTGATGGTTGCCATAGATTAGGAGTGAGAGGTGTAAGGCTAGGACTCTGAAGGGTAGATGAAAGACATCTTTGGGGTTATGAACAGTTCCGTGTACTGTTTGTACTTGTGGTTATACAAATTTACATATACAATAAAATGATATAGAACTCTCCAAAAAAATATGATAGAAAACCTTTAGAGAGTTCCTACCCTTCATCCCTCACAAAGTGAGCCATTCATGGGCTATGTGGAAGAGGAAGGCAAAAGTGGCAGTAGAAGAAATAGGTAGGGCACTATTGTTGCATGTGCTGATTGCTTGGGTCCAGGTGGTGGCAAGGCAGATTCAGGGTATATTTGGTGGGTAAAGCCAGAATTTATCTGGTATTAAAGACTTGAGTCAAAGATTACCTTGGTTTTTTGATCTGTAAGAAGGTGCCCAAAGGTAGTGTGGTGCCATTTGCTGAAATTGTCAAATCTCATGATTGGAGGTGGAGATTGAGAAAGCTCTGTATTGGCTGAATTAACCTCCAGTACAGCAAGATAAACAGCCCCCGTCATTTACTATCTAAGTCCATTGTAACTTTTTCACTTTCAATTTTTATATTTTTTATTTTACAAATAATTTATAGAAGTAAGTATATAGGAATAACAAAAACTACTTTGTTAGAAATTTTTAATAATTTAAATATAGCAAACATAATTTTTTTATTCTGTTTTTCCCTGGTTTTGAAGGCAAATACATAATTCAGAAATGGGAAAATCCATTGACTATAACTAACTGCCCATCAATGACCCTGCACAAGCCTGGAATATACCCATTGTACAAAAACTGATATTGAAATTTAAAATATATCTAATAGGTTCTCATTTATCCTAACAAACACTGATTTCCAGACTTAAAATATATTTCTAATAGGTTCTCATTTTATCAGTACTTCTGGTTCTTAAATTTTTATTGTCAAAAGGCAGTGCTTTTGAAAACTTTGATGCCTAGTAATTTTGTTGAAGAATGAATGACTGCTATGAAAAATGTTTTTGTGTTTTAGATTTATAAACTATTATAATGATAAATTTTATTTTTACATCATCTGTTTTGTTCTGTATGCCTTTGTACAGATAACCTTCCCTTAGAATTTTCCACTTATTAACTTTATCAAGTGAATTTTGCTGTACAGACATCATAACAAGATTTGTAACTAAATGAATTGGTCTAGGTTCTCAAAAAATATTTCATGGTGGAGTTTCTTATTGAAATACTAACTGGCTAAGAATACCACATTTTCTTTTTGTGTTTAAAATATATGTTGTCCATTTGTTACTTTTTAAGTTTGAGGAAATTCATCTAGAATTTCATCATCTGAAGATCCATAATCTGAAATTTGACCACTACCTGCTTCTTATCCAGGAATTATGAAATGTCTTTCTGTTACCAGCTTTCTTCTCTGTGACATTATGGGTAGAAAATTAAATATTTTGAGTTCTCAACTGTGTTCACTGAAATCTTCAGAAATATAGGAATGATGCCTTCAGGCTTATTTTAAAAAGAGGAGGCAATGCTTTGGGTAAAACAATAAGAAAATGTAAGGATGATACAGTAATAACATTCTTTTGGACAATTCCATTATTCTTCTATTCTCTTATTAGAGTTTTTAAATATAATTGCAAATAAAGGCTATATAATGATGAAATAATTTCAGGATGATGAACTAGAAAGATTTCCAGATATAGAAAAAATAAGATCACTGAGACCCCATGATATGTCTTAGATTTAAAAAAGAGTCCAATAAACGCATGGTGATTGCAAATTAAAAATATTTTTCTTTCCTTCTTTCCTTCCTCCCTCCCTCCCTCCCTTCTTCCCCCCCTCCCTTCCTCCCTTCCTCCCCTCTTTCTCTGTGTGTATGAGTGTATGTGCGTGGTACTGGGGATTGAATTCGGAGTGCTTTACAAGTGGACTACATCCCTAGCCCTTTTTTCTTTTGAGACAGGATGTTGCCAGGTTGTTGAGGCTGGCTTTGAACTTGGGATTCCCCTACCTCAGCCTCCAGAGTTTCTGGGATTATAAGCATGCACCACTAAGCACAGCAAATTTTTCTATTTAAACATATGTTAAATTTTTATTTACTCTTTGAAAGACCTAAAAAATAATAAAAATTATTAAATATTAATCCTTACAAATATAATTGCTCAAAAATACAACTCCACTCCATTGGATCCTTATGACATTCCCAAGGATTGAATTTAAAATGCTTTTTGTCTATTCTGTTAGAGATTTGGGGTAGTGGTGTGTATAGGAATCTGTAGGGCTAAGCTTGAGATTGAGTCATCAGCACATATATGGTATTTGAAGCTTTGGTTCTCATGGGATCACCAGGAAATAAGGATAAATTGAAAAGACAGTAGGACCAAGAATAGAGCCCTGGGCACACTAGATTTTAGAAGTCTGGTGTAGGAAAAAGATACTGAAATGGTGTAAGCAGTGATGTAGGAACCTGTGATTCATTTAGTAAAGAGTGTTTTAAAGAAGAAGTAATAAATTGGATTGAAGGATAATGGAAGATAATTAAAAGTAAAAAAGTAAAGTGAGAGAAGTTCACCTATTGGTTATTTTAAAACAATAGGAATATTTGATGACCTTGAGCAGAGCTGTTTCATTGAAGAGGTGAGGCCAAAAGTCTGTTTGGGGTTGAAGTGAGAAAGTAGAGATAAGCAACAGAGGCAACTTTTCCAGTAGATTGTTTTGTGAAGGACTAGCAGAGAAACTGGTTGGTAGGGATTTCTTAATTCACTTTGGGGGATTGGAAGAGTATTTGGAATTGGTGATATGAGCCAGGGACCTATTATAGTTTAAATTAACATATTAAGGCTCTATATTAATACTCTAAGGACAGTGCAGAACCTTTTCAGCTTTATTCTTCTGGAATTCACTTTTTCCCTCCCTTTCTCAGTTTTGATGTTAAAAACTTCTGCTAAATAAATAGATGGAAAACTCATAAAGATTCTTCACAATTTGGGAACATAGTCATGTGGAAGAGGAATTGAATTTTTTTGAGTCAAGATGAAGGTATAAACTACTGTGAGACAAATTTGGAGTTCATATTCCAACTAATTTTCTAATCGTAACTGTCTAAAGAGAAAGGGATGACTTTTGAGATGATGATGAGTTCTCAGTCATGGCAATGTATTAGGCTAAATTTCTAACACCTCTGTGGGATAAGCATGTGGGTGGGAATTGTAGGCAGACCTGTAGTAGGGTGTGTACCTTGATACTGTTTGACCAGAGGTCTTGGAATCCAAGGAACGGTTACTGGAAACTGCTACTTTTTTTTTTTTTTTAACTTAAAAAAAAAAAAAAAAAAACAGAGGAAAGGTACCAAAGGGTGGGAGGCTGGGTTGTAGGGAGAAATGCTGGGGAGTTATATTGGTTAAAACAACAACAACAAAACTTCCGCTAGAAATTAACTTGCCTTTTCTCTATCAGAAACATAAAAGACTTAGTACTGGCATGTTGGAGTTTATGATGAAAATCAATAGGGAAAAATTGAAATCTTTGTTAAGCAAATCCCATTTCCTTCTCTTTGGGGATTTATATGAACTGTCAAAATTGCTATCTAAATGTTAAGATGAATTGAAATAGCATTTAATTTAGAATAGTCTTAAATTAGAATTTTACATATCATTTTCTCATGAACATTGCTTAGAATTATGAAAAACAGTTTCTGAAAGAAATTTTATAGGTTTTGAATAACAAATAATTAAAATATAGGAACTCTTGAAAATCTCTACTATAGGAACTGATTTACCAAGTATCTATTAAATGGGCCAGTTTGGAGCAGTCTGAATTTATAATTAAAACACTATTTTGATACTTTTCATTGTTTCCTGAAAAAAAAATTCTCTAAAAAGTGTAAAGGTTATACAAAGTAGTTTACTCTGATCACTTCTGAAGGTTTTTGTATTTTTTACTTTAGATTTTGAATATGGTTTTAAAAAAGATTTGTTTGAGAGATGTAGTTGTGCCAAATTTATTATTTTATGATTCAAGGGACTCAAAATACCTTCTCTACAACTTCGGCTTTATTCTTTGTTTTACTTATTTTGTGTTAAATTCTTAATTCTTTGTGTTATATGTGATAGTTCAGTTGTGTAAGCCTGCTTAGATCATAAAACTTTCTGGAACAATTCTTAATACTATTCCTGGAACTAGATGGCAGTTAAACAATACAGATGTCTCTTGGCTCTTGAAATTTTCATGGTTGGCTTTTAAATGAGATCATTGAACAACAAAATTATTTAAAACCAATTGTCAAGAGACCCTCCAGATTCACTTCCAAATCCATTTTTTAAAACTTTCCAAAGAGGCAGTATCTAAAAAATAAATAAATAAATAATAAAAAAAAATTTGTCTACTTAAAATACAGGCTTTTTAAAGGTGTTGATGGTAGTAAAATGGTCAGTTAAGCTTATTGGAGGTAACGTTTGCCAAACTACTATTTTACACGTTTATGCTCATATTTATACTTTAATATTTAGCCTCTTGGACTATGAATATAACTTCTTTGGTTCTCCTCTTCTTCCTCCTATTTCAACACTAACTTCTTTTTTTATTAATTTTGTCATTGAGTTTAGGGAGAAGAGACTTCCTCTTTAGTGAATCTCTAGTGTCCTGCTGTGTTACATCATGTCGTCTAAAATTTGTTTAGGAATTGGTCCCTGCCGAAGCCTTGGACAATTTCATGTCTTAAGTAATTCTGGGCTACTTATAGGTTTCCTAGTAAATTCTCTTAAGCCTCTTTTCTCATGATTTTATTCCTTTTTCCTGTAACAATCTTTCCCAACTGGTCTGTCTAGCAAATTCCTATTTATCCTTTACATTTCTGTCTAAAGATCACCTCCTAAATCTAATTCTTGCACATTTGTCTTCTTCACAGACCTACAGTGTCCAAATATAATCCGTAGCCACTAGTAGCTATTGAGCACCTTTAAATGTAGCTATTACAACTGAAGTTTTAGTAATCTAAGTATAAGTAGCTACATGTTACTACTGGCTGCAGCATAACACAAAACACATTCTATAGTGTGATCAGAGTATTTCCTATGAAAATTTAGCATCTGTGCTGAGATAAATGTATGTGTAAAACACATGTTG
This sequence comes from Marmota monax, assembly GCF_021218885.2. Lineage (NCBI taxonomy): Eukaryota > Metazoa > Chordata > Mammalia > Rodentia > Sciuridae > Marmota > Marmota monax. The sequence goes on along the minus strand of NW_026693476.1, from coordinate 5,910,328 downwards.
AATTTTGAAGGTTTACTACCAAAAAAGAATAAATTTGTCATTAATAATTTAAAAAATTTTTTAGTTGTTGATGGACCTTTATTTTATTCATTTATTTATATGTGGTGCTGAGACTTGAACCCAGTGCCTCACACATGTGAGGCAAGCACTGTACCACTGAGCCACAACCCCAGTCCCTGTCATTAATAATTTGAAATACTGATTATCTATACCATAATGTAGTGTGGTTATGTTTGGTTAAGTAGAATGTATTATTAAAATTAATTTTACCTGTATTATTTTACTTTTTTAAAAATATAAGTGCCTCACATGTGGCTCATATTTTTGACTCTCACTGTATTTCTATAGGATAGTGCTGCTGTGACAGTGAGCTCCTTAGGAACAAGGACCTTATTTTTTTCATTTTAATTTCAACGATTATTTCATCTTAAGTTTAAAATGTGCTCAGTAACCAATTAAACATAAGTAGTCTCTAAAATTGTAACTATTAAGACTTTTGAAGAATTGAAACTAAAGATTAAATTACAGGCCAGGTGTCGGGGGGCATGTCAGTAATCCCAGTGACTGGGACTGGGTCGGGGCTGAGGCAGAAGAATAAAGAGTTCAAGCCAGCTTCAGCAATTTAGTGAGGCTCTGCCTCAAAAAATAAAAAGGGTGAGGGGTGTGGCTAGTGGTTAAGTGCCCCTGGTACCAAATAAATAAATTAATTAAAGCAAATGATTTTGAAGGATTTTAGGTATATGTCTGTTTCATAGTATATTTTGATACATGATTGATATATACATAAATACCATTACACAAAGGTGGGGGGAAGAGACATAGGAAGGCATTTTTTGAGCCAAATTCTACTCACAGTTGGATCAGTAAGTTCTCATAATGGCATCTGCAAGCCAAATTCTATTAATAATCCCCATTTATAAGAAACTGAGGCAGATATTAAGTTAGTTGGCCTAAGAAACAAAAATATTAGTGGTGAAACTATAGTTTGAATTCAGGAAGTTTGGCTTTATCATTTGTATATTTTTAGCCAATATGATAAGGAAATGTTAAATCATTTATGTACACACACACACACACACACACACACACGTATATTTATATTAGGGATTGAACCCAGGGGTGCTTAACCTCTGAGCCACATCCCCAGCCTTTTTATTTTATTTAGAGACAGGGTCTCACTAAGTTGCTTAGGGCCTCACTAAGTTGCTGAGGCTGGCTTTGAACTTTTGATCCTCCTGCCTCAGCCTCCCAAGCTGCTGGGATTACAGGTGTGCATGAACATGCCCAGCTAAAGTCGTACAGTTTTGATCTCCCACAATTATTTAACTACCCCTCAGGTTGTGAAAGGATTTGTATGAATCCTTGTATGAGCCCTAGGCAGCATATGGGGCACTGGGACACCTCCTTTGCTTTCCTGGAGTGAAGAATGTTTACTTTGGACTTACAGTCTGCTTTTATTTAAGATTTATTAATGTTCAGGAATCAAAGTCTTCATTTTTGTCCACTTAGTATAAGCTTTTATGTTTATACTCTTAGTAATAATTATTTTTACAGTTCACAGAAAAGTATAAAGAAAATGTTGCCACTGGTAAGGTGTAAGGAATATAGTGGTCCCAGGAATCACTTTCTCTCTTTTGTTAAAAGGGTTAATTTCTGCTCCATAATAGACTTTACTTATGGAGATGAAGAATATAAGCTTATTTTCTTATGAGCTATCTATTAACATTTCCCATGGAAATTTTTATTTTATATCTAATTGTAAATCTAATGTTATTTTTCTGAATAAGTTTTATCAAATGAATAGTCATGAAGCAACAGGAAAAGTATACATTCTTTTTCATTTTTAACATGCTGCCACAAATTCCCACACATGCTGAGGTGTTTTTGTTTTTGTTTTTTCCTGTTCACATGATTTTTTTCGGTAGTGACATATCTTTTGAGAGCTCATACATTTGTAAGGGCATTCTAGAAAACTTAGCTTGGAAAATATGCTATCAAAATATTCAGGCAGATTCTAGGTAGGGAAGTGAATTAACTTGTAGGCATTGTCCTTACACACACAGAAAATAGAAGGTTTATTTCTGTTGCTTGCCTGAGCTGGCAGGCAGTTCTGAACATTGGGCAGCTCTTATGCACACTGCCATCCAGGGACCTTGTTCCTTCTATCTTGTTGTTATACCATCCCATATGGTATTGCTCTTGTCTGCAGAGATAATTCTGAGTCACCACTGTCATACCACATTCACATTCTAGTTTGTGGGAAATGGGAAAAAAACAAGTAGAAGGCAAACAGCTTTGGAAAAAGTACTAGACCTGAAGGTTACACACACTGTTGGTCAGAACTTAATCACATGGGCACGCTTTCTGTTCCTGACTTATTTTACTTAACAGTATCTTTGAGGTTTATTCTTGCTGTGGTCAGTGACAGGAATTCCTTTTGTTTCAAGGTTGAATAAGATTCCATTATGTATTAGCTTTGTATATTTAATTTGATGTGGTCTTTTTTTTTTTTTAGAGGGTGCTGAGTATTGAACCCAGGACCTTGTGCATGCTAGATAAGCACTCTACCCGCAGCCCTTGATGCAGTCTTATTTGTCTGTTTTTGTTTTTGTTGCCTATGCTATGAGTAATCGTATCCAAAAATCATTGCTCAGAACAATGTCTAAGGTTTTCTTCCAGTTATTATAGCTTCAGATTTCATGTTTAAATCTTTAATTCATTTGAATTGATTTTTGTTTATGATGTGAGGTAAGGGTCTAAATTCATTCTTTTATATTGGTGTATTTGTCAGCAAAGTCCCTATGACTAAAATACCTGACAGGAATAACTTAGGAGGAAAAGTTTATTGGGGCTTTATGGGTCCTTGGAACACAGCTGGGCAGTCTCTGAGTGCCTGGATGGATGACTGAGCAAAAGTTCCTAGGCACCTCTGTGGAAGTGGGGAGCCCCCATGATTGATCTCTTAAATGAGTTTTCACTTTTAAACCCTTGACCCCCATCATGGGTGTGTCTTGCTGATTGCTTTCCTTTGGTGGCAGTTATCACCTCAACAGCTTCCTTGGCCCCAATTGTTTTTTCATCTTTTCTCCCTACTTCCTGATCTTGATTCTTACTGTAAACCTGATTCAAAGTTGCCAAGAAGGGCTGGGGATGTGGCTCAAACGGTAAAGCGCTTGCCAGGCATGGGTGGGGCGCTGGGTTCGATCCTCAGCACCACATAAAAATAAAATAAAGATGTTGTATCCACCGAAAACTAAAAAAATAAATATTAAAAAATTCTCTCTCTCTCTCTAAAAAAAAAAAAAAAAAAAAAGTTGTCAACAATACCCAAGCTGCTGCCTAAATGCTGTGCTGCCTTGAAATTTCCTTCATCTGATTAATTAGTACATTACTTTTAATTCAGCCTCACAGAAAGTCTCAGAACATGAACAAAATGTTCTTTGCTAAAACATAACACAATGGCCTCTAGACCAATTCCCAGTAGAGTCCTCATTACTACCTGAAACCTCTTTATTATCCATTCCTGTTGGCATTCTGGTCTTATGAACTCCTACCAGAATTGCCCACTAAGCTTTGCTTACAAAATTCTTAGGCTTCTCCACCCTGTATCTCCAAATTTTCCAAACTTGTTTCACAAACCAGTTCCAAAGGCTTGTGAACCACCCAGTCAAAGCAACAGCCCCAAGTATTTGTACCAATTTCTGTTAGTCAGCATTTCACTGTTACAAAGTACATGACAAGAGCAACTTAGAGGAGGAAAGTTTATTTTGGGCTTATGTTTCTTAGAGGTTCAGACCATGGTTGGATGATTCCTTTGCTGTGGGTCCAAGGCGAGGCAGAACATTATGATGGAAGGGCATAACAGAGGAATGCTCAGCTCATGGCATCCAGGAAAGCATAAAGTGAGAGAGGAAGGGGCCATGGACAGAAAAAATCCCTGCCACACCCCTGGCAACCTACTTGCCCAATCATGCCCCATCTGCCCATAATTACCACCTGGTAGTCCATTCAAATTATTAATCTATCAAATAGATTATGAGGTTACAGCTCTCATAATTATTTTACCTCTGAACATTCCTGTGTTGCCTGATATAAGCTTTTTGGACAACATTGAAGATCTAAACCATAATAACCAGTTTATCCAGTTTTCCCAAAACCATTTAAAAAAGATGATCCTTTCCCTGGTGTGTATTCTTGGCATCTGTGTGGGAGATAAAATGACTATAAATGTAAGGATTTATTTATGGGCTCTGTATTGTTTTGTTTGTCTATGTATCTGTTTTTATGCCAGTACCATATTGTTTTGATTACTGTAGTTCTGTGTGTGTGTGTGTGTGGGGGGTGTAATATACACATACATTCATACATATATACAGGTACTAGGTATTGAACCCATGGGTGTTTTACCACTAGCCTACATCCCCAGCCCTTTGTTATTTTGACAGGGTCTTTCTAAATTGCCAAATGCAGCAGTCTGGCTGGGCACAAATCACGAGCCACTCAAGCAGGAACAAACTATTTCCGAACTCCCGGGAACGCCAGGCATGCGGCCTTCTCCCGGGATACACCACACACCAACCGGAAATCCCTCCTCCCGCACTTCCCCAACCAACATATACTCTCCAGGAGTCCCCACGAGAACTCCAAAGTAGCAGGCGGGCGCCCAAGGCAGCAAGAGCCGCCCCATTGCCCCACAGTAAATGTCAAATATACAATACAATCAATCCAGCATCACAGCAATTATATATAGCTTAACTCAAATCATCATCTCAATGGTTCGCTGGCATCACCTTTCAGCCACTCCATTCTGGCAAAAATGCCATGTCATCCCGACTTGGCTGTGGCCAAAGGTGTCACTTAATTGCTGAGGCTGGCCTTAAATTTGAGATCCTCCTGCTTCAGTGAGTGGGCCATTGGGTCCAGCTGCCAGCTTCATAATATATTTTGAAGTCAGGTAGTGAGATACATTGTTCTTGCTCAAAATTTCTGTGGCTTTTCTAGGTCTTTTTCTGGTTCCATGTGGATTTTAGGTTTGTTTTTCTATTTCTGTGGAAAATATGATTGAAATTTTGAGAGCAATTACCTTATATCTGTATATTGCTTTGAATAGCATGGACATTTTAGCAATTTTAAGTATTACAATCCATGAACATGGAATATCTTTTTGTGTACTTGTGCTATCTCCAATTTCTTTTGTAACTATATTTCAGTTTTGAGTATATAGCTCTTTCTTTTTCTTAGCTAATTTTATTGCTAAGGACCTGGCAACAATGTGGGGATCAAGAGAACCCTTACACATCATTGATAGCAATATAAATCAGTACAGCCATTATGGAAAAGAGTATAGCATTTCCTTAGAAAATGAAGAATAGAAGTACCATATCATCCAGCAATCTTACTACTAAGTATATAACCAAAGGAAATGAAATATGTTTATTGCAGCACTATTCACATTAGCCAAATAATGGAATCAGCCTAAGTGTCCATGAGCTGATGAAAGGAAAGTGTGAGATATATATTTGTTTTCCTGTTTTTTACGCACAGTGGAAATTCAGACATTAAAGGATCTCTACTTATCTCAGAAGTTTGTAGATTAGGTCTGTCTTTGTAATTCACCATGTAAATCTTTCCAGCACTGGGGGGTGGATAGCTTAGTGATAGAGCTTGCCTAGTATGCATGACCCTGTACTCCATCCCTAGCATTGTAAAGGGGAAAAAATAATTTATTTCCATATTTTTAATTGTTCTGGAAGGGTATTACCACCACCCCCCCAAAAAAGAATATTACACACTAAAAGAAACAAATGAATGAGTTTCACAAGTGTTAATTAAATTATATTAGCAGTTAAATTCACTTTATACAACTTGAGCTTTGAACTATCCCAGTTCTTTCATTTTTTTGTGCCGCTCATAAGACAGAAAAGAAAGTCTTTACTATTGACGGGGTGGTGATAATAATTATGATGTATAAATTTTGAGGGTTTCGGTTTCCTTTTCATATACATGAAAAGCCTTAAAAAGTCATTTGACAGGATTTATCCTGTCTTACTTATTAAAATATTTGAGAATTTCATATTTATTTCAGTTTGTTAAACTATTTTTTAAGTAAGAGATCTTATTCTCTTACTCTTGTAATTTGTATGTAAGAGGAAATGCATGCTTACTTAATAAAATCAGAATTGGAAAGCAGGCTCTTAAATTATTGATTTCTGGTTTAGTATTACCACTATACCCACATTACTTATATTACACATCAATTCAGAAAGGGCTTCAGTGCTGGTTATGAACATGAAGCCCTTTCTAAGTTTCTTTGTCATTATCAAAAACAAGAATATCTCTGATACTCTTCTTTTACTTTCCTTACTTTTAAAAAGATTACTGGAAAATTTAAATGTGCCTTTTATTTGAACATATGTGAATGACATTTTGGTATGAAAGCAAACTGATGCTGACATTTACATGAGATCTATCCCTCATAACTGACTTCTGATGCTCACTCTTCTTAGAAATTGCTATGAACGGCCAGGAGTGTTGGTGCTCGCCTGTAATCCCAGTGACTCAGGAGTCTGAGACAGGAGGATCACAAGTTCAAGGACAGCTTCCACAACTTAACAAGACCATTCACACATATCAACTTTTAGTGATACCACGTCTCAATAAAAAAGGATGGGGAGGGATATATCTCAGTGGTAAAGCAAATTCACCTGGGTTCAATCTCTAGTGAAAAGAAAAAAAAAAAAGCTATGAACGGAATGATTGCCTTCCCAATATCATTTAAGCCCTTATAGGAAGAGACACTAGAGAGCTTGCTTCCTCTGTCTGCCCTCTACCATCTGAGAATGCAGCAGGAGGACAGACATCTGCAAGCCAGGAAACAGACCTTTATAAGATTCTACCGTACTGATACTCCAATCTTGGAGTTTCTAGCTTCCATAACTGTGAGAAACGGATTTCTGTTTAAGCTACCCAATCTGCAGTATTCTGTTGTAGCATTCTGAGCTAAGATAGGAATGTTTCAATTCTGTTGTGCCTCAAACTCTTATTATTTGAAGGATATCTAAAAATTCTAAAGGCATTTAATGAATATTTTTGTGGGCGGGTAGGTAGGTTTGGATTTGTTTATTTTGAGAAATTTCAAATGTCAGAATAGCTGCAAGTAAGTACTTAGCTATATCTTTTACCTAGAGTCACGGATGGTTATTATTTTGCCATGTTTACATATTCTTGCTCTCATTTTTTCTTTGTGCGTGTGTTTCTTTCTCTGTATGTGTGTAATGTATTTATCTGTTAATTTCTTCCCCTGACCTTTTTGAGAATTGGATGCAGATATTTTATTTCCAAATATTTTAGCATGTATCTCAGGGAGTTTTATGATATGATATTATTTATTACATATTGTATAGTTCATATACAAATTTCCCCAGTGTTCAGATTCTGAAATATCAAATTATTTTTACAGGGCATTATTAATTTGAAAATCGTTTTGAAAAACCTGGAGTTAAAAAGTTTTATCATATGGTAAATTATGGCAAATTCTAAATGAGTTCCCTGGAGTATGGTTCTAAGACAGAGAGATTTCTTCCTTTCCTTTTCCTTTCCCTTTTCCCTCTCTCCTCTCCTCTCCCCTCCCCTCCCCTCCCGTTCCCTCCCCTCCCCTTCCCTTCTCTCCCCTCCCCTCCCCTTCCCTTCTCTCCCCTCCCTTCTCTTCCTGGTTTTGGCGATAGCTGGCATTGAACTCAGGGGCACTCCACCATAGAGCCACATCCCCAGCTCTATTTTATATTTTATTTAGAGACCGGGTCTCACTGAGTTGCTTAGTACCTCACTTTAGTTGAGGCTGGTTTTGAACTTGCTCCCGATCCTCTTGCCTCAGCCTCCTGAGCCACTGGGGTTACAGGAGTGCACCACTGCACCCAGCTAAACCAGAAAGATTTCAAGGTATAAATTTTCAATATACTTTTGGGTATCAGAACTGTCTTTATTCTGTCTAATTGCTCTGGCTAGAATTTCAAGGATGGTGTTGAATAGAAGGGGTGAAAGAGGACAGCCTTGTCTTGTTCCACTTTTTAGAGGAAATGATTTGAGTTTTTCTCCATTTAGAACAATGTTGGCCTTGGGTTTAGCATAGATAGCTTTTACAATGTTGAGATATGTTCCTACTATCCCTAGTTTTTATAGTGTTTTGAATATGAAGGTGTGCCATATTTTGTCATAAGCTTTTTCTGCATCTATTGAGATAATCATGTGATTCTTTTTAAGTCTATGAATAGGATGAATTATGTTTATTGATTTCCATATGTTGAACCAACCCTGTATCCCTGAAACGAACCCTACTTGATCGTGGTACACTATCTTTTAAATATGTTTTTGTATGCAATTTGCCAGAATTTTATTGAGAATATGTACATCTATGTTCATCAGGGATATTGGTCTGAAGTTTTCTTTCCTTGATATATCTTTGTCTGGTTTTGGTATCAGGGTGATATTAGCCCCATAGAATGGGTTTGGAAGGGTTCCCTCCTTTTCTATTTCATGGAATACTTTGGGGAGTATTGGTGTTAATTCTTCTTTGAATGTCTTGTAGAACTTGGCTGAGAATCCATCTGGTCCTGGGCTTTTCTTGATTGGTAGACTTTGGATGGCGTTTTCTATTTCATTACTTGAAATTGATATGTTTAAATCATGTATGACCTCCTCATATAGTTTGGGTAGGTCGTATGACTCTAGAAATTTGTCAGTGTCTTCATTATTTTCTATTTTATTGGAGTATAAATTTTCAAAATAGTTTCTAATTATCTTCTGTATTTCAGACATGTCTGTTGTGATATTTCCTTCTTCATCTTGAATTTTAGTAATTTGAGTTTTCTCTCTTTTTCTCTTTGTTAGCATGGCCAGGGTTTATCTATTTTATTTGTTTTTTCAAAGAACCAACTTTTTGTTTTTTCAATTTTCAGTTGTTTTAATTTCATTCATTTCAGCTCTGATTTTAATTATTTCCTGTCTTCTACTGCTTCTGGTGTTGCTTTGTTTTTCTTTTTCTAGGGCTTTGAGATGTAGTGTTAGGTCATTTATTTGTTGACTTTTTATTCTTTTAACGAATGTACTCAATGCAATAAACTTTCCTCTTAGTACTGCCTTCATAGTGTCCCAGAGATTTTGATACGTTGTATCAGTGTTCTCATTTACCTCTAAGAATTTTTCATTTCATCTTTGATTTTTTTCTACTATCCACTCATCATTTAGTAGTGTACTATTTAATCTCCATTTGTTAGACTAGCTTCTATTCTTTATTTTATCGTTGATTTTCTAATTTCATTCCATGTGATCTGATAGGATGCAGGGTATTATCTCTCTCTCTCTCTCTCTCTCTCTCTCTCTCTCTCTCTCTCTCTCTCTCTCTCTCTGGAGGGTATTTACTATGAGTGGTTTTGTGTCATAAGATATAGTCTATTTTAGAGAAAGAACATTATCCTTGAAACTCTAGCCAGAGCAATTAGAAGAAAGAAATTAAAGGGATACAAATAGGTAAAGAAGAACTCAAACTATCACTATTTGCTGATGACATGATTCTAAATCTAGAAGATCCAGGGGTTGTGGCTGTGGCTCAGTGGTAGAGCACTTGCCTAGCATGCATGAGGCACTGGGTTCTATCCCCGGCACCACATAAAAATAAACAAATAAAGGTATTGTGTCCATCTACAACTAAAAAAAGAAGATCCAAAAAATTCTACCAGAAAATTTCTAGAACTAATAAATGAATTCAGCAAAGTATCAGGATTAAAAATTAACACCCATAAATCAAATGCATTTATTTCTACACATCAGTGATGAATTCACTGAAAGAAAAATTAGGAAAACTACTCCATTCACAATAGCCTCAAAAAAAGTAAAATACCTGAGAATCAATCTAATAAAAGAGGCAAAAGACCTCAACAATGAAAATTAGAGAACGCTAAAGAAAGAAATTAAAGAAAACCTCAGAAGATGGAAAGATCTCCCATGTTCCTGGAGATTATACAATTATACAATAATTGGGAATTAATAAACATTATTATTATTGTTAAAAACTATCTTTATTGGTTCTTTGAAAAAACTAAGTAATATTGATAAACTAAAAAAATATTTTAAAAAATTCCAATGAAATTCTTCGAAGAAATACAAAAAGCAGTCATGAAATTCTTTGGGAAAAATAAGAGACCCAGAATAGCTAAAGTAATCCTTAGTGAGAAAAGTGAAGCATAATCACGATTCCAGACCTTAGATTACAGAGCTATAGTAACAAAGACAGCATGGTATTGGCACCAAAACAGACCAGTGGTACAGAACAGAAGTCACAGAGACAAAGCCAGGTAAATACAGTTTTCTCATATTAGACAAAGGTGCCATAAACATGTATTGGAGAAGAGATAGACTCTTCAACAAATGGTGTTGGAAACTAGAAATCCATATGTAGCAGGATGAAATTGAACCCTATCTCTCACCCTGCACAAAACTCAAAGTGGATCAAGGACCTAGGCATTAGACCATAGACCCTATGCTTGCTAGAATAAAATGTAGGCCCAGCTCTCCATCGTGTGCACTTAGGAACCAACTTTCTCAACAGCACTCCTAAAGCACAAGAAGTAAAATCAAGAATCAATAAATGGGGTGGTATCAAAAACTGAAAGGCCTCTTCATAGCAAAGGAAACAATCAAGAATGTGAAGAGAGAGCCTACAGAATGGGAGAAAATCTTTGCAACCTGCACCTCAGTTAGAACAGTAATCTCTAGGACATATAAAGAATTCAAAAAACTTAACACACACACAAAAAAAGAATAATGCAGTCAATAATGGGCAAAGGAACCGAACAGGCACTTCACAAAAGAAGAAATACGAATGGTCAACAAATATATGAAAAGATGTTCAACCTAGGTGCCCTTCAGATGAATGGATAAAGAAAATGTGGTACATATACATGATGGAATATTAATCAGCCATAAAGAAGAATGAAATTGCCAGTAAATGGATGGAACTGGAGACTATCATGCTTAGTGAAATGAGCCAATCCCAAAATATCAAAGGCTGAATGTTCTCTCTGATATGCAGATAGATGCTAACAAAAATAAGAGGGTAAGGTGGGAAGAGTAGAAGTTCATTGGATTAGACAAAGGGGAATAAAGGGAAGGGAGGGTTTACTGGAATAGAAAAGACAGTAGAGTGTATGGACTCTACTGTCTTTTCTACATAACTTTCCTATGTTCGTATATGAATACATGACCAGTGTAACTCCACATCATGTATGAGCACAGAATGAGATTTTAATTAGAATAAGTTTTACTCTATGTATGTGTAATATATCAAAACACACTCCTCTGTCCTGTATATCTAAAAAGAACAAATTTTAAAAAATAATCTTATTTTTTAAAAAAGAAAGAAAACCTTAATCAAAACCTGACATAGAAGAGATTTCTTCACCATGGTTAAGAGAATCTGAAAGAAATGTAGAGGTACCAGTGTACTTGATGTGAAAAACTACATAGTTCCCTCCTAAAATGGGGGGAAAATAACTCTCCTATCCTTTTCTATTCAACCTTGTGATGAAGGGTCTAGTTAGAATAATAATAATAATAAAAAAACTGGTATCCATGTTGAAAAGGAAGGGATGAAGTCTTTGTTTGTATGTGGCATGTTCATCTGTGCATAAAGTCCTAAATAATTTTTTAGGAAAAAAGATACTAGCAATTATAAATAACTTTAAAAAATGAATTAGATTTCTGTACACTAGCAATGAACAATGAAGATGAAAACACCATTTGCAATAACTTCCAAAATATGGAATTCTTATTCACAGGAATACATCTTAAGAATGACATTGAGGGGCTGAGGTTGTGACTCAGCAGTAGAGTTCTCACCTTGCATGTACAAGGTGAGGTGCTGGGTTCAATCCTTAGCAACACATAAAAATATAAGTAAAATAAAGGTGTTGTGTCCATCTACAACTGAAAATTTTTTTTTTTAAAATGACGTTGAAAGCCAATAAAATGTTTCTGAGATAAATTAAAGACTAAATGGAGGCAAAACTATCTTTAAATGTTGAGAGGTCATAAACTCTGTTTACTATTGATATTTTCTTATAATTTATGTACTTTTTTGTGAAGATAAAAATAGAGAGTCTCTAAAATCTTAGAATAGGAATTAGGGGTAGATTTCTTGTCAAGTTCTCTTTGAACTCCAAAATTCTATGGCATTAAAAAATTTAACAGATATTTACAAACTGTAACATATGTAACACTGTACTGGGTGCTCTAGGAAATCTAAGAAAGCCCTTGATCTGTAAGAATTTGAGTGGAGGGCTGGGGCTGGAGCTCAGTGGTAAAGTGCTTGCCTCACATGTGTGAGTCACTGGGTTGGATCCTCGGCACCACATAAAAATAAAGAAAGATACTGTGTGTTCACCTACAACTAAATAAATATTAAAAAGAATTTGAGTGGAGAAGTGGGACATAAATAAATGAGTGAAAGTAAACTGTATGTGAAGAGCTGTAAGAATATATTAGTAAAGTGTAGTAAAATTCACAGAAGAAGCTGGGCTGGGTAGTGAGAATTGATAAGCTTCTTTGTGTTGAAATCCAGGGTCTATACTATCACCTTCCTGATTATATCAGAACTTCAGCTGAAATTAATTGCAGTAATAAGCACAAGCTATGTATAATTTATATTAACTTACCAAAAAAGTAGAGGAGCTTTTGTGCTAGATATGTATTGTAAATAAAGAGAATCATGTATAATTACAAAAATTAATACATTATAACAAATTTAAGTAATGTAGAAATAAAAAGATAGATGTCATCTGTATCCTCTTCATTCAGTGATAATACTTTTGACGTTGCAATGTGCTTTCTTTACATCATTTTTTTTGGTATGGCATGTGTGTTTGTATTTTATCTTGCCAAATATAAATTATTATATTTTGCTTTAAATAAGCTTTAAAAAATTTTAGTACCACATTTTTATAAATATTTCAAAGGGTAGGATTCTATTTTAGTCAGCTTTCTCATCGCTGTGACTAAAAGATCAACCAGAATAATTGTAGAGGAGGAAAAGTTTATTTGGGGGTTCAGTTTCAGAGGTGTCAGTCCTTAGACAGCAGGCTCCATTCCTGGGGACTCAATGTGAGGCAGGACATCATGGCTGAGGAGTGTGGCAGAGAAAAGCAGCTCACGTGATGATCAGAAAGCAGAGGGAGAGATCTCTGCTTACCAAATTCAAATATATACCCCAAAGCCACACACCCCAATGCCCCACCTCCTCCAGCCACACCCCACCTGTCGTCAATTACCATTCAATTAAGATCATCAGGTGATTAATTCACTGATTGGGTTAAGGCTCTCATAACCCAATCATTTCTCCTCTAAACCTTCTTGCTTGTCTCACACATTAGCCTTTGGGGGAACATCTAATAGATTCATACTTACGAATCATAATAGATTCGTAAGTACTGCTCACACTATTTTCTTGGGTTCCTGACCACTGACAATTAACATGTCCACCAACAACTCTTAGGGGCCTTTCCCATTTGAAGATTTTTCCCCCCTTTTTTGAATTTTGATTGCTCAACCTAGAGTTTTTAATGAGAGCCAGTGTGTATGTACCTTTATATACTTTATTCAAATTAATGAGTTTTGTTAATAATAGTTTAACCTAGTTAGATTTTGTTTTTGTTTTTTAAAAATACACTGATTTCAGTTCTGCTTTAATAGCTTAAATATATCCCTAAAAAAGGACCACACATTTAAAAATAAATAAGTTAAAAGTGTTTAAAAACTCCAAATTTATGTTGAAAAGAATCTTTATGGGTTTTGTCAGTACTCTAATTTTTCTAGGTTTTCATAGGAATTATTATAAAGTATGTCTTAGAGTACATTTTCTGCATTTACTTTGAGATGCAAAATAATTGGAGCCAGTATAACTGTTAAGTGACTAGTAATAGTACAAAATAGAGGATCCAGTTTTTAAAAGAAAAACTCATGTGTCAGGCTATCATTTAAATGTAACACTTAATAGAATAAGCCTATATGCTTTATAAATTCATATATTTGGCTTTTAGACTTACAAAGAATGTAGTGTTTTGCTTTTGTTTTTGTTCTGTAGCACTGGGGATTAAACCCATGGCTTTGTGCATGTGAGGCCAGTACTGTACCGTTTTTAAAATTTTATTTTGTGAGATAGAGTCTCCCGCACTTGCCCGGCCTGGCCTCAAACTGTGATCCTCCTCCCTCAGCCTCCCAAGTAGCTGGGATTACAGGTGTGTGCCACAGCACCCAGCTTTTATTTTTTGAGGATACTGTACCTTTAATTTTAATGCCAGTTTATAATTCATGTTTGAAATTCATTAAGTCTCATGAAAATAAATAATAGGAATAAATCTGATTAAGATCATCTTGTTTATATAACATCTTTAACTTAATAAGCTGAATAATACATTCAAGCCTAAAGTTTGTGTTTGTTATTGGGATATAAAGTTACACAACTTTATATTTCCAGAACCTCACAGGCTAATAAAAAGAGGTGTAAACAAATATTTATAGTAAACTCTATAATAAAATTTACAAATGTCTTAGAAGCACATAGGGAGCTCAACTAACTCTACCATATTAAAATGAAGCTAACCTGTATTATGACTATATAAATCAAAACAGCTGACATCATTAGAACTGCTGAGATCTATAGAGCATAATTTTATATTTGGTAAATGTCTGTATTGTACATTAAGAATTCCTAGGTTTTCTTTAACATGATGGATAAACCTGACTGATACTTCATGAAGCTTTCGGCAGAGGTTGACATTTTTTTGTGAACTTTTTGGTTACCTTTTAGCCTGATAGTCTGATAAAGGAATTGTGCTTTAATTTACTACTTTTTTTTTGTTTATTTATAATGCTTTAAAAAATTCCAGATACTATCAATGTCAAAAATTAAACATATTTTCAGGTTGAAATATTCATTGACTACTACTACTTAAGATTTGCTGATTTTTTTTTCTTTGCCAAGTGTTGGGTTTCTGATCAATATAAATAGAACTATCCTGCATCTTTGTCCCAGAAAAATCATATGACTACATGTTTTTTGAGTTTGAAGTTTGAGTAAGGAAATGGGTATGCTGATTGATGGGGAGATGATAGCACAATCTGTGAAGTCCTGCCTACTTTTGTTAAATGTAACTGTTGGCACTAAGTGAATCAACAAGCAGATTGCTCTCCAAACACAAGTAAGGTTCTGCAGTCTTTTAGAAATTATTTGAAGGAGTAAACTGCTGTTTTGACTAAATAAACATTGGTATTCAGTTTCTTATTTTTCTGGCATTTTGTTTTTCTGTTAATTGATTTTTAATTCTTAGTAAAATTATGATTGCATTTAATAATATTTTTCCTCCCCTCATATTGAACCATTTTTTTTTTCTTCTCTTTTTCTCTTTTTCTATACTGGGGATCAAACTCAGGGCCTTGTACAGGCTGGGCAAGTTCTTCACCACTCAGCTACATCCCCAGTCCTTTTCAAAATTTTATTTAGTTGCTCAGCCTGACTTTAAACTTGTGATCCTTAAAGATTCTGTATTTAATTTATTTTCTGATAGTCAGTATGTAGTTAATGCTATAGTATCTCTTGAAGATGCTGGTAGGATTTCCCCTTCTTCTACTGTTTTCTCTTTGCTTTCCACTATACAAAGTCTAATCTGGGACAGAAAAGATCCATTCTTTATAGGACATATCAGGGCACATACAGGATTGCCTGGAGCCCTTAGTTTGGGCAATGATTTAGCAGATAAAACTACACATGACATACATATTTTCTCTACACTAGAAGAAGCTATAAATTTTCATAAAAAGTTCCATGTCAATGCTAATACTTTACAAAAGCGTTTTAAAATAACTAAGGAACAAGCTAGACAAATAATAAAACAATGTCAAAATTGTGTGACCTTTTTACCACAAGTTAATCTTGGAGTCAATCCTAGAGGATTGATACCTAACCATATTTGGCAGATGGACGTCACACACTTGCCAGAATTTGGAAAATTAAAATATTTGCATGTTACAGTTGATACTTCTTCTGGATTTTTGATGGGCTCCCTTCATGCCGGAGAAAAAACTAAAGATGTTATAGCTCATTGCTTACAAAATTTTGCCACTGTGGGTGTTCCAAAACAGTTAAAAACAGATAATGCCCCTGGTTATACTTCTACCTCTTTTAAACAATTTTGCTCAACATTTGGCATTAC
Organism: Marmota monax; assembly: GCF_021218885.2. Taxonomy (NCBI): domain Eukaryota; kingdom Metazoa; phylum Chordata; class Mammalia; order Rodentia; family Sciuridae; genus Marmota; species Marmota monax. The sequence goes on along the minus strand of NW_026693476.1, from coordinate 5,894,069 downwards.
TCATATAACAGGAATCCCATACAATCCACAGGGACAATCCCATACAATCCATAGTTGAAAGAGCTCATCAAACTATTAAAATGTACTTATTAAAGCAAAAAGAAGGAATTGGGAAGGGGTATATATTCCCCAAAGATAAACTTAAAATAACCCTTTTTACTGTAAACTTTTTAAATTTGGATTCATCAGGACTTAGTGCTGCGGAAAGGCATATGTGTCCAAAAAATGTGCATAAGCCCAAGGTACTTTGGAAGGATATTCTAACAGGACAATGGAAAGGTCCTGACCCAGTAATTGTCTGGAGTTGGGGGTCTGTTTATGTGTTTCCACAGGGAGAACAGCAGCCGATTTGGATTCCAGAAAGATTAACTAAAGCGATTTCTACAGACCAAAAAGAAGATGATTTGGCTCAAATCCATAACAACTGATATCCAAAACTCCAGTTTGGCTATTCTTACATCTGCAACAGAACCAGGATGCTTTTTTCAATATCTATTTTATTATTGCCCTTTGCCATATCATGAAGTTCTATTTTGTTTTTTGAGCTCATACAGACCTAGGTTAATGTTTTGCTGATCAGTTCTATTTTTTGACTATAGAGTTTTTAAACATTGCAATGGAGATTTCACCTGTAAAAAGTTATAAGGCCTTTACTATAATGTTATGTGTTGTATGTATTATATTATGTGTGCACACTTGTGTTTTGTGTTATATGTTTGAATGTATGCATGTCCATATATCATATATGATGAGCGCTCATGATAAAATGGATCCAAATTTTTTTTTTTCACGTGATTTATATGGTTTAATTTAAATTGGGTAAACAACTGTTGAGGATTGTTTTAATATGTAAACAAAAAGAAGGTTAACAGATCTGTTTGTTTACTTTCACCTTTCCTTTTCATTATATTTAATAATTCTCTTAAAGATAATATAAATTGTTAAGAAAATTGTTTTCTTTTAGTGCCTTCTGTAATGTTACATAATTTTTTCTTTAGCCATTATTGCCAGAATTCCTATCTTCATCCCAGTGCCGGTGAAGACAATGTAAATTGTTAAGAAAATTGTTTTCTTTTAGTGCCTTCTGTAATGTTACATAATTTTTTCTTTAGCCATTATTGCCAGAATTCCTATCTTCATCCCAGTGCTGGTGAAGTCAAAGATAAAACCAATCTACAGCTTCTATAATAGCCATCACTGAACTGCTTGCAGAACTTGCCTGGACACATTGTGAGCTCACCTGTATGCATTGTGAACTATCTGTTGGTGCAGGGACTTGTGGTAGTGTTGGGGTATTTTTGCTGATGATGTCATTGGTGGTACAATTTTTCCAAAAGGAGCCGTCAATTGGCTTGGTGTATCTTCCTCCCTTCTGCTTGTCATGATCGTCCAGCTAAAATTTGGGGGCCAACAGAGGTGAGGCAAAGAACCTCACCCCCCCCCCGCTGGTACAAAGACCTCTCCACAGGTGTGGCTGTATACTGGACCGGTAGTCAGTGACGGGTAAGATCCAATTGCAATGGTACCAACCTAAGGACCATATGTACTATTGGACAACCTAAGGCAGGCACGGTCCCTAAGCCACATGCTTGTTGTTTAAACAGAGAGGGGGAGATGTTGAGAGCCACAGCCAAAGGGGCCCCAGCAAACTTCCAGCCCTCCTGCCTGTGTCTCCTGAGTAGCTGGGATTATAGGTGTGCAGTACTGCACCCAATGAACCAATTTTTCGTTGGTTAAATTGTCAGGACGTTTAAATGTTTGAGTTTGTGATTTTTCAAATTTCAACTCTTGTTTTGGGATAGTTTTCATTACCAAAGAAAATCCAATCTTAAATTTGTGGACTGGGTACATGTTTTTAAAATTAATTTTTATCTAACCCTTCAAAATACCTGATTTTTTGATTGAGATCAAAGTATCTCAATCTAGGATCTTCCTTAGAGCTCTTATAATATGTATTATGTTGCCTGGCCTGTCTGATTATCTAGATAAAACAATACAGTTAAGAGCTTGATTAATTAAATCAAATTCAAGAAAACAGTGAAAACTTTAATTTTTAAAATACTTTTTAAATCTTCAGCTTTATTAACTTATTAATTTAGTTTGAAATTATCTTAATTATTCTGATATATGCCAAAGAATTCCTTAAAATTGATTTTTTTTTTTTTTTTGTACCAGGGGTTGAACTCAGTGATACTCAACCACTGAGCCACATCCCCAGTCCTATTTTGTCTTTTACTTAAAGACAGGGTCTCACTGAGTTGCTAAGCATCTTGCCGTTGCTGAGGCTGGCTTTGAACTCAAGATCCTGTGCCTCAGCTTCCTGAACCACAGGCTTGTGCCACTGCACCCGGCTCTTAAAATTGATTTTGAGTAGCATTTTATCTATATAGTAATTCTCTCTATATATCTATTAAATATTCACATATGTGAATATATATTAAAAAGCATACCACTTTTTCATGATTTTGAGGTCAGAAGCTTTGTGCATTTCTGATATTTGGCATCAGTATTCATTGGAAGTAAAAGAGGGAGGGAATGAATAATCTTCCGGTAGCAAGAACATCACACTTAAATTATTAGTAAGTCTAGTTTATATCCTCCTCCATATTTTTTGGTTGGTTATTTCAGCAGGAATATGAAACATATGTGACTAGAATGAAATGAATAGGTGCCGCAGTCCGGCTGGGCAAAATAACCGGGAGGTGACAAGCAACTTGAAGGTTGAAGCGGGAACTGCTTTATTGCAGAGGAACTGAGCCGGAACTCAAGGTAGGGAGAACCCAAGGTAACGGAGCCGCTTTATTGCGGAACAGCAGAGGTATATATACCTAACTGATTACACACAGCATGACTCAATTAGCATCATCTAGATACAGCAGTTAGCCAATAAGGAATCCCACCATCTTAATGGCTCCGTGGTATTGCCTCACAAACCACTTCTCCAGGCAAACTGCCAGGCACCATCTTGACTTGATTTGCAGTCCCCAACAAATAGGGACCTATGAAAAATGGAATGGTAAGGTCTAGAGAAGTAAGTATCTCATAACAGCAAATGAGCAAAGGGTAGATCATTCTTTGAGAGTGATTTTTGAAGAACAGAGTCGCTATGATAAATAGGAAGTTCCAGGTGACGTCTACTATCCTTTTTATCTTCAGATTTCTGTGAAAAGTCTGTTTACTTTAATGATAAGAATGTCAAGATTTTGCAGCGCATAGGGTCAAAAACTAGAGAGTAAAAAAAACAAATATGTTTAAGAAAGAGGGGTCACTCTTAGCAAAATACAGTTTAGAAAAGATTTCTCATATTTTATGTGGAGGGAAGAAACTTTGATATTTAAGTAGAAAGCACCTTGTAGGGTACTTTCTTTTTAAGAAAATAGATTTAGTTTTAGATGAACACAATACCTTTATTTTATTTATTTATTTTATCTATCTATCTATCTATCTATCTATCTATCTATCTATCTATTTTTATGTGGTGCTGAGGATTGAACCCAGTGCTTCACACGTGCTAGGCAACTGCTCCACCACTGAGCAACAATCCCAGCCTGGTACCTTCCTAATTAAAGAGAAAATCTAGAAGCTGGACAAGGGAAAAAAAAAAGAAGAAAAAGAATTTTGGCTATGTAAAATTTAAAACATACATGGTAAAAGAAAACATAAAATTTAAAGTTCACAGCAAATTTGGAAAATAAAGTATGACAGAGATACAAGATTTTGTATTTATAATATTCAAACACAGTGTGAGAAGAAGAAAACAACCCAATAGGAAAATGACCAAAAGATATGAAATAGGCAATTTCAGAAGAACAAATTCAGATACCAACAGTATTTCTTTAAAGATGCTGAGTCTTATAAGCAGTTAGTAAAATACAAATTAAAAAAACCCATCAAACTCTCACTTTGCATTCATAAGACTGGAAAACATTAAAATAATATTAAAAACACCTGTCACTTGGCCATGGTGATGTGGGAAGTTATTTGAATGCAGTGCTGATAGAAATATGAGTTGTTATTGCCTATTTTGGAAGGCAGTCTGACAGTGTCTATTAAAACACACATTTTCTATGTCCCTGGGAATCGTGTGTGTATTTTACTGGAGATTAAACCCAGTGCCTTGTGCATGCTAGGCAGGTGCTCCACCACTGAGTTACAACCCAAGCCCTTTTAATTTTATTCTGAGACGGGGTCTCAAAGTTGCCCAGGCTGACTTTGAACCTGTGATCCTCCTGCCTCAGCCTTCTGGGTAGCTGCATTTACATGGTATACCACTAGGCCTGGCCACAGGGAATCTTCAGGAGATCTGTCACTAAGAAATAAAAGAACTGTATAAGGCTTTTATTTCAGCACTATTATAACTTCAAAAATATTAATAATGTCCTTTTTTTGGTATAGTGCAGGGGATTAAGCCTAGGGTCTTATGCATGGTAAGCAAGCATTCAACCATGATCTATAACCCTCCACCTTAAATAATGCTTATTTATTGTGGAATGGGCAAATAGATTACAGAATATTATAGCATAGATTATTATATTGATATAAAAAAGAACGCTGTATGAGCCAATTTAGAGGGAGTTTATGCCAGCTGATATAGATATATGTATCAACATATCCCATTCGTTTTGTAGAACAATGACTGGATATCCTGTATTTATGTATGAATATATGTCTCTACAACATTTATATGTTCATAAGATAGTGGTAGCATACAAAAGTAGAATAATGCATTCTAAGTGGTTAACCTGGTTTTTGTGGTGATGGTAATGCAACAGGAGTAGGAAGGAGAACAGGCATGTGGGGTACACTAGATTAGATGTGAGAGTGAAATTTAAGGAAGAATTCAAGACTCAAGGTAGTCAACCACAGAGTTAATTGGAGAGAAAGCGGTCCGATTCAGATATATTTTTAAGGGAATGGAGCTTAAAGGTCATTAGAAAGGGCTAATACATTTTAATTGAGTACACTTTGGAATCACATAAATGTTTTAAAATTTGAACATACTTTAGTACCCTCAGCATTAATTCTGTAGTACCCTTTGGTAAAGAACAAAGCAGATACATTAAAAGGAAGCTAGTGAGTAAAATTTCTCTTCCTGTAAATCTCATCTTGAACAATTCCAAGACTCCTTTAAAATGTCATAGGCCGTTTTTGCTAATGGTGTTGATCACTCCACTTTTACTTGACTTTGGCCCTAAGTGTTTTTCTGTTGTAATGATAGTAAGAGTTAAGGTAAGAGAAATCATTTATTGTTTACCTTGTGAAAAGCATTAAGTGTTTTAGGTATATTAGATCCCTTCATCCTCAACTCTTGTGAGGTAGTGAGTGTTATTATTACTGTTTTACATGTGTATGCTTTAAATGACATCAGATGATCAACTCAACAATTAAGCCTTCTCAGCATGGTATATTATAGTTTATGCTGTCACCTCCCCTATTTGTAAGAGGAAGCATTTTTTATCTTATTTCAGTAGGTGTTTTTATTCTGTTTTATGTAATATTGAAAAACTGTAAATAGAAAGTTTGAGGGAATAGCTGGGCACAGTGGTGGACACCTATAATCTCATTTACTCAGGAGGCCTAAGCAGGAGGATCTCAAGTTCAAGGCTAGCCTAGGAAACTTAGACCGTGTCTTAAAATAAAATTAAAAAGGGGTTGGGGGTGTAGCTCAGTGGTAGAGCACCCCTGAGTTAAATTCCTGGTGCTAACCCCGACCCCCGCAAAAAGAGAGAGAGAATAAAGAAAACTTGAAAGAATAGGATGATGGTGTTAGTATTATGTGTCACCTGTAAATTTGGCCTTTTTCTCTTGTTATTTCCAACTTTGAACATCCTGTGTTTTTTTTTTTTTTTTCTCCCAGAGGGGTTGAAAATTACATTTTGATTCTAAACAGTGTTTCTCTCAAATGATGTCTCACATCTAGAAGTAACTTGAAAATGTTTGACTAGATAATATCTTGATTTTTGATGCACAAAATGTGGTCACCATACTGTTTTGTTTTTGTATCCCCAGTGCCCAGCACATTTGACACATAGCAGGTGTTTAGTGAATGTTTACTGAATGACCGGAGAGACTAGTTCTCTTTTTGTAATGTGTTCTCATTTTTACCTATTAAAGAAAGGTTTGCTCTGAGACAGGAAATTGTGATTACTAACTGTCCCAGTTTAACTTCCCCAGTGGAAAGAGAGAGCTTCTACGTCTTACCATTTACATGCCAACTTTATTGAAGAACTCTAATTCTTTGGGGGTTATGTGTCTATCCTTTAGACCAGTTATTACTGCCTCAAATGAGATATTGTGAAGGGCCAAGCCTATGTTAAGTTTTCCTTTTAATGGACAGGGAGGCAGATTTTATTACTAAAAGGAAAGTTGAGGGGGTTGAACAAATTGGCAAATATGATTGTCCATCTCCAAGAATTTAATTTCCAAACACTTCTCCACTCTTTTAACTCCTGCCAATTTGTGAAAAAGTACAAGTTAAAAATAAAAGAAACATGGTATATAAACACAGGCAGTGCATACCTTAGTATTTTTGTTAAAAGGAAAGAGGAAGCAGTAGACTCTGTAGAGTGATCCAAAGATAGAAATCTTAAGGGTAAGTCCTTTCATTTCCAAGTTTCCATATCAGGATCTTGATCCCTCTGGTGAAAGGGCTGCAATGCAGGTTTTTATGCAAGCCTGGGTGGTTTTTCCTCATAGGATCAAAGTCCATTAAAATGGTAAATAAATGTACTTTGAGGCTATCACCACTCGCCTTGTTTAACTGAACTTGCCTAGTGGCAATTATCACAGTTCCTTCTTTAACCAGGCTTGTTTTGGGGAACTATGGGAAGTGTGAGAAAGGAAAGAATTGGCTTGAGCACCTTTCCTGAAATGGGAGAGGTGTGTGAGTTCTGATATGCGTTCCTTTCTTTCATCACGGATAATCTTTTCCTTGTTCCTTTAAATGTACCTCTATAACATTTTTGCTGCATGCAGAAAGTATTCTCTAGTGGGAGAATGGAACCAGAGCAAAAGGAAACATCCAAGCTTTATTGATCTGTGCTTATCCTGCATCGTTCCTCCCTGCTGAGAAAATGATTGATGCTTCTAAAAAATCCCTCAGGATCCTTTGTTGGATGTTGTCATTTCTGTTTAAAAATTGGAAAACAATTATGCATAAATAATGTGGAGAAAATACTTTTCTTGATTTTTTCCTGTCTAAAAATGAGTAGGAAGAAATTATACAAAGTGGGAAAATGATAATATTATATAGAAACAATTCCATTTTCACTTAGGCAAACCTAACATTAAGCAAGAAAGTCTTTGTGAGGAATTTGCTGTTATTATTGTCTGCATATTTCCTACAATGCCCCGATGTGAGGATTCTTTTGTTCTCAAATTACCATTCTGATATCCAGAAATATTTTTCCAGCCCAAACAACAACAAAATCATGTGCACATTTTAAAGATATTTAAAAATTTCACTATCAGCCCTAAAATGAATAACCCGAGTTATTTTTGTCTATTAATTATAAATTCCTTCTCTGAAATTAGGATAATGTTTCAATTTGTCATCATTAATGAATATTATTCAGTTATCTTTTCATATAAATTAAATCTTTATTATATACATGCAGTATCTTGGCATGAGAATGAACATGCATCCATAAAATTAATTCTTTATTTTTTAATAAACAGTAAAACAAAAATGCACAAGTGGCCCCCCTGCCTGCCCAAATGTGATCTATGTACAATATTTTCTATGTCATCACTTATCAGACTTATGCTCCCTGTTCTTAATATGTAAACAACATGCAATTGTTAATTTTTCTGTAAGTCATAATCTCCTGTTGGTATTTTAAGTGCTACTTAGGTAATAAAAACCTACAAGTGTTTGATAAGATGCTTCTGTTATACCTAAGAACAATTACCTCTAAGAGAAAAAGATGTATCTAACGTAAATTTAATCCAAGGCAGGGCTAACTTGTTTTCTTTCACATTTGAGATAATTTTATTTGTCCCCATGATATTTCAAGTAGATGTACTCAGTGTAAATGTGGTTAACATGGTTCAAATCATCAAATACCTGTTTGGGCTTTTTAGTATTCTTTAATCTATCCTTCCTGATAATAACTTCTGGTTTCACTATGACTAAAAATAAACTTTTTATAATTGAGGTGTCTCCCTAAAGTTTTCCCATACCTAGACTGTTCTCTTTCATACATTGCCAGATTATCTTTCTAAACACAAAGTCTTGCTCATATCAAATTCCTGCTTAATTATCTCCACTGTCTTACATTGTGTACAGGAAAAATTCTAATCTCTAGCATGAGCTTAAGTTATAAGAGTCAAATGTCTGGGCTGCTCACTGCTGAAGTACAAATATTTGGTAGATGAGAGTTGATGAGAAGGAATCAGGTTTATTAAAAGCTGGTTCTAAAGAAATTAGAGGGGTTAGTTTCTCAAAGCTGTCAGGGGCAGGAAGGGTTTTTATGGAGAAAGGAAGCAGTGAGGCTGGGTGAGGTTTTCCTTAGCTCCACAGCTAGTTACTAAGGAAGGGTATTACAAAGACCATCTGTGTTCTGTGAATCTGAAGACAGGTCTAGCAGTTAACATCTAGGTGGGCTTCTCTTTAGCCAAAGAATTAGAGAGGAGTAGAAGGGCAAAGGAAAGGGAGAGCAAAGAATACTTTCAAGAGAGTCCTGTTATACTTAAGTGGCCATCAATGATGATCTGGCCTCGACTATTGAATTAGTTTCATAGTCTGCCTTGTGATCCTCCTCAACCACCATATCATTAAGACATGTTTAATTGTTTGCTGTTTCCAAACTTGGCTTTCACAAGTCCATTTTCACATGTGCTGCTTGATTTGAGTATCCTCCTCCTACTTTGCTGCTCAAATATCTTTTGATACCTCTAGAGCTCTGCATCGTTATAGTACTATGTCGAGATTGCTGTTACAGCATGAATACTATGCATTTTAATTAATTATTTATGCCTTTCTCATTAGACTAGGGGCTCTTTAAAAGGTGTGGACTGGTTTTTATTTTTGGATATTCCCCCTTCCATGCCCATTGTGATGCCTTGATATGTGGTAGTTCCATACACCTTTGTTGAATCGGGTTCAGGGGTAGGGTTTTTCCCCCTGAAAGAATCTGTGCTATAAATATATCCAGTAAATACAGGACCCATTTTTCCATCCATGCTTCCAAAGTAGTGTCACCATCTGGGGATCTGAGGAGGCCTCTCCAGGAGCAAAGGAGACCTCTACTTGGATCTTCTGGGTTCTTGACCACATCACAGAAAAGAATTTAAGAACATGTTAGGTACGAGTAGCAGAGCATGTGATTTACTATAAAGGAAAAGCACACGCTAGAGAATGGGAATTCGTGTGATTTCAGAGAGAGAGTGAGTCACCTTGTCTGGGTCTTGGTTTTAAAGTAACTACCAGGCTGAACTAGAGATGGAGTCAGGGCAGGCTTATGCAATTTCATTTGTTTTCCTGCGCTCCTCCATTGCCACCCTCAAATGTTCTAATCATGCTACTTCCTATGTTGCAAGTAACATTAGCATACATTAAATCTCCACCCAGGAGTGCATGTCTTATCATTATAGTAAGGTTAGGGTCATTTCTCAGTGACCAAATTCTTTGATGTGCATGCCCTCTAAAGGAGTGGTTCCTCTAGATGCCTTGTGATCTTGGAGGTTTTGTTGTTTTTTCATCAGCCAATTAGCAAGCTGGGGCCAAGAACGTCAGTGCAAGGACATGGGTGGGTTGCTAAAGAATAGTCTGTTCTTTGTTCCAGTGGTTTATGGACATTTCTCTTTTGAGGCTCAGTGTTCTTTTTTCCTAAATTCCTATCTCAGCAGGGCCTGTTCAGAGCATTCTGGTAATTTAGTTGCAGGCAGAGGGAAGTATCCTTAAAGTATGACCTATAAGACCTTGTTATAATTTATTTGATGAGTATTTCAAACTGAGTTAAATAGTCCAAGAGAGTCATCATATACTAACACAAGTTGGGAAAGAATGTAAAGGATTGTCATTTTTAAATGGTGCTCTTAAATAGTTTGTGCTTGTCTGACTTGTATGTTTGGTTTTTGCTCAAATATGAAATGGTTAACATTACAGTTATTACTTGAAGGACTTTGCCAATTAAAGCAGTTGGATTGAGTGTATCAATATTTAAAAGTGTGAATTAAAAAATACCAGTTTTGCCTCATCTGGTTCTTTGAAGTTTTCCACTTTCAGTCAGAAACAAAGTATACATATCAGTTTCAAATTTCAACACAAGTATGACAGAATTCCAGTATTTGCTATGCAAATGTCATAGGTGCATACTTTCTATTTTTATGTCTGTAGGTGATTAGTTTAGAAGATTTTGATTCATGAAATGGCAGGTGTCTTCTCTGCCTTCTCAAGGTAATTATAGGTTAATTAGATTTTTCTGTGCTACTGTCTTCATAAAAATTTACCTATCAGTACATGAACATTTGGCATATCACTGCACTGAATAATTGCATTCATGGGGCAAATATTTCTACTAACCACCATTCATCCAAAACAAACAAACAAAAAGACCAAAGTAGCTTTACTAAATAAAATCAAGTTATAATGAATGTCATAAATAGTTTTGAAGGAAAGAGAAGCTATCTCTTCACATACATCCTGAAGGGTGTATGTTGGAGTATCCTAAGGGACAGCCTTACCCTTTTTCCTGGATATGAGAACTCCTTGTCTTCACCACTTGCCACAGAACCTGGCACAGACTGGGTATTCAATAAATGTTTAAATGAATGGATGGCTGAGAATTTATACTGGTTTAGTAAAAAAAGTGGTCCTACCTTCCCACTTACTATCTGCCCACTTTAGCTAAATTATAGGGCTGTTCTCTGGTGTGAAGTTAAATTAGAGTATTTAATATGCCTTATTGTTGTTTTACTCCAAATACTAGTTTTAGGCCATTAAAACCCAGAATTAATATTTATAATTATGTTAGATATTGTCAGGAGATGAAGTGAAAATAAGTATAAGAAAGTTGTGACCTGGCGTACACACCTGTAATCACAACTAGTCTGGAGACTGAGGCAGGAGAATTGGAAGTTCAACGTCAAACTGGACAACTTAGTAAGACCCTTTTTCAAAATAAAAACAAAAGGGAAAGGACCAGGGATGTACATAGCTCTGTGGTAGAGTGCTTGCCTAGCAAGTGTGAAGCCCTGGGTTCTATCCCCAGTGTTACCTACCAAAAAAGAGTTCATGCAGGCGGAGGGTTTAACTCAGAGTTATTATATGCTTAGTGAGGTACTGGTTTTAATCCCTAGTATTTAAAAAAGGAAAGAAAGAAAAAAGTCATGTATTAACTTTCTTAGCAACCTTGGGCAGCTCTTGCATCTGTACTATTCCTCAGTTTCTTTCTACAATTAAAGGATTAGATAATCTGAAAGATTTCTTATTGTGTAGTTTATAAGTGGGCAGATAGTAGTTGCATAAAATATAATTTTTAAGATAGGATACTTAATTTACTGAAACCAATTTATATGGAGCTATAATTTAAATGGAAATGGAATTAATTGAGGAGCATTGCTGTTAGGGTAGCAGCAAGTTGGGTATGTAAGAGCATTATCATTATAGTGGAAAATACAGTTTCTCACATGTTAGAGTTCATCAGTTGTAAATGTACTGGGGAGTTGAGGTGAATGGGGAAAGTATCATTTTTAAGGATTAAGGTTGTGATTATCATCTTTACATCTTACTGCCATACTCTTTACATAAGTACGGGAGAAGCTGAATTTCTTGGCTCAAGTTTTCTTGCCTTACTTTTTATGAGTGAGACTGATAGACATAAATTTAGTCGTTGATTTTTTTCAGGGGCAAAAGTCAGTAATTTTAACTTGAAAATATTCAAATGTCCTTCCAATCCCACATTTAAAATCAATAAAGTGATTATTTTTAGGGCAAGAAAAATGGTTAAAAATAATCCATAAGACTAAGGAGCCAACATGAAGAAAATCATTTCCCTATATATCCAGTGTTAGCTTTTAGAAGTCAAGGTAAGGTAGTAACCCAGACTTTGGGGATGGTACTAGAAGATCTCAGAAAGATGACTATCTTCCAAATTAACAAGTGAATTACAACTCCAACAGAGAACACATAGAATGTAGCCTTTGAATCACCTCTTCTAAGCTCTCTGTTCCTGCCAATGGGCAGAATCACAGCTTTTGGGACAGGAGTCCCCTGTGTTTCTCCTTTGTTGGCAGCAATACAACTTTTTTTTTTTTTCCTTTTTCTCAAAAATCAAAAACAAAAAAACCAAGCCCCCAAACAAGAAGTCAAGGTTATGCTTTGCAGATGTGTAAGCATATTAATTTTGTATTCTAAAAGTTAACTAGAAGATTCAAAAATGAAATATTAAGACCTCTCTTTATTTGACTTTGATTGTAAATTGCAGGCCTTGAATAGAGCATAATTCAAGCATAATTTTTTGTGGCAAACATTTAAACATCTAAGTATTTTGGAGTATTCTATTTGAAAATTAGAGGGAGATTTACTTTTTACAAAATAATCTGCAGCTTTTTGTGGCCTTTTCATTCTTCTCAGAAAATAGTTTGTTAAACTTGTAAGGGAGAAAAGTTAAAATATTCTTTTGAGATTATAATTTTTAATATTTTTTATGGCCTGTTCTTTTCTTTCTCTCCTCTTTGGAGTGGTCTACTTAATGACAATGCAAAGCATTCACACTCTTGTAGCTTTCTTAAACTACAATTCCAAATTCCATACACAGAACATACTTCCAGGATATGACAGATGGCAAAAAAAAAACAATACTAAAATGTAAAATCTGAAGAACAAGAGAGTAAATAACTTCTGACATCTAGTAGTTCTGAATCAATATTCTAATTGTCAACCTTTACCTGATATTTTAAAGCATATCTTGTGCAGCTGTACAGGTAAATCAGATTCAATATAGCTAGTCAAATAATTGTTGATTTTGGCCTCTGACGAAAAATTCCTCTTCTGCATGAATCTGTAGTCCCAGTACTCAGTGAGCTGAGGCAGGAGAAGTCCAGGAGTTTGAGACCAGCCTGGATAGCATATCAAGACCTCTGTCTCAAATAAAAGTAAAAGTGAAGTATAAAGTAAAATAAAGGTAAAGAGTTTCCAACCTGACTTTCAACTATTGCCATTTTGGATCAAGTAATTATTTCTTCTGAAGGACTGGCCAGTCTAGTGTAGGATGTTTAGCGGCCTAACCGGCTCTATCACTAGGTGCTTATAGCACCCTCTAGTTGTGGCCATGAAAAATGTCTCCAACATCTGTGACTTCATGTTTCAGTTTAATGAAATAGAGTTACACAGAGAAATATTAGAAATATTTATTGATATGTGTTTATACACAGATTAATACATTTCTTTGCTCTGTCAACATACAGGATCTAGAAGCAATGACACCCCATTAGCAATGAGGACACATTGTCTTCAGATCTTGGTTTCTAATACCATTTTCCCACTAAGAAACCAGAGCTCCTTGGAGAAATGTCAGCTGCTAGGACTGGGTCAAAAAACTGCAAGGTCAGCCTCAAAAAAAGAGAGGACATAAAATTCCACAATGATAATAGTATGCCAGAGGGACATAGGAGCTAACTGGAGAGCTCCAACAGCCAAAATTAGAATAATTTGAGCAACAAAATAGCTCAAATATTAAATAAAACATTGGATTATAACTCAGAGTATCATATAAATCTCCATACATCCATATTCATATAAATAAATGATTGTATAAATTTTAATAAGAGTGCAAAACCATAAAATCTGTGCAGAAGAATTCAAAATTATTTAAGTATGTACCCTCAAGGTGTGAAACCAACTCCTGTTCCTTAAATATGAACTCCTTCCTCATAGTGACTTGATTCTGAAGAGTATGATGTGGAAAGGAGGAGAAATCTGGCACACTACCTCAGCCAGGTTATCAGAGTTAATGTCAACAGTGATGAGTCATACTGATGTCTATATCTACATATAGATATATATCTATCATAGATATGAATTAATGACAGTGTCACTGTGCTTCAAAAGTCTTCCTTTCCAAAACATACAACCCCGGTATCGTCATGAGGAAAGCCTCAATAAATGTCAGTTGAGGAACACTATATAGAATACCTGACTGTTAGTACTCAAAATATTTTTAAAAACAAAGAAGGCCTAAGAAACTGTTCAAAACCTTAAATCTTAGAAGCTTGAGGAATATGCCAGGTGCAGGCCTGTAATCCCAGCAGCTTCAGGAGGCTGAGGCAGGAGGATTGCTAGTTCAAAGCCAGCGTTAGCCACAGCAAGGCGCTAAGCAACTCAGTGAGACCCTGTCTCTAAAATACAAAATAGGGCTGGGATGTGGCTCAATGGTTGAGGGCCCCTGATTCAATCCCCAGTACCCACCCCACCCCCACCAAAAAAAAGAAGCTTGAGGAGACATGACAACTAATGTAATATCATTTCCTGAAAAGAATCCTGGAACAGAAAAAGAGGATTGTAGGTAAAAACTTAGGATATGTGGGTAAAATATGAACTTTAGTTAGTAATAATGTATCAGTATGGCTCATTAATTGTGACATAGTAATATGTTAATAAGAGGAATTGGTGTGACATGTGAGAATTCTCTGTACCATCTTTGCAATTTTTCTATAAATCTAAAACTGTTCTAAAGTAAAACTTTTATTTTCAGAAAAAGTCTCCAGAATTGCCAAATGTTTCCTGGGGAACAGAACTGCCCCCATTTGAGAGAATTACCATCATAAATAATATGATAAAAGAAAAGATATATTTTTTTGTGCCTGTTGAGTGTGTCCCTAGTGAAGAAATAATAGTAGTGAAAATGCCTAGGACACCCAGCAGGTATCTTTTCCAATCTCTCTATGTCTATAGCTTCTCTTGTCTTCCCTTATCTCTTATAAATGTTGACACTACTGATTCAGAATCTTTATTTATTTGTTCTTTTTAGTTACACATGACAGTAGAATGTATTTTGGCAAATTATGCTTACAAAGAGTATAACTTACTCTATTTAGGACCCTATTCTTGTGGTTGTACATGATGTGGAGTTACCCTGATCATGTATTCAAATACAGGGCTAGGAAAGTTGTGTTAATTTCATAGGAAAGACAATAGAATTAGAATCTTTAGGCTGGTCTCAGTGAGCATGAGGCATCTATGTCTGGTGGCAGAGTGGGCATCTATCTGTACTTGTGTGTTTCATAGCTTGTCCAACTCAGTAAGTGTTAAACAATTCAGTCACAAAATCGGATCTTCCCTACATTCTCTTGGCTTGTTCCTCCCAGCTAAATATGTGGGGATTATTCCAGATTCCTTATGCTATAGAGCCTGGATCATTGTACCTTACTTCCTCCTGATGTATATTTCACTTTGCTGCCAATGATGAGTCTAAAAACAGAAATGTGATCCTAATGCCTTTTATTTTAACCCTTTAATGAGTCTTCATTGCTTGCAGGGAAAATTTCCCTCTATTGTTACATCCTTTAATATTGCTCAAATAGACTGCATCCTCTTTTGTGCCCCTGAATCTCTAAAATATACCACTTGTATTGCCGACCTATCTTGCCCTCTGCTCTACCATAAGTTCTCAGAGACAAAGACCATATTTTTGTGTCCTGGCTTTGATTCATTAACATTGTCTGATACCTTAGTTATTTTTCTTGCATGTCCACATATCATGCAATAAAAGCATAATTATTTAAATCCTAAACATGGCAGTTTAATTAGAGTAGAATTTCAGCTATAATTAGAAAGGCATATCTCCTACCCCCATTCCCATTTAATAGTTGCCTCCATTCATACTGTGATTTAAAGTTTGGGCAAATGCACCTAATCTTTCTGTGGCTACCAGAATTGCTCCAAAGTAAAATTGCTGTCAAACTTGTCAGATCAAATATATTTTCAGTGATAGATAAAAAGTGTGTATTGTGTTTTATCTCTAAAAGGATCCTAATTATAACTGATTTAATTTTAAAAGTAATTATATTTATTTAGTATGTTCTATAAAATACACTTATTGTGAGACAATATTTAAGAACTTATTACTTATTTTTCAATAGAAAATGTAACGCAGGAAGTGGCTAACCATGTTTGGTTATATACTGTTTTCAAGTTTCAACTCTTCAGAGGAATGAACAACAGTTGTTTCCTCCATTGCTATGAGCTCATATAATTTTTAGGGGGTGCGTGGGAATGGGCTCTGATGCCTTCTGACATCACTCTAATCCTGTCTGTGCCAACAGAAACAAAAGCATTAGGAATTCTGGTTTTCAAAATGTAATCTTTGAGGTTCAGAAACCTGTTCTAGAGGTATATGTCTTGGGGTTTATATGAACTTGTGTGTGTGTGTGTGTGTGTGTGTAAATGAGATTTCTTAAGAATAATTCCATTAATGTTGAAGCTGAGACCTAGTTCATAGCTTCAAGGTATTATTGAATTTCTCATAATTAATTATCTTTTCACTTCCTTGTCTCATAAGGGAACTCTACATTAACTATTGGATGGAAGCAATTATTGCAAAAATAGTCCTAAGATAAAATCCTAATGACTCCTATTATATTTCTTTCTTTTTTTTTTTTTTTTTTTCCTTTTTTTTGGTGGTGACGCTGAAGATTGAACCCAGGGGCACTCTATCAGTGGACTATAACCACACCCCTTTTTAATTTTTTTTTTTTAAATTTTGAGACAGAGTCTTGCCAAGTTGCTGGGGCTGGCCTAGAACCCATCTCGAGTTGCTGGGATTACAGGTGTGTGCCACCATGACTGGCATAAACTTCTTTTTGATATGACTTTTTATGGAGATGTGTTGATTTTTAAACTTTTTATTATCCTAGAAAAATGGGACTACCCTTTGATACAACATGCTGTTTCATAGGTCTCCAAGACCACTACTAGGTGTGGTAATCTGCTGGAAGGACTCAGGACTCAGCATATAGTCCTAATTATAGCTCTGGTGTATTATAGTAAAGGGAAAAGGCCAGTGGTGCAAAGTCTGAGGAATCCAGCCTCATGCTCCCAGTGGAGTCACACAGGATACTTTTAATTCCTCCAGTGTCGAGTTGTGACAGCACTTTTGAAATGTATACCTGGGAAACTCCATAGAGACTCAGTGGCCAGAGTTGTTATGGAGACTGATCACATAGGTGTCCCCAACTCCCAGAGGGATGACAGACCATAGGGTGTGCACAGGTTAGGCACAATGAGACTTCCTTATCAAGAAATGGTGAAAACTCTCCCTAAATCCAAGCTCATTTACAAGCAGGCTTTTCTAAAGATAGCAATCACAGGCCTGCTATGTTAACTCTTCTCTGTGCATATGCAGTATAATTTGAAAAGCTCATGGGTAAAGTTTATCATAATTATGATAGCTTGGGAAGACAGCAATTAAATCATGCCTGTTTTAGTGATGGCTAATATGGTTTAAATAAATATAAATGTAGTTTAGACCTTTTTTAAAAAAATATTTTATTGTTGCTGGACGACACTAACTTTTCTTTCCCTTTGCTTTAATTGCATTGCTATATGTGAGTCTTTGATTTCTTTCTTATTTATTTACTTATTTATTTACAGTTATTCTCTGCCTGTCTTTGCCTTTTGTTCTCTTAGAGGCTATACTTTCTTTTACCTCAGTTTTACAACTAGCTGTGTGACTGGGTAAAATATGTAACCTTTCAGTGCCTCTGGCTACTCATCTATAATAGTAATGGTACTCACCTCAAAAGGGTCTTGTGAGGATGAAGTGAGTTGATATATGATATCTTAGGACAGTGACCAGCCAATAGTAATCGCTGAATAAATGTTAGCTATTCTCTTCCCTTTTTCTAAAGCTCAAACTTACAAAAATGGTTAAAGAAAAAAAAAAAAAAGAACAATGAGTATCCATACTGCCTATCTCTCATATCCCCCCTTTCCCCATGTGTTAGTATGTGTGTGTAATTTTTTACACTAGACAACTGCATTTCACTTTACTTTCAGGTAATGCAGTTATCATGATACTTCAGCACATATCTTGTAAGAATATCGATTTTTTTTATATAACCACAATGTCATTATCACAACCAAGAAATATAAGAATGAGATAATAAAAGCACTTAATAAACAGGGGCTGTTTGGTTTTCCTGGTTATTCTGAAAGTGTCCTTTATAGTTTTTTTTTTCTTTCTTTTTAAAAATCTGGGATACAGAGAAGAACACTTTTGATTTAGTTGCCCAGACTTTTCAATCATTTACTTTAGACTAGTCCTCGTTCACTTTCTTTTCTTTTTTCTTTTTTGGTCTTTTCATGACATTGACGTTTTTGAAGAGTCTAGGACAATTGCTTTGTAAAATGTTCTTTTGAGAACTGCATTTAGAGATTAAAAGGTAGTAGACTTTGTTAAACTGCATTTCCTCTTTGTAGTTTTCACTTAACTATCATTGCAGTTCAAAGTTTTGAAAGATAAATGAATCATGGAGACAATTTGGGTCATTGGAAAACCATAAAAGTAAATATTTTGAGTAGAATATTTTAGAGGATAAGATTAGTTTTATAAAGAAGAAAATATGATTAGACCAAAAAGGTTATTTTATTCGACAAAGGCTTTAAGTTTTTCTGTTTGATTTTATTTATTCTAAAGTATTTGTTGAACTTTTGCTAAATTGTGGCCTATTCTGGTGTTTGCAGTTAGGACTGATGCAGGAAAGTAATTAGGCAGTATAGTATAGTACAGTGTGATAAGGCATGTGGGCATATGTGATAAGGGGATTACAGGATACTAGGGGAGCAAACAAGAGGAGCAGATAAAAGAATTGGGAGATCAGGGAGGCTTCCTCCAAAAAAGAGCATCCATGTAGAGACATGAATATGGGTGTGGAGGGTGTATGAGACACCAAACAAGGGACTGCCGGAAGAGTGTCCCAGAGAAATGGAGCCTCATATTCAAAGCCCAGTAACAAAAGAGAGCCTAATGTTTGGGGAATCTAGGAGTAACACTGAGTGTGGACAAAGAATGGGAAAACTATGGAGTGGTAGGAGGTAGGGCAGCAGACTACATTAGGGATTTGAATGCTATACTAAATTCTTTTGAAAGCCATCAGGTGGTTATGTGTAAAGGCAGAAGTATAATGTGATCAGATTTGTGCTTTGGGAAAATTATCCTGACTTCATTTAAAAAAAAAAAAAAAAAAAAAAAGGCTGGTGGCAGGGAGTCCAGTTAGGAAACTGTTGGTTAATTGGGTCAAAGAGGATGGTGACCTGAATTAGAATAATGGTTGTTGAAAAGGGGAGAACTGAATGATTTTGAGAAATATTTAGAAGATGATATCAACAGTATTTGATGATTAAGGAGGAAGTTTAATATGTGGGTTATGTTGGATGCAGTGGCCCATGCTGATAGTCCCAGCCACTAGGGAGGCTGAGCCAAGGTAGATAAAAAGACAAATACCATGATTCACTCTGACAAAGTTGATCTCATTGATCAACTTTGAGAGTAAAATCGTTAGTGATTTCCAGAGTTGATCTGGAAGTTCCAGATCTCATTGATCAACTTTGAGAGTAGAATTGTTAGTGGTTTCCAGAGGCTGGGGAGAATATGGGGGATGGGGAGATGTTGGTCACGGGTACAATATTATAGTTAGGAGGAATAAGTTCTGGTGTTCTGTTGCACAATAGGGTTATATATAGTTAACAATGATGCATTGTGTTTCAAAATAGCAGAAAGAGAGGATTTTTAATGTCACCACAAAGAAATGATAAATGTTTAAGGTGAGGTATGCTAATTACCCCAATTTGATCATCATACAATGTATACTGGAATGGAAACATCACATTATACCCCATAAATATGTACAGTTATTGATCAAAAATAAATGAAAAATCAGAAAAGAAAAAGCCAAGGCGTAAAACTTGGTACCAAGTGGAGGGTTTAGAAAACTTCCAGCATGGGCTGGGGATGTGGCTCAAGAGGTAGCACGCTCGCCTGGCATGCGTGCGGCCCGGGTTCGATCCTCAGCACCACATACAGATGAAAGATGTTGTGTCCGCCGATAACTAAAAAAAAATATATATATATATATATTAAAAAATTCTCTCTCCTCTCTCTCAAAAAAAAAAATAAATAAATTCTCCTAAAAAAAAAAAAAGAAAAAGAAAAAAAAGAAAACTTCCAGCATTCAACACAACTGCATTTATGTTTGCTTGGGCTGAGGTAAAGTAGGCAGTCAGATGAAAGAAAATCCTTTGCCTGTTGATAAAATTCAGAACTGCAGAGAAGTTGCTTTGCTAATGGAGAGAAGATGTTGCTGATTGCTTTCCTGTTTTGTTTCTGACTGGGGAAAATAGAAAGATGTAAAATTGATTTCTAATTGGAAGAATGGCAGAGAATATCGAATGAGTTCTTGAGTCTTTGTGGATTGTGTCCTGTAAGTACACATTACTAGGATTTGTTACTGTTGTGTCTACTGATGAAGTATGTGTGCACATTTTTCTTTGTTTCTCTTTTGCCAGGGGCAAACATAGGGCCTTGCTCATGCTAGGCAGGTGTTGTACCACTGAGCTACATCTCCAGCTCTCAACTTATTGAAAGAATAGGACAATGAGTATCTATGAACCACCACCCAGATTCTACACTCATCTAACTGTGTGTTTTGCCAGACCATTTCAAAGAATTGAAAATTTTATGACTCTTTATCCCTAAAATATTCAGCATGTATTTCCTAGTAGAACAATAATACCCCATCATACCTAAGAAAATTGACAATAACTTCTTAATATCACTTTCTATCCAGTCTGTATTCAAATTCCCCTAATTATCTCAAAAAATTTTTTTACAGATTTTTTTTCTCCTAACAGGATCTAACCACGATTTATGTGTTGCCTTTAAGTGTTATATGTATTTAATTTATTTTATTCCAGAATAATTTCACACCATTTTTAAGGGGAATATGGGCTTTTTATTGGTGCATTGTAATTACACATAATAGGGAATGTAGACAGTTTAACAGTTTTTAAACTTCTCTGTTAGTCTGATTGTCTCCTCATAGTGTCATTTATCTTGACACTATATTCCTCAATCCTTTAGAATGTTATGTTCCTTTAGAACATAAATCTAAAGGCTGGTGACATTCAGATTAGCCATTTTGGCAAGGATACTTCATAGGGGTATTATACATTTTATGCTGCATTGCATCAGGAGGCTGTCAGATTATCCCACCATTGATAATACCGAGTTTGATTTTTTGTGTATAATAGTATACTTTAATATTAGCAAGTAATCTGGGTGGAATAATTTCATTTGAAACTGTTTAGCGTCTACTGATGATTTTTGCCTTGATTATTTATTTGGGAATTGGGAGTTCTGACATTCCTTCTACATTGTTAACTGACATTCTTAGGCAAAGGAGAAATTCTCTTTTCAACTGGAAAATTACTTCTTCCCCAAAAGGCAGGATAAATGCCATTTTTTTTCTTATAGTGTTTTTTAAAAATATTTTTATTTGTTGGTGGACACAATACCTTTATTTATTTATTTTTTATGTGATGCTGAGGATTGAACCCAGTGCCTCACACATGCTAGGCAAGTGCTCTACCACTGAGCTACAACCCCAGCCCTAGTTCGAGGTTTTGAGAACAGAAGTTTGGTGTTATAGTCACCTCCACTGGATAGAGATGAGCTCCTTTTTCCCCCCTCTCTATGTAGAGTGTCATTTGGACTCATGGGTTTTTATTTATTCAGTTTGTTATAATCAGTTTTAGTCATTATTCTTTTGGGTATTCAAATTATCTCAAATAGCTAGTGTGAGGCTCAGAAAGCTTTGACAGCCCTCCATTAGTCTCAGAGTATTTCTTTATTTTCTTGAAAAATATAATGACGTAGGCTCACCTACACTTTTCCTGCCCCAGGCCTGGAAACAGTGGTTTCTCCAAGGAGTCCTGGTTCCTCTTAATGTATTTAGAAAGCAAAATATGAGTATTAGAGATATTTATCACTATTGGGGTGTCATTACTTCTAGTGTATCTCATTAGGACATGCATATTTCTAATTGTTTATATAAAGGTGTATTTTTAAAGGTATGGGTTCATCTTTATACCTGTGTAAATTTAACATTTCAATTTTATGTTGTATCTTTTATCTTCCACTGAACATTTTGGTTCCTCATAATAGTCACATAATACATAATAGTCACATAATTACATGCTGCATTCTACAGTATAAAATTACAAAACCCAATGTTAATACTACAACCACTAGTTGAATTTAAAGATTTCTTTCATTTTTTTGCGGGGGGGGGGGGCTGTCGGGGAACACCAGGGATTGAACTCAGGGGCACTTAACCACTGAGCCACATCCCCAGACCTTTTTAATATATATTTTATTTGGAGACAGGGTCTCACTAAGTTGCTGAGGCTGGCTTTGAACTCACAATCCTCTTGCCTCAGCCTCCCAAGCCACTGGTAGAGTGCCACTGAGTTCAGTCCCCAGTACCACCAAAACAACAACAACAACAAAAACCCAAAAGGGACTTGAAATATTTCTATGATTTTTCATGTGGTTATATTCACAGTTAATTTCATTTATCTCTATTTATTTTCAGTTAAAGTTTGCTTATTGCTTTCTTTTATTTAGCTTAATTTTCTTAAACATGTAAAACATTTGTTGGTTCAGAAGTCAAATTATATGGAAATGAAGTACGTTAGAGAATTTTTGCTTCTATTTTCTATTTCTACCCTCTACCTCACTCCTCTCAACATTTCCACCACAGGTAACTATTCTTACTTATTTCTGACAACCTCCTATTATTTGTTTGTTGTTATATAACTATCTTAATCCATTAAGAATACTGAAACAAAAATGCCATAGAATGGATAATTTAAACATGTATTTCTCATATTTCTGTAGGCAGGAAAATACAAGATCAAGGTGGCACCAAATTTGATGCCTGGTGAGAGTCTACTTCCTGATTCATCGAAGGTCATGTTTAAAAGAGTTAGGGATATGTAGCTCAGTGGAAGAGTACTTGCTTAGTGTGTGCAAGGCCCTAGGTTCAGTTTCCAGCACCATTAAGGAAAAAAAAAGAAGGCCATCTTTTTGCTGTGTCTTCAGCATGGCAAAAGGGACAAGGGTGCTCTTTTGTAAGGGCAGAAATGCACTCATTGGAACCCTCATGAGCTAATCACCTCTCAAAGGCCCCACTTCCTAAACCATTGCACTGGGGATTAGAATGTATCAATGAATTTGTGGGTTGAAGATTACATTTAATCTCTAGTAGTAACTATGACTCTTATCTGCAGAATAAAATAATTCATTACTTTATCTTCCATATTGGTCATATCATTTTATACTCCACAGCTTACCTAGTATGTGTTTGGTGTCTGGGGCAAGACAATTTGTTTATGATACATTCTTCTTTTATATGAGAAAATTATTTTTAGTAGTAAGCATGAAATGAAATGAATATAATAATGGATAAAAGCAAGATATAAACATTAAATATTTTCTTTTATTGAATATTAAATATGTGATCATGTCAAGAAAATAAAGAAAACTAAAATAAATATTAAATTACAGAAAATGTTTGCTAAAATATCTTCACCAGAAAATGAAACTTAGATTCCTATTACACTTTGTTTAAAAAACAAAACAAAATAAAACAAAACAAAAAACTTCTAAAGTTTTTCTTTTTTGTAAAGTCTGGAAAATGACTGAATCTTGGTAAATATTGGTGATATTTGATCCACTGATTCCTAACTAGGAATTCAAGTAAACATTGCCCTTTTGGTTTCTTCAGTAATATAAAGAGCAGCATCTTTGTGGGCTCCCTTAGCATTCTTCAGTTTTTTTATTTTTCCTATGTAAATGTCCATTTCCTTAGATCTTATTGTTGTATAGTTAATGATCTTTACCACAGTTTCCATGTACTGTTCTTTAAATAACAATTTTGAAGCTTTGTTTTTTACTGTTCATTGTTGAAGTCTGATTCCCATTGTCTGTAAATATTTTTGAGTCCGATTAACTCATCTAAAACTTCCTGCTAGGAAAAAAAAAAAAACAACCTAATAAAGAGAATTCCCATATAATTGTGATTGTTTATTTGGAATCTACTGTTTAGTTGCAAGAATGTGTGGTATCAAGGGGAGTAAAAATGTGAACCGCATTCAGAGAAATCTTGAATGATCTCAAAACATTACAAAATTAACTTCTGAAATCAGTTTAACTGAGTATGTACATCAGAAGCTAAACTAGAAGTTCTCTAAGTTAACTTCCATATATAATTCATTTTAGTGTTTGAGAAATAAGTAATAAGTATGCTAAATGAAGCTTACATACATGATATTAAAGCTTAACAGTCATTATTTAGATTTTAGAACTCACAGCCTTATGCATGCTAAGCAGGTGCTCTATCTCTAAACTACCCAGCCTTTTTATTTTTTGAGACAAGTTCTCCATAAATTGCCCAGGCTGTCCTTGAACTTGTGATCTGACTTTAGCCTCCTGAGTAGCTGGGATTGTAGTTGTGTACCACTATGCTTAGCTTCTAATAGAAGTTCCCCCCCACACCAGGGAGTATTTTATTACTGACATTGTTTAGAATTGCTGGCAAATGATAACAAAAAGCAGACCAGATTTAAAATTCTTATAGACATTGTACTCTCTTATTGTTGGCACATCAGGGTGGTTTGCTTCCACCACCCAACTCTTGGTATGCCACTGTATTCACCAGCAATGTATAAGAATGCCTGTTTCTGAGTATATTGTTCAGTGTTTTCTCAGCCTGATGGGTAAGAAATGGTATCTCAGTATTGATTTGATTAATGTTTATCTTGTGAGTGAAAGCAAATATCATTTTATAAACTCAAAGATCTTTTTTTTTTAATTTTTGTAAACTCCTTAATCATTATCCTCCCCCCCCCCCCCCCCCCGCAGCACCCGCCTCTGATACTGGGGATTGAACCCAGGAGCACTTTACCACTGAGCCACATCCTCAACCCTTTCTATATTTAGAGACCAAGTCTTGCTAAGTTGTTTAGGCCTTTCTAAGTTGCTGAAGCTGGCTTTGAACTTGCAATCCTTTTGCCTCAGCCTCCTAGGCTGAGATTACAGGTGCACACCACCACACCCAGCAATATTATGTCATTTTTTTCCCCTAGCAGCCTTTCCCCACTCACTCTTTGTAATTTATAAAAAGAGTTCTATACTTAAACAGAAGTTTATTGGAAGAACAAAAAAGCAGGGCACCATATCTGACTAAATTGGCCAGCCTCATGGGAAGCCTTACTATATTATATATTAACAGAATTCAGTTTTCCCCTTTGAGATGGCTTATGAATATTGCAGCCAGACAAGAAACTAAAACAACTTCATGTGTGTAAGCCTGCCCACCCCCCAAAAATAAACAACCTATGACTGGTGAAGCAGAGTTTTCAAATTGCACTTTGCAATTGCACTTTGCATTTTTGTCTATTTTTATGCATTGGAATTTCACATAAGATTTCCTCAGATATGCTATTCTTAATTTTTTTAAAACCACTGCTATAAAGTGAAAGGAAACATCATCAGTGGTAATTTTAAATTTTATAACATATTACCGTAAATGGCATATACAATTATGGCCCAAGTAATTAGAAATCAGTGATTTAACCATAAGATCAGTTAAATTGGCCTGTCAATGGACTCTACTAGGTAATCCAATTAAAATGTTTTTTACTGCTTAAAGAGTGTTCATACTTTGATAAGAAAAATTGAATATATACTTTTAATAGATCAACTATGAATCTTTTGTGTCCCACGTAAGTTTTTAAATGTTTTATGTTTCTTATATAATGAGCTTTCTAGACACAGAATTGAACATTAAACTCTATTTTCATGTCTGTAAATTCTTTCCGTGTGTATGTGTGTGTGTGTACATAGGTATATATTTCTATATATAATAAATTATATAAATATAACCTTTATAGTTGTAAACAAAGTATACTTTGTGTTTGGACCTTTTCTTGTTTTGTTTCCAACTATAAAAATAGTAACATTTAAGATAAAAATTTAATCTTCTCATTAACAACTGTTCAACTATTTGCCAGCTTTCCTTATTATTTTAAGGTCTTTTCTAAAATTATCACATCTGACTTTTAAAATCTTCACCACTAAGAATAATTTTCTCTTCAATAGTGGTTTTTGTGTGCTAGTTCCTCTTTTAAATCCAATAGTATCCTTCAAGAGCATCAAAAGCAGACTTGGTTTTACTTGATGTTTACTGAAGGCAAGGTGTAAATGAATCATTACCCATGTTTCTTGACTTACATAAACCCATCTAAAGTTGGAAATAATAAATTGACAATGCATTTAATGCACCCAGACTCCTGAACAGCATAGCTTCACAGCATGGTCTGTAGACTATTAGTTGTGTGCCCTTGTGATCACATGGGTGCCTGGGAGCACCAGATCACTGCTGCTACCCAGCATCACAAGAGAGTATCACCCTAATATTGCTATCTGGGAAAAAAATCAAAATTTAAAGTATGATTTCTACTGAATGGTGTAGCTTTTATGTCACAAAAGTTAAAAAAACCCTAGCAGCCTTTTCCCCCTCACTCTTTGTAATTTATAAAAAGGGTTCTATATTTTATTTTTTATAATTTATATAATTTATAAAAAGAGTTCAACCATTTTAAGTTGAGAACTGTCTATATTTATTAAAGTATTTAAAAACATAATTTCAAGCATGTGAATTGTAAATGTGTCTCATAACATCAATAACAAGGTAATACAATCATATAAAGTATGTGGGTGTTTTCAAGGACCTACAAAGAAAAGTTGATTTTTGACTTAATGTGAATTTACAATAGATTTGTTTTCCAACTTCATTATGATCAGTTTATGTCTCTATATAAAGCAGCAACTTTTGACATTCTATCATGAAAATAAGGTAGTGTATGGATTGTACCTTCTTTCTCTGTTGGTCTTGTTGCCTGTGTCTCTTTTTTTTTCTCATGTATCCCTGTTTATTTTATCTTTTTTTAATTACAATAGCAATATAACATAATATTTACAACTCAAAATTATAAGATTTTTCTTTTGACTTCATAGACCTCTGGATTAGTCATTTCATTGTTCTATGAAGCAGAGGTAGGTAGTTGAAATTCATTCATTCATTTGCAACCACCACTACCACCATAATTCTGGAAGACTTTGTTACCAAGAAAGTGTAGTACATAGATCACATTGTGTCTTTCACCTTGAAGTTGTCATTTTAATCTATTTAGACTTTGACTCTTTAATATCTTCTTTTTGGGGGATAGCTTAGAGATCACCCTCCCCTGCTCTGAGAAAAAAAATAATGAATTTAATATATGTGTCTTTATGATGCTGTTCCCCACCCCCCTTGGGACATGGTAGACCTTTGGTTTTCCTGCCCTCCTTTTTCCCCTCCCTCCCTCCCTCCCTTTCTTCCTTCCTTCCTTCCTTTTATCCTTTTTTGCCCCCACTGCAGTGTTGAGGGAGGAACCTAGGGCCTGGCCTGTCACAGGCTATATAACTGCTGTACCATGGGCAATTCCCCATCCCTCCAGCCCTTTTCAATTTTATTTTGAGACAGGGTCTCACCTGGAACTTTGAATCCTCTTCCCTCAGTCTCCTGAGTAGGTTGGCATTATAGGTATAACTATTGTGTCCAGCCATAGTGAAACTTTTAAATTGCAGTTGCATTTCTTTTCAATTTTTCCAAGTTTTCTTATTTATTAATTGTTTAGTTTATTTTCTTTTTTTCTTCAGAGACACCAATAATTTGAAGTTTGAATCACAGCACTTCCCTACAAATCTGTGAGCATTCATTCAAATCTTGGCTAATTTCTTATGTTTAGTATTTCTTGATCTATTTCCTATTTCACCAATACAGTTTTCTGCTGTGCTGCTCATTCAGTACTGCTTCTATTGCCAATACTAATTGGGTTGTGATTAAATTAATCTTATGTTGGTCTTAGTACCCTCTCACTGTTCTTCTTGTCGCCAGTAGTCTACATTTGTTGTCAGAAAGATCCATATAAAACATAGGTCTGGCCATATCATTCTCCTGATAAAATTTTAATGATTTCACTGCAGAGTAAAATTCTGATCTTTTAATGTCATGAATAAAGCCTTCTATTATCAGAGCTTCCTGCCTCCCACTCTTGTTTTATAATTCCTTGTCCCTCTGCTTTTGACCCCCATTCCACCAGCAGGCTGTTCCCTTCCTAGGATGCCCATGGTACTCCCTATCCCATCCTTCCTGTACTTCCAGCCAGTGTTAAGTGGCCTCCTGCACCAGACACAGTTTTCTCTTGGGTTCTCCTCCATGCCCTGTATGTACTTTTTAACTGGGTGTTGTAGTTATTTGTTTATACTCATCTGTGATAATCTGCTACCAACGTGGGTACTGTGATATCAAGAATAGGTCCTGTTTTGTGATTTTTATATCCCCAGCACCTAGCATAGCACCTGGTATTTTGTTTTATTGCCCTCATATTCTTTTTGTTTTTGTTTACTTTAAAGAAGTATTTTGATCCATCATATTATCTTTTTTTTTCTTTTTTATGGGGATTATTTTCATTGGCATCATGCTATTGTTTTTCTCCTGTCCGTATTTCTCCTATATAATTTACTAATCCTTAAGATGTGGTCTTACCATAACTTGCCCTAAATTGCTATAGCGTACTTGATCCTTGGTTCCAGGCCCAGGAGCCAGTTTTGAAGTGACTATGAAAGGCCCAGTCACTATCCATTTCGTTTGCCAAGTTACAGGCTTAGGTCAACCAGTACTGACTTCTCTAGCCTGATTGTTTGGTCTCAAGCCTGGAACAGTGCCCAGTTTTAATAATGTGCTCTTAGTTACACAGGCCTGAAATTTGAAAGCCAGCTATGCTCAGCCAAAGTGATCTTTCTCGCATGTTTTTATTTTTTACCTCCAAGATTATGTTGTGTTTTAATTCTTAAATACACTTAATAAAAAGGAAAAAAAAGTTTTATTAATTTCTAGAAAAAGGTATACATTTGTTGTTTTTCAAAAAGCTTCTCAAAATAGAAAATTATGAAGATGAGACAAATTTCTTCAATATCTTTTGCTACTCAGATAAACATATTTTAGAATACATTTTTGCATACATACATGAGACGTGTACCAATTTCACAAATAGCATTGTGCACAGATGCTTTTTGATGTACTAATGCTGTAGTTTCCTGTTTTTTTAAAAAAAATTTTTTTCAATATACTTTTTAATTGTTGATATAACTTTATTTTATTTATTTATATGTGGTGCTAAGAATCAAACCAGTGCCTCACACATGCTAGGCAAGTACTCTACCACTGAGCTACAACCCCAGCCCATAGCTTTCTGTTTTTTACTCAACTGTCTGTTTAGATATCATAGTGCGTCAGTAATGGAAGATGTGTTTAATTGTCATTTAATCATCAGTTTCCTAGAGTTGGACATTTAAATTCCTTATAAATAATGCTGTGATGAACATTCTTCTTTTATACATTTGAACTTGTGTGACTATTACCTTAGTATAGCTCTTTTTCAGAGGGTACACAAGTGTCTGTTCTCGATACAGATTTTGCCTTAATGCCTTTCAAGGAAATGGACTAACTTATACTTCCATTTGCAGTGCATAAAAGTACTTCTTGCCCCACATCTCTACCTAGGCTAGATTTTAGTTCCTCTCTGTGAGCTAAAGATTCCCAGTGTACAATACTAATTTCCAATCTCAAACTCCATGTACTTGTATCCAATAATTTACTTGATTTTTTTCATATTATGTCTGTGTCACCAACATCTCAAAAACATTATATCTCAAGCCATAACCTGATTTTCTGTTAGTTCCCAAACCTCTTCCTTTTCTGTTTCTTTTATTTAAATCAAACTGACATTTACCTAGTTGCTCATGTTAGAAAACCTGGAGTGATTTTTTTTTTTTTTTTTCAGGGAGGGAGGTCTCTCTCTTCCCCTGAGGGAGGTCTCTCTTGTCAAGTCACCAAGCCTTTTGCATTCTACCCACAATGCCAGGTATTCAAATATGAGGAGATAATGTTCTTATGCCATACCAATTTTCAAAAGACATGTTTTTTTTTTAAAAAATACCTCTTTGATTGGAGAGTAAGAGTCTAAACTTTTAAGAATATAATCAAATTTCTACTTATAATATTTAATTCCACATATACTTAAAATAATTTAGAAATACAGCTTTTTCCACTGTTTCGTGTAAAAAAAAAAAGTTTAAACTCATCAGCCTACTTCTTTGGGGGTTTGTCAACACTGAAATGACTCACTTAACAGTTTTCCAGATCATCTCCTCCATTCATACAGGTTGTTGGAGATATTGTATTGTTTTGAATCTGCAATTTTTTTACCCGAGTTTTCGTGTTAGTGTATATTTATGATCCTACAACCTAAGTATGTACTAAATCACTCTTCAAGTGCTCATTGGAAGGTTGCTGGATGGTGACATCTAACAAGGAAACTGTGAAGTAACATCCCAAGGAATAATTACTAAATCTTCTCATTTTCTGCTTCTGCTGCTGCCTCCTCTTTTTTTTTTCTCTTACTAGTGTGTCAGATTTTCTCTTGAAGCAATTGTTGTAGGTTCAGGCTGACATGTCTATTCCAGATAATGCTCTTTTTTTTTTTTTTTTAAATGTAGACCAGTCTTTAGTCTGAACTTATCTAAAATTCAAACATAAGATGGCTTCCTCTTCGAAGGATAGTTTTTGGTATTAAAAAACTCTCAATCTATATACTGTGAATGCATATCAAATTCATCTCCTTTTTTACTACTATCATGAATCTAAATCATTTCTTACCTGGACAGTGAGATTGTATGCCCATCACTATTCTTGACCCCTTTCCTTGTACATTCTCCACACAGTTACCTTTTTAGAATGCTAGCCTAATCTTGTTACTTCTTTGCTTAAAGCTATTCTTGACTACTTTTTCCATGTACCTCAGTTCTGTTTGGCTCTTACCGTAGTGCATCATGGACTCTCCAGCTCTATGTGTATGACATACAGACTGTAATTAACTATTCAGATGTCTGAAGAGGTAGAGGATAGAGAGGGAGCTAAAGCCAAGGGCAACTATGTTTTGGGAATCTTTTTTCTTTCTGAATCTTTCTGCCTCCAGCTCCTAGGTGTTAATTTTTTTTTTTTTTGCCTTATTATGGGAATGGGGGTTGGTGGTGATTTAATTTGATTCTTTGCTTCAGAGTAAGCTGATAGTAGATTAATCGGTCACCCAGTTACAACTCGTACGCTTTCCATTTGTAGATCAACATGTAGCATTCCACTGTCAGTCACTGTGGTCTACTGACATGACACTTCTAGTTGAGAACCCTGGACAGAAAAAAAATAACCCTCCCTCTCCAGTTCCTCCTTCATCTTGCTCTGCCCTCTCATGACCCCACATAAGCTGGGGATGTCATTGCAGCCTTCCAGATATTCTCCACTCAGAGTCTGCAAAATATGCTGGGCTTATTATGGGCTAGAGAGTAATTTGTCACCTCCAGCATTCTCTCAGTGTAGTCCAAATTGTTTTTTATTTTTGGGGATTGATACTTGAATGGACAGAGATTAACTTTTTCTCTTCTGTTTTTCATTGTATCTCCACATTTTGGTGTACATTGGAGAGAAGGCTTTTTGTAATGACTTACATTTAAGTCATGTTGCCTAGTAAAGTCTCTTATAATTCTTGAGCTTATACTTAACTATATTTTGTAAGCATAATTTAAAAATTCTTGTTAGTGTGTTGATTAAACAAAGAGATTAGAAGGAGATGGGAAATACTTAAATTTTTTGTTTGTTGAATGAATGTTGATTCTCCCTGGAGTCATTACTTTTGATGTGTAGCATAATTTTGGAGACCTTTTCCTATCTGCTTTAGAAAATATTTAAGGATTATAATAAATAGCCCTCCCCCCCTTTTTTGGTACCAGGGATTAAACCCAGGAGCACTTAACCACTAGGCCACATCCCCATTTTTTATATTTTTTATTTAGAGACAGGGTCTCACTAAGTTACTGAAGCTGTCTTTGAACTTATAATCCTCCTGCCTCAGCATCCTGAGCTGCTGGGACATGCGCCACCTTGCCCAGCTCTGTTTTTAAAAACTACTAAAGAAGAGCCTATTAAATTGTTCCCATAATAGTGGCTAATTATATCAGCCTACAGTTTGAACCCAGAGGTTGAGATTGTTTACATAATGAGACCGTTTAAAATATAGTATGACTTCCTAATATTAATTTTGTTTGTAAGATAAAACTTGTAATCAAATACATCTGTATTCTTTTCAGCTCTCTCTTTATCACTTGTTGTAATGAAATATCAGTAGCACATCTTCCACCTCCTGTCCTGGGTGTTCTGTTGAAGCACATAACTTTGGTTTGCAGAGTCTACTACACCCAGTTATTATGTTTTCAGAGAAAATGACAGAACACAATCGATGACTTTGTATTCTCCCGTCAAAAGGATGCAGCAGTTATTGGTGTGCCAACCAGGCATTGGTTACCTGGCATTATGACAGGTTTGTTAATGATTCCTGATGTGAGTGTCACAAAGAAAAAATTGTGAATAGCCTCAGGGTGGCACTTTTAAAATACTGAGTTGTTTTCTTTCTTTCTCTCCCTTTTTGTTTCTTTCAGTAGTAAATTTATATAACCCCATCAAAAAGTTCAGAAAAGGACCCAGTTTTGATTATTTATTCATTATGTTTTTACTCTGTTCTGCTAAGAAGGTTCCATTTTATTTTGTTCTTCCAGATACGCCTTTTTAAGGCAAATTTATCATGATTTAGTTGTGTCTTTTCTAAAATAATGATTTTCATTTATTTTTCAAATGTAGATTTTGGTTCTGTAGCTTATAATTGAGAGTTCTAGTTATAAGGAAAAGGGCTGCAGTTTAACCTAGATATGGTGAAAATAATACTTATTTTAAAGACAAACAACTGAAGGAAAACTTAGACAAACCATGTCAGACTCATAGAACTGAAGGAAGTTTTTCTTCATTAGTCTACAAGGTCAGGCTTCCTTTTCTACTAATGACCTTAAGGGCACAGTTTTTTAAAATATGGTTTCTAATTTATTAGCTTTTTCTTATTGTAATAATAGATTTTAATTCTTGAAAACACAAGAACTATGAAGGAAAACTAGAGCTTTCACTTTAAAAAATCACCTCGCAACCATCATGCAATAATACTTTAAGTACTGTTCAGTATTTAAGTACGACTTTGTCTGATGTGCACCTCTTACATTTTTAAAATATGCACATCCTCAAGTATGTTTCCATTTGGGATAACATTGAAAAGTCTATTTTATAACCTGCGTTTTCCCATTTAAAATACAATATAAACATTTGATAACATAGTTATATGTTGAAACCTTGCTTTTAATTTTTCTTAATGAAAGAATTTCTCTGTCTCAATGAACCAAAATAAAAGTAGTTTTCTAAAATGAATTCAGTGTAGTAGTCACATTATTTAAAATGTCATTTGTGTGTGTGTGTGTGTGTGTGTGTGCAAGACAAGTGTTTACTCATTACTATGCTAGGTTTTTTGTTTGATTGGGTTTTTTGTTTTTTTTTTTTTAAGAGGAGGAAAAAATTCCTTTGGCTCACAATTTCAGAGGTTCAGCCAACTCCATAGCTCTGAGCCCAAGATGAGGCAGAACATCTGCCCAAGACTATAGCAGAGAATGGCATGGTAGAGGAAAGCAGCTCAGGACCTAACAGTCAGGAAGCAAGGAGAGAGCTATGCTAGATATGTTAGAGGACACAAAGATGAATAAAGCCTAGTTTCTGACTTCACGTAACTTAAGATCCAGCAAGGGAGCAGACACATGTCCCCTGTTGAGTGGCTAGCACCAGCAGGGGCAGAGGTGAACATAAGGCCTTAATTGTGTCTACTCCAGAGTTCTGCCTGGGTCTGAGCTTCAAGGTGGGCAAATGGTCAGCTAAGCAGGCCTTTTGCTCTAGTAATATTAATATGCTTACAGAACTGTTAAGCGCCAAGTAGAACATACACAAAACTGAAACCATAAGGTGAACAGTTAGGTGTGGAGGTTAGAAGGGACAGGCCTGGCATAGCTGCCTCAGAATGAATGAACAAACATGTGAATACCTGTATAAACACACAACATTTTTCTCTAGGCACCAACTCTTTCTCTACCACTCATCCCTGGCATGTATCAGAAGGTTTTTCAGAGAAATATTTGTTATTTGTAAATACAAATTGTTATTTGTAAAAAGAAAACCTTCCTGGGGATGTGTAAGGTGTGCATCAGGAGACTTGACCTTAAAATTCAGCAACGTAGAAGCCAGGACAATAGATGAAATCTAACCAATGTATTTATGACGACTGCTTCCAGGAGCCTTTGAAGGGTGGGCACTCCCATTTTAACATGTACTGTTGCCATAATTTTCAGTATAGATAAAGACCGTGACCCCCCGCCCCCCACCGTTAGCAGACTTTGTCCCAACTAGTTAAGTACCTACAGTATTAAGCAGAAGAATACAATGAGGCTCCATTCATCTCCCTGTTCTTTCAAACTGCAAGTTGGAAGAGTACTAAAAACTGATTAGTTTTAAGAACTTAAATGGCTCAAGAGATTCCAGAGTATTTAATATTTTTCACACTTGGGACTGGACAGTAATTTAATTATATAAATTTTTTAAAAATTCATTATGTTTCTGTTTGCCTGTAATGAGTGTGGCATACTGAGAGAATTATGTAGATATGGGTCTTCTAAATTTATAACCTTAGATATACTCTTACAGATAGAAGATAGAACAATATGGAATATAGCGATGGCTAGAAAGAGTATGTCCATAGTTGTTAGCTTACAGCAATTATGAAGGGCTTTCGTGTCAGCTGTGTTAGTTGATCTTCTTTTAAATTCTTGTTACAAGGTTCTGCTCAAGCAACTGGTCCCAGGAACTCTTGTGCCAGCTTGTGTGAATTCTTCCTCATTTTCTAAGGGCCCGCTGTACTCAGTTCCTCTCAGTTCCTCTACTCACCACATTCTTTCCCACCACAAGTATGTACCTGTGCCTGTCTTATCCCTCTGCCAGTGCTCCCCTGACCCCTTATGCCAGGCTAGCTCTTGTTGATTCTTGTTTTTAACTCTTGTGCTATGGGTGTCCTATTAAGGAATTTGGAGCCCGACCCCACAATATGTAGATTAGAGCCAACTTTTTCTTCTATTAGACGCAGAGTCTCTGTTTTTGATATCAAGCTCCTTGATCCATTTTGAGTTAACTTTTGTGCATGGCGAGAGAAAGGGATTCAGATTCATTTTGTTGCATATGGATTTCCAGTTTTCCCAGCACCATTTGTTGAAGATGCTATCTTTTCTCTATTGCATGCTTTTAGCACCTTTGTCAAATACAAGATAGTTGTAATCTTGTGGATTGGTCTCTGTGTCCTCTATTCTGTACCATTGGTCCACCTGCCTGTTTTGGTACCAGTTCCATGCTGTTTTTATTACTATTGCTCTGTAGTATAGTTTGAAGTCTGGTATCGCAATACCGCTTGTTTCACTCTTCCTGCTTAGAATTGCTTTGGCTATTCTGTGTCTTTTATTTTTCCAGATGAATTTCATGATTGCTTTATCTATTTAGGTTCTACAAAGAAACTACTAGAGCTAATAAATGAATTCAGCAAAGTGGCAGGATATAAAATCAGCACGCATAAATCAAAGGCATTCCTGTATATCAGCGACAAGTCTTCTGAAATGGAAATGAGGACAACCACCCCATTCACAATATCCTCAAAAAAAAAAAATACTTGGGAATCAACAAAAGAGATGAAAGATTTATACAATGAAAACTACAGAACCCTAAAGAGAGAAATAGAAGAAGATCTTAGAAGATGGAAAAATATACCCTGTTCATGGATAGGCAGAACTAACATCATCAAAATGGCGATATTACCCAAAGTTCTCTATAGGTTTAATACAATGCCAATCAAAATCCCAGGGTAGCTCTTGTGTTTCCTTCAGGTTCTAGCTCCAATAACTTTTGACCAGTGAAATCTTCCTTGAATACCCAGCCTTAAGATCTAGGTTACACATTCCCATAATGCTTTGTACTGATTCTTTTTAATGTCTCCATGTTTGAAATTCTTCATTAATGTTCATCTTTTCTGTGAGACTTAAAACTCTGTTTGGGCTCATTCACTGCTTTCCCCCATGTGCCTACTACTTAGGACTCGAAATGACTAGATGTGACTATTTCATGGAAAGGTGGGCTCTTAGAAAACAGCTTGCACCTACAAGCTTATGCACAAGAAGAAATTAATCACAAGACACACAAATATATAGAGAAAGACAGACATTCTAGCATGGTGCTTATAGTGCACAGTGCAGGTTCTGAAGCCAGAGGTAATGGGTTCACCTGCCAGCTCTGCTGCTTATTAGCATTGTGACCTTAGCCAAATTATTTAAACTCTCTACTCTTTAGTTTCTTATCTGTAAAATAGGGATACTAATAATACCTCTCTCAAAGATTGTTAGGATGAGTGAGTTAAAATAAATAAATTAATGTATTTGCTAATAATAATAATAATTCTAAAATAATAGCATTCCTTTTTCTATTTTTCATTCTCATTCCTATACCTTCTTCCCAGAGTAGAAGAGTTGGGATTTTTTTTTCCCTACTCTAGGCTTGTTTTCCCCAGTGGAGCCAGAAGACAACAGATTTAAATGGTTAGCTTAGCTTTATTGTATGTTTGAATAAGCCAGATATCATTTTGTGAATGCATTTTAAAATACCAGTAAGGACTAACAGTGTTTGAGGAATTGGCATACAAACTATAATGAAACCTACTTTTAAAGATTTATATAGATTTATAGATTACTTCCTTAATGAACAGTTTTTATCATATTTTGAAAATCAAAATCATTTTTATTTTTTAAGTCTTTACATAATTATGTACAGGCTATTAAAGAGTGCTGTATTATTTAAATGCTTACTAGTGTCTTCTAAATTTTTATGTATTCAAGGATAGAGAGGGTCAAATGAACAGTTAAGAATGCAAAATTAAGCTAATTCGTTTCTTCCTTATGCCAGGTACTAAGACTAAGTCTATTAAAACAAACCAAGCCTTGGCCCTGCAGTGGCTGATATTTAGTTTAACAATGTGTAAGGTGTTTTTTGATAACTTTTGTGCCACAGCATGTATGTGTGTATGTATATATATATATATTTTTTTTTTCTTAATTGCTTTTATTTTTTAAATACATGACAGTGGAATGCATCACAATTCTTATTACACATATAGAACACAATTTTTCATATCTCTGTGTATGAAGTATGTTCACACCAATTCATGTCTTTATACATGTACATATTTTATTATGGAATGTCTAGATGTAATTATTTAGAAGAGCCTTGTAAATATATTAACATTTTCACCAACAAGTGGACTATAGTTTGCTTTGTTTTAGGGACCCCCTGCCTTGAGCCAAGGAGCCAGTCTGGTGTTAGAAATGTGTTTTATCTTTCTCACCACTTTCATGGAGCTTCCCCTCACTGCTGTGGAGCTCATAAAGAAGAGGAAGCAGTAAGATACACTGTTCTTCTAAGGTGTGATCTAATGGGAAATGAATAGTTAATAATATTAGTTGTGTCAAGTTACCATATATATGTATAAATTGTAGATAGACATACTACCTTTACTTTATTTATTTGTATCTAGTGCTGAGGATCAAACCGAATGCCTTACATGTGCTAGGCAAGTGCTGTACCACTGAGCTACGTACCCAGCCCCCAAGTTATCTTTCAGTGAACAGTTTATTGAAGTGAGCGGGTCACTAGGTTTTCTTTTGGACATCATGGTAAGAAAGAGAACTGGGACATGATTATTTCCTTTGAGGAAAAGAGTCTTAAAAATTTATAGCACCTACAGTTATGGTTTCAAGGCTAGAGATTTCCAAAAGAAAAAATTATGTCAAGAGGTTCTTATGGATATACAGAAGGCTATAAGCAGCTCCATTTCTTAAAGGGTATGTGTGCTTGCTAGCTGAAAGGAACTCACGATCATCACACAGTTGCACAGTGCTAAGTAGACTTTAAGAAATAAACATGAGAGATTTTCCTTTTAAAGGTCAAAGCTTGAAAGTAGCTAAGATACTTCAGAGAGCACAAAAAAAGCATTTAAGTTTGTGTTGGGAGCAAGAGCAACAAGAAGGTAGGCTCACTGTCTGAAGAATGGCAGCAGTTTATAGGCAGTATTAGACAATCCCTTATTGTTATTTTGCTTCTACTATAATCTTAATTTCTTATTTTGCTTCTCTATAATCTTGAAATAGCAGAATTCTCTTCCAACAGTGAAAGGTAAAATAAACAATTGGAAACAGGAGAAAATAAACAAAAAAAAAATATGTAAAAGGATCATTCACTGTAAGTGGATTTGCATTTTCAAGACAAATAAGTTGTCTCCCAGCTGCTAAAGGGATTCAGGATCTCATCAGGATCTCAGGATTATTGACAATATTTTATATATTTTTTTGGCAAAATCTTGGAGAATGTGGGAAGTACCAAGGGACTAAAGAGAGACAAATGTCCCAGTTTTCCCAAAAGAAGTAGACTGTGAAAATTAAAGTCTAATTTTCTAATATAAACTAAAATGTGGCAAAATTTAAAGAGTTTATTTTTTATGTTTTGAGAATAGAATGATCACCATGATTTAGTGTGAATTTATAAGCACAAGACACGCCAAACTTACTTCATTTTTTTTTTACTTTTTAAAAAAGTTTTATAATTACTACTGTATTACAGAATAGTTAAAACATGTTGTATCTTGACTTTAACAAGTGGTTGACAAAGTCTCCTGGACTTTCCTTGTGAAAAAGATAATGAAATGTGGGTAATTGGGTTGATTTAGAGCTGTTTGCATGACATGCCAATACTAGAATGCTATAGGGTGTATCCAAGTAATAGCTAGTTATTCTATACACTAATTCCTCAAAGAAAATTGCTGGCGATGTTAATTTGCACATATTCAGAAAGTATGAATTTGTAGGTTGGAGTTCTTTTGACTAAGGATTAAAATTTTGAAACTTGAATGCCTGAATTTATCCACATGATTGAGGTTTCAGTTATAGACTTTTTCCTAGCCAAACTATAATTGTAAGCTATATGGATCTATTTTTAAGTTTCATAAATCACTTTGAACTTATAAATCACTTAGAAGGCAGAGAATAACCTTAACACTCAAAGCAAAGGCTGGCTAGATACAAATGCTAATGTTATGAAGAATCTTACTTGTTGGGGTTTAATAACAACTACATTGACTGGACAGAGCAGTGACTCTGGAGGCTGAGGCAGGAGGATCACAAGTTCAAGGCTAGCCTGGGCAACTTAGTGAAATGCTGTCTCGAAATTTAAAAATGAACAAAAGGGCTGGGGATGTAGTTCAGTAATAGAGCACCTCTGGGTTCAATCTCCAATGCCGGGGACTGGGGGAACAACTGTATTAACCCCAAGGAGATGTTTTTTATACCCTTGAAATGCCAAGTTTATGTGAACTAACCCTAAATAAAAGGCAGAAGTTTATTATATAGAGTTAATATTTCTTTTTGGCCTTCTTGTAATCTATAGTCAGCTACCTATTCAGGACATTTAAACTCTTTTAAAAATACAAATTCCTTGAAATCATATGATAGAAGGAACCATAATATTCTGTCCCTTAAGAAAGTTCTTTTGGGTTTCTTGAGACAAGGAAGTCTCTGATGACTACAATATCCTACAAATTTTCATCTAAAAGAATGTCAACCTATGTACTCATCATTAAATTTTCATAATTGATATTTCATTGATAGAGTATTTTGTTTCCAACCTCAAAGGAGTAATGACTTTTTAATAGTCATCACTTGCACATTTTGTTTTATTTACTTTTATTTTTTATTGTTATTCTTTTGTGGTGCTGAAGACCAGGACCTTGTACATGCTAGGCAAGCACTGTACTAGCCCATCTATCCCTTTCCCTTTCCCTTTCCCTTTCTTTTCTTTTCTTTCATGGGATCAAATCAGGACCTTGCTCATGCTAGGCAAGAACTCTACCAGTGAGCTACATTCCCAGCCCATGATTGTACATTTTAGATAAAATATCACATTTTTGAATAAAATTTTCTCTCACCCTTTTCTTTAACTATTCCTCTAAGCATTAATCTAGAATCACTGAATATGAGGGTAAAACAGCATTTTGATTCCAGCCTTGGTAGTTGTAGGTGTTATTCTTTAAATTTATCTCTTTGTGCTTTAACTCACCTCAAGATCTCATAGGCCCTTAAAACAAGAATTGGGTTGTTTCAACTCCATTCACCCTAAGAGACCCATTATGCTATATAATTTGTGACTTAGGATTTTATTGTGGCTGTATCTTTTAATTGTATCTAATTTAATGGCTGTTATTTTTATAGATTAAAATCCAATCTGGGTTTTTAGCATTTTATAGTTAGGTCTAAGTTGTGCCATATCTTAAAACTTTAAATTAAAAATAAAAAGGAAATCATGAGTTAGACTAAGTATTGATTTCAGTTTTTTCCCCTTGGTACTGGCGATTGAACCTAGCATCTCATAAATGCTAGGGAGGTGCTCTACCACTGAGCTACAGCACCAGTCCCAGTTTGTCTTCTCCAATTGGAGAGGTTTAACCTTTGTCCATATTAAGTGTTTTTCTGAAAATATGTCCAATGATAGATTTTTTGGATATTGGAGTCTATGTCATTATTTTAAATGGGGGGAAAAAAAACAATGATGCATTCTTTGTCCATTCAAAAACTCTAACCAAATTTCTCCGAATATCACACTTTTAAGCATCGATAGCAACCAAAGCAGTTGTGTAATAATTACCATGCATTTGAGATAGTCTTAACTATTGCGGGGCGGTGGGGCAGAAGGAGATGGTACTAGGGATTGAACCTAGAGGCACTCTACCTCTAAGCTACATCCCCAGCCCTTCATATTTTTTATTTTGAGGCAGGCTCTCACTAAATTGACCAGGCTGGCCTTGAACTTGTGGTCTTCTGCCTCAGCCTCCCAGTCATTGGATTACAGACCTATGCCACCACGTCCAGTTCTCTTTCCTGATTTTTAAAGCATTTAATGAACTGTTTAATAGATAAATTTGGTTCAGTAAGCAATGAGACTATACAGTATTATGAATTTCTTCTACATGCCAATGAACAAGTACTGATAAAATTCTATCTAAATTAGATTTTGATTAATGGGACCCCTAAATGACTGACAGAATCAACCTCTGGGATTCTTCTATGTTCATTCCTATAAACACCTTTCAGATTTATTTCCTTCAATCACAAAGATTTCCCCCTTCCTCACTGTCTCTTTTTAGCAAGGTGAAAGAGGGAGTTGTTTTGGTTTGTGTTTATTTGTCTAGGGTCTGAATGTTATATTTGAACTTTAGAAACAGTGATTTCCTGCTTATATTAACACCGTCCCACATAGAGTATGTTTTTATTCACACGTTAGAAAAGAGCAAAAGAAAAGGTTAGAAATGTAATATTATGGGAAAATAATTAGAATGAACTGGTCTATAGTAACCTTTTGGTTTACCTTACCTGTCATAAGTGTGTTGTTCCAAATAAAACAAAGAGTATACTTTATCAACTAGTCATTTCTTTATTTCAGTGAGATTATCTATTTTGTCTTAATATTGATCTTTCCTTATTATCTTAAGTTTTGTCTAATGAGCAGTGTTTAGACTGCTTTGATTTCTGTTTTTAAGCTCCAAATTCACTGCTGTGAGTTTTCTACAATCCTCTGTTTGCTATTTCTTTGAGATCCCTAATATTCCTCTATTTATCTCCCATTTTTCCTACAAAGAAAATCTTTGACTCTATTATTTATTCTCATTGTCTATAGTAGTCAAGCAAGTGCACTGTTCAATCTAGTGACAGGCAGAAGGCCCTGATATGGGGCCCAGTTTTGACCTTTTCAAAGAGCAGAAAGATGGCACAGTAAGTGGAGCATAATTTGAGATGGGGGAAGAGTGAAGAAGTTAGGGTCAGAGACTGCCAAAGCCAGAACATGTAGGGCCTTCTTTGTCCTGAACAGGAGTTTAGATTTTATTCCAATTGCAACAGAAAGTCCTTGAGCTGGAGACTGGTGGCAGTGAGGAGGCTGAATAGGAATGCTGATCTAATTTGCATTTTAAATCTTATTGGCTACCATGTGAAGGATGAGGCAGGAAGGAGATAAAATAAATTCATGGAGAATGATTAGAAAAATACTGTTGAGAAATGATGGTGACTTAGATAAGGGTGGCATCAATGCAAATAAAGAGCAATGGGATGTTTTGGAGACACAGCTGACAAAGTAGCTAATGGATTGGATATAGGGGATAGAAATAAAAAGGAGAGATCAGGGGTGACTTCTAGATTTATTGCTTATTCTACCAGTTGATGGTGTTGTTATATTCTAAGACAGGGAAAACAGGGAGAGGAAAATACTGCTGGAGGGTGGAAGTAAGAGTTCTATTTTGGCTGTCTGAAAATTGCTTATTTGAAACTTCCAGGTATATCTACGATGTATATGAATGAGTTGGATGTGTTTGGAGCTTGGTAGAGATAGGTCAAGGATAGAGACATGATATGAATTTGGAAATTTGGGTATGTAGATGGTATTTAAAGCCATGGGACAGAATTAAATTACCTTGGATATCTATAATATTCTCAGACCTATACCTTTTCTTCATACCATGTAAAATTATACCTACATTATATTGCAGGTACATATTTTAATCATACTACCTATAATAATGGTATCCCTTTTTTGTCTTTTCATACT
The DNA here is from genome assembly GCF_021218885.2 of Marmota monax. Taxonomy (NCBI): domain Eukaryota; kingdom Metazoa; phylum Chordata; class Mammalia; order Rodentia; family Sciuridae; genus Marmota; species Marmota monax. The sequence continues at coordinate 5,851,253 of NW_026693476.1, read as the reverse complement.
CATTTATTTATTCTGATTTGTTATACATGACAGCAGAATGCATTTCAACTCATCCGTACACATATAGAGCACAATTTTTCATGTCTCTGGTTGTTCACAAAGTAGAGTTACACCATTTATGTCTTCATATATATACTTAGGGTAATGATGTCCATCTCATTCCACCGTCTTTTCTACCTCCATACCCCCTTCCTTTCCCTCCCTCCCTTTTGCCCTGTCTAAAGTTCCTTCATTCCTCCCATGCTTCCCCCCATCCTCATTATGAATCAGTATCCACATATCAGAGAAAACATTTGGCCTTTGGTTTTTTGGGATTGGCTTACTTCCCTTAGCATAATATTCTCCAGCTCCATCCATTTACCTGCAAATTCCATAATTTTTTTTCTCTTTTAATATTTTATGTATTATGCCGAGTAATATTCCATTGTGTTTATGTACCACAGTTTCCTTATCCATTCATCTACTGAAGGGCATCTAGGTTGGTTCCACAGTTTAGCTATTGTGAATTGTGCTGCTATAAACATTGATGTGGCTGTGTCCCTGTAGTATGCTGTTTTTAAGTCCTTTGGGGTATAAACTAAGGAGTGGGATAGCTGGATCAAATAGTGGATCCATTCCAAGGAATGGATCCATGCTGTTTTCTATATTGGTTGCACCAATTTGCAGTCCCACCAGCAACATATAAGTGTGCCTTTTCCCCCACATCCTCACCAACATTTATTGTTGTTTGTATTCTTAATAGCTGCCATTCTGACTGGAGTGAGATGAAATCTTAGAGTAGTTTTGATTTGCATTTCTCTAATTGCTAGAGATGTTGAACATTTTTTCATATATTTGTTGATTGATTGTATATCTTCTTCTGAGAAGTGTCTGTTCAGTTCCTTGGCCCATTTACTGATTGAGTTGTTTTTTTGGTGTCAAGTTTTTTGAGTTCTTTATATATCCTAGAGATTAGTGCTTTATCTGATGTGTATGTGGTAGAAATTTGCTCCCATTCTGTAGGCTCTGTATTCACCTCTCTAATCATTTCTTTTGCTGAGAAGAAGCTTTTCAGTTTGAATCTATCCCATTTTTGATTCTTAATTTTATTTCTTGCACTATAGGAGTCTTATTAAGGAAGTTGGGGGCCTAATCTGACATTATGAAGATGTGGGCCTACTTTTTCTTCTATTAGATACAGGGTCTCTGGTTTAATTCCTAGGTCCTTGATCCACTTTGAGTTGAGTTTTGTGCATGGTGAGAGATAGGGACTTAATTTCATTTTGCTGCATGTGGATTTCCAGTTTTCCCAGTACCATTTGTTGAAGAGGCTATCCTTTCTCCAATATATGTTTTTGGTGCTTTCATCTAGTATGAGATAACTATTTATGTGGGTTTTTCTCTGTGTCCTCTATTCTGTAGCATTGGTCTACAAGTCTATTTTGGTGCCAATACCATGTCATTTTTGTTACTATTGCTCTATAGTATAGTTTAAAGTCTGGTATAGAGATGCCACCTGCTTCACTCTTGCTAAGGATTGCTTTGGCTACTCTGGGCCTCTTATTTTTCCAAATAAATTTCATGATCGCTTTTTCGAGTTCTGTGAAGAATGACATTGTGATTTTAATAGGAATTACATTAAATCTGTATATTGCTTTTGGTAGTATGGTCATTTTGATAATACTACTTCTGCCTATCCAAGAGTAAGGGAGATATTTCCATCTTCTAAGGTCTTCTTTAATTTCTTTCTTTAGCATTCTATAGTTTTCATTGTAGAGGTCTTTCACCTCTTTGGTTAAGTTGATTCCCAAGGCTTTTTTTGTTTTGTTTTGTTTTGTTTTTGAGGCTATTGTAAATGAGGTAGTTTTCTCTTTTAGAGGATTTGTCACTAATGTACAGAAATGCCTTAGATTTATGGGTGTTGATTTTATATCCTACTGCTTTGCTGAATTCATTTATTAGTTCTAGAAGTTTTCTGGTGGAATTATTTGGATCCTCTAGGTATAGAATCATTTTGTTGGCAAGTAGTGATAGTTTGAGTTTTTCTTTTTCTATCCGTATCCCTTTAATTTCTTTCATCTGTCTAATTGCTCTGGCTAGAGTTTCAAGAACTATGTTAAATAGAAGTGGTGAAAGAGGGCATCCCTGTCTTGTTCCAGTTTTTAGAGGGAATGCTTTTAATTTTCTCCATTTAGAATGATGTTGGCCATGGGCTTAGCATAAATAGCTTTTACAATGTTGAGATATGTTCCTGTTATCCCTAGTTTTTCCAGTGTTTTGAACATGAAGGGGTGCTATATTTTGTTGAATGTTTTTTCTGCATCTATTGAGATGATCATATGATTCTTATCTCTTTTTATAATATTTTTTTTAGTTGTAGATGGACACAATATCTTTATTTATTTATTTTTATGTGGTCCTGAGAGTCGAACCCAGTGCCTCACACATGTGAGGCCAGCACTCTACCACAGAGCCGCAACCCCAGCCCCATATGATTCTTATCTTTAAGTCTATTGATGTGATGAATTACATTTGTTAATTTCTGAATGTTGAACCAACCTTGCATCCTTGGAATGAACCCCACTTGATTGTGGTATACTATCTTTTTAATATATTTTTGTATTTAATTTGCCAGAATTTTTTTTGAGAATTTTTGCATCTACGTTCATAAGAGATACTGTTCTGAAGTTTTCTTTCTTTGATGTGTCTTTGTCTGGTTTTGGAATCAGGGTGATATTGACCTTATAGAATGAGTTTGGAAGGGATCCCTCTTTTTCAATTTCATGAAATAAATTGAGGAGTATTGATATTAGTTCTTCTTTGAAGGTCTTGTAGAACTCAGCTGTGTATCCATCTGGTCCTGGACTTTTCTTGGTTGGTAGGCATCCAATGGCATCTTCTACTTCATTGCTTAAAATGGATATGTTTACATTGTGTATATCATCCTGATTTAGTTTGGGCAGATCATATGACTCTAGAAATTTGCTGATGTCTTTGATATTTTTTATTTTACTGGTGTACAAATTTTCAAGATAATTTCTAATTATCTTCTATATTTCTGTAGTGTCCGTTGAGATATTTCCTTTTTCATCACCTATATTAGTGAGTTTTCTCTCTCCTTCTCTTTGTTTTCATAGCTAAGGGTTTGTCAATTTTATTTATTTTTTCGAAGAACCAATTTTTTGTTTTGTCAGTTTTTCAGTTGTTTCAATTTTATTGATTTCAGCTCTGATTTTTATTATTTCCTTTCTTCTACTGCTTTTGGTATTGATTAGTTCTTCTTTTTCTAGGGCTTTGAGATATAATTTTTGGTCATTTATTTGATGACTTTTTCTTCTTTTAAGGAATGAATTCCATGCAATGAATTTTCCTCTTAGTACTGCCTTCATAGTGTCCAGAGATTTTGATATGTTGTATCAGTGTTCTCATTTACCTCTTAAGATTTTTTAAAAATCTCCTCTTTGATGTCTTTTGCAACCCATTGTTCATTCAACAGCATATTATTTAGTCTCCAGGTGTTAGACTAGCTTCTATTTTTTTATGTCATCATTAATTTCTAATTTCATTCCATTATAATCTGATAAAATGCAGGGTACTATCTCTACTTTTTTGTATTTGGTAAGAGTTGCTTTGTGGCATAATATATGGTCTGTTTTACAGAAGGATCCATGTGCTGCTGAGAAGAAAGTGTATTCATTTATTGATGGATGAAATAGTCTATTTATGTCAATTAAGAGTATGTTATTGATTGTATTATTGAGTTTTGAGGTTTCTTTGCTTAGCTTTTATTTGGAAGATCTATCCAATGGTGAAAAATGCATGTTAAAGTTACCCAGAATTATTGTGTTGTGGTCTGTTTGTCTCTTGAACTTGAGAAGAATTTGTTTGATGAATGTAGATGCTCCATTGTTTGGGGCATATATATTTATAATTGTTATGTCTTCTTGATGTATGGTTCCCTTAAGCAGTATGAAAACCTTCTTTATCCCTTTTGAGTAACTTTGGCTTGAAGTCTACTTTATTTGATATGAGGATGGAAACCCCTGCTTTTTTCTGCAGTCCATGTGAGTGGTCTGTTTTTCCCAACTTTTTACCTTCGGTCTGTGGATGTCTTTTTCCTATGAAATGAGTCTCTTGAAGGCAGCATATTGTTGAGTCATTTTGTTAAATCTAATCTTTTGATTTGGTGAGTTTAGGCCATTAACATTCAGGGTTATTATTGAGACAAGATTTGTATTCCCAATCATTTTTGTTTATTTTTGATATTTAACTTGACTTGGTTTCTCTTTTGTTTGGTTTTTCCTTTAGTGTAAGATTCCCTTTGCTGATGTTCATTGTTGTTTTTCATTTCCTTCTCATGGAATATTTTGCCAAAGATGTTCTATAGTACAGGCTTTCTAATTGTAAATTCTTTTAACTTTTGTTTATCATGGAAGGTTTTTATTTTGTCATCAAATCCAAAGCTTAATTTTTCTGGAAATAAGATTCTTGGTTGGCATTCATTTTCTTTCAGAGCTTGATATATTTTGTTCCAGGATCTTCTAGCTTTCAGGGTCTGGGTTAAAAAATCTGCAGAGATCCTAATTGTTTTCCCCTATATGTAATCTGATTCCTTTCTCTTGTGGCTTTTAAAATTGTATCTTTAGTCTGTATACTAGACATTTTCATTATAATGTGCCTTGGTGTAGATCTGTTGGAATTTTTGTACATTTATTGTCCTGTAAGCCTCTTATATTTGGTTTTCCAATTCATCCTTCATGTTTGGGAAATTTATTTCATTGAAGAGATTGTGCATTCCTTTGGTTTGAATCTCTTTTTCTTCCTGTACCCCGATAACTCTTAGATTTGGTCTTTTGATGTTATCCCATAATTCTCAGTTCATAGTTTCTTACCATCTTCACTGTGTGGTCAACTTTGTTTTCAAGATTATATATTTTGTCTTCATTATCTGACATTCTGTCTTCCAAGTGATCTAGTCTGTTAGTGATGCTTTCTGTTGAGTTTTTTATGTTGTTTATTGTTTCCTTCATTTCAAGGATTTCTGATTTTTTTCAGAATCTCTCTCTCTTTCTTGAAGTAGTCTTTTGCTGCCTACAGTGGTTCCCTTATCTCTTTGTTTGTGTGATCAGTGGTTGCCTGTATTTGCTGTCAACTCTTCGTTGGAGTGATCAATTTTTCCCTGTATTTGCTCACTTAGGTCATTCTTTGATTCGTAGATCATTTTAATTATGTACATTCTGAACTCCTTCTCTGACATTTCATCAACTGCGCTGTCCATGGATTCTATTATTGTAGTATCTTGGTTTGTTTGGGGCACTTTCCTCCCTTGTTTTTTCATGTTGTCTTCCTTTCTTGCATATCTGAGGTATTACAGTTTCTACACTATCTTACAGTGTCCATGCAGATTACCTGTACCTCACCTTGGTGTTGGGCTTCCAAACTCCCGCCAGTGTCTCACGATAAATGCTACTGCAACTAAACTAAAGGTGGTGGTGGCAATAGCAGAGATAACTCAAGATAGCAGTGAGGGTGTCCCAAGATGGATGCAACCACTTTCAGAGATGGGGCTGAAAGGGTGGGCTTCCTATTCAGAGATGCAGCTGCCTCCAGACCCTATCTGTTGTCCCAAGGTAGAGGCTACTGCATGGGGAAGGCTATGGCTATGGCTGCAGTGTTCCAAGATGGAGGTGGGGTAGGCCTGGGTTCCTGCGTGGGTCTGCTGATTGGTGGGGGTGGTCCTGGGCTGGGGCCTGGCCTTGGCTGGGGGTGGGGGAGTATTGGTGGGGCGGTCCTGGGCCAGGGCCTGGGCCTTGGCTCTTTCGAGGATCGGCGGGGAGTCCTTGGTATTACTTCTTTATGTAAAATATTCTGATTTCTTTTTCCTGTTTATAATTAAATAGTTTAAAGGTATTAAGTCCTTAGCTTCCATATTTAAGTGGACATCTAACAGTTGTAATGTTTTGTTTTCTCTTTCTTTTTTTCTTGTAGGCAAAGTGATTAATAAAGATTTGCGACATTACCTGAGTCTTCAGTTTCAGAAAGGATCAATTGACCACAAACTGCAGCAAGTGATCAGAGATAATCTCTACTTGAGAACCATTCCATGTAAGTATGTAATGGAACAAAAGAAACAAGGCAGAAATATCCTTGCTTAACTAATAAGACATTTAGAAATAATTTAGAATCCAGTGTCTCATAAATTGTGAAGACTAAGTTGGGGACAAGAATGAAACACAAATAAGGAGAAAAACTTTCAGAGAACTTCAGAGGTTTGATTTTTAAAAGTAGAAAAATTGGAAGAATATATTGTGTCACCAAAGTTTCTAATTATGTTTTGGGGTTTTTAAAAATATTTTTTTAGTTGTCAATGGACCTTTACTTTGTTTGTATGTGGTGCTGAGAATCGAACCCAGTGCCTCACACATGCCAGGCAAAGTGCTCTACCACTGAGCTACAACGCCAGCCCCTCTAATTATGTTTTAAAAATATATATTCCTCTGGTCCTCTGCATTTCCTTAGACCCTTACCTTTTCTTGCTTAGAGTATTTTTCTTTTTGTTTTCTTTCTCCTTGCCCCCACTTTAAAAACAACAAACAAACAAACAAACAAAAAAACCCATAGTATCATATAGTGGCAAAGTACCAGCCAGGTAAAACTAAGTTCAGAATCTTGACTCCAGGATCTTACTCACTGCTTCAGTTGGGCAAGTTAATGTTCCTGATCCTCAGTCTCCATATATAAATTGAGAATAATACGACACACCTCATATAGTTGTTACCAAAATTAAAATGTTAACCTGTGTGTAAACCACTCGAGCTAGAGTAGGCACTACAGCAATTTGTCTCTTGACCCCTTCTAACTGGATTCCCTCCCTCTCATGTCACCTTAGTCCAGTTCATTTTTAAAGTATACATATGATTCTGGTCAGTCATTTATCCTTCAGTCCAGACTCCTTAGCATGGTATAAAATATTTTTTGTCCTTAAATGACTCCTTGTCTATAATTTCTTTCCATAAGTCTAACTTGTCAAATTTCAGAAATATAACTCCTGCCTTCTTTAAAATTTATTTACGTAATGTACCTGTTAATTTTTTTTATTCTTAAAAATTTTTGATCTCTTTGTTTTACAAGCAGTTCTGATCTTTACTCAATAACCAGTGTGAAACTTTTTAAAATATTTATTGATGTAATCATCATCTTTAGCCTCAGTTCTATCATGTTTTTCTGTTTTACCATATGGAAGTCTTGTATATAATAAGTCTTTTTCTATGTAGTCTTATTTTATTTGATCTCTCTCTTTTTAAGAAGGTTTATATCTTTATTCTTACAGATTTTTTATAATTGAGCTATGTCTACATTTGCAAAGCAAACAACTCTTGCATTACTGTACCTTCCCCTTTGTAATCATCATTATTATTCTGTGAGTAAATGCATATTTAGTTTTACCCCAGTCCTTATGTTGTGGTTGTCTAAAGCTTATTCTTAAGCAACTGTGGTTGTCTAAAGCTTATTCTCCATTAGATTTCCCCAGAAAAGTTCGCAGGATCATCTTAGCAGTTTGTGACCTTTATTCTTTGCTGTGTGTTTGGACATTTATTAAATTTTGGGCTCTTATTTGGACATTTATTAAATTTTGGGCTCTTATTAATTTCAAAAGAAATTACTTTTGAATAGAAGACAACAAAATGATGGCACTGAATAATATGATATCCACAATGTCCAGCATCTACTCAAAAATGACTATAGATATTCACAAAAGTAGGAAAATGTGATCTATATTAATTTTCTTTTGAAAGGTTAAGAGAGCTTTTAACTTTCTTTTTGTGGAAAAAGTGGCAGAATGATTCCATGTTTTACAATGTCACCTTTAAACAAATCAGGCTCTCCTTAATACCTTCCAAAAATACATTTACATTGTAATTCCAGTGTGAAGAGTAACACAAAATTGTATATTTAACTTATTGAGAATAGGTTACTTTATCCAGCTACATAACATCAAATACACAAATAAAAACCAACCAAATTTGTTATTTCCATACAAACCCAAGAATTGTGTTGCACCTAATTTTAGTTTTGAGAATACCAACTTGGCAAAGTGCTCTCCAAAGCTTTACATTTAACTAAATTTAACTTTTAAAGTACAGTTTAGAATCCAGAATATACAGTAACAATAATCACAGATCTGAATGGTTTAACAATAATCAAAGTCTAGCCTTAAATCTTTTATAACTTTTAGCAAACAGTGTTAATCATCAGAAGTTGACTTAGCCAAAGAAAACAGATATAAGATAGGTCTTCAAGTGACAGTGTGGACCTTCTATGTCAGATAAAATGTATAAAAGAGAGCACTTATTAGTTATCTTGCCTTTAAACTTACATGAACTTTCATTTTATAAACTTTTACATAGCACTTAGACAAGGCTTAGTTAGTTCTCAGATGCATACATATATCTAGTCACATATATTTTGGGTAAAACCTAAATAACAGTTGTTTGTTTAACCAGTTACAAAGTAATCATTTAAGATTTTAAAACAGGTACAAACCCTAATTCCTTTAAGACTTAATTTCCCCAAGTAGCAAAACTTAATACAAGAAAACTATATCAATAGGTAAGAGCAGATCAATGTTTCAGACTTTGCTTCATATAAGTACATTAAAGTTCAAATAACTCTAACTGAATGTGCTAATTATAGCCAATTTAATGACAAAACACAAACTTTTTGAGATTTACCGTCTGCAAACCTTCTGCGACTTACTTAAATGTTCAAAACTTCTTTACATCTTAGTTTTGCCCTCTTTCATCTTGAACTTTAGCAAAAGAATATTAATTTGCCAGACAAAATACTTCCTCATCCAGAAACATTTCTTTTACCTTTGAATTTTCTGTACTACAATATATTTCCATACTTATAACTTTCTTTTATCTTTTCTACTTTTGGACCATTTCTTAAATTCATATTCTAAAACAGACCTTATGAATGTTATCTGTGCATTTAATTTACACAACAAATTTCATCCCAAGAGAGGATTAGACAATCCAGCATATACAGAAAAACTGTACCGTAATCTTTTCCTCCTAGGTTACATTCAGGGGATTGGAGCACAGGATATTTTTGAGCCTGGCCTGTCTCCGTTACCATAATCATAATGCCATCAACTTAACAAGTGAGTTCCTCATTGTCAGCTGTACCCAGAGGCTCCTTTGGGGCCTTTTTCTTTTACTTTTGTTTTTTTTAAAGGGGGGGGGGAGGGAATTTTTTTTTTTTAATATTTATTTTTTTTAGTTTTCAGCGGATACAACATCTTTGTTTGTATGTGGTGCTGAGGATCGAACCCGGGCCGCACGTATGCCAGGCGAGCGCGCTACCACTTGAGCCACATCCCCAGCCCTGGGGCCTTTTTCTTATACTAGGCATATTGATACAATGGAGGAGGCCCATTTCATCCTTTTCTTTATTTTTCCTTGAGACCCCCTTGTGGAGGCTGCCTACAAAACACAGGTTGGCCTTAGTTTCTGTATTTTCCTTTTCTGGATGCAGTTATGTGTTCTGCCAGTCTCCCTGGGCATTTAGTTTGATGGGCTACTAATACACCAAGAATTGCTTTGCCCCAGTGATGAATATCCCCTGGCCAATTGGTTCTCCTGTCAGGTCTTAAAAAGGGAGATTATTCCTATCCCCCGGTCATAAACTGACAGTGCTGGAACCTACTGCCACATCCTTTGTGGCCAGCAGTCTCTATCCACAGAGGCCAGGTTTTCTTTGGCCATGTCCTGCAGCCCAGCAGCTTTTCTATATCCCCCTGCCCTGTCCCCCAGTTTAGGGTTTAGGGGTAGTGTCCTTGACCATAGTGAAATGAGATGCAGGCTGAGCAACAGTGCTGGGAGCCAGTACTGGGTTTAAAAGATTTAAATCTTTTTAACCCTTTCTTCTGGTGTTCTGCTATCCTTCACACCAGAGGCAGTGCCTTTTTGCACCTTCATCTTGGTTCCTATGGTTCAGACCCCTTAGCATGCAACTCCATCAATGCCTGTGCATACAGAATCTCTTTCATATACTTTACCCCTGACAAACCAACTTCAACATCAAGATTGTATAATAATCCAGAAAAAAACATTTAAAGGCCAGATTGTATTACAGTAAATCCTCTTTCTCTTAGACAAGCTTTTACCCATAGGTGACCCATGCAGCTAAGATCTGTCTGCTCAAGAGACTACTGGTAAGATCAATGCAGTATGGCCCACGTCTTAAAGGGACAGTAACAGACTCCCCCCGCCACACACACACACACAAAAAAAAAAAAAAAAAAGAGAGAGAGAGAGAGAGAGGATCACCAAAACTAGGGCTGACAGACAGGAACCTTTAAAACAGACAGACCTGCACATATAAATTTCTTCCACTTATTTTACCTTTGACAGACCAACTCCAAATGCAAGATTATATAATAATCTAGAAATCTATTTAAAAGCCAGATCATTACAGTAAAACATTATGGTAGGCAGACTTATAGGTGGTCCTTTGTTCAACTCACTTTACCTCTGACAGGCCAACTCCAATTGCAAGATTGTACAAAAAAGAAATACAGAGAGAGAGACAATCTGAGAGGAGCCCCCAAACCATGGCCAGCAGAACCTTTAAATTGACCAGCCACAATCTTTCCCAACACTACTCATAGAATCAGTGCAGTACTGGCCATGTCTTAAAAGAGGCAATAGCAGATAAACACAAAACAGGCAACCAGAGGAAATTCCCAAACCGTGGTCAACAGCGGGGAACCTTTGAAACAGACCAGATGGGGGATATCCTAAGTTCCCAACTCCTGCTTAACTGTGACTTCTACACCAGCAGTACCACAGATATCCCCACGAAGAGGGACCACACATTCCTACAAAGGGGAACCAGATGTGTAGAAGCAAGGGTCTCAGTGTGCACACTGGAGGAGCTTTACTGAATGGTCAAAGTTGTCATGACTTTCCTGAGTTCAGTTTCCTTTTTTCAAAGTAAAGCATTTGCTGGAACAACTTGTGCAGTTCAGGGAGAGAAGGTGGAAGTCCCCTGAAGCAAAAAGAGTGACGGCAGCTGCTGGAAGCAGTCCTCTCTTTACTCATAGGAATAGCTCCTCTGGTTCAGTCCAAGGCAAACTCACACCATCTCCCAATTTCTCCAGCAGTCGGCCCTCAATAGACTCACCAGCTCCCCTGTATCCTCAGCTTTGAAGCTGGGTTGCTTGGAATGCCAGGCCTGTCCAGGAAAGTTGGAGCGGGGGAGGCTCTCAAGTCCCTTCGTGATCTCCAAATTTGTTGCTGAAAGCTCAGTCCTTATTCCCGATGCCAATCCAATAATGAGGACATGGTTTGAGAAAAAGGAAAGAGAAGGTTTTATTGCTTTCTTAGCAAAGGAGAAACATGGGGACTCCTCTCCCAAAGCCTGTGATTCTCTCCATATGACGTTTTTAAAGTCAGCTGATAGAAAAAATAGAAATGACACATGAAATATCATCACCATACCAGGAATTTTACAGTTATAAATATGCTGAAGGATTTAAAGCACAATATGAAAACAATGAAGTGAAAATTAAATATTAAAAAAAAAGGAATAAATGCACTTAAAATTTCACTGGAGGGGTTTAACAGCAGATTAGAAATTGCAGGGAGGAAAAAAAAAGATCAGTGAATGTGAACACATAGCAGTATAAATGAATCCAACTGAATCCAAGGAAAGAGACCAAAAAAAAGTGAACTTATTTTTGAAGCAACCAAACAACAAGAGAACAAGTAAGAGAGATTTCTATTTCTGCCTCCAAGGACAGACTGCCAGTGGACTTACCCTCACCATAAACAACACTCGAACAAGATATGAGTAGCATCTGTTTTCAGATAGTGAAATATAGCCACAGTAGGACTATGATCCGTTCATATTGACCTATGGCACAATATCAAGCCAAAGTGGGGGAAGCAGAAAAAACACTTGAAGAAATAGTGGCTGAAATTTTTCCAAAGTTTATGAAAACTATAAATATGCAGATCTAAGAAGCTCAACAGACTGCAAGCAGAAGGAAAAAAACCAAACCACACCAAGGCAGATCATAATCTAATTGCTAAAAAACAGTGATCAAAAGAGAATGTAAATGGCTGATGGAGAAAAGAGAAGATATATTACTAGCAAGAGAGCAAAGGACTACGATAGGCCTACCAAATAAAACAGTGCAAGCCAGAATCCATCAGCCACCAGGGGACATTTTTAATATGCTAAAAGGGGAAAAATAGCCAACATATATTTCTATGTACAATAAAAATATCCTTCAAAAGTAAAAGAGAAATGAAGAATTTTTCAGAAAAACAAAGTTGAGAGAGAGCTGGGACTGATTCTTTGCTAAAATACTTTCCTAGCATATGTGAGGTTCTGGATTCCATCACCAGTGTTTCCTTCCTCCTCCCCCCTGCACACACACATACCAAATAAAAGAAAATTTTCAGCAGCAGAAATATTACTATAAGAAATATTAAAAGAAATTCTTCAAGTAGCAGAGAAATAAAACTGAAAGGAAGATGGGTAACTTTATAATCATCCTTGAATATTTCAATATTCCCTCTTAGCAGTTAATTTAAAAATTATACAAAAAGTCAGAAAGACTAACAGAGCAGTACTTTCTTTCATTTTTAAGGGAAGCAGGGGTTACTGGAGATTGAAACAAGGGGCCCTCTACCACTGAGCTACCTCCCTTTTTACTTTGAGACAGGGTCTTACTTAAATTGCCCAAGCTAACCTAGAACTTATAACTTTCTTCCTCAACCTCCCAAGTAGCTAGAATTACAGGTGTACACCACCACACCTCATTATGAACAGTACTTTCCACCAACAGCACCTAATTGCTATGTATTTTAATGTTACCCAGCAACAGGAAAACACACATTCCTTTTTAGTACAAATGAAGCACTTTCAAATATTTTTGAAATATTTCTGGGTCACAAAAAAAGACTCAGTAAATACAAGTTAAATTATACAAAATATGCTATCTGGCTAGAATATAATTTAATTAGTAATCATTAACATAATGATAATTGAAAAATCCCCAAATATTTAGAAATTAAATAGAACATTTCTAAATAACCTGTGCACCAAAAAAAAAAAAGAACAAAACAAAAAAATTACCAGGGAATTTACAAAATATTATTGTATCAATATATTAAAATGTATCAAATATATCAATTTTTAGACTATATCTAGAGCAGTACTTAGAGGGAAACTTAGATTTAATACTGATATTAGAAAATAATAAAGCTCTCAAATCAGTGATATAATTTTCTACCTTAAGTATCTAAAATAAGAAGAGGAAAGTAAATAAAGAAAAATTAAGCAGAAAAAAAATTTGTAGTAAAGAGTAGAAATTGATGAAATATAGAGTAAGTCAGTGAAATCCAAAACTGATTCTTTGAGATCAATAAAATTGATAAATTTCTAGCGGACTGCTCAGGAAAAAGAGAAAATAGAAATCAACAATATCAGGAATGAGAGAGGTGGCATTGCTAAAATCCTAGTATTAAGTGGGTAATAAAGAGTATTCTGAATAAGTTTATACTAATAAACTCAACAACTTAGATGAAATACACAAATTCCTTGGAAGACAAAACCTACCAATGCTCACTCAAGAAGAAATAGATGACCCAAACAACTCTTTATTCAAAAAGAAATTGAATTTGTAGTTTGTACTTTCCCATAAAGAAAACTTATTAACCTTGTGCAAATAAGTACTAATAAATTGTTCTAGACATTTGAGAAAGAGAGAATATCTATTTTACACAAACCCTTCTAAGAAATAGATGAGGGAACATTTCCCAAAACATTTTTTTCATCTGAGTATTATTCTAGTTCAAAACCCAGACCAAAAAAAAAAAATTAAGATAATATTAGATCAAAAATTTTTATGAACAAAGACTAAAAAATGTTTAATAGTATTTCAACAAATCAATATGTAACACTGTATAAAGGGATAACATTTTATGACCAAGCAGGGTTTGTCCCAGGAATGTAAAGTTGGTGTATCATTTGAAAATTAATACTATGACAGACTTGTAGAAGAAGAGCCATATGATCTTCTCAATAGATGCAGAAAAATCATATGACAAAATTCAACTTCCATTCATGGTAGAATTTTTCAGAAAACTAATACATCATTTGTTACTTATTGTTTCTTGGCTGCAGATCTGTTCTTTTTTCCCTGCTTTGGAGAACTGCAACATTTCTCTCCTGTCCTCTGGCACAATGTTAAGCTTTGTCAGTAGAGGGCGCAGGAAGGATACTGGATAAAGAGGATTGTGTTCCTGGTCCAGCCTCTCTTTGCTCCTGCTCTGCAAGAAGATATTCAGAAAGTTAGAGCAGACTGCTTCCCAGTGGTAGATTGAATGCATACTTGCTGAAGGTGGGAGTCCTTTCAGGAGGGAGGTCAGCAACACTTTTGTGTGTGGCTTCCCGAGTTCTACCAGCTCACCTGCTGACTCCTTAGCAGTCTTCTGGTGGATTCTGTGGATCCCAGCTGTCTCCTCAGATTTCAGAAACAGCTCTGCAAATAGCTTTCCAGTAGGTTTCTGGCAAGTCCAGCCAGTATTCCATCTGGTTTTCTGTTAAGTTCAAAACATTCTTTTAGGGCTGAGGATGTGGCTTAGTGGTAGAGTGCTTGTCTGGCATGCAGGAGGGCCTGGGTTCAGTCCACAGCACCACAACCAAACCAAAACAAACCAAATCAAACTCCAAACCAAACACTTCTTTACCTACCACAGCCGCAAACAGCTTGTTGGTGAATTGCATTGGGTTAGTTAGTTCCCTGCCTGCCAGTCTTGATCCATCAACTGTATGTAAACCAGCCCCATACCCAGACAACCCAGCAAAATTCATCATCATTCATGGGTGTTGCCAAACCCTCATCAATGATGACTAACTCCCAGACTTTGGAAGAGTCCCTCACTTCCAAGTTTGTTCCTTATTTGGATATTTTCCCTCAGCTCTGGGGTGGAGTTCTTGGGAGTCCTGTTTTATTCATAGTTAATTTCCTGTAAATAGTTAATAATTCTTTAAATCAAACTGCCCTTGTTCAGATCACCATGTGATTTCTCTCTCCAGTTGAGATCCTGACCTACACAGATTTGGTACCAAGAGTGGTCACAGGAGTCACTTCCAAAAAGGGGCTGAGATTAGTTTTGGTTATTCTTGGGCTTAAGCCCACTGCCAGGTTCCTTCCAATAAGTAGTATGTTCGTAATTCATGTTACGCTGTAGCACACAATTTAATAAGAGTGTTACCTGTGGTTGATTATAAAGAAGTGCCAAAGGAACCCAGTACCCTGAGAGCCCAAAAGACTGCTGCACTTGGCTGTTAGGGCATTGATGATGGCTGCAAACACTGGTGTGGAATAAATGTCTTGATTATACCAAGTGCTTACAGAGTATTTGATAAGATTAAATCAGATAGTTTATTGTTGTTATGAACTAGTAAGATTTTAATAACATCTAAAATTATCTCTACATGTGCAGGCATTTGGTATAGAAGAACCTTAAAAAAGGGAAATTAACTCAATAATTACCAAGTTAAAATCATTTAAAATTTTGAAAGATAATGACACATATAAATTTGATTCTTTTCCCTTCTAAAGCCTACAAAGCATCAGTTGCATTATCTGATGGTCTTGATCTTTGGTAGCAAATATTCCATACATAGAAAAAATTTCTTTAATTTTGCAATGACATCAAATTGTTAAAACTGTGTCCAAAAGTATCTTCATGTTGGACACGTTGTACCACATAATCTTGTTTTCTTTTTAATGATGAAAACATTTGTTCTGCTTCTTCTGATTTTGACTTGAAATCTGTATTGCTTTCACTTCAAATTTTGGATCAGTTTCTGATTTAATGTTGTAGTGTATAACATTTACTTCTTCTCTGAATTTTTTAAATAGTATTTACAGATGGCTGGGGTTGTAGCTCAGTAGTGGAAGGCTTGCCTTGCACAAGTGAATCCCTGGGTTCAATCCTCAGTACCACATTAGATAAATAAAGATATTGTGTCCATCTACAACTAAAAAATATTATTTAAAAAAGTATTTACAGAGCACCAAAGTGCATAGCAAATACTCAAACATGGAAAATGCTAGAGAATATTATTGAATAGTATTCAAATAACCTAACGTTCAAATCTCCCAGCAAGGTTAATAGCATTACAGAGTCATGTGTTGAAACTGCCAATTTAAGGACTTATTTAGCTTCCAAAACCTGTTATTTCTTGAAATACCACTGACAGGATTTATATAAAGTATAGTACACATGTAATCTTACTAATGTTGTTTTTGTAAGAAAAACCCACATTAGCGGATAGGACCATGCACACAAAGTAATAACATGGAAACAGCTGCTAATAAGACTGACTGAGTAGATTGTGACTGTTACTCTCCCCCGTGCTTCTGTCCTGGTGTCTGGAAATGTCAGCATAACAGCTGATTCTACTTTTCAATGTTGCATGCTCTTGCTTTCAATTGATGTCAGTTGATTTCTTTTAAAGCAATAATATTTCTATGCCAATTATTAAGATTTAATTCTCACAAGGTAAGTATAATACTGTTTTCTCATTTTTTCCCCACAATTGGTTTTTCTTAGGATTTAGAAAAAGTAAGTTTCCATGGAAAACTCCAGAAGGGAATTCTTATGTGGAAACACTAATGTAAATCAACTGCAGCTCTTATGTATTATTGGGGGGTGAGGGAGAATGAAAAGTGGTACATCTGCTTTAGAAAATATTTTGGCATTTTCATATAAAATTGATACACATTTATCATATGATCCAGCAATTCCATTCCTAGGTATTAACCCAACATAAATTTAAAGATATGTCTAATATATGACATAAGCTCATAGAAGCTTTATTTATAATAGCCAAAAATTGGAAATAGCCCAAATACTCATCAATAATGAATGGTATGTCCATATAATGTATTATCATTCACTAATAAAAGTAAATTTAATTGTACAAGACAAATTATCAGTGAGGAAACCGAGGACTTGAATGACAGTATAGAGCACAAGGGCCTAACAGACATAAATAGGACATTCTACCTAAGAACAGCAAGCAGAATATACATTCTTCCAAGCATATGTAGAACATTCTCCAAGAAAGAACATGTTAGGCCACACACAAAAAGGTCAAGTATCTTTTTAGACCTAATGGAATGAAACTAAATAACAGAAAGAAATCAGGAAAATCTGTAAATTTGGAAATTAGACAGTGTACTCTTAAATATGTGGTGAGGCAAAAGGGAAACCCTAGGAATTTAGAAAATATCTTTAGACAAATAAAAATGAACACGCAACATACCAAAACTTATGGGATATAGTGAATACTGTAGTAAGAGGGAATTTTATAACAGGAAACATTTACATTAAAAAGGAAAAATCTTGCTGGACACAATGGCACATGCTTATAATTCCAGAAGCTCAGGAGGCTGAGGCAGGATGATCACGAGTTTAAATTCAGCCTCAGCAAAAGTAAGGCACTAAACAACTCAGTGAGACCCTGTCTACAAACAAGGGCTGGGGATGCGGCCTCAGTGGTTGAGTGCCCCTAAGTTCAATCCCCAGTACTCACCCCCCCCCAAAGGAAGGAAGGAAGGAAGGAAGGAAGGGAGGGAGGGAGGGAGGAAGAGAGGAAGGAAGGGAGGAAAATCTTACATCTATAACTTAACCTTACACCTTGAAGAACTAGGCAAAGAATAAGCTAGATAAAGTCAGCAGAAGGAAGTAAATGACAAAGACTAAGCAGAGATAACTAGAGAATAGAAAAAAAATCAATAAAACCAAGAGTTGGTTTTTTGAAAAGATCAGCAAAATTTACAAACCTTTACCTAGAATAAGATAAACAGAGAAAACAGAAATATCTAAAATTAGAAGTAAAAGAAGAAACTTTATAGATGTCACAAAAATAAGAAAAGGTATGACAACACTATGAACAATTATATACTAATATATTGGATAAACTAGAGAACTAAATTCCTATAAACATAAACCCACCAAGAATAATCTCTTTTCACAAGTGATGTGATCTCAAATATAAAAAGAAATTGAACAGCATGGGTGACTCTCAGAAGCATCATGCTATACAGAAAGAACTACTAGAATCAAATTAATATACTATTTCATTTATATACGATTTAATCAAAGGCAAAAGTATAGTGAAAGTAGGTAGTGACTGCTATGAAAGACAGGACTGCAGAGGGACCTAAGGAAACTTCTGGGGGTGATGGTTTCCAAAACTCATAGAATTGTACTATTAAAATTAGTGCATTTCTTGTAAATCAAAACTACTCTAAGATTTCATTTCACGCCAGTCAGAATGAAAGGTATTAAGAATATAGACAACAATAAGTGTTGATGAGGATGTGGGGGAAAAGGCACACTCATACATTGCTGGTTGGACTGCAAATTGATGCAACTAATATGGAAAGCAATATGGAGATTCCTTAGAAAACTTGGAATGGAGCTACCATTTGACCCAGCTATCCCACTCCTCGGTCTATACCCAAAGGACTTAAAATCAGCATACTACAGTAACACAGCCACATCAATGTTTTATAGCAGCTCAACTCACAGTAGCTAAACTGTGGAACCAACCTAGTATCCTTCAATGGATGAATGGATAAAAAAACAGTGGTATATATACACAATGGGATATTACTCAGCATTGAAAGAGAATAAAATTATGGCATTTTCAGGTAAATGGGTGGAGCTGGAGAATACCATGCTAAACGAAGTAAGCTAATCCCAAAAAGCCAAAGGCCGAATGTTCTCTCTGATAAGTGGATTCTGATCCATAATGGGGAGGGAGGCATGGGAAAAATGGAAGAACTTTGGGCAAAGGGGAGGGAGGAGTGAGGAGGGGACATGGGGGCAGGAAAGATGGTGGAATGAGATAGGCATCATTACCCTACGTACATGTGTGACTGCATATATGGTGTGACACTACATCGTGTACAACCATAGAAATGTAAAGTTGTGCTGCAGTTGTGTACAATGAATCAAAATGCATTCTGCTGTCACACATACCTAATTAAAATTTATTAATAAAAAAATTAGTGAATTTCTTTGTAAGTAAATTATGCCCCAATAAGAGTGAACAGATCTTCCTAATTATTTTATACAATCAACAATGAGAAAATGAACATTTATCAAAAGAGAACATTTATAATAGCAGGTAAATAACTAGAAATTAACCTTTAAATAAGTATAACACGTCTGCAGGGTAAATTAAGGCATACTAAAGATGTAGATATACTGACAGATTTCTTATTTATGGATTAAAGATTCAATATGGTGAAAGTATCAGTTCTCAAATTGATTGATAGATTCAATCTTATTCCATAAAAATTCCAGCCTTTTATTTATTTGATTGTAGAATTTATAGGGAAAGGCTATGAATAGTGGAAAAAAACTAAGGTAAACTTGCTATACTCTATCTCAAGATTCATCATGATACAGAATAATTATGACAATATGATAATGTAATATAATGTAGCAAGCCTAATAACACATGCCCACTGTTACAGATATTTCTGTGGCAGAAGTGCTATGACTGATTAGAAGGGGGAAAACTGACTTTTCAGTAAATCTTGTTGAGTAGTCATTTGGAAAAAAGGAAAGTGAGACAGCTACTTCCCTTTAATCTCTACCCCACCCTCCAAATCTATTTTATTTTTTTTTTATATTTTTAATTTTTTATTGTGGGTTGTTCAAAACATTACAAATTTCTTGACATATCATATTCCACACTTTTAGTTAATTAAAATTCTAGAGGTGAAAGGCAAAGCTGTAATTCTTTTTTACAAGAATGTAGAATGTCTCCATGGAAAGGATTTTACATTTTAACATGTGAAATGAAAACCACCAGCTATAAGGGAAAGGGTTGATATATTTGACTATATTAAAATTAAGAACTTCTGTTATCAAAAGATTGTTTTTAAAAGGTGAAAAGAAAATCAGAGTGGGGGGAAAGATAATGTCTTGCTATAACATTTATTCTCTAATGCAAATAATTTCTTATATGATTGGTAAATGGGAGAATGATGTCACTTTTACTGAGGTTGTATTAGTTCTTGTGCCATTTCCCTTATACTAAAGTTTTGTATCATCAAGTAGCAGTAAGTAAACATAGACTAAATGAACACAACAGAATGTGGTAACTGAGGAAGACTATACTAGTATCTGTGATGCCATTCCCCTCAGTGTGACTGTTTTCTGTTTGACCTTGTGCTCTGTCTAAAATTGTAGATTGTACAATATTCATTTGTCAGTAGTTTCAATCCTATTACCTCTTTCTGTGCAGCTATCTTTTTTTCTCATTTTTAAATGACAAATATTTTTGCTCTACAATTTTTTATTGTGAATTTAACATGTCTTTTAAACTGTATTTATATTTTTAGTTAGGATTATATTTTATTTTGTTAGTGTTCTGTTTACAAAGTTGTTTTGAAAATTAAACCCTGACCCATTTTCTCTATAATTTCTGTTGTTTTGGCTGTATGATTGTGCAATAAGCACTGTTTCAAGAAATCACATTTCACAGGAATATTCCATGTGCAACATACTTATCTGCCAGCAGACCACAGTACTCAATACTAAAACAATTATTTCACATTTTAACATCTCTTCAGTTGGAAAACATCTTAAAATAAATGTACTCTTTCAGTCATAATTGGCAAGCTTTTTTCTCTTAGAGATAAAATAATACTGCATTTCAGAAACTGCTGGTTACTTAGATTTGACAGTGCATTATAGTATGTACAGTATAAAGAAATATAAATCAATTTTTAAAAGACAACTCAATAGAGCAGAAAAGATTTGAATACTCACTTCCTAACAGGAAATTTATGTTCCTCATATCTTAGTCCATTTTCTGTTGCCATAATAGAAAATCCAAGACTGGATAATTTATAAATAAAAGAGGTTTATTTTAATTCATGGATCTGGAAGTCTTTAAGCATGGCACTGGTATCTGCTTGGCTTCTTCTGATAATGGCCTCATGGCAGAGGGGCAAAGTGGGCACATGCACAAGAGATGCACAAGTGCCAAAAAAGTAAATGGAAGAATTAGGCTCATTTTTTTTTTTTTTTAACAACTCTCTCTCTTGAAAACTAACCCACTCTTTAGGAACTACATTAAATTCTTCATGAGAATGGAGCCCCATGAACTAATTATCTCTTAAGGGATTTACCACTTCTCAACATCATACGTTTGGGACCAGCCTTCAACATGAGTTGAGGTGGAGACAAATCATTTTCAAATCATGGCAGCCAGTAAATATATAAAAAAAGAATGTTTAATCTCATAATGCACTTGCACATTAAGTACACCACGAGGTGCCTTTATACACTCAACACTGAAAAATTTTTAAAACCTAGTAACAAGTATCCTGTGTGGACATGGGAGGAATGTTATTGTATAATTCCACTCACATGAAATTATAAACCTAATATATGTTGCTTAGAAACACATTCCTTAGTCAGTGCAGCCATGGGAAAGGAAATCATCCAGATGTCAAGATGGTGGCTCCTTTGGGAGATGGAAATTTGAAGGTTTAAAATCAGATGTGCAGGCTTTAGGGTTTTGTCAGTGTCGTATTTCTTCATATGGGTGAAATTACTTTTAGTTTTTCAACTTTAAAATTCATATACTTTTCTGTGTAATTCAGTACTTTAAAAAAGGAGAATGATCAGTTATATCACTTGTTCATAGGACAGGTAATATGATGACTGAAATTAACTATGGAGTTCAGCCAAGTGAAGACTATGGTTGAACAGAGCACATGTGTCACTGAATGGCTGGGACAATGGCTGATTGGAATGCACTCAGGAAAGAATGAGAGGGAGGGATTGGAGACAGGAGTAAACATTTTAGACATGAATAAAATATCAGTGTAAAAAGGAGAACTGTGGTAGTAAGTGAAGGAGGGGATGTGAAAAGCTTTGCAATATATAAGTATCAGGAGAATATAAAGGTAAATTTTCTGTAATGTGGAAAGTAGGAGGATGGGGGATTGAAGAGAACTTTTTATATGTATGGGCTTTTGTGAAGAAAGTTAAATTTTATAATATTGTAGAGAGAATTAACATCAAAGCTACTACATCTTTAGAAATATACATATGTTGTAATCCTATATATCATTCATACATATAAAAGGAAAGAACCATGAATCATTTTGTTTAATACCACTTTGCAGAAAGAGAATGAATTCCAGAGTGGTTAAAGTCTTACTCCAAATTGTGCCATTTTTAATTACCTCAGACTAACACAGTTCCTCCTGGCCCTTGGGTCAGTCCTCTTTTTTCAGTATTATCCATAACCTGGTTTGCTGTTAAATTGGATTTTATATAGTCATTATATTTAATAGTAGAATTTATTTGGATAATATCTCAATTAGCCTTTGCTGCATAACAGCCCCACAGTGACTTAAAATACTGTCATGTGTTACTTCTTGTGATTCCGTGAGTTGGCTGGGCTCAGCTGGGACCACTCACGCAGCTTCAGTCTTTGGCAGCTCAACTGTGGATAGAGGGGCTAATAAGATGGCTCACTCATGTCTGAGGCCTTGGTGCTGTTTGTCAGCTGGGACTCTGTAATTATTCAGTGGTCTAGCCTAAACTTCCTTGCATGGTGTCAAGAACATTCCAAAAGGGTGGAGGTGGAAGTCTAGACTCCTAAATTTGCTTAACATCATGCTCTCCATTAAATTAATGAAAGCTAGTCATGAATCCAGGTGAGTCTCAAGGGATGAAGCAACAGGCCCCACCTCTTAATGGGAAGGAGGTGCTATGCTTGTTCCATCTATTACAGATCATTATAAATAATAATTTTAACCCACTGAATTTACTTCTTAAAGTTAATTTTTATTTAATATGAAGCTAAAAATTACTGACATAGGGAATCTAATAATGTAGTTTGGCTCATATGAGAAACACAAAATACTTGAAAATGAAAAATTATATTATGCTAAAAAATGTTTTCCAGTGCTTGTATCCTCTTTTATATAAAACAGAAATATTTATTTTTAGAAAAAGTTGGGTTAAAAAATGAGGAGGGGAATTCAATATAGTCTTTGTTGCATGGAATGTTGGCTTAAGCATTATTTTCTCAAGTCATTACAATTAATGTATTATTATCTTTGTGGATTTTTTTCATGTTACAGAATATAATCGAATGTAATGCAGCTAAAATATGAGAGCAATTAAGTTTCCCATTAATTAATCTATAACATAATAGCATATTGCTAGGCATTACATTATTTATTTAGAATTTCACTTAATTTGACAATTATGTACATTGAACACTTCAAGATCTTTGCACTGTGTCAAGACTTGGGGTATTGCGAACCAAACAGACATAATTTCTGCATGCTGCCATACCTTAGGTAAGAATCAGGGAAGATTCTCTAAAGAAATTTTGTAAGCCAAGACCTGAAGGATGACTGAGTTAGCAGAAGTGAGAGTGGGAAAAGAAATAGGAATTGCTCTAGGGAAGGAACAAAGGATTCACTTATTTGGAAGTAAGTGAGTGTAAGGGGTCAATGAAAGAATTGTGTTATGGGAGAGAGGATTACTATAGCTAAAGCCTGGAGTGTGAAAGGAGTGAGACGGGAAAGAAACTGGAGAGAAGGCTAAGATTGCTAGAACCTTGTAAAAATGCCAGGAATCATGGGAAACCTTTTAAGGGCTTACAGGATCTTTTGTTGTTGTTTTTGCTCAATTTTTTTTTTTTTTTAAGAAAAGTCTCTGACTGTAATTTGGTGGGAGTTATAGCCAAGGATAGGCAAGAGTTGATCTGGGGGATCCGACCACACAGGCTGCAAACAGTAATATGAATTAGGTGACTGTGGGAACCAGGAGAAATGTCTAGAGGTATTTAGGACGTGAAATCAACAGCATTTGGTGACTGAATGTGGAGTAGAAGGAGGAGCCTGAGATGACTGTCTCTCAGCCTATGTGGAGGAACAGGTTTGGGAAGGCTGTCTCAGACCATGTCCAGAGAAAAGCCTGGGTCTTTTTTTGTTTTGTGTAGTATTTAACATGACATTGCTAATATCAGTTCATAAAAGTGATTGATTCTCATTTAGCGAAATTTGTCAGATGTAGCAATACTGCCACAACCTGAATTTATACAGAAGAAAGATTTTACCTTATTATAAATTCCTTAATATATAGAAGTTTAGTGATCTGTTGCTGTAATCAGTTTATAAATCAGTTTACTTAACAGTGATTTTTTAAAATTCCTTAAAGAGAATAACGGTTAAGATGAAATATATGAATACCTATCTTAAACCTTTGGTTAGTTTAAAATAACTTCATAATATTTATCCAGATTTTTAAATAAAGGACATTAAAAGACTTATAAAAATTGCTTCTCTTTTTTGTTATCTTTATGACTCTAGTAAATAGAATGTAAGTTTACATTTATGCTAGGAAAGAAAAATAAGATACATACACAGGACAACTACTTAAAAATGAAGTGTGTTGTCAGGGTGTGGTGATACAAACCTGTAATCCCAGTGTCTCAGTAGGCTGAAGCAGGAGGATCACAAGTTCAAGGCCAACCTCAGCAATTTAATGAGGCCCTAATCAATTTAAGGAGACCCTATCTCAAAATAAAATATAGAAAAGGCTTGGGATGTAGCTTAGTGGTAAAAAACCCCTTGGGTTCAATCCCCAGTACTTAATTAATTCTGTCTTACACAATATGTGCAAAATATCACATTGTACATCACAAGTAGACACAATTTTTGTTTGTCAACTTTTACTTGAATAAAGTTGGAGGGAGAAAATGAAGTCTCTTAATGGTGAATTTATTTCTACTTATTGTTAAGTAATGATAATTGAGATTAAATGTTGTGTTTTAAGAGATTAAGCCTTTTTTAGCACTAAAATTATTTTAGTGGGGTTTTTTTTTGGTTCTGAATTTCATGGCCATCTGTAGATTTTATTAAAGTATATTTACTCATTCTACATTTATTGTCCTACTTTCACCTAATAATGTTAAGTTGCCTGAAATTTTCTGATCCTCATTCTAGCAAATGCAATATATCCAATAGTCTGTGCCTCTATAAACTGAATTTTCTGATACTCTGAATATTTTGTAAGTTTAAAAGTACTTTGCAACCTATTTTTTTTCTTTTTTCTTTAGGCACTACAAGGGCCCCCAGGGATGGGGAAGTTCCAGGGGTGGACTATAATTTCATTTCTGTTGAACAGTTCAAAGCACTGGAAGAGAGTGGAGCATTGTTAGAAAGTGGAACTTATGATGGTATGTCCCCTAATATTAACAACACTCAGAAAACTATCTGCATGATGAATTATTTCAGAGGGAACTTGATCAGTAAAATACTATTTCTAAAAGTTTCTTAGGAAAATTTTCCTTTGATGAGGAGATTTTATAATTTGCTAAATAAGATGGGATTAAACCAAAATAGAAACATTTCTTCATATTATAAATTTAATTGTAAATAATATACTAAAAATCAAACTGACTAGCATGCCTATTTCATAGTAATTTACAGTCATCATCAGAACTCAACAAGCATTTATTGATTGCTCTCTATTGTGGTTGGGAATAAAAATCTGTATACTTATAAAAACCTGTATGTACCTTGACTATCTTGGAGAAGGGAACATATAACTTGCTGGGGGGTGGGCAATAAAAACAGAATAATTGGTTTTCTTTTAATATCTCTACCCACTTGATTCCAGAAAGTACAGTTGAGATCAGTTCCAATTTTTAAATGATTCTCTTAGGTCTATTTATTTTTCCTTATCTAACATGCTTTTTTCCTGGCAAGCTTATCCACTCCATAGCACCCTTTACTTTTCCATCTTTGCTTTATCGTGCTATTATAATTGCCTATTCCATAAACTCTGATAGTAGTGATCATGTCTTTCTTACTTGATATTATCTTCAGGGCCTCAGATGATGAAGAATAATATCTAACCCTAAATACAACATACCCACATTTGCATTTTAATTCTTCATAATTTCTCTCTGTAGCAGTACCCCAAGCTCAAAACAGTGGAGTCATCATTTACTTCCTCCCTTTTCTTGCACTTCACTTCAGTCAGTTACCACATCTAGTCATTTCTTCCTTTGTACCCACTTTCACAATGCCCTTCTTTTCACCTTCACAATCTCATTGAAGCCTACTGGATCAGCTCATGTCTGGCCTATTGCAGTTGGTCTCTTATGTTCAATTTCTTCCTCTGTCCAATCCAACCTGTCCATTGCTACCATGCTGATCCTCCTTAAGCATACTTCTGATCATGTCCCTCTCCTATTTAAAATCTTCAGCCATTTTTTACCTGACAAGTTTTATCTAACTATCCTTTCTGGGTTTAGCTACCATGACTCCCTCATTCATTCATTCATTCACTCATTCATTTTGTCCTATTTCATTCATTCAGCAATCATTTGTTAAGTACCTACTATGTGCCAAACACTGTAAGAGAGCCTAGTAGTACTGGGATGAATAAGACTGAAATGCCACTGCCTTAATCCTATCTCTTAGTGGGGGAAAATAGTCAAAAAACCAAAAAACTATAAATTGTTATGAAGAAAACAACAACAAAGGATTTAAAGAAATGAATAGGAATATCTTCCTCAGAGAAGATTGCCAGTGAAGGCTTAGAGGAAAGGACAGCTGCTTGTTTGTTTTGACTTTTACACAGATAGCCTCCCTCTTATAATTAATCATTCTGATGTGTTTAATATGTATGTTTTTCTATGTGTTCTTGCACAGTGTATATTATGTCTTGTGTGCATATTTATTGTTTACAACTGAACTGTGTCATATATATTTATCATTCAGATTTTTATCATTTCATTTATTACTTTGTTTTAGATACACCCATGTTGATATACTGTATTTGTGTGTAATCCATTGCACTTAACTTAATTATTCTCCTAGTGATGGCCTTCCCTCAAACTCCCTGTTACTATAAGTAAAGATGAACGTTCTCACATGTCTTTTTACAAATGTATGAGAATGTCTGTAGAATATATACCCAAGAGCCGAGTTATTGACTTGTAGACTGTATGTATCCTTGTCTGATGAAATAGTTTTGGTGCCTCTCCAGTCTCTTTTCTCCCTAGAAGTACACAAAGGTTTCTGTAGCAGCTATAATAATGGCACCATCTCCCAGTACTTGGCATTATTCAGTTACATAATTTTGCCAATCTAATGGTTATAGAAGTGGTATCTCATTCTAATTTTAGTTTCTCGGGTAGTCAAGAGAGTCTGAGCATTTTTCCATGTGCCTATTAGTCTTTTGAACTTCTGCAAATTATGCACTACATTCATTTTCTTTGTTCATTTTTTCCCAAGTTGAGATCTCAGTCATATTCTGATTTATGGGTTTTCCTTAGATATTTAGATATTACTCTCTTACTAGATGTAGATATTTTCTCCCATTCTGTCACCTGTTAATCTTGTCTTGTATTTCTTCATTAAACAGAATTTTTAAAATTTAAAAATCAGGGCCTGGGGTTGTGGCTCAGAGGGAGAGCGCTCACCTACTACCGTGTGTGAGGCACTGGGTTCAATCCTCAGCACCACATAAAAATAAAATAAAGATATTGCATCCACCTATAACTAAAAAATAAATTTTAAAAAAATTAAACATCAGTTCATTACTGTTTTTTTTATAATTGTGCTTTTGAAGTTTTGTTTACAAAGTCTTCTGTCCTTAAAGTATAAAAATACTTTCTTAGATTTGTATCCATGAAGCATAAGAACTTGGTATATGATAAAGTGGCATATTGCATATTTTCAGTTATTGTCTACTATGTGCTTAATTCAAAGGAAATGTAAATTAAAACATTATATATTTAATTTTATTTTTCGGCTACTAGGGATTGAACTCAGAGGTGCTTTGCCCACTGTACTATATCCCCAGCCCCTTTTTTACTTTTTTATTTTGAGACAGTGTCTCCCTAAGTTTCTCAGGCTGGCCTCAGCCTCCTGAGTCACTGGGATTGCAGGTGTGTGCTACAACACATGGCTCAACAATCATACCTCATTTCACACCTATCAGATTGGTTAAAAAAAAAAATTAAGTCTAATAATTGCAAGAAATTGAATTTTCCATACATTGTTGGCAAGAATATAAAATGGTACAGTCGCTTTGGAGAACATTTTGGCAATAACTGGTAAATTCAGTAACTGACCTAGCAGTTCCTTCTCTAGATATGTACCCTAGAGAAACTGTTTTCCATGTATTTATGTACATAGGAGCCAGAAATATCCGTTATAACACTGTTTGAAATAGCGACAGAATAGAAATAGAAATAACTCTTCTGTAGATGGGGAATGAATAAAATGCATTTTTTGTTCATAAAGATGGATTTATGATTTATGGATTTATTACACAGAAGTTGAATAAAATATGTTTATATGTATAACATGGATATGTTCTTGAAATATAATTGAATAAAAAGAAAGTTACAAAAGTATATGTACAATATATTCTTCATGAAAATAATGAAACATTATGAAAACACTCAGACTTTTGCTAAAAACAATAATATTTATTTGTTATGGATGCATGTATATATACCCTAGATGTATACAGTATTTAGGAAGAATGACATGTATCACCTTCAGGACAACTCAGGGAGGCAGTGGGAAGGATTGGTCAGGAAATTAGGGCTTCAATTGTATTTACGATTAGGTATGTATATCCTCAGAAAGAAAGAAGGAAAATTTCAAAGAAATCTTGCAGTGGTACTATCTGGATAATGTGTATGTAAATAAGTATAAATTTATATAAATAAAATATATATTTCTAATATGATTCTAATATTGTTATCTATAAGTTTATGTATATTTGAATTATTTAATTGTTGGCAATTATATTATAAAAGTGCAACGGCCTTTGGAAGAAAAAGAAAAGTTCCAAAAAAATTTTTTTTTAATTTTTTTCTGTTAGTAATTACAGTCAGGGTTTACAAACCTTGGAATTTTATACCTTGCCATCTGGAATGTTAATATTTATCAATGGTTTAAGATTACTAAGCCCAATGATTAATTTTTTTTGTACTATGAATTGAACCCAGGGGTGCTTAACTACTGAGTCATATTCCCAGCCCTTTTGATTTGATTTTTTATTTTGAGACAGGATCTCATTAAATTGCTTAGGATCTTGCCAAGTTGCTAAGGCTGGCTTTGAATTTGCAGTCCTCCTGCTTCAGCCTCCCAAGCCACTGGAATTATAGGTATATGCAATGATTACCTTTCTAAACAAGGAAACTGCCAAAATTTATTCTGAAGTTTTGAAATCTTTGCAGTGATTATGGATAGCAGCTCTAATATCTTGCATTTTTCCAATTTTCCCCTTAGGAAAAAGTTAAACTTTCTAGAGTTAGATAATAATTATTAAATTTTTAGTGACTATGGATGACTAGCATCATCCTTAGAAAAGTGGACTTTTTATTTCTGTCACAGGATATATCCTTATTCCTTCAGAGTATGATTATTGGCCACAATAAAGGAAAAATGAGATCCTAGAATATTTTATTCCCTGGCCACCCCTCTATTTGGATTATTTCTGTACTCTCTGCCCAGAGAAGTAGTAACCAGTATTTGTGTTTATGTTGATGGTAGTGGTTTTCCTTTTGTGTGTGTGTGTGTGTGTGTGTGTACACACACACACACACACACACACACATATATATATATATATTTTTTTTTTCTTTTTTTTTTAGCTGGACACAGTACCTTTATTTTTTATTTATTTTTATGTGGTGCTGAGGATCTAACCCAGTGTCTCACACATGCCAGGTAAACACTGTATACAACCGAGCCACAACCCCAGCCCCATGTTGTTGTTTTTTTTTCTTTTTTTCTTTTCTTTTTTTTATAGTTGGTATGGAATCTAGGGTCTCACATAGTCGGGAGAGTGCTCTGCCACTGAGCTGCTTCCCAGCCTTAACCTGCTTTTCCATTGGTTTTGTATTTAGGACCCAGGAAATTTGCAAAGTCTGGAGTGTGTTAATACAGATTTTTGCATCTGTCTTTGTGAAATAAGCAACCATTTCAAACATGGATTTGGAAACAAGGGAGTAGTTGAGTGGGAGAGACAGATGTAGTTGAAAAGTTTTTTAGTTTGAGATTATTGTTTCGTCTTGACTATTTAATGACACCACTCAAAATTAAACTTTCAGGAATTAATTTTGACACTTTCTCCCTCAAACATTCCCAACCTAAGGTTAACTGTGTCATTCGTAAATGAGTCTTAGTGCTACAGGGAGCAACCTATGATTTTTTTCTACCCAGGAAAAAAATGCATCTACCTCATAAATTGACCTTATATATATGAGCATCTTAATTATCTCCCTAGCTTCAAAGAATTTGATTGAAAGTTGTGGATTTTTAAAATAAAATATCATGAGTATTTTACTTTCTAATCATATTTACTTTTTATAAAATTAGCATAACAACTAATATAAGGTCACACCTAGTGGAAGCTACACACTGTTAATGTAGCTGTGCTTTCCTATTGTGTTGGGCTGCCTCAAGGAAGGAAGCCACTTGACAATTTGAGAAGATATTCAGTTGTTTTCCTTCTACTCTGGAATGTTTATTTTTACTGCAAAAACCACTGATCCTCAAGAGAAAATTAATTTCTTGCTTTCATGAGAATAAGCCAATATTGAATTAGACTAATAATGTCACTATTTGTTCAATAGATTGTCAGATAATATAATTAGAATGCTCAGAAAATTTAAAAATTTTTAAAGTAAAAATTATATCAGCAATCCATATTTCTTTGCAAACTGCTTAGTTCTTAGCTTTATCCTTTGCCCACATATTTCCTCATCTTACTAAAGTAATACATTACGTATATTAAAACAAAATTATTTGAGTTATTTTTATTGTCTTTACCTCCCACCTTTTGTACTAGTTCGTCTTACATGACAGCTTTGATGCTTTTAAATTTACAAGTTAGGTCCTAATTCAAAGCCCATGTAAAGCAAGTCTTGTAGGAGCAATAATCAAGACGGGGGGGGGGGAGGGAGGGAGGGAGGATGGAAGGATGGATGGATCAACTTCCTGGCCTTAGTAGTATTCAAATGTTAGATGATATATGATAAAGGGCTCTTGAGAAATTAGTTCTTTCTGTTATTTCTACCTCCTTCTCTCACAAGGAGTGCTTAGGTCGACCTTTTGGACAATGGTAGATATTCCAAAACTTCAGTGTAAGAAACAGTAGGGATATACAGTAGGCCATATTATTCTGAGTCAATTCAGCATGAAGATTTCAGCTGCTATTATTTTGTCCACTTCAGGAAACTTCTATGGAACTCCCAAGCCTCCAGCAGAGCCCAGCCCTTTCCAGCCAGATCCAGTTGATCAGGTCCTCTTTGATAATGAGTTTGACACAGAATCCCAAAGAAAACGAACAACATCTGTCAGCAAGATGGAAAGAATGGACAGCTCTCTTCCTGAAGAGGAAGAAGATGAAGACAAGGATGCTATTAATGGCAGTGGAAGCGCAGGTCAGTAAACAGATGAACAACTTCTAATGGATGTTATGGGTTGGCTGTACTGACATTTAATTGAAAGTAGTAAAGTTTTTGCTGAAGCATGGAAAGCTTCCAATGTTTTGAGAAGGCTGTGTGTAGAGTAATGTATATTTCTGTAGACCATCTATAAACTAAAATGGGTTGTCCCAATTTTAATAAGTGTATGAAAAACTACCAGTAATAAAATAATATGCCATTACTGTATTCCTTAAAATATTTGAGGTTCATCTTCGACTCTGGAATAGGGAAATCTTATTGACTTACGTCCTATTTTATAGGATAAAAGCAAAATATAGATGTTTTATAATGTAGCCTTTAGCTCAAACAAAAGTACTTGGAAGTTTAGATACATGCCAGTAAAAATTATCCAAAAGGTTTGTTAATATTTTTATTTAAATTCTGAATTCACTCAAAAAATTTTCTTTTTTTTGCTTTGACGCTCTTATTTTTTAATTACATATAAAACCAACAGAAATTTAGTGGTGAAATATCCTATTCAGTATCCCTAAATAATTCTGTGATTCTTAAGTTTGTAACTGAGAGTGTACCAAAAACAGTGCCTGGCACAAAGTAGGAACTAAAAAAAAAAATTGTTCATGTCCCCAAGTTTGCATATCATGTCCCCATCTCCATATCATTTTCCCAAAGGACCTTGATCTTTTCTTCATCAGTTATTAAAATTTGCCATTTAGTGCTCACTTTGGCAACACATATACTAAAATTGGAACGATACAGAGAAGATTATGGCCCCTGCACAAGGATGACACATAAATTTGTGAAGCATTCTATATTTTTTTGGTGTTGTTGTTTAATTTATACAGAGGACATTTTTTTCAGAGCTTGAGAAGAGAAAATAAATAGCAGAATGATAACCTATTGACTACAATAATCAATGTTTCCCAATACTTGGTAAAAGATAGGGAGATTCTCAGTCCTTGAAGCCAGGGATTTAAAAACAAAAACAAACAAACAAACAAACAAAAAAACCACAAGTAGGTTATTCAAATTGTTTCCAACATACATTTTGTAATGAAATGAGAGAAATTAATAAAGAATATTTTTCACATGTGAAAAAAATTGCCATTTACATTATATTTATTGTTTTAATATATTCATTGTTTATTTCCCTCTCCAGATTGGGAGTTCTATTTTATCATTCTAATTTCTCACACCGTTGTGCCACATAGCATGTTTAATGTTAAATGAATTACTTGATATATTTGGGTGTAAAGACTGAAATTGGGGTTGGAAAGGTTTAAGGAAATTTATACCTAATTCTTTAGAGATTACTAAGGGAAATTATATCATAATATGATATGATAGACTTTTAATATTCATGTCAAATTTGCAGTCCTACAAAATTAATTCTGTTAATATTTTAAAATGGTGAACACTAGGATTAGAGACCATGAATCTGTCCCAATATGGAATTATATATTCTTGACTTAGGAGGAAAGAAGATTCTTTTTTATTTTTAACATCCAAATGCAGAGCTTTATGGTGATCACTGTGATTCCCTAAGAGATAAACCTATCTGAATATCAATAGTTTATGCTAGTCATGTAAGACAGTTGTTAAACCAGATGTTTCATACTCTGATGTTAATATTTAAAGGGAGCACATCCAAGAGTGTGTGGGAGTCAGTTTGTACACTCTCTATTGTGTTTAGGTACCACAGGATATTTACATTAGGTTATATATTTCTTTGTAAGAGAAAATATTCCAAGTATTTAAATGAAAAACCAGAAAATTGTTAAGGAGTAGAAGTAGGGAAAAGGTAGGTAGTGCCTTATTTGTATACATCAATACATATTTTATATCTTGCTAAAGATTTAACCCCAAAGGTTGCTAATATGCCCACATAGGATGACATATGTTATGTAGTGATGCTAAAATTTTTTTCCAAAATAAGTATAACATAAACAGCATCTTCCCAAGTCATTGGATGTTATACAAACTCCCTTACTCAATCACTTGGAACTATATTAGAAGTATTATAGATCATAATACTTATTTCCCAAGAATGTAACTCCCTTACAGATTGATTTCTATTTTAGGTACCTTTTTTTGTTATTTTTGTGCATAGAAAACAAATCACGCATTTTGTTTATTTTTTATTTACTCAACAAATAATTGTTGAGTGCCTTCTAAACTACTAACTGCTAGCTAGCCATTTGTACTAAATACTGGGAATAAATCAGTGAACAAAACAGACAGAAACCCCTGTCCTGATGGACTTTACCTGATAATGGGAAAGTCAAGAGAGTCAGAAGTGGTCTGCATAAATGAATATCAGGTGGTGTGTTAGCCGGTACAAAAGAGAAAAGTAAAGCAGAGGAGAATGGATGAGAAATAGTGGAGTCAAACCAGGCATAGTGGCACACACCTGTAATCCCAGAGACTCAGGAGGCTGAGGCAGGAGGATCATGGATTTGAGGCCAACCTCAGCAATTTAGGGACACCCTAAACAACATAGCAATACCCTCTCTCAAAAATAAAAAGGACTGGAGATGTGGCATAGTGGGTTCAATTCTTAATACCAAAAAAAAAAAAAAAAGAAAGAAAGAAGAAGAAAAAGAAAAGAAATAGGTCAGGGTTTGCAATTTTAAATAGGCAGAAAAGACTTGAAAGAAAGAAATAAACTCTAAATATCTGAGAGAAGAGCTTTCCAGACAGAGAAATGCCCTGAGTTGGAAGTATGCCTGCAATATTCAGACAACAGCAAGGAAACCAGTGTGGTTCAGTGCAGCATAGACAATGCACTATGTGTGATTGGAGCAGAGAGATGAAAGACAGAAGAGCAGGATAGAAACCAGTATGGTCAGTCAAATAATGAGGGGTGGGGAGGAATGCATATTACGCAAGGTCTTGTAGGTACTTAGAATAATTTTGGCTGTAACTGAAATTAGAAACTATGATAAGGTTTTGAGTAAAAGAGTACACAACAGATTTAACAGGCTCATTCTGCATACTGTGTTGAGAATAGACACAGGATGGCAGGGTATAAACAGGGATACCAGTTAGTGGGTCACTAAGTATACAAGGAAGAAAGTGATCCACCATTCAGATGTTGCTGAGAGCACAAGTAAGATGTGAACTGAGAATTGATCATTAGATTTAGCAATGTGGACAATATTGGAGACCTTGATAGTAACAGGGTTTTTGTTTGTTTCTTTGTTTGTTTGTTTTTAATGGAAGTTAAAAAGCCTTTATGAGAAGGTCTGAGAGAATTGAAAGAGTGGTAGTGGGAGTAGCAATTATAAACTCTGTCAAGGTAGTTTGGTATGAAAAGACAGACATGAGATGGTTGCCAGAAGAGAAGGAGAATTATTTTGTTTTTAAGGAATTTGGGAATAACATGTTTTTATGTGGCTGGATATGATCTAATAAATAGGGAAGAAAATGAGAATGAGAGAATTGCTGTAGGCAAGAGGGGACAGGCTATATTTATAAATGGGGATTAGCTTTAGCTAGGAACATGGACAATTCTCAGGAAGTAACAGATGGTGAAGTAAATGGGTATAGTTGCTGTATAGACAGAATGGTGGGAATTTGCAGAGTTCTCTTCTGCTTGCTTCCATTTTCTTGGTGAAATGGGAAACAGGGTCACCAAATGAAATTAAGGATAAGAGGAAAGTCATACAATAGCCCTCACTTATCTGCAGTTTCACTTTCCGTGGTTTCAGTTATCCATACTGACGGCAGTAAGAAAATATTACTGTATAATAATATATTTTGAAAGAGATTACATTTATAAAACTTTTATTACAGTATATTGTTATAATTTTTCTACTTTTATTATCAGTGATTACTGCTAGTCTCTTACTGTACATATTTATAAATTAAACTATCATAGGTATGTATATATGGGGGGGGGCAAAGTACTCTGTATATAGGGTTCATTCCTACTCATAGTTTCAGGCATCTACTGGGGAGGGGGTGGTCTTGGGACATATCACCCTCAGAAAAGGAGGACTACTGTAGATGACTGAAGGAGAAGGAAGGTATGAAATATTTAACTAGGAGCATGTCAGAGTGAATCAATTAAATAAATGTACTGTGATTGTCATGTATCATTAAATATCCACTGAGGTTAGTGATAATGAATTTAAGCTGAATTCCTTAGCATTGTCTATGTTCAACTGCATGTGCTAGCATTGAGTAGGTGGAAAAAGCAGAGTTATGGTTTAGCCAGGCAAGTGTGATGAAGTCAGGTTGAAGCAAAGGAATCAGGAGTACTTGGAAGTGATTATAGTGGTTGATCTTGGAATTTAAGTTGGATAAGAAGAGCAATAGGGAAATGGGTAGAGGTTGGAGAAAGTGAAAGTTAATAAGTAGAAATATTAATGAATTGTATGATTTTGTTGGATAAAGGATGTTGGAGTTGAAATACTATAGGGAATGATATCTAAGGCCCTTCTCAGATTTTCTGATTGTTAGTCATTGCCTGCAGTTTGAAGTTTTTACAATGATATTATTGTGTAACATCATTTAAATTCTAGAAACAAATTGTGAGTGCATGAATTATTGACTTCCTATACAATAACCAAATTTTAGTGTACTTGCTTATATTATAGAATCTGGGACTCTAAAAGGATTTTAATATTACCCCAAAATTATATTTAACAACGAAGTCTAATGAGTATAATTTTATTATTTATTTATTTAGTTGGTAGGTAAGTGCCCTACCTCTGAGCTATATCCCAGCCCTTGAGTGTAATTCTTTTTTTAAACTGTCAATGGACCTTTATTTTATGTATCAATTTATTTATATGTGGTGCTGAGAATTGAATCCAGTGCCTCACACATGCTAGACATCACTGTACCACTGAGCCATAACCCCAGCCCCTTGAGTATAATTTTTAAAGACAAATTTTATTTAAAGACCTGTTTTAAAAGTGTATGAGCATGGGCTGAGGTTGTAGCTCAGTGCGAGAGTGCATGCCTAGCATGTGTGAGGCACTGGGTTCGATTCTCAGCACCACGTATAAATAAATTAATTAAAAAATAAAAAGTCCATTGACAACTAAAAAAGTGTTTTTTAAATGTATGAGCAGCTTAGTGTAGCAGTTAAGAGCAAAGACCCCTTAGATTCAAATCTTAGCTTTGGGGTTGGGTTTGTGGCCAGTGATAGAGCGCTTGCCTAGAACATGTGAGGCACTGGGTTCAATCCTCAGCACCACATAAAAATAAATAAATAAAAATAAAGTATATAAAAAAAATCCTAGCTTTGCTATTTAATGACTATGTAACCTTGACTAAGTTAACTTAACCTCTCTTTTAGTTTTCTCAATTTATAAAATGAGTTTAGTAATAATATATACTGGGTTGCTGTGAGGATTATGAGTTAATGTTAATCACTTAGAATAGAGCTTGACATATGCATATATATGTATAAATACTGGTGATGCTACTGTTAGGATTTATACTGAATTGAATCCACAGTTGTTTTGTTGCTACTCTCCCATACGAGCATCAAATATACTCTAGGGGTTAATGTGAATTAGTGAATGAAAAGAATTGGGTATGTTTATTTGTTATCTCAAAATTTATAGCAGAATGAGGACATAATAAGTAAATTTGAAATATATAATTGCACAAATATGTGTGTGTGTATGTGTGTATATATATATATATATGAAATGAAAGTGGATCTATTACACCGAAATAGAGGTTCAGCCAAGAGATTTATTGGAAGCAAGGAGATGGCTGCCCACCCGATAGAGTGGGGACAGCAGCTGCACACTCATCCTCACTGGGTTAAGTAGGTCCGTTAGAGGACCGGCACGAGCTGATTAGGCCTGAAAATTCAAAGGGGCAACGCTCTCTCGTGGGGTTTATATATTTTATATATATACATATATAAAAAATGTTTGGCATTTTGTTAGAAATGAAGAGGGACTTAAAGAAGAGTATAACTTTGCCTACTTTTCATGCTGTTCTGTTTTGAACAATGACAGAAAACAGAGAGAGGCATTCTGAGTCATCTGACTGGATGAAGACTGTTCCAAGTTATAACCAAACAAATAGCTCCGTGGACTTTAGAAATTATATGATGAGAGATGAGACTCTGGAACCACTACCCAAAAACTGGGAGATGGCCTACACTGACACGGGGATGATCTACTTCATTGAGTAAGCAAATGTCTGTATCTCTTCTAATCTGCCCTGTCACTGTGAGGATTGTCTGGAATGGTGTTAATCTCATTTTGGTTGTGTGCCTTTCATTTCTTTTTCTTTGTTTAAAAATGTTTTTTATACAAGTAAGAATTGATTTTTAATCTAGGTATTTCCCTGGATACCATTTCATTTTATTTGACTTGGATAAAGGAAGAATATATTTGGCCTCTGATTTTATAGAAGTAGGGAGATTGAAAATACACTCCTCACTAATGATGGAAAATGTAAAGAATAAAGGAGGCTTAGCTTTGCCCTTTTTTTTAACTTTAGGGTAGATTATCCAACTTCATGAGCATTTTAAGAATTATCATCATGGCAGAGTACATATTATTATCTTAGCTAAGTATTGTCAGTCCTAGAATTTAGGTTTGATGTATTCAAACAATATAGGTAAATAATATAGGAAGAAATTTCACTGATCCTCAGAGTAACTGATACACTATAGATGCATAAAAGTAAAAATTTTTATGGAAAGCATTATTAATGTAATATTCATAAAGTACTGAATACCACATGATTAGATCAACCTAAAACTGAATGTTGTTTGCATCAGAGAATAATATTATGCAAATAATTTACTAAAAGTTTCATTATGAAGTTTTTTTTTAAATTTTTATGCACTTGTTATTCTCATTTAAAGCAGTGTGTTCAGAGTTAGAAGATTAATATAGTGAAGTTATAGAATATTGACAAATAACAGTTAAGTATTGAGGACTGGGCACTACACACAAAGAATAAATATTCAGAAGTTAATTAAGGTGAGGGACTTGAATCTGTTTCCTCAAATGGTTCTAATTCCAGATCCTTCCCATAGAATAAGCACCTTGCTGTACTAAGTAGCATTTAGTATTCAAAAAACATAGATCTTGAGTATGTGTTATTCTCTTTACCATATGCAGAAATTAATAAATTTATGTAAACATTATACAAAACAGACACAACAAGATATACTTCTGTCTATGGAATTTAAGGGATACTTTTTTTTTTTTAAAGTATTGGGAAGTGAACCCAGGTGTATTCAACCACTGACCCACGTCCCCAGTCTTTTTTTATTTTTAATTTTGAGGCAGGGTCTCCTAAGTTGCTTAGGACCTCACTAAGTTTCTGAGGCTGGCTTTGAACATGCAATCCTCTTGCCTCAGCCTCCTGAGCCACTGGGATTACAGGTGTATGCTACCACACCCCAGAAACTTAAGGGATTCTTTAAGGTTAGAAGTGGCTAAAATATCTTTAGAAACAGATTATGAGACATTGGATCTGACAATACTTCACTCTACGAATAGAGATAAGTAAGTATGTTATGGAGGTGCAGAGAATGTATAAAAGAAATCTCTTTATAGTTTAATATTATTTGAATGTATTAAAAACATAAATGTAAGGCCCAAACTGTAAACTTTCTAGAGGAAAACACAGGGGAAAGCTTCATGACACTGGATTTGGCAGGAACTTCCAACACCAAAAACAGAGGCAACAAAGCAGGAAAGACAAGTGGGACCACATCAGACTTGGACACTTCCACACAGCAAAGAACACTGGCAGGAGAAATTATCTTCATATTGGATAAGGGGTTAATATTTAGAATACTTGAAAATTTACTCTAGATAAAGCTATTTGTTTGCTATAGTCAATATGTTTGATTTGTGTTTAACTAGCATGGTGTATTTGTGTTAAAGTCTGCTGTTAAAGTCTGCATCTGTAAGAATATTAACATAGGTCCATAGTCTTTAGTTATTACAGGTTAGGAATAGCCTAAAAACAGCTCTTTTTTTAACCTTGGGAAATATCAGGCAAAATTCTACAGGATTGCCTGTATCTGCTGATTTAATCAATAAAATTTTGGCTCATTGGAATCAAAGTTGGGCTTTTCTCATATAGCAGTTTTGAGTTTGGGTTAGCAGGATACCTCCATGGTTTTTGTTGTGGGTTTTTTTTTCCCTCTAACCATCTGTGTACTCCTAGACCTCTTTGAGTTCTGATTCCTTTTATTTTGTTAAAACTGATTTAACTGATTTTCACTTGGGGAGATTATCTCTCTGAAAGAGTGAAATAAGCACAGACTTTCTAGAAACACTTTCCATTTTTTTTCTACATAGATTACCTGTTATCAGCAGACCAAAAAAAAAAAAAATGTTCATATGTCTCTCTAAGCAGCTCTGGGGTTAGAAAAGGCATAGGAGATACGGTTAATGCCCTGAAATCACTGACTTCATCTCCTAAGAGTGGACAAGGCAGAGAGTACTGAGTTTATCTCATGTTAAAGATACTGAGGAAAAAACGTATTCACGTTGTTATTCTAACAGTTCTTTTAATAATTAATTTACATTTTGTTGCCAATCTGTATATTCTTCTGCAAATTTTTCTTCTTTAATATCTTTGTATTTCGGAGACTTAAGCTAACAGTGTCTACTTAGCAGTGTGATAGTTTCATTTTAGCATTACTATTTACTGCATGGTGACCTGACCTGACTGACTGGCTTGTAATGGAATTAAACAGACACTGCTCTCTGAAAGTATCTTTGACTTGCTTCATAGAAAGAAGCAGGGGCAAGTTATTTTTTTCTCCCCCCCACCCCCGCAGGATGAACAAACACATTGTTTTTCCTTGCATGTTGCAGAAATAGCCACTTTAAAACTTTTGTTTTATTTTATCCTATTTATTGTAAGGAGTCCCTGTGAGGACAGAAATTCTGTCTGATAATTTGTCTCTATATTCCTAGACCCCAGGACAGTACATATATATCATAGATACTCAAGAAACATAATATTTTTCTGAAGGAAGAAAAGAAGAAATTCAGCCAGCAAGCTAACAAGGTTTTAAATGCGACTTAGCTGGCTAGGTGATGCAGTCTATGGCTCTGTGCCCACCCTTTGAAATGTTTTTGACTGCTTAAAAAAGTGTTTTTCTGTACTTGGCATTTGATCCCTTCTTTAAAGTCTTCATTCTCAAATTAGTGCCTCTAGCATTATCTTTCTGTCTTGGTAGTTTTGAAGTAACAGACTGAGAACAATAAGATTATTGAATTTGAGGAATACAAATGGAGGCTGTAGGAGATAAATGTTCCAGTACCATATGCTTTTTAGTCACTTTTAATCTTAGCTTTGGAATTACTTTTCTTCCTCTTTATTTTGCTATTTCTAATTGAGATCTTTATTCTACAGCCACAATACCAAGACGACCACCTGGTTGGATCCTCGTCTCTGTAAAAAAGCCAAAGCCCCTGAAGACTGTGAAGATGGAGGTAGAGATTCAGAATTTTTTTATACTATGCTTATCCTCTTAATCCTTTCTTACTCTTCTTGCTTAGTGAGTTTTTCAAAACCCTAAACAAACCATAGTGTACATAAATAAGGATGGATATCATAATCAACTAAGTATGGTAATTATGCCATATATATATACATATACATATATGGTAATTATGTTATATGCATATAAATAATTTATGAGAAATTTTATTTATCTCCTGTATGAGGATTGTAATTCTCTCTCTTTAAAAATTTAATAAAAATAAATTTCCCTGTTTTTAACATATGCCCTAAATACAAACTGTAAAAATTCTAAGTTGAGGCTGTGGTTGTGGCTCAGCGGTAGAGCATTCGCCTCTCACATGTGAGACCCTGGGTTCAATCCTCAGCACCACATAAAAATAAATAAACAAAATAAAGATTGTGCCCATGTATAACTAAAAAAAATTTTTTAAATCCTAAGTAACTATTCAGTAAATTAGGTGTGTTCCCAACCACAATGTAGCTCTGTCATATCTGTTGAGCATTCAAATATATACTTAATTTATTATATACTGGGATAATTGCTAGTGTCTATAACTATTCCTTCGCTAAAATTAGGACAGCAATACAAACTTAATGAAAGTCTATAATATATCCCCCTGCCACACACAAAATTTTTCTTACTTAATGGAAAAATTATTTCTGTAAACATCACCAGATAGTCTTATCTGTCTTGTATGTTATATGTTCTATAAATTGTATAGTTTTTAAGTAAGTAGAATTTATCTCATCCAAAATTGTTTGTTATATCTTCTTGAAACTAAGGTGCAATCAAACAGAATTACCACATTTTGTCCAGCATGACTATAATAGGAAGAATTTTTCTAGGGAAAAAAAAACAGTTGAAAATGGAATTATTCAGCCTTTTTTAATAATGACATCAAAAAAATTGGAAATCTTGAAATATATCTGTTAGAAGATGCAAGTTCTTAACAATGAAAACTGCAAAACATCATTGAAAGAAGTTAATAAGGACCCATAATAATGGGTGAGATGTACTGCACTCATGGATTGAATCCCACAATATTGTTAATGGTATCCATTCTCATAAATTTATTTCTAGATTCAATACTGTCCAAATCAAAATTCAAATAGATTATTTTGGGGGAACTAACAAACCTATTGTAAAATAATCTGGAAATACAGAGGCTTTGGTAGTCAGACAACCTTTAAAAAACAGACAAATTTAGAGGACTTCCTATAAAGCTATAGTAAGACAGTGTTTTAATGGCACACTAACAAACAGATCAGTGTAACAGAATAGAGTCCAGAAATAGATGCACACATAATCTGATTACTTGATTATCAAGCAAATTGCCAAATCAATGCAATGAAAAAAGGAAATTGTCTTTAACAAATGATGCTGATATAAGTTGATATTCACATAGAAAATTGAGCTTCAGTGATTCCTCATTCCATACACAAAAACTACTTTTAGAAGGATCAAAAGCCTAGCATAAAAGCTAAAACCATGGATCTGGGATTTTGGCTCAGTGGTAGAGCATTTGCTTAGCATGAATGAGGCGCTGGGTTTGATCCTCAGCACATAAAAATAAAATAAAATAAAGATATTATGTCCATCTACAACTAAAAAATATATTAAAAAGAAAAGCTAGAACCATAAAACTTTTAGAAAGAAAAGAGTATCTTCATGACTTTGGGATTAGCAAAGTCTTCTTAGGGAAGCTACGAAAAGTATGAACTACAGAAGAAAAAAATTTTTTTTTTGTGGTACCAGGGAATAAACCCAAAGATGTTCTTCCCTTGAGCTATATCACCAGCTCTTTTATTTTTTTACTTTGAGACGAGGTCTTGCTAAATTGCTGAGGTTGGCCTCTTAACTGGTGTTCTTCTTGCCTCAACTTCCTGAATTGTTAGGATTACAGGTCTGTGCCACCATGCCTGTCAAGAAACCTGATATTTTGTACTTCATAAAAAGATTCATAGTGGGGTAGGGAGGGGGACCAT
This sequence comes from Marmota monax, assembly GCF_021218885.2. Taxonomy (NCBI): domain Eukaryota; kingdom Metazoa; phylum Chordata; class Mammalia; order Rodentia; family Sciuridae; genus Marmota; species Marmota monax. The sequence continues at coordinate 5,808,245 of NW_026693476.1, read as the reverse complement.
GGGAGGAATAGATGAATTCTAGATAGGGCAGAGGGGTGGGAGGGAAAGTGAGGGGGCAGGGACTTAGCAAGGATGGTGGAATGTGATGGACATCATTATCCAAAGTATATGTATAAAGACATGAATTGGTGTGAACATACTTTATATACAAACAGAGATATGAAAAATTGTGCTGTATATGTGCAATAAGAATTGTGATGCATTCCGCTGTCATTTATTTTTTTAAAAATCAATAAAAAAAGAAAAACTTTACATTTCTTTTAATCAAAATACATTAAATAATGAATAGACAAAGTCACAGATTTTGCACTATATATCTAAGAAATTATGTTTAGAATTTATAAAATATTGTTTTACAAACCAAAGTGAAAATGGACAAAACTTTTAAATAGCCATTTCACTAAAAAAGTTATACAAATGACCAATGAAAAATCATTAGTAATTAGGGTAGTTTTCTAATTAAAATCATAATGAGATACCCACTAAAATGACTATTATAATAATTTCAAAAGATAGTAACTAATGTTGGGAGGATGGAGAGAAAACAGTAACCCTTATCCTTTTGCTGCACAAAATGTAAAATGGTGCATCTACTTTGGAAGCACTGTGCCAGTGTCTTCAAAAGTTAAGATCCCAGCAACTTGGGAGACTGAGGCAGGAGGATAGGAAGTTCAAGGCCAGCCTCAACAACTTAGCAAGACTTTGTCTCAAAATAATAATAATAATAAAAAAGGGCTAGGATATAGCTTAGTGGTAAAGCACTCTTGTGTTCAATTCACAGTACCCCTCCCCAAAAGAAGTTATATATAAATTATCATATGACCTAGTAATTCCACTCCTGGATATCTACTCAAGAGGAATGAGAATATATGTCCACACAAAAATTTGTATGCATGTGTTTGTAGTAGCACTATTTATAATATCTGAAAAGTGAAAACAACCCAAATGTTCACTAGCCAATGAATGGATAAATAAAATGTGATATAACGCTACAATGGAATAGTATTCAACAATAAAAAGGGCCAAAATACTGTACACACATGAACCTTAAAAACGTTATGCTACATGAAAGAAACTAGAAAACCAGATGTTATATGACTCCATTTATATGAAATGTCAGCAATGGGCAAATCTATGTAAACAGACAATAGGTTAGTGGTTACCCAGATCTAAGGATTGCGATAGAGATTAACTATAAAAAACAGGAAAGGATGTTATTGGAGGGATGGAAATATTCTAAAACTGGATCGTAGTGATAATAGCATACTAAGTAAATTATTAAAAATTACTGTTATATACTTAAAACAGATGAATTTTATAGTATGTAAATTATACCTCAATAATGTTTTTTAAATAAATAACCAAAGGACTTACATACTTCACAAAAGAAGTAGCTTTCACTGTCAATTTACTAAATCTTTAGTATTGTCCTCTATTTCAAATTATATTTGTGTTTTTCTTTTGTTTTTGAGCCTTTGTTTTTGTTTTTTTTTTTGTTTTTTGTTTTTTTTTATATTTGAAAAATTTATTAATCACAGAAAGATAACAAATAACATATCAGAAATATTACACGTTTAATCAAAGTTATCAATTGTAGGTATGCATAGACACTATAAATAGCATTGACATTTACTTATTTATACATATTTAAATATGACACAGATTCAATTCAGTCTACTATATGATTAGAGCATACAAAAATAAAAAGACAAGAAATTAAAACTAAAATCAACAGATGGAGTAGAACACTACTTTTTATTTTTTAAGTACTTTTTTCTCATCCTGAAGTTTTAAAGTAACCCCACAAACTCTAATTAAATGCTACATAATTATGGGAGAAGGTTCTTATACATTCAACAAATATTAATGAATATCAGAGACTAGACCACATGCTAGATTCTGGGTAATAAACTTGAAATAAGACATTATTTCAAACCTTAAGATGCTAGGAGCCCAGACACCAAGAGCTCTGGTCAGGAAAGAGAAGACATCCATTTAACATTTGGCCCTGCTCCTTAGTATTTTTTTTTTTTTTTTTTTTGTACTGAGGATGGAACTCAGGGACACTTAATTATTGAGCCATGATGCATTCTTTTTATTGTTTTAGGACAGGGTATCACTAAATTGCTTGGGGCCTCACTAAGTTACTGAAGGTGGCTTTACACCTGTGATCCTCCTGCCTCAGCCTCCAAAGTTTCTGGGATTACAGGCATGCACCACCGTGCCCAGCTCCTTACTACTCTTTTTTTTTTTTTTTTTTTTTAATTTTTTATTGTGGGTTGTTCAAAACATTACAAATTTCTTGACATATCATATTCCACACTTTGATTCAAGTGGGTTATGAACTCCCACCTTCACCCCATACACAGATTGCAGAATCACATCAGTTACACATCCATTGATTTACATATTGCCATACTAGTGTCTGTTGTGCTCCGCTGCCTTTCCCATCCTCCACCCTCCCCCCTCCCCACCTCTCCCCTCCCCTCCCCTCCTTTCTCTCTACCCCCTCCACTGTATAACCCTGAGGGTCTCCTTCCATTACCATGCAATTTCCCTTCTCTCTCCCTTTCCCTCCCACCTCTCATCCCTGTTAAATGTTAATCTTCTTCTCCTGCTCTTCGTCCCTACTCTGATCTTAGTTACTCTCCTTATATCAAAGAATACATTTGGCATTTGTTTTTTAGGGATTGGCTAGCTTCACTTAGCATAATCTGCTCTAATGCCATCCATTTCCCTGTAAATTCTATGATTTTGTCATTTTTTAATGCAGAGTAATACTCCATTGTGTATAAATGCCACATTTTTTTTATCCATTCGTCTATTGAAGGGCATCTAGGTTGGTTCCACAGTCTTGCTATTGTGAACTGTGCTGCTATGAACATCGATGTAGCAGTGTCCCTGTAGCATGCTCTTTTTAGGTCTTTAGGGAATAGACCAAGAAGGGGAATAGCTGGGTCAAATGGTGGCTCCATTCCCAGCTTTCCAAGAAATCTCCATACTGCTTTCCAAATTGGCTGCACCAATTTGCAGTCCCACCAGCAATGAACAAGTGTACCCTTTTCCCCACATCCTCGCCAGCACTTGTTGTTGTTTGACTTCATAATGGCTGCCAATCTTACTGGAGTGAGATGGTATCTTAGGGTGGTTTTGATTTGCATTTCTCTGACAGCTAGAGATGGTGAGCATTTTTTCATGTACTTGTTGATTGATTGTATGTCCTCCTCTGAGAAGTGTCTGTTCAGGTCCTTGGCCCATTTGTTGATTGGGTTGTTTGTTCTCTTATTGTCTAATTTTTTGAGTTCTTTGTATACTCTGGATATTAGGGCTCTATCTGAAGTGTGAGGAGTAAAGATTTGTTCCCAGGGTGTAGGCTCCCTATTTACCTCTCTTATTGTTTCTTTTGCTGAGAAAAAACTTTTTAGTTTGAGTAAGTCCCATTTGTTGATTCTAGTTATTACCTTTTGTGCTATGGGTGTCCTATTGAGGAATTTGGAGCCCGACCCCACCGACTATAGATCGTAGCCAACTACGATCAGACGGTGCGTCTCTGATTTGATATCAAGCTCCTTGATCCATTTTGAATTCACTTTTGTGCATGGCGAGAGAAAGGGATTCAGTTTCATTTTGTTGCATATGGATTTCCAGTTTTCCCAGCACCATTTGTTGAAGATGCTATCCTTCCTCCATTGCATGCTTTTAGCCCCTTTATCAAATATAAAATAGTTGTAGTTTTGTGGATTGGTTTCTGTGTCCTCTATTCTGTACCATTGGTCCACCCGCCTGTTTTGGTACCAGTACCATGCTGTTTTTGTTACTATTGCTCTGTAGTATAGTTTGAAGTCTGGTATCGCTATACCGCCTGATTCACACTTCCTGCTTAGCATTGTTTTTGCTATTCTGGGTCTTTTATTTTTCCATATGAATTTCATGATTGCTTCCTCTATTTCTACAAGAAATGCTGTTGGGATTTTGATTGGCATTGCATTAAACCTATAGAGAACTTTTGGTAATATCGCCATTTTGATGATGTTAGTTCTGCGTATCCATGAACAGGGTATATTTTTCCATCTTCTAAGATCTTCTTCTATTTCTCTCTTTAGGGTTCTGTAGTTTTCATTGTATAAGTCTTTCACCTCTTTAGTTAGGTTGATTCCCAAGTATTTTATTTTTTTTGAAGATATTGTGAATGGAGTGGTTGTCCTCATTTCCATTGCAGAGGATTTGTTGCTGATATACAGGAATGCCTTTGATTTATGCATGTTGATTTTATATCCTGCCACTTTGCTGAATTCATTTATTAGCTCTAATAGTTTCTTTGTAGAGCCTTTTGGGTCTGCTAGGTATAGAATCATATCATCTGCAAATAGTGATAATTTAAGTTCTTCTTTTCCTATTTTTATGCCTTTAATTTCTTTCGTCTGTCTAATTGCTCTGGCCAGTGTTTCGAGAACTATGTTGAACAGAAGTGGTGAGAGAGGGCATCCCTGTCTTGTTCCAGATTTTAGAGGGAATGCCTTCAGTTTTTCTCCATTCAGAATGATGCTAGCCTGAGGCTTAGCATAGATTGCTTTTACAGTATTGAGGTATGTTCCTGTTATCCCTAGTTTTTCTAGAGTTTTGAACATAAAGGGATGCTGTACTTTGTCGAATGCTTTTTCCGAATCTATCGAGATGATCATATGGTTCTTATTTTTAAGTCTATTGATGTGGTGAATAACATTTATTGATTTCCGTATATTGAACCAGCCTTGCATCCCAGGGATGAATCCTACTTGATCATGGTGTACAATTTTTTTGATATGTTTTTGTATCCGATTCGCCAGAATTTTATTGAGGATTTTTGCATCTAGGTTCATTAGCGATATTGGTCTGTAGTTTTCTTTCTTTGAAGTGTCTTTGTCTGGTTTAGGTATCAGGGTGATGTTGGCCTCATAGAATGAATTTGGAAGTTCTCCCTCCTTTTCTATTTCCTGAAGTAGCTTGAAAAGTGTTGGTATTAGTTCTTCTTTAAAGGTTTTGTAAAATTCTGCTGTATACCCATCCGGTCCTGGGCTTTTCTTAGTTGGTAGTCTTTTTATGGTTTCTTCTATTTCCTCAATTGATATTGGTCTGTTTAGGTTTTCTATATCCTCCTGACTCAATCTGGGCAGATCATATGACTTAAGAAATTTATCTATGCCTTCACTATCTTCTAATTTATTGGAGTATAAGGATTCAAAATAGTTTTTGATTATCTTCTGTATTTCTGAAGTGTCTGTTGTGATATTGCCTTTTTCATCCCGTATGCTAGTAATTTGAGTTCTCTCTCTTCTTCTCTTTGCTAGCATGGCTAAGGGTCTGTCAATTTTGTTTATTTTTTCAAAGAACCAACTTTTAGTTTTGTCAACTTTTTCAATTGTTTCTTTTGTTTCGATTTCATTAATTTCAGCTCTGATTTTAATTATTTCTTGCCTTCTACTTCTTTTGCTGTTGTTTTGCTCTTCTTTTTCAAGGATTTTGAGATGAAGTATGAGATCATTTATTTGTTGGTTTTTTCTTTTTTTAAGGAATGAACTCCACGCAATGAATTTTCCTCTTAGAACTGCTTTCAATGTGTCCCATAGATTCCGATATGTTGTGTCTGTGTTTTCATTTATCTCTAAGATTTTTTAAATTTCCTCCTTGATGTCTTCTATAACCCATTGATCATTCAGTAACCTATTGTTCATTCTCCAAGTGATGTATGCTTTTTCCTTCCTTCTTTTATCGTTGATTTTCAGTTTCATTCCATTATGATCAGATAAGATGCATGGTATTATCTCTACTCCTTTATATTGTCTAAGAGTTGCCCTGTGACATAATATATGATCTATTTTTGAGAAGGATCCGTGTGCTGCTGAGAAAAAAGTGTAACTGCTTGATGTTGGGTGGTATACTCTATATATGTCAATTAGGTCTAGGTTATTAATAGTGTTATTGAGTTCTATAGTTTCCTTATTCAACTTTTATTTGGAAGATCTGTCCAGTGGCGAGAGAGGTGTGTTGAAGTCTCCCATGATAATGGTATGGTGGTCTATTAGACTCTTGAACTTGAGAAGAGTTTGTTTGACGAACATAGCTGCACCATTGTTTGGGGCATAAATATTTATGATTGTTATGTCTTGTTGGTGTATGGTTCCCTTAAGCAGTATGTAGTGTCCCTCTTTATCCCTTTTGATTAACTTTGGCTTGAAATCTATTTTATTTGATATGAGTATGGACACTCCTGCTTGTTTCCGAAGTCCATATGAGTGATATGATTTTTCCCAACCTTTCACCTTCAGCCTATGTATGTCTTTTCCTATCAAATGCGTCTCCTGTAGGCAGCATATTGTTGGGTCTTGTTTTGTGATCCATTCTACTAGCCTGTGTCTCTTAATTGGTGAGTTTAAGCCATTAACATTTAGGGTTATTATTGAGATATGGGTTGTTCTTCCAGCCATATTTGTTTATTTCTGTTACTAAACATGGTTTGTTTTCCTCTTTGATTATTTTCCCCCCTTTACTGTCCTACCTCCCACTGTTGGTTTTCATTGTTATTTTCCATTTCCTCTTCCTGTAATGCTTTGGCGAGGATGTTTTGAAGAGATAGTTTTCTAGCTGCGAATTCTTTAAACTTTTGTTTATCGTGGAAGGTTTTAATTTCATCTTCCATCCTGAAACTTAATTTCGCTGGATACACAATTCTTGGTTGGAACCCATTTTCTTTCAGTGTTTGAAATATGTTATTCCAGGATCTTCTAGCTTTCAGAGTCCGTGTTGAAAGATCAGCTGTTATTCTGATTGGCTTACCCCTAAATGTAATCTGCTTCCTTTCTCTTGTAGCTTTTAAAATTCTCTCCTTATTCTGTATGTTGGGCATCTTCATTATAATGTGTCTAGGTGTGGATCTCTTATGATTTTGCACATTCGGCGTCCTGTAGGCTTCTAGGGTTTGGGATTCTGTCTCATTCTTCAAGTCTGGGAAGTTTTCTCGTATTATTTCATTGAATAGATTGCTCATTCCTTTGGTTTGGAGCTCTGTACCTTCCTGTATCCCAATGACTCTTAAGTTTGGTCTCTTAATGTTATCCCATATTTCTTGATGTTCTGCTCATGGTTTCTTAACAGTCTTGCTGAGCTGTCTATGTTCTTTTCCAGTTGAAATACTTTGTCTTCATTGTCTGATGTTCTATCTTCTAAGTGTTCTACTCTGCTGGTAGTATTCTCCATTGAGTTTTTAAGTTGGTTTATTGCTTCCTGCATTTCTAGGATTTCTGTTTGTTTGTTTTTTATAACCTCTATCTCCCTGTATAGTTGATCCTTTGCTTCCTGGATTTGTTTGCGTAATTCATTGTCGAAGTGATCTTTCATTGTCTGATTTTGCTGTTTAATGTCTTCCTTGATACTCCAGATCATCTGAAGCATGTATATCCTGAATTCTTTATCTGACATTCCATCTGCTGCAGCTGTTACCTCTTCTAAAGTTGCGTTGACCTGCATTGCTTGTGGTCCTTTCTTTCCTTGTCTTTTCATACTGCTTGCGTATCTTTCCTGCAGGTGCGGGTGGCAGCTCTGCTCTCTCCTTATTCCAATTGGGGTGTCGTGGCTACCACGCCGGCAGGTCACTGGGCCTGTTCTGGGCGCTGGCGGCGGCTCTGTTCTGCCGCTACTCCAATTGGGGTGACAAGTGTACCACGCCGGCAGGCCACCGGGCCTGATCCACCGGTCGGTTGCAGGTTTGCCTACCCTGCAGGCGCGGGCGGCGGCTCTACTCTGCCCTACTCCGAATGGGGTAACGTGTCTGTCGTACCGGCAGGCCACTGGGCCTGTCCCGCTGGTTGGTCGCAGATCTGCCCACCTTTCGGGCACAGGTGGAGGCTCTGCTCTGCCCCTACTCCAATTGGGGTGTCGTGACTACCCCGCCTGCAGGACGCTGGGCCTGTTCCTGGCACGGGCGGCGACTCTGCTCTGCCCCTACTCCAATTAGGGTGGTGTGTGTACCACGCCGGCAGGCTCCTGGGCCTGATCCGCTGGTCTGTTGCAGGTCTGCCTACCTTGGAGGCGCGGGCGGCGGATCTGCCCTGCCCCTCCTACCACGCCTGCGGACCCCTGGGCCTGATCTGCAGGTTGGTCACAGGTCTGCTCACCCTGCGGGCACGGGTGGCGGTTCCGCTCCGCCCCCACTCCAATTGGGGTCACGTGACCACCACACCGGCAGGGCCTGATCCGGGCATGGGAGAAGGATCTGCTCTGCCCCTACTCAAGTTGGGGTGACGTGTGTACCACACTGGCAGGCCACTGGGCCTGACCCGCCAGGCTGTCACAGGTCTGTTTACCTTGCAAGCGCGAACGGCGGCTCTGCCCTGCCCCTCCTACCACTCCCATGTACCACTGGGTCGCGGGTCTGCCCACCTTGCGGGTGCGGGTGGCCGCTCCGCTCCTTCCCCTCTCCAATTGGGGTCACGCGGTCACCACGCTGGCGAGCCGCTGGGCCTGCTCCGGGTGCTGGCGGCGGCCCGTCTCTTCCCCTCTGGCTCGACGACAAATTGAGGAGACTCGGGTGTCTGTGCCTCACCCCCCCTACCAGGAGACCAACTGTTTATGTTGCCGCTGGTATTGATGAAGTTCTCTCCTCCGCCGCTTTCTGATGACATCAGATCTCTGCCATGTTGGTATCCTGTGCGAATGGCAGCATTTCGTTCCCCTTGCCGGGCAACCAAAGCAACGGGTGAGTCCTGACCGGCCCTCAGCAGGACCCGGACCGAGAAGCAGTTTCTGCGGGCTCCTAGCCCCTGGCCAGGGAAGTTCCGGGAGCCGGAACTCGGCCGCTCCGTGCTCGGTGTAAGCTCCTATAAGTGTAGGCTCCAAGAAGCAGTCCCCGCGGGCTCAGTTCCGGGAGCCGGAATTCGGCCGCTTAGTGCTTGGTGTATGCTCTGATAGGAGCAGGGTCCAAGAAACAGCCTCCGCAGGCTCCGCAGCCCTGGGCCAGGGCGGTTCTGGGACGGTTCCGGGACGGTTCCGGGAGCAGGAACTCGGCCGCCCCGCGCTCGGTGTTCGCTCCGATAAGATCAGGTTCTAAGAAGCACCCAGGCACTGAACCCTAGCAATCTGTCTGCAAGCCGCAGGCGAATTGCAGCCTGAAATTACCTGTTCTATGGCTGAATGAGCTGCGGTCAGTTGAAAACAGGTATGGTGACGTCAGCTTTCCAACATGGTGGCTGCTGGCCTCCTCTGTGGTCTGACCGGTGTGGAGAACCGAGATGGACCGCTTCCTTCCCCCGTCTCAAACCCAGAATTCAGCCCTGAGTACAGTGCTTGCACGGCTGGCAGAAACTGCAGCGCTGTATCCCTGCATCGCTATCTCCTCGTTTCCCAGCGCGCGCAGCAGACTCTAGCCGCGGGGCGATTTGCTGAATAAGCAGTGTTACCCTCCGTGCGACAAACCTCTCGCGTTTGAGTCCCCGTAGCCAATCCTCGTGCGATGGAAATCCTTCCTCCAGGTTCCGGAGCACCCCACTATTGCTGGAAATTCCTAACAAGATATCCTTTAGCCGTCCTGACTTGTCATACTCCCACACAGTGAAGCAGCACACGGGGGCAATGCACTCCCCTCGCCGCCATCTTCCTTCCCTCTGAGCCTTTGTTTTTGATTGTCCAATTTTTTTTTTTTTTTAAGATGATGCTAGGGGTCCAACCCAGGGCCTTGCACATTCTAGGCAAATGCTCTATTTACTACTGAGCTACACTCCCAGCTCCAAAATAAACCTATTAAATTTGACATCCTCCTCACCTCACACCTCTCTTTCTATCATGTATACCATCCTCCTAATCATCTGGACCCAAATCCTTGCAATCACATTTGCTTCTTCTTCTCTTGTTGCTTTATTTCCTATATAGTTTCTAAGCCCTGTTGCTTTTATCTTTTTCCTGTTTTGCCAATATATTATTATTCAGAATACTCAATATATAGAAAAAACTGACAGAATTTTGCCGTGACACACACACACACACACACACACACACACACACATATGTCTTTCTGTGGGGATGGATATATCCATCCCCACATTGTGATATTATAATTAACATTTTGCTACATTTGCTTTTTTTTTTGGTGGGGGAGGGCGGTTTACTGGAGAGTAAACCTAGGGCCTTGAGCACACTGGGCAGACTCTACCACTAAACTTCAACCCCAGCCTACACTTGCTTTTTCGCATAGCTATCTAGTTATCTATTTTCTTCTATCCATGCTTTTTCCTTTATATTATATCTTCTTCATTCTTTTGATTACCATGCATATTTGAGTATTCTTGATCTTTCTTCCTCTACTTAATTCTATCCCTTAAATATATCTTTTATGCCAATGGTATGAAAATAGTGGTACTCAAACTATCTATTGATATACAGGAAGAGAATGTTAGAACTTATTTTCCATAATATAATTATTACAAATATATATAAATATAAATGTATTACTATATGTAAATTAAGCTTCATTATCATTTTCTGTGCAGATTGGTAACAGCATTCTTACTCATTCCATATGTCAAATTATCACATGTGCTACTTGCAGTATCTGAGGGACAAATTAGTATGACACTGTTCAGTGGCAAGGTACTGATAATTATTTAATTGCTTCCTTTTTAAACATCTGGTTTTATATATGCTTGTTTTATTCATATTAGAGTAATACATATGTACACGTAAATAAATTTATATATGTCTTGTGAGTATATGTTCAAATTTTTACAGAGAAGCCTGCAGGATCAAAAACCTTCAATACCACTAAATTAATACTAATACCACTAAATTATACCCAATTAATACCACTAAATTAATATTTTTAAAATGTAACTACCTCTCCCTTGCTCTCTATTGTCACCCAGACTCCTTGGTAAAAAGCATAAAGATTATTTTTAATAACTGAACCATATTCTGTATTTTCTTTTCAAAATATTTTCATGTCATAAATCTGATGTAGTAATGTTTTTTCCTTTGTCATATGCCCATTTCTTCTGTTAGGAACTAAACTTGTTCCCTGTGTCTTCCTGGCTTATACATACTATTCTTCTAAGCTCAAATCTAAAATATGATTTCTTTTTTTGTACCAAGGATTGAACGTAGGGGCATTTAACCATTAAGTCACATCCCTGGTACATTCTTTTTATGTTTTATTTTGAGATAGGGTCTTGCTAAGTTACTTAGGGCCTCACTAGGTTGCTAAGTCTGGCCTCGAACTTTGCGATGCTCCTGGTTTAGCCTCCCAACCTGATGGGATTACAAGCATGTGCCCTCGCCCAACTTAAAGTATAACTTCTTATCCTCTTCTGTCTTTCTTTTCCATGTCAAAATTAATGTTCTCTTCTTTATACTCAGTATGACTTATATTGTATCATAACATAATACCATGTTTTTTTTTGACTTTGTACTTTGAACCCAGGAGTGCCTTATCACTGAGCTACATCCCTAGTCTTTTTTTTTTTTTTTTGGCTTTTATTGTTGTTTGTTTGTTTGTTTTGAGAGAGGGTCTTACAAATTTTCTAGGCTGGCCTTGAACTTGCAATCCTCTTTGCCTCAACCTCCTGAGTCACTGGGGTTACAGGCATGTGCCACCGAGCCCTGCCAGATACCACAGTCTTAAAGAACAATGGTTTTGTCTTATTAAATTGTGTATTCCTTCAGTAGAGATTTAAATGTTTGGAAAGAGGGAGAGAAGAAAGGTAGGAATAAAAAGCGGAAGGAGAAAGGAAGGGAAGGAAGGCAGGAAAGAAGCTACTGTCTTCTGAATTAATTTGGTCACCTTCCTTGGAAATATTTTTTAATTCTGTTAGGTTTGGGAAAGGGCAATAAACAGTAAGCCTGTCTTCATTTACTAGTTGGGAATCAAGAGAAAAATAAGACACAGGCAAACAGATGAGATCAGAATGCCAGTTGAGTGAGTGTGACTTCAGCCCTGCGGCTATGTGGGCTTAATGATATTTTATTTACCCTTACAGGAGGCAGAGCTAAGCACTCAGTCTCTAGCTGCTGTGTTCAACCGCAGGTCTCCTCCCATGAGGCAGGCATGGCAGAGGACAGACCAGAAATGCACCTCTGCAGGCAGGTGGCATCCAAAACAAGAGACTCTGGAGTCTCTAGCTGAGCAAGCATATTGAGTTGTTCTGTAAAACTCACAAGTCAGATAAGACATCCACTTATCATTGGGAAGAAAGTAAAGGGGCTTAGGAAAACTAAAAATGTTTCTTTCTTTCTTTTACCTCTGTGAAATTTGAAGAATTAGGATGACTATATCCCCCTAATTCCCTTTGCATTAAAGATGACCATACATCTTGGTTGGCTTATTCCATCTTATTCCTGTTGTCCCAGAATAATTAATAGTTCCCCATTTTATTCTGAAAGTGAGCAATACATTATATGGTCATCTTTCTTAAAAGAAGCACAATTGCATTCAGTATGCTAGGAATGTTTGAACTCCTTTAATGTAAGGCTCCTCTCATCCCCATAACTGGGTACCGCTTTCTAACATTTTCTGTACTGGCAGGGAACCCACAAGTGGAACATTGAGCCTCTTAGTTTTCTGCTCAGCCAACTTGTTTTACTTTCTCCATATACTGTGTCTCCCCTCTCAATAGGGAGAGCATAGCTCCCACAGTAGTCTTATTTTCAGGATAGACTTTATCTGACTCGCATTGATGTTCTCCAGAGTGCTTTTCATCAAGTACATACTGAAACAAGAATAACAACAATAACAGTATTTTAGTTTAAGATATTGTTTGCCTCTGCGGAACATTTAAGATCTAGGAAGTCCTTACAGTTTCTAATACTTGCCCTTTCCTGTCCAGTCTTCTGATATTCAGAACCCAACTGTGTCTTTCCACTGTGTGTGATGGTTTAATTGATGTACATGTTTATCTTCCATTCAAATTAAATAATTAGTGTTTTGGTTTAAGTAGTTATCTTAAAAATACAGCATCAGGAATCCATTCTACTCTCAACCCACCCCATTTCTCTTACCATGAAAGAAAGATTAAATTTTTACTAAAGGCTGCTTATAAATGTATTGAATGTTGATGTCATTTTGGTGCTTAGAGAATGATAAAAGAAAATTACCAACTGAATAGATTTCCACTATGAGAAAGCAATTGTAATTCATACACTTAAATAAGAAAATCCTATTTTGGGAAGAGAAAAGAAAAAAGGATAAATTCATGGGCGGGTTAGAACCAGCCAGCTGCTTTATGTGCTAAAAATAGTTTTGCCTTTGGAATCAGCTTGTTGGGGAAATGTTCAGAAAAGATGGTTAGGTTAGGTCTTTCCTATCTCAAAATAAATACATTATTCTTGTCCCTAATCTTCCCATAGTTTTTACACTATCCTTTTTACAACCCAAGTTAAAAACAAACAAACAAAAAGGCATCTTAAGGACTATATCTCCTATTTTACTCTTTAGTGACTGCAGTATTCTGACTTTTGCCTCTTTTCATTGAAACTGCTTTTCTTAAAGTTACCCTTAATCTGATTGCTAAATCTGGTGGACTATAGCCTTTCCTGACTGACAGCTTTTCAAAGCATCTGTGAATGTTGATCATGCCTTTTTGTTTCACTTTCTTTGATACTTTCCCTCTGACTATTCTTACTTTCTCCATCTGTTCACTGAAATGTCAGTGCTCCTAAGGTTCTATTCTTCACCTTTCTCTCTTCACAGTTTAGGTGATCTCCATGACTTTAATCACTATGTCTCCCAAATCTTTTTCTTTCTGTATTTCTCTTTTGAGTACCAGGTTCATATTACCAGAAGCTTGTTAGCTATCTATACCAGGATGTTCTAGGGCCACACACACAGAGCACCTTCCCCTCCTGTCTTGACAAACGGCATGACATCTCCCAGTGGCTAAGCCCAAACTAGCTATCATCCCCAACTTTTTCCTGTCTCCTTTTTGATGTCATTAATTACCAAGCTCTAACATTTTTTTCACATTTCCCCACTTTTTTATTGCTGTATTATGAGTGTACAAAATGATGAGATTTGTTGTTATATATCCACACATGCATACAGTGTAACAATATAATTTGGCCAATATCATTCCCTAGCACTTGCCCCTTCCCTCCCCATCTCACACTCCTTGGTCCCTTTCCTCTACTCATCTTCCTTTGCTTTTTATGTGATCACCTCCCTCTTGCCCCCATTTTCTTTCCTTTCCTCTCTAGCTTCACATATGAAAGAAAACATAACAACCCTTGACCTTTAGTTTGACTTATTTGCCTAACATAATGCTCTCTAGTTCCATCCATTTTCCTGCAAATTACATAATTTCATTTATCTTTATGGTTGAATAAAACTCCATATTTTTTATCCATTCATCCATTTTTAAGGTTTATTTTTTAGTTGTAGTTGGACACAGTATCTCTTTTTTTTTTAAGTTGTTGATGGACCTTTACTTTATTTATTTGTATGTGATGCTGAGAATCAAACCCAGTACCTCGCACATGCTAGGCAAGTGGGCTACCACTGAGCCACAACCCCAGCCCTGGACACAATATCTTTATTTTATTTATTTATCTTTATGTGATGCTGAGGATTGAACCCAGGGCCTCGAATTTTTTAGGCAAGTGCTCTACCACTGAGCCACAACCCCAGCCCATTTATCCATTGTTGATTCCGGAGTTTGGCTATTGTGAATTGTGCTGTTGTGACCATGGGTATGCGTGTATCTCTGTAGTATATTGACTTTAATTTTAAGTTCTATCAATTCTAAAGTTCTAAGTGGTACCCTGCAAAAAAAAAAAATTATTTTTTGAAAATAAAAGTATAAGACATCATTGTATAATTTGTGGATTTTAAAAAAAAATCCTTCTTCTTAACTCCTATATGTAATTGATAACATTAAAGTTCTAAACTTTATAATTTAAAAACTTGTTTCTTGAGTATTCATTGGTGCTATGCAGTATACTAGGCATCTTATTGTATTTTATTTCGTTCCATTCTATTCCTATTCCATTTCCAATCCTGGGGGTCAAACCCAGGGCACAAGTAAGTCATAGTTACTTTTACCAGATAGTTGGTATCATTCCTTTTCACTCCCCACAAAAGCTTGTGTTTATCTTCATCTGTCACTTGCCTCTTCTGTCTTCCTGTCTATAGACTATGAACTCCTTGAGGTCAAGAACCATATTGTGGGGCTGGGGTTGTAGCTGAGTTGGTAGAGCATTTGCCTTGCATGGGTTCCCTCCTCAGCACCATACAAAAACAAATAATTAAAATAAAGGTATTGGGCTGGGGATGTGGCTCAAGTGGTAGTGTGCTCGCCTGGCATGTGAGGGGCGATGGGTTCTATCCTCAGCACCACATAAAAATAAAATAAAGATGTTGTGTCCACCGAAAACTAAAAAATAAATATTAAAAAATTCTCTCTCTCTCTTTAAAAATAAATAAATAAGTAAAGGTATTGTGTCTGTCTACAACTAAAAAAAATGTATTTTTTTTTTAAAAAAAGTACCATATGGTGATTCTAACTTCGATTTCTATATAATAAAGAAGGAGAGGGAAAGAAGAGATAGAAAGAAGGGGAAAAAGGAAGAAAGAAAGGAAATGAATGAATGAATCCACCCGTTAGTGTATAAAATTATTAGGTAGTTTAGTTTCGCTTTTATTACCTTCATTTTTAAAAGGCAATAATGAACTGCTTCTTTATCAACATTAATCTACCATGCAAAAAAGCTGAAATGACATTAGTGGTGAGAGTTTAAAATTACTAATATTAACTCTGAAGATAAATTGCTACATTTGTTTGCTATCCTAAAGAAGAGCTGTACTTAATCTGTTAGTTTCTAATTGCTATAAGTAAAATGCTAAATCAACTTCCAAATTAACACCGGAGTATATTTATGTGGCTCTTTCATCCTTATTAATTATTAATGTTCTTTTTATTGAATGTTGCAGATTTTTCAGATATTAAGTGTATTGTTTCAAGTGTGTCTATAGCTCCTTCACTTTTCCAGCCTTCTCTAAAGACAATGTGAGTCCACTTGTAGTACATTGTTGAATTAACCCATACTCAGCTCCATTCAGTCCCCTTACTATTTCAAGAAAATGTCTAGTAAAGAAAAAAATAACAATCTTATAATGCTTTGATGATATTATTATTGTGCATTTTTACAGATATAATTAAAAATTCCTTCCTATGTAACAATTAGTTGGTGATAAAATATCACACCTGGTTAACTGATGACTGTGAGCTTTGTAGCTACAGAGGATCAAAATGAACTGAAGTATATCACGTACTTCTCATCCTACCACCATTTTCACATAATTATTTGAACTGTACCACTATTCTTGTTTGTTCCCCTCAAACATTCCAACCAAATTTTTAGAAGGAAATCCCCCCTAAACTTTTAAACCACCAAACAATATATATGTAATAACATATGCAGGAGAATAGGGGCAGGGGATTTCAGAATTTTTCTAGTAGGCTAGAAGTTATTCATGTATTCTTTTATCCTGAATGCAGAATAATAATTTTTATTAGGGCAAACAGTTTAGAAAACTTGTCTCTTTCATTAATAAGTTTCTTCATATATTCTAATCCTGTTTGCTATCCAGCATGGCAAAGTACGTGTTTCAGCATAGCAGAAGCACTCTGAAGAATTGAAAATAAGCCAGGTGTGATGGCACACACCTCTAATCCCAGCGGTTTGGGAGGCAGAGGCTGGAAGATTGTGAGTTCAAAGCCAGCCTCAGCAATTTAGTGAGGCCCTAAGCAACTCAGTGAGACCCTGTCTCTAAATAAAATACAAAATAGGGCTGAAGATGTGGCTCAGTGGTCGAGTGCCCCTGAGTTCAATCCCTGGTACCTTCCACCCTACAAAAAATAAAAAAATTAAAAATAAAAGTATAAGACATCATTGTGTATCTTGTGGATTTTTAAAAAAATTCCTTCTTCTTAACTCCTATATGTAATTGATAGCACTAGAACTACCTGCTAGGAACATTCCTACAAGTTTGATCCATGTCTGACTATTGAGATGGTTCTTCATAAACCTTAACTTTTCAAGGAATGCAAAGTGGGAAGGAAAAAAAGATTCTTTCTTGACAAAGTCAGTTTATATTGGAAAGGCCAGAATTTTTTTTTAACTACCAGAAATTTACTATCAGTTTTTCTCACTATATTTTTTTAACTTAGAATAGATAATATATGAGTGCTCAGCATAGGTCCATGATAGAGGGCCTGCCAGGAATTAGTGCAAGGTCAAGCACCACCATAAACAAACAAACAAACAAACAAAAAACACTTTAAAAGCAAAGCTGGACATGGTAGCACATGCCTATAGTCCCAGCTACTCTTAAGATTGAAGCAGAAGGATCACTTAAGCCCATAAATTTGAGACTATCCTGGGCAACAGACATTCCCTCTTAAAACAAACTAAAACACCAAAAACCTAAAGAGCAAACAAAAAAAGAGTGCAAAGTAAGATATTTCTTTGTTACTATTAGTACAGAATACACAGCTACAGGCTACTCAAAGCACTATGGTAGTTAAACTGGTGTTATTTCAGATGCACAGGTCAAGTTAATGCAGGTGCTTGCTTAGGTTTTAAACAAATCCAGATTACTCACTTGAAATGGCAAAAATCCAAGGCTGAGCTTTCCTCAGAAGAGAAGTGGGTCAGAATGTAATAACAGAAATTATTATGCATAATAGTGAAGAATTTAACAAGCAACTGCTACTTGTATTAGGCTACAGAGTAAGTGTATATCACATCAGCATTACCAGGCTTCTTAAATAAAAGAAATAGTCAATGGTTTTTAATAATTATTATATTTTATGATTTATAAGTCAGATAAACGATTTTTAGTTTAATGTCATCTTTTGTTCTAGGATTTCTAATTACTTGCTGAGATACACACTGGTTACTGAAGAAGCTTCTGTGACTTAAATTGTGTTTATTCTTTGAAAGTGAACTCTCATCTTTCTAACTCCCAAGTATTAGTGAAATAAAGTGAGCAAACTTATACATTGATAATTCTTTGATTTTGAATCTAGCATTTCATTCATTTTTCTTTGCTTACAGAACTTCCTTATGGCTGGGAGAAGATAGAGGACCCTCAGTATGGGACATACTATGTTGAGTAAGTTTGTTATCTCAGTTAATGTTCTCTCAGATGTTCTCCTTTCAGCATACACTTTTAGGGAATACTAGATATAGCACTTCTTGCTTCTGTGAATCTAGTGTGTGCATGTTTCAGCTAGTGCTCAATAAATGAGCACTTACTTCACTGACCTCGAACCTCCCAGAAATTGGCTTTGAATTTCTAAATATAGAAAGTAAGAGGTGGAAGCCTGGTATGTGCCTGTAATCCCAGCTCCAGAGGAGGCTGAGGCAGGAGGATCACTTGAACTCTGGAATTTAAGACCAATCTGGGCAACATAGTGAGATCCTATCTCAAAAAGAGACAGGTTGCTTTGAGGGTTAGTTGCTGGAGATAATGTCATTGCTTCTATACCTTTAAAGAGAAAAGCAGTAGATAGAAAACTGAAATGAGGGCACTGGATAGAAGAACTCTTGAGGTCACTTCCAACACTACCAGTGTGTATGCTCCTGAAAACAATTAAAGGACTTTAAGGGCATGGTAACATCAGGATCCAACATTTTGAAATACACAATTAAAAGTGTGTTCTCCTTTGAGTTAATAAAAGAAGGCTTAGTATTTTTTTCAGGGGTGAACGTTGCTTCTTATGTAACTGTTACGGTTAAGTATAAATGTGTGTCAGAGAGGAGCACAAAACACCTGCATGTTATCCAGAGAAATTAGACCAGTGTCACAACTGATTTTTCTTTTTCTGATCACTACATTGTTACAACCATTAGAATAGCCTTCTTTCCCAAATGCTACAGATAGGATTTCAACCCTAGGTGTCTTGTATCAACAAAAATTGTATCAGGAACATAACTATTTACCTAGAACTCAGAGTCTGAACCTACTGCCTGAGTGGCGAAGGCAAAAATGATATTTTCACTTGGAAAAATAACAAGCACAAAAATCTAGGTTGTTTCAGTTTGTTTTGTTGGTACTGGGGATTGAACCTTCAGGTGCTTTAGTACTGAACCACATACCCAGTACTTTTTCTATTTCTTTATTTTGAGACAGAATCCCATGAGGTTGCTGAGGCTGGCTTCAAACTTGTGATCCTCCTGCCTTAGCCTCCTGAGTCGCCGTGATTACAGATGTGCACCACTGCACCTGTGTAAAATCTTCTAGTTTTATGAGTGCTTTCTAATTTTTCAACACTTGTTGACATAGAACAATGCCATTTCCTGGCAATTATTCCTAAAGTAAGATCTCTGGCTTTTACTGTAGTCTTTAAAATATAGGTCATTACCGAGTCACTCTGGTTAGAGAGATTTTTGGATTTCCTTAAAATCCAATATGTATCCTAAGAAAGCAACTCAATTAGATTGACCTTTAGGTGTATAACTTCACAGTTGCAGCTTGTTGGTTCTTTTCAATAGCTATACTGATTTTCTTTCCATTGTGTTACTTAATATGTTGATGATACTGATGAAATGTGATATGAAGAGTATACAGCAGCTCTTTTGTTATTTTTTCTAAGGCATATTTAGTTTTAAAAAAAGGAAAAAAACAGCTGTCTTTCAAGTCAAAGGGGTATTTGAAAGCCAACTGAAAAGGCTTTATGGAATTTTTTTTCTTCCTCTTATAGTTTAGCCTATTTAAATTGGGCTTCAATAAACTATTATTTGCCATTGACACTGCTGAACATTTCTGAGATAATGATTCTCATTATTAGCCATTCCAAGTAAATTTGAATACATGGGCAAGAGGTGAAAGTCATTTGCCTGTTATAAAATCTTGAGATGAATGATCTTGTTCCCATTAAGCAAGAATATAATATTGAAGCAACTTTAGGGCAAATCCTGAAGTGACATGCTCCCAGTTGTCATGGAGGTACGTGGAACAGCCTGAATTAAAAGCAACAACATCAGCAGTAGCACTGAGATTTTGTGTGATTATTCCCAGAATGAGCTCATTTACAGGAAGATAATTTATTAGATTAAGAAAGAGCAGACAGTACTCAAGATGCACATTAGTATGGAGTCAGCTGAGCTACAGAGTGTGGCTTGATTCCCAGATGAGCTACATTTTGAATCTCAACTGTAGTAATCTGCAGTGAGTTTACTGATGGAGATAAAAAGCTGTTACTTGAATGGCTACTCTTTGGCTCTCTTACTTTGTCAAACCAGATGGCACAATGATTGCTTTTGGCAGGAGCCTTTGAGGAGTAACAACAACTGCAATAGCATTTTTTTTTCTACGTGAATTTTTATTTTAAAGGGTGATATTCTGAAATGGATTATTTTTTTAAATGAATTTGTTTCAGAATTTAATGATAGGACTTTACAAAATATTTACATATTTAAAAATCTTGGCTTTATTGTATCATATTAAAGGCGTCTTGGGCTGGGATTGTTGGCTCAGTGGTGGAGTGCTTGCCTAGCATGTACGAGGCACTGGGTTCGATTCTCAACACCACATATAAATAAATTAAATAAAGATTCATCAACAATTTAAAAAAAAATTTTAAAAAGGCCTCTGATATATATCTGGTTTCTTATCTCAAATTCTTCATGAATTTGTTGAGATAAATTTCTAAAATCTAGATATTAGACACAAAATTGTGATACAGATATTCCAAATATATATTATATGTTTAATTATGCTTATCTGCAACCCTTATTTAATTTTTCTGACAATCTATGATATTCTTTCTTAGGAAGAAAATTATTTATGGAATATCTCTAACTCCCTGGCTAATTATACGGAAAACAAAATCTGTTACATCTTATTTGTTTGTTACATCTTAATAATATGTGTATATAAGTAACTAAATGAAAAGGAGAGTATTTTCATTTTTTGTTTTGTTTTAGTCTGAATAATTTAAGGTAACAGATGCACTTAACTTTCTTCATTAAGTCTTCTATTCTTTTGTCAGAGAATTTTCAGGAAAAAGATTTATCATATGCATACTTCTACCCTCTTCTCCCACACATTACAGAGGATATAAATACAAAACACTACTTTTTATGGTCTAATGCCTGGGTGGCAAAATGAGTCATTCTAGATAATAATGTTAAAGGGAGCCAAGGGTTCTTTCTAAACAGATTTGTTCTTTTCTGAGTGTCAGTCTTTAGTTTGTTTGGTTTTTTTCTTAAGAATATGTAAAATGTCAGTACCCAGTAATTTTTTTAAAAACCTTAGATTTAATAAAAACCTAAGAATTTCATTTTCACAGAGGTTTCAACAGTTAACTTAATGTGCCTCTGTTAGTTTGAGGCAGAAGCATGCTTAAGCTTTAGTGAAATTGGAACCCAGAGGATCTCCAGTGGAACTTGCCATATTTAGAGTTCTGAAATTAAACAGCCACATTTGTTGTGGAATTTATATGCCCTAGAAGCCTAAATGACAAAGAAACCTAACATTTTTTTCTATATGCTATTTATTTTGACCCTGCTGCCCTTTCACCACTATCACCATAATGTTCACAAATGACAAAGTATATATCTGATTTATGTAGCTATTTATATGTAGATTTTATAATAGTAAGCCTGTCCAAAAACAATAATATCCTGAAACTCTCATGATCTGATGTTTAATTGTTACCCAGTAATGTCAATTGTTAAAGTGGACTTTACTGGAAAACGTATCATTTGGCTAAAATGTCTTTGTGGCAGTGCTAAATATGGTTCCCATTATTTCTACGTTAGACCTAATAGTTTTACACATATTTTTATTAATTTATTTTTTAACATCAGTGTGTTCACTTAACTGACTCTCACTGTATTCCCTGTGTAAAACAACTGCTGCCCATGGAATGTTGAGTTCTATTGGCTAATGACCTGCCCTCTGGTCTTCCCACATCCTTCTACTTTCCCTCAGATTTCTCTGCTTTCCAAGAGTCAGTTGGGACTGTTCCTGATCATAAGTGCTAGTTAAACTTATCTTGTACTCATAAAACTAAATTATTATATAACTGTGAAGAAATGTAAGTGTAAAAGGAAAGAGTTATTCTATAAGGCAGTGTGATAAAACAAAGTCATTTTTCTTAGTTGCTACTGAATTGACGTGGGCAAGTGATATGCTATGATATTCTTCAAAAAGTTCTTCAAAAGTATCTCTACAGCTTGCTTCATTTTGGAGAAACTTAAAACCCTACTATCATTAACTTCCTTTAAAAAAATTTTTTTTAACTGACCAATTTACCAGCACTTTTTATTACATTTGGTAAGGTTTTTAGTGGAGTTTCGACAGTTGTTACTCATTATATTGACTGGATTTACCGAGAAGCTACAGTTAATGTGTCTCATAAGCTTCAGTAGCTTTGACTTCCAGGTTCCTTCTGCGGGCCTTTTTATCTCTGTCAGTCTCTCTGTGTTCTGTAACCTATTGAATACATACATATCAATCTCTTAATCTATGGTGACAAAATGGTATGATGGTCTATTTTAAAATATGTAATTTTCTCATATTTTTCTTCATTTTATAGTCACCTTAACCAGAAAACCCAGTTTGAAAATCCAGTGGAGGAAGCCAAAAGAAAAAAGCAGTTAGGACAGGCTGAAATTGGGTCTTCAAAACCAGGTAAAACTTTGTGTTTGAACTATTCTTCTAAAAATCAATTGTGAAATTTGTGTGCTGAGTTAATAAAAATGAGTTTGAACTTTTCATTGCTAGGGCTTTGAAATTGAACATACAGTGTCTAATTGTTGCCACTAAAAAGATATGAATAGTCTTAATAAAACATCTGAACATTGTGAGAATACTGAGATTTTTCTCATGACTGTATAAAAAAATATGAAATTATTGGAAGGAATGGAGAGATTTTTTTATTAATTTGAGGTTTGAATTTGAAGATTAGATTATTTCTTTATGTTTAAGGTCACACCCAAGATTTCTAGTTCATTATGTGCTTCTCCCAAGCTAATTGCTTAAATATAATGTCTGTAACCATTCAGAATCCTGCATTAATTAGTATTAATTAGCATCTAATAAGTCTAAGAAATTCTTTGCCTACATCATATTCTAGTAGGATAATGATGTAGGTAGATATTAGTAATATCAGAATTATTTGGGGGGCATTTTAAAAATACACAAAGTCTTTTTATTTTTGTTTTACTTGTTTGTTTGTTTGAGACAGGGCCTGGAAAAGTTGCTTAGGGGCTTATTAAGTTGCTGAGGCTGGCTTTGAACTTTGAATCTTCCTGCCTCAGTCTTCTGAACACTGGGATTACAGGCATGCACCAACATGCCTGATTCCATGAGATCTTAATGATCCTAGTTATGTGTATTTTGAAAAAACTGTGCAGGAAATTCCTATATTTTATCCATTCCTTCTCATATCCTTCCCCTTTCTCAACTGTCATTTATAGCCAGGGGTCTATTTGGTCATTTTGTAGTAATTCAGTGAACTCCCTACTTGGGTTGCCTATGAAAAAAATGGTTCTTTCTTGCAGCTACTCTTTAAAATCATAGACCAATCTCTCCTTAAGTTTTGCATATGCTTTAACAAACATTTTGAGTTTAACAAATATTTTTGAGTGTTACTATATGCCTGGTAGGGCTTGCTAGTCACTGGGTTTTCAAAAATGATGGAGATTAAGACAGGTCTCACCATTAAGAGATCATAGTTTCTTATACTAATGATTATAGCCTGGGGTGATAGGTGCTATTCATTTAACTATTCATAGTAGTTAAATGTGTAGGCTGAGGAGTAGTTTTGAAATTCATCTGTGTAATCTTGGATAAATTCCCTAAATCCTTTGTGCCTCTGTTTTCTCATTTATAAAGTAGGAATAAAGCTAGGAATGGTGGCACAGGCTTGTAATCTCAGCAACCCACAATGCTGAGGCAGGAGGATTACAAGTTCAAGGCTAACCTCAGCAACCTAGTGAGACCCTGTCTCAAAATAAAGGGGACTATGGATATAACTCTGGCAAAGCACCCCTGGGTTTAATTCCCAGTATCTAAATAAATAATATCTGCCTCTTAAGATGGTTATAAATATATAAATTAATGCATAAAAATGTTCATAAACATTTGTGAGGCACTGGGTTTGATTCTCAGCACCACATATAAATAAATGAATAAAATAAAGGTCCATCAACAACTAAAAAGAATTTTTTTTTAAGTTTATAATATTTGGGCTGGAGTTGTAGCTTAGCAGTAGAGCGTTGCCTTGTACCTGTGAGGTACTGGGTTCAATTCCTAGCACCACATATAAATAAGCAAATAAAATAAAGGTCCATCAACAACTAAAAAATATGTTTTAAAAAAAGTCTATATATTTGGCTTGTGGCTATCAATAAATGCTTTTATTGTTATTAGTAGAAATGTACAGTATTCACTTCTTATCTGCTGGGATATCTTCCAAGATCCTCAGTGTATGCCTAAAATCATGAATAATACAAAACCTTATATATATGCTAATAATACACACACACACACACACACACACACACATGCCTTTGATGAGCTTTCGATTTCTTACTTAAAGGAAGCCCTGTGGCTTCTCTTTGACATATACAAATCACCAGCATCACTACTCTTGTTGCTTTTGAGATCATTAAGTAAAATAAGGGTTTTTTGATGACAAGTACCTTGACTTCATGAGAGTTGATCCGATAACCCACATGAATAGTGTAGACAGCATAGATATGCTGGACAAAAGATGATTCGTGGGGCTGTAGCTCAGTGGTAGAGCATCGCCTAGCACAAATGAGGCACTGGGTTCGATCATCAGCACTACATAAAAACAAATAAATAAAAAATAAAGGTTAATTTAAAAAAAAAAAAAGTTGATTCATATCCCAGGTGGATGGCATAAGATTTCATCATGCTATTCAGAGAGTCATGCAATTTAAAACATGAATTTTTTATTTCTGGAAATTTCTATTTAATATTTTTGATTTATAGTTGACTGTGGATAATTGAAACCACAGCAAAGCTATGATAAGAGGAAACAACTCTAGGGTGAAAGAAAGTAAGCACAAATAAGACAATTAGGAGAAGAAAAGGTAGGTGGTTTCCTATAAAAGAAAGGGATTCATTAGCTATTATTTCAATGATTTAGTTTATGAGCTTAACTGCTAGTTTTCTGCATTAGGTTTGCTCTGATTTTCTATCCTTTATGGTTTCCTTGAGTTATATAGACTATCTTGAAAATTGGCTTTGTGTGTGATGTATATTCATCATAATTATTTTTGTCCTCAAACCCATTTCTTGTTTTGGCCCAGATGTGGAAAAATCACACTTTACTCGAGATCCATCCCAACTTAAAGGTGTCCTTGTTCGAGCATCACTGAAAAAAAGCACAATGGGATTTGGTTTTACCATTATTGGTGGAGATAGGCCTGATGAGTTCCTACAAGTGAAGAATGTGCTTAAAGATGGTCCTGCAGCCCAGGATGGGAAAATTGCACCAGGTAATGAGTTTGTCAGAATCACTTGAAGAGCAGTGATACTATAACAAATATTATAGCAAAGAGGATGGAGATACACACACATACACACACACACACATATACACAGTGAATTATAGAACTAAAGAAGATTACTGTATTAAAATGTTTAGCCTCAAAATTAGAAGCATGCTAGCTTGAGGGAAGGCTATTTTTAAAAACAAGCAGATATTATTAGAGGAAACATTAAATTTATTAATTTTTGGAATATTTTGTATAATTTTAAGATAATTCGTTG
Source organism: Marmota monax (assembly GCF_021218885.2). Lineage (NCBI taxonomy): Eukaryota > Metazoa > Chordata > Mammalia > Rodentia > Sciuridae > Marmota > Marmota monax. The sequence continues at coordinate 5,782,474 of NW_026693476.1, read as the reverse complement.
GTTATACAAAACTACAGTTTTATTAACCATCTCAGAAAACCATTTGGACATTTGATTTTCTTTGATTATGTAGAGTACTTTTGGAGCTAGGATTTGCTTATAATTGTTTTTGAAAAAAGGTTCTTTGTTAAAAAGGTTATAGTGATAACAAATTGTTATATCCTGCAGTTTTTGTTTTTTTGGGGGGCGGATACCAGGGATTGAACTCAGAGGCACTTAACCACTGAGCCACAGTGCCAGCCCTAGTTTGTATTTTATTTAGAAATGAGGTTTCACTGAGTTGCTTAGTGCCTTGCTTTTGCTGAGGCTGGCTTTGAACTCATGATCCTCCTGCTTTAGTCTCCTGCCTCAGTCTCTTGTGCTGCTAGGATTATACAAATGATTATAATACTGTAAAATCAGGAAAACAAAATTAATTTTTTTTAAATTTTTTAATATTTATTTTTTAGTTTTCGGCGGACACAACATCCTTATTTATATGTGGTGCTGAGGATCAAACCCAGTGCTGCGCACATGCCAGGCGAGCGCGCCACAGCTTGAGCCACATCCCCAGCCCAAAATTAAATTTTATAAAGACTAATTTAGCTGACTTTTCAGTGTTTTAAATAATACAGTCATTTTTTGTGTTGAATTTTTTGTTGTGGCTTCCACTTTTAAATATCTGATTTATAATAAATTCAGAATCTCTACAAATAGAAGGACACTAAAAGAAAACACATTCAGGGCTGGGGTTGTAGCTTAGTGGTGGAGTGCTTGCCTCACATATGTGAGGCACTGGATTCCATCCTCAGCACCACATAAAAATAAATAAAGATATTGTGTCCGTCTACAACTAGAAAATATTTTTTAAAAAAGAAAACACATTTATAAGTTGACATTATTCAAATTTCAGTTTTACGTTTCTCAAATGAGAATAAATTTTTAAGTATATTTGTAATCTGTGGCCTGTTAAAATCAAGAAATAAGGCGGTAATGAAGGATAGCTTGTATGTGCAAATAGCCAGTGATGCTCCTCTTCTGTGCACTAAATACTTACCACAACATATTGAGCTTTGTGTGGCCACCTAGGTAGGACTCTGTATACAAATGGTGATAATAAAATTTGCATTTTTTTTTCCCCAAATGATTCACTTGAACTTGAAGTCAAAACTCTTTGCTGCTAAAATAATTAAGATTTTTAGATATTTATATAAATTTTTTAGTGAGAAGTCATGAGAGAGAGAATGTCTGTTAGAAATGTTATCTTTTCAGTAATTAATGAACAGTAAGGTAATTCCAGAATTCAAATTTGGTTGTTAAATTTACTTTTGCCTTTTCTCTAGCAAAAAGTTATTTTTAACATGATTATATTTTATCAGGTGATGTTATTGTAGACATCAATGGCAACTGTGTCCTTGGCCACACCCATGCAGATGTTGTCCAAATGTTTCAGTTGGTACCTGTCAATCAATATGTAAACCTCACTTTATGTCGTGGATATCCACTTCCTGATGACAATGAAGATCCTGTTGTGGATATTGTTGCTGCTACCCCTATAATCAATGGACAGTCATTAACCAAGGGAGAGACTTGCATGAATACTCAGGATTTTAAGCCAGGAGCAATGGTTCTGGACCAGAATGGAAAATCTGGACATATCTTGACTAGTGATCGTCTCAATGGTGCATCAGATCCAAATGAGCAGAGAGCATCCATGGCCTCATCGGGCAGCTCCCAGCCTGAACTAGTGACCATCCCTTTGATTAAGGGTCCTAAAGGTTTTGGGTTTGCAATTGCTGACAGCCCCACTGGACAGAAGGTGAAAATGATATTGGATAGCCAGTGGTGTCAAGGCCTTCAGAAAGGGGATATAATTAAGGAAATCTACCATCAAAATGTGCAGAATTTAACACATCTCCAAGTGGTAGAAGTGCTAAAACAGTTCCCAGTAGGTGCAGATGTACCACTCCTTATCTTAAGAGGAGGTGAGTAAAAGCATAACAAAGAAAAAAATCTTAATGTTCAAGTGTTTATATTTTTTAATTGTCCTTCTTTATAGGTTAGAATGTCTTTCCCCAGAAGATTTCACTGGTAATCCACTGATTCTGTCTGATTATTTCTATAAGCAGTATCTTTTTTGGCAGTGTTTTAGTTACTAGTGGTTTCATTTGTGTCCATTATTGATTTCTTTCCCACTGTATTCTTTTAAAAATCTGATTTATGGGTTTAATGACCAGAGAGAGCCTCAGTATTATGCTATGTCAAGTGAAACATATTCTCTTAATTTCACTTTCTCTGTTGATGAAAATAATAGAAATTGACTCTTTCAACCAGTGGTGTTTCATCTGGATTCTATAATACACCAAAAATCTTCTGAAAGAGCTCACATCTCTATGGATAAGTAAAACATGGTGTGCTTTGTTAACCTGTTCTGCAAAGGCAGTCATGATAGCTTGTGCTCAGAAAGCTTTTATCTTAAGCTCTAATGACTGCCTGTAAATGTTAATTAAACCTCACTGTGCTTATATGAAAGAGGTGAAATTTTTATTTTTCAAGGTCATCAGCTGACACAAACTGTTCCCAGGCATTATAAATCCAGTTCCAAGCACTAACCACAAAGTTGCATTTTAATAGGCTTTCTCACATCTGTACCTATAAATGACTAATATTTTAAAGAATGAAATTTAGTCCTACACTTTCTTATCACTCTGGCTTTTTAGTTAAGTTTTTTTTTTTTTTTTTTTTTAACAAATGAACACTTTATTAGCAAGTTTTTCTTTATTTTTGTTTCTTTGAACCTTTTTGTTTTTCTCTCATGGTGATATGGTAGAGTGTGCTGAAAGTCAGAAGGAAATCTCTTTGTTAGTGCTGGACAGTTATCCAGGGCTTTGACAAATATAACAAAGAAACCTGAAGTTGATGTCCAACAGGTTGATGTCATTTTCTGCCTTACTTATTGGTTCTATGGTGTAGAAAAGAATCTTAGTTTACCTTATCTGTTAAATGATAATAGCATATATGCCTTAGGATTGTTATGAAAATGAAATGAGACAATAGATATATAATGCCTGGCACATAGAAAGTGTTAGACAAAAAGAGTTTACTAGCCTGCTGGAAGTCATAGCTAGTTTATCATAAACATTAGCAGTATGTATGATCTGAGAATGCTGTTTTTAAAATTTGGCTCATTTTTTATTTTTTTAAGGCCCTTCTTCACCAACTAAAACTGCCAAAATGGTGAGTATTACAGTCGTCCTCAAGTGTTTCTTCCCTACTCAACAAGCGAGGTGTCAAATTTCTCTCTGTGAGAGCTCATGAGATGGTGGCTGGAAAGAGTCAGGATGACAAGCTGATCTCAAACTATACTTTTAGGCTATTTATTTTATTTATATATATATATAAAATTATGTAGATATGGAAATGAAGTCTATAGTTTTTAAATTCTAATTTAGTTCTGGAGTCTTTCACCTCAAAATTAAAAAAAGGTCTCTCATAACCATAAATCATACACCATTAAAGGAAAGACCATCCCATATTAAATGAATCCATTTCTTCTAGCCCACTAAGTAGGAATCCTTTGCAAATTTGCTGTTGTATGGATCAAAATGGAAGAAACACTCAGCTTCTACCCTCTCTACGAACTGTACAATCAGGTCCAGTGTGAACAGGAATTTTTGTCCATTCACTTAAAGTCACACCATATTTTTGTGTACATTTCTCTGCCTCTCTAGCATCATATTTAACTCCTATGCCACCATATCTATTAGATACCATTGCAGCCATAGTCACCCTAATGCTTTATAATTGATGGAAGGCTCTGGTGACATTGAACAACTTGTGACAGAATCCTAGGATGTGTGGGTGATGGGAGAAGGCTGCTTTCGCCTTCTCTTCCATCTGTCTGGGTGTAGGTCAGCAGGGGGATTCCCCTGTAGCATGATACTTTGTGGTGCCTGACCCCCTCACTGCCTCTTCCCAAGCTGGTGCCCTTGCCTTCTAGTCAGCATTACTTATAGAAATCTGTAATCTCCTGTCCTAACAAAAATTCCGGATGACAAGCTGATCTCAAACTATACTTTTAGGCTATTTATTAGATTTCATTTCTAAATTTATAATTTAGTCATTTTGCTCGACAATTATTTGGGGAAAGTTCTGAGTAGAAAAGGTATCAAAATAAGCTGCTCTGTTTTCCCTTCTCTGATTGATTGCTTAACATGTATTTATTTGAATTGACCAGGCAGAGTTTTCAATATCATTTTTATAACCTAAATTGGAGTTAACGCTCCCCAGTCCATTTTCTTAGGAGAAAATATTATCTTAAACATCTTCATTGGAAATTAAATTCAGTGATTGGAAGGTGGAGCTCATGAAGAATTTGATGAAGGTATTCTCTGAGGCTCCCTCTTGCTTTACTTAGAAGTGCTTCCTTGTGTTGGATTCCTATTTGTCTTCATCCCAAAGTCAATTTTTGTCTTGGTGATACAGAGAAAATGGAAAAGTTGTTTAAACATAAGACTAATTGAGGCGCTTCACTTGACATCACTATAACCCTTTTTCTAATTTAAGTTAAATATGTTTTAGCCAGATATATACATGAAATTGAATTTCATATATATATATATATGAAATTGAATTCCAAGACTGTCAATAGACTGTGCCTTTGACCCTGCCAATTATACAGCTGTACTCAGTCACTGTACTTAGTTCAGACAGCAGTTTTATGAATTAATCAACCATTTTATTTTAAAAAATACTAAGTAAGTCCCTTTTCCATTTCAGAAAACAGATAAAAAGGAAAATTCAGGAAGTTTGGAGACTATAAATGAGCCCATTCCCCAGCCTATGCCTTTTCCACCCAGCATTATCAGATCAGGATCCCCAAAGTTGGATCCTTCTGAGGTCTACCTGAAGTCTAAGACTTTATATGAAGATAAACGTAAGTAGTGATGGAATATTTCAGGAGAGAATATAATAAGATAAATTGATTTATTTTTAAACTAGAACCTTCCCATCTTTCAAAAGAATAGTAAGAAGTTATTCCTTCATTCTCATTTTAATATGACTCTCAGCTTCTTACATGTACATTCAATGTTCATTTATTTATTTTTTAAAAAACTGTGTATTGGGGCTGGGGATGTGGCTCAAGCGGTAGCGCGCTCGCCTGGCATGCATGCGGCCCGGGTTCGATCCTCAGCACCACATACAAAGATGTTGTGTCTGCCGAAAACTAAAAAATAAAATAAAAAATTTAAAAAAACAACAACTGTGTATTAATTTTTTTTTTTTTGCCAGCAGTCTAGCAGACATCACATTAGGCAATTGGAATATAGAAATAAATAGGTTACATAGGCCCTGCACCCAGAAATATTATTAAGTCTAAATGGAAAAGCCACATGTATAATCAAATAAGTACTTATATAGATAAGTACACATGAGTCTACCAGGTACAGTTATAGAAGGATCAGCTGCTAATTTGGATCCAGAATAAGAAATGGTCAGTTTTATCAGTGTGAGTGGGACACAGTAGTAGGCAAAGCTTTATAGAGGAAGTAAAGCTTGAGCTAAGACTTAAGGACAAAGAGGTGCTTATGAGGAAGACAAAAAGGAAAGACAGAAGGATTAGCATTCATTTGCAGGTTGGCCTTGTGTGGCCTGGATTCTAAGGTATGGCTGGGTGTGATTGGCAAGGGAAGCCAGAGACAGAGCAGGGGCAGATAGTGAGAGCCAATCACTCACTTCTGAAGAAGCTGGAGTTGGTCACATAAATGACAGAGAGCCACAAAATGGTTTTAACTATAGGGAAAATATTTGGGGGCCTATGTTTTAGAGAGTTTTTTTGGCAGGAGTATATTTTAATAGGAAACCAGAGTCAATGCAGAAATTCATTTTTATATTTATTTACCTACTGATGACAAATCTTTTCTAAATTAAAATTACAGCTATAAGTAGGTTTAATTTTTAAAAATTTGTTCTTAAACAAGAGATCTGTATGTACCATGAAAAACATATACCCAGATAGAAATATAATATGTAATTCACTTCCTGCTTTTTAACTTAGTTGTAGATCTTTATTATCATATCTCCAGGCCATATCTAGAAAGATAAAGACCAGGTGTAAGCATGGCAAAGCAATAATTTAAGTTAGTATAACTGTACAGTTCCTTCCTTGAGACTTCCAATTCACAGCCTGATATAATTTTAATATTGCAGTCCCATTGGGCGTCACCCATAAAAATGTACTTGACTCATGATTTCTCTAATTTCTAAAGTTCTATGATTTTTTCTTCTTTTTTTGCTGATGGGAATTGAACAGAGAGTCTCACACATGTTAAGTACACACTCTACCACTGAACTATACCCCCAGTCTTAAAGTTCGGTGATTCTTATAGTAAGTACTTACCCGCAGAGATTGTTTCCAAAGAATATTATCAAGAATTTACCTCACACCACATTTTACTTACTTTTTATATAGTTCCCTGATTGTTTCTCTCTTTTCCCTTTCTAGTATATACTTCTTATTCATGAATAGCGTTAATATATTCCCACAGATAAAACCTTAGTCATGAAATAGATTTTGCTCATTTAATATTCTGATGAATGCCACCTGCCCTTTGGGGACAGGATGGCATGGGTGAAGAGCTGAGAACTTGGAAATCAAGCTGGATTAAAATCTCAGCTCTACCATTCTCTGTGTCACACTAGGCAAGTCACATAGGCCCTTGGTTTCCCCTCCTAGAAAATGGGGCCAGGGAGAGGTGTTAGCTATTATTTGTTTTCCTTTAAAACATTATCCATCTTACAAATTTAGGCTAAGTAAGTGGTTCATGTCAGATATTTTCCTGAGACGAAGGTATTAGCTTTAGAGCAGAAATAAGGCACCCTGTGAAAAATGCAGGCTGGAAATCTGATTTTGAGACACAGTCTCACCAAGTTGCTAAGGGTGACCTGGAAATTGCTATGCTTCCTGCCTCAGCCTTTCACCTGGGCTTGATAACAGGTGAGCACCACTACTCAGGCTCATCTTCCATCGCTTCACCCATATGTTTCCATTCTTCCTACTCAAAGCTAATTGAAAAGAGAAATTACTTTAAAGGCCTAATTGACTTTTTCTAGAGTAATTTTAAGTTTCCCACAGAGCTAACACAGGACCCTTCTATGCTGACTCTGATAAATGGGGGGCACCTCCTATAACGGGTGCTGTGAATCTCATATTTTGGAAAATGGCACATTCCAAGTTTGTCAATGGCGCTTGGTTCCGGAACTCCATTCTTTTCCTGTCAGTCCAACATGGCATCTCCTAAGCTGGCTTCCAAGCCTTCTTATTTCCTTAGGGCATAAAAAGCCCCTATGTCTAATGTGTTTTCTGGAAATTCAGATGCATGAAAATATTAATAAAAATTATGTGCTTCTCTTACCCCCATAAAAAAGGATTAGAAATAAGGCATTTTACTGGCTCTCTTTTCCTAGGCTTTAAAGTGCTTTGCTCAAATTTGGTTCCTTAGATCGTTTGTACCTATTAAATATCTAACTCAAATTGAATAATTCTGAATTGAAAGTTCCAATATTGATTGGAGAGCATTAAAAGTTAGTGGCAGTATAATATTGAGAGCATAGGATTTATAGTTGAATTCTCCTGTGTGTGTTATACTTTTATGTTAATTTTCACTATCAAAAAGATTATAGTTTACTGAATTGCTCTATAACATTTGTCTACTAAATATTGAACATAATTTTGTTTTGATCCTTTTTAAATAAATAAAAATATTTACTGTACATTTTCTGGTTTTTCTTAGCACCAAACACCAAAGATTTGGATGTTTTTCTTCGGAAACAGGAATCAGGGTTTGGCTTCAGGGTGCTGGGAGGAGATGGACCTGACCAATCTGTAAGTGTAAATACTTTGGAATATGGCCATTCCTGTTAAAATTTTTGAGTAGCAATTTGGTGAAATATGGTGGATTTTAAGGTTTTTTTTTTTCTCTTAATAATATGAGGAAGAACTGCATTTATATGAGTATCACAGTCCCCCAGTTAACCTGGTATAGTTTAGGGTAAAAACTGTAGGTAAAAACTGAATATGTCAGCTGTTCATTGGACAGTGATTATTTTCTTTGGAACTAATTGAAGTTTGTTTGGAGCGGAAAGTGTTAGCTTTTTGCCACTATGATGAATACCTGAGAAAAATAACTTAGAAGGGAAAAGATTTATTTTGGCTCAAGGTTTCAGAGATTTCAATCCACAGTCAGCCGGCTCCATTGCTCTGGGCCTGAGATGAGGCAGAACATGAAGGCAGAAAGGTCTGGTGGAGGAAAGCTGCTCAGCAATGGTAACCAGTAAGAGGTGGGCAGAAACAAAACATAGTCCCTAAAGCACATGCCCAATGACCCACTTCCTTCAACTAGGCCCCTCCCTAACCCTACAATTTCGCCATAGTCCATTCATATTATTAATCCATCAATGGACTGATCTATTGATAAGGTCAGAGGTCGCTTTCCAAAATTCACACCTTCAAACATTACTGCACTGAGGACTTACCCTCCAACACATGAGACTTTGGGGGTCGTTCTAGATCTAAACCGTAACACTGGGGATATAGCTTAGTGGTAAAGTATGTGCCTAGCACGCACAAGGTCCTGGTTTTCATCCCCAGCACCGGGAAGGAAAGGCTACTTTAACTTTTTATTACCTTTACCTTTGTTGAACAGATTCTAAAACATTTTTCTTCTTTAAAAGACCTATAATCCAGTGTCCTCTTTGCTACAACCACTCTACTTTCTGAATGCTCCATAGAAAGTTGGCATGAGCCTATGCATATTATTTCACCTAGTCTTGATATAGGGTAGGGTTTTCATGCTCAGTACTTTACATCATTTGTTAGCTAGAGGAATATAAAATAATTAATATTTCTGTCTAGAAGGCATAAGAGCTACATTTGCAAAGCATTTACAATCTAGAATTTTGTTTATGCATAATTCTCACATAAACTTAATTTTGTTTTTAAGTTTTGCCCTTGGTATTGAATGACAAAGAGTAAAGGATTACCTTCTTATACTTGGAAGCTAGATAAGCAATACTAATTTTTTTTATGACATTTCTTTCTATAGCTGAGTGGATCTCTTTTTTATATATATAAATATATTCTAACAGTCATATTGTTTATAATTACAGTAATCATTGGAACCACATGAAGCTTAAGACACCTTGCTCTGTATAGAGCAAACATAAGAAACTTTGTTTTTGATGGTATATGTATTTTTTATTATTTCCTTTTTTTTTCATATTCATAGTATTTTCTTAGACTTTTTAAGAATTTGTTTTTAACAACTCAAGAACAGTCTTTCTCTTAAATGTCAGGTTCTCCCAGGTCTGAAACTAGCCTAAAATTCAGGATTGCCTAATTATAGGAGTCTAATTATTGGTGAGCAGAATGAACCAGATATGCAAGTGGATACTAGTAGATGCAAGTGAGGAACACTTGTACTGTCAGTGATGGGAGAATCATAAAAATGATCCCAGTTGCTGTGAAAAATATGTAGAAAATTTTTCCTGACAGAATAATCAGACTTGTACTCTTAGTAGCTACTCCACAGAATTGCATTTTCTGAGTTTGCTTTGTTACATTGTGGTGATGGAGATCATGGTGCTTTTTAAGTTATTGAACAACTTCGTATTTTTTTTTATTTACTCAACTCTGAGAAGCTAGAAGGATTACATTATGCACTGTGGTTATTTGAAGTGCCATTTTAGAGAATGGGCACTTTCTAAGATATCACCTTTTTGAAATTGACTGAATTCATAGATGAACTGCAGAAGGTTGTTGTTTTGCACACTGCTGAGTCAGGGAGTCCTCAGATCTTCAGCTAACCTTGGTAGATAGTACAAACCAACCTACACTTTATCTTACCAGATATATATTGGTGCCATTATACCCCTGGGAGCAGCTGAGAAAGATGGCCGACTCCGTGCAGCTGATGAACTAATGTGCATTGATGGAATTCCTGTTAAAGGGAAGTCACACAAACAAGTCTTGGACCTAATGACAACTGCTGCTCGAAATGGCCATGTGTTATTAACTGTCAGAAGAAAGATCTTCTATGGAGGTCGGTGAATCGTTTCTGCTTTGAAAAGTTAAAAAAGAAACAAAGAGACTTAGTCTTCTTTCTAGGTGGCTTTGAAGGGTATTTTATTATATTTAGTAGTATATGAAATAACCACTTGGTATGACCAAAGACCCCATTGTGGAAAGCCATGTAAGGTCAAAAGGATCCAGAAATAATGCCATTATAAAAACAAGAAAAAGTTTTGGACCTCTTTAAGATTATATTGATATATTGATAAATTTTACCAACATAGCAATGCAGATCAAATGAGAGTTTAAATCTGGTTTGGTTTTGTTTTTGCAGTACTGGGGATTGAATCCGGGTCTCACACATACTAGACAAGAACTCTACTACTAAGCTGCACTCCCAGCCCTTTTTATTTTTTTTATTTTTTATTTTTATTATTATTATTTTTTTGAGACAGGGTTTCACCAAATTGTCCTAGCTGACCTCAAATTTAAATTCCCCCTGTCTCTGCCTCCCAGCTAAATTCTTTTTTTTTTTTTTTTTTAGTTACAGATGGACAACATGCCTTTATTTTATTTTTTTCATTTTTATGTGGTGCTAAGGATCAAACCCAGTGCCTCACACATCCTGGGCAAGTGCTCTGCCAACCCCAGCCCTAAAATTCATTTTTTTAGACAAATACAATTATTTATCAAGGTATCCCACTAGCTGAATATCAAAAGTTTTGGGGTCCTGAGGAAATCCCAGATATTCCAGGAAAGTGAAATTTTTCTACAAGAAAAGTTTTAGTATAATATAATTTAACATTTATTGGGTACTTACAATGTCCCAGATGCATAAGTTATTTTATTTAGTTCTCAAAACACTGTGTTGTAAATATTGTCATGAACTAGTTGTATAGTAGCTCACAGGAATATTAAGAGACACATAGCTGGTAGGGAGTAGGCTGGGATTAAGTTATGGTTTAATTGCCAAGCCCAGGGTCTAAACTATGACATTAGGATACGAACAACTCTTGCAGTTTTCTTACCAATAGCTTTGTGAATATAGAATTTTTAAAATAGAATTTTTAAAAGCAAATTCACTTAGAAAAAGACAACTCTAGCACAAGAAACCTTATGGATATATTTGTTCTATTCATTTAGTTTCTGCTGTATCCCCAGCACCTAATGCCTGGCACAGAGTAAACATCAGTAAATGTTTGTTAACTTGATGAATATTCATATAATTCTTTTTTGTTTGTTTGTTCCTGTTTTTTTTTGGGGGGGGGGGTTTGGTTTGTTCATTTGTTTGTTTCCACTGCTAGGAATGGAACCCAGGGCCTCACTGGGCTACACTCCCAGCTATTTTGTAACATCACTCTTAAAAAATGATTGCATCATCCAGCTGGGCTTGGTGATGCATACCTGTAATCCCAGCAGCCCGGGAGGCTGAGATGGGAGGATCTTGAGTTCAAAGCCAGCCTCAGCAAAAAGTGAGGTGCTAAGCAACTCATGAGACCCTGTCTCTAAATAAAATGCAAAATAGGGCTGGGGATATGGCTCAGTGGTCAAGTGCCCCTGAGTACAAAAAAAAAAAAAAGATTGCAACATCCAAAAAAAATGGTCCCCCCCCCTTAGTAAATATCAGTCATTTAGAGAAACACATAGAATGTAATGCGATTCCCTCAGTTTTGTTGTGCTAGAATTAGAGCTTATCTACATTCAGTAAGATCATGAAAAACATCATGGAGAAAGATGCATGAAGAAATATCATAGTAGTTTGGCATTATCAGAGACATTTTAACTAATTCATTCTAACCATACATTATGCAGGAATTTTTTTTCAGTGATTGGATATTGGTGGAATTATGTTGAGATTCTGAAACATATTCTTAACATCATATAAATTTACAGCCAAAAGAGACCTTAAAAATGTGTATTCCACCATAGTAGTATGTTGGGACTATTAATGATGTCCAACCAAATGATCACACAAAATAAGCCTCTTTTTTTTTTTTTTTTTTGCAAGAGTGAAAAGATAAGAATTTATTTAAGTGTGAAGAATAGAAATAGAACTCTTACAGAGGCAAGAGGGGACCTGATAGCAGGTTACCCAAGCCTTTTTTTTTTTTTTTTTAAATCAATTAGAACTAAATCATGTCATTCTCAGATTCCAGTGTCATCCTTGAATGGCAGAAAAAGATGTGAGTTAAATGCCCATTTTCTGGAGATCCTTTATGATCTTATGTGTGCCCAGCACAGTCTGCTGTTCATGTGCACAGTTTGTTATGTGCCCCAGAAAGTGGGGGAAAGAAAGACCAAGAACTGCTAATGATGAACTCATTTAATCTCATCAGATCAGAAACATCAATTGTAAAACACATTATATAAGGCAAATCCTGTGCAGATGGCAGACTGTTAGAATGGGACAGCATTTGTGTTCTCATGCTTTGACCAGACATTGATGAATATCGTCACTGAATTAATTTATATTTATAGTTGATATAAAAAGAAAGTTTATCATGTAGTTCCTTATTATCTACTTTTGTTAAAATAACTGGTCAAGGTTATAAACCTTGACATAACTAAAACAATTTCAAGAAGAATATTTTTACTATCAAACCTCACAGAGGCTTTGAGAAACTTTATTTAAAATGAGATAACACTAGATCATATATATTTGTCCAATATATACTTTAAGTATTTAGGGAGTCACATACTGTTGCTGCCTATATCTATACTCAGATTATACTCAGAACTCACATTGGGAGGCTGCTTTTGTATTCTTTGTAACTAGAAACTAAATTTGATTTGAGAGGCTTAGCAAAAATACTTTATTTACCAAAAATTATGATTTTCCAGAAATATCAAAACTAACCATATTTGTTGTAGAGAAACAACCTGAGGACGACAGCTCTCACGCCTTCATTTCAACACAGAATGGATCTCCCCGCCTGAACCGACCAGAGGTCCCAGCTAGGCCTGCTCCCCAGGAGGCCTATGATGTTGTCTTGCAACGAAAAGAAAATGAAGGTTTTGGTTTTGTCATCCTCACCTCAAAAAATAAACCACCTCCAGGAGGTAAGGGTTCCTATAATCATCTCTCCCTGTAAGTTTACCGTTCTGAGCCTCCCACTGGAATTTATAAGATTAATTAGGAACCATGTATAAATGTCCTTAGAGACTTATTTTTTTTTAAATAGTGAATATTTTTCTATTTTCAAAAGTAGGAAATTTGAACCAAATCTTCCAGGCTTCAGATTTATCCATCATCTCAGATTCCATAAAATAAGTCTCAGCTCAGTTTGTATCAAGATTGTACGAGTGACCTGATTTAATACATTTAAAGAAAATTGTTCTTTTTTTTTAATTTTTTTTTTAATTTTTGGGCACAGTGTTTTTAACTTAGAAGTCATGTGTGTAGAAATGAATTAAATACTAGAAGCAATTGAGAAAAAGCAAAACAGATTAATGGAATATCTATCTTAACCCAAATATGTCTTAGTTCTTTCATATTACTTAATAATAATTGCTATATTCTGGCTATAAATTGTTGAATGATAAGAGGCCTTCTCTCCTACCTTTCATATATATCTCACTAAATGCTAAACCTTTGAAAATTAATCTGAATATCCTGAACCAAGTTTAACAGAATTCTTATATCTGGGAAGGATGAACATGCACGCACACACGCTCCAGTTCCATCAACAAAGGAGGGAGTACATGTGGGAAATTCGGGACTGTTTTGATTCAGCAAATTAAATGTTTGTCTTGTCTTGATATTTCTAAGAAATGATAATCTTTATATATAATTATAAAATCCAATTGAATGTAAAATGAGAACCATCACATTGGTATATATTATGCTTGTCTGAAGGTAACTTTATTTTTCTAAGTCACATAATACAAATGTTGACCACATGAAAATATGCCCTTGCTTTTGCCAGTGGATTTGATTATATCTTGAATAGGGAGATCCTTATAGACTAGATGGTCATGAAAACCTTAGTGAAAAAAGAAAACACTTTCAGGAAATGGTTATGAGCCAAACCAATTTGCAAAAAAAAAAAAAAAAAAAAATTGGTAAAATTAATGCAAGTGTGTAAAGAAAGAAGAGTCTATGACATGGATGAGTTATTGCTATAGTGTCAGGTCACTGCTCACTGATACTAGTTTCCATTTTCTGAAAGCAGTTGCTATGGCAACACTTGGATCTGGAACTGTCACTGATGCTGTGAGGATGATTATGTGGCCTGTGTCAAAAAAATGAAAGGAAAGCAGCTTTTAGGTGGTTTTTGTGTTGTATCATTGGAAGTCAGTCTTTTAAAAAACAAATAACTATTTAGGATAATTACATTGTCATATACCATATAATAATCTCAGACATTTAACAAAAATAGTGAAAGATTATTACTCAGTGTCATAGATGCTAAACACTTCTTAGATTGTATTCCCTTACTAGCACTGCAAAAATGAGCAGTCTAATGTTTACCATAAAAATAAGTGATATAAAGGAATTCAGTGAAAACTTGTATTAAACATGTTTAAACATATTTTTGTAAGTATTTGTTTAGATTTAGCTTTTTAAATGTTTTATTATTAATGTTTTTTTTTACTTCAGTTATTTTGATGGTTTTGCACGTAGAGATGATCAATCTCTAAATAAGGTAGTGTCATTAAATGTTGGGTTTTGTAGTTATACAAACTTGTATTCAAACCCTGTGTATGTCTTTAATAATGATCTGATTTGGGGTAGGTTATTTACCCATCAAGAGCCTGGAACTTTAGTACATGTTAACTGATGCCGCCATTGTTATCATCATCATCATTATTTAGGAAATTTCTACTGGCTCTTGACCTGTTTTGTTTTGTTTTGTGAAGGCATCTCCATCAAACTAGAGGCTGGTCTTGAATTCATGGGCTCAAGCAATCTTCTCGCCTCAGTCTCCTGAAAAATTGAGACTCTAGTCTGCACGAACACATCTGTGACCTACTTTTTTAAAGAAATTTTAAAACATTTGTTGATTCTTAATAATGAGATGGGAACTAAAGCTCAATTAAAATGTACAATCAAGGCAGCAGCTAATATGTGGCAGGAAATGAGTGTTTGCAGTTCATTGATTATCAGTCTGAATGCTAAAATATGCTTAAGTTGTTGATAAATTTTATATAAAGTACCTGAGATTTTCTGTCATGCTGCAAAACCAGAATTCACTGACCTGCTAGTTAATAATCTCACAAAATGCTGACCCCTCATGCCTTCTTCTTAGAATGTCATTCATCTCATACAGATAGACTGGTCCTGGGGTGAGCGAGTATGAAGAGCTTTCCCTCACAGAGGCTGAGCAGTTGCTGCAATCTCTGTAGCAAAGAAGGTGTGGTTTACAAGGGAATTAGTAGCACTGGAGAGGCAGGAATCCTGTCTGTAGATTCTTCACTATGGACTTCATCTTAGAACTCTGCTCAACCAAGGTTACTTTCTTCTGAGTAAATGTATTTTCATCAGGTGATATACATCTCAGAAAGAGTTCCTCGTAGCATTTAGAAATTCTGAGATTCTCCCCTGTTGACTCTGTTGAAGACTGGGATCTGGGTTAGCGTCCCAGTATACCTCAGTGCTGAATGAGCACTGTGCTTAGAAAAGGCCTCTCTTAAGGTGAAAAAGCCCTGCTCATTTTCACTTTGCTAGTACTTGGGAGCTTTTAATGTTACTCTTATTGTATTGGTTTTCAGTTCTTGTTTGCAGAGGATTTCTTTAAGAAGGGGACATTTCTAGTTACTGTCCTTTCTGATCCTGAAAAGAAATGTTGAAGAGCACTAATGTGATCTTAGCAGCGAGGAGACAGACTGTAAGACAGATTGAGGCCACAGATGAATGAAGATGGATGAGGTGGCTTTGTGGTGAATGCCCTCAGGCTGTGTACACACCAAAACCAAGGAAGGGCTGGGGGTTATCCTGTAGGTGTGTGTGTGTGTGCTCTAAGGGAGCACCTGGCAATTCCAGTCCCAGTCCATTCAGGACCTTTCTGCTGGTCTGTTTGTGACTTTTAGCTGTTTTGATGGCACTGTTATAAATACCAAGACAGTAGCAATCTACTTTCACTCCCCTCACCCGGACAACCAACCCTTTAGGAGATTGTATAGTGCCGTTTGCCAATTCCTTTTTTGCCACATTGCTCGCATGATTAGATAGAGGACGGCTGAGACTTCAGAGGTTAATTCTGTTTGCTGCTTTCCATTCAGTGTGCCAAGAAGCTGAATAGTTTTCTTCTCAGGGAATCTAGAATGAACATTATGTACGAGGAAATCTTTTCTAAGAAGGAGAATAACTAAGAAGATTTAGAAGGTCATCACAGGGCCACCATGCTATTCACCATGTGTTTGTGATGCGCCACCTGTTGTACTGTTAGTGAATCCACTCATAATGCCTGGCACAGGACATGTCTCATACTGCACTGACATATTTCTAATCACTCTCTTTGCAAGGAAAATTGAATCTTAAGTGCTGGGTGTAAGTCAGAGCTAAAAGGCACTTGCTTCCAACATTGACTTTTTTCTATTTTAAGATAAAATCTCCCACTATATAATCTGAGAAGAGCCAAAGTACTATATCTGTAAGGACATAAATCATGACCAAGAATAACTTTTCCACTCCAAATGAGGCTCTATTAAAATGTCCCTAACATACTCTTAGATATGATTCAGAAAACTAGTAAGGAGTGGCATCTAAGAATATTAATTGTTCCTATTCATATCAATCAGTAGTCAACCAGAGCCCACATGCCTGATTAAGTTTATGACTTAGGCTAGGAAGTTCTCAAGAGACCCTGGAAGGAACATTTGTTCCAATACAAATGCCCTTTATCGCACAGTGGAAGATATTTTGTTTGATATGATTCCTGATTATCTAAGAATTTATTCTAAACTGTGATAAGAGCAAAGCATCTTGCCGGTTAGGCTCGGAAAGCCCTCAGTGTTCTGAGGTAGGAGTGCTGTAGCACTGCACAGAGTGTCTGCAGATATGTGAGACAAGGCTTTGTGTATTCAGAGCAGAAATGAATCCATGAGCCAAACAGTCTTAACCTTAAATATGTAATGTTCTAACTTCACTCAGCTTTTGACTTTTAAGATCTAAGGACACAAAAGAAATTAATTTTTTATAGAAATATGATTCATTTTAATGATCAGTCTTTTCATTGTACCTGGATTTCTGATCAGTAATTATTGAGTCCTAAACTTGAGTTTGATCTGCATTTATCTAAAAGGTTCCTTGTGGGAATAAGTGCCCCTTCAATAAGGCCAGAGAGAGTCTCATTCATTGTATCAGATTTCAAAATAGCTGAAAACTTGATAAAAGTCCTAATGGCCAACAACAAACAAGATGTCAGATCAGTGAGATATTATCAATATCAGTGAGGTCAGTAGCCCTTAGCCATGAAAATTAGGATTACGTTACAAAAATTGGAAAAAGACCAGGGATTGAGGTATCGGGGAGGGAGGGCGCAAGAGCTGTTATGGGTTCCAGAGCTGCTGAGTAAGCCTAATGAAGATGGCAACTTCCCAGAAGCACCAAGGCTTTGTGGGGAGCCTGGCCCCAGGGAAGTCCTGAACAAGAAGCTGAAGGAAAGAGGCTTGGACAAGGACTGTGTGGTCGTTGGCCACTTTCTGGTGCTAAAAAAAGGAGAAGTGGCTGGAGGCCACATGTGCTGCCAACACAAGCCACCCTGGGACTGCCCTGGGTGCCTTCCAGAGTGGTGTGCCACCTTCTCCTGTGCTCTTTGGCAAACCCTCAACTGCAGTGTCTATATCGTGTCTCCAGATGGCAGCCAGGTGGGACCCTGCCTGTCCTCTACCATGGAAAAGGTTGCTGTTGTCGTATCCAGCTCTGACATTCTCCAGGGCCTTTTTTGAATTCTTGAATTTTTGAATTCCAGCCTTTTTTGAATTCTCAGTCTTGCACACCCCTCCTTTGTCCCTCCCCTGCCAATTCCATGGCAATAGTTATCTGCTTTTCCGAGTGGATTCCTGGCCCCTTTGCTCACCTCCACCTTCACCTGTGGTCTGTTGGATGCCGTTTGGCTCATTTTTTGGCAGAACAGCTACTGTCATTGTAAAGTTTTTTAGATCAAGTCAGTGGCTTTCAATCTTAAAACAGTTTTCTGGTAAGTGGAAAACAGCAAAGAACTTTATCTCTGTGGTTATAACTATGTAAAGTGTGCATGTGGTCAGAGAGTGGGAGGGGAGTTGAAAATAGCTGCACTTGGATAGACAGTGATGTGGGGTGCTTCTTTGCTGTATTTTCAGAGAATTTCTTTGATGTTATATGTTGAATTTTTAAATTATGATTATGATGATGAATCCAACACTAGTAGTTACCTTAAATAATTGGAAAACTTGGGGATTCTTTCTCATAGTTATTCCTCATAAAATTGGCCGAGTCATAGAAGGAAGTCCAGCTGATCGCTGTGGAAAACTGAAGGTTGGAGATCACATCTCTGCAGTGAATGGACAGTCCATCATTGAGCTATCCCATGACAGCATTGTTCAGCTGATCAAAGATGCTGGCATCACTGTCACACTGACGGTGGTTGCTGAAGAAGGTAAGGAAGCCTAGGCTCACCTTCCCTGTGGCCGAGAGGCACAGCCTGCAGTGCACCAGCATCACTGCAATATGGAGCTGTCTGTGTGCTTTGGGGTCTCATTCTTTGCCTTTTCCATTTAATGGCTTTAAAAGACAGTTTATTATAAAGTTGTCAACAGCTTAAGAAAAATAACCCAGCTAGTGAGTGGTGGCCATTTATTTATGTGCTGGAGAAGCAATCACCCAAAAGAAAGAATGGTAAGACTTTTTAGATGTTATTTTCTTAAATAATGTCTTGAGTCTCTGCTTGAGTGAGAGAAAATCCTTCAAACAGTTCAAAGGAGGTCACTTCTGATATCAAGCCTTTCATGTCAGGGTCTTTCCGTGGGGGCAGGACTTTGTTCTAGCAGCTGCTTTATAAGCTGGGGATGGGGGAACGTGTAGGAATGGCTGGTAAACAGGGCATAAGACACAGACTGACCGTCCTTGAATAGTGTCACCCTTTGTTTAAAGCTTTTCTTTAATCATCAGGAATTTCTAATTGGGAACCATTTTGAACCAGTCCATGTTCTTTGTTTATGAATTACTAAGTGACCAGTGCGTCGTGCTCATCTCATTTTTCCTGATTTTTTCAAAACTAATGAGGAGAAGACAAAAACAGAACCATGAAAGGCCAGTCATTCATGTTAAGATTCCTCACACTGTGATGTTTATTCTTGTTTTGTTTTCTCATGACCCTCTAATAAAGTCAGTTCCTGGGTCCTTTATACTGCTTGATTCTTTCTTTCTGTGCCTGTGGCACCAACCACTCTCATACTTTTCTCTTTAGGGTATTATAAAGTCTTCTTTCCATTCAGGACACTGCGTTGGGGAGCTCTACATGAGCACCAGCTGCTCTCTGAGGCCCTTTCCAGTTCTAGGTAGGATCCCACAAATACTGGGATGCCTCTGCCTCTGCTCTTTCCCTTCTCTATTCTGTTCCCAGGCTCTGCCTAATCTCTGCTGATTCTTCCTTCTAAAATCTTCTTTCAGAGCCAAGTGCAGTATTGCATACCTATCATCCCAGGTACTCAGGAGTTGAGGCAGAGGGATACCAAGTTCAAGGCCAGCCTGGGCAACTTAGCTCTTTGAAGAGGGTATTATTGGCTGTTACACTTAGTAGGTGCTCAGTAAGTGTTTTTGAATGAAGGAATGAGTATATAAATGAATGAACAAATGAACAAAATAAAAGTCAGGAGATTTTACTTCTGTGCCATTTCCTGAACAGAAATGCCTGAACCTAATAGAAATAAGACTTGCTACAGAAAGAGTTTACGACCACCTGCTATCTAGTCATGTGACTTTAAACAGGTACTTAACGTTTCTAATCTTCAATTTATTATCTGTAGATGGATTTAATAATATCTATTTCTAGATCATTGCAAGAATTAAGGTGAAAATATCTGTAAACCATATAAATATCATAAGTTGCTGTCATTAGTTTTGACTGGCTCACTCATTCAGGTGTCTGCTTAAATCTCACCACATCTGGAAATAATAGTAATACTTAATAAGCACTTAGTATTCTTAACATATTAACTCATTTAATACAATAATACTAGGTAGGCATTGTGATTTTCACATCCTGGTAGAAAACTGTTGCAGAGCCATTAGAGATTACTTAATTATCTAGAATTATATAAGTTTTGTGTAAGATTCAAGTTAGAGATTTTTTTTTCAGTTTACTGCTAAATATTAAGGGTCCAAAACATTTAAGAAAAATTTTTTTGAATGAAAAAAAATTTAAATTATTTTGAAATGTTACTTAGACATGATGTACGTTAAATTTCTTTTTCTTGGTTTCTTTATCTGATCTCCATAGCCTGCATTTTAGCTGTAACATTTATTCTATGACTCATAGGGTAAAAGCAAACCTCTGTGCCACAAGAAATAATATTTCAGGGTTTTTTAAAAAAATGATATTTGCAGTGTGCTTATGTCTTCATGCCTTTGCCATGCAGTAGGCATTAAGTGATAGAAAGGGCTAGAAGTAACGGACTAGCAGTATAAGTTCAGTCATATCATCTATAGAAAAGGACTAGTGTTTTTTCCCCAATCCATCTCAGATCAGTATTTTTGTGAAATACAATAAAATAAAATCAAGTGAAAAATAAAAACAAAATAATCTGTTAAATTGTTGTAAGATTCATGAATATTTACACTCGGCATCCTGTACATCTTATTGCTGACTGACTGTCGTGAGTGGTTACTGCAGACTCTGAGTTGCAGTTACATTCAATCAAATCTATTTTATTAATGCTCCTCACACTTCAGACTGAGTCTACACCTAAGGGTCCCAGACACTCACCTGTGACATGTCTGAAGTCCGGGTTGCTGGAAGTCGATCTGAGCTGGAGGAGTCTGGTGCGGGGGGGGGGGGGGGGGGGGACAACAGCAACGGAGGTCTCATTCTTTCTGTCCGGGTCCTATTAGTCCTGTTGCCCCCCAGAAGTCTGGGTTTTTAAGTCCTAGTTCAGTGGTGCTTGCAGCTGGTAACTGGGTGAGGTCTGGGGCGTACACCCAGGTGTAGACTCTTTACATCATTAACTTAAGTCTATCTGAATTCTGCAATTTATCCAAGTATTGCAGTTCACATTGCATCGTGGGCACATCGCTTATCATAATTTACTTTTTCACTCACCACAACACTAATTAATATAATCAACAGTCAGCAATCCTATAATATTTCTGGTGCTCATGTCACTCGCCCACAAACCATACTTTGTAGCCTTGGGATAGATAGTTGAGTAGAAAGATCATTTCTTTCTCTTAGTATTTTTTCCAATATTAATATTAATTATTGATGGTGTCTGTTCTGAGGTCATCCAGAAATGCTCACTTTTCTTAAAGTAAAAGTTTCCTTTGACATTCTGGCCCAATACTTGTGGACTCAAGCTTTCATGGATGATGGCATTCACAGTTTGAGAGAAGTGGAGAAGGAAACTTCTTAGTAGATCGATTCTTAAAATACATTCAATGCGTAAGCACAGCCTCTTAAAATACAATCATATTTGACTTGTAAAAATCACATTTCAGTGATTACACAATATTTTATTGTACTGTAGGTTTTGATTAAACTTTGGAAACATTCAGAATCCCTTCTCTTTTTTTCAGGGAAAAATAGAAAGTCTGTCTTCTCTCCATAAAAATTTCATTCATGAGGTTTGTAAATCTTCCAAGTTTCTCATTGAATTCAGTATAAAACCTATCAACTGCACCACAGCCAAATGAATATTTGTAGCTCTAAAGCTCTTTTCAGATATCACACATTCAGATCATTCCTTAGAACTACATTGCTTCTCATCCAATACTGCTTCCCCGAGCCATTCACTATTAATAGGTAACAGGCAG
Organism: Marmota monax; assembly: GCF_021218885.2. Lineage (NCBI taxonomy): Eukaryota > Metazoa > Chordata > Mammalia > Rodentia > Sciuridae > Marmota > Marmota monax. Next base: position 5,760,476 of record NW_026693476.1, on the reverse strand, counting down.
TTTCCTGGAAAAAGAAGAACTATCATTCCCACCATCCTTTTTCCTTCCTTTTACTGGATACTATTTAGTATCTGTGCTGTTTTGCCAAGGAAAAGGCAGAGTAAGTCCCAGAAAACTCTCGAGCTAGGAACTCATGACATGATAACTCCACCTCATGGCATTCCCCACAGCACCCCATCTTCCTCCCCCATGGGACCTTGTTCTCAAGTATGGAACACAAAGTGACTATTCTGGTAGTTTCTCCTTGCTGTAAAGAAACCTTTGTGTGGTATTATTCTTTCAAATTGATTTCCAATTTTGTCAAGTGTTGTTTATTTGATTTTCAAGACTGAGCATGTTACCAAATGCTATCAAGGACTCATATTGGAGTGATTCTGGTAGCGTTGGCATGATTTGGTTTTGTTTCCCACTTATTTATTCCCACTTGTCTCCATATTCCACTCCTTTCTCTCACTACTCCCACTGGCAGCCATTCTAGTATGTTTTACATGCCTCATTTTTATTTAGGTATCTTTTGAAATACATTTTTATTCTGTGTTAGTATTTATTTTTGAGTTATATAAATGACATTGTGTTAGAAATTTTTATGCTGGGTTTTTTCCCTCAGAACCCTGTTTTTTTTTTTTTTTTCTTTTTAAAACAATATTTTGCTTTTCCAAGATCCAGTCTGGGATTCCTCCTGGCATTTAGTTGTCACGTCTTTTTTTTTTCTTCTTCTTCTTCTTCTTTTTGATTGAGCTATAATTTACATACTATAAAACTCATTTTCCTAACATGACAGTTTGTGCAGCCATCACCATAATTTCACAACATTTTATCCACTAAAAAGAAACTGCATACCTATAAAAGTCACTTCCCATTCTCCTCCAACCCCATCCCTAGGCAACCTCAAATCTACTTTCTGTCCCTATAGATTTATTGGCATTTCATATAAATAGAATCAAATAACAGGTGGCCTCTTGTGTTTGGCTTCTTTCATTTAGCAAAATGTTTTCCAAGTTCACCCTTGTGTGTGTGTGTGTGTGTGTGTGTGTATACACATCATTCCTTTTTATAACTAATGAATAATATTCTATTATATAGGCATATATTTTGCTTACTTATTAATCATTTGTTAGACTTTTGGGTTGTTTTCACTTTTTTACTACTGTGAATGATGCTGCTGTGAACATTAACATACAATATTGTACCAATGTACAGTTTCATTTTCCATGAGTATTACCTAGGAGTATTTGTTGGATCATTTGGTGCCTCTGTTTAACTTTCTGAGCAACTGCCAAACTGCTTTCCACAGAAGCTGCTCCATTCTGTAGTCTCACCAGCAATACATTGAGGCTCCCAGTTTCTCCATATCCTCTCCAACACTCATTTTTTGGTTTTTGGATTTTTTGGGGGGGACAGGGTGGGAAAATTGGTTGGTTGGTTTTCATTCCAGCCCTTCTAGTAGGTGTGAAATGGTATCCCATTGTGGGTTTGATTTGCATGTCCCTGATTACTAACGATGTTGAGTACCTTTTTGTGTGCTTACTGACCACCTGTTTATCTTCTTTGGAAAAATATCTATTCAAATCCTTTGCCCATTTATACCTCAGTTATTCATCTTTGTTGAATCATAAGACTTCTTTATGGATTCGAACACTAGATCTTTATCAAATACATGACTTAAAAGTATTTTCCAGTCTGCTGTTGTCTTTTCACTATCCTTTGATGTATTGTGTGCTTTTAAGATTTATCCACATTGCTGGGTGAACATAACTGATCACTTGAACTACTTGTCAGTCTTCCATAATGTATATTTACCACATATAGCTGCTCACTCCCCCATAGACAGCCAGACTGCCTCCATCTCCACAGAATCATAAACAATCCTATGAAATAAATCCTCATGCATGTACCTTATAAAACTGAAAATTCCTGGAAGTGGAACTGCTTGAGCAAGGGTATCCACGTGTTTAACTTGACTCAGTACTGTCAGATTCTTCTCCATCTCTACTTCCACCACCAAATCCCTGAGGATTCCTCCCTATAGCTTTAAATCCCAGCCAGTGCTTGGCATTATTGGCTTCTGAGTTTGCTAGCCAAGAGCAGGAGAAGCACTATCTCATCATCATTTAATTTTCATTTCCCAAAATTTCCATGAATTTAGCAGCTCTTCACATGCTTGGATTTTTTTTTTTTTTCCTTGTAAATTGCCTGGTCATGTCACAAGACATTTTTCTTTTGGGATTTCTATCATTTTCTTGTTGGTACTTAGGGATTCCTTGTGAATTACATAGGCACCAATTCCATTTGTTTTTAGAAAGTACAGATATCTCTTCCTGTCATTTCTATGTTAATTTTTTTTTTTTTTTTTTTTTGGCGGACACAACATCTTTGTTTGTATGTGATGCTGAGGATCGAACCTGGGCTGCACGCATGCCAGGCGAGCGCGCTACTGCTTGAGCCACATCCCCAGCCCTCTATGTTAATTTTGACCAGCGTCCCTTCTTAGACCAAGATTCTTAGCTTAAATGTAATCAAGTTAGTCCTATTTTTTACCGTATGGCTTGAGCTTCTGAGGTTTTAAGATAAATCATCATTTTGCCCCACATTGTAGAGATTTCCTCTAACATTGACTTCTATTAGATTTATCATATTGCCTTTAGGATTTAAGCCATCTGGAGCCGACTTTTGCATATAGCTTTAAGAGGAATTCAGTTTTATTTTTTATTCCTATTATGAGCTAGTTTCCCTACACAGCAACTAGTACTTCCTTTTCCCATTGACTTATGATGCCATCCATCCTGCATATCACCTTACTCTATAAACAAGAGTCCACAAGGCTCTCTCTGTTCTACTTATTTATTTGGGGGCTAATATGAGATATATTTGTGTGTGTGTACATATAAATATGTATACACATACATATATAATACATGTAAATTACATATAAATGATTATTTTATCTATAAATTCATAATACATTCTGTTATATCTATTAGAACAAATCTCTCTTTCTTCCTTTGTCTCTCCCTCCTTCCTTCTCTCTTATCCCCAAATCAACTGGACATTCATTGAACTTTTACATATAAAATCTTAGGGCAGATTGTTAAGCTGCTCCAAAAAAACATCCAAACTTATTGGGATATATTAAAAATATATAAATATATTAACCTTGAGAGAATTTATATTTTTAAATATTAAATTATTCCTCCTAAGAGCATGGGATGTTTCTTAGGTTTTCCAGATCATCTCTTATGTCCTTCAACAGAGTTTTGTAGTTTAGAAAGCTCTCTCATAGGGTTCTTCTTTACTCGTTACTCTTGTTGCTATGGATCAATCCCAGGGTCTCCCGCATGCCAAGCAAGTGCTCTACCGCTGAGCCACATCCCCAGCCTCTCTTACTCTTGGTAAATATAATTATCAATTCATTATGATGTTCCTTGCTATAGTTTAACTGTGGATTTCATGTTTATCCTCTGATAATATAAATATACTTAGGTATTTACACACAGAAATTCTAGGAGAATTTTAATATTTATTGAGAGAGATGCTTACCCCATTGCTTTACTATTTAGAGACTTCTCAGATAAAATTCAAAGAAAATATAGGCTTGCTTGACATGGAATAAATATTTAACTTTGAGAAGTGGAATAGGTTATAACACAGAAATAAATTGGAGAAACCACACAGCATGAGTTAAAGGACTAAACTAAAAATTAAAAGAATACTAATGGGAGAAAGTTTTATTTAACCTTGATGAGGACAACATAAAGAGAAGAAGTATGATTCGTGTAATCAAGGAGGTGCCCTCTAACAGGAGAAACAGCATCCTGCCCTTGTCCTACTCCTGCACAGAGCAAAAAGTGCTGTAAAGACTGTGCCTAAGGGCAGGGAGGATCTCAGGAGGGGAAACTTTGAACAGGAGGTGAAGTGAAAAGGTAATAGTGCCAGTGACACATTTGGATGTATCTTATACACAACAAAAAGCACTGTTTCATTTTGTTTTGTTTTGTTTTTAAAGCAAGATAGTTGGCAGTTGGTATGTTTGAATTTGTGTATTAAAACTGGAGTCCTGGAGGCAGATTGAAGGCCACATTGGTGCAGGGAGACCAGTTAGGAGGCAACTCCTTAAGTTAATTCGGAGAATAAAATTCTTGATAACAGTACTTTAAAAGAGCCACCCGTGGGCTGAGGTTGTCGCTCAGTGGTAGAGCACTGGCATTTGTGAGGCACTGGGTTCAATTCTCAGCACCACATATAAATAAGTGAATAAAATAAAGAAAGGTCCATCAACAACTAAAAATATATATTAAATAAAAAAAAAGAGCCACCTTCCCTGCCAAAAAAAGGTGATAGCTGGAATACTTAATGTTGAAGAGGAAATATTACCCTCTGGATAAGTTGTGGTCCTACCTACATCTCCAGACCTGGAGCACATAGTTGAAATCAGTGTTGACACACAAAACCCGCAGCCACAGCTCTTTAGGAATCCTCAGGGGCCTGTGGCTTAACCATATACCATTTTTCTGTCCTCCTGCCATTTTTTACCTTTTTCCCCAAGTTGTAAGTAGTTCTTAAATATAAATATATTATTTATCTGTGTTTTTTGTCCCACAGAACTTTGAAGAGAAATAACTTAATCCAAGCTATAAAATGGTGATACAATAATAAAGCCTGAGTTTCAGCTTCCTCAGTAGAAATTGCTTCCTGACATGCATATTTCTTATCTTTAACATCAGACTTTCTCTATTTCCATTTTATTCCAAGAATCTGTTTATGTGTCAGTTTCTATATGTTCTCTTAACCTAAAATGGCCTCCATATTGAACAAATTGTAAATAAGGTAAATATTTCAGAATACTTATTTAAAGAGAAATGTATTCTCAAATGAGACATATTGTTTTGGTAATGACAATGACAATAAGAATGATGATAGTTATAATAGGAACCTTTGTGTAGTGAATATTGCCCGGCATTGTTTTAAGCATGTACGTTTATAAACTCCATGAGGTAACCCGTATTCCCCTTTTATAGTTGAGATGATTAGAAATGCAGAGTATATAAGTATGTAACTAACTTGCTCAAGAACACACAGCTAGTAAATGATGGCTTAAACCTTGTCTATCCTGTGGGCTGGTGGATGCTGAGAGCCACAGTCGGTCAGAATGGCCCCGGCATTTTGCCAGAAGTAATGGTTGAGAGGCAAGCCATTAAGATGATGATAATTAAGTTAAGCTGTCTATAATTGCTGTGACTGGATGATGCTGGATTGAAACAGGCTGTATATTCAATTGTATATAGACCCCTGCTGTCCGCCTCAGGCGCCCACTACTTTGGAGTTCTCTTGGGGATTCCTGGGGAGTTCGCGTTGGTTGGTGAAGTTCTGGTGGAGGGAGTTCTGGTTGGTGTGTGGTGTCCCTGAGAGGGCCGCGTGGGTGGCGTTCGGGGGAGTTCGGAAATAAAGTTTGTTCCTGCTTGAGTGGCTCGTGATTTGTGTCCAGCCAGACTGCGGCAGGCTGGGGTTATAGTGCTTGCCTAGTGCATGCGAGGCACTGGGTTCGATCCTCAGCAGATAGATAGATAGATAGATAGAGTCCATCTACAGGTTAAAAAAAATTACACACACACACACACACAAAAAAAACACTGTCTATCTTGCTCCAGTGTTTATGGTCTTAATTTAATCTATGCTCCATGTCTTTGATATTTTAAATATCCCACACTTTAATATTTGTACAGAGTAAAGAGCTTTAAAAATCTGAGTCTGAGCCAGGCGTAATAGCACACACCTGTAATTCCAGCAACTCAGGCTGAAGCAGGAGAATCACAAGTTCAAGAGCAGCCTGGGAAACTTAGTGAGAACCTTTCTCAAAATTAAAAAAATAAATAAATAAAAAGGGCAGGGGATATAGCTCAGGGCTTACTTAACACATGCAAAGCCCTGTTTAATCCCCAGTACTGAAGGAAAAAATAAAAGAAAATGTGTGACAGTCTTAAGAATCTTTTAACTGTCATTTCCCATGACTTCCATCTAGTTCTGAATGCAAGCTATTACTGTGCTTGGCTATGCAGTCCGCCTTCAAAGAGCAGCAGGGGATCCAGAGCTGTTGGGAATGGTACAGAAACGAATGTTACTTTTTCTCCTGTATTCTTATTAAGACCTTTTCACTTAAATTCTTATAAAACAAAAGCAGTAGAATCTATATAAGCATTTGTCAACCTCAGGATGATTTTCTGATCTTTGGTACTCAGTGTCAGGCAAACTAACTGCTCCTATGTTAAAATATATGTTCAAAGATATATGTGTAGTTTGCAGACTGGCCTGTGTCCCAGCATTCCCAAGACCTTGCTTTGTTGCCTAGAATGGCTTACCAGTTAAGAGGAGCGTGCTCTGGAAACCCACCCAATGGGCCACAAGACAGTTCTGGAGCTCTGTCTTCTGCATAGATCCCTTAGAATATGTGCATTTCTGTTTTTTACATTGTACAAGTGACAAAAACAAGGTGAAAACGAGAAGCAGGACTATGGCTCCTATTCTCTTGAAAGTAAACATTAGCCAAAAGCCACAGGGGAAAGATGTTAAAAAGATGGTAAAGTTCCAATTGCGGACAGCTAACAGTGCTGGTTCCTGCTAGTCACCCAAGTTGGTAAAGCTGTAACCATTGTTATCATTTCATTCTCACAGATCCACTTGACCTTCACATTTTTATGTACAAATTCTTATTTTTGTTTTTTTCTCATTTAAACAGAGCATCATGGTCCACCATCAGGAACAAACTCTGCCAGGCAAAGCCCAGCACTGCAGCACAGGCCCATGGGACAGTCACAGGCCAACCACATACCTGGGGACAGGTGGGGCTGTTCTAAGGTTTTCCTCACAATCCCCACCCCCACCCCACCCCATGCAGTTATGTAGAAGCCAGCTGTTGAGTCAAAATGAAAACTTGCCTATTCCTCCCTCAGGACCTTCCCTTTGCCCCACCCTCACCCCTCAGTACCTTCTTCCCCTTTCCAGCCACATCCCAAGCAGGCCATGATCATCTGGACCTGCCCAGTGAGTCAGGCTCTGGTATTCTTGGTCAAGCTAATGCTGGTAGGGAAGCCCAGGCCCACATGGATTGCTGTCCTCGTAGACCACCAGAGCAAAGCAGGCCAGAATTTTATACATATTTCTTTTGTTGAAAATATTAGTCACAAAACAAAAACTGGATTTCTGGAAATCCAGCATCTTGCCAGGCATTGGGACTACAAGAGACACATTTTTGACTGAGACAAGGTCAACTTGTCTGCCCTCTGGTTCAGTTACTTGAGGGCAGTTGTCCTTGGTATAAACTATACTGATATGCAAGAAATGGGATGCCCACAGACTTCAAGCCGTGCTGAAGTTAACGACCAGGTCTCCCCAGCATCTCTCTGGTTGTAGACAGTCTGTCTTTGTAGGGGTTGGTCAAGGGGAGAATGGCAAGGGTTGGCTTGAAAAGAAATGAGTCTGCTTTTCCTTGTGGACTATTTTTATTGTCTTGCTCTATAGAGTGACTTATTTTCTCTCCTGTAGAAGTGCCCTAGAAGGTGAAATTGGAAAAGATGTCTCTGCTTCTTACAGACATTCGTGGTCTGACCACAAGCACCTTGCACAGCCTGACACTGCAGTGATTTCAGTTGTAGGCAGTCGGCACAATCAGGTAAACAAAGCCCCACATGTGAACTGAGATTTTTGAGTTGCTACATCACTGACCTAGTGACTTTTTATTGCAAATCAGTTCAGATAAATCTGTTTCCAAAATTACTAATTCTTGTCAACCTCCTATGTGTTTTTTCAGCTTCTTGAAAGGATATAAAGACAAGCAAAAATTTACCCTCTAGTGGAAGAAATTTGATCCTTTAGTGAAGTACTTGGAAGCACATAGCGTAGCTATGGAGGGGGCTTTTGTTTGTTTGCTTGTTTTTTCAGGAAAATTTGTCAAGATTTACTAAAAGGAAGCACTTTCTAAAATTCTATTTTCTGGTTGCACATTGTTCTATTGCACATTGACCAATTAGAAGAGAATGTGTCATCTTCAGATTGATTTAGGCTGTGTTTATAAAACTTACATTCCTTCCTTATGATAATAGAAATGCATATCAAGAGTGTAACTCATTTCTCCCAGCTATTAAAGTAATTTTTCTTCAAAATGTAAATAAAGCAGTCCACAGAACTTGTTTTGCTCGTACTTCTTTCTCTCCAGAGCCTTGGTTGCTACCCAGTAGAGCTGGAAAGAGGCCCCCGGGGCTTTGGGTTCAGCCTCCGTGGGGGAAAGGAATACAACATGGGGCTGTTCATCCTTCGCCTTGCTGAGGACGGGCCTGCCATCAAAGACGGCAGAATTCATGTGAGTTGGCTTCTGTCTGCAACCTTTGCTTCTGGCTCTAGACTGGAAACTTCTGAAAAAAAATTGATTTAAAAGGAACACAGAAACCTCCTGAATCTGAGAAGCAGGATTTTCCTAAAGTCATGTTCCCTTCAGCTGCTGTGCTAGTCATGGTTACACTGCTTGACCTTCTCAACCTTGGTCAAGGAGAAGAATCATTTATTATTTCTATAATCAACATTTAAGGGCAAATGGATTAATGCATACACTTTCATCTTATTAAAATTCTTGAAAAGCCAGGATAAAACAGAATCATCAATTTCTTCCAAGAAACAGTATGCCCAGGAAATTTTTCCCTCTTAGCTATCTATAGAGGTGGAAAACCTTGTCTCTCCCAACCGTTATCTGAAGGACTGGAACTCCTGGCAATAGTGTTCCACCACAGGTTTTATTCTTGACTCTGAAACGCTGGCTGGGTAGAGGGCCCTACAGAGCAGGTTGCACAGAGATCTGCATTTTTCCTTCTTCTCTGGATGTTAGTGTCTTCAATTTTTTAAAAAGTTAATTCATTGTATTCAGTTGACATTCTCAGTATTAGACAACCATAACTCACTGCCCAAGAGAACTTTTCCTCCATCTGCCACCAGTATGCATCAAGGAAAAGGAATCTTTTTTTGAAGAAAAAACAAAACAAAACACTTTTACTAAGAAGGGCAAATGATCCTTGGGTAGCATACTAACAATAACTAGGAAAGGCTTCTAGTTGGTGGCATTCTTGAACCTTCCAAGTCATGTAGTGTTTGCTCTAACCAAGGCTTTATGCCTGCTACTGAAGAGTTGGGAAAACGGATGACCCAAAACCAGTGTAACTCCTTCCATCCTCCAAATGACCAAAGAAGTGCCCAAGTTCAAAGAGGTGAATAGAGAATTACATAGAATAGGTGATTCTGGAAGGTAACAGGATTTCCATAGGGAGATTGAGGACCAAAAGCACTGTCATTGAGCAACAGAGTTATACCAAGGAAGAGTAAGTCATGTCTAGGGAACTTCACATGTAGAGTTCCTTAGGAGGTACATAGGGGAATGGAGGGAAATGAGAACATAAAAGTAGGATGAGTCGCTAGTATAGAGGTTCTAGAAGCCCGGAAGCCTTTTGAGCCAAGAGTTTCCCCTTAGCAATGTGCTGCTGAAGTGAGTGTATCCGCGGCTGCAGGAGGATGAAGGGGCTGCAGTTCACGCAGGTCGGGTGGTGGTGGGAGTGCAACCTGAGTGGTGACCTTTTGGACAGAAGATTAAAGGGGAGAAAAAGTGCATAGGAGATCACCTGTCAGTGAGGAAAGGACCAACCTAGATGACTGGCATGTGTCAAATGAGTGAGGGATAAGAGGAAGAGTCTGCCTATGAAAAACCATTAGGGAGACCAGGGGAGACAGAATTTGGCAGGCTGATGAGGTCGGTTCGTCTTGTGGAGGTGGAGGTACAGCTGGCTGAGCAGGTGAAAGGCGACGGTGAAGACAAGGGTGGTGGTTGAAGCCCTGGTGGTGGATAAAATCAGTCATGGGCAAGGGCAGAACTCAGAGCAAGGCCTGTGGTTAGTGGTTCAGAGAAGACAAGAGGGAAGGGTGAGAATGCAGAGCCACAGAGCAGAGCGACGGAGTGTTCAGGACAAGCAGAAGGACTAACGGCCAGATGCACTCAGTACAGCATATCCAGAGCTGCTGCATCTAACCTCAGGTCACTTTCACGCAGAGACAGTCTAGTAGTGAGGAGCGTGGGTTTGGAAATTCAAGAGGCCAAGAACCAAAGCTCCGGTCTGCCACTCCTCAGCTGTGTAGTCTCAGGTGGCTTCTCCTTGAGCCACTGTTATAGAGATGGCAACTCATTCCTGGCGTTCCTGATTCTCTTCTCTCCCTTCACCCTCCACTCCCTCCTCCCCCGCCCCTCCCCTCCCATCCCCCCTCTCTCACATCTGTTGGCATGTTTTAAATGTTTGGTTTTTTTTAAATCTCCTATTGTATATATAGTGGCACAAAAAAATTCACTTAAATGATAGATTGGAATATAATTGTTTTTTAAATATTGGTTCCAAATAGGACCCTCATGATTTTACCAAATAAAATGCAAACAGACCTTCGAGCAGTCACTGTCATCCTAAAAAATGTCATTCATTAAAGATGACCAGAAACTTTAGAATCTCATGACTAAATCAACTTTTCTTTAAAAAATAAATTCAAAAATTTGAAAATAAATATGCTATTAACTGTTAGGCCCAGGTCTGCCCCAGACTATAAGAAAATATTGGCATCTGTCAGGCCAGGGCTGTGTCCTTGTGGATTTCACTTAATTTCACAGTTTCTTAACAGGTTGTAGATAGTGTAAGACATGGGTTAGAAATGTTGTTCTGGAGTTTTAATATTTTTCAGTCAGTATTGTTTTTAAAACTATATATACTTTTTTAAAACTAAAAGACTATTTTTTAAAAAGAAACATTCTTTATACCCCTTTCTTCCTACTTATCTCTTGAGATGGGGACTCACTATGTTGCCCAGGCTGGCCCCAAACTCCCGAGCTCAAAATCCTCCAGCCTCAGCCTCCCAAGCCTGGAGCTATAGGCACGCAGCGCCACGCCACACCCAATTTATTTTTCTTCTTTTATTTCATTTTTTTCTTTCATTTCTCTATCTTTACTCTTTCCTCTGTTCCTTACAATTTTATTTTTCAATAAAACTGAACTTGAATCTTTATTAAAAAGATGTTTTTCCAAATTCATTGTCACAGTTTAACTTAAAATTTCATTAGAATGTCTCCATTTCCCTCTCAGAGGTACCTTGTTTTTTACCTGTGTGTAGTTTAGTGCACGACGACGTCTCCCTATCTGTGGGCCTATAAATCTTAGAGCTACAGCTCACCCCTGTTGCCCTAATTTGGTTTTAAAGTTAAAATAAAAATGACACCTGGTGGCAAATCCATTCAATTACAAGTTTTATTTTCCGTTTATTTATGTCCTAAAAGAATAGTTTTGTTTTAGACAGTTTAAGCCAAAGAATATGATTGAAATTAACTATAACCTCAATCACATTTTATAACATAACCAAAGCATACTTCAAATATTATCTGATTTTCATTTAATTATCAACAGGATTATATGTATATAGTGCTAACTTATCACCTGTATTTCCTCATGAAAGTGATTCTTTCATCACATACTAAGGGAAATCTAGGTATTGGCTCTTGTTTCACTTATATATTCTGGACAGTGTTTTGTTGTTATTTTTCTCCATTCTATTATCCTTAATTTCTTATTTTGGTTTCTTGATTTTTTAAGTTCTTTTCCTTTTATGTATGTGTCTTAGTTTGTTTTCTATTGCTACAACTGAATACCTGAGACTGAAAAATTTATAAAGAAAAGAAATTCTTGGAATTTCTTAGAAGTCCTTGGCCAAGGGGACACACCCGGTGAAGGCCTTCTTGCTGATGGGGATGCACAGTGACTTGGCAAGACAGAGCAAGCATGCCAAAAAAAGCTCACTACTCCCTCAATAATCCATTAACCTTTAAGTGGATTAATCCATTTATGAAGGTAGAGCCTAACCACTTCCTAAAGGTCCCCCACCTTCCAATTAACATGTGGCTTTGGGGACTAAATTTCCAACAAATGAATTCTGGGAATTCAAACCACAGCAATTTAAACAGCAATATCAAATTTATCAATCTTTTTTTTCTGATATCTGTTCTTCAAGAGTGAGACATCTCTTTTTTCCTTTTCATAAATATGGAACAAAATACTTACTCTGGGGCTGGGGTTGTAGCTTAGTGGTTGAGTGCTTGCCTCACATGCATGAGGCACTGGGTTCGATCCTTAGCACCACATAAAATAAATAAAAATATTGTGTCCACCTACAACTAAAAAATTTTTTTTAAAACTCTTACTCTATTTTTCTATTTTATTGAATTGCATAGATATCATCTGCATTTAAATCACACTAAAAATGTACTTTACAGTAACTTGACAACTTATGTTTACTTGGTGGTATGCAATGGTGTTTTATCTCATTAACTCTCCCAACAACCCCAGGAGGTAGGTGCTAATATCCTCATGTAACAAATGAGGAAAAATGAGACCACTGAGCTAAAAAGAAGTGGAGCCAGGATTGAACCACAGATTTTTGACTCCAAAGTCCAGCTTCCCAACTGCTGTGCCAAGCTTTAGCTGGAGGCCGAGTTGTTCTGTGGACTTCTTTCAATAATTACTGAGTCCCTTTCTCTGTGTTGCTTCTGGATCGTTTTAGCTCTTACAAATATTTGGAATGTTGTCTTTTTGAAATTTTGGTGATATTGCATTGTTCAGTTGTTCTGTTTTGAAGCCAAACATTTCAGTTGCATGTCACCTTAAAGATGATTTTAAGGGGCTGGGGTTGTGGCTCAGTGGTAGAGCACTTGCCTAGTACATGTGAGGCGCTGGGTTCAATCCTCAGCACAACATAAAGATAAATAAAGCAAAGGTATTGTGCATACCTACAACTAAAAAAAAAATGGAAAAAAAAAAAAAGATCTTAAAATCACTGCCATTGCCAGGTGCAGTGGCACACACCTGTAATCCCAGTGACCTAGGAGGCTGAGGCAGGAAAGTAGCAAATTTGCAACCAGCCTCAGCAACTTAACAAGACCCTAATTTAAATTAGGGGAAAAGGAGAGGGGCCCACTGCAGGTATAACTCAATAGTTAAGTGCTCCTGGGTTCAATCCCCTGTACCAAAAAAAAAGTTAAAAAATCACTATTGGGCTGGGGTTGTAGCTCAGTGGGACAGCACTTGCCTAGCAAGCGTTAGGCACTGGGTTCAATCCTCTACATCACAGAAAATAAATGAATTAAATTAAGGTATTGTGTTCATCTACAAATATTTAAAAAAAAAAATGCCACTACCATTATTAGCTTTAATCAAGTCCTTTCCATATTTTTCCTTTTTCTTACAATATATTCCTAATATATGGCAATGGTACCGGGGCATCTTATTCTGATCCTTAGTTTTGTTTTCCAGGGAAATGATTTTAAACTAAAGTCATTAAGTGAAAGCCAGTGATTGCTTTTAAGTAACTATTCATATTCAACTATTTGTTTGTTTTTTAGAATTTTACTCTAAATGTGTCACTTAGCTAAGGCTTCATGTCTGTACATGGTATAGTGGTAGCACAAAGAGTAAGTAGTTCTACGAAAGGTGTCAAGAATAGGGAGATATCTTCCTAGGTTCTAGGAGATAATTTGAGATTCAGCTCCAGTTTGAAAGTACCCTTCCCAGATTCCTCATTCCCATAGAGGCTCTGTGGGGCTGGTGTGGGGCTCAGTGATAGAGCACTTACCTAACATGCAGGAGACCCTGGCTTCAATCCCAGAACCACACACACAGAAGGAGAAAGACATGCAGATGTAGCTCTGGGGTATCATTTGAATTACTGTAGAACTTCACCTCTTCTTCTGTTTATCTTATGGAAGAAAACAATTTTTTCAATTCTAGGGATCAAACCAGGGCCTCACACATGCTAGGGAAAACTTAGACTTTGTTTCTTGATTTCAAGATGCCCACATCCTAACATAGTAGCCATATATAAATTTCCAATGTAGGATTCTTGTCAATAAAGAACATTGTACATTGTCCCTTTCTACTAGTACCAGCTGTTCACACATCACCTCTAGCATGATAGCAATGTCACCAGCAAGGTTGAAGGGCTCTAAAATTAGCAAAAGCAGAACTTGAAGGGTGATGGAGAGTTTCATGATGTTCCTGTAAATATTCCCTGTCTAGGTTGGCGACCAGATTGTTGAAATCAATGGGGAACCTACACAAGGCATCACACATACTCGAGCAATTGAGCTCATTCAAGCTGGTGGGAATAAAGTTCTTCTTCTTTTGAGACCAGGAACGGGCTTGATACCTGACCATGGTAAGTAAAGTTGCTAAAGGTCTATGGGTAGCTAACATGTGTATTAGGAAACAGGCAGCAGAAGCAGAGGAGTATTTATTTGGAGGGGATGGATATTTTACTGGCTAAATCAGAGTTGAACACCAGAACCATTAAAAGCAGAATTATTATAAAACAAGTGACATCAAGCAGGACATTTGTTGGTATAAGATCTATTTTAGATTGATTTCATCAGAAAACAGTGCTTTTGTAGAGAAATGTGCCTGTAAGAAATGAGCATATTAGAAGCCAACAATTTAAATGTCATGAAAAACATTTTAAATGCCTTCAGAAGATCCCAGCCATCTCCCTGCCTCGGCTAATTACATATCACCAACAAATGTTATTGGTTTCCTTATAGTAAGATAACTTTGTCTCTAAATGAGTAAATACCATAAGCCCTTTGGCTTTTCTGGTCACCTGTCTGAAACAAGTTGCTATAGCCCTACCTGGAGACACAGAGTTGGACCTAAGAACCACGTCTATACTCCTGTGCTGATCCTAAACTTCCTCAATTTCCCTGTATATTTTTGAACTGTCACAGGACTTGAGAATCACTAATTATTTTGTGAGTGCATGATCCTAAATGCAGTACCACACCTAGTACTCGTCTCCTCTGGCTCCCCGCCCCGTCACAGAGCTTCTGTAGGATGAGTGTAGACATGACCTCCTCCAGGCCCTTCCAGCTTATGATTCTCTGACTGTATTACCTTCCACCATCTGCCTGTAAATCATACATTCCCAGTGACATCTTTGCTAACTGCGCTGATTTTTTTTTTTTTTCCACATAGTCCTAGGCTTTTTCTCTTCCTTCTTCAGGTTTGGCTCCTTCCGGTCTGTGCTCCTACGTGAAACCTGAGCAACATTAAGGCTTTCAGGGCTTTTCTTGGTCTTTCCTTAAAAAGACTTGGTAAATTTGCATGTCTTATAAATCACTTTCTTCTTTTGTTTTCTTTTTAATTAAAAATAGATGCTATTAAATACATCTATTTCTATCTTCTGCCCTTTGCAGTCTCCTTTTGACATTAAATTTGACAGCTTAATTCAAGAAAATTATTGGCAAATGCCCATGAACCTCACTCTCGTTGGGTCTACTTTATATTAGTGATTTTGACATATCATTAAGTGATACCCATTAATAACACCTTAATCAGTAAGCTTTTAGGACCATGTAATTTGGTCCAGTTTTTTTATTCATTTGACTGGGCTTTATAAATAAAGAATTTACATAATAATATACGTATTATGATAAGTATATTATGATAATAATAACTGTTTTATATACATAAACAGTCTACCCTCCATGTACAGATGTCTATACACATCTGTCTTTACAGAGAGATACATAAACATAAGCTGGGTAACATACTCATCCTCCGGCTGTCTAAGCAGTCAGTACAACCCAAATGGCTGTCAAAGTTCAAACTTATTGTTCCCGTATATAATTCTAAAATGTAATAATGTTCCATTCAAATCACTTTTTTAGGTGATTGGGATATTAATAATCCTTCATCTTCCAATGTGATTTATGATGAACAGTCACCATTTCCCCCATCTTTACATTCTGCTTCCATATTTGAAGAGTGTCACGTACCAGTAATTGAAGAATCTCTAACGAGAGTTCAGATATGTGAAAAGGCAGAAGAATTAAAGGACACTATACCTGAAAAGAATAGCACTTTAAATGAAAATCAGCCTGAAATAAAGCATCAGTCTCTTCTCCAGAAAAATGTGAACAAGAGGGATCCAACCAACAGTCCTGGGCACCGGAACAAGAAAAATCTGAAAATAGAAAATGGTGTTACACGAAGAGGTAGATCTGCTAGTCCCAAAAAGCCAGCTAATCGTCAGTTAGAGGAACACATGGAAAAAAATCCAAGTCCTCTAAAAAATGACCCCAGAAGGCAACCCAGAGATCGATCACTGAGCCCTAGGAAAGGGGAGAATAAAAGTTGTCCGATTAACAGCAAGGCAGGTTCTGAACAGAACCAATGCAGAAAAAGCAGAGGACGATCTTCTAGCCCAAAGAAGCAGCAAAAACTTGAAGAAGGCAAAGACCCAGCAAATGCTAGCGCCAAGTTATTAGAGGGTGAGAGTCGAAGAATAGCAGGCCACGCTGGCGACAATACTGAACAGATCCCAGATGGGAAAGAAAAATTGGGTGTCATCAGGAAAGAGCTGAAGCAGAGTCCACTGGAAAAAAATAGAGCAAGGTCTCCAGAGAAAAAAAGCAAGAGAATGGATGAAAAGTCTCTTCCATCCAAAAAGAACGGTAACACTGCAGGTGGGGTAGGGTCTGAAAATGAAAGAGGAAGGCAGGCAACCGCGGGAGAGACGCACCCCGGTAAAGACAGAATTGGAGAAAATGGCCAAGTATCAGAAAAGAAGCTGAAGCAGGAACCTGAAGATGATCACAAAGGGAAAGATCTAGAGGCAGCTGACAAACGCAAAGAAGGTGGAAGGGTCAAATCTGAGAGTAGCTCTCTAGTTAAGAAAGCACCCATAACTCCAGGGCCCTGGAAAGTGCCAAGTGCAAAGAAAGTCACAGGCACTACTGGCGTGGCCGAGAAACGGCTGTGACTGTTGGTGAAAAACAAATTGAAAGAGCACTTTACCCCCTTCCCCACCTCAAAATATTTTTTTTTTTGCCCCCCTTCAGGAAGTCAAATACTTAGATACATTTTAATTTGAGCATCGAGCTACCTAGGCTGCATGAAGGGCCTTTAGGATTGCTAAGAACCAGCCTTCCCTGGCTGCCGTCCCTCACGCTCAGGAAGGAGCTGCATCTAGGCACTCCTCTGACATGATCTGCTCAGGCTGCCTGGCTCGTCTTCATGAGTCTGAACAAATGATATATGTTGATATTAACGTGGTCACAGCTCACACTGTATTTGTGCCAAGTTACCTGCTGTATCATATCTGTTTTATCTTTCTCATTCAGATATTTTCACAGTAATGAAAAAGTTAGGTTTGGCTTGGAAGTTGATGTTTTCAAATAGCATGTTGCATGTTTACAGAGAGAAATATTTGAGTCCTTGAAGAAGAGATTGTTAGCTCATCATTAAAGATGGCAGTTGCCTCTTGTAACAGCTACCAATGATGTCCCAATTTAAAAATGAAACTCCAAAACATCACTACTGTAAAAAAAAGTCAGATATTAATGCTTTCTCATGACTTTAATTTGGATGGACAGGTGTTCCAAATAACTGTTAAAGATATCACCTACATAAATTGAATGTTCAAAATGAGGAAGTTCTCCAAGCAAGAGTTCACCTCCTATCCAACCCTGATGTAGTTACAGCATCTCAGGTCACCCTTATCCCTCCCCCTCCCAACAAAAAAGCATGTGGAAATACTGCTTATTGCTTTTCAAAGAAAACTAGCAACTATCTATTTCTGGATATTTGGGTTGTATCTATTACTAAAGTCATTAGTCTTTAATACATAATATATATTTGAAGAGTCAAATATTAGATTGTGCAAAGGATGTAATTATGAAACCAGTTTCATAGTCTATTACCAGATAAAGTACCAGCTCATCTGGCAGATGTGCAAGTTCAGGCATTTCAAAGAACCTGTGTGGCCAGCAAGTCAGGGCATATATGGTAAATAGTATGTGCTGGGTCCTAATTTTAACTTTTAGCTGCATTAACATACTTTAAAACAAAAAAGGGAGACTAAGTATTTGCTTGATTTGTAAAACTTTTCAGAGTTCTTTTTAAAAAGTCTAAAGATGTTTGCTGGAAGTTAGAGATGGGTCTGTTAGACCCAAGTTTTTCAGTCCCCTGAAGCAGCATTCAGTAGCATCTATAAATACAGGCACACTCTCAGAATAAGATGCTCATGGAGTATTTGAACACACTTTTTCTGTCACCCTGAGTTCATCTTGTTGTGAAACACATTACGTCCAGGCCCTTCCCTCTGCGAGTCTGACTGTGAAACTCTTTAATGTAACAACTGTATCAGCCCCTGTAGATAACACATGCTTCCCAGAGTGAGCCTTTTGAAATCCCCTTTCATCCAGAACTATATTTACCATCTATTGTAACTACTTGAATAGAGCAAAATTAGGAGGCTTGATAAATGCTAAGAATTTAGTACCACAGAAATGATTTATTTTCCCTATAGTCCACAATTAGTGACAAAAAATCCTATTTTTATTGTTAACTGTGACATAAATTTGATGTCATATGTTGTCAGTTTGATGTGGCTCTTCCTAAGTAACTTGTCACTGTACTGATTATATACTGACTTAGCAATGTGGCCTTGGAATGCTGAGCAAAATATGGATGTACTGGTTGTAAATGTTTATATATGTACAGTACCTTTATATATACATGAGGTTCTGATTAGAGAAAGAGATCTGTAAATTGCTCGTTATTTTTTATATAGATATTAAAAAAAACCAAAAACAGTTCATGGCCTGCATTTTTTTGACCGTCAGCTTTGTTTAATGTGGTTTTCTGTTTGTGGAGCTAGTTCCCATCATGGTCTGAATCCTCAAATAGATCTTGTCCCAAGTAACAAACCATTAAAAATTGTACAATCACATACCTGTAATCCCAGCAACTCAAGAGGCTGAGGATCACAAGTTCAAAGCCAGCAAGTTCAAAGCCAGCATCAGCAACTTAGCGAGGCCCTGAGCAACTTAGTCAGATCTTGTCTCAAAATAAAAAAATTTTAAAAAGGGATGGGGATGTGACTCAGTAGTTCAATCCCCCCCCCCCCGCAAAAAAAAAAAAAACAAAAGAAGATTCTTATAATGTGACTTTTCCTGTACAGTTAAACTTATTCATACTTTATGTCCATTTTTCAAATTTCATTGTAAAGAATATAGATAGTATAACAAAATTATTTATATAAAGCTATCAGGGAGAAAATACAGCTTGTTTCTTTAGATTCAGTTACTAGATATTTGTGAGTCCAGTTTCATCACACTATGGCCATTCACATTAGCCTTGTGGGTCTTACTTAACTTACTTTTAGAATGAACTGTTTTGATTTCATTTAACCCTTAGTATGCAAAATGCCTTAAACCTGCTTCAATACCCTGGTTAACTTAATACTCTTGAGGAGAAAAATTCTACCTGCCATTGCATGAACTCACACTAAAATAAAACCTAATACCCTAGTTCCCAGCCCCCACCCCAGGACCTGTCACAGCAAAATAGTCTTGTCCTACTGGTCACCCAGGCAAAGGAGTCTTGGCATCTCACGGTGACACCAGATGGCTAAGATCCTACAGTCCTATAGCACTGTCTTTTCATATAGTCACATCCATCCTCTGAATCAAGGCAGCTCTGAACAGGTTCAACTCCTATTTCAGGTATCCTGGACTCAGAAAAGCATTTGGCATTTTATTTTTACTCAAAACTATCTTGCTGTTAAAAAAAGTGAATAGCTGGGCTGGGGTTGTGGCTCAACGGTAGAGCGCTTGCCTAGCACGTGCGAGGCCCTGGGTTCGATCCTCAGCACCACATAAAAATAAATAAATAAAATAAAGGTATTGTGTCCAACTACAGCTAAAAATAAATATATTTTTTTAAAAAGCGAATAGCTGAACATCCTGTAATCCCAGTGACTTGGGAGGCTGAGGCCAGCCTGAGCAACTTACTTAGACCCTGTTTCAAAGCAAAATTAGGGGCTGGGGATGTAGCTCAGTGGTAGAGCACCCCTGGGTTCATTGCCCAGAACCACCACCAAAAAAGCAAGGAGACTACAGATTAAACTGTATGGCATTCTGCCTACTCACTTCCCACAAATATATGTTTGAAACCTTAGCCCGTAATGTGCTCTTGGACTAAGGAACACTGGCATAAACACAGACTTGTTACAAAATGTGACATTCCAGTTTGATATGAGGAATACATCAAATTTACTTCATACATCTTCAAGGCATGCTCCAATGCCTAAAAGCTATCTCTGCTTTTTAAACAGTAATAGGTATGTTTATTTAGCTCTTCTGATTATACTGGTAAGAGTTTATCAGCAATATAATGACTTATTTAAAGCATTCCATAATTGAACAAAATCTAGAATCTTTAGTTAGCTGAATTAGTTTAAGAATCCCACTGACACATATGTTTTCAGTGTTGCTATACAAGTAGCATTAAGTATAAAAAGAGAATATGAAGTCTTACGAAGAGTTGGATGGAATTCAACAGAAAACTCAATCTTACTTACACATTGAAAATATGAAAACATAGCCAAGTACTTTAATTTAGCATTAATCTATTTTAACAAAAAATTCTGTGGGTGTCTATTTTATAATATTTACAATAAAACCACACAGAACAATTAACAAATTCACAAACAAGAAGCTTTTTCTGTCCTTAGTAAAGGATGACCATTTGTCAACTTGGATAACATCTGCAGCTTATTGGCTCAGAATATTCTGAGGAGAGGTACAGAATCATTGCACCCTCAAGACATTTAAACTACATCGTTCAACATGGGCACCAATAACTGTAAGAAGCAAAAGGTAAAATTACTAGACAATACATATATAATTAGATTAAGCTCCACTTCTTAATATTCCCCAACAACACAGTACCTTTTGGAGCAAGACCTGTCTGGCCTATTATGAGTGTTGATCTAAAAATTTTCAAAAATGCATTTAGTTGATTTTCTTGAAGGATTATTTTTACAGTACAGAGATCTACTTGCTTCTAAATACAGTGAGCCAAAAGTAAAGACAAACCCATACATTTATACTTTGTGAAACATCCTGGCATTTATAATTTTCCACCTAGGCCTGAAAGTCAAGAAAACCATACTCCAATTAGGCAAGTATGTGGTCATTCAACTTCTCAAGTGTTTACGTTATACATGGGCCAGAGTTGTACTTGGGAAGTTTGTAGATCAGACCTCCATGACAACTGTAGGAAGGATAGTTTTCCCCACTATAAAAGCAGATTGAAATATTAAATTGATAGGCATTTTTCTTACACTTTTATGGTCATTTCTATTCCAATTAAATATTTGAATAATTTAACATTATTTTAGCTTTACATCTTGGCTTAATTTCTCAGTAACGTAAATATTACCAAAATCTCATCCCTTTTGGATTCAAAAACACCAGTTTCTAGAAATTATATAGGGATAAATTAAACACTAAGGATAGGAGAACCATGAATTACAACTCTTCCATTATAACAGAAAAAAAAAGTCACATGAATGGTAACAGACGAGAGGTCTGTTATTCATTCATCCTGTACATGTTTACTGAGCACCGAGGATAGAGGTGCTGAGGTTATGTGTGTTCTGGGAACCTAGGAGTGAACAAGAAAAAATCCCTGCTTTCATGGGGCTTACACTTTAGTGAAAAAGACACACACAAGCAGGCAAAAAGAAATGATAAAGACCATGAAAAGGAAATGGACAGGGTGATACAACTGATAACGGCCCACTGTTGTCAGAATGAGTTGTGAGTTGAGAATTGCAAGTTCACAGCCAGCCTCTGCAACTTTAGCATGGCCCTAAGCAACTTAACAAGATCTGGTTTTAAAATAAAAAAGGGTAGGGATGTGGCTCAGTGTAAAACATCCCTGGGTTCAATCCCCAATACAAAAGAAAAAAACTTTCAAAAGTCTAACAATGAGAAAGAACTTGGTATATTATGTTGTGGTGGTCATGAGCTAGGTAGGCTCTTGGGAAGTGAAAGAGGATGGAGACCCAGATCTACAAGCATGACACTTGAGGTAGATAAACAAAACCTTCAGCATATGCGCATAACAGATGAACTAGAACAAAACCATAATCAACTGAAATGTCAACAGATTCAAAGATTTACATAATATGCCTGCATCTGACTTGCAGCTAGACTACTTAACCAAAAAGAACACTGTGAACCCCAAATATCAAATGAGTGTCAAGGGATTTAATTTTCAAAGAAGCTTTCCTGAGAACCTGTACATTTCTTGCCAGGAAAATCATACATATAATCAGAGAGCTCAATCCTGGGCACAGCACTGAGAGGTGAGGGCCATAATCCAGCCTTTGGGGTAAGTTTACCTTTGATGTTCTTAAATAAGTTTGCATGTGCCTCGCTCTGACACATCCAGGAATTCTTTTCAACAGTGTTTAAGTTAAGCAGGCCAAGTGGAGGTGCCACTGCCCCCTTGAAAGAACCTCATCTGACCCCTGTCCTTTGACATAGGTAAAGAGAAGTGAGGCTGTAAATGAAGGAGCATCAAGTTGGTCGAGAAGCAGGCCTAATAGAGAAGGGCCTTGGAGGCAACCACACAGAAGCCAGGAAAAGTTTAAATAGGAACGATGGAAATATATTTCCATGTTTTAAGCTCACTCATGCTGGGGAGAACTGACTGTAGCAGGTAATAATGGCAGCAGACCAGGTGAGTGTGAAGGAGGTTTAACCTAGTTGAGGTGGGAATGCCAAGTGACTCCACTTGGATCAGATAAGGAGCCTTTGACTTGAGCAACTGGGTAAACTTTGTATCACTTAAAGTGGAGAAAACATTTGCTCTCCTCCTTAAAACAACTGAAACAAATGTTAAGAAGTGAATATTGGACAACAGGCAGCACAGGGTAATGGAATTAAGGTGCACCCCGTGATTGCTCCAGATAACTGCCTAGTGGCAGCTGCTCAGCTGCGGCTGGGAAAGGGAGGACCCAAACGGAAGCTCGTAGGCTTGCCAGAGCTGAGAAAACAGAACTGAGAATGTGGGCTAGGGTGGCTGAGGAGGAGCACCAGAAAGCAGCAGCTTTAGCTGGAGGAGAGCGCTCCAGGGACATGCAGAGAGTTCCTTTCAGGTCCTAGCTGAGGATGGACCAGCCTGAGCACCTGGGGAAGTACCCAGAGACAGAGACAGAATTGCCACAAAGGAGAGCAAGCAGGAAAGTGGCTGAAGCTCACACAATACATGTTCTCACGGCCAAAGTGGAAAAGACCTCATAGTGAACAGTATGAGGTACAATATTCAGAAGGATACTGCCTCAGTGGAGAAAGGTAGCCCTAAAGACCGTGTGGCCCACCTAACAAAGCTTATAAAAGCAAGCCTTGAAATGATGAAGCTGTTTCCAATAACTGCTTGTGAAAATATAAAACAATATGAAAACTATGAACCCAAAGATTCAGTAAGTCCAACAAACCTAAACAAAAATCATGAAGAAAACTATACCAGATACACATTACAATTAAATTGTACAAATTCAATAGTAAAAAAATTAAAATCTGGGGTTGGGGATGTGGCTCAAGTGGTGATGTGCTTACCTGGCATACGTGGGGGCGCTGGGTTCAATCCTCAGCACCACATAAAATAAAGATGTTGTATCCACCGAAAACTGAAAAATAAATATTAAAAAATTCTCTCTCTCTCTCTCTCTCTCTCTCTAAAAAAATAAAATAAAAAAATAAAAATCTGAACAGCAGTTTTTTAAAAAATGAACAAAAATAAAAGTGATTTTTAAAAAACACAAAATTACAAAATGAAGCAAACTTCTCAGAAATGACAAAATCCAGGAAGCAAGGAATCAACCCCATTTTTAAATCTAGAATTTTATACTCAGCAAAAATATTTAAAAAAAAAAATTAGATGTATGGACCTTTATTTTATTTGTTTATATGTGTTGCTGAGAATCGAACCCAGTGCCTCACACATGCCAGGCAAACACTCTACCACTGAACCACAGCCTCAGACCCCCAAAATATACTTTCAATGTAAAGATTCAAACTATCTCTCAACAGAGTGACCCTATATACTTTGGTTATTTTCAAAATGACAGTAAACCATTCATAGATTCTAAATGATGAGACCAATGTTTCAGAAGATGTAGAATCTTTTGAGAAGAATGGATTGGGCTTGGGGAATAGGGGAACCATGAATAGGTAAGAATAGAACCAGCAGAAATTTGTTCAAAAAAAAAACAAAAAACAAAGAATATCAACATACACGAGGGTAGTGGCAGTGGGAAGGGAGAAAAGTGAACTGACCAGAAAAATATCCAAAAGATAATTATGCAGACTTGGTGAGTGAATGTGAGGTTTGGGCAAGAAATCAAGAATGATTCTCAAGTTTCTGACATGATCAACTATTAATTACATACAATTCACCCACCTGAAAAATAACTGAAACCAGTCACATACCACCAAAATCATAGCTAAAGGAACCCACAAGAGGAAACTACTATAATTCACTATGCAAAAGTTGCAGATTAAAATAGCAAATTTTTTGGTAGGGGAAAAAGATGAAAGCATCAGCTTTATTCATCTGAAATCTGTACTGAGCTCAGTCTTGAATTTGAGACAATTATTATTTTTCCCCAGGGAAAATAGTAAAGCCAGAGTTTCTATGAACTGTCTGTTGAAGTACCTCTACAGAACAGTTCCTTCTACAGATAAATCACTATAGAGCTTTACCATGAAAAAAATTACAACTCCCATGAGCATTCAAAATGGCTGCAAATTGTTGGTGATCCACTTCTAGTTCATCAACCTTGCTTCATGTTTCTATTGTCGAAGTGAGATTTTAGAAGAACTTTAGTAATAACAAATAAAGTGCTAAATTCTTTATATCATGCTAAGAACCTTACAGGATAATCTCATTTAACCGTAACAACCCTATTAGGTAGTTATTATATTTAACAGGTGAGGAAATTGAAATACAAAGAGGTTAATTTGCCCCAGATTATGACGCTAATAATCATCAGAGCCAAGGATTTGAACCCAGAAAGAGGATTTAAACCCAGAAAGATCTGACCACAATCCCTGAACTGTTGAGAAATTTATCTTGAAGCCTCACACAGATCTCCCTGCATACAGAATCTGTGTAACTGATACACTGATGGTAAATTAGTACATGCTTTACATGTTATAATCAAGTTTCACAAAACCTCATCATTAAAATGTTCAGGCTTTCAATCTGCTTCAAAAGAGTCTTCAAAGCAGGTAACTTAATGAACAAGAATGCTGAAGTTTTCATTAACATGTGTATATGCACCTGTATGTAATAGGGGGCACTGATAAGAGAATCTTCAGCATCAAAGGCATGGCTTGTTGATTACAGACACCCAAAACCTGAAATTGTACTGACGGCTGGACATGTTAAGCTGCACAAGATTAGCACAGAAACCAGGTTGGATGGACATGGATGAATGCACTAACTTACATTTCTCATACTGAAGTTTACCAACAGCTTTTCACCAACAGCTACAGTTATTAGGATTAATTCAGAATCATAAGCTAATTAAAAATTTCTCCACAATTGAGTAGAAGCTGTCAGTTCAAATGTTATTTTTTTCTTTCAACCACAAAAGAAAGCCTAGAAATCAAAATTCTCCAGTAAAGTTCTTTTATTTGGATTCAACCTAAAATAGTTTGTTTGTTCTCTGTGATAGAGAAATCTCCAATTCTATAGACTGTAATAGAAAAGTACTGAATTTGCATATTTCCAGTAAAAGATATTTGCTTCATGCTTTGGGTATCTACATAGTTACCCAAAAGACTTTATCCAGTAAATTTAACTATCACAGTACTGAAGTGCCCAGAATGAATTGCCTAACTTAGGAAATTGCCCTTGTGTTACCATAACACACACAGTCTTTAGTTGGCTGACTATTCCTATTGTTTGAAAACCATGAGAGTGCAGGTGCTCAGCACGCACACACAGGCAGAAAGGACTTGTTCCTCCGGGAACACCCTTTGTTAGATTGGGCAGAGCTGAGAGCACCTGTGCTTGTGGCCACGCAGGTGGGTGTTGAACTGGCTTCTGCAGTCATCTGTTTCCTTGATGGGTGAGTACTGATGCCTGCCAAGAGAGAATCCTGGCACGTGCGTGACTCAGCTTATGACTTAATTTTCCACAGCTGAAAAAAGAAAAGCACCAACAAAGGTAGTTTTTTTAAGACAGATGGGATGTAGAGGTTTACTCACTGACTAGGAACCAAGAATCTTAAAAATATCAACTCTGGCAACAGCAACCATAGAACATCATAGTGAAAAACTATTAAAAATTCCAGGATTAAAAATGGAACACTACAGCCAGGCACAGTGGTGCACACATGTAATCCCAGCAGCTCAGGAGGCTGAGGCAGGAGGAACACAAGTTCAAAGCCAACCTCAGCAACTTATTGAGGCCCTAAGCAGCTCAGTGAGACTCTGTCTCTAAATAAAATATAAATAAAACAGGGCTGGGGATGTGGCTCAGTGGTCAACTGCCCCTGAGTTCAATCCCCAGTATCAAAAGAAAAAAAAAAAATAATGACACACCGTAGTTCATGTGCTGTTGGTTCTCATTCATTCTACCTCTGTATATCTCCCTCAATCAGAAGCCCATTACCTAGCCCATGCTATTAAAGTAACATTAAACTTGAGGTTTGGATCAGACAATAGTTGTCTATTGAACTCGTGTAAAATGAGGAAACCTAAGCTGAGAAGCCTGCGGGCCGCCGAGCAGAGTGCCTGTTGCTTTACCTCAAGAGCTCTCCTGGTGCTGCGAGCACAGGAAGTACACACAGCGCTGCTAAGACACAGCCAGAACGCTCTAATAAAAAAAGTAAAATAAAACTCAGACAGCTCCCCAAAGGAAAAAAAGACTAAGGTGCTGCAGAGCGGAGGCCACACTTACTCTTATGTTAAACCCTAGAAGGTCACTTATAACTCCTGAGACAGCAGAAAGGATGACGACTCTTGTGATATTGTAGATTAAGGGATTCATTGTCAGTCCATAGAGTCTGAATGGCGTGTCCAGCTCCTAAAAAAAAATGCAAGAATCTGAAATAAGACAGTTTTTCAAAGGCCATCAGTGATTTCTTGCTGGTTTCTGAGTCTCAGGTGAGGGAGACTGCTTCAGGACATCTCTTCTTAGTATTTAAAAGCTACCCTCAAGAAATCCAGAATCTACTCTTACCTACTTTTCTACAAGCTAAGCTTTTTAAGGTAGATTGGAGCAATGTGTCATTCATGGGAGGAAAAAAAGTAATTTAAAAAATATGATAGACATCAGTAGTCATCAGAACCTGGGTAATAACACTGGAAACTTTTTCTTATACAGTTATTAATCCCAAACAATCAAGTTGTCATTTTGAATCTAGCCTGTACCTATTTGTTGTTAGGGTCTTTTCTAAGAAGTATTGATTTAATTCATTAATCAAAAACAAGCTTAATTCACTTTATTTTTCTTATATAAAACACTATGTGGTGGCCACAACTGGAGCCCGGGTCCTCTGTGCAGACTCTGGTGTGGGCCTGGAGGCCTTGGTGGAGAATTCCTGATAGACAGGTAAACATGCATCTTCCCAGAGGTCAGGACTGGGACAGCTGAGGATCTTCCATACAGCATCAAGGGTGGCCCTGTGAAGTGTGCCATGGTGACAGTGCAGCCTCTGACCCTGCAGCCCCTGCAGGGATGGATATACCAGTCGTTGGCAGCAGCTTTTGGGGCATCGAGGCCCAGACAACGCTAGCACCTCTGGGAGCAGGGATGAGGCCGCTGACAGAGGCACAGCAGCCAGTGCCCTTGCAAGGGCAGCGGGAGGCTTGCTGCTATCTTGTTCCTCCAGCAGCCTGGCCCCACAGGGATGACAGAGAACTTGACCTTGTTGATAACCCATCGGATGGTGCTGGCAACCTCCCTGGAGCACCAACACCCAGCCAACATGGCTAATTTAGTCCCTGATGGTAATAAACCTGGTCTGCAGGCCAGCGTGGGTCTGCTTTTACACAGGCAAAACTTCATCTGTCAGAGATGTCCCCAGAAAAAAGTCAATGACCTCTGATTCTTTGCAGACAGGGAAGAGAGGCAGATCAGAGCTCCTCTGTGAACATGTGCTGCTTATTTTCCACCATGTGGCTCAATGTAGTGATGGCGAGCCACTCTTTTTCCTTCAGTCCTGCCTCCAGAAGCTCTGGCCCTGACCTCCACCTTGACCCTTGACACCTTGGCTCCAGGGCCACCTCACCATTGCTGTTTCTCAGAGAATAAGCTGACTTAATTTAAATTGTAGTCAAATCATCTCATAAGATAGTACTTACTTTTAACAACTTGGTGGACAGCTTTAATACGTTGTTTACTAGAGTGAGCTGTTCTTTCTTATTTGGCTTTTTTTCCATTTTAAGATATAAATTAATCTAAGGGAAGGAATAGAGAATATGATAAATTTCACAGAAAGGATTCGTATATATTATACTGCATAAAATCTGGCAGATTTTGAGGGCCATGTTTTCAAGTAAAATGAATTTTACTTGAAAAATTGCAACTATTTCTACAGAAAACATATATCATGTCCCCTAGCCCTCATCCCTAATCAGTGGCCCTTTGGCAAAGAAAAACTACTTAATAAAGAAAATACCTATAATGATGAAGCAATTTAAATATCAAAACAATGAAAATATTTAAATTAATTATAATTATCATGAAGACTCCTTGAATTCAAAAACTATTTTATTAATCTCAGTACCCCCTAAATAATTTAATATCCTCATTAAACATTGTAGAAAGAAAGAAAATAGCTGCTTTTAACTTGCTAATTCTTTTTTTTTTTCTTAGAGAAAGAAATCTCCACTATGATTCTAAGGCAACAAACAAAAAAACTAATGATTCCAAATGTTTTTACCTAACAAGTTTATAAATAAGCTTGAAATTAAAATCCAAGTTAAGAAGAAATCACCTTATACTACTCTGTATTTACAAGAAACATTTCTCAATCGTATTATATATATCACATACTGAAAAATACACATTTTCCAAACACTGAAAATGATGTATTCTATAGCTGATAAAGAAATTCAAAAGATTTAACAGATTCAATGATAAGTAATCTACAGATCCAAGCCGGGCGTGGTGGCACATTCCTGTAATCCCAGCAGCTCAGAAGGCTGAGGCAGGAGGATCACAAGTTCAAAGCCAGCCTCAGCAAAAGCGAGGCACTAAGCAACTCAATGAGACTCTGTCTCTAAATAAAATAGGGGATGTGGCTTAGTAGTCAAGTGCCCTTAGTTCAATTCCGGGTACCCAAAAAGATAAATAAAATCCAACACTAGATATAGAGTATGAGATTAACAGCAAGCTCCAAGCCATGCCCCTTAGCACAGGTCTATAATCCCAGCTCTAGAGAGGCTAAGGCAGAAGAATCTCAAGTTCAAGGCCAGCCTCAGCAGCTTAGTGAGACCATCTCAAAATACAAAGGGCTAGAGATGTAGCTCAGTGGTAAATAGCCCTTGGTTTTCAATTCCTACTCTGGGGGGGGGGGGGGAGCATGCTCCATTACTACCAGTAAAATACCTTTATAGTATACAAAGTATTTTCAATCCCTTAGATTATAATTCTCACAATCCTGGGGGTGTGAAGGGAAGATGTTATATTATATCCATTATATAAAGATTATACAATTACAGAGCAGCAAAGTGACTTGTGAGATCATACAGCTAGAAAGTCAGATAGTGATCCAACCCTGAATCTGCAGCATAAATTTTGCAGTGCATTATGCCATCTCTAACCACTGAGCAAAACTGAAAAGACCATCAATACCTGTTCAGTAAGTAATATGGAAACATTGCTGTATTTCTTATTGGTTTCAGACCCCAGTGAGGCCAGGCGCAGTAAAAAAAGTAATAAAGCTGTTTCCCAAATCAAAAACTCCCAGTTATAAGCATCGTTTAGGAAAGTTTTATGTCCTTGGAGAACCTATAAAAAGACCCAAGAAAAATTCAGTTTTTAATTTGACTTAAAATCATATAATTACTCCTTTTTTAATTTTAAAACATTTTAAAGAGTTCAATATTTTAATACTTAGAATTCATTATTTCGATCCTCATAAAGTATTTTCTATTCAACTAACCATATATATTTCTTTAAAGTTTCCTAGATACTTTTCCTTTTCATGAAAGACAGCAAGGGTCTAACAGTAACAAAGGAGAAAAACATAATACAGTAGGTAAAACAAGACAGATGCATTTGCAGCTACCTTAACCACCACTGCCCACTCACAAGTATTTGGTAACCATTGTTCAAAGTATTAAATCTGCATCATGTCTAATGAGCTCCCCAAAATGTGTGATCCATCACACTGGTATTACTAGGAAATCCTAAGAATCAGTTCTGCATTCCAAATAATAGCAGCAGAATCTGTAATTTATTGGGTGCCTATAATGTGTCGGGTTGTTTGTTTTCTTTTGTTTTTATGGTTCTGGGGATGAAACCCAGGCCTTGCTCATGCTGGGCAAGCACTCTGTCACTGAGCTGCATCCCAAGCCCTTATACATCAAGTTTTCTGATGAAATTTTTATTGTTTTTAAAATTTCTTTTAAAAGTAATTTACCCAAGTAAGTCCAAGGCAAAATAATTTATTGAAAAGTATACAGAGAACTCAGAGAAATCAAATGCAAGCTTTTGAAAGAGAGGAAGTCACCCAGCAGCTGCCCTCTCCATCTTTCCCCGCTTAGAACCAGTCAAGCTCCCATCTACACCTCTTGACCAATTCCATGGCCTTACAAGACTCGTATTTTCTGCTTCCCCATTAACTCTGGCTTAAGCCAACTTTGGCAACTTTGTTTGTCTAGCACCTTACCCACTGACCCCTTCTGACCTTTATTCTCCAAAATCCATCACTGATATCTCAGGTTCTTAGCTCTAATTTCCAAAACAAAGAATACATTTAGCTCAGTCTGGGTCAGGCTCATCCATGACAACTGGTTGTAACTAGAAGGAGGAAAGTAACAACTAGTAGCAAAATATGCCTACCTGTTCAGAAAGGATACACTATTTGTTGCACAACAATAGATAATTAATATACAAATCATTAACAAGCTGCTACAAAATCAAACATGAAGAAAAATTATTAAAATAAGCCAGAGAAAAAGAACATTTATTTATTTTAATTTTTTATTGTTGGTTGTTCAAAACATTACATAGTTCTTGATATATCATATTTCACACTTTGATTCAAGTGGGTTATGAGCTCCCATTTTTACCCCATATACAGATTGCAGAATCACATCAGTTACACATCCATTGATTTACATATTGCCATACTAGTGTCTGTTGTGTTCTGCTGCCTTTCCTATCCTCTACTATCCCCCCTCCCCTCCCCTCCCCTCCCCTCTTCTCTCTCTGCCCCCTCTACTGACATTCATTTGTCCCCCTTGTATTATTTTTCCCTTTCCCCTCACTTCCTCTTGTATGTACTTTTGTATAACTCTGAGGGTCTCCTTCCATTTCCATGCAATTTCCCTTCTCTCTCCCTTTCCCTCCCACCTCTCATCCCAGTTTAATGTTAATCTTCTCATGCTCTTCGACCCTACTCTGTTCTTAGTTACTCTCCTTATATCAAAGAAGACATTTGGCATTTGTTTTTTAGGGATTGGCTAGCTTCACTTAGCATAATCTGCTCTAATGCCATCCATTTCCCTGTAAATTCTATGATTTTGTCATTTTTTAATGCAGAGTAATACTCCATTGTGTATAAATGCCACATTTTTTTTTTATCCATTCGTCTATTGAAGGGCATCTAGGTTGGTTCCACAGTGTTGCTATTGTGAATTGTGCTGCTATGAACATCGATGTAGCAGTGTCCCTGTAGCATGCTCTTTTTAGGTCTTTAGGGAATAGACTGAGAAGGGGAATAGCTGGGTCAAATGGTGGCTCCATTCCCAGCTTTCCAAGAAATCTCCATACTGCTTTCCAGATTGGCTGCACCAATTTGCAGTCCCACCAGCAATGTACAAGTGTACCCTTTTCCCCACATCCTCGCCAGCACTTGTTGTTGTTTGACTTCGTAATGGCTGCCAATCTAACTGGAGTGAGATGGTATCTTAGGGTGGTTTTGATTTGCATTTCTCTGACTGCTAGAGATGGTGAGCATTTTTTCATGTACTTGTTGATTGATTGTATGTCCTCCTCTGAGAAGTGTCTGTTCAGGTCCTTGGCCCATTTGTTGATTGGGTTGTTTGTTCTCTTATTGTCTAATTTTTTGAGTTCTTTGTATACTCTGGATATTAGGGCTCTATCTGAAGTGTAAGGAGTAAAGATTTGTTCCCAGGATGTAGGCTCTCTATTTACCTCTCTTATTGTTTCTTTTGCTGAGAAAAAACTTTTTAGTTTGAGTAAGTCCCATTTGTTGATTCTAGTTATTAACTTTTGTGCTATGGGTGTCCTATTGAGGAATTTGGAGCCCGACCCCACAGTATGTAGATCATAGCCAACTTTTTCTTCTATCAGATGGCGTGTCTCTGATTTGATATCAAGCTCCTTGATCCATTTTGAATTCACTTTTGTGCATGGCGAGAGAAAGGGATTCAGTTTCATTTTGTTGCATATGGATTTCCAGTTTTCCCAGCACTATTTGTTGAAGATGCTATCCTTCCTCCATTGCATGCTTTTAGCCCCTTTATCAAATATAAGATAGTTGTAGTTTTGTGGATTGGTTTCTGTGTCCTCTGTTCTGTACCATTGGTCCACCCGCCTGTTTTGGTACCAGTACCATGCTGTTTTTGTTACTATTGCTCTGTAGTATAGTTTGAAGTCTGGTATCGCTATACCGCCTGATTCACACTTCCTGCTTAGCATTGTTTTTGCTATTCTGGGTCTTTTATTTTTCCATATGAATTTCATGATTGCTTTCTCTATTTCTACAAGAAATGTCGTTGGGATTTTGATTGGCATTGCATTAAACCTATGGAGAACTTTTGGTAATATCGCCATTTTGATGATGTTGGTTCTGCCTATCCATGAACAGGGTATATTTTTCCATCTTCTAAGATCTTCTATTTCTCTCTTTAGGGTTCTGTAGTTTTCATTGTATAAGTCTTTCACCTCTTTAGTTAGGTTGATTCCCAAGTATTTTTTTTTTTTTGAAGATATTGTGAATGGAGTGGTTGTCCTCATTTCCATTTCAGAGGATTTGTCGCTGATATACAGGAATGCCTTTGATTTATGCGTGTTGATTTTATATCCTGCCACTTTGCTGAATTCATTTATTAGCTCTAATAGTTTCTTTGTAGACCCTTTTGGGTCTGCTAGGTATAGAATCATGTCATCTGCAAATAGTGATAATTTAAGTTCTTCTTTTCCTATTTTTATGCCTTTAATTTCTTTCGTCTGTCTAATTGCTCTGGCCAGTGTTTCGAGAACTATGTTGAACAGAAGTGGTGAGAGAGGGCATCCCTGTCTTGTTCCAGATTTTAGAGGGAATGCCTTCAATTTTTCTCCATTCAGAATGATGCTAGCCTGAGGCTTAGCATAGACTGCTTTTACAATATTGAGGTATGTTCCTGTTATCCCTAGTTTTTCTAGAGTTTTGAACATAAAGGGATGCTGTACTTTGTCGAATGCTTTTTCCGCATCTATCGAGATGATCATATGGTTCTTATTTTTAAGTCTATTGATGTGGTGAATAACATTTATTGATTTCCGTATATTGAACCAGCCTTGCATCCCAGGGATGAATCCTACTTGATCATGGTGCACAATTTTTTTGATATGTTTTTGTATCCGATTAGCCAGAATTTTATTGAGGATTTTTGCATCTAGGTTCATTAGAGATATTGGTCTGTAGTTTTCTTTCTTTGAAGTGTCTTTGTCTGGTTTAGGTATCAGGGTGATGTTGGCCTCGTAGAATGAATTTGGAAGTTCTCCCTCTTTTTCTATTTCCTGAAGTAGCTTGAAAAGTATTGGTATTAGTTCCTCTTTAAAGGTTTTGTAAAACTCTGCTGTATACCCATCCGGTCCTGGGCTTTTCTTAGTTGGTAGTCTTTTGATGGTTTCTTCTATTTCCTCAATTGATATTGGTCTGTTTAGGTTGTCTATATCCTCCTGACTCAATCTGGGCAGATCATATGACTTAAGAAATTTATCTATGCCTTCACTATCTTCTAATGTATTGGAGTATAAGGATTCAAAATAATTTTTCATTATCTTCTGTATTTCTGAAGTGTCTGTTGTGATATTGCCTTTTTCATCCCGTATGTTAGTAATTTGAGTTCTCTCTCTTCTTCTCTTCGCTAGCATGGCTAAGGGTCTGTCGATTTTGTTTATTTTTTCAAAGAACCAACTTTTAGTTTTGTCAATTTTTTCAATTGTTTCTTTTGTTTCGATTTCATTAATTTCAGCTCTGATTTTCATTATTTCTTGCCTTCTACTTCTTTTGCTGTTGTTTTGCTCTTCTTTTTCTAGGATTTTGAGATGAAGTATGAGATCATTTATTTGTTGGTTTTTTCTTTTTTTAAGCAATGAATTTTCCTCTTAGAACTGCTTTCAATGTGTCCCATAGATTCCGATATGTTGTGTCTGTGTTTTCATTTATCTCTAAGAATTTTTTAATTTCCTCCTTGATGTCTTCTATAACCCATTGATCATTCAGTAACCTATTGTTCATTCTCCAAGTGATGTATGCTTTTTCCTTCCTTCTTTTATCGTTGATTTTCAGTTTCATTCCATTATGATCAGATAAGATGCATGGTATTATCTCTACTCCTTTATATTGTCTAAGAGTTGCCCTGTGACATAATATGTGATCTATTTTTGAGAAGGATCCATGTGCTGCTGAGAAAAAAGTGTAACTGCTTGATGTTGGGTAGTATATTCTATATATGTCAATTAAGTCTAGGTTATTAATTGTGTTATTGAGTTCTATAGTTTCCTTATTCAACTTTTGTTTGGAAGATCTGTCCATTGGTGAGAGAGGTGTGTTGAAGTCTCCCATGATTATTGTATGGTGGTCTATTAGACAAAAATATGGAACGCTTCACGAATTTGCGTGTCATCCTTGCGCAGGGGCCATGCTAATCTTCTCTGTATCGTTCCAATTTTAGTATATGTGCTGCCGAAGTGAGCACAAGAACATTTATTTTTAAAGACCAGCAATAAGGCTAACAACTTTCAGCACACATATAATCCCAGCAGCTCAGAAAACTGAAGCAGGAAGATTGCAAGTTCAAGGCCAGCCTCAGCAACTTCAAGCAATCTCAAGAACCTGTCTCATAATGGGCTGGGAATGTAGCTCAGTAGCTCAGGGGTAAGGTGCCCCTGGATTCAATCCCCAGTACAAAAAAAAAAAAACTAACTAAAATTAGAAGATAGGGAATCCTAAAAACACAGGAAGAAACTAATTGGCAACCTATAATCCTTTCCCAGTAAATAATATCCTTCAAAAATGAAAGTGATAAAAGATATTTTAAATAAGCAAAGACAGAGAGCTCATCACCAGCAGACTGGTACTAACATAAATTGCAAAGAAGTTATTCAAAGAGGGAGAAAATAATCCTAGAGAAACACAGAAATATAAGAAGTAATGAAAATAATAAATATGTGAGTATATAAATTGACTACATGAAAAAAAAGTAATCACATTTTTGGGGTTCAAAATATATATAAAATTAAAATAATGGACAATAATACAAAAGATGAAGGAGTAAATGATATAAAGTATTCCAAGGTTTAGCACTATCAAGGAAGCTATAATTAATCATTTTATTGGACTCCTTTTATTAGACTTCAATAAATTAATCTCTCATATTACTAAACATTAATACATTAATGGAGAGAATTAAATGGAATATTAAGGAATATTTGATTAGTAAAAAGATGACAAGAGGGGAGAAAAAGGAAAATTAACAGGTGGATCAAACAGATACCAAATAGTATCTGTAGTCACAGTAATCATGTGAAGTTTTAGTGGGCCACATAAATCCAAACACTGTGAGGCTGGATTAAGACAAAAGCAACCAGAAAAGAAAATGCTAATCACAGAGACACACACCTAGAATGTGAGACTCCCAAAATGAACATAGATAGGTAAAAATATAAAATATAAAACAACCAAAACACAGCTGATGTAGTTAATACCAAATCAAGCAGAAATATTAGAAATGGAGACATTCTGTAGGGTCACAGAAGGAAAAAAAAAAAAAAAGAAAATGCCTAACACTTTTCCAGATTAAAGAGGCTGCAGAGACATGACAACTAAATGCAATATGTGCCTCTGAATTGGATCCTGGATTCAGGAAAAATCAATAGTAAAAACAACATCTATAAATAGGACATAAACATCAATCCACAAATAAGATGGCTAATAATTCTAAATCTGGACATACCCATTACAGCCTCAAAGTACATAAAGCAAATATGGACAGGAATAAAAGGAAAATCAGACAGACAAATCCACAACGAATCATAGTTGACCTGAACATTCCTCTACTGACAGACGATAGAAGAAGCAAACCAAAAAATGCGTAAGGACAGAGACAACGTGAGCAATGCAACTAAAACTTGGGCTGAAGGACTAATTGACTTCAAAATTACCTGTATATTCATTTCAAAAACACTAGAAAAATTAACAAGTATCCAAAATCACAAAAGACATGTGGACATATTTAAAAATGTATACTTAAATACAGGATGACCTGGTTTAAAAAAGAAAATGAACCCTATAATAGAATTTCATTTTTCATTAAATCAGATATGAAACTTTTACCTGGGCACAACAAATAAAAGCAATTGAAAGTG
Organism: Marmota monax; assembly: GCF_021218885.2. Lineage (NCBI taxonomy): Eukaryota > Metazoa > Chordata > Mammalia > Rodentia > Sciuridae > Marmota > Marmota monax. The sequence goes on along the minus strand of NW_026693476.1, from coordinate 5,723,733 downwards.
TCAATAAGAAGACGGAAGATACAACCACATCAACTGAACGCTGTGGACCCCGTCTCTGTGGAGAAAGACACATGGTAATGTTTTAGATTACTGTCAGACAGCCACAGCCCTCACAACATTAAAACCCTGAATTTTACCACATAAGAAGTTTCTTTTCGTTTTTTTTCCCCAAGATTTGTGATTGTTTTTAATTATCTTAAATTTTACAGTCACATAATTTGCAAATTTGTACTAATGTTATATATCCTTTACTTTAATCTTTCCATTTAATGAGTTGGCAAAAAGCACCACTACCAACCACACATACACAGATGTTCCATAGTATTGTGTTTTTGAATAATTGTTTAAAGACACCCTAAATTATAACTTAGTCTTAGAAAGTAAAGAATTAAAAAGTAAAGTCTACATTGCTATTGTATTGTGCTGACTTCAAAGCATCTGAACTTACAGATCAACTATAAAATGTGAGAAGTATTAAATATTCTTTATTTAACATTATACATAAACCACACTAAAATGCCTTTCCATAAGGAAAAGATAGCATTTTAGATACAGGGAATTCTAATTAAATTGGCATGGTCAACAAAAATATACAGTAGACACTGCTTCCTACACAAGAAGTTTCTGACACAGGATTTTTAATATACTTTGGGCATCATCAATTCAAACAATGAAACCCATGCCTTCCCATACTAAGAGGTTACCTGATTCATTCACACAATTTTAGTTGTAATATATCCCCAAAAGTCAGAAAGACATGCAATATTTATTACTCTTCCCTAGGAAACTTAAATTTTCTCTTCCCTTTCTGAGTCTTTATTTTACCCCCAGCAGTTTCACCAACACATCCATCCAACTTGGTACCCGAAAGTCTTGGCTACTGATATAATCTGTTCAATACCCAGAACTATACTGCCCAAGGAGCTGCTGCTAGAAACTTCATTGAACACATTCTCTTGTGTATTCCTGCATATATTCTATTGTTAATCAAATAAAACTCACCTTTAGATAGGAACGCAGTGATAGCCATATTTTAATGTTCTCCACCTTTTTAAGTCTGAAATGAGGTATTTCATATTTCCTAGCTTTCCTGGCAGAAGTAATATGGCTGAAGAGTTTTGCAAATAAAAATCTCTAGAGGAGGTTAAAAAAATCAGAGTGAAATATACAAATATATCTCTGCATGCATATTTATATAAGTGTCAACAATATTTTTGAAATCTTTAAATGTTAAAAACAATGAAATTTTTATCAGTGACCACTAAGATGGGCAACGAAAAAAACGTCATTAATAGCTCAATTACCCTGTCTCATTCAAAGCACATTATATAACAAAATACCACTCTATAAATTGGTATACTCTTGACATTCACAAGGAATATTCTTTGGAGACTATTGGTAAATCCTCAACTTCACGAACTCAAGTGTTTGTACATTATTCTGGCTTATTTCCAAATAGTATTTCCATACAAAATCACATTTCTTGTGCATATCACCAATATAATAACTCCTAAGTCCACAACTATAAACTGTCAATAACACAAACGTTAAACCCATATATACCAAAATCAGGAGAACAAATCTCAATGGAATATCACACACAAAAACAGAGGTACGAAATTTTATGTACTTGTTCACTGACCTGTTTATATGTTCTCTCTGCCACACACATCATGAAAAAAAACATCCAAGTAAGACACAATCTTTCAAAAAAATTAATTATAGACAAAACAACAATAGGTGTAACAGGTGGTGCTCCACAAAAGAGAGTCAAGATCTCCTCAGCTGAAATGGACTTCAGTTGGTCAAAGCTCTTCTCATGGAAAAGTCGATGTAAAAAAGGAAAAAATGCTAATCCAATGGTGACGACATTCCCCAGCATTTGATAACCTACTCCTTGCTGATATGCATTAACCTGGAAATTAATTTAACATTCCATTATTATTGCATAGTGAAATGAAGTTATGAAGTATTTATCAAATGCTATTTAAAACAAAAGTATTTCAAAAGAAGTACAAATAAAAATGGAATACATTTGGGCTAGGGAATGTAAACCCAATGGCACAGCACATGCTGAGCATGCATGAGGTCCTGGTTCAATCCCCAGCACCAAACAAAACAAAACAAGACATGGATTTACGACTTATTACCAATTAGGCTCAAATGAGATAAGGAATATTTGTAGAGCACACCTGAACAACTGACCATGCTGAGAATATGTAACAAAAACTACTACCATGCTGGGCACAGCAGCACACACCTATAATCCCAGCCACTCAATCCCAATCCCAGGCTGAGGCAGGAGGATCATGAGTTCAAAGCCAGCCTTAACAACTTAGTGAAGCCCTAAGCAACTTAGTGAGATCCTGTCTTGAAATAAAATACAAAAAGGGCTGGGAATGTGGCAAAAAAGGTTAATAAACACTTCTGGGTTAAATCACCAGTACTAAAAATAAATAAATAAAATAAAAACCACCACCAAGTAAAGACTGACTACAAAATTAAAACTATATATCTGTGTTTCAAAAGCAGAGTCACAAGGCTGGGGTTACAGTTCAAAGGCAGAGTGCTTGCCTAGAATGTATGAGGCCCCGGATTTAATCCCAGCATCACAAAAGAAACAACAAAAAAGACCACTCATATTGTTTTATCACCAAGTAGATTCCTATGAAATAGCTGACCCCTAAGTAGTTTTTCTTGAAAATTTATTTTCTCTTACCCTGCTCATGATGATGCCACTTATTTCCAATACAGACATATCCATCTTCTTGCACTCATTTCCTTCCCAGATTATTGCACTAACTCGATCAGAAGCAGGACTTGAGTTCTGAAGCCAGAATAAATGGTTCTGGGAGGAAAAATATAAAATTGTTTCCAACCACTCCTCCTGTCATTAGTTTTTCTTACCCTCAGTCCAGCTCCCAGGCTATACTAAGCAATGGTCAGGCTCATCAGTCTATCTTCTCTTACAAAGCTCATCACTTCAATAACCACCTATATGATGAAGATTTCTGGTTATGTTTTCTTTACTAAACCATTTTTTTTGTCTGGGAGAGGCTAATTGTCTTCTATAATGAGGAGTGGTAGGATTCCTCGATTTCCAAGGTTGCTTCCCTCTCTAAAGGTAAGCCAGTGAGGCAGAGCTTAATGCATTCAAGGGTTGCAAAGGAAGAAGGTATGTCTAGAGCAACCAGATTACAGTGGGAGCAGCAGTAAGTACAGTAGGGGAGGTGCTAGGAGCCTTACAGACAACACGAATAACTGAGGACTCAAGCCTTTCTCTAGTCTAACTAGGACACAGAAAAGAACAAAGCACTTGAGCTCAAAAGGAGACAGCCACAAAGAAAACAGACCCCATCCTCCTCTGTCAGAGCATGTCCTGTTCTCCGGTACCAGATCAAGCACAATTTTACCAATTCGGTCCTCTCAACAATCACGCGCCTTACTAATTTTTCCCTTCTTCAAAATTAAAAATGCTTATAGTCTGTATGAGATAAATTAGCATCTAATTATACAATGCTTTTATAGCATCCTCTACTTATTTCCTATATAATCATTGTGTCCCCAAACTAAAATATAAGTTTCCAGAAATGGACCACATGGTATATTTGTTCTCTGTCATGATGCTTAGCATAATGCTGATTAGCATGTATTGATTTTATTCATTGATTCATTGATTTATCCAACAAATATTTATTAAGCACTTACTATGTAACTCTGGATACAACAGAGAACAAGATGCATGTCCTTGCTATTGAGAAGCATAAGGGCTTCTGAAGGAGACATAATTAAAGTCCCTTTAACAGGATGGTAAAGAAAGGAAAGAGTAAGGAAAGGTTTCCTGAAGAGATGTGTCATTCCCGTCAAGACCTGTCTGAAAAACAAAAAGGAGTGGGTGCAGTGGCACATGTCTGTAATTCCAGTTTCTCAGGAGGCTGAGGCAGGAGGATCCCAAATTCAAGGCCAGCCTCAGCAACTTAGTGAATCTGTCTCAAAATAAACAAACAGGGCTGGAAATATAGCTCAAGGGACGAGTGCACCTGGATTTACTCCCCAATACTGAAAAAAAAAAAAAGGTAAAAAAAAATTAAAAAGAGTGAGTCCAGGAATGGGTATTAAAGAAGAACGTGTCCCAAGAAAAGAAAAGCCATATGTGTAAAGACCAAAGCACACAAGAGCAGGAATTTATCAGAAATGGAAAAGAGTTCAGTTGAGTTAAGGAACACCATGTGAGGGCTGGGGCTGTAGCTCAGTGGTACAGTGCTTGCCTCGCACATGTGAGGCACTAGATTTGATCCTCAGCACCACAGAAAAATAAACAAATAAATAAAACAAAGGTATCGTGTCCACCTACATCTAAGAAAAAACATTTTAAAAAAAAAGGAACACTATGTGAACAGCAGAAAGGGTTAGAGATCAGACTATATTAGAATAAATAAAGGAACAGAAACCTAAAAGGAATAAAAAACGATTTTAAGGAAAGTGGTGTTATTAGATCTGAATTGCAGAAGCATCACTGGCTGTAATGAGGAAAATGAAAGAAAGTGGGATGCGGGCAGCTAGAGAAGCCGCTATGAGGATGGAGATGAGAGAACAGGTGGACACAAGCACACAGATATTCAGATGGTGAGACCTGAGGTGACTGATTACGGGTGCAGACAGTGGGATCTAGAATGTCTCTGACGCTTTGCTTTGGGTAGTTCAGAAACATCAGGGGAGGGAAAAAAAAAAAAGTTTGTTGGTGGGAACTGGGAAATGATGAATTCTTTCTGACATAGTTGAGTTTATCTCTCACAATTATTCTTTGATGTGTCTTAGACGCTATGTGCTACTACTGAGGGTCCATGTGATTTAGATGAGCCTTTAGAATGAATGTGTAGAACATTTACAGTCAAACTGATAGAAAGCTTAGAAAAAGCAAGATTTAAATGAATGCTATTTCTGGTTAGATTTTTAAAAATTGTACACATTTAATTAAGTGAATTTTTTGCTTATTTGTTTCCAGTACTGGGAATTGAATTCAGGGGTGCTCCACCACTGAGCTATATCTCCAGCCCTTTTTATTTTTTACTTTGAGACAGGGTCTCACTAAGCTACTGAGACTGATCTAAAACTTGCAATCCTCCTCACTTAGTCACCCAAGTCACAGGGATTGTAGAGGTGTAACACTGTGCCCAGCCTGAAGCAGGATTTTGGGCGTTGTATTGGGCAGGGACGGTGGGTAGAGAAGGACAGAATGTATGTAAACTAAACCAATGGTATCTTAGGATCAAGAAAATTCAATAATTAAACAAATGTATATCTATCATCCACTGCTATTTGATAGGCAATGTGAAAACATTAAGGCAAAAGAACCAACAAAATTAAGAAGCATAACCACTATCATTAAACATCTGAAAGGGTGATCTGAAAACCTCTTCTTGACCATTCATCTATCCAGCAGTGGCACAGGCTGTCTCAGGACACAACAAGCATCCAGCTCCAGATGTTTTAAAGCAGAGACTGACTGTCCATATGATAGGGATGTTCATAACGATACTAACATTTAGTGGGTTGTACTCTTGCCAGGCACTGTGCCAAGCACTTTATCTCACAATATTCCTAAGAAGTAAGAACTATTATCACCATGTGACAAATGGTAGGAAAAAAATATTTTTCTACAGATATGGGATGAATGCCTGGATTGAATATCTTCTAAGAGTGCTCTCAAATTTGAGAATTATTTGATTTTATGATTAATATAAAACATGAAATTAAAAGCACCTCTTGATTCATGCATTACTAGAGAAGGAAATGATGCCATTTCCTAATAATTCATATCTTTTATTACAATGTTTTTGAAAATATAGCACAAGGCAGACATGCTGATCAAACAACCCTTCTTATATAAAATGAATATTAACAATCACTCAAAGAAAATAATAAAAACTGAGTTTGGGCCAACTCTGAAGTATTTTCCTTGAGTTTTCATCCCAACACCATCATGTTTAAGCTGTGTTCAATTTCCGAACTGGGTATTACTGTATAGGATTACTCTGAAGTTAAGTGAGACTATGCAGTGCCTGACACATGGTAAGTACCTAATAAACATCAGTTATTATGATTACTGCTTTCACACACCTGCTGGAAAACATCTTCTTTGGGGTCACGTTTGGTCCCTGAGTGAAGGGTATTCACATGGGCCCCCTCACTGTCACTGGTGACAGATGACCGACACTCTGGGCCATGCAGCAGGTCATCCCATAACATATCCTCAGTCTCTGAGTCATGGCGGGTGCTTTCTGAGTCTCTTCTTGACAAGTTGAGGCTTCGAGAGCCACCACTCACACCAGATCTAGAGCACTTAAAATGAAAATTTAAAAAAAAAAATTTTCATTCATTTTTAAAAACAATCATATATCTGAAATAAAGTTAAAACAAGTTATCTATGGCAATGGCTGTCAAGCTTCCATGAGCCGATCGCCTTATATTCATTCACTCACAAGGAGTCATATAATACATTTTAACATTTCAGTGTTAAAACTCTGATGACCCAGTAAGCAGGACCTTAAAAGAACTCTAAGAAGTCATTACCAAGTCATAGGACTGTTCAACTCAGTCATCCTGGGGTGGGAATGACTCCTGTGTGCCCACCCAGTGGGCCTGCCCGATGGGGTTGGCTGAGCCTTTTGACACACTGGGTATGCCTTACTCTAATCATCATAAGCTTAATTGTAGACCTAGTCGTGTCCAGGGGCCCAATCCCAACATGTTAAAGCATAATCGAGCAGAGGAAAGCAGATGATGCTACTCTCCTGCAGTTACAAACATAAATGAGAGGTTTTTCCATGAGCCCAATTGTCTTGTCCATCAAAAGAAAAAAAAAAAAAAAAAAAACACATCACCATCTACTCTGCTCACCTCTGAAATCATATTCCAAATATCCCTATTAGCTTCCTTGATGAAAATTGTTTCACTGCTCCCATCTTTCTTTGAGAAAGGAAAGAGATCCTTTCTCAAAAACCTGATCTTAACAGTGTTGACCCCACTTAAGAATAAACTTCACATTTCAAAAAAATACTAAGTAATCTCATCACGAAGGGATTGAGTACCTTTTTTTGAGCATCATCATGATCCTTTTTAAATCAGACTCAAAGTGAAAAAGAATGCATTCTCTTTCTAGGGGTGAATAGTCATCTAAAAGTCGCTAGATAAATCGGTGGATAATTAGAAACGGGGGAAGGTTAGGCACACATAAACACTACTTTAAGGCAACCCACAAAAAAGGGAATGAATAATTATTACACACAAGAATACACCTTGAGTTCTGATCTCTCGAAGGATGCTTTACCTGGCTGAAGGCTGCTGATTCAAATTCTGATTCAGCCACACTATCTGAATCTCGTACTATATGACACCACCTTGTAGTGGTTTTCTTTACCTAAAAAAAACCAAACCAACAAACAACTAGAAAACATGTTAAACACCTTGTTACTATTCAATGATTTAGGAATAAACTCCTTTTCTTTTTTTATGAACAAAAATGAAAATTACCTGAGAGTTTAGGTGCTTTGAAAGTATTGATTTTCTATTCTTAACTTCACAGCCATTGTCACTTGAGGCCCCTTCCACACTCCTCCGCAACAGTATCATCTGTGTCCGTGCTTCTTCACCATCCTCCTCGCTTGACAGATCATCTGAAATCCCATTACCCAAACGCCTGTAAGCCTCCTACAAAGAGAACAGCAATGCCTTCACAGGGGACAGCCCGAAAGACACTAGTAAGTTGCACATGCAAAAACAAAAAACGTGTATCAACTACCAAGCAGTAAAAGTAAACAAACCAAAACTAAACAGCCTAGATAATGAGGCAGTGCTGAGCCGTAGTTAGAATGCAAGATCAGGTCAAACTCCAAGCCCCAGTCCCAGCGCTTCCACTTACTAGCTATGTAACCTCTGGCAATTTGCTACATACCTCTGGGACTCAGTTTCCTCATCTGAAAAGTAATGATAATAAAAGCACCTATCTCACAGGGTTACTGAAAAAAGGGAAGTAAAGCGCTTAGAACAAGGCTGAGCTGTAGCAATGACTCAATAGATATTAGACTAAATGCCACAGTCTAAAAGACAAGAAAACAATTCAAGATTGTAGAGTAAGTGTAGTTAGTTATAGACACAGAGCAAACCACCTACTCCTACACCTAGAAAGCAGTTTCCCAAGCCCTCACTATACAATCACTGCCTCTCTGGAATATGACACAGCAACCTCTTCATTAATCTGTTCATTAAATCAATATTTTCTTTCTCATAACCTGTGGCTTTACCACTTGTTAGGACAAACTTACAAATCTCCTAGTGTCTATTTTGTATCATTAGCAAAGTCTAAGAATAGGAATATCTTACACAGGGAAAAAAATATTTTGTTATACCTATCTAGATCTTACCCTACGGCACTTGTCTCCATCTGCCAATTTTGTTTTCTCTCTTGTTTGCCACATTTTCATATCTGGTCGACACTGTCTCTTCTTCATGATAGGATGGAGACAACTGGCGTCATTGTCATTGTCGGTCTCAGTTCCTTTGTTAGGTATTAATTTTACCCTTTTAATCCTATTTTTAAAAGGGAAAAAAAGGGGGCTGGGGATATAGCTCAGTTGGTAGAGTGCTTGCCTCACATGCACAAGGCCCTGGGTTCAATCCCCAGTACCACACACACAAAAAAAAAAAAAAGAGGGAAAAACATCTTAGTAACTATTTTTCTGAGAGTAACATAATTCATGAAATTACTTTCTTCCTAGGAGAACAACATATTACTTTGGAAATAAAAAAAATTCATAAAATATATTTTCTAGCTTTCAAAGGGTATAAAATAACCAACTTTTCACTCAGAGACACAGAAAATATGAATCTCTTCATGGCAACAGAAAAGTGTAAACTTTTAGTTTTGCTAGGAAGTAGGTGCACAGTCCTCTCCACTTATCCTTCTAAACACAATGCCACCTCCTACCTCATATTGCCTGTTAATGCTTCATAGAAGATTTGTCTCTTTTATGTCCATTTTCAGAAAAACCACCCAAGCTTCAAAACCCAGCGACTCAACTCCCTCATCACTTCTGCTAACTGCTTTACCCCAGAATAATAATTCCATTTGTAAGCTACACAGTCATGTAATCATTTGCTAAGCTACATGTCAGCATGCAGTCATTCACAATATTCTTACATTGCACCATACCTGCTACTCTTACCTTCCTAATTAGACAGTAAAATCACTGAGAATAGGATGGCACAGTGCCTCGTACAGAATCCAGCACCAAGAACTCAAACACTCTAAACTAAAGGGTATAAATATGTCTTTAGAAAAAGATGTGAACATACTTCATGTTCAAAAAGGAACTGTGAAATAACTTAAAATCCTATCATTTATATATGATAAAATAAGTATTTCTCTGAGTCATACTAGTGCAATCCAGACATGCAAAATTACAAATGGGGTAAAACTGTCTTTAATCCATTTGCTTTTTTGTCCTACAGGCTCCTGTGCTGCATCTCACACAAACCTGATCCTTTTAAATTCCTTTTTCTCTCAAGATGTTGGCTGATATGGCTTAAAATATTAACTTTTCAGAGTATTTATACTTTTGTAATCTTGTGGTCTAAAAAACCATTAAAATCAAATAAAATGAAACTTTAATGGTAGATTACTGGATTTACAGGTATCATGAAAGACATTGCAGATAACATTTTGAGTAGGCTAATCCTTCTAGAACACTTAAAAATCACAGCGCAAAGATAACATGCCTATACTACTTACTCCTATGGCTAAATTGTATTATATAGCCTATAAACACTATTCACTATGTGAATGCAGAATCAAGTAAAAATTCTAATGCAAGACTCCCACCTGTTGCCAAAGAGAGTCCCCCAAAAACCACCAATAATAGGCGCAGATTCTGAAGTTTCTAGTCCTCTGGCTTTATCAGAGAAGTTACTTCCATTTTCTCGGCTTCCATCACCATTTACAGTTTTTCGTAATTTTCTACAAAAAAACATTTTTCCACAGTTTCAGATTATTCAAGAGCTTTTCCATTTATACCCATAATATCAATATAGAAAATTATGCTAACAGATGATTCCCTGAAATCAGGGTAATTACTTTCATATACTGAGTATAAATTATATAAGAACCTTTATTTATTTATTAGTTGTAGGTGGACACAATATCTTTATTTCATTTTTATGTGGTACTGAGGTTTGAACCCAGTGCCTCATGTGTGGTAGGCGAGCACTCTACCACTGAGTCACTACCCCAGTCCAAGAACATTTCTTTTTTAAGGATAAAAACAGATTCAAAACTAAAGTACTATGCTATCATTTTGTTTAGTCACAAAGAAAACATTTTTTCACATGTCAGGACCAAGAGTCTTATCAGACACACAATAGCAGAAAAGCCATTTCTATAAATATGGATGTTAGAAAACTAACATCCTTTTGCACATTTAATCAGGACAACACTAACAATAGTTAATTGATATATTCTACAAATACCAATGAGATAAAGCACAAGGACATGTTGGGCTAGGGTATACTTTAGAGTGTTTACCTCGTGTGCATAAGGCTCTGGGTTTGATCCCTAGCACCACAAAAAAAGGGATGGTGGAATAAGAAAACGTTGTAATCCATTGTACCAAATGGATTACTAAATAAATAAAAATAAGAAAAATCTTATTTAGTAATTTCTCAGGGAAGCAAAAACCTAGAGAGATCCTGAATATACTTAAGAAAACTTAAGCAGTTCCCTGCATATATCACATAGTAAAAACTTGACAAGAATTGAATGTGTAAAAAATTCAAATCAATTTTAATTAAAAGTTCAGACCACTTGAAATCAACTGTTACGCACTTTTGAAAAAAAAAGTAAAAAATTTGGTAGCACCAATCTAATGTACCGACATCCTTGTTGATAGTAAATTGTCAACAAATTCTGATTAAAGCCAAATTTCAAAGAGAATGCCTCCCCCCACCCCACAACACTGGGAATTTATCCAGGGCTTCATGCATATTAGACAAGTGCTCTGCCATTGAGCTACAACTCTAGCCCCAGAATGCTTTCTCAAAACCATTATTTAAAATAAACTTTAATAAGGAATAATACAGTTAGGAATTTTCCTTTTAAACAACTGTAGTAAATGATAAAATCCCACATGAGATTAAAAATTAATAAGATTTCTTAACCATCAGGAGAAAAGTGAATAAGCATTCATTTTTAAAAAGTCAAAAATTGGTGCAAAATATATAGAGAAGAGGGAAAAAATTTTTTAAATTAATTTAATCAAAATTTTATAACTCTCTACAATACCTCTCCCAGAAAATACATAACTACAGGGTAATTTCTCATCTTACCTTCTCCTCCGATTTCCATTGTTTCCAGATGGTCTTGTTATCTGAGTAGATACAATTTGACAGTGGACAGTTCCCATGAGTAGCATAAGGCACAAGGGTCCAAGAACTTCACTTACGTTCACAATAGGCATCATAAGATACAACACAATCCCTATAACTGGAAAGAGGTTTTAAAATGTAAAACATTAAGAGTTCATTTTTAAAATGCATACTAAGCAACTTAGCAAGACCCTGTCTGAAAATAAAAAATTTTTTAAAAAGTGCTGGGGATCAACTCTTGGATTCAATCCCTGATACCAAAAATAAGTAAAATGAATGCTACTATCTGTACAAACTATTTTTACAATCTATCATTTTAAAGAGAATTCAAAAGTAAATAACTTCCTGGAATACCATCCACCTGCTAAATATTAGCTTGGTGAAAATATGAAGCCATCAGTTGCCAAATAAATGAAGAATAACATATTGAAAGTATTTGCCTTTCTGGCAGCACAATCATCTATATATTCCAAAAGAGTTTCCACCACAGAACTGAAGGCTCCATAAAACATAAATTTTGCAGTGCTGTTCTGCTCAAAAAAGGTATACTCCAAGGCCCAAGGTTACAAAGAAAGCAATAAGCCAAGCTGGATTTGAACCCAGGCATTTGGGCTCCAGAATCTACCATCTTAACTACCATATTATATTGCCTCTTTGCATATGTATATGAAATGTTCAAAGAAATAAATAATGAAAGAAATAGGAAAACATAAAATACTATCTCTAAAATTCCATTTACAATTTTATAGACAAGTTCTTTCAGACTTTATCATAATAGTAATTCTTATGGGATACACAAATGAATACACAGTGGATTCAATACTTTTAATTACGGCTGAGTTTCCAAAAGAATGCTTTTTTCTTTTCTTTTCCTCCTACGAGTCCCAGTATTGAGGATCAAACCCACTAGCCCAACATACAATGATGTCATCAGAACAATCAACTACAGACTTTGCAATGTGGACATAAATTCACTTTTAAAAAGTGACTGTGTTCACTGACTGGCCTGGATTAGTACCTGGCACACAGTAGGCACACCAACATGAATTCTGATGGGGACTTGATCTTGGACTTTCTAGTCTCCAGAATTGCGAGAAACAAATTTCTGTTGTTTACATGCAACCCAGTCCAGGGTATTTTTGTTAAAAAAACCAAAATAGACTAAGACAGAAATTGGTATGGAAAAATGGGGACAGGGGCTACTATAACAAATACCTGAAAACATGAAGCAACTTTAGAACTGAGTTATGAATGGTTAGAGGTTCAAAGAGTCTTAAGAAACAGTCTAATGAAAAGCCTTGATCTCCAGAGAGATTTTTAAACAGTCTATAGAAAAGCCTTGATCTCCATAAAAGAATTTGGAAGGATCAGAAGGGAAAGAAGAAAATAATAGAAAAAGCCTTGACTTTCTTGGAGAATAATACCTAAGTAACCATGAAGAGAATGTTGGTACAATGTGGGGTACAGGCCATTCCAGTGAGGTATTAGATGGAAACAAGAAATAACATGTTATTGGAAAATGAAGGAAACAATCCTTGTTATAGAGCAGCAAAGAACTTCGATGAGCTATAATTGTATTCTGCCGTTTTGTGGAAGGCAGAATCTTCCAATGTCTTGATCTTGGACTTCCCAGCCTCAAAGCCATCAGAAATAAATTTGTGTTGTTTAAAAGCTACCTAGGCCATCATATCTTTGTTGTAGCAGGCTGAACATACTAAGGCAGAAAAGTTATGTAAATTATGGTATTATTATAATAATAAGTAGCTATAAAAAGGTGTTCGTAGTAAATGTTAATAGACTGCAATACAAACAGTAAACAGTACTATTAAATTATGGTATGTCCATATAGTAGAATATTATGCAACCATTAAAAAGATCATTAAAAGCAAATAAAATCAAAATCCAATTCTTTATTGACACTACATGTTGAGTACCTGTATCCACATGTGGTTAAGCAGCCGCTGTACTGGGTAGCACAGAGACAGAACATTTCCTTTATTAAAGAAACTCTAAGGGCAGGGGTTGTGGCTCAGAGTTATAGCGCTTGCCTAACATGTGTGAGGCACTGAGTTCACTCCTTACCACCACATAAAAAAATAAAGTTACTGTGTCCATCTACAACTAAAAATATTTAAAAAAATAAACTGTTGAACAACTATGTCAAACTTATAGATTTAAGATTCACATATATTTTTCCCTCTATAACTTAATGTTTTTTTAACTGGAAAGACAAAAGAAAATATAAGCACCCATAATTCCTTCATGTCACCCAACCTTCCCTTTATTATAAGTCATGTAACCACAGTCCAAAGAGCCCACTTTTTGAAAATATCTCTGGAATGCAATGTATACACTGAAGAGAGAACAGTGGGTTCAATCCTTGGTACCACATAAAAATAAATAAAGTAAAGGTGTTATATCCATCTACAACTGAAAAAAATTTTTTAAATAAAAAAATAATCATATGTTTGTTCTCTCAGAGCAAATTTTAAGATGATGCCCAAAATAGGTAAGTCCCTTCATTTCTTTGTACTTTCAACCATCAAATGAAAGGGTGACAGTAAGAACAATAGGTCTTCCTTCCATCACAGCAAAAGCAGCAAAAAAGAAACGGTCATAGTTTATTCCAGCTCTTCTAATTACCTTGCATGAGGTAAAGCAGTAGCAGCCAAACGAAGATTCTTAAGGAGGTGACCTGAATCCACCAATTGCTGAACAATGGGAAAAATACAACTCGAACAAGCCCCTTCCGAGTTAGAGACGTCCATGGAATTTCCGGTTTGGCTTTGGCAAATGTTGAGCCTTTAAACATACAATAAAACAAGAAATATTTATATACACTAGACTTTTGGCCTATTGTAGCACCACATCAAAAACTGGTGAGAGTGGGCTGGGGTGCTGGCTCAGTGGTAGAGCACTTGCCTACATTTGTGAGGCCCTGGGTTTGATCCTCAGCACCACATGTAAATAAATAAAAAATAAAGTTCTATCAACAACTAAAAAAAATATTAAAAAAAACAAAAACGGGTGAGAACACAACTTAGCACATAATCTGTTCAGTTCAAAAAAACTCGATGGTCATTAAATATAATAACTTCTTACCTCAGTCTCTAGGAAAGGATCTCAAAATAAGCCAGGTCACTTGAATGTTAAATAATATGTTTTTCTTAATTACACAACAGCAAGTCAACAAGTTCAACCCTCTTTCAACTTTATGAAAACATGTAATTTACAAAACCACCCAGTTCTAAGGCAAAGGGTAAAAAAAGATTAAAGTCCACAAAATGAGTAAAGAATTTTACTTAGAAATTGAAGTATACCATCAAATAGAGAAGGTATCTTAAACTAATCCATAGTTCCATTATGAAATAACATAACAACATGCACAAGAAACAAACTTACCTCTAATTAAGTCAACATCAATCAAGTCTGGCTTTATGTGACCCATCTTTTTTGGTTTATTTTTGAAGCCCTAAGATTAAAAAAAAAAAAACAGAAATAAAGAAAAAGGAGTCCTTTTAAGTACAAAAGATAAACTTATGTTTCTTTTTTCTTTTTCTCTATATTTGACAGCTTTTACTATAGACATTTTAATCCTAATGTTCCTTTAAGAAACTCATCATTAATGTTTTAGTTTTTAGTCGTATCAAATAATATACAAGCTTTTATCACTGTTAAAAGAATCAAACTATGCCCAAAAAATCAATAAGTGAAAAATAATCATGCCTTGAACTATCTCTCCTTTCCTCCCTTCTTTTTTTAGTTGTTTCTTTTTGTATTTTACTTCCGTAATTCTAATATATTCATATTCTTTAATTTACTGACTTTAAGAAATCATCTACTGACTTAATATAGTATGTGAGACTAAAGCTCTTAGACCACTAATCTCCACATCCTAATTTGTACCCCCAAAACATATATCCTTACAATATACTTGTTTGATTCTTAAAAATCATAATCAGTATTAATTGTATGATCACAGTTAAATATGTTCCCCACAAGCTATATTTTATATTCTTCCATTTGCTCTATAAGATCAGTTAAAATATTTGTCATTATCTAAATTTAAATAAATGCTAGAAAATTATCCAAATTTGAATAAATGCTAGAATTTATTTTTAAACAAATCCTCATACACCCTTCCCAAAGCCTTCTATCTTCCTGTTCCAATTAGACTAGTTAATTCCTCCCTGAGCCTGCTGCTCAGCTACAATCCCAGGTCTTCTCACTCTCATCCTGAGAGTTCCCTTCAACTTTCTCTGTGGTGAACCACATATTCCCCATATCTCATTCCCCCGACCCCGCCCAAGAGCTGGGGATCAAACCCAGGGTCTTATGCATTATAGGCAAGCTCTCTACCACTGAGCCACATCCCCAACCGTTTTTACTTTTCAGAGTCTTGCTAAATTATCCAGGAGGGCCTCAATCTTGCTACACTGCTGCGTCAATCCCAAAGTAGCTGGGATTACAGGTAGGCTCTACCACACCCAGCTCCCATGTCTTCTTAGAAGACATCCTTCAGTAGCTTCCTGAGAAAACAGTCACAGAAGATAATTTTTGAGTCCTTGCATGTCTGAAAATGAATTAATCCTACCCTCCAGTTATGAATTTTTTAAAGAACATTTTTCACAGCCTCAGTCTCCTACCATTTCAAATTAAATAAGCTGAACTCTTAGTGTTAGTAGATTCTATATTCATTTCTCTTAAAAGATAAATGTGCTGCAGAATCTCTGCAGTATACTTGTTACATTCCCAATTTCTAATATTTCTTAAGTTGACCATTATTGCTTCAAAACTGTGGCATTAACTCAATTCATTAGCATGTTTTTACAGAAAAACTCAGAATTTGAAAGTCATAATGACCTTGCCATATATATTATGAATTGGGGGTAAATGTATGAAATTATCTTTTGTTACTGTTTCAAACTCCTGTTTGTCTAACAGTTTTGCTTTATTACTACTAATAAATTAAACTCTTAAAATATGAATTTTAATTTCATGCTCAATCAGAACTTGTACATGCTAATTCTTAATCATGTTTTTAAAATTAGCTATTTAATCTAATATTAAAACTAAATGTAAAGTTGAAAATTAATGTAAAAATTAAAGCTTACAGTAATTTTCTATTTATCTATTATAAGACATTGAGTTGGTATTGATTTTTAGCTGTTTAATAAATGTAATTTCTCTCAAGTGAACCCTGTTTCTAGTCATCTCAACCATATGCTACAGTTTATTCAGAAAAATATCCCAAAACCCTAAATTGTACATAAAATCTAAGAAGTTGAACTTTGAAAATAAGACATCTTGAGGAAAAAAAAACCCTTTGAAGAAGCATGTCTACTTATATAAGAGTACTTTTTCATTGGAATAACAATTATACTATACTCAAAATCAGAAATTAAAATGTAAAAGGTAAAAAAAAAACTGCTGTATTGTACACTAGTAGACATAAACCTTGTGTACATTTGCATCAGCCCCACCACATTCACCACATAATCCTTGTAGATTTTATGAATTTTTTTAACCAAAAAGTGAGGTGTGCCCATTATAGTGAAACTTTGTTTAAAAAACTATGCCAGTATTACTTAAAAATCATTCATCAGTGGCAATTATCAAGAATACAGTAACAATAAATGTTGGCAAGAATGTGGGGGAAGAGATACACTCATATATTGCTGGTGAGACTGCAAATTGGTACACCCACTCTGGAAAGCAGTATGGAGATTCCTCAGAACACTTGGAACACTTGGAATGATCCAGTTATTCTACTCCTTGGTATTTATATCCAAAGGACTTAAAATCAGCATACTCCAGTGACACAGCCACATCAATGTTTACAGTAGCTCAATTCACAATAGCTGAGCTAGAGAACCAACCTAGGTGCCCTTCAACAGATGAATAAAGAAAATGTGATACACACACACACACACACACACACACACACACACGATGGAATATTATTCAGCCATAAAGAAGAATGAAATTATGTCATTTTCCAGTAAATGGAAGGAACTGGAGACTATCATGCTAAGTAAAATAAGTCAATTCCTGATATCTCTGATATGCAGATGCTAAAACACAATAAGGCTGGATGGAGAACAGAAGTTCACTGGATTAGACAAAGAGGAATGAAGGGAAGGGAGTAAGGATGAGAATAGGAAAGACAGTAGAATGAATCAGACAGAACTTTCCTATGCTCATATATGAATACACGAGCAGTGTAACTCCACATCCTGTACAACCACGGAATGGGATCCTAATCAGAATAAATTATACTCCATGTGTGTATATGTCAACATACACTTTACTGTCATGTAAGTCTAAAAAGAACAATTTTCTTAAAAAAAGAACTAAATGAAAAAAATTTTTAAATCATTTATCACTAAACTGTCTTTAGTGCAAAAGTAGGATGCATGGGATATTCAAATATACGTTAATGTGGTAGAAATACAGCATTCTAAATAAAGGAGCTTCAAGTGCTTTTCACTTTAGAGCCAAAATATTTTTTCTACTTTCTTCACTTTTTACACTTTTTACCTATAACATTATAGAATTAGGATTAACATTTACTAGAGGTAAATACCAAAGTATGCAAACCTCCCTTAGCAACAAAAATAGTCAACAAATATTCAACATGCTTCTTTTTTATGCCAGCTTCTCTACTTATTAAACATAAAATAATAAGTAACTCAAAACATGGCTCTATCTTCAAAGAATGCACAGTATAGAAAGGAAAACAAATAATAAAGCCAAATCTATGAGGGTTTCTTAGGAAAATGCCCTGAATCTCCCCTACCATTTTTTCTTCCCTAAAGAGATGGAACTCATATACTTTTGTATATGTTGAACAGAGAGAAACATACGGCATGCTTTTGTTTTAGATTCCTTGCTGTATCCTACACATTGTGTAATATGTATAATTGGAAGAAGCAAGAACCAGGAACTATTTAAAGCACTTTACAAATATTTATATTAGCTTCTTTAAGCCATTTCATCCTTACAGCTGTCCTGTGAGATATATACCTATGTTATCCTCACCTTATAGATGAAAAACCCAGGCACAGAGATTCCAACCCAGGCATCTACATTCCAAAGGATGTGTTCTTAACCATGACATTATCCTGCTTTCACTCTATGGTAAAAATGCATCCCTAATCAATAAAGAAAGAGGTTTTGTTTAAGATCAAACAAGACAGCTTGACTTTGAAAATTTAATAGGAATAACATCTGGAGAGCTGTGAGTGGATTTCCTTATGGGCCACAACCTTTATCCTAGAAGCCCAAGGCAAAATTCTGGATACTGCTATACTAGTTGCCTAAGTGCCAGCCTGGAACTTCTCTGAGGACCCCAACTGGAGGCCATACTCAGCTGTCACTTGTTATTAAGCCCCAACATAACTATGCAATATCATCAGGAGCTCAGTACCCGAATGAAGTTCCTTCTTTTAAGTAGAGAGACAAAGACACTGAAGTTATTGTAACAATATTATTGACTTTGTATTTAACAGGGAATTAAAGTCAAGTGAAACCCTATAATACCTATTTCCTAGTGGGCTGAACATTTCATTTTATTGCCATTAAAAGAATCAAAACTACTATACTGTCTGGCATAAAAAAGAGAATTCACCCCTGACCTAGGGCAGATGATGAACAACAAAACAAGCACACGGCAATTACAGCAACACAGGAAGGAGCATAGAGGGCACCTTCTCACATTCAAGAAGTCAAAGACCTCCAAAGGCAAGTAATATCTAAACAAAGAACTGAAGGATAGATGTGCAAGAATTTTCAAAACTTAGCAAAAAGGGGAAATCAAGAAAAGCATATGAGAGGACCCAGAAGTAAGAGAAATGGTGGCAAGAACTGAAGAAAGTTCAGGAGGCCTAAAGCACAGAGCAGAAACAAAAAGGGAACAAGAAATGGGTGAAGGAAGCAAACTGGAAAGGCAACCAGAAGTCACACTATGAAGATCACAGCTGTGCTAGGAGTATGGTTTCAGAACAAGCATACCAAGAAGGGTTCCAGCTACATTTGCCCAGAGGTAGTAGTTTATCAACTAGAGGAGAACAGACACTAGGTATAGGTCAGAGCAGCCAATTAGAAGCATGAACTGGGAAAAGCACTTACAAACAAAAGATATTTAGCTAGTAAGAACTAGAAAAATTAGTAACTGAAAATATGTGATTAGTATGAATATGAAGCCACAGGAAAACTCTAAAGGATTGGTGATGTGGCTCAGTGGTAGAGCACTTGCCTAGCATGCATTAAGTCCTGGGTTTGATCCCCAGCACCACCACAAAACAAAACAAACAAACAAACAAACAAAAACTCTAAAGCCATTCACTGAATATGAAAAGTAAGACAAGGAACAGGACTGAGCCATGCCAAGCAGGCCACATTGTGCTCACATTCCACTGGCCAACCAAAGTGGTTGAATTCTCCCATAGGAAGGTACTGCACATATAGGCAGAGTGCATGTAATTTAAAAAATTAGTATCACACAGTTAAGTCTATCTGACATGAAAGCTCATGCCTAAATGATAATTAGATCTGCTTTTGCCACTGGTATAAAGGGTATTGGTAGAGTCAATAAACCTATACATTCATATCTCTGTATCTACCTATGTTGTGTGGAAATTTCAACATGAAACTCTGGATGACACTCAAACCATATCCAAATCACAGAAATATATGGACACACACACACACACACATCTGCTATTACTCAGGTAACTTCATTTAATATGTTTTCGAGGGGTACTTTTTAAAACTAATCTTTATTTTTATTAGAGCAATACTCATTACAAGGATAATAATAAAAAATAACTCTGGCCTCAACCATCCTCACCCTTGATTCCCATTTCCTGGCTATTTTTTTCTTTATTTCTAAATAAAATATTTACAGTGTTTTCTTCAATTTCAGATGCTATCCATTCATTTCTTACTATTGAAGAAAACAACTTAAAAAAATCTCTACCTTCTGTTTTCATTTATTTCTCAAAGTATTTCTAAGTATCAATAAAAACATCTGAAATTAGAATGCTGTCTTGTACTTGCCATCTTAAAGTGTATTGTCTATATTGTCTTACTGACACAATTAGAAAATACATTGTTCTAATATTATGGTGGTGATACCAAACTATTTTGCAAGTTCCTTACTCTTATTTATTAACATATATTAACTGTACAAACTAATTAGTCTCTCTGCAATATTTACATACATGTATATGTCATGCCTTTATCATGTCCACCTTTTCTTCTGCCCTCTGGCCACTCCTCCCTCTCAGGGGAACTATGTGGCTATGTGGGATTAGGAAATAAATCTGGAGGTAGATCTATTGCCCCTACATATGTACTCAGATAATCCTATTTTCAGCTCCGCCTCTCTCCTGCAGATTTACTTGAGACAACTAATTCCCATCTTTCAGAATTTAAACACGGGGTTTTAGTAGTTTCTTACCAAACTTCTTTACTACAGATACTTAAAGACTTTTACTTTCTTCACTGTTCATCTTTCAAAATTACACCAATAGCTCTCATTTACTATAGTCTTTTCTTCCACTCTCAGCCCCCTGCGAACTGATATCTTTTTTTTTATTTGTTGTAATTTTAGAGGGGTTTCAGGAAGAGATCAAATGTTGTTTAATGCACATATTCAAACTGTCATCTTTAATGAGGAGGCTCATTTGTCATATATCCAGCATCCAGCTTAAGAAACAAAACGCTATAAATAATATAGCTAAAATAGCCTCTGAGCTTGACTAGCCTTTTTTAGTTTCTAAGGATAAAATCAAGTCATTTTCAAACAGTGGTTTTGTTCTAATATTAGAAAACACAGCAAAAAAAAAAAAATTCAAAAAGATTAGAATGTTTTGCTCATTTTAAAACCAACAGATTTTGGATTTTAATATATTCTCAAATTTTAGAAGAGAATTTTTATTGTTTGCATAAACTTGTGTACTACATTATGATTTTTTCCTTGGTACTGGTGTGAATTTAATAGTTTTATTAGGGTATAATTTACGTAATATTATTTTGGCTCACAGTTCTGGAGTTGTAAGGTCTAGGGCCATATCTGGGGATGATGGCCTTCTTGTTGGCTGCCCTGAGGAAGCACAGGATTTTCCATGGCAAGAGACAAGGAAAACATGGATGTATACATGTCTCATCTGGTCTCTCTCCCTCTTTTCTTATAAAGCCACCAGGAATCACTCATGGCAGCTCCTTTCTTATGGCTTTACCTAATCTGAAAAGCCCCCCTTTAAACACCACAGTCAGACTACATTTCCACCCTCTTAATACCTCATATTGGGGATGAAATTTCAACATGAAACTCTGGATGATACTCAAACCATATCCAAATCATAGCAGCTGTTGGCAGTAAATTCCTGTTCCTACCTGCCATTAACAAGCTACCATTGATCTGTCGTATATACTTATGTATTTCTAAAAATTTCATACAAACACAAATAGCAAGTTGTCTTTTGTGTCTGGGTCCTCCTTTCACTTGGCATAATATATTTGAGGTTCTCTCACCTTGTAGCATATATTCATAGGTTTTATTGCTGAAATATATTCCATTTTATGGATATAACAATTTATCCATTAATTGGTTGATCAACATCTGGATTTTTTCAATTTTTCAGCTATTATGAATAGTTCTATGAGCATTTGCATGTGTTTGTTTTTACTTTGGTACCTGGGTGAAAACGCTAGGTAATACGGGAAGTATATATTTAATTGTCAAACTATTTTCCATTTTCCATGCAAACCAGCAGTATACAAGAGTCCTAGTTTCTCCGTGTCCTTGTCAACACTTGGTATGGTCGATCTTTTGAATTTTAGCTATTCTAACAGGAGTATAGTTACATTTCATTGTGGTTTTAATTTGTACTTCCTTAATAACTTCTTTAATAATGTAGAACATCTTTTCATGTGACCATTATTTATTTATTTACTTTGGTAAAAATGTCAGTTCAAATGTTTTGCCTATTTTTAAACTGGGGTACTAAGTTCTTTATATATTCTGGATACAGACACTCCAGTATGTGCAGAATTTGACTGTAGCTTTTGTTTTGTTTTGTTTGACAGGGTCTCAATGTGTTGTGTATGCTGACCTTGAACTCCTGGGTTTGAGTAATCGATCTGCTTCTCAGCCTCCTGAATAGCTGAGACTACAAGTGCATGCCACCATGCCTGTACTGTCTTTCATTTTTTTTTTAATATTTATTTTTTAGGTGTAGATGGACACAACACAATACCTTTATTTTTATATGGTGCTGAGGATCGAACCCGGGTCCGGCCCATGCTAGGCGAGCACTCTACCACTGAGCCACAATCCCAGCCCTGTCTTTCATTTTTTTTAATAATACATTTTGAAAAAAAAAAAAAAAAGTTTTAAAGTTTGATGAAATCCATTTTGTCAATTTTTTTTCTTTTATTGATGTGTTTCTAAGAAATCTCTTGCCTATACCAAGGTGACAAAGTTTTATTCTAGAAAATCTACAGTTTTAGTCCTTACACTTAAATCTATAATCCTTTTTAAATGATTTTTGTGTATGGTATAAGGTAAGAATCAAAGTTAATTTTTATTTTTTTTTTCAAAGTTCATTTTTATATTGTGGGTTTTCAGTTGTTCTAGCACCATTTATTGAAAAATTTCTTTTTCCTTCACTGAACTGCTTTGGCATCTTTGTCAAAAGTCAACTTCTCCAAAAAGCAGGGATTTATTTCTAGATTTTCTATTCTGTTCCATCAATTTATTATTTATACCAATACCTTCTATCTTGATCACTACAGATTTATAATAATAATTTGAGATTACATAATGTAAATCATTCAACTCTGTAACATTTTTTTAAAAATGTTTATATCCTTTGCATTCTATACTAGCTTATCAATTTCTACCAAAAATAAAAAATACAGCCAGAATTTTGAAGGGATTATATTGCACATATAGATATAATGGGAGAGACTAGCCATTTTAATAATATTCAGTCTTTTAGATCATGAAAATGAAATGTTACTCTATTTATTTGGATCTTCAGTTTCTCTGACACTGTTTTATTTTCAGGGTACACGTCCTCACTTTCTATGTCAAGCTTATTCCTAAGTATTTTTATTCTCGTTGAAGCTATTGTGAGAGGGATTGTTTTCTTAATTACATTTTTTTGATTACTTACTGCTAGTAACTGATTTCCATATACTGACCTTGTTTCTTGAGACTTTGCCAAACTCATCAATTCGTAATTTTTTGGTAGATGCCTTAGGATTTTCTAATTATGAAATTATATAAATATATTTCTATGAGGAATGTCATTGGGATTTTGATCGGAATTGCATTAAATCTGTATAGTGCTTTTAGAAGTATGGTCATTTTGATAATATTAATTCTGCCTATCCAAGAGCAAGGTAGATCTTTCAATCTGTTAAGGTTTTCTTTGACTTCTTTCTTTAGGGTTCTGTAATTTTCATTATATAGATCTGTCACCTCTTTCGATAAGTTGATTCCCAAGTATTTTTTTTTGAGGTTATTATAAATGGGGTAGTTTTCCTCATTTATATTTCTGAGGATTTATCACTGATTTACAGAGATGCCTTTGATTTATGGGTGTTGATTTCATATCCTGCTTCTTTGCTGAATTCATTTACTAGTTCTAGAAGTTTTCTGGTGAAACTTTTAGGGTCTCCTAAGTATAGAATCATATCATCAGCAAATAGTGCCAATTTGAGTTCTTCTTTAACTATGAGTATCCCTTTAATTTCTTTTATCTGTCTAATTGCTCTGGCCAGTGTTTCAAAAACTATGTTAAATAGAAGTGGTAAAAGAGGGCATCCCTGGCTTGTTCCAGTTTTTAGAGGGAATGCCTTCAATTTTTCTCCATTTAGAATGATGTTGGCCTGGGCTTAGCATAGATAGCCTTTATGATGTTGAGATATGTTCCTGTTATCCCCAGTTTTTCTAGTGTTTTGAACATAAAGGGGTGCTATATTTTGTCAAATGCTTTTCCTGCATCCATTGAGATGATCATATGAGTATTATCTTTAAGTCTATTGATGTGGTATGTTGAACCAACGTTGCATTCATGGAATGAATCCCACTTGATTGTGGTGCACGATCTTTTTGATGTGTTTTTGTATTTGATTTGCCAGAATTTTATTGCTTTCTCTCTCTCTCTCTCCCACTTTACCACAAATTGCATGAAAAGAAAAAATGAGCATTGTTGTTCACCCTTATGTAGACATAGTTTCTGCTGACACATAAAAGGCAGGTACTCAACAAATTATTATTTGTTGAGGGTGGTGGTACCGGGGGCACTGAACTCAGGGGCACTTGACTATTGAGTCAAATCCCCAGCCCTATTTTGTATTTTATTTAGAGACAGGATCTCACTGAGTTGCTTAGTGCCTTGCTTTTGCTGAGGCTGGCTTTAAACTTGTGATCCTCCTATCTCAGCCTCCCAAGCTGCTGGGATTACAGGCATGTGTCACCATGCCCAGCTGTATGAACATACCTTTAAATTACATTAAATAGTCTATAATTTGGTCAATTTTTTCCTAAGACCTAACTAAACACACTTTAAAAGTATCTTGGCTTTTTTCCCCATCACCACTAGATCGTGAAACCCAGGAAGGCAAGAACCCCATATATCTTTTTCACTGTATTCTTAGCAACTGGTATGTGTGTGCATATTAAGTAGCTCAGTAAAATTTTATTTTGGCTTTAATTTCATTCTTTCCACTGCTGCTAGATTAAAAAGTATACATTAAGGAGATGTTAGATTACCCTATGAGAAAACAATGAATGAAAATATGCACAATGGATGGAAATCAATTAAATACTGAAATAGACACTAAGTTCCTAGTATGAATCAAGATTTCTAAGTGAGGGATACAGACATAATTCCTGCCTTTGAGGACTATGAACACAGACAGGTTAACAAAAGGAAGATATGTATCAAATGAGAAAATCAAAATTGGGTAGGGAAAAGAGGTTCCTTACTCCATAGCAAGAAGTAAAACCCTTTTAAGGATAAGAACCCAAAATCCATATAAACTACTGTTAATTATTCAAGATCACAAAGCTAAAGGTCACAAAACAAAATCTAACACCCAGTTCTAAGCTCTTCCCATTACACTGTATTTATTGTTACTATGTAGCCTCACAAAATAATAGGATAAAGCTTACAGAGTTATAAAATAAAATTTATGTTTTTATCAATCGTAAACCTATCTCCCATTAATATAATCAAGGCCTGTACAAAACTATGAAGTTAGCCACGGGTACCATGTAGTTCAGTTTTCTAGTTGATTGGCTTATATAAAGAAATGCACTTAAGTGTTGGTTAAATGCACTTCACCAAAGAGCTTTAAAAGTCCTAGTATACTATTAAGTCATATCCATCCATTGTTTTAAAATATTTATTTTTTAGTTGTAGGTGGACACAATATCTTTATTTTTATTTTATGTGGCGTTAAGGATGGAACCCAGTGACTCACACATGCTAGGCAAGTGCTCTACCTCTGAGCCACACTCCACCCCCGTTTATCCGTTTTTTAAGAAGTGTAAATAAAGGGTCTACAACAAACCTTTTAAAACACAATCCAAAAACAAGAATCTGGAAGCAAGACCCTGAATATGTAGATTTAAGTACTAATGTCAGTAGAGAGATACATTCTTTGGAGAACTAGCTTTCCCCCATTTAGACTGTCCAATTCCATCTGGCTACCAAGCAACAATTTGATGACTAATTTGCACCAGCATCGATATTCATCATTAGCCCGACAAAACTGACTTTGGTATATTAAATTACTTTGATATATTAGATTATTTAAGCCCTTCTCTCCCCTTTTAAAAAGTAATAAACTGGCATCAGTTTTTCTTGATTAGCATGAAACAACATAAGAATCTATCTGCTCAGTTCTAAGAATAGTATACAAAAAAGTTTAAGAACCTGAAAAACTTAAATGCCATACTCTAAACCAGTGATCAAAAAAATGGGTGCTCACAGGCTGGATTCAGGCCAAAAAGGGATTTTTATTGGCTTGCACAGTGATGATGAAGAAGACAGAGAAGAAAAAGAGGAGGAGGAAGAGGAGGAGAAGGAAGAGAACCACCACTTTCTTCTGGATATTTAACCTAAAAATACACATTTTCAGCTTCTCTTGAAAAATCTGACACTCTGGCAATACTGGACCTGAATCGCCATGTATTAAAAACTGACCAGAGCTGAGTAACCATAGTCCCATTTATATGGGAGATTTGCTACTGAGGTCACATGTCAACAGTCATTTTATCATTAGGCGTGCTCCATTGTTTTTCTTATAAACTTAAAAATAAAGAATACCATACTTGGTGGATAAGTGCAAATTTTTTTAAAAGTAAAAAATATCCACTTTTCACATTAATGCAGTAAAATAAAGCTAGAATCAAAGAAATCAATTTACCTTAATCTGAGTCTGTTCGATTGACTTTTCCCATATCTGCTGATCATATGCTCCAATCTGAAATAAGGAGCAGGCTTATAAATGATGCAAAGGCAATCCTTGTATTTAAAGTCAAGCCTCAAAAGTTATGAATCTATTAAGTATCATTATGATGTTTGGAAAATGTTTATAATT
This sequence comes from Marmota monax, assembly GCF_021218885.2. NCBI lineage: Eukaryota > Metazoa > Chordata > Mammalia > Rodentia > Sciuridae > Marmota > Marmota monax. Next base: position 5,696,691 of record NW_026693476.1, on the reverse strand, counting down.
TTTAGAATTAGAATAAATTAATATTTTTTGTGTATGTGTGGTACCAGGGACTGAACCCAGAGGCACTCTACCACTGAGCTACACCTCCAGCCTGTTTTTAAATTTTATTTTGAGCAGGGTCTCACTAAATTGCCAAGGCTGACCTCCAACTTGGGATTCTCCTGCTTCAAGCTCCAGAGTTGCTGGGATCAGAGACATGCTGCCAAGTGCCTGGCTAAATTAATACTTTTAAGGATTACTCCCTTCAAAAATCTTTAACAGCTGCATCTAAATGTTAGTTAGAAAGCAATAACCAATATATTTCAAATTAGATATTATCTTCAAAGACATTTCCAATTCTTAAGGAAAACATCAGTAGGAATACCAGAGAGGAATAAAAGATAAGGGACAGATCAATAAGACAATAGTACCGATATGAGCCCTACAGATACAGGCTTCATTCATATCGTTTAAAAAAGGAAAAAAATTAAAATTAAAAAAAAAAGGTTAATCATAAGCAAACTTTCAAAGTATTGCTGTGGCTTGTGTGTGCAGCCTGGAGAAAGATGGTGCCTTGAAAATCTTATCCTGAGACTTGGAACTGGTTTTATCATGACCTTGTACATCAATTTTTCCCCTTTGTGTTGAGATACGGTGTAAGAATACCCGGCATTACCAAACTCCAGGGAAAGTACCATGATATTCTTTGTGGGGAGCTTTCTGCAGGAAGTATGCTTCACAAATTAAAATGACTGATATTACCTTCTTTTGATACCACGATATAGCATCTCTCTCATTTGAGGCCATCTGTGTCTCCAGCCAGAGAGTGGGATTTCACTGAAAATGAAGGAAACCCAGTCGGTGAGTCTCTTTGGTGAAGGTTACTCTCCCAGTTTGGGTAGACTTGAAACTACTTCTCAGTCTCTCCAATAAACCGCAGTCTCTCCTCTGGCTCTTTGCCAGCGGAGAGGAACCCAAACAACAAACCCGCGCAGGATCCTCTGCAATACTTTGCGCCAGGGTGTCCACGGCGGCGGAGGCAGGGGAAGGAGGGAAGGGAGATCGCCGCAGTTGACCCGTCCCCGACCCCCGGCGTCGGGCTCTCACCTGGTGCTCGCTGCCCGGCTGGCCAGCGGCCGGGACCTTCCTCCTCAGTGGCCCCGGCCGGGCCGTGAGGCCGGGGGCGAGGCGGCGGGCCCGGCAGGCCGCATCTTCCCCACGAGGCCGAGACGCCGGCGGGGCCGTTACCATGGAGACCGCGGCGGAGGCCCCGGCCTCGGAGGCAGCCGGCCGCCCTGCGCCCAGAGGAGGGCACTCTGTTGACACAGACACTGCACCTCCAAGCCCGACCTAGGAGGTCGCCGGACGGGCCATAAAATAAGCAAAGAATGAGCTGGAAAATGAAGGGGATAAAAAAGGAAGGGCCTTCGCTAGGCCGCCAGTCACTACAGCAACGGCAAAAGCTTTAGTGCTGGGCTGTAAAAGACAGGTGCAAAGGCCCAGGGCCCTGGAGGAGGAGCGGCAGGAGGCGGCGGCGGCGGCGCGCGTCCCCTCTGGGCCGGGCCGGCCCGGCGGGGCGGTGACTCAGCCAGCGGAGAGCTGGGCGAGAACAGCTCTGCAGACCACAGCGCCGCTGGCCTGGGCTTCCGCTTTCCGGCTACAGCTGCCGCGGTGGCTCCGCCCCCGGCGTTCGGCCTCCCTGCAGAGCCTCGGTCCAGAGGCGGGACGGAGGGACTGCGGAGCCACGCTGCGATCCGTGGCCAAGACCAGCTCCCCTAGGTCACCCTTCAAGTCTCAACTTAAAAATCATTTCCTCAAAAACGACTTTCCCACCCATGGATCTGTGGGAAGTCGGTTCCCATGTTCTAGGTTTCCAGTTCGTGTATTTGTAGTACTTACGTTTGTTTCATTGCGTATATCGGCTTTCGCCAGTGGGCTGCGGTCTCCACGAGGTCAGACTGCGGCCTGACACAAGCCTTGCACATTTGTTCAATGAACGAATGTTTGTGAATTTACTACGCAGCCCTGGGACGCAGAGCCCGACAGGCTTCCTCTCGGTGATTGTCTTCCTCTGCAGCCCCTCAACTGCTATTTTCTGGTGCTCAAGGATTAGGGAAGTCACAGGCTTAGGAATCTGCTGAAGGCTTTTTCCAGAATTAGGGAAGGTGGCGGCAGGTTAAAAATTCAAGCAGTTTGATAAAGGTCACAGAAAGAAGATTGCGTCCTTAAGTATGTAGATACGCTGGTAGGGTTTCAAGCAGCTTTCCTCCTCTTCCCCATCTATTTTCCCCACCTGCCATAAATAGCTAACCCTTAAGGGCCATTCTCTTTTTGAAGCTCTGTTCTTTGCCTATTTGCAGCACGGAGCATTTGAGGCAGGTAAAGCTAATAGCTAACACTGGAGAAAGCCTAAGAGGTACTGTATTAAACATTGTGTAGATGTTCTTATGGTCTGTTCAATAGGTGTAAAAATGAAAGTTATCTCCATTTTACTAAGGAATAAAATTGACTAAACTCCCACAGGATTAATCTTTTTTAATTATTTCACCAGCACATTGGTGATGGTTTCCTACTGCTTTTGCCCCTTGTCAGCTTTTCCCTTCCTTAGAGTTAACAGTTCTGTCTAGTTTCAAGGCAAAAGGCTTGACTAAAAAAGATAATAAAGATTCACATTTGTTTTTAAGACCTAAATAACATTAATAGCAATAATACTTCATTGTTTAGCATGCATGGGATTTGAACCCAGAGCTGCACTCGAATCCTTGATCTGAACTGTGTGATTTTAGGCAATTTATTCAACCTAACAAGCCTGTTTTCTCATCTGTAATTACAGAGTTAACTAACTTTCTACTAAAATCTGTGAGAATTAAATGAGATAACTTCATGTAAAGTGCCTGGCCCACAACAGTTACTCCAAAAACATTCCTCTCAATTTCCTTTCCTAATCAGAACCAAGAGCTATCAGTGCTTAGGACTACAATTAAAGAGAAGTTCAGACAAACACCGATGGGGATAAAAGAACCATTTCGTGTCACACAGCTCATCTGAAAAGTCTATGCACTGTCTTCAGGCATTTTCAAGAATATCTACAAATAGAAATCTAAGATTGTCTTCTCATAAGTATACATAACCAGCCGGGCACAGTGGCCCACACCTGTAATCCCAGAGGTTTAGGAGGCTGAAGCAGGAGGATTGAGTTCAAAGCCAGCCTCAGCAATGGCGAGGCACTAAGCAGCTTAGTGAGACGCTCTCTCTAAATAAAATACAAAATAGGGCTGGGGATGTGGCAGTGGTAGTGCTCCTGAGTTCAATCCCCAGTACCAAAAAATAATAAATATATATAAACCAATTCAAGCAAGAGTCCTGCCACATCACAAGCATAATTTTTCTTCATCTCAATATAGATGGGTTTCTCCTAATATTTATGACCTTTTGGGGGGGAAATAAAAGTCCAAGATTTCCTTTAAAAAAAATATGAATAATACTACAGCAGAATAGAGCTAGTGTGTGTAATGGGTGGGGTTGGGGTGGGTAAGGGGGAAGGGTGTCAGTACTATAAATACATGGTCCAGGTATCTAGAATTCACATGTGCTGTTCATTTTGTGGTGAAACATAAGTAAAGGACAAATCAGACTTTGTTTATTAAAAAAATACTTTACAGGAAAAAAAAAACCTCTATGCATTCCATTGTCCTATTTTACAAAGAAATAGCTTAACAATTTAACACACTTAAGACAGCTACAAAAAAGCACTGTTAAAAGGATTATTATTCACACAAATTTAGATTTAAGACTATTCATTAAAAACCTTTTAAAACACTTGTTAATGTCAATAAACAAACTAAGGCCACACAACGCAAATAGTCCGCCAGGCAAATTATACATTTCATCTATATGCAAAGACCTCTTAGATAAATTAAAGCCACAGGAAAAAAAGTCTTAGCTGCCAATCAAAATGGAGTTTAGTCACAGAAACACTATTACATGAAAATTTACAACATGTGATAGAAGTAGTACATAAGTATTTCTTTAGAGAGAATTGAAAAGTGCTATATTTTAAGAGACAGTGGTCTCAACTACATGCACAAGTGGATCTTAAAAAATTTATGAAGAAAATGGAAGGGCATAGTATTTATGGAGAGGTACTTGCTTTTAAAGCAAAAAACTTTCAGATGAGGACAAGTCCTTTATGCACTTAAGAAAAACATGTACTGTGCATTTCCTCTACTCGCATGACCAATAAATACAGCTACAACCTGTTTTAAAACCATAAAACTTAGCGCAAATGTGAACCTCTGGCATGTGCTACCGAAAGGTTCTTTTTAAAAAAAACCTATAGTAATGATGAAACAGACTTATTGAAGACATAAACTCAATTATCCTAAAAGTATAAATGCAAATAAATTTTAATGGCAAATATAGATGAAAATATAATGGGATTATATTAATGATAAAGAATATATTCACTAAGAATATATTTCCACGGATTTTGGAGTCTTGTTTTCTATATTATCTTTCAGTCTAGACAATAATATTTATACAGGGAAAGGCAATAAGCAAAAGTTTCTCCAGTCTTTATAACCTTTATGCCTATTAAGACTGATGATGCAAGATATCTTTTCTAAAGTTTAGTAAAGAATTTCATTTAATAAGCTCCCTATTTTCCCCCTACAAGAGCTTGTAATATTAGTCAACCAATAGTCCAACTGTCTCTGTGGGGACAGGGCACTTTCCAAAATAATGGAAAATGATGGACAGTTAAACAAATTTTAAGTACTAAATAAGCAAATTAAAAGTACAATTAAGCCTAGGGATATATTTTTTAAAAGAGTTAAAACTTTGGAGGAGGGAACTAATACATAGGTTTTTATTATTATTGCTTTATGAATTTGGGATAACACTTAAAATCATAATCGTACTCCTAGCATATCTTGGTAATTATAGAATGATTTCTGGGGCAAGGGGAAGACTTTTATCCTTTTTAATAGATACCATAAAATCATTCTATTCACTGTTAGGAATATTCATTTATTAGGTCTTTCTATAAGCACATTTTCAAAATATCCCTCCGCTCCACAAAGTACTAAAATGTATAGCCACATTCTGCAAGTAATCTCAAGAGTTGGCACAAAGGATAATATACCAAAAAGGAAGCTCAGCTTAAATTTCAATTACAACTTCACTGCCATCACTACTTTACAAATCAGAAGACGCCAGATTGCTTCATGCCTCACTCCACCAAACCAAATAATTTAATGATTCAGAAAATTGCAATCATTTGTATCACTAAACTAGGATACAGTTTTGAAAGCAGTAAGAAGCTTAAAACTTCTGCTTTTATATTCATCAGTCTTTAAAGCATGCTATCAAAATCTAATACTCACATAGGACATTCAGTTTCCAGATACATTACTAGCTAAATGTTTCTCTCCATTCTATTGCAATTCTAACATACAATGAATTTATTAGTACATGATTTTTAAACATTTTTTATATTCTTTAATGTGTTTATATTGGAGGTGAGGGTAGAATGTTTTATAAAAGGAAAACGGGGATTTGCTTTTGATTGTAGGTCTTTGCAGATCCACTGGTTCCTGAGTGATTACACACAGTGCTGGCTGTCAGGAGACAGTCTCCTTGTTTATTAGTAATGACCAGCTTAGATGACAGATGGCATCTGCTGGATGGCAAGTGGGAAATGGGGAAATCGGATCTTGGAAGACAAGAGAAACAAAAATAAAAACTTTTTGCTTTAACAACCTTGCTCTTCATGATTATTTTAAAAAGCAAATGTTGCCTGAGAAGAATTTTACTTTTGCACAGCCTGGTAAAGCTCTATGAAATTCTTCTGGACAGAAAAATAAAAATAAGAAATAACCCAAATCCACACACTTTGTGATTAACCCCCTTCCCCCCAAAATAACAAAAACACCCTCAAAGGTCCCTTAAAAACTAGTCTTGATAAACTAGAATTTACCCTAGAATTTATACACAGGATTTAAAAACACCCCTGCAATAATCACATTACCTTTCATATCATTCTAATTACCTTATTTACAAAGATAACTAAAAACCAACATCACTTCCAATTCATAAATGGTTTACATTGAAATGTTTCCCTATTTGTCTTCATCCTTTGTAACAGAGAATACATACATATACATATATATAAGGAATAATACAGATTCTAACTAATCACTGTAGTATTTGCTGATGGTTACTTTTCTATCTGTTTACACAGTGACCTCTATACTTTGCTAATATGCATTTAACTACACAACAATATTGCACAAAGTAATATTTATATAAGATTTAACCTATTTCAGAATATTTTAGAGAAAATTCATATCCGATATTTCAAAAGATGCAGCTAAGTTTTCATGGTGACAGACATAATAAAGCAGCATCTTTTTTTTTTTTTTTTGCCTATATTAATGTAAATATTTCAAATTTCACCATCCAGGAAAAAAAAAACAAAAAATTTCAAATTGCACTGTAACCAGGTAGATACAAGAATCTGGTCTTAGGTGTGGGGAATACTCTTCAATAAAAACAAGGCCTACTGTATTACTAACTAAGAGAAAGTATAATGTGTATCACATTAACATTCTAAAATGGAAAGTTAAGACCACAATAGCTATATGAACTGTGCCTGTTTGAAAAAAGAAAAAAATTAAATACTCAGGCACTAAGCTAAATTTAGGCTACCTCCAACTCTAGGATGAAGTCTAGTGTCATATTCTTTATTAGAAAATAGCAACATAGAGGTAAGTGTAAATAAACCCAGTTATTCATTCACCAGTTAAAACTATAAAGTGTCTCGAAAATAGATATTCAGCATGAAGAGATTGATGCCAAGTCACAAGAATATTTTTTCCTAAGTTTGATGCTCAAAATATGGCAGCCTCATCAGAAAAATTGATATCATTCTCTAACTTTGATATTTGTGATCAGTTTAGGAAACAAAAGTAACCACAAGAAATGTGAGGATGCTAGGAAGTGGAATAAGAGAATATCATATCAACATTATTTTGTTTACCCAAAATATCTTCCATAGTTACCATATATTCTAGAAGAGATTAATGAACCATGGATAATGAATGACCAAGGACTATTTATCTTTAGATTTTTTTTAATTGAAATATCCACTGGGCTTTAAATAACAGATACAGAAAAAGACAGTTTGGATCAGAAAGTGCTGTGCTTTCTCTTTTGTTAAGAAACCAGAGAGCCACTGAATTTTCCTTAGACACTACTTGTTCTTTGTGGTTGGAACAAAATAACTTACTTGCCCATGTACCAGATGCAGGAATTCTCCTGCAACCCATGCCATTTTTACTGAAGAAATTGAATATGTGCCATAAAGACACAGTACTAAAAGATAAATCCGATTTCTATCATAGAAACAGCAAACATGGCAAGAGGCAAGGCAAGATAAAATTAAGGGAAGTAATAATTTAGGAACTAAATCTGTTATTCCAGAGAATTCTCATTTTGATTTGAAGAAGAGATTGAATTGTTACCTCACACCTTAAAACAGAAAGTAGCAGCAGACCCACTATTACATACTGTACTAACGGGATAAGATACAACTCTTTGCATAATCTGTGTAAAAAAGATATGCTTGACATTTGTGGAATGTCATTTCTCTTTATAGAATTATAGGCAAGATTTCTCCAATAAAACTTAACTTAAGCCAGTTATAAAACTATAACTTCACATCAAAATTTAAAAAAGTTAAAAAATGTGTTTGAATATGTACATGTCACACAGGAGTGCCTGAATGTTCCTGCAGATTGTGTTGCTGGTTAGAGTCTAGTCTACTTTCCACCTTTAAAACTGGAATAGGCTGAGTCTTCTGATCTTGCTGTAGATGGTGAAGTTCTGATGAAGATGGGAAGGACGATGAAGCAGTTGTCAAAAGCTGCATCTCTGAGCATGTGTCCTCAGATTCAGTTTTTATCCTCACACACTGGGAGTCAACTTCTAATTCTCGCTTTCCAGTTAAACCACAGTCCATGTTAGAATTGCTTTCTGTGTTTTGAGTGGCTTCCACAACAGGGTGGTACTGTTTAAGCCTTATATGCCAGGCTAAGCTGCACACTGCTGACACTGTTTTGAACTGATGAATAACATTTCTAGGGATGAAGTAGATATCATTGTCGCATAGCTGAATTCTAGCATAACGAATGCCTTCCCGTCTCATTTGGTTTAGTTTAGCTTCATCCACCCACTGCACACACTAAAGAAAGGCAAAAAGTTACATAAGACTTTAACATATGTAACAATTCTTTCAAATAAAGCATTATAATTGGCATAGGAAAACAGTGATAAAATGTGTTATAAACAACAATTTAAGCAATACTAAATGAGACTAACTTTCTAAAATGTTTTATTGGGAAACATTTTTCCTCTCATTTTACTACCTCTCTAGTAACAAAGAGCAGGTTAAAGTGAGATGGCCTATATAGAATCATTTAAAAAAATACTTGAAAGTGTAGCTAAATATCAGTATTCTTTGCTTCACATAAAGGCAAAATTTTATCTCCTCCTTTAGTTTCTTTCAATCTTTTTGCTGAGGGCCCACAGTGCAATAAGGTTAACATGTGAGACAACTCATGGCCAGAACTGAGCACCCTGGATCCTCTGACCATTCCAGATCCACCTGGCATCCCAAAGATTAAAAGGATCTCAAGCATTTTGCTTGGGAAATTGTTTTAATGATGTCTCTAGTGCCTCCCCTAGCCCCAAGAAAAATTAAATTCACTATCCTATGTATCCAGTTATAAGGCAAAACTCAAAATGGGTATGAATACTTATTTTCAATATCTCACACAAAGAATAATACAAAGCAAGGGTTATTACCTGGGAAACTGGAGGTTCATGGAGGTCTAACTGAAGTCTCTGTACAACATCAGTAAAATCCTCAGCGTGAAAACAAATCACATCTTTGGTTATGCGAGGTTGGTCACTCCTATTATTAACAAAAATTAATGTTTTAGGGATAAGCATCCACAACAAAAAGCAATGACAAATTTTAGTCTCCCAGTTCCTGGAACTGCTACTACTAGCAAAGAAATACAAGGTACAACAACTTCTTGCTTCTTGAGATCAATTTTCAAAAATAAAAACAAACTAACAAAATTATTATTTTTTTTTTAAATCACATTAAGAGGCTGGGATTGTGGCTCAGTGGCAGAGTACTTGCCTCGTATGTGTGAGGCACTGAATTCGATCCTGAGCACCACATAAAAATAAATAAATAATAAGTATTGTGTCCATCTACAACTAAAAAATAAATCACATTAGTTGTTATAAAATTTTTTAAATGCCTAGAAAGAATAGTTTTATTCTAAATGAGATAAATTTGCAATTCTCTTACTAATTTGCATTTCTTTGTCCTGAATTTGTTAAAATTGGGTTCCATCTGAATGTAAAATAGTGTAGCTAGTATGAAAACCAGTTTGGCAGCTCCTCAAAACATTAAAAATAGAATTACCATATGATCCAAGAACTCTACTTCTGGGTATATACCCAAAAGAATTGAAATTGAAAGAGAGATCAGTACACCCACATCCAGAATCAAATAGCCAAAAGATGGAAGCAGTCCAAGAATCTATTAATCAATTAACAAAATGTGTGTGTGGAGGTGGGGTGGGGTAGACTGCACTCAATCTTAAAAAGGAAGGAGATTCCAATACTTGCTACAACATGGATGAACCTTGAGGACATTATAAGAAAAATAAACCAGTCACAAAAAGACAAATATTATATGATTCCATTTTTATGAGATATTCAAGTAGTTAAGTTTAAAGAAACAGAAAGTAGTTACAAGAGGCCAGTCACTGAGCCACCACCAAGGACTCAGCAGCCTCCACCTTGAGCCCCTAGGCTTCCAGACACCTTGCCCCTCCACTATCCCAGCCCACCCCCACCTGCCTTCTCCTGCAGCAGATTTCATCAGGCCGTTTCCACCAAGGAAAAGGAATCATATGCCCACTATCCAGAACCTTCACTCTTTTGACCCTTTTGCTGATGCAAGTAAGGATGATGACCTGCTTCCTGCTGGCACTGGGGATTATATCCATATAAGAATTCAAAAGAGAAGTGTCAGGAAGATCTTTACTGTCCAAGGAATCATGATGATTACAATAAAAAGAAATTAGTGAAGATGTTTAAGAAGATGTTTAAGATGGCACTATAATTGAGTATCCAGAATATGGAGAAGTAATTCAGCTACATACAGGGTGACTAGTGCAAGAAATATGCCAGTTCCTGATAAAGACTGGACTGGCTAAGGATGAGCAACTGAAGGTTCATGGGTTTTAAGTTCTTGTGGCTCACTGAAGCTTAAGTTAGGATTGATTTCCTTGCAATGAGTAGAATTTCCCTTCTGTCCTTTGTCACAGGTTTAAAAACCTCACAGCTTGTATAATGTAACCATTTGGGATCTGTTTTTAATTTGGACTAGTATAACACCTTTATGCAAACAACTGAAAAGAGTTGGAGAAAAAAAAAAAGTTACCAGAGTCAAGGGATGAGGGGGAAAAGGGGAGTGAGTTGTTGGACATAGAGTTTCAGTTCTACAAGATAAAAAAGTTCTGGAGATTTGTTTCACAATAATGTGATTATAATTCATAGTAATGGACATACATTTAAAAAATGTTAAACTTCCCATATAGTTTAAGAATGGTCTCTACCCAGTCTTTCAAAGAGAGTCCCCATTTTCCTAGACAACATCACAGTTAAGTTCCATTAACTTACCATTCGCCAAACTGTACAGCTTTCAAAACCCCAACAGCAGCCGTACTCTGCCAGTCAAACCCCTGACCTACATGATCAGCATGAGCTCTTGTCCTATCTTCAAAGAGGACTTCCCGGGGTTCACTGGTCCGAGGTAGGTACTGGAGATTTTTAATTTCATTCATTGATCTAGAGTTGATTTTATTATGAAGTAAGGAGAAACAAGAAGGAAACAAGCAAAAATTAATAGCAATAAGGTGAAAAGGTGCTGAAACACTAGGTTAAAATAAGATTAGGGCTGAGAGGGGTAGGATGATTTTGATCATTAGCATTTATACTATATTGATTAATATAATTTCCTTCCTTTCCTTGTATACCCATAAAAAAGAAGCTGTATATCTGATTAGAACCAAATGGAGTACATGAACATATAACATTTGAATGTCTAGCAACAGAAAATATAATTCAAAGTTTAAGTTTTACCTCAGCCAACTCTTTTCTAATTCTTAATACAATCTCTTAGATCTTTAATTCAACATGGCAACGGGGCATCCATGAGACCTCCTTCCATGTTATAATGAAAGTAAAATGGTTCAAAATAATGTTGGGAAGAGTTTTGATGGGGGAACTGATGGGAATATAGGTGAAATAGAACTAGTTGTGAGTTATTAACTGTTGATACTGAAGGCATGGAAGTTTACTATATTCTGTTTTTAATGTATTCAAAATTTTCTAAATAAAACAATCTAGAGGTGATAGTAAAAGAATGAATAAAAAGAAAGGAATTAGGGAGTGAGCAGTATCAAAAATCTTCTGCATGACAGAAAATGATTACAGTGTCTTGGACTAATAAAACCATGCTGAGATAAACCACAGACCTAGAATATACAAGAGGGGATCAGCAACCAAAAAGGTAGAAGACCTACCCAACAGACCTTGGAGAAGCCTGGGTCAAAAAACAACCAGGCAAAATAATAAGGAACAGAAATAAAGTGAAGCTGAGAAAAGGGGAATTATAGTACAGTTCTCCAGATAATCCTGTCACTTGCCACTTGTGCAGGCAGAAATGCAAGCAGACATTACCTCCTTGGAGCGTACTATGGCTACTCCCAGCAACAATTCCCTACCCTTTATTTCTCTGACAGATCTTGATTTTCATTAGGCATTTGATCCTATCCTATATGTGGTCTCATTTACAAGTTCCAGAGGTAGATATGGATGAGTTCTAGCAAATTATGATAAGCTCATTCCCATTGCCAGTGACTTCTTTAAGAAGGGATATGAACTGATTCTAGTTGATAGTATGAAATCTACTGAGGAGTCTTCTGGGAAGTTTCCTAACTCCTAAGAAAGAAATATAAGAGAAGTACCTACAGCCAACCTGTTCAGACTTCTTAATACATAGGATAACATTTTATTTTATGAATGACTTTGAGTCAATTTTTTTGTTGTTGCTTATAGCCAAAACCATCCTAACAATCACGTTTAATGACAAAAAAATTTTTTTTCAAATATATAACAACTCAGAATACCCTCCTTTTCTTAGAATATTACTTGATAATACTTTCAAACAAGTAAAGGAAATGAACCACAGATTACTGCAGGAAGGATGATGACCACAGAGTAATGCAGGAAAGCATTAAATGGAATTCCTAGGTTGATACTTGTGAAACAGGCCTTTCACACTGATGTAGGAGAACACAGACCTCCAAAAGATTTTCATATAAAAAAATCAATGTGTTTATTTGGAAGCTAAAAAAATGTTGATTTCACAGTTGAAAGAATAATAATATAGGTCACCAGAGGTGAAAAGAAGGGAGAGATTAGAAAATGGGTACAATCAGTTGGATAGGAAGAATAAATTCTAGTGTCCTACATCACCAAAGGGTAAAACTACAGTTCACAAATATTTATATACTTCAAAATAACTAGAGGAGTTCAAAGGTTGTCAACACAAAGAAATGATAAGAATTTGAGTAACTAGAAATGCTAATTAGGCCCATTTGATCATGACATATCGTTTACATGTTTAGAATTATCACACTGTATATTTATAGGCAATTATGTGCCAATTAAAAATTTTTTAAAAAACTAAACTGATGTGTAAGAACAGATAGCATATGACAAAAATTCTGAAAATGTCTTGAGGACATATAAACAAAAGCAAGGTAAGTAATAACACCCTCAAAAAAAAAAAGTTATTTAAGAAAGTTAAATAGATGAGAAAGTCATTGTGGTTCCTGAAGAAAGTTAAGCATCTTAGCCTGCAGACTAGAAGATACCTCAGATACAGTTAAGTGTATGCCCTCTGTCAAATCCGACGCTAAGGGAAATCAGAACAATAAAAATATTTTAAAATATGAACTACATAAAAAAACAAATAGTGGCATGATTCTGAATACCTAGATTCTTTTTTTTTTTTTTTTTTGGCGGGGGTGGGGGGGAATACCGTGAATTGAACCCAGGGGCACTTAACTACTAAGCCATATCCCCAGCCCTTTTTTAATATTTTATTTAGAGACAGGGTCTCACTAAGCTGCTTAGGGCCTTGCTAAATTGCTGAGGGTGGCTTTGAACTCTCGATCCTCCTGCCTCAGGCTCCTGGGCCACTGGGATTATAGGCAAATGGCTGAATACCTAGATTCTGAAAGAAAGATTATTCTGCATATTCTTCCTTTGAATGAAAATATAACACGGGAACATTTGATTAATTAATTTTGAGCCCACTTGGATCTGCAGTAAATATATCTACCCATAATATCATAATTGCCACTTACTTCTTTTCCAATTTTAGAATCTACTTATTATTTTAAAACAGAATGATTCTACCTCAGCAATGTATGTAAGTAGAGTTAACAGAAAGAAGTTGGGAGGAAGGGGGTAAAGCAGGGGTCATCTTACTATTCAGAACAACTCAAAGGAAGAAATATCCATGTACCAAAGAGTCAACACCAGACAAGGCCTTTCAAGAGGGGGAAAAAAAGAAAAGGAGTAAAAAAATGCATTATAAATAAATGGGTTTTGCCTATAGTAAAAATACGTTTGCCTTTGGGAAGGAAAGATGGGCAAGATTTTTCATTATAAGCCCTACTGTTCTATTTAATTTCTTTACAACTCTAAGCATACATTTCTTTAATTATAGCATTCATAAATCAAAATATCTTCATGGGCAATGCCCTTGATAACTAGGCAGTTTTTCACTATTTTTAGCAACAAGAAATTTTAATTACAATACACAAAAAGACAAAGTTAGTATTTACACTCCAATTCATTCATCCTAATTCAAAGTGTTTTTGAATGCTTCACTTAAGAATACTTAATCCCGGGCTGGGGATGTGGCTCAAGCGGTATCGCGCTCGCCTGGCATGCGTGCGGCCTGGGTTCGATCCTCAGCACCACACACAAACAAAGATGTTGTGCCTGCCGATAACTAAAAATAAATAAATAAATTAATTAAAAAAAAAAAAAAAAGAATACTTAATCCCAATAGAGGTAAAATCTGATGGTAGCTTAGATTAGTGAAGAAACAATATATTATTAATGATGTTGGTCCAGCTGCCTAATTATTTGGGAAAAAAGTTAAATTTCTTCCTCTATATGGAAGCCAATTCTAGGTAGATTAAATATTAAATATTAGAGGAAAGCCTTTCTTAAGCCTACTATTACAGGAAACCTCAGAGAAAAAGATTCATAATGCCGACTATATAAAAACAAAATTTTTGAGGGTAAGGGGAAAAAAAACTGAAGTTAAAAGAAAAAAACTTGCAATGATAAAACAAAAAGGTTCATAGTCATAATATACACAGAATTTTTACAAAAAACAAACAATAAAGAAAAACACATCAATAAAAATGTAGATAAAGGAAGGGGAGGGAAGGGAAGGGGCATAGGAGTAGGAAAGACGGTGGAATGCAATGGTCATCATTACCGTAAGTACATGTATAAAGACATGAAGGATGTGACTCTACTTTGTGTACAACCAGAGATATGAAAAACTGTACTCTATATGTGTAATATAAATTGTGTAATATGCATTCTGTTGTCATATATAACAAATTAAAATTTTTAGAAATGTAAAGGGAATCATCAAGAAAGAAATAACAAAGAAAAATAAACTGAAATGAGACAATTTTGTTTGATCATGTCAACAAAGTTAAAAAAAAAAAAGAAATTAGTAGGGGATGTGCAGAAAATGATACTGTCTTACTATACGGATAGGAATATAAATTGGTACACTTCTGGAAATCCACTAGAAATGTGTATACTTTGAAGCCTTTAGAAATTTCTACTAAGAAAACAAACATACATATGCACAAAGATACATATTTATCAACTACCATCAACCTATCCATCTTTAATCGGTGGTATGTTATACATGTTTTAACATCTGGCTGTGGGGAGGGGAAGGTGGCTGATTAGTAGATGATTTGCTAATTTTTTTGGTATAAACACTCCCAACATGGTCAATCTCCAGGCTTTAATATAATAGCATTCCATGTAGAATCAGGAGGTGATGCCCCCATGAACAGGTACAAACTGGCTCTGGCACAAAAGTAATGTTTGTCAAGATACTATTTATACTGAAAAGTCGGAAGCAATTTATAATGAAGAAGAATTAGTTAAATAAATCCTGATTAACTGCTAGGTTTTACCACACTTCTACTCTGTACTCATAGTTTTGTACAAAATATTTTCATGTACCTTGTTATTGTATTCTTCTATACTTAGCTCAAGTATCATTCTCCAGTGGTTTAAATTAAGGTTTAAACTAGTTCATTAAAATTTACTTTGGGGCCCCTATTTTGAGTTGCTTCTTCCATAGTATAAGCAGATATAAATCACTTTCAGTCTTATTAAATAAGACTTTTCAAAGCACTAGAATGAATTAATCTACATTTGTAGATACACAAAATACCATTAGCACAATATGAATTATCAAAGCTCTATATTACAGCACATTATTAGTTTCATTCAGCAAATACTGATTAGTTACTATCTGTCATGAGGACAGAGATGAATAAAACAGTCCCTGTACTGGAGCTCAATATTTAGCATTTAAAAAATATATATAGGGGCTGGGGATGTGGCTCAAGCGGTAGCGCGCTCGCTTGGCATGCGTGCGGCCCGGGTTCCATCCTCAGCACCACATACAAAGATGTTGTGTATGCCGAAAACTGAAAAATAAATATTGAAATTCTTTCTCCCTCTCTCTCTCTCTCTAAAAAAATAAAAAAGATTTATTTAAAAAATATATATATATATAAATAGATCATTATTGAATAGAATGTTGCAGGCGCACTGAGAAGGCCCCAATTAATTGTCTAAAGGAACAAAGAAAAGCTTTACAAAGGAGGTAACATCTAAGTTGTTTTGAAACTTATTAAGAGTTTGCTGGTAGAAAGGAAGATGTGGTAAGGGATGTGATTCTAAGTGAGTACAAAAAGTATTGAAGGGCCATGGTTTGAAAACTGGATTTACTATGGCTAAAGAAGACTTGAGAAGCAGATACTAAAGTACCACTGGGGCTAGATTATGAAAGATGTTTGTATATCACACTAAAGAGTTTGATCTTTTATCCTGCAGACAGGACCTGGGTTTGAAGAAAAGAAGTAAAAATTAGTTGTTTAGGATGCCGCCTCATGCTGATGACTGGATACAGAGAGAGTGGATTAAGGAACTCACCATTAGATTTACTTAAATAATCCAGACAAGTGGTTTTCAAACTGTGCTTAGGTCTCAATCATTTTATAAGCAACCAACTAAAACAAAAAAAAAGTAGTTTTGCTTATTTGAGAAAAATAAATGTTTACCGTCTTCTTTTGAAGGGTGACTTTGGCATATCTGCTGTAGGGATCATCTGTTCTCCTGGCCTTACCCACATTATAGGCCCATCATCACTCTGGGACCTACATTGTAGTCGGAGGCTGGAAAGTGTACCCCAGGGCAAAGTCATCTAGAAATCAGATGAATGAATCACATTCTTAAAAATTTTACACCATTTATAGGGTAAATATCTCTCACCCAGACAAAAATTCTAAAAAGCTTTTTTTTGCACATGATATAATGTTCGTTACATAGTAATTTATATAAATTTATATAAAAGAGAATAAGTATGTTCTACTAGTATTTTTTAAACATTTCTATCCAAAACACTGCATAAAATTTAATTTTAATAGGCAAGGTTTTATTTTTAATAGACGCGGTTAACTTTAAAGTGTTCACCTAAGTAATGATCAGAACTTTAATAATTTGAATTAATACTCACTTTCAGAAATGGTGATTCTTCTAACATATCAAGGAACTCTGGGAAATAATCACCAACTTCTTCATCTACTGCTCCAACAAGACTTATCTGTCGCATAGGACCTGCCCGGTAGGTGCCACAGCAGTATGTCCTGTTGACCTGAGATAAAACAAAAGGAGGATGGAAGAAAAAGACTGAAGTGCACTACAATTAGAGAATGAGAATAGGGTATTGTTTTTAATATTACTATTTCTTCTACATACTAAGAATATATTCTTAGATAAAAATTAGTTATGGAGAGGCAGCCAAGCACACTGACAAATACGCTAGAATGATATGTGCCATAAATAAATTTCAATGTGCAAGTTAACCTATAGTTTCAAAGAAATATGGAGACATTCAGAAAACATTTTCTAAGATGATTGTTGAACTGTAAAAACCACTTTACAGTGTGATCTTGGTGAAATTGTGAAAATAAATAATGAAATTTAAAATTAAAATTAATGAAATTAAAATAAAATAGTGAAATTCAAATAAATAAAATAAATAGTAAAATTGGCAGGGAAGGGAAAAAAAGACCATGCTCAGATTAATCTTCCATATTCTTTATGTATTCTCTAGTTCCAAAGTCTTCACTTCAGGCCAGGTACCAGGATGACTTTACCAAATTCAGTCTCCCATTACTTCCTTATGTCAGGCAGACTGATCTTTTTTCTCCACTCAACTTATGAAAAGCTTATTTGTATCTCCAGTGAGTTTCCTCTTGAATCTGCCCAACTTGAAACGTTCCGTTTTCTGTCAACCCAAATCTTAACCATCTTTCAAAGATCAGTTCAAGGTTTTTCCCCCACAGAAATCTTCCTCATCACCCTCTATTATCCTCCCCTTTTCTAAAGTCTGTTACCTGCAAGCACATACACATTTTCTCTGTATAAATTAAGAACCCTTTGCAAAGCCAGGCACAGTGGTTCATGCCTATAATCCCAGTGGCTTGGGAGGCTGAGATAGGAGGATCCTGAGTTCAAAGCCAGTCTTAGCAAGGACCAGGCACTAAGTTAAGCAACTAGTGAGACCCTGTCTCTAAATAAAATACAAAATAGAGCTAGAGATGTGGCTCAGTGGTTGAGTGCCCCTGAGTTCAATGATATATGTATATATATATATATTTATATATATACATATATCATTCTTGCAACAAGAATTTCAGATCTTTTGAGTTTTGGAATATTTACATAGAATTTACCAAAAGAGCATCCTTAATACAAAAATTCAAAATCCGCAATGCTCCAAAATCTGAAAATTTTGAGTGTTGGACTAGAAAGGCTTCAACCTGTATCAACCCTCAAGTGAATTTAAGGCATATCCTACACAAATTTGGCCATAGCCTATCTAGCATTTAAATAGAATCAATCAATTGATTTTAGACAATCCGATATCATTCCTGTGCATAGAGATGGACTAGATTTTAAATGTTGAATTCTAAACCAGAATTTTCACCTCAGATCAGTTACCTAGCATTTTCTACTTCAATTAAGATGTAGGTTAGGGCTGGGGATGTGGCTCAAGTGGTAACTCGCTCGCCTGGCATGCATGCAGCCCAGGTTCGATCCTCAGCACCACATACAAACAAAGATGTTGTGTCCGCCGAAAACTAAAAAAAAATAAATATTAAAAAATTCTCTCTCTCTTAAAAAAAAAACTGCAAGAACTTGCATCAGTAAATTAAATGTTCAAGTGGAACTTGGTGAAGAAACAGGCGGAATAATAAAAAGATATCCATTTAAAAAAAAAAAGATGTAGATTAAACTGAAAAGCCTAATACATAGCTGTGCTTTTTATAAGCTGGGTCTCTAATGAATATTCAAAATGATTTTAAGAATCGATTGTTAACTGTTTTAAATGCCACCTATTTTGCCTTAATAGAAAGCAGTTTGCATAAATGATCATTTAGTATTTCTTACAATAATTCTTCACCATTAGTTTTTGAGCACTCCCTCTTTTTTTCCATAGATAATTTAACATCACCTGCACTTATACACAGAAAAAGGGGCCTTAGCTCTTGTTTTTCAACTAGTGGAAGTTTCACTAGTTTTTTAATTGGTGCACTATAATTATTCATAATAATGGGATTTATTATGCCATTACTCAGACATGCACATAACTTCATTAATTTCATTCCCCAGTACCTTCCTTTTCCCCTCTTTTCCTCTCTACCCCTGATCTGATTGACTTACTCTATAGTGGAGGTTTCTTAAATTCTAATAAATCCTTCCACCAAGATCACTTTAGGTGATCTTCAACCTAAACCACTCAGGCCAGAATTACCTTGCATATAATTCACACACACACACACACACACACACACACACACACCTTTTTTTTTTTTTTTTTTTGCACTTCTGGGAATCAAACCCAGAGATTTATGTATGCTAGGTAACAATTTAGCATTGAGGTACATCCCTATCCCTTACCTTGCATTTATTTGTATGCATTTATCTTCTGTAGGTCTATATGATCACAATGCTAAGATATGTCAGGGGAGGCAGCACAGGAAAGAAGATCGTCATGGTGTATAGACATAGGAAGAGGGAAAAGGGAAGATTTTCTAATCATTATTCTAACTCTCTAAGCCAAGCACTCTGCAACAACTAAAGCAGATTTAATCTTCAGTACCAGTTTAAGGAATTATATGTTTTCAGGGGTAACAAGAAATATCAGTCCCTACCAAACACCATTCCAACTACTCCCACATAGCAGAAACTCCTTTACAAAGAAAGGATTTCAATCTATATAGGGCAGTGGCATTTTATAAGAGCAATGCCCTAAAAACCTATCACACTTCAAAGCTCCTTAAGACCAACCCTGAAAATGTACATTTCCATGTGGCAGTTTTCAATTTACTTGGCCTGCTAGCTTTTAAATTATGCAACTTTTAATACATTATTAATTTAAAGAAATTCATATTACTTTAAATTTTGCAAAGAGAGTGAATTCATATTTTTATATCACACTACTTCAAGTTTACCTAATTCAAATACCACTAAATTCAACAGCACTGAACTTGAAGACAACTTTAAAAAAGAAGACTTCTAGAATAATTAATATGTAACAGGAATAAATATAAAGCATCTTTTCCTATTTGGAAAGAGAAAAAAAGTAAACCTAAAGCAGGGCATAGGGGAAAAAAGAAGGAAAAAAAAGAGGATACAACACAAAAGATAAAAAGCTTCTATGACTTCATAATTTTGTCAAGGCCAACAAGTTTATTTTCATCTACGCATAAGAAAATCTTCTTAAACTGGGCTTGGTGACACATACCTGTAATCCCAGCTACAGGGGAAGCTGAGTAGGAGGTTCAAAATTTGGAGGCCAGCCTCAGCAATTTAGGGAGAGGGTGTCTCAGAATAATAAAACAAATAGGGGTAGGGATATAGCTCAATGGTAAAACCCCACTTGGTTCAATCTCCAGTACTGTCCCCCCCAAAAAAAACCCTCATCTTAAAAAGCCTCTTCAGGTTCAAACATTTGTGTGAATACCAAAGCTGAGTACATGAGTACCAAAGATTAAGAATGATTAACAGTGTTAAATTTTTATTTAATGGCAAAAGATATTTACTTTATTTATCAAGTGAATAAATGTTCTACAAAACACCAAGACTTGATTTTGAGAGATGCAATGTACCAGGCCTATTTGGAAAACTGTAGCTAAGTTAACCTAGCTAGACAAAGTCCTTCCCGCTTTCATTACTTTACACTAAATTAAACCTATGGCTTTCCTTTGCCTGTGCATCAGTCCCCTCTTGTTCTCAAGGTTTATCCCTCTAATAAACACTTTCATATTCTATCCTAGTCCTTTCACCACCCCTACCTCTAAACCCCAAACCTAAAATACTCCAGAACAGTTCTGGACCTTTCCATTTAATAAACCAGTAAATCCCTTTTATCATTTAAACCCAACTTTTAAATTGAATATTGTACAACTTGCTTGAGACACCTTTTCCACATCAGAATCCTACTTCTGTAATACGTGTCTCTATTCCCTGTCTGTTCTACCTCACTTTC
The DNA here is from genome assembly GCF_021218885.2 of Marmota monax. Classification (NCBI taxonomy): domain Eukaryota; kingdom Metazoa; phylum Chordata; class Mammalia; order Rodentia; family Sciuridae; genus Marmota; species Marmota monax. Next base: position 5,675,663 of record NW_026693476.1, on the reverse strand, counting down.
CTATTCATTCTTCATATCCTTGCAATCAGGCTTCTGCTCATGCCTGTTCACTAAAACAAATCACTAATGATCTCCTCACAGTCAAATTCAAGAAATGCTTTTTAGTCTTTCTTTTTTTGACTTCCCTTTCAGACTTCCTCCTCTCCAAAATGCGGTTGTTCCAGAGTTGGCCTATTTCTTATTCAACATATTATCTGTGGGTGGTTTCAATTATAATACAGATTTAACTACCACCTGTACCCTGCTACATTCCATATCTATTTCTATAAATTAAAACTGTTCCTCAGAGTCAGACTTTTACATACAACTGCCTCTTGGACAGCCCACAGACATGCTCAAATTCAATACCTAAAAAACTGAGCTCATTTTCTTATAAGGTTCCCCCTTCACGCCACATCTTTTATCCCTTCTGTATTTGCTTCACCAGTTAGTGAGAATCATTTTCAAGTTCCCAAGCTAGGAATTTACAAGCCCTTCTTCCTCATGCCTTAAATATAAAAATCTATCCTTTTAAATCTGCAGTAACATTACCTTAATTCAGGAAATAATCACTGCAAAAGCCTCTTAACCAGTATCCTTGTTTCAGGATTCTTACAGTCAACATACCACCTACAAGTATCTCTATAGGGAAAATATTTTGCCATTCAACTTTCCTGTTCTTTAGTAGTACCGTATTACCTACAACATCAACACTCAAAATCTTTTTCATGGCTGGCAAAGTCTTCCTAGTCTATTATTTAAAAACAAAGCAAAACAAAACAAAACTGCCATATTTGCCACATTCTAAACAGACATTTCCACATTCTTAATAATCTGGATTGCCTCCACAACCTTTCACGTGTTATTGTCCACCTTTATAACTTCTATTTATCTTTGAAGGTGATTAGCAGATTAAAGAGAATAAAGTAATCAAAATAAGGCTTTATGTTTAAAAACATAAAAATACATTAAAAATTTATAGGATCTGACAAGTTTGATTTGGAGTTACTGCTAGATTTTTTTTAATTTTTTTTAAGGACAAGAGGCACAGACTTTAGGGTTATCTACAAAGCATCATTTTTAAAACGAGTATGACCTGAGGAAAAGAATATAGAGAAACAAAGGATCAAGAACAGCACTAAAGGGAAAATGGATATTTGAGACAAGATCTTCTTTGTTAGCTAATGAAACTGTGAAAGATGGGTGAAGTTAGGAACCTGAACTCCAGCTAGAAAGAAGGTTGAAGCAGGAGGATCACTTAAAGCCCAAGAGTTGGATAACAATCTTGTCAACAGAGTAACACCCTATAAGAAGAAAAAGAAAGAAGAACTGGCAGACTAGGAAGGCATTAATTCCCCAGAAGGAATTTTCACTAAATAATTAGGTTAAAGGAAGTTAACGAATGATTTCTAAGGGAACACATATTATTGATTTAGACCAGGTGTTGGTAAACTACAATGCAAAGACCAAATTCAGGACCGCCAAAATATTGCTGGAACACAGTTATACCCGTTCACTTAATGAAAATCATTTTCAAGTTCCCAAGCTAAGAATTTACAAGCCCTTCTTCCTCATCCCCTTCCCATTTCATAAACCCATTCACTTACAATACAATGGCAGTTAAGTCATAAGTACTTGTGAGAGAGAAGTTTTGGCCCCTAGAGGGTAAATATTTATTATATTCCTTTATAGAAAAAGTTTGCCAACCTCCAATTTAAACTACTCAGAAAAGAAATCAGGCAATATATTTTAATATAAACTTTGTGAAAGAGAATAATATGTATTATTTACTAGAAAAAATCCGTAATACAAAATGTCTAATATGTATATGATAAAAAATATTTGTTGAACTTATATATACCAAGGCTAGAAATGAAGTAACCAACTATTAAACTCTGACAAAAAAAAGGAGGAAAAGCTGTTGATCAATAATGTCTGTCACTTGTATTACAACTTTTATTAATGTAAATGTTTGTGATATTAATAATTAGCAACAAAAGATAGAATATGAACATCATTTATGACCACAAATTCAACATGTACCAACTGTGTGCAATTGATGCCAAACAAGCAAGCTACTAATTATCCCTAAGTATTCCATCCTTCTTCCTTGTAGTGAGAGAACTTCCTGGGTGTATGGCCAATTGCTACAGCCTCTGTCAGCTAAGTATAGACTGTGACTAAGTTCTGACCAATAGGATATTACTATAAGTATCATAGGCAATTTCCAGAGCATGTCTTTAATAAGTAAAAGGCTTGCCTTCCACTTCCTCTTTCTCTCTTTTTACAGATGAAATACAGAGTGATGGAGAGCGAGGCTCAACCATGCACATTACACCACCAGCAAGAACAGCAAAACTTAAAGGAAACTAGAATATTGGAGGACATCATGGAATTAGAGTTGCTTACCTCTGAATTGTTAAACTATTTTTCTGCCACTGTATATGGGGGTCTCCTTGTTATGATGGGTTTGCCTATATCTTAAATACTTTTTTTAGGAAATATTATTCATCACACAAATGATATCTGGAGTATTATCTCCTAATCTGGGCTAACAAGAAATCTGTAACTATGACACACCCAACAGAAAATAATGAAGGTGATTAGGGATTTACATATCATACAAATTGGAAGAAAAGTACAAGAAACTAAAAGTATTTCAAAATATTTAATTTGAAAAGATTAAAGAATGAAACATGACAGTCTTCAAATATTTGGAGCCTGCTATGATTTGTCGCCCAAAGGTTCATGTGCAGCTTGGTCTTACACTGTGGTCAGGTCAAGTGGAAAGTAATTAGGTCATTGGAGGCAGGACCCTCAGAAGAGATTACCACAGTCCTCACAGGATTCAAGAGAATGGGCTGTTGTAAGGGAGTCTGGCACCTCTTCTGAACCTCTCTTCTGCATTACTGTTCACCACTCTCATACAAGTTCTCACAACTGTGATGCCATCCACCATGAGGCCCACACTGGAGCTGAGCAAATAGATACTGGTGCTGTGCTCTTGAACTACAGCACTGTGAGCTATTTTAAATATCTTTTTTTATAAAGTACCCAAATTCAGGTATTTTTGTTATAACAACACAAATCTGACTAAGAGTCTTTATCACAAAGAGATTTATATAACCTTAAACAAAAGAGTTATATAGAAAGAGGAACCATTCATTCAATATAATTTTATATGCTTGAGACTGTCCTCAACAAAGTCTAGTAGGGAAGGGCAGACACTAAAGTGCTTTTAGAGGTAATAGATAAAGAACAAATTTAGAGACAAACAAAATCTACTGTTATTTTTTCTAAGGTCAAAAAGAAAGCTAACAATAGTAAACAGAAAACAAAAGAGAAAAAAGATGAGACTTGGCAAATGAGCTGTGATTGGACTATGAAGAGCCTTGAAGACCACATTAAGGATTCCAGACAGTCACTAAAGGGATTGAAGAAAGATAAAGAATGTTATCTAATTTGCCTTTTAAATTTTTGTGGGTTTTTTTGTTTGTTTTAAAGATGGGCCTAACTCTGTTGCCCATGCTGTTCTTTAACCCCAGGTTCAAGTGATCCTTGTTCTCAAGAGATGCATGGAAGAAAAAGAGAACAGTGAGGAGAGTTTTATAATTTTCCAAATCAGGACAGACAAGCTAAACTAATAGCAGTAGAATGGTTTTTAAAAAGAAAAACAAACAAACAAACAAAAGACATTTAAAAAGTTTCTGAGTGATAAAATTCTCAGGATTTGCAAAGACCGGATATGATAAAGAAGAAAAAAGAGTATCAAACATGACTACCAATTATGCCATTTGCAAACATACAGAGAAACTACTCTTCTGGAAGAGGACCAGGTTTGAGAAGAGAGATGCTATCTTCCATTTTGGACACCATGAGCTTGAATGAATAATGGCTCCCAAAGTGTACACGTCCTAACCCCTAGAACCTGGGCATGTTACCTTATAGCAAAAGGAGCTTGGCAAATGTGAACAAATGAAGAATCTTGAAATGGGGAGTTTTGCCTGGATTATCTTTAATAGAATTACAGATGTCCTTATAAGACTGTGGCAGAGGGAGATTTGACTAGAGCAGAGAAGGAAGAAGAGTGAAATGCTGAATTTTGAAGATGCACGAAGGAGCCACAATAAATATAGACTAAAAAGGCAAAATATAGATTTTCCCTCAGGGACTTCAGAATTGTAAGGGACTAAATTTGTGCTGTTTTAAACCAGAGTTTGTAGAACAAGAACCAGTTCTTCTCTAGCACATCTCAAACACTTTTGTAGATATATCAAGTTCAAAAATTTTTCTGTTTCACATCTATTAATATAAAATGAAATGAAGTTTCTTTTAATTTAAAAGAGTTTCTATCCCATGAACCCATTTTTTTAAAAAAAAAAAATATGTATTTATTTTTCCAGTTTCACATTTGCATTTTAAAAAAATGCTTTTTTTAAGCAAGGAGTTTTAATTGTGATCTCCTTTAAAAAAAATTCCAGATGGAGGAGTTTGGGCTATTATAAAATGTTTAATATTTTTACATTTCCACATTAAAATATATCATAAGCAAGTAAAAACTTTTACAAAATGGTGATTTTTTTATAAAGAAAAGAAGATATAAAACTAATTTTTATATTTGTTTTAAATAGTGGCAATGGCTTAAAAATGACAATTTAAAATGTTGCTTATAATATAGTTTTGCCTGCTAAATTCTCCACATTTTGTAACCTGCTTTATTTCTTTGGGCATAAAGCATTTTTGCATAGTATTGTAATATTGTTTATGTTTTGTCCCAGTTGTATAGTAATGTTTCAGTCCATCATCCAGCTTTGGCTGCTGAAATCATACAGCTGTGGAGATTTGCCTTTGTTTCTATTAGACTGCTTTTCGGTTCTATATTGAGTATCTTGAGTACTGTAAAAAAGATGTCACTTATTCCTTTAAGGCTGTTTTGTAATATATATAGAGAGAGAACCAAGTGTAGAACTAGAACCAGTTTCCAAGACCCTGTATATATACAGTATACATATATACATACATACATACATACACACACATATATATATGGTCTGGAATTGTGTTTTTAAAGGAAAGCATTCCAGTATGATACTGTGTTTTCACTAAACTTCAAACTATGTCATGTCATTTAATAAAGTGACCAAAATGAAAAAAAAAAAAAGAATAAAGGAGAATCAAATATGTTAACAATGATTAATTTTTAGTGATGATACAAAAGAAAAAAAAAAGAAGGCTACTGGGGACGGGCGGGTGGCACATACCTGTAATCCCAGTGGCATAGGAGGCTGAGGCAAGAGGAACATAAATTCAAAGCCAACCTCAGCAACAGCGAGGCGTTGAGCAACTCAGTGAGATCCTGTCTCTAAATAAAAATACAAAATAGGGCTGGGGATGTGGCTTAATGGTTGAGTGCCCCTAAATTCAATCCCCAGTACTCCCCTACACCCTGTAAAAATAAGGCTACTGGGTTTGGAATTAGAAGAGTCTTACCTAAGAATATAAATCCTATTCACCAGCAGTAACTGAAACCTTAGAATTAAGAGATCTCACTAGAGAAAAGTCATAGAGTTCAAAGAGAGGAGGCCTTAGAAAGTTTTGGTTAAAAAAAAGGTGGGGGTGGGGGATACTGGCAAAGAAAAAAAAAAAGAAAGAAAAAGAAAAAAGTAAAGGAACAGTTAAATAGAGAGATTAAGAAGCAATGTTAAGAAAATAGTTCATGAAAAACTTGGTCAAAATGCTGCTGGCACTTTCAGTTTAAAAAAAAAAGATGAAAAATGCTCATTTGGTGTTTTGAAGAAATCATGGGGATAGAAATCAAATTTGTATGATCTGAGAAGCGATGAGAAAGTGAGGACAGCGAACATAAATAATTCTTCTAAAAAGTTTGGCTGTGAAAATTAGATCGACAGAAAGTGAAATGGGATCAAGGGAGAGTGTTTAAGATGGAAAGACCGTACAGGCTGTATAAATGGATTCCCATGAACAATAGAAAAAAAGTATGTGTTGTCCCACACTTCAATGACACAATCTTGTCAAAATTTTGAATGTTTAACAATTCGATAAGAAAATTTTATCATGTTGATAGTTTTAATTTCTTTTTTATCAGGAGTGAAGATGTGTATTTTAGAGGTTAAAAATGACCCTATCTATTCATATTGCTTATTTTCATACTGGGTTGTTGGTATTTATCTATACTAGGGTTCTTAGGGAAGTTAATGCTCTGTCGGTGATATATGTTGTAAATAATTTTCATAACTTGTTTTATGACTTTATCTACCATGCTTTCCATTTGGGGGATAAGACTTCAAAAGACCTTTCCCATTTCAAAATTATAATAGAAGTTTTCCATGTCTTCTTTTATGTCCCCATTTTTTACATTTAAATCTTTGATCCCATTTGCAGTTTACCTTGGAATACAGTGATATGGATACAAAAATAAATACTAAGTAGGTATCCAGATTTCCTAACACTCTCTTTTTTCTCTGCCACTAGTGATATGATTATGTTATATTTTTATATATCAAATACCTCTATGTATTTTGATCTATTTCTGGACTTAATTTTCTGATTCATTGAACAGTGTTCTTAAACTAATATACATTAACTTAATAATTAAATCTTCAGAATGTATTGCGATCTGGCAGGAAACTCCTCCATCATTATATTTCTTTTCTGGCTGTACTTGCCTATTTTTTTCATAAAAACTTCAAAATTAGCTTACTAGCTTGGTTGTCCCAGAAAAATCAACTATTTATATTTTGGGGGAGATGGTGTTCAATTTGCAGTTTAGGAAAAGTGTCATATTTATATTGATTCCCTTTATCCAAAAATAGTTTTGTTTTGTTTTTTTTAAAACACTGTGAATGCTGAGTGGACTGATTAGAATGTCCTGGTATCCCATAGCCTCTCTTGTATCTCCCATATGTCTTAGTAAAGTTTTCATATAGGTAAATTCAGTATTAAGTAGTTAGACTATCTGCCTCCCACTGGTCTAGTGGAGAAAGGGAAAAAAGGCATTCAATTCCTCAGAAATCATGGATAATTGTCACAAGCCATCCATAGGCTGTGTGTGTGAGCTATGTGCACTATAGCCATATGAGAGGACAGGTCTGGCATTGCACACTGATTGGGCTGGGTAATGCTAGTTCGCCTCTCCACTTGCTCTGCTAATGATCCCACAGAGCACCTGAGATGGGTATGACTTGCCAAGTGGTCAATCAATCCGCTGACCACAAGACATCACAAAGCAAGACTCCACCTTTGAAACCTTATCCCCTGCCTTATTTGGTGAAGAACATTCTATCAAACTCCTTTGTTGGTCCCCCTACAAAAATAAAGAGATTGCGAGGAATCATATTTTAATACTAATGGGAAGAACCTGGTGAAACAGTAAAAAGGCCTATGATTTAAACATGACAGATTGAGCATATGATTTATCTCTGTTCCTTATCAAAATTCCAATCAAGTGACAGTAACATAGAAAGGCTATACATTCCAGAAAGTCAAAGAAAAGAAAAACTACCAAAATATCTTTGAAAGTTTAAAAGTTATATGAAAATTAGTTGAAAGTTTAAAAGTTATATGAAAATTAGTTGAAAAAATGTAATACTGAGTACTGGTACAGAGGAATTCAAGAAGCCAGTTTGTGCTGCAGAACCATGGAAAGGCTAAGTATCATAGAAGGAAGGAAACAAAGCAAGCAACTAAAAACCAAGGAGACTCCTTTTCTTACTTTATCAATTTTTAGAGAAAATAAATCAAAAGGACTACAGACATGAGGATATCAGCTATAAGAGAGAGTTGTTATACTGAAAGCAGGGGATTAAGCAAAATTCCCTTAATCACTTACCTCCTTTTATAACTCAGTTTTAAGAATTGTAGCCAATGGGAATAAAAATTGTGGGGGTTCTCAGTTGAAGAATTCTTCATTACTTATACTTTTCTGTATGTATGAAATATTCATAGTAATTTTTTTAAATAAAGGAAAAAAGATCTATCTGAAAGCACCTTATATTATGCTTGGTTTTGAAGGATTCCAGAGGAAAAAACAGGATACCCAAAAAGGATCCAGAATCATGACAACACTGGCTTTCTCAATAGGAGATTAGAAGCTTGAAGACATTGGAAAAATGCCTACATAAATCTGAAGAAAAATGACCTCCAACCTAAAATTCTATATCTATCTAAACTACTAACCAAATGTTATAGTAGAAGAATTTCATACATGTGAGGTCTTACTTGAGCCAAGTAATAGTTATAGAATGCTAGAACAGGAAAAGAAAAAAATAGAAATCCAATGAACTATGATATACTCATAACAATTTAATTAAATATAGTGGTTAAAATGAAGTAACTAGGGGACTGGGGATGTAGCTCAGTGGTAGAGTGCTTGCCTACCATATATGAGGCCCTAGGTTCAACCCCCAGTAAACTCCACCTCCAAAAAATAAAATGAATACATGAATCAACATAACCTCATAAAACAATACTGAACCAAAACAACTTGAAGAATGATACATGCAATATATTATTTATTAAATTTTAAAACATAGTTACATATGTTGTTTTATGTTTTAGCACAGCAAATCCCTTCTCTGTCTCCCTCTTTGCCTGACTCTTCATTCTTGCCTCAAATAACCTGAGGACAGAGGACTACCCTCCTAACTCTTGTGCCCTCCCTATCTAGGATCTGTAAGTAAAAAGCGTTTGAACTTTTTTCCTATTGATGGTATTATACTGAATTTGGAGGGCTGGGGTTGTGGCTCAGAGGTAGAGTACTCGCCTAGCATGCACGAGGCACTGGGTTCGATCCTTAGCACTACATAAATATAAAATAAAGACATTGTGTCCACCTATGACTAAAAAAATATTAAAAAAAAAAATAGAATTTGGAGCCTGCCATCTAAAGAACCAGGAACAACAAAAGCCTGGTGTTTCCCCAGGAAACCAGGGGGAACACAAAGTTAGGCTCCCAGCACCACAGTGATGGGCAGGCAGGCAAAAACTAGAGATGGATCAGATAAGAGCCATAAGGATATACATATATAAGGAAATTTTCTGTGAAGATCAAACAAATAGGCATTAGGCCGTCTACCAGGTAAAAGTATCCCATGAAAGGCACACTGTAAACACCTATATCCATTTCCCCTTTATTTCTCATTAGGGCAGGGATGCTAGTTGCTCTGGTACTAGAACCCCAGTTTAACTGGGGACCCTCAAAACATATATAAGGTAGTAAAATAAACATGATAAACTAGAAATTCAAAATGAAGATTTACCTTCTGGGGAGAAAGGAAAAGTTAATTATTTTTTTAAAAAGTGAAAGACACAAAGCATTAATTCATTTAGTACAATTTATACTTTTATTTATTTGAAATGGAGGAGGAAAAGTTTGAAGAAATGGGGATGTGTAACTATCATTCAAGATCCTAAGCAAGCTAAGTGAAGCTAGCCAATCCCTAAAAAAAAAATGCCAAATGTCTTCTTTGATATAAGGAGTGTAACTAAGAACAGAGTAGGGACGAAGAGCATGAGAACAAGATTAACATTAAACTGGGATGAGAGGTGGGAGGGAAAGGGAGAGAGAAGGGAAATTGCATGGAAATGGAAGGAGACCCTCAGGGTTATACAAAATTTCATACAAGAGGAAGTGAGGGGAAAGGGGAAAATAATACAAGGGGGAGAAATGAATGACAGTAGAGGGGGTAGAGAGAGAAGAGGGGAGGGGAGGGGAGGGGGGATAGTAGAGGATAGGAAAGGCAGCAGAATACAACAGACACTAGTATGGCAATACGTAAATCAATGGATGTGTAACTGATGTGATTCTGCAATCTGTATACGGGGTAAAAATGGGAGTTCATAACCCACTTGAATCAAAGTGCGAAATATGATATATCAAGAACTATGTAATGTTTTGAACAACCAACAATAAAAAATTTAAAAAAAAAAGATCCTAAGCAAATAGATACAATATTTCTATTTGGGATGATGGAAAAAGTTTTAGAAATGTACAATGGTGATGGTTCTACAACATTGAGAGTGTAATTAATGCCATAGAATTATACATTTAAAATGGCAAATTTTATGTTATGTATATTTATGACAATTTTTTAAAAATCCTAAACAGGCCTAGAGATGAAATCCAGAACACAAGTAGAAGGATTAGTCTTTGAAGAAAAACCAGAATATCTTCTCTATTTATAACAGGAAGAAATGAAGAAAAAACACATACGGATAAAAACTTTGAATAGTCATTATGAAGAACAAGCAAACAGGCAGACCGAAGAAAAACCGCAAGCTTCCTAGGCAATGCTGAAGGCCCAACAGGAAGCCTTATGAAACCTTATAAACAAATAAGATCCCGAATGAATACATAAAATTTTTTTTCAATTGTACTGTGTAGAAGTTAGACAACATTGTCTCCTAGATTATAATGCAACGAAATTCTAAGAAGATAGTACCTACAAACCAAATGAAAGGAATTAGAGAATGGTAGACGACATATGTGGTGTAAAATGTGTTTCTTAAACTTGCCTGATCAGAGAAATCACCTTGAGTAAATTATCTCAGGCCTTGCTCCAGATTCAATGACTCAAAATGTCCAGGAAAAAACCCTCAGATTCTAATATATATTTTAAACTAGGAACTCCAGATTATTCTTTGAATCTGGCAAGTCTGGGACACTCTGGCCTGGAAATGACATCTGAAAGCAAAAAAAACAAACTGTGTTTCACAGCTTCTCATTGTGTATCTATTAGGCATAATGGAGGAAGAAACAAAAGTAAAGACTGGAAGGAGTTAAGTAGAGACCAAAGAACAGAAAAAAGTAAAACTTCCATGGAAGCCAAAGACATATGCCAGGGAAAACTCACACTTTTATTAAAATCAGAAGACTATAGTGGGGAGGAAGAAAAATGTGGAATCAAGGGAAATATACCTATATGAAAATAGTAGTTAGCTTTACATGCATTCAAAATATTTAATGCATTTACAATAGCTATAAAATATCAAATAATTATCTTTAAATATACATATTGCTCTATGTCAACATGTATGTAATCCTTTAGATTAGAAACTCGACAAAGTTATCCTGTATAATTTTCTGAAAGCTATGCAAGCTTGACTCTGTCCCCTATAAGCAGCACTTCTCTGTTGGCGGTGGGGCAGGAGTGGGGGGGTACCGGGAATTGAATTCAGAGCACTCAACACTGAGCCACATCCCCAGCCCTATTTTGTATTTTATTTAGAGACAGGGCCTCACTGAGTTGCTTAGGGCTTTGCTAAATTGTTGAGGCTGGCTTTGAACTCGGCGATCCTCCTGACTCAGTCTCCTGAGCTGCTGGGATTACAAGTGTCTGCCACTGCACCTGGCCTAACACTTCTTAAAAAAAAAAAAAAGTCATGGGACTGGGGTTGTAGCTCAGTGGTAGAGCGCTTGCCTAGCATGTGTGAGGCACTGGGTTCGATCCTCAGCAATATATAAAAAATAAATAAATAAAATAAAGTTATTGTGTCCATCAACAACTTAAAAAAAAATGTCATCATACATCAGTTAAAACTCAAGAAACACCAAGCAGAAACTCACTATATGGAAACCCTGTGTATGGGGTGAAAAGAGGGTAGGGGTTCATTATTCCACAGAACTCATGTTTCAGGAAGAAGCTTATTTAAACTAAATGCTTAAAAAACAGAAAAGAAAACTCTAGCCAGCAATCTTCCCAACCTTGTCACCTGTTAGTAGGAAAGGAATTCCCACTTTGAAACAAACAGTGAAAATGGTATGAGTGGGTCAACTGAGTTTATAACAAGCTTTATTTACTTAGAATAAGAGAAAAATAGAATCCAACCCACCACTTTTATTTATGTGGTTTTATAAAGCCAACTACTTAAAATAATTATTTCTCATTTTATACAATGCACTGATATGCAGAGTTCCTTAAAGGTTCAGTTATTTCCCCAACACACATTCTTCAAGTTCTACTCTTTATTAGTACTATCAATTTACTATAAACTCTACTAGTTTCATTCTTTATTAGCACTACCAATTTACTATAAAATGTTAATTACATTAATCAAAGATCAGAGAGTATATAATAAGCCCATTTAAGGCCTTACCCCAACACTCAATGGGGAAATAACATTTTTTGTTTTTCTCTGAAACAGTAGGCATTAAAGTTGGATACTCTAATCCTACAAAATATTACCATTTTATAGAGTAATAAAAGTAACTAAGAACTACTGCTACATTAATAAAGTTAAAACACCATGCTTTTCAGTGAGAATCCTCTATATTATATACACAGAAGGGTTTTTAAAAAATAAATTAAAACATGCACATTTGCCAGTATCCCCCGCAGCATACATAAACCTGATTCTTGATTCTTCTCCATATACACACTTCAATTACTTAGTTCCTATAAGATACCATTCTCAGATGGTGATATTTAAAACAATTCCCATTTAACTTCACTATGTATTTATTTATTTTACAACTAGGGATTGAATCCAGGGGCACTCTACCACAAATCTGGATCCCTATCACTTTTTATTTTCTATTTTGAAACAGGTTCTCGCCAAGTTGTCCAGGTTCATGAGACCCTCCTGCCTTAACCTCCTACCCGACCAGATTACAGGTGTGCATCACTGAGCCAGGCTCTTTGACAGGGTCTCGCTAAATTGCCCAGGCTGGTCTTAAAACTTTTGATCCTCCTGCTTCAGCCTCCCACATTGCTGGAATTTATAAATGTGCACTACCCCTGACTAATTTCACTATATTTTTAGTCTTTGTTATTGTTTTCATTTGCAATTCATTTGTAGAGTTTAAGACTTAGACCTTGCTGGTCCATGGACCAGAAATATCGGCATCAGCTGAGACCTGGTAAACTATAAAATCCCGCCCTTGCCCTCCAAAAATCAAAATCTGCACATTAACAAAACTCCCAGTTGAATTATATGCATATTAAAATTTCCTATCCCCTACCCTATAGGATATTATATCATTCAGAGACAGCAGAAAAATAATTCCTCTCTGAAGATCTGCCATTATTAAATAGTCCTGGGAGAAGATCCCAACTAAATTATGACCTTTTTCATTTATAAAATGGTACTTGAAAAATGGCTCTTTCCTTTTTTAAAGCCCTGTTAGTCCATAAGATAACCCAAAGATCTGAAATTCTAATCAGTTTATCTGCTGCAATAGAATTTTTATAAAAAGGGGGAGCCAAGGATCCCATAGTCTTGCAGTTATAATAATTCAAAGTTTAAAGCTGCTTAAAATTCTTTCAGATAGCCAGTATTGTAATTACAAGATACAATGCCTAATCAAAAACATAATAAATTACATTCATTCCTATTAAAGTGTGTGTGTTTGTATAGATTTTTTCTTAAGAGAAGTACATTTCAATGTGAACATTAATTTTTCTCCACCAAATGAAACCGGTCCCATTAACACTTGGGATTTTTTTAGTTCAAACTGATAGTTAGCCAATAAAACTTAGACCTGAATACATACATGTAGCCCTTTAGATTAGAAACAAATTTAATAAGTTAGCTGAAACTCCAAACTGCTGAAATTTCAGTAAACAAATAAGTATTGGCCTGGTGTAAAAGTGATATCATGAAATACTTCCTTTGATGTTAGAATATTTGAGTATTATAAAAAGTTAAAAGGAAAAAAAAAAAGGTTCTATAAGTGGATCCTAGCTTTAGCCATTACAATAATCTAAAAATATATAAAAGTAACAGAAGCTATAATTTTTCTTGCACAAAACAAACCTACATTTTATTTCCTTTTGCTAGAGCAGATGAATTCTAAAGTAGTGATTCTCAAACTTTAATGTGCTTACGAATCATCTGGGGATCTTTTAAAATGCAAATTATGACTCAGAGGATCTGAGTAAAAATGAGACTGCATTTCTAACAAGCATCCCAGAGGTGCCAAATTCATATCACAAGCACACTTTGAGTAGCAAGGACAATAATTCAATGTCCAGGGTTTGCAAAGCACTGGTCTTGATAATGTTTCCAATTAAATTACTAATTGATCAACCTAACACTTTTCCATCTTTATCTTACTGGATCCCTCATACAATTAGTAATATTTTTACCACCCTATCATTCTTAAAATCTTGGAAACCTGTATCCCAGTCTTTCTGGTCTCTTCCCATGTTCCTATACTTAAATTCAGGTACATCACAGGATTTTACCCTTAGCTCCATCTCCTCTCCATTCTAATGCTATCCCTAATTATATATGCTAATTGATCCAACTTCTGCACCTCCAGCCTAAACATATCTCCCAAGCTTTTTTTTTTTTACTTCCCAAGCTTTTTCAACCCTGTATGCAGCACCATCCTATCCTCTCTTTGTCCAAACCCCATCTTAAGACTCTTCCTCTCTTTCACAAAGTCCACTTAATCTCTATTTTGTAATTCTCAAAATCTTATTCTTTTCTCTCTAGTGTCAATACCAGTTTGGGCATGGATCATTCTTGACCTAATGACTATCCCAACCTAACCAGTACTCTTGCTTGCCATCACATATTTCCCTCAATCTCATCCTCCACATTTCCTTGTAATCTTCGCAAACATAAATTGATAAAATTCATTAATACCTCTCCCATTACCTTTAGGAAAAAGTATATTAAGGTATGTAACACTCTCCACACTCTTGATTTTCATTCATTCATGCTACCCCACCCCCAACTCCAACCACCCCTTTACAGCAAGCATGTCCTCTTGCCCTATTTAAGCTATTTACAGCTCCCTGAATGTGGCACATTCTCAAATTCCCTCTGTACATCTACATTGGCTATTATTCCCTTTGATTAAAAATGTTCCTACTAAGCTAAGTACTAATCTGCTTTCAACATTATACTCAAGCATCACATGCCTTAAAATGCCTTTTCTAATCACTTAAAGTCTGATGTAAGTAACTGTGCTTCCCTCTCCATGGTAGGATTTTCCTCACTGCAAGTCTCTACTACTTAAACTGCATTATAATTGCTGGTTTATTCATCTCTCCCACTAATCTGATTTCATGAATTGGTCCTTTTAAGAACTGAGTATCCAGTACACGGTAGGTTCTCCATAAATATAGTCATGAATAATTATTATAGCTATACATTTAAACAAACAACTTCTAATAGCTATGTCTCTAAGGTAATTAAAAATTTTACTTGATCTTATTTGTAAGTTAATAAAACTTTGTAAGACTTCGTAAAAATACCCTAGGAATTCATTTAATTCCCCCTAATCTAAAGGTAGTTGTTAAAAATATTAAAAACAAAGCCTTTTGAATTTTGTTTTAAACTGAGATACTTTAATTTCATTGACCACAGCGTAGATAAATAAAAGCACTAATTTCTTCTCCCATAGCTGAAGTAAAAGAGAGAATAGGGCAAAATGTTGTGAACATTGTTCAGACAGCCTAGGTTTCCATCTTGACTTCTACTTTCTAGCTCTATGACCTTGGATAACATCATACACATCCAAAGCCTGTTTCTTCAATGCATAACATAGATAAAATTGCTTACTATGCCCCACCCCCGCCGTTATTTAAAATATTCAGATGTGAATTTGAAAGCATTTCTACTAAACAAATCTGAATTATTGTGCTAGCATCTATCCCAGTATCTGTGAAAGATTTTATAGATGCAAATTTAAAGCTTCATGGGCTAATTCAACCTCCTAAATTTGCCTAATACTTCTCTCCAATGGCTGAAAATTCATAAATAATATTAAGTTCCAGGACCACCAGAGTACAAGACCCATTCAATAGTCCTCAATATTCATATGTGGTGAAAGTGTTCAATATAATGTAATAATGCGATTTGTTATTTTAAAGTTGTTATTTTAGAAAACTCAAAGTAAATCTCAAGGTAAGTTGTTGGTACAGTCATTTAAATTTCAGCTCCATTTTAAAAAACTGGAGGACAAAAATCAGCAGGGAATATTTCAAGATGTCTTCTTTTATTAACTATTTAGACTGGGTTGACACATAAACTTGATCCAATATAGTACAATAGGAAAGTTAAATAGTCACCCTTACAAAGCCAGGACATGCCCCCAAATTTCTGGGTTATTTCTCAAATATGCTTGCTGGTCTATCAGAAAATTTGCTGCATTTCTCTAAACTGAAAAAGGGATAGATCATGTTAACTCTGCTCTCAGCAATTTCTTTCTTTGTTAAGTAGGGACTTACGGGAATTATGAACTACATCAGAATTGTTTTTAGTCTCTTCTGCAATATTTATAAAAATAGGATTCCTTAACCTTTGAAGGGAAAAATTCCTTAAAAAAAAAAAAAAAAAAGAAAAAGAAAAAGAAAATCTACTACAAAAGTCAGCACTTCGGTACCTGATTGTGGTAACAAGGCCAAAATCCAAGACGAAGCCCTTTATTGCACATCGTGTTCCAACATCTTGGGCAGCCCCATCTTGCGACCTCTCCAGATTGGCTGCTCCTGCTCTCTCTACTGCAGAGAGAACTTCAATTAGAGAAATTCTGAGGCTCATAAATCTAAACTGGATACTCCCCTCACTGGAGGCAAAGATGTTGAGACTTACTAAAAAGATTCATGTTAGAGGAGGGTTCAGATAAATCTAAGTGGCTTGAAACCACTATAATGTAAGCAGCTGAGAGTCTTATTTTTACAACAGTTTATTTACCTTTAAAAAAGAGGAAAAAAAAAAAAACCCTAAGGGAAAAGAATGGCAGCAAATTACTAGATAACCTGAAAAAAAGAGGCTATATAATCATGAATCTCTAAAAAGTGAAACAGTCTCTACTAAATTTAAATTTACAGTATAAACAGTATAAACTTATAGCTGACCATTCATATTCACAATCCTTATGAGGAAAGCAAGCAAGAAAAAACTTGGATACATTATTAACTTCTTAATGCCCTAAAATAACCTCATTGAAAAAATGTTTGGTTAAAAACTGGTTAGGAAGGCAATGTTTCCCTGCTGACTTAAGCCTAGCTGCCTAAGCAAGGCTTTAAAAAATATCTTCACCTACTAGAGTGCATAGGCAGAAGGAGCAGAGACTATGGCGGTCTTCCTAGTGACACTCCCAAGTCACATAAATGGGGTATATTTCTGGGATAGACTGCCAACAAGTTACTGAAAGAAGAGAAACAAACCCAACTAAAACCTGGCCAATAAATAGATTAATATCCTCACATGTTCTATGATTATGACCAAAAGTCTTAACTAAAGTTACCAAGGCTATCAGATCTAAATCATATCCTCCACACTAAATAAGCTGATTTGTGAAAGACTGAATTAGTTTTCAAGTTGGTTTTCCATAGACTTGTAATGAAGCATAATATGTATAAAGCATTTCTTCAAGCAAATAAAAGCTCCACCCAAAGACCTCAGTAATTAAGACTTTACAACTGGAGGAACAATTTCAAGTACCATTATCAATCAAACTGTGGTGATGTGAGCTACGCAGCAGAATGAAGACAACATTGTTGAGATACTATATTTACTAAATAATAATAATTTTACCTTACCTGAGTGTGAAAATTTGAAATGGTTGTTGTTTCAATATCTTTCTTGCCCAGAATTTCCATTTTCACTGGAGTGTTGGGGAAATTAAAAGCAAAGTAATCCAAGAAGTCTGGGAGATAAGCAGCCGCTCCATGCACTATTGCTAAAGCATAGTAAGCAGCATTTTTCTCATTTTCACTGAATGTCAAAGCAAGAAACTCCTCAGAAAATCTCTCCATCTCCATTGGAGACAAAAATGAGAGTTCATCCATGTAAGCATGAAGGACAAGAGCACCACCATTGGACTGGTGTTCCTCGTGAATAAAGTTGCTAAATTTAGTACCTGTTTTTAAGAAATTTCTACGAATAGAATGTTCCTGGTGAGTCATAAAAGGTGTTTGTACTCCCTGGGGTACCCGATATTCTTGCATGCCCAAATTTAATCGGCACAGCTGTTCATCTTTCAGATACCTGAAGGACTCCTTATTAACTCCTGAAGTGCTATTTATTTGTCCTTGGGTGAGAATTTCCTTACTGATGCGGGTCAGGCCAGCACAGACGGTTTGTACTTCCTTATTGTACATTTTAAGGCGTCTTCCTCGCATGTCTTCTCGATGTTTCTTTTTCTTTTTCTTCTTTATTTTCTTCAAGACAAAATCATCAGCTCTCTGGGTTTTACCATTTTCATCTGGTGTTTCTGGCCACAATAATTAAAAAAAAGTTAGTTGCTAGGACTAATGTCAACATACAAGCTTCTTAAGGTACTAAAAAGCTACTCAAATCAAACAGCCTCCTCTCAATTCTCAGAATTTGCTATTACAACTTAGAGCCTCAGGAAACAAATGAAACTAACACCTGGGGATGTGGCTCAGTGGTCTAGTGCCCCTGATCCAATCCCCAGTACCTACCCCACACACAAAAAAAACCCTAAATATCCAAGTAATTTCAAATCTGACATATTGTATAAAATATTTGTTCAGTAAACTTTGTAAAATTTAAATTGAAGCTTGTCATATTTCATATTTACTGTTAAGTCTATAAATTATCTATAGGCTAATCAAACAACAGTGAATTAAGTCATAAAACAAAATGACAAAATCTTGCCTACGAAATTGTCATTGTTTTTTGGTATATGGGTTTTTGTTTTTGTTAGAGGGAGGTATTTCTTAGAAGCAGGATTCATTCTCTATTATTGTTCTTATAATTATAAATTATATACAACCTCAAAAATGGAGGAAAACTTGATGATATATATCAAAATCCCTGAAAATATTTACAATTCTCAGACCTCAAACTCCAATTCCAAGTCAAAATTACTTAAGAAAAATAATTGAAGATCTATAAAGATATCAATGACTGTATTATTTAAAACAACAAAAACCTAATCTAAACCCCTAATAATCAGGAACCGATTAAACTCTGATATTTACACATTATAAAATATTACCCAGCCATTATACACCATAGATGAAAAGAATTGACATACAAATTATAAGGTTACAAAATGCTTACAATGTTACTCTTCTAGAAAGCTTACTCTAACAACTCCTCCCCTACCTAAGGGAATATGTAGCAATAGCTATTCCTGCTCCCTGCTCCCTTAGCACTGTACTTCTACCACAGCACTTATCATACTCCATGTTATCACATATTTAATTTTTCACCTCCTCTCTAAACTGTAAGCACTGAGCTCAGTGATATATATCTTACCTTTCATTCCAAAGCACTAGATACAGGTATATTCTGATCCCATTTTTATATTAGACATTCATTTGCCAGGTATATATCTGGGCACTAAGGATATAATGGTTAAGACAGGTAGAATCCCTACTCTCTCTGTTTAGTTTTGTTTGGTATGAGGTATTGAACCCAAGGCAATTTGCCACTGAGCCACATCACCAGTCCTTTTTTTATTATTTTATTTTGAAACAGAGTCTCACTAAGTTGCTTAGGGCCTGCTAAATTGCTGAGGTTAGCTTTGAACTAGTGATCCTTCTGCCTTTGCCTCTGAAGTCGCTGGAATTGCAGGCATGAGCTACCATGCCCGGTCTTACTCTCTTAAATATTACAATCTGATCAAACAAGGAAAAGAAAGTACAGTTAGTAATAAGTAGGTTTTTCTTTTTTTTAATATTTATTTTTTAGTTGTAGTTGAACACAATACCTTTTATTTATTTATTTTTATGTGGTGCTAAGGATCGAACCCAGCACCTCGCACATGCTAGGCGAGCGCTCTACCGCTGAGCCACAACCCCAGCCCATAAGTAGGTTTTTCTAGATGCTGGAGAAGCTCTTTTTACGAGGTGATATTTAGACTCAGTCCTAAATAATAAGATGAGCATATGAAGATTTAGGAGGAAATATTCTAGAGAGAAGCAAAGGACCTTAGTAAATATTTTTATCACTATATCATTCTTAAAATCTTGGAAACCTGTATCCCAGTCTTTCTGGTCTCTTCCCATGTACCTATACTTAAATCCAGGTACATCACAGGATTTTACCCTTAGCTTCATCTCCTCTCCATTCTAATGCTATCTAATGCTATCCCTAATTATATGTGCTAATTGATCCAACTTCTGTATCTACGCCTAAACATGTCTCCCAAGCTTTTTTTTTTTAAACTACCCAAAAGGACCTGAAGAAAAGACAAAATTTGCTTGACTCTGTACCTGACTTTATACCTTTGTACCTTGACTTTAGTACCTATTTTTAAGAAATATGTATATGTATGTGAAATGTGAATACATATACAGAAAAATGTCTGGAGAAATATATACTAAGGTATTATCATAGGGTGGTATTAATGGTATGAGTGGCAGGAGTATAAATGTCCAGCTTTTTTCTGTTTTCTAAAATGAACATATTACCTTATAATTTAAAAACTTAATTTAAATTTCTGAAGGATTATCATAGATTGACATAACCAGGATAGAAAAGCATCTTTGATTTACTAGTTGCAAAATACACCTAGCTAGAAATCCAGGTGTAGTTGTAACCAATCTTTAAGCTTGGTCTAGCAAATATTGTATAGAATTTATCTACCAACCAATAGTATTTTGACATAATTCAATTAATTCAGTGTTAACAAACATACTCCAATTAATCCTATTCTTAGATCTGGGAAGAACAAGTTCCAATAATTTTAAGTAAAGAATTTACTTGGGGGACTGCAATTATAGCTCAGTGGTAGAGCACCTACCTAGCATGTGGGAGGCACTGGGTTTGATTCTCAGTACTGCATATAAACAAATAAATAAAACAAAGGTCCATCAACAACTAAAAAAAAAAAAAAAAAATTAACAACAACAACAACAAAAAGAATTTACTTGGTATAATATATAAGTTGTAAAACAAGTTATAAAACCTTCTATAAAGTTTAAAACCATTTTAGGGCAGGGGTTGTAACTCAGTGGTAAAGCACTTGCTTAGCATTGCTTAGCATATGAGAGGCATTAGGTTCCATCCTCAGCATCACATAAAATAAATAAAATGAAGGTATTGTGTCCATCTACAATTAAAAACATTTTTAAAAATTTAAACCTGTTTTAAAGTTCAAGTCAAAAGACTTTACACCGTATAAATGGCAAATAACTTTCACTATGTCTAATATTTGCTTTTAAGAACAATTAAAAAGAAAACCCTACAGAAAGGGGTATAGATCAATAGTAGAGTCCTTTGCCTAACATGCACAAGGCCCCGGGTTTGATCCCCAACACTGCTAAGTAACAAAACAAAACAAAAAAACAACTTCAAACTTCATTTGCAAACATTATTTGTAATTAAACTGAGATCATACACATGAAATCAGATTGCTTAAACTGCTAAGAAAATGCAGTCAATTTTTTATTCTACGTAAAACTAAATCTTTGATTAGTTAAAACTTAGCAAGTCACTTATGTTTCTTACCAAATAAAATTAATCTAAATACTTTTTCTAATACCAAATCAGTAATATAGGCAATTCTCCTAAGCAACTAAATGCCATCAAATATAAAAGGCCAATTTAAAAATAGCCATCTAATTACACTCCACTAAATGTTTTAGCGATTCCACAGGAAAAGAAAATATTTCATTCTGAATAGGTCTTGTTGTTTTAAGCTTCAGAAGAGGTATTTGGTATGCAGAAGATGAATTGTGACCTAGATCTGCCACTGAAATTAACACCAAGAAGGAATGGTCTTGACTATAACACATTGTGTCTAGATTACTATCATCTTACCATATGGTATTTCTAACATGGTTAAATCTCTGTGGGTTTTATTCCAAAATTTAGTTACATGGAAACCATTCAATTAGTCCATCTCCACAAAAGAAAAAAAACTGTACAAGGAAATAATAAGGGCCTTAAACTGACCATAATCTCATATAATAACATGATTAAAAAGTTTAAATATGAAATAAATTTCAATCTACCTTCCCACTAATCCTGTTTTTCAAATATTTCCTCTTTTCTAAGGCTGATATAGAAAGCTTGTCTTTTTTTAACATTTATTTTTTAGTTATAGGTGGCCATATATCTATATTTTATTTTTATGTGGTGCTGAGGATTGAACTCAGTGCCTCACGCATGCTAGGCGAGCGCTCTACCTCGAGCTACAACCCCAGCCCCATGCTTGTCTTTTTTTAAATGGGGAAATTTGAGACTACTGATCCCATGCTTGCTAACGAATTTCCATGAATAAACAAAATTTATTCTTAAGTTATTGTGGAGGCAATTAATTGTGAACAGCATAAGTATCGACAAGTTGTTGGAAGTTATTATGAAAAGTTGGCCATTGATGCATGAAAGATACCAAATGCCTTTCCTTGAATTAAAAACATTTAAAAGTCTAAATTTTATGTCTAAAGACCACAATCTTTCCATTTCTGGTAGAGTGTTTTAGTTTCTAATAGAGAATGTATTCAGGAAGTCAGATTTTGAGTATTTCCCCATAATGCAAAAGCTAAATTTGTTGCATCAAATTTGCTGTTTTGTAGTGCTAGAGGATCAAATCCAGGGCCTTGTGCCTGTTAACAAAGCACTTTACTAACAAAGCTAAATTTGTTGCATCAAATTTGTTGTTTTGTAGTGCTAGAGGATCAAATCCAGGGCCTTGTGCCTGTTAACAAAGCACTTTACCACTATGCTACAAACCCAGCCCTGGCATCAGTTCTTTACAGACAAGAAGCTGAGTTACACTGCACCTATATTAGGGAAAGCTTTCACATATCTAACTGTAAGAATCAATATAAAAGTATGTAATTCTGCAGAGGAAAATACAAACATTGATTTAAGAAATAAATTGTTGGCTATCTTTAAGAACATCACTATAACTAAGATTAATACATAACACTATCAGTAGTACATTCACATATGCTAATGTTATCAATTATTAAACAGCATAATGTATTTAATATGACACTATTGAAAATTTTTTAATTAATGCAAAAAATTAGTTTTTCAATAACGAAACTTAAATCTACAATACCATTCATACACCTGAATTATACCTTAGAAAATATAGTACCTTCAGTTCCTAAAAATGATTGTTTTACAAAAGCAAAACAATTGGAATTGTTTACCCATTATTATTCATAATAAAGAAAAGAACTTAAATTTTTTTCTGAAAATATATTACTTTTTGTCTTCTTGGGAGTTCTTCCAGTTCTATATAAAAACCTAATAAAAAGAAAAAAAAAACACTCACTTTGAAGGCCAAATTTTTGTGAATCATTGTATTTTTTTTTTCATTGCTTTACCCTACCCTCCTACCCTATTCTAATGTTTAGGAGTTGGGTAGGATTGAAACACTGTTCTACTACTTCTTTGACAGTAGGACCTTTTCCCCTGCCTTTCATTTAAGACTTTTAATTTTTTAGAGCATTTTGAGGTTCTCAGCAAAACTGAGTAGAAGTTACAAAGATTTCCTATACATTCCTATACATGCACAGTTGTCGTCGTGTCATCGTCCCCCATCCACCAACTATCAACACTTCCTACCATAGTTACATCTTTATAGCACCTGAGTTCACAGTTGACATTAGGGTTCACCCTTGATGTGAGTTTGGACAAAGTACAATGACAGGGATTCATCATTACAGTATCTATGCAAAGTAGTTTCACTGCCCTAAATATCCTGGGGTCTGCCTTTCATAACTCCCTCCACCTCATCAGTAGCAACCACTGTCCTTTTACTTTGCCTTTTTCAGAATGTAATTTAGCCAGAATCAAACAGTAAATAGCCTTTTCAGACTGGCTTCTTTCACTTAGTAATATGCATTTAAGATTAAGAATAATTTACTTGTTCTGATGCTCCGATGTCTGTACCACAGTTTATGTATCCATTCATCTACCAAAGGACATCTTGGTTGCTTCCAAGTTTTGGCAATTATGAATAAAGCTGCTATTGATCTCCATATGCAAGTTTTTGTGTGGACACACGTTTTCAACTCTGTTGGGTAAATACCAAGGAGTGGAACTGCTGGGTTAGGTAGTAAGAACATGTTTCATTTTGTAAGAAATCACCAAACTGTCCTCCAACATAGCCATACCATTTTGCATTTCTACCAATAATGAATGAGGCAGATAACCGTTTATGAATTAATAGCTTTGTACCTTGCTTCTCATTGGTAAAATGAAGGGGAAACATGGGCTGGAGATGTGGCTCAAGTGGTAACGCGCTCACCTGGCATGTGCGGGGCGCTGGGTTTGATCCTCAGCACCACATAAAATAAAATAAAATGTTGTGTCCACTGAAAAATAAATATTAAAAAATATTCTCTCTCTCTCTCTCTCTCCCCCTCTCTCTCCTCCTCTCTCTCTTAAAAAAAATGAAGGGGAAACAATATTTTCTTACAAAACTAATATGTAGAATAAATGAAAAATGCATTTAAAGTACTTGGCATAGTCCTAGAACATAACAAATACTCATTACATGTTAACTACTATATTTTTCACCCAAACAGATAAATTCTGGAGGCAGAGTGTGCTATTTAAGATAAAATCAGGTGCTTTACAGTTAGATTCAGGTTAACGTGTCAGCTCTACTGCTTATTAAGATCTCTGGGAAGCTCAAAAATATTTTAAACTTCAATTTTCTTATCATAAAATATTATTAATACTAGTGTCTAACTCAAGAGTTATTGTAAGGATTGAAGGAAACAATAAATGTGAGGTCCTCATCATAGTATCTGACATAAAAAACCTTATCAGCTTGATTACCACAATCATAATAAAAGTATTAGGTAACACTCCTTAAAATAACTGGCTACAATTCTAGAAATTAGAGCTAGAAATTACTAGCTATAGCACAATATGGGATACCATAAGAAACACATAAAATGTAAGAAAATATCTCTAAAAGAAGATAGAAAACTATTGTTCACCAAGTGTCTGCTAGGGACCATGTATGTTATCTCATTTTAATCTGCCAATAAACTGGTGAAATGAACATAGAAATCCTTCTTCAGAGCAGGAAACAGTCTGAAACAAGAGGTATTTAATATATTAGATCACAAAGCCAGTAGGTGACAATCAAAATTCTCACCTAAATTAAAAATTCAAACCCTTCCAATACTACACACTAAACTATACTCTATTTCTTCCACCTCCTCTTGCGACCCCTCCCTTGGTGATAAATTAAATCATCCAGTAGGTACAATAAATGGACTTGAGGTGTATTAAGTATTACTTTACTTAACAAAATATTTTACTTACTAACCATTATATAATTTTTCATAATCACAAAGATGAGTTTTCACCCCTTACATAAAGTTATTTTTGTCTCTCTGGATGGACAGTAGAAATGTCAGTCCCTAAGGACATTGTTATGTTACCTGATAAATGAGATGATCTGCTTGTTCCTCATTATAATCCAAATTCTCCTCCATCCCTATCACCAAAAACAATCAATTGTTTCCAGATTCAAAACTCCTGTCAATGTCTTTTTGACACAAGTGCAAAAATTTCCATTAATTTCTGGCTTAGGAACACTATCCCTATGATAGCAGTTAGGTCATTGATAAAAGGTGAAAAACTATGATAAAGGAAGATTGACTTAGGGGTGCTATGTAAGCATCCTTATCATTTAATGGCACCAGTGAATAGAGCTAGGGAATAATCTCCCCTTCCTTTTCTTTCTAAAAATACACTAAAATATTAAAATCATAAATGTACTAACAAAGTATTTAAAAAGCATTACTTCTTTTGATTGTAAAGTTTTTTGTTTTGTTT
This sequence comes from Marmota monax, assembly GCF_021218885.2. Classification (NCBI taxonomy): domain Eukaryota; kingdom Metazoa; phylum Chordata; class Mammalia; order Rodentia; family Sciuridae; genus Marmota; species Marmota monax. Next base: position 5,649,980 of record NW_026693476.1, on the reverse strand, counting down.
AGTTGATGGACCTTTATTTTATTTATATATGTTGCTGAGATTCAAACCCAGTGCCTCACACATGCCACTCTACCACTGAGCTACAGCCCCAGCCCCTGTTCAATGCTTTTATAAGTAGTAATAAGGAGAGAAAGAAATTAAGGTTTCCGGGCTGGGGTTGTGGCTCAGCGGTAGAGCACTTGCCTCACATGCACAAGGCCCTGGGTTCGATCCTCAGCACCACGTAAAAATAAAATAAATAAGTGAAATAAAGGTATTGTGTCCAACTATAACTAAAAAATAAATATTTAAAAAAAAAAGAAATTAAGGTTTCAGACTTCAGCCTACTGCTCACTAAAAATAAAGACATTTTAATATCTCTTTGTTCACTTATCAATCTCAACATGTAAGGCAGAAAGAAAAAAGCCAACTGGACCATAAGTCAAAAAAAAAAAACTGAGTTCAATATTCAGTTCTATCATTAGCTAAAAATTTCTAGCATGTTACTTCACCTCTTTAAAAATCACTTTACTTCCTTTTCTACAGGTAAAACAAGTTTACCACAGCATTTACAGGTTAAATTTTTGTTTCAACTATTTATGAACAACTCCCAATGTCTGGATTCTTATGATTTGTAATTATCTACATATGAATTTGGATTGAGTGCTGCTGGGATAGTGTGCAGGATCACATCTCTTAACTCAGTTCAGGGGCTGGCAAACTTTCTCGATAAAAAACCAGATAGCAGTCTTTGCAGGCCATATGGTCTCTGTGTCAACTACTCTACTCTGCTACTATGGTGCAAAAAACTGCCATAGACAATATGTATGAATGAAGAGAGCATGTTCCAATAAAGCTTAATTTCTGGACATTGAAATATTTCATGTTATTTTCACTTCATGAGGCTTTCTGCAACCATTTGAAAAGTAAAGAAAAACTCCTTCCTCACCGGTTATACAAAAACAGGCTAGAACTCACTTTTTATAAAAGCAATTTAATGGAAGAATTCAACAAAAGATACCAGATCAACTGGATATTGATGGAAAAGAGAAAGAGAACCACAAACTAAACCTTACACCTGCACAAAACTAACTCCAACAGATCACGATTTAAAAGTTAAAATTATAAAACTTTTAGAGAAAAAAAAAACAGGAAAAAAACCTTGGGACTTTAGATGTGACACTGAAAACATTATTTATTAAGAAAAAAAATCAACAAATTGAACTTCAACAAAATTTAAAACTTTTGCTTGTTTTACTTTGTGAAATATATTGTTAAGATGATATAAAGACAAGCGACAGACTGGGAAAAAAATACTTGCAGATGATGTCATTGCCAAAGGACTTGGGCCTGTAATATACAGATTGCTCAATAAAAAAATTCTTAAAACACAATAGTAAAAAAATTCATTTAGAAATGGGCAAAAGACATAGATATTTTACTAATGAGGATATATAAATGGCAAATGATGACATGAAAAGCTGATTGATATCATTTTCCATGAGACCATGATGAAAAACCACCCCACATCTATTGAAAGTGCTAAAATAAAAACAGCTAAAACAATACCAGATATTGTCAAGAATGTGAAAAAAACTTGATCTCTCATACAACATTAGTGGGAATGTAAACTAGTACACTCTAGAAAATAAAATGGTAATATGTTTAAAAAAAAAAAAAAAAAAAAAAGCTTACAATATGACCAAGCAATCACAATCCCCAGAGAAATGAAAATGTACTTCCATACAAGAATCTGAACATAATTGCTTGTAGAAGTTTTATTCATAAGAGGCCAAAACTAGGAACAACCAAAATGTCCTTCAATCAATAAATGATTCAATAAGGGAACGATGGTATATCCATACTGTGGAATACTATTTAGCAAGAAAAGTAGAACATTAATACACATACCACATAATGGATCTCACACCGTGGTGAATCTCAAGATTATAATACTGTACAATTCCATTTATATAATATTCTTAATGACAAAAGTATCAAGATGAAGAACAGATTAATGATTGTCAGGGGTTAGAGAAAGGAGACAGAGGGAGTACCTAAAACTATACAGGTATAGCACAAGGAGAATCTTTCTGGAGGTGGAATGATTTTGTACCTTGACTACAGTGGTGGTTACACTAATCTACCCATGGTAAAAATGCACAGCACTACACACTGTACAAATAAATATCAATTTCCTGGTATTGGTATTATACAATAGTTATGTAAGATGTAACCACTGAAGGAAACTGGTGAAAGGTAAGGACCTCTCTGTGCTATTTTTGCAATTTCCTGTGAGTCCATAATTATCTCAAAGTGAAAAATTAAAATACTTTCTAAAAATATGATGATAAGCAAAAGGAAGACATAGCTCTATAAGTAATAAGTGTCTATTCACTCTCCTTCAAGGACCAGGCATTAAAAATAATAAAAGCCAGTTTTTAAATAAGTGCCTACCATGAGCCAAGCACTATTTTTAGTGCTTTCTATACACTACCCCATTTAATCCACAAAATCTTATAACGAAAATGCCACAACCGCACTTTACAAATGGGAAAACTGAGGTTGAAAAGAGGTTAAAATAATTTGTTCATGGTCACACTGTAAGTGGTAAGAGCCACAATTTAAACTCAGATTAACTCTAGAGGCATGTTTCCTGTACACAAAGGTAACCAAAAAAACATATGGGGACGTTGGGGGGACGGGACTACCAAACTCTGTGTAAGTCTGACATCAAACCAGTTTGTTTTCTCCCTCAGTTAAAATAGAATTTTCAGAACTTTTAAAATACCAATGCATGTCAGGAATCTAGAACACCTACATTATAATTTTTCCCACTCAGCCAAAAGTTAAAATATAAAATGGCCTAATCTTAACCCATCCTTCTTCTTACATATTGGCAAACTACAATTTTGAGAGCTGTACTATCCAAGTAGTGGTAGCTACCAGCCAAATGTGGCCAATTTTAAGATAAGAATTAAATAAATTTAAAACTTCAGTTTCTCAGTCACACTAGCTATATTTCAAGTCCGCTCAAGAGCCACATATGGTTACCATATTAGACAGCACAGAAAGAGAACATTTCCATCATCTGAGAAAGTTCTATTCATCAGTACTGGATTAGAGACTTGTTTTTGTTTGCTTTTTTAAAGCACATGGGATGCACGCAATGTTCAGAGAAGAACAACTTCATTGCAACCATAAAAGGGGGTAAGGTCAGATCTTTAAAGTCAGGTACTGCCTACAATGTTTAGGCACAAGGAAAAGATAAGTAAAGAAGTGTGTGGGGGTGGGGAGGAATAAGAGAAAGCAAAATCATGCAGCTTGGCAATAAAGCTGAACTAAGATTCAGGAGTGTGGGTTCTACTGCCTATTAGGCCAATAATTGATTTAATTATTTTTTTTTTAAATATTTGTGCTTGGTACTAATTAACCATGAATTAATTAGATAAGTCTCTTCACTATTTTGGGCCTTGGTTTCTTCTTCTATAACACAAATTTAGAACAAAAAATTGCTAAGATTCCCTTTAGCTCTGTATGGATAAACACACACACACACACACACACACAAAGGTGGGGAATAAGTAAAAGATCATTGCATATTGGTGGTGGAAACTGGCACTCCTGTCAACTTACCACAAGTTCTATGCCTGAAGATGAAATTTAGATACCACAAAATGAAGATTTAATTCTAGTCAATAAATCCTTATTAAACAATCATTTGAACCTAACCGCAGTATTTAGAAGTAGCACACAAAAAACTGGATAGCTCAAAGTTAAGCAAATATGTGGAAAGAATGCAAGACTTCCAACATTTTAGATTGAAAAACTGGCGCATTAACATCTAACATTTTTCAATTTTTGTATTGAAAAATTGGCTAATTAACATTAACATTCACATATAACCAAACTGGAGATATAACGGATTATGTAATCATATATTAAGTACAAACAAATGACATAATCAAAAGCACACCTCATTTCTTCCACAAAGAATAAATAAATAATAAAAATAATAATAAATAAATAATAAAAAATAAATGCTACAGGTAATTAGGAAAAAGACACTAATTCTGGCCAACCTAATTTCTCTAGAACACACACTTAAATAGCCCTATATTTTCCAGGTTGAATATTCTTGAGGATTATTGGAATTACATAGATTCTCCAATTGTGCTATACAGAATAAAATACAACTGCAATTCTTGTCCCTTCTACCTACTACACACTTTCCTCTTTTCAGAAGTTCTATTGGTCCTATTTCCTAGGGTCAAATGGGAGAGAAAACCTTCCCCCCACCCCATCCGCATTCTAAGAATTAAAACAGCCAATTAAAAAAAAAAAAAAAGTTTAAGCGATGTTTACCTCTAAGTTAAAAAAAGAAAAGGAAACCGTGTTTGATTTTTTTTTTTTTAACCTTGCAGAAGCTAAGGCAACCAGTGAGTTGTGTAACCTCTGTAAGAAATCAAACTCATTGAAGTCCCGAACCAGACCCGTGAGTGTTTTGGAGCAGGAGGTAGTTTAAGGAAGGAAAAAAGAAAGAAAAAGAAAAAAAAAAAAAGGTTTCCAGGAAGGAAAACAGGGAGAAGAGATTTTAGAGACAAGCCTTTACTTCAAAAAGGCAGTTTTTAGTTTTCCACCTATTAATCCAAAGCCAAGAACCGCGCGGCGCGGAAACCCTGCGGATTTTGAAAACAAACGTTCCGAGGCTCCGGGGGATTGCGAAGGGGGCTGGTAACTGACAGCTCGGCCTCGGAGCGAGAAGCCTCAAGTAGGTCAAACCGTGACCACGGCCTGAAGTCCAGAGTCCAGCTCAGTGGGCTCAGGGGAGAAGAGCAGCAGAAGGGAATAAGGGTTAGGCATCTTTCAATCCTAAAGGGGCGGGATACCAGAACCAAGGGACCTAGAACCCCAGCCCCAGCAGTTCGCCAGCTCTCACCTCTCTTGGGGCCCTTGATCAAAGGCACCCCTCCAGTCCTCTCGCCGTTTTCCTGCTTGTCCTTGTGCTTGAGATCGCCCGGAACGCAGGAGCTGGGGTCACCATCAGCGCCGCGGTGGTGATGGTGCTTGTGCCGCTCCTTGTGGCCCTTATGCTTGGGCCCGGCCGCGCTCACCGTCAGGGGCGAGAAGGTGAAGAGGGCCGAGGTGCCTGGGGCCGGGAGCGGAGCAGCGACAGCGGGCCCGGCGGCAGCCAGCGAAGGTGGCGGCGGAGGCGGCAGGAGCAGAGGCTCAACAGGGCCCTGGACGGTTGGGGCAGCATTCGTTGGCGGCAGCGGCCCGGGATGTTGGCGACTGCGACGCCGCCGGTGAGGGGGAGCGAGAGGGGGGTCCTGGCTCGGCCGCCCCCGCTTCTCCTGAGACCCCCCACTGCTTGCCCGGCGCTGCCGCTTCACTCCCCGCGGCGAGACCCCAGCATGGGGTTTCTCCTTTCCCTCTTTGTCCGGCTCCTCCTGCGCCGCCACCGCCCGTACTACGCGCACTGCTCCGACCTGCGCAGCCATTTCACCCACAAACACACATTTAAATGGCCCGACCGCCCCCCCGTCCGTGTATCGCGCAAGCGCCGCCCGCGAACGGCCCGCTGGGCATTGGAGTCTCTCCCCCACCCTCCACTTGTCGGCCGCTCTTCGTGAGGAGCTGAACATACCGGAAGCTGCAGTTCCCAGCGCTTCTCCGCAGGCCTCTCCAACCGAGCTTCTATTGTAAAGCGTCCTGGGCCGCGCAAAGCCTCGCGGGAGCGGTAGTTCCGCCGCGCCCCGCGCCCCGCGCCGCGTCCCCGGCTCTGTGAGTGGAGGAGCCGCGAGGGAGCGTGCGCCGAGTCACGCTTCGGGCTGCGACGCAACCGCCGCCAGCCGGCGAGTTGCCGCCAACCGCCTTAACGGCCCAAACAATGTTAGTGGCTTTCAGTGTGGCGGCGCGTTCACATTATCGTCTTCCTGTCCCTTTCGTCATTTGATACGGAGTAGGTGGTCTCCATAGTGACTTTTAAATTTCACATTTCTTTGATAACCTTTGTGAGGTAAAAGAATCTCCGGCCTTTTACCCTTGACAAAACGAAGGGGAAAAGAGGAGTTAGCACTTGTGTAAAAATGACGGCAGTTTTGTTCCCAAATGTAAAGGGGCTGCGAGTCGGAAGTGTTCGGAGGCATTTGCTTTGGTTACTACGAAGGCAGGTGCACGAACCGCTTGGGAGCCGGGTGAGTGCGGTCCCCCCTCGCCACCAGCCGCAGCCCCGCGAATGCAGAAAAGGTAGAGTCCAGCACTTATTTTGAATATACCCCTACAGCTGGCGGGGGGGGGGGGGTGAAAATTAGAAAATTGTAACAAGATTTTCTTTTGAAGTCCTAGGTATTAAGTTGCACAAATTTGAAAAGTGTCTACCAGAGAACCCTCCAAAAATCGTCACTGTTCACCAAGGGGCGGTTGTTGCTCAGAAATTCATTAAGAAACTCATCACTTGGGCATTTGCCTAAGATTCTTTGAATGTATGTGGTCCTTGACAACGATATTATTGGTTACAATGATGTACTCGGTAGATAAAATTACTGTGGTTTGATACCACCAATTCCTGGAAAATATTTACTTCGGCTAAAAGAACACTAATGCATTGAAGTTAGTTTAAAAACAAAAAGTTTATTTTCTACCTATTGGGTACATTGTACTACAATACACAGGTAACAATGTATCCTTCAGTTTGCCCTATAATTAGCCTTGTTAATGAAAAATATTAAGAGCAAATGATATGTAATACTGTTTCTAAAAGTTAAACTTTTTTAAAACAAGAGGTTACGTCATTAGGGAAAGTACGAGGACTCCTTTGTAATAATAATGATCTTCTAACTTATTGGCTACATAAAATTAGGTTTGAAATACCACATTTTGTTAAGACAACTCCATGTTTATACAGAAATTTAAACTATCAGTACCTTTGGTTGGATATAAATTGCAAATATTTATATAGAATATTTTATATGAAGATGTTAACAAAAGATAGCTATTTCATTGATTACTTTTCTAGGACTGGGAATTGAGTAACTTTGGTTAAAATTTACCCCAATGTACATTATATAATGTCTTGTTAGTTGGTAAAGCCAATGTTAAAAAATGAGTATTATTATTTGCACATTTTATTCTCTTAAATATAACTTCTTACTACTCTGCTTTCCCACAATATTTGGGAAGATATGTGAAGAATAATCCATTTAGGTAAAAATAACTCCCCAAAAATAGTTATTGTCAGAAGCAGTAGTTTTGTACAACTGCAAGGTCAGATTTTTTTTTAACTTCTTTTTTTTCTTTTATACTAAACTCTGACAGTGTAAAACTTCAATTGAGGTCTGGTTCTTACAAACCTCTTAAATTTACATTTATGCTAGGTGAGGTGGTGTGTACCTATAGTGCCATCACTGGAGAGCTGGGTGGTAAGAGCACTTGAGACCAGGCAGAGCAGCATAGCAAAACTCAGACTCAAGAATACCCAAAACAGACAGCCTTGGTGGTGCAGGTCTGTAATCCCAGTGTCTCTGTAGGCTGAGGCAAGAAGATCCGGAGTTCAAAGCCAGACTCAGCAACCTATCAAGGCCCTGAGCAACTCAGCAAGTCTCTGTCTCTAAATAAAATATAAAAAGGGTTTGGGATGTGGCTCAGTGTTTAAGCACCCCTGAGTTCAATCCCCAGTACCAACAAAAGAAACCCCCAAACAAAAAATGTGCATTTAAATAGGATAACTTCCAAAAATGAAAAAGAAATCTGCCGCAGTCTGGCTGGGCACAATCAGGAGCCACTTGTCAAAAGAAACTAACTTTATTTTTAGAACCACACACGCCAAACAAAACAGCCTCTCAGGAAAAACCCTCAGAGCCTCAACTGCCACCACCGGCTTTCCACAAGCCTCTCTCTCCCACCCCAGCTTCTCTCCACCTCCCACAATCCTCCTGCTCTTGAGGCTGATTGGCTGGGTCACGTGGGCGGAGCCAAAAAAGTCCCCCAATGAGCAGCTCCGTGGTCTGAAAGGGCAGGGAAACAGCCCAATGAGCATCACCGCAGAGGAGCCAATCAGCTAGATGTTGCTGGGGCCGAGGAGCCAATCAGCTAGATGTTGCTGGGGCCGCTGTGAGCCAATCATCAGCCAGCAGCTGGAAGTTTGCTGGCAGCTGGAAGTTTGCTGGGGCCCCTTTGGCTGTGGCTCTCAACAGAAATCCATTTTAAATTTTTTCATATAGCATTCTCTACAACATAAGCTTAAATCACAACCTTTTATTTGCAGTTTCCCATCCAATGTAAGATATGAAAATACAAAATTGCTGGCATTTTTTTTTTCATATTGCTTTTCTGTTAAAAACCACTAACACATTAGCATATCTTCATTTTTTAATATTATGAATATTTAGCATTTATTTTAGCTAGTGTATTCCAGTAGTTTTATTGCAGATGCAGTCTATATTATAAATTCAGAGTTTATCAAATGTTCCAAGTTGGTGGTGGGTTCCTTGGTCCTTTGGGTTTTAAAAAACGATTTGCAAAACCTGGAAACAAAAATAAAATGGAATGAAATGGATTTTTTTTAATAGAAAGATAAATTTTAGACTATTATATGCAGATTCATGGATTATTTTCAAAGGGTGAAACAGCATCTGAGCAATTTAATGATAGATTATAAGAGCATTATAGTAACTAAAGCTTAAGTGATAACAATACAATACTTTTTTAAATTTTTTATTTTATTTTTGTGGTGCTGGGATTTGAACCCCAGGGTCTTATTATATGTTAGACAAGTGCTCTACCCACTGATATACACACCCAACCCAAATATTCATATTTTAAATGTGTAGAGCACATTTAGTATGTAAATTTAATAATAGTAATAATTGAATAAAGAACCCTGGTTAAAATAGCCTTTGATAATTTAGTGCATAATAGCATTTATCTAAATTCACTCCCCCTACTACCACAAAGAAGAAGGATGAGGAAATCTTTCAAAGAATCAAAGCTACTGAGGAAGGAGGGAAGGGAAAGAGAAGTTAGTGGGGAAGGGAACTAACCAAACTATATTGTTATACAGTGTGTGTTACAAATATGTAGCAACAAATTCCAGTATTATAATGCATCAATAAAAAAGTTGAAAAAAAGAATGAAGGCTACTTCTTGATGCTTTCAAAAGATTTTTAGGTTGATAACGTTCTTTATCCCTTATAATATTGTCTTGTCTTTGATGGTGGTATATTTTCAAGGTATCATAGCACTTAGCAACTTTAAGTGCTTAAATTGAAAATGAAAGGTTTGGAATACAGAGAGAACAAATAATAGAAAATTCAGATATTCCTGAACTTTTAATTTCATCATCTTACTTAATAACTACTCATAAGTTACCTAAACCTAAATCTAAAACAAAAACTATATCAGAACTAGAAGAGTAGAGATGGAGAAAAGAAGATTTAAAAAAAAAAAAAGGAAGGAAACCACTAAAAATTATGCAGTGATTTAAAATATTGGAGAGGGGGCTGGGGATGTGGCTCAAGCGGTAGCAAGCTCGCCTGGCATGCGTGCGGCCCGGGTTCGATCCTCAGCACCACGTACAAACAAAGATGTTGTGTCCGCCGAGAACTAAAAAATAAATATTAAAAAATTCTCTCTCTCTCTCTCTCTCCCCCACTCTTTCTTTAAAAAAAAAAAAATAAAAAATAAAAAAAATAAATAAAATATTGGAGAGGAATGCACAGCCTACTTGATGTACATTTTACTCTGATAACAAGAAAAATGATTCAGGTTAAGTAGCTGCACATAATAGTCAAAATCATCTCATCAATAAATCTTGACTGTAACTCAAGTAGGTTGGGAATAAAAGGATGTGTTTCCTGACCACTTCAAGTATCTTAAATTTCAGTGATTATATATATATTATATATATGTATGTAATTCAGTCTCTTTCACTGGTCAGTTCTCAATAGTGTTGAGAAGCCTTTTTCTCTTTTTTTTCCCTGCATGTGAGTCATTTCAGGAAAAATAAACCACAATTTTGAGTAGCATATCCGTATAATTTTATTGCCTCTTATAAAAGGTAGCAAAGAAAAATACATGCTGCTTTTCAAATAGGTAAATTATTCAAATCTAGGCATATTTGAAAAGAAGCACAGACTGTGTTGTAAAGTTAGGTGGACCTTAAGTTACTCAAGTGGGATCACTAATTTAAAGAAAAGAAATAGAAAACATTTATGTCCCAGGCAAAGTTGGGTGCCTCTTCCATAGTTTATTCAATATTCTAAATGAATGTTTTCAACTAAATTATTTTGTACAACCATAACTTGTTAAAAGTATAATATTTTAAACTAGATAAAACTTAATAGCCAAAAAGCAGCTCCAGAGATTCTAATTAAAATATTTTCTCTAAGTGAGATAGAGGCCATAACCCAGGTGCTGCTTCTGCACCAAAATCTTTCTCTGCTTCTTCCTCAGAAATAAAATTACATTGTGTAGGGCTGTGGCTGTGGCTCAGTAGCAGAGCACTTGCCTTGCAGTGTGGGGCACTGGGTTCAATCCTTAGCACCACATAAAAAAATGTTATGTCCATCTATAACTAAAAATAATTTCTTAAAAAGTTACACTGTATATATCTGCTCAGCAATATTAACACTTGCCAGTCTCTTATAATTTAGTTATGTCACATCTAAGTTCTCTTCAAAGGAATATGAGCTGACATGATATTGCTACATAAAGCCAGTGTCTTAAGACCAGAAGAGGAAGAAGAAACCACATCTCTTGGTATTTGAAGTTGTTTCATACTATAAATGAATATTTTACAAGATTTTTAAAAACTGCTGTAAAATAGCACATACCAAAATTCAGAAAGGAGCTTGAGTTATTTGGCTGAATAGATTCTGCAGGCTTGCTTGGTGGGGAAGAACTACAGATATCTGTAATGAAAAGAAAAAACACAAGGGAAAGAATGAAGATAGATTACTATTTATCAAAGTGCATATTGTTGAGATTAAACATTTCTTCCAGAGTAACCAGCACTTCCAAATAAATACATCGGCATCAAATGTTAAAATATAGATGTTTATAGATAGGTTGACATTATAATCTCGTTTATGTGATGTTTCTTTTTTTAAAAAGGGTTTTTTTTGTTTTGTTTTGCATAACACTATTTAGTAAAGCCCAATACTAAGGGAAATTACCAAAGGAATAAGAACCATCATATATAATTAATCAATTTCTTGGGAGATTCAGATTTTTGTCTTTGAACTTCCATCTTATTTTATGTACTCTTAGTACACTCCTAGATATCCACATTAATTTATGGCAAGTCTGATTTTTCTTAACATTATCCTCTATTCCTGGAATCTCTTTCACTGTTCACTCCACTTTCCAGCCTACTTTTTTCCCACCATAGATAATTCTAATTTAGGTTCATAGTCTTCCACAAGCACTGTTGTGCAGCTTTGTTTTGCTATTTTAGTTACTTATATGTAGGCTTAAAAATATAATTGTCTTCCCAGAACTTCAATATGTACATGTATCAGTTTCTACCCAGTTTTGAAAACAATCCAGTGAAAATTTTGCTCCACATTTTGCATATGCACTGTCTTACAGTGAAAAAGGGTAATTTAAGGTTTGTGTATACTTTCTGACAAAGAGTATATAAATGGAAAGAAATTATTAATTTTTTTTGTTTTTTTGTTTTCAGCACTTCAAAATGCAATGCAAAAAGTGTTTGCACATACATAAATAATACTAGGATTCTAGAAACACCTTGCCCTTTTGAGACATACTAGAATACAAATTACTGGAATATATAGTAGATTTCAATCATATTCAGTTAACTAATACTTAACTATCTCAAACATTGGCACTAAGAATAGACATAAGGTGAGGAAGTTCGGAGATATTAGTAATCTGTAGATTTGCATGTAAACTCAGAGATGTAAACATCCCTCAGAAAGAAAAAAAAAACTATCCCAAAGGGAAATATTGATTTATTACAAAAGAGGCAAAGATTCTGCATGTGTCTATTAGAGTGAACTAGCTTATCTAAGGTATTTTTATGGTATCTGCCCTACATGCATTCCCTCTTCTGAAAATAGAACTTGAATTTTCCTTTTCATCCTTCCCTAATTTTCAGTTTTCTACATTTCTGGTGAACTGATTCTATTTTTAGATCAATGAAATGACTAATAACTAGGTTCCATTTTCATTGTTTTGTACTTGGTACATTAGCATGGTCATACCAGATTTGTAGGTCTGATCTCTCTCCTGATTAATCAGTGTCCACGTGTAACAACTGTTAAATATCAGATAGGATGTTGTTCTGCCTAATATTGAATATATTGGTAAGAACTGATTCAGGAATGGGCAAATGGACCAAGCCAAGACAATCAGACCCAATTAGCACTGGTCATCAGACTGTTGCTTGAGCAACCCAGAAAGGGCTAATCTTTTTCTTTTTCTTTTATTATTTTCTTTTTTCTGACACAAGCCTAAAGCCACATGGTAAAATCCTGCCTATGAGTATGCTATCACAGAATGAAACAAATCTGCGAGTTATGGAATGAGAAATTATGTTCTGATTATATCATTCAAACCCGTGGTTAAAAGCCAATTCTGCTTTAATCAGCTCAAGTTGGGTTTTCTGTCACTTGCAACTATATTTCTTTTCTTCTTTTGTACCGGGTATTGAACCCAGGACATTCTAATATAACCTATAAGAATCTAACTACTTCTCCCCTGTCTTTCCATCATTCCTGACTTAACCTTACTTTTCTCTCTTCTTTCCTTACTGCTCTGCTGCTCTGATGGCTTCATTTGAGTTCCTACAGCATACAAAACTCTCACACCTCAGTTTGTACATAATGTTCTCTGTATCTAGAGTCATCTCCCCATTCTTTGCCTGGCTAGCTGTTCCTTCATGTCTCAGATTCAACTGTCATTTCCTTAGAAAGTACTAAGTCCTGGGCCACCTCTTCTAAAGTGGATCCCCTGTGTTTTTCTCTCTATAATTCTTTTGTTTTCCTTCATAGCATTTATCACAATATGTTTTGTACACATTTGTGAATTCACTTGTTTGATATCTGAATCCCTCACTAAACTTAAATTCTAAAAAAAGTCCAGGTCTGGGGATGTGGCTCAAGCCGTATCGTGCTCGCTTGGCATGCGTGCAGCCCGGATTTGATCCTCAGCACCACATACAAACAACAATGTTGTGTCCGCCAAAAACTAAAAAATAAATATTAAAAAAAAATTCATTCTCTCTCTCTCTCTCTCTCAAAAAAAGTCTCTCTCCAAAAAATAAATAAATAAATAAAGTCCAACAGCTGATATCTGGTCTATTCACCATCATATAACAAGTGCCATGCATAATGCCTGGCTCACAGTAGGTGCTTAAAAAAATACTTGTTGAATGAATGAATGATAACTTAGATAACATAGCATAACAGATGAAAAGTGCTTATTTCATTAAAAGCTTTACAGATCGGATGGTAAGAGATAGCAAGTCTAGGGAGAAACAGGGAATTCTGGAGTCACCAACCATCTAGAGGTGTGGAGGACACATACACGAGTATAGGTGGGTAAATCTAAAATTTTCAGAATCAATTTGGGGGCTAGATATTGTTCTTCACTTAAGGGCAAAAGATTACAGGATCAAGGTAGTTAAAAAATGGAATTACAGCCCAGCCTACATCCAGAGAATGACCTAGGAGCTCTTACTTAGAAATAAGACTCAGTCTCTAAAGAGTCCCACCATATCCTGAAGCTGTGCCAACATAAATCTACCTAGAGTCTGTGCTTTCTTTTTTGATATCCCTATACAGTGTTAGATCTTGAAAAAGAAAATTGGGTGTTTCATAAGCTAAGCAGATCAAATCCATCTTTGGTTGACTGCTCAATTCATTAATTTCTTGGCTCTTGGCTCTTTAATTTCTCCTGTTTTCTACCAGAATTTCCTCTTTTATATTCAAAAATACCCCTATGGGTTTTATGCTAATTGAAATATTTAAATTCTCTTTTGAATGATGAGGAGAATGATGATATATTTTATAACCTCTCTTTAGCCATCATGGTTCGTAAGAAATCAGTTCATTTTAGACGTCCACTATGATGCCAAATGATAACTATCAACAATCTGTAGTCTGTAGCTAGTACAAACTCAGAAGAATAAAGTAATATTCCACTATAACTTTCTTACTTAGTCTATACTTTAAATCAAGTTTTCTCAGTGCTCTTTGTCCCTCCCTATAGCACTATCAACTATTTATTCCTTCATGACTAACTGAATTTGTAGGAGGTATATCATCATGTTTTATATACTTTATAAATAGGATTTTTAAGATAATGTCCCAAAGTTTCAAGAGTCTGAGTTTTATTTTCATTACAACATAGTGAAAATAGTAAGCAACAGACTTTTCCTGCTAATAATACTTGATAAAAATGGAAATGTGTCAATGCTTTGCTTATTTCATTAAATCAACACATTTGTTTCACAATATGCTTTGCTGTGACTATTTTCAAAAAAGTTAGACTTCTGGAAGTTTTAAATAACACATTTGTATGACAGCATCTCAAGATGGGTAAAACATTGTACTGCTGGGTACTATGGTGCTCACCTATAATCCTGCCAGCCTGTGAGGCTGAGGCCAGAGGATCCCAAGTTCAAAGCCAGCCTCAGCAACTTAGTAAGGCCCTAAACAACTTAGAGAGACCCTCTCTTAAAATAAAAAGTTCTAGAGATGTTACTCAGTGGTAAAGCGCCTCTGGGTTCAATCCCTGGGACCAAAAACAAACATTGTACTAATTATTATCCTATTAACAAAAAACATTTGGTCCCCTTACTCCCTGTCCAATGTTAACATTGTGGAACCCAGCATAGTACAAGGTGCAGAGGTGACTGCTCTGATCCATAAGATTCTGCAGAGGCTCTGTTTTAGGAATGATAGTATTCATTTTTTCCACAAGGAGGCTATATAAAGAAAATTACATAATCGTAAATGATAGATATTGTAAAAAATAATACACAGAAACTTACTCTTTTTCATGTTTCTCAAAATTTTCAAACTCTACAAAAGTGAAGAAAGGAAAAAGGTTAGTTTGTTTCCCTATAAAAAATCAAAATATTTTAACAAATAGAAATATAAATTTAAGTAAAAAGGATTAATTTCCTTAAAAACAACCATGAAAAATGCATAATTTTTTATCTTTCCATTTTTAATTCAGTGTACAATTTCCACTTGATTATATCTTGCTATTTTTACCATATAAGTATCCATACCACAAATTTAGAAATAATGCTATTAGAATGTCATGAGTAAAAATGAAGTTTCCACTTCTCTCATTTATTAGGAGCATTCCAGAACCCACAATGACTTCTGCATATAGCACTGATAGATAACCTTTCCCATTCCAGCCAAGAATTTTTCCAGCCAATCATGTTTTATTATATTCAGTTTACTTAGGCCCACTCCCTTACTGTAACTATGATACTTCCTTCTCACCATTCAGCCAGCCCTTGTCCTTGGTCAGCCTCCTTTATAGAGGCATCTTCTTCAGGAACCCACCCAAATTTCTTTTTTATTCCACATTTCCTTGCATGTATGTTTTTAATCTGCTGCATTCTTACTTTATTGTTCTTAATATTTCATATAGGTATCACATAGTTATTCTGTCTAATAACCATACAGGCAAGTGTTATTATTTCTCTAATACCTAAGAGAACCACAATCTTCCATATAATAGATAATTAAGAAATTATTTTTTTGGAAATTTTTAGATTTTTAATAACTGATTTACCAGGCACAATGGTGCACACCTGTAATCCCACCAGCTTGGGAGGCTGAAGCAGGAGGATCTCAGAGTTCAAAGCTAGCCTCAGCAATGGAGAGACACTAAGCAACTCAGTGAGACCCTGTCTCTAAATAAATACAAAATAGAGCTGGGGATGTAGCCCAGTAGTTGAGTGCCCTGAGTTCAATCCCCAGTACCTGTGGGGGCGGGGGAAGTAATTTATTTATGAATCAAAAATTTTAGTGAAAATGTTCCCATTCAAACTGGGCATGGTGGCACATACCTATAATAACATCTACTCAGGAGGCCAAGGCAGGGGGATCACAAGTTTGAGTCCAGCCTGGGCAATTTAACAACAAAAAAAAAATACAGGCTGGGGAGGTAGCCCAATGCTAGAGTACTTGCCTCGTATCTGAGAGGCCATGGGTTTAATCACAAGTTCCACTAAATAAATAAGCTCCCATCATTGTCCTCCATCTACCTAGTTTCTAATGCTCCCCCTGCCCCATAGTAGTAGTTAGTTTGTTATATGTCCTTCCAGAGTTACTTAATGGATATACAAGTAAACTTATAGATAAATCACATTTCCCCCTTTTAAGCAAAAGTAAGTATTTTTAAGAATATTGAGAGTCTTCATTCTTTTTTTAGCTACATAGTATTCTGTTGTGTGTGTGTGTGTGTGTGTTTGTGTGTGTATATATATATATATATATATATATATATAATGATTAACATTTGTGATGTTTCCAGTCATTTGCTTATAAATAATGCTGAAATCAATACTTGGTATACATACAATTTCATGTGCATGCAAGCATTTGTGTAGGAATTTATTCCTAGAAGTGAAATTGTTAGGTCAAAGGATATATGTATTTGTAATTTTTATATTACTAATTACCCTCTACATAAATTGTACCATTTCATACTCTCACCAACAAAATAGGTGTATGCTTATTTCCCCATAGCATCCCTAACATAGATTATAGTCAAACTTTTGGAATTTGCCACTCTGATAGATTAAAAGCAACATTTTTTCATTTGTGACTTTTTTTCTCTTATTGTGGATGAGGTTGAGAATATCAAATGTTTAAAGGGCAGAACATACTTCATTTGTTTTCTTTTTTTTTTAAAGAGAGAGAATTTTTTAATATTTATTTTTTAGTTTTCGGTGTGCACAACATCTTTGTATGTGGTGCTGAGGATCGAACCCGGGCTGCACGCATGCCAGGCAAGAGCGCTACCGCTTGAGCCACATCCCCAGCCCTTCATTTGTTTTCTTTGAAATATCTGAGCATGTATTTTTTACCCATTTTTATTTTAGGGTTATTATTCTCTGTTAATTTCTAGCAACTCTTTTTTTAATATTTATTTTTTAGTTGTAGTTGGACACAATACCTTTATTTATTTATTTTTATGCGGGTGCTCTGGGTTGAACCCAGGGCCTCACACATGCTAGGCAAGCACTCTATTGCTGAGCCACAACCCCAGCCCTTTAGCAACTCTTTTTTTTTTTTTTTAACTATAAACTATTAAAAACAAAAAAACAAAAAAACACCTTTATGGACTTTATGCCAGTTGCAAGAATATTTTTCTCCAATTTGTTCTTTGTTTTTTGTTTTTAAGGTGATTTTTTTGGGGGGAGACAATGCAGAATTTTGTGTTTTATTTGGTTGAATTTATATGTCTTTTTCTTCATAGCTTCTGGTTTATTAATCCCAATTATAAAGGTCATTAATACTCCAGGAATCTTTCCAAGGAATCTTTCCAAGTTATTTTTTTAAGTACCTCTATAAGTTGGGAGTTTTGTGTTTATTTGCTTGCTTGCTTGCTTGTTTTTTAAAATTTAAATCCTTTAGCAATCTAGAATTTATTCTGGTGTAGATGTGAGTTATATATCCTGCCTTTTTTTCCCCTAGGTAGTTGTTTATTTATTTAATGCAACCACAATTATTAAACCATCCATCCTTATCCTCTGATTTGGGATATGCCTTCATCACAGACTAATTCCTACATATATCTTTATCTATTCTCTTTCTATTCTGTTGGTGGTTCTTTTCATACACCAATATCAGACTATTTCAATTACTGAGACCTTACAATATTTTAATATCTAGTAAGGATACTCTCCTTTCATTATATTTATTTGTTTATTTATTTCCTTGCTTGCTTATCTGCAGTTTTCTGGCTATTCTTGGTTTTCCTTCCTCTACCCATATGAACTTTAGAATCAGTTTGTCTAGTTCCAGTAGTAAAGAAGTTGGTAGTTTCATTAAGCATCTCTTAAATTTATTAATCAGCCTTAGGGAGAAATAAATTCTCAAAGAGTTTTTTTTCTTCATTTTGGCTTCTGTTAATTTTGATTATCGTGAGTTAAACAGTTTTAGTAAAGAGGTTTAATCTAATTTTCTATCTAAATGCTGGGGAAGAAAGAAACCTTTAGTAAGGAAAGCTTCTGGCATGTTTCCTAAATCTCCAATCTTCTTTACCTTACTCCTTGTGAAGCTTTTTCCTGAAGTCTTCAATGTTTGTTTTGAAGACGTTGAATTTTTCATTGTTTCAGGACAGCTAGTAGCATAAGTTTCTACAGATTTGGCCTGCATACCTTGAACAAAGATAAAAGGGGGGAAAATGTTTTGTTGCATAGTTTCTTAAGCTTTTAGGATATACATAGATATATATTCAGATATACTCAGTAATTCTTGACTTTCTTTGGCTTTATTTTTACTATACATTGTGGGCTTTAGAAAATGTGTTCTTTTAGCTCAGTGGAAGAGCATCTGCCTACCCTGCATGAGGCAACTGGGTTTGATACCCAGCACTGCAGAAAAAAAGAATATTTATTCCTTTATCTTATTTAATCATTCTTTGTTGTTTTCCATTTGGTCTTTATTAACCTTTTAACATTCTCACTTTTATAACTTTTTTGGAAAGAAAGTACTGCAACTTACAATCTTCATCAGCAAGAAAGAAGGATTCTAAGGTTCTTTCTGGGAGTGGAGGTGGTGAGGGAGAAGAATCTTGATGGAAATCTATAATGAGAAAAGTATACAACAAAACAAAACTATCAGCTAAAAGTCTTAATGTCCAGACCTTTTTGGCTAAGCCAGGCACAGGCACGGTGGCACACGCCTGTATTCCCCACAGCTCAGGAGGCTGAGGCAGGAGGAGCGTAAATTCAAAGCCAGCCTCAGAAAAAGCAAAGTGCTAAGCAACTCAGTGAGACCCTATCTCTAAATAAAATACAAAATAGGGCTGGGGATGGGCTCAGTGATCCAGTGCCCCTGAGTTCAATTCCCTGTACCCATCCCCACAAAAAAGAAAGACTTTTGGCTTTGTTTAACTTTTATAATTAATTTTATAATTAATTAACCAGAACCTCAAGACTTTGTTCTCCTCTCTCTTTAGCCAATATGTCTATGATTCATCAAAAACTTATAGCTCACTTGCAGATGAATTCTTCCAAAGAAATTGAAATTGAATTTAATCAAGCTTCTAATCCTAACTCCTATTTGACAGGGAAATCCAGGAAATAGAGGAACATATTAAATAAAATCTGAAAGTACATTTAGTCAGATTCAGAATTTTAAGCAGTCTTTAGTATAAATGTTCCACTCTCTTCAAGATATACATGAGAAAATATAAAAAGGAAAGATATGTTAAAGATTTTAAAAATACTTAGGTAATATATAAACCCAATGCAATGTATAGACTTTGTTTGAATCCAGATTCAAATAAATCAACATAGAAAGACATTTGAGACAAGTGGAGAAAACTGAACAGTTTCAATGTTATGTAATATTAAGAAATTACTATTAACCCAAAAATAATTAATAATAATATTATTATGGTAGGTTTAAAATATATTTAGAATTCTCCATAATAAAGAATTTTAAATAACAGAGCTATTTTCCCATGATGTAAACTCCTAAAGATTCAGATGATGTTCCATTGACATAAGCTTCTCATTATACAGTGCTGAGTATTGTTAATATTATGTGCCTGGGTTTGAGCCCCAGTGGAACCATAACTAATAGGAAGTCCTCACTTTTGGGGCTGAGATTGTGGCTCAGCGGTAGAGAGCTCGTCTAGCACGTGCGAGGCTACTTCTAAAAAATAAATATTGTAAAAAAACATTATGTGAATACCTTTGAAAATGAAAGTGCAGTTAAGTACTATTGTTTCACCTGTCATTGGTCACTGGAATTTTTTCAGGTCTTTGAATTTGTCTGTTAAGCAAGTTTTCTTGTTTATTTCTCTATGCTGGGTAATATGTAAAAGTACAATACTTATTTCCAGCACCTAATATAATAACTGGCATATATAGGCATTTAATAAATATTTGATAAAGTAGTTTATCATTTAGTTTGCTATTAGGAAATATTCTGAAAACTATAGCTGTCAACTATATCTGCTAGAATATATTAAAAATATCCTAGCAGATATCTTCCTAAAATATAGTTTCATCTGAATACTCCACTGATGAAGGATTCACAGTATTGATTATTTACTGCATTAACACTGAATTTCTAGCAGGGTACAGTGGCACATCCTTGTAATCCCAGTATCTCAGGAGACTGAAGCAGGAGGATTATAACTTTGAGGCCAGCCTGGGCAATTTAGCAAGACCCTGTCTCAACATAAAAAATTAAAAGGACTGGGGATGTAGCTCAGTAGTAGTGAGTTTCCTGGGTTAAATCCCCAGTACTGCAATTAAAAAAACAACAACACAAAACTAAATTCCTCTGGCTATCTTTGTGTATATGGTAAAATATACATAAGATTTACCATTAGTACATTTACAGTATTGTGCAACTAACACCACTAATTCCAGAACATTTCCTTTACTTCCAAAAGGAAATTCTGTACCCATTAAGTAATTACCCTTTATTCCCTCTTTCCCCTAGCCCTTGGTAAACTCTGATCTGCTTTGTGCTTTATAGATTTGCCTGTTATAGAGATTTCATCCAACTAGCTTTCAGGTCCTTCAAATCTTGTTAAACTGCCCAGGCTGGCCTCTAACTTGTAATTCTTCTACCTCAGTCTTCTAAGTAGCTGGGATTACAAATGTGTACCACTGCTCCCGAAAAGTTAAAGAATTCAATGAGCAGAAATAATTGAGACTTGCATTATTAATGATGGTAAAATCTATATAATGGAATGCTACTAATTTTTTAAACTAAATTTATTTATATGTGACTGCATGACCAATATGGTCTGCAACATGTACACTCAGAAAAATGAGAAATTATATCCCATCGATGTTTGATATATCAAAGGGCATAAATGCAATCTACTCTCATGTATAATTAAGACAAAAAATTTTAAAAATTTTATTTTAATAAAATAAAACTGTACATATTAATGGAGTATACAATGTGATGTTTTGATACATGTATACAATGTGTAATGTTTAAGCCAGGTTAAATAAATCTCCTCTAATGCATATCATTTCTTCATGATAAAAACATTCAAAGTCCTTGATTTTTACCTTTTGAAATACACAGTGTATAATTGTTTTTGGAGTCACCCTGCTATGCACTAGTACACCAGAACTTTATACTCCTATCTAATTATAACAATATCTACTGTTAAAATCTCCAGTTTCATCCATGTTGTCACAAGAATTTCATCTTTATTATGGCTGAATAGTATCCCATTGTGTATACGTGCCATATTTAGTTTATCCATTCATAAGTGGGTGGACACTTAGTTTGTTTTTGTTTTTGTTTTTGTTTCTGTTTCTTAGCTATTGTGCATAATGCTGCAATGAACATGGGAGGGCAGATATTTAACATACTGATTTCATTTTCTTTGGATACAGATCCAGTAGTGGGATTGCTGGGATATATGGTATTCTAACTTAAATTTTTAGGAACTTTCAAAATGTTTTCACTAATGGCTGTGCTAATTTACATTCCCACCAATCTCCCATTCTGTAGGTTATCACGTCACTCTGATAGTTGTTTCCTTTGCTGTACAGAATACTTTTATTTGATGTAATCCTATTTATTTTTGCCTTTCTATGTTTTTTGGAATCTTGTCCAAAGAAATCCTTGCATTTTCCCTGTGTTTTTTCTAGTCGTTTCATAGTTTCAAGTCATACATTTAAGTCTTTAATTTATTTTGAATTGATTTCTGTAACTGGAGAGAGATAAGAGTCTAGTTTCATTCCTGTACGTGTGGGTTTCTGATATGGTTTGCATATGAGATGTGCCCCCAAAGCTCCTGTTTTAATGCAGGAATACTTGGAGTTTATGTAAAGTGACTGAATTGTGAGAATAGTTTACAATCAAACTAACTGGGTGGCAACTATAGGCAAGGGGGCATGACTGGAGAAGGTAGGTCACTTGGGGTATACCCTGGAAGGGTTCATCTTCCCTGAGGCCCGTTCTCCTTTTTCTCTCTGCTTTCTGGCCACTTTAGTAGAGCAGCATTCCCTTCACCACACCCTTTCACCACAATGTTCTGCCTCACCTTGAGCCCAGAGTAACTGAGTTGGTCCACCAGAGGCTGAACCTCTGAAACTGTGAACTAAGATATTTACTAACGTTCCCAGCACCATTTATTAAAAATACCATCATTTTTCCAATTCATATTTATAGCATCTTTGTTGAAAACCAGTAGATGAATGAGTTTTCTTCTAAGATATCTATTATTTTCTTCTGGACTACGTGTGTTTTTACTGTCAATATTATGCCATTTGGATTACTATAACTTTGCAGCATATTTTTTAGTATATTTTGAAGTTAGGTAGTATAATGCCTTTTGCTTTGTTTTTTTCTCTTTATTAAATTATTTATTCTAATTGTTATATATGATGGCAGAATGCAATTCATTTCATATTATATAGAGAAAGCACAATTTTTCAAGTCTCTGGTTATACACAAACTATTTTCACACCATTCATGTCTTCATACATGTACTTAGGGAAATGATGTCTAACTCATTCCACTGTCTTTCCTACTCCCATTCCCCTTCCCTTTCATTCCCTTCCCTTGCTTTGTTCTTTTTGCTCAATTCTAAAAGATCCTATCTGAAATATGTTTTTAAAAGATTATATAAGGAACAGAATGCTAAAATCCATCTTCACCTTGCCCACAACAAAACAAACGTTGTAGTTTGAGAAAACCAGAAATAAATCAATAAATTAGCAGAGGTTACTATGAGAACAATGAGACCTCCTGAGGTAAATTACTCTAAACTTAATGAATTGTTCTTACAGTATAAATACTAGGGCTAAATATCATATACAACCAAAAGAATTTTTACCTGATTTGGGACTCTGGAGTTTTACGTTCTAGAAGAAAAAAAGAAAAGTGAAAGAATAATATATATATATATACACACACACACACACATATACATACATATATATACACACACATATGTATATATATACATTATACAAATTCAAAGCAATAAATGGCATTTCTGTAAATTATTTTTCAAAATATATCTATAGAGGTGAAATGTATACCAAATTTTTCCTAATTCATAAGTGTGCTTCAGTACAGTTTTATATAAAATTTTACATATTTTTTTCTTATATCACATGGCAATTAGTCAAACATTGATCCCCTTCTGACTTATTTCTTTCCTACTAAAACACTTTCTTGAAAATTTACTTGGAAGTAAGTTGTTGAAATTGTAGTCACTTCATGACATTAGAAAAGGAGTGATTGGGGAGGGGGGATAGTTGAGGATAGGAAAGGTAGCAGAATACAACAGTTACTAATAGGGCATTATGTAAAAATGTGGATGTGTAACCGATGTGATTCTGCAATCTGTATTTGGGGTAAAATTGGGAGTTCATAACCAACTTGAATCTAATGTATGAAATATGATATGTCAAGAGCTTTGTAATGTTTTGAACAACCAATAAATAAAAAAAAAAAAGAAAAGGAGTGATTGTTCTTTACTCTGAGAGTTAAGATAAAGACCATTACTTGTGTACATATTATTAACATTAATAACAACAGTTACTGGTACATTAAAATTATAATTTAAGAGGTATAAAATATTTTACCTATCATCATTGTAATGGTAGGAACTTTTAAGTGTTGAGTTAGTTACTTTTTTTATTTTTGCAATTTTAATATTGTTGGTTCAAAGAATATACAGAAATGCATAGCAGATTGTTAGAAGTGTAGATTTTTTTTATTCCAGATGCAGGAAACATATTCCAAAGGTCTATCTTAAATAATATGTACACATGTCATTTTAAAAATTACTCTTTATAATGTTATCAAAACTAACATGATACAGAC
Source organism: Marmota monax (assembly GCF_021218885.2). Classification (NCBI taxonomy): domain Eukaryota; kingdom Metazoa; phylum Chordata; class Mammalia; order Rodentia; family Sciuridae; genus Marmota; species Marmota monax. The sequence goes on along the minus strand of NW_026693476.1, from coordinate 5,625,963 downwards.
TATGAAAAAGCTACCATCATATAAAATATTTCTTTGCCTTAACTTTAAGAACCAGCCCAAATGTTTCTTCTTTCACTGTCTTCTTGATCACTTCCAACCTGAAAGTGTCTTCTATGCTTTGACTCTCCTTATCTTTTACAGAACATTGATCATATTTATCTTGCTATAATAAGTATAAATAAGATGAAGACTTATGTATACATCCTGTATCTCAACTTCAAGTTTCTTAAGGTCAATAATTATGTCTTTCACATTTTTCTTATTCCCCACATCCTCTAGAACATTGTATGTAGTGTCTACTTAAGAGAATGATAGGTGCATGGAATGAAATTATAGTCTGTTCAATCTACATGAACCAAATCAGAAAAAAAGTTATTGACCTTGCTTGGCCTAAGTCTCACAGAGTCATCAAGTGTCTTTGATTCAGATGTTCCACTCCATTCCAGTGAGGTTCCAATTTTCACCTTCACAGTTGGAGATGAGGATGTGGGAGCACTCGTTGAGAATTCGCCTAGAAGAAAGTGAATATGGCCCAATTCTTAGGAGTGGTGCTCTTCTTTGAGAAATCAAATGTTTTGCTGGGTGTCATGGCACACACCTATAATCCCAGTGGCTGAGAGTTGAGGCAGGAAAATTGTAAGTTTGAGGCCAGTCTCAGCAAATTAGCAAGGCCATAAGCAACTTAGTGAAACCCTATCTCAAAAATTCAAAAGGACTGGAAATGGATTGGAGTTGTGGCTCAGTGGTAGAGTGCTTGCCTAGCATGTGAGAGGCACTGGGTTCAATTCTTGGCACCACACATAAATAAATAAAATAAAGGTCTGTAGACAACTAAAATATATATATATATATATATATATATATATTAAAATATATATATAAATTAAAATATATATATATATTAAAATATATATATATATTTTTAAAGGTGGGATGGGGAGGCTGGGGATGTAGCTTGGTGGCAAAGCACCTTGAGGTTCAATCCCAGGAACAACAACAACAAAATGTTGCTCATCAGTAGTACACAGAACACTGAAGAGAACTGAGAAGTAGCACCATATTGTATACTTATTCAACTGTACTCACCTGCTTCCTCTACTACAATAAAAGACTCAGGTGTCCGTTCAGGAAGTGGAGGGGGGATTTCATCATCCATTCTAGGAAAAGTTGCTATCCACAATGTCAGAAATACAATCACAAGTTTTAATAAGAACAATCCAAAGGAAATTCTTACATTATAACCTAATGCTAAACATAAATTTAATAGAATTTATATTTAAATACCATTAAAGCTGGTATTTATTCACTCAAGGATAAAAGCAGCAGAACAAATTTGTCTTTAGGTGCAAACCCAGGAAGTTTTTACTTATTCTTCAAATTTTTTTTATTCTAAAAGCCCAAAAGTATTTTTGATTGAGTCACTAAGAATTAGGATGCTTTGGACTGGTTTCTGCATAACTCTTTCCTCTTTTTCTTTTCTTTTTTATATTGAATACATAATAAAGTAAGCACTTTGACAAGCCGAAGATTCCATTATACAGCAGATAAAATTATAAAGATTTTAGTATGCCTTCTTTATTCCACACAAAATCCCAAGAATATGGATGTTTTTCCTTTTATTTCTTTTTTACAAAACAAAGGTTTTACAGAAAATTTTAAATTCTGTTATAAGAAACTGCCACCAGATGGCATATGTGTCAATGTTGCTACAATCCTTGAAAATAAGGATTTGTGGGGGTTTTTTTGTTTTTTTTTTCTTTTAATGATTATGATGCTCTGAGAAATCTTAGGTATTTTGGTTGTGTAGAAAAAGAAGATATGCTTAAATTATAAAACAAGACCAAAGTATATAAAGTAATCAAAGAAGAAACTTCCTAGAATTCAGATAAAATATTTTTGCAACAAAACTACAAATAATCTACACATCTATCTATAGAGAAACACTGTACATGGGCTGGGAGGGTAGCTCAGAAGTCAAGCCCTGTCTGGCATACATCAGGACCTGGGTTTCATTCCTGGGACCAACGAAAAGAAATTATACAATAAAGAATGTTATAAAACAAAACTTTTTCTCTACTAAGTAGAATGTTCTTAGTAAATTATTTGATGGTATGCTTAAGAGAATTAAAATTACTCTTTACTTTCCCTCACCTGCTTTCACATCAAATTATTATAACCTGAGCTGGAGATGTAGCTCAGTGGTGAAAAACATGCATAGCATGCCTGAGGCTCTGGTTTCAATCCCTAGCCCCTCGAAGTAATAATTATAATAGTTTCTTAGCAGGATCTTCACTTCTACTTTCAAATGAATCCATTAAACAATATATATAATATGCAGAATCCAGAATTGTAAAACAGATAAAATATGAAAGTAAAGGTGTGTCCTAAGATAAAAGTTTTACACAAAATGCCAAGCAGATCTTCTCATCTATTAAATTATTACAAAAGGGCAGGAAATCAGGTCCTCCCCTTTCAACTCCTGCAGGAAAAGAATTGAATGCTTTAACAATATGTTAAATTCATTAGAGCAATATGATTGTGCAACACAACTTTTGAATGACATATGATACTACTGATCAGATATTTTCCACTGTTCTTTGGAAGCTGTTTATGTATATTAACTGTGGGCCTTTGATAAACATTTCTAGGAAAGAGGATTGCCTCCTTCAGGAATTCTCTTGTTGACTCAGATCCTTTATTAGATCTGAGTGCCTTCTCTACCACCTGTTTCATGGAATACTACATTTGATATTGTTTTCAGCTTATCACATTGTTAAAATACTCTGGAGTTTATTTCTTTAAAGATGAGAAGAAGAAAAAGAAGCAGAGGAAGAGATGGGATAGGATGAGAAGAAACCAAATATTCTGTAGAGCAAAGTGAAATCTAACAGGCTACAAACTTTAAAAAGTAACTTACCCACTGTGATTGCTTCTTGTTTCAGTGATGGAGAATTGGTCAGAGGATTCAATGCCAAAGAATCATATGAATTATAATAAGAAAAAAGGGTTGGAGAGGATGTTGGCAATGAAGAAGGCAAAACAGTTACATCTTGCTTTTCAGGTAAATCAAGGGACATTTTAGAGTCAGAACTACTTGGAGGCAATGATGAAAAATAAGGATCTTCCACCAAAGACATATAAGAACAGACACCAAATGCACTGGAGTCATGCTGATTTTCATTAGAGGCATTACACATTTGGTGCTTAGAGTTATGTGGCAGTGAATAATTCAGTTCTTCTGAAGAAACGTGCATCACTCTTTGAGACTGCAATTTGACAAGATGAGAATCATGAGGTTGAGTTTCCAAATATGAAAAGGTTTCCTGAATGTTCAACTCCTTGCTTTTTCTCTGCTGTGTGAATTCAAAGGGAGTTGATTTGGTCCGTGTTATTGGCCCCTTTGAATTAAAACCCCTTCCTTCTGCATTTACAGGCTTAGAATTAGAATAAGCCCCAAACAAACTGGAGCTGAAGTCCAAACTTTGATGCTTGTGAAGGGGTTCCCCAACTACTGGTAATGGCTTAGTCTGCCATTTCGTGGTTGTGTCAGCATTTTTGTTACAATCATAATTTAACTCCAAAAAGTCAAAAGAAGGGCTTGACTTAGCAGAGTGCAAAGTGAAATCTTCTTTTGCACTTATTTCAGAAACCCTAAAGTTGAAGGAAGAAGCTTCTGCAATTCCTTCCTTTGTCCTTTGTTTGCTCTGCTGTTTCATCATTTTCTCTTCTTTTATGGTGCTGAAAAAAAAAAAAAAAAAAAGTAATGACAATACCATGCCTCAAAGAGGGCTTTTCCCAATGTAACAATGAAGTACAAGCATGATATTCTTCTCCCAATTAGTCAACATTTGGGTATGTAAAATTGTACTCACCATTCTGGTAAATTAGGGAAACAAGAATTTGTTTGTTGAGTAAGATTTTGTTCCGGAATGAAGTACACTGCTTGAATCTTCAAAAGAAAGAAATCAGAGATGGTTTTTTAGTAAGGCCATGTCCATGAAATATTTTAACATTCAGAGGACCAAGAAGTAATTTTTCAGAAAATACAAAAATCTAATTCATGAAAGATTTAGATGAGCTTCTGAAATATTGAACCCAGCAGAAACTTGTTCATATACTGAGATTAAAAGTATCAGAATAGGTCTGGGATTGTGGTTCAGTGGTAGAGTGCTTGCCTAGAACATATGAGGTACTGGGTTTGATTCTCAGCACCACATTTAAAAAAATGAATAAATAAAGGTATAAAATAAAATTTTTAAAAAAGTATTAGATAAAGGATGAATTTACTAATAGCATCATCTTTTCAAACACAGGAGTTTTAAAATGTTCTTAGGGGTAACTTCAATCTTTAGAACATTCTAACTTCAGAAATTTTAGCATGTCAATCAATTAATAGGTGCTTATTAGGTCCCTGCATCTATCTCATCTTGTTTACTCTTCCTTCTCATTTGCTCCAGGTATAATGGTCTGCTTGCCATTCTTCACATGCCAAATTTGTTTCCAGTCCAATGCTTTTTACACTTAGTATTCCCTCTGATTTATACATTCTTCTTCCAGATTTTGCATGGTTGCCTCTTTCTAAGTAATTGGATCTCTGCTTAAATGTCATCTGCATAAGGAAATTGTCCCTGAATACTCAACCTAGAGTCATATTCCCAGACCTATGTAGCCACTCTCAATCTTTATTTTGTTTTTAAAAAATTAAGAAATTTGTTACTGGGGCTAGGATTGTGACTCAGCGGTAGAGCGCTCGCCTAGCATGTGCAAGGCCCTGGGTTCCATCCTCAGCAGCACATTAAAAAAATAAATAAAATAAAGATACTGTGTCCAACTACAACTAAACAATAAATATTTTTTTAAAAAGAAAAAGAAATTTGTTACTGTGATTCATGGACTCTTAAGGTACCATTGATTAGAAAGTATATGCTGATTTCATGGATGGAGTTAGAGAATATCATGCTAAGTGAAGTACACTAATCCCAAAAAAACAAAGGCCAAATGTTTTCTCTGATACGTGGATGCTAATCCATAATGGGGGTGGGGCATGGGATGAGTAGAGGAACTTTGGATGGGGCAAAGAGGGGTGGGGCATGGGGTAGGAAAGATGGTGGAATAAGATAGACATCATTACCCTAGTTACATGTATGATTGCACAAATGGTGTGACCCTACTTTAGGTACAACCAGAGAAGTCAAAAATTGTGCTCCATTTGTGTACAATGAACCAAAAAGCACTCTGCTATCATGTATAACTGATTGGAATAAATAATAAAGTATATGCTGATTTCAGACATGTGAAAATGTAAAAAAAATAATACTACTTGCTATGGGTTTGTGTCACCTCAAAAGGTATGATGAAATCTAACCCATGATATCTGTGAACATGATCTTATTTGGAAATAAGGTCTAAACAGATTGTAATTAGTTAAGATGAGGTCTGATACAGGCAAAGATTGGAGTATGTTATCTAAAAGACAATGAATGCAAAGGATTGCCAACAAACAGAGAAACAAGGAAAATGCAAGAAAGACTCTTCCCCTAGAGCTGTTAGAGCCTAGTTCTGATGACACCTAGATTTCAGACTTCTAGCCTCCACAACCATTAGAAAATAAATCTCTGTTGTTTTAAGTGCCTCCTACTTGTAATACTTATTACACCAGCCCTAGCAAACTATTATAGAGACTTTCATACTCACTTTTAATAATGTATAGAAAGACCAAATTTGGTAAGGAAATAGAGGACTTGAAAAACACTGTAAGCTAAAGAGACATAACAAGCATGTATAGAACACTCCACCCAACAGCAGCAGAATACATATTCTTCTCAAGTGCAGAGAACATTCTCCTTGATAGGCCATATGCTAGACCACAAAACAAGTTTCAACACATTTTTAAAAGACCGCAATCATATTTTCTTAATCACAATGAAATGAAACAAAACTAGAAATAACACAAGGAAAACCTGAAAATTCAATATTAACACAATTAATGGATTAAACAAGAAATCTCAAAGAAATTAGAAAATACCTGAGACAAATGAGAACAAAAAGACAACTAAAGTTATAAGAAACAGTGAAATCAGTGCTAAAAGGAAAACTCAACAGCTGTAACTGAATACATTAAAATAGAAAGATCCCAAATCTATAGCCTAACTTTTATAAGGAACTTGAAAAAGAAAATTAAATCAAACCAAAGCTAACAGAAAGAAGGAAATAGTGAAGATTAAAGTGGGAGATAAATGAAGACTAGGAAAAGACAGAGAACAAATCTAAAAGTTTGTTCTTTGAAAAGATCAACTAAATTGTCAAACCTTTAGATAGATTGGCTAAGGGAAAAAAAAAGACTCAAATTACTAAAAGTCAGAAATGAAAATGTGGACATTACTACCACTTTTACAGTAATAAAAAGAATTATAAGAGAATGTGATGAACACTTGTACATCAACACATTGGGTAACCTAGATAAAAATGGGTTTGCCAATCTACCAAAACTAAAGAAAAATTGAAAATCTGAATAGACCTACAACCTACAACCTCCCAACAAAGAAATGTCTAGTAGCAAAAGGTTTCTACCAAACTTTAATTAACACCAATCCTTCACAAATTCTTTCAAAAAATTGAATAGAAAAGCACCTGTCCTAACTCATTCTATGAACTTAGTATTTGCCTGTTACCAAAGCCAGACAAGAGATACTACAAGAAAAAGAAAACTACAAGCCAAGTACAGTGGCATATCCCGGTAATTCCATCAACTCAGGAGGTTGAGGCAGTGTCAGCAATTTAGCAAAATTCTGTCCCAAAAAAGAAAATTTAAAAGGGTTGGGGAAAGCTCAGTACAATCCCCAGTATGGAAAAAAAATAGTATCCTTTATGAATATTGATGTTAAAGTCCTCAACAAAATATTAGCAAACCAAACTCAACTGCATAATTTAAGGATTATACACCATCACTAAGTGGTATTTATTCTCAAAGCAAGGATAGTTCAACATGAAGAATTGATATAATTCATCACAATAATAAGATAAAAGGAAAAACCCCACATGATCATCTCAATCGATGCAGAAAAGTCTAAGATAAAAATACTTATCAAACCAGGAATATAAGAAAACTTCCTGGACTTGAGATGTAGCTCAGTGGTAGAATGTTTGCCTACAATGTATGAAGCTCTGGATTTGATCCCCAGTGATGCAGGAAAAAAAAAAAAGGAAACTTTCTCAACACTATTAATATCATATACAAAAATGCACAGCTAACAATATATTCAATGATGGAAGACTCAAAGCTTTACAAGCCCTAAGAACAGAAGCAAGACAAGGATGTCAGTTTTGCCACCTATATTCAACATAGTATTGAAGTTGTAGAATTCTAAAGTTCTAGCCTAACCAATTACAAAAAAAAAAAAAAAAGAAAGGCATCCAAATTGGAAAAGAGGAAGTAAAATTATCTATTTTCAGATACGATCTTCTGTCAGGAGGATTACACCAAAAACCTGCTAGGGGTGGGTGGGAAGAATAGAGGTATTTTGGACTAGGCGGGAATTTAGGGAAGGGAGGGGTCATGGGGACAGGAGTCAGACATTATTACCCTATGTGTATATATGGTTACATGACTTGTGTAACTCTACATCAGTACAACCAGACAAATGAAAAGTTATGCTCCATTTATGTATAATGTGTCAAACAAAATGCATTCCACTGTCACATATAACTAATTAGAACAAATAAAAAAATTTTTTTAAACCTGCTAGAGCTAATAAATTCAGTAAATTTTTCAGGATATAATATCAATGTTGCATTTCTATATGTACTAGCAATGAACCATATGAAAAGAACATTAAGAAAACTATCTTATATTCGATAAAGGGGCTAAAAGCATGCAATGGAGGAAGGATAGCATCTTCAACAAATGGTGCTGGGAAAACTGGAAATCCATATGCAACAAAATGAAACTGAATCCCTTTCTCTCACCATGCACAGAAGTTAACTCAAAATGGATCAAGGAGCTTGATATCAAATCAGAGACAGGCGGCGTCTGATAGAAGAAAAAGTTGGCTACGATCTACATGCTGTGGGGTCGGGCTCCAAATTCCTCAATAGGACACCCATAGCACAAGAGTTAATAACTAGAATCAACAAATGGGACTTACTCAAACTAAAAAGTTTTTTTCTCAGCAAGAGAAACAATAAGAGAGGTAAATAGGGAGCCTACATCCTGGGAACAAATCTTTACTCCTCACACTTCAGATAGAGCCCTAATATCCAGAGTATACAAAGAACTCAAAAAATTAAGCAATAAGAAAACAAATAACCCAATCAACAAATGGGTCAAGGACCTGAACAGACACTTCTCAGAGGAGGATATACAATCAACAAGTACATGAAAAAATGCTCACCATCTCTAGCAGTCAGAGAAATGCAAATCAAAACCACCCTAAGATACCATCTCACTCCAGTAAGATTGGCAGCCATTAGGAAGTCAAACAACAACAAGTGCTGGCGAGGATGTAGGGAAAAGGGTACACGTGTACATTGCTGGTGGGACTGCAAATTGGTGCGGGCCAATTTGGAAAGCAGTATGCAGATTCCTGGGAAAGCTGGGAATGGAACCACCATTCATTCGACCCAGCTATTGCCCTTCTCGGACTATTCACTGAAGACCTTAAAAGAGCGTACTATAGGGATACTGCTACATCGATGTTCATAGCAGCACAATTCACAATAGCTAAACTGTGGAACCAACTTAGATGCCCATCAATAGATTAATGGATTAAAAAAATGTGGCATTTATACACAATGGAGTATTACTCAGCACTAAAAAATGACAAAATCATGGAATTTGCAGGGAAATGGATGGCATTAGAGCAGATTATGCTAAGTGAAGCTAGCCAATCCCTAAAGAACAAATGCCAAATGTCTTCTTTGATATAAGGAGAGCAACTAAAAACAGAGCAGGGAGGAAGAGCATGAGAAAAAGATTAACATTTAAACAGGGACGAGAGGTGGGAGAGAAAGGGAGAGAGAAGGGAAATTGCATGGAAATGGAAGGAGACCCTCATTGTTATACAAAAGTACATATAAGAGGATGTGAGGGGAAAGGGAAAAAAAATCAAGGGAGAGAAATGAATTACAGTAGATGGGGTAGAGAGAGAAGATCGGAGGGGAGGAGAGGAGGGGGGATAGTAGAGGATAGGAAAGATAGCAGAATACAATAGTCACTAGTATGGCAATATGTAAAAACATGGATGTGTAACCGATGTGATTTTGCAGTCTGTATACGGGGTAAAAATGGGAGTTCATAACCCACTTGAATCAAATGTATGAAATATATCAAGAGCTTTGTAATGTTTTGAACAACCAATAAAATTTTAAAAATTAAATTAAAAAAAAAGAAAATAATTCTATATATGACATAAAGTAAAATACTTAGGTATAAATTTAACCAAGGAGGCAAAAAACTTGTACACTGAAAACTAGAAGGCATTGCTGAATGAAATTAAACAAAATATAAATATATATTCCATGTTCATAGAGTAGAAGCCTTTATACTCTTAAGGTAACAGTATTACCTAAAGTAATCTATAGGGTCATTGCAATGCTTATCAAAAGCCCAGTGGCAAGGTTTAAGAACTCATATTTCCTCATTTCAGAATTTGCTATAAATCTACAGTAATTAAAACACTGTGGGCCAGCCACGGTGGTACATGCCTAAGGCAGAAGGATTAGAGGCCAACCTGAGCAACATGGCAGGACTCCAACTCTTTAAAAAAAAATACCAAAACAGTGTGATATTGTTGTAGGATGGACTATAAACCAATGTAATAGAACACAGAGCCTAGAAATAAATCCTTAATTATGTGGGCAAATGATTTTCAACAAAGGTGCCGAAATCATTCAATGAAGTATAAATGGTTCTAAGAAAACTAGATATCCAAAAGAATGAGGTACCTTCAAAATATACAAAAGCATATCCAAGAATTAACATGAAATTTATCAAAGACAATTATGTATGGCATGTACATCTCTGTAAGAGCTAAAATGTTAAAACTGGAATATTTTTTACATAATGGATTTGACCATGATTTCTTGTATATGACACCAAAAGCACAGCAACAAAAGAAAAATAGACAAATTTAACTTCATCAAAATTTAAAACTTTCATGTATCAAAGGATACAATCAAGCTGAGTGCAAGGGTGCATGCCTATAATCTCTGCAATTTGGGAGATTTGAGACAGGAGGATCACGAGGTCAAGGCCAGCCCCAGCAACTTAGTGAGACCTTGTCTCAAAAAATAAAAAGGGCTGAGGATGTAGCTAGGTGATAGAACACCACTTGGTTCAATCCCCAGTACCACATTAAAAAAAAAAGGAAAAATGATTGGAAAGAGGGGCTCACAACAGAGTAAAAAGGCAACCTACAGAATAGGAGACAATATCTGTAAATCAAATATATGATTCAGGGTTAATAGCCAGAATAGAGTACTCCTAAAAGTCAACAACAACAAAATAAAAACCCGATTAAAAAATGCGTGAAAGACTTGAAGGGATTTTTTTTGAAGAGATATTTTTCCAAGAAGACATACAGTAGAGGATGCAGTTTAGTAGTGGAGTGCTTGCCTATAAGACCCTGGGTTCAACCCCCAGGACTAAAAAGGAAAGAATCAGTGTATTTCATGTGAATTACCAAGAAGATATACAGATGCACAATAAGCATACAAAAGATGCTTAATATCACTAATCATTAGGAAAATGCAAGTCAAAACTACAATAAGATACTACTTCACTCCCATTAGGATGGCTATCATACAAAAGAAGGTGATAAAAAAAACAGAAAATACCAAGTATTGGTATAACCACTTTGTAAAGTAGTAATAGATTCCTCAGAAGACTAGGAATGGGCCCACCATATGACCCAGCTATCCCCTCTTTGGTATTTATCCAAAAGAACTAAAATCAGGGGCTGGGGTTGGAGCTCAGTGGTGGAGTGCTTGCCTTGCATGTGTAAGGTAATGGGTTCAATCCTCAGAACCACATAAAGATAAATAAAAGTATTGTGTCTATCTATAACCAAAATTTTTTTTAAAAACCTACTATATACTATAGTGATATGTGCATACCAATGTTTGTTTATAGCAGCACAATTCACAGCAGCCAAGTTATGGGAACAGCCTAGGTGTCCCTCAGTAGACAATTAGATAAAGAAAATGTGGTATATATACACAATGGAGTTATACTCAGCCACAAAGAAGAACGGAATTGTGTTATTTGCAAGTAAATGGATGGAACTGGAGAATATCATGCTAAGTGAAATAAGCCAGAAACAGAAAATAAAGGGTAAAATGTTTTCTCTTAAATTTGGAAGCTAGAGAAAAATTTTAAAAGGTGAGTGGGGTCTCACGAAAATAAAAGGGAGAACTGTGGGATAGAGGAAGGGGGAGCAAAGGGGAGGAAGGAGGGATGGAAAAGGGAAGGAACAGCAGAATGAAATTAACCAAAACTATGTCATGTGCATGTATAAACATATCGCAATGAATTCTATTTGTATAACTATATTACACCAATTTTAAAAATATCAAGTATTGGCAAGGATATAGAGAAAGCATAAAGTTTATGTACTACTAGAGGAAATGTAAATGGTACAACTTCTATGAAAAACAGTATGGTGGTTCCCCGAAAAACTAAACATAAAATTACCATATGATCCAAAAATTCCACTTCTGAGAATTGAAAGCAGGGACATGAGATATTTGTACACCCATGTTTATAGCAGAATTACTCATAACTGCCAAAATATGAAAGCAACTCAGCTGTCCATCAATGGATGAATGGATAAATAAAATGTGGTAAACAATGTAATATTGTTCAATCTTAATGAGAAAAGAAATTCTGACACGTGCTACAACATGGATAACCTTAAGGACATTAGGCCATGTGAAGTAAGCCAGACACAAAGGTAAAGTTCATTCCTTTTAGATACCTACAGTAGTTGAATTCATAGAGATAAAAAGTAGAATTTTGGCCAGGTTTGGCCTATAATCCTTGTGGTTCAGGAAGCTGAGGCAGGAGTATGACAAATTCAAGGCCAGCCTCAGCAAACTTAGTGAGACCCTGTCTCAAAATAAAAAATAAAAGGAGGATCAGGGATGAAGCTCAGTGGTAAAGCACTCTTAGGTTCAATTCCTAACACACATACTCCAAAAAAGAATGTAGAATATTGGTTTCTAGGAGCTAGTGGGAGGGGAGAATGGGCAGGTATTGTGTACAGAGTTTCTGTTTAGGATGATGAGAAAATTCTGGAAGTAAAGAGTGATGATGGTCACACAAATTGTAAATGTATTTGATACTACTGTACTGTACGTTTAAAAATAGAAAATTGAAATGATGTATTTAACCCAATAAAAATATTAATTAGAAAATGTCTCCTTTTCCATTTCCTGGTGTACAAACTAACATTTGGTAGAATTCTCTGATGAAACTTGTGAACCTGGAGATTTCTTCTTGGAGAGTTTTTAAATTATAATTTAATTAATTATTAAGAACTATTCAAGTTATGTCATGCTGAGTGAGTTATGGTAGATTGTATTTTTCAAGGAAGTAAGCCATTTTGTACAACTTTTCAAATATCTGTGTGTACAGATGTTATACTATTCTTTTATTATCCTTTTGGTATCTGCAGGATCTATACTGATAGCTCCCGTATCACTTCTGGTATTGGTAATTGTTATTATTTCCCTTTTTATCTTTGTCGGTCTTAGAGGTTTATCAATTTTATTGATGTTTTCAAAGATTCACTTATTTCTCTATTTTGGGGGGTTTACTGATCTTCTCCATTATTTTTCTTTTTGTTATGTTTTCAATTTCATTGATTTCTGCCCACTATTATTTATCTTTTTCTATATTCTTGAAAATGAGAGCTTAGATTATTGAGTTGAAACTTTTAAAAAATATATTTTTAGTTATAGATGGACAAAATACCTTTATTTATTTTTATGTGGTGCTGAAGACCGAACCCTGTGCCCCGTATATGCTAGACAAGTACTGTACTTCTTTTTTTAAAAAAATATTTAATCACAATACCTTTATTTCACTCATTTATTTTTTACGTGGTACTGAGGATGGAACCCAGGGTCCTGCACGTGCAAGACGAGCGCTCTACCGCTGAGCCACAACCCCAGTCCCAAGTACTGTACTTCTAAGCCACAACCTCAGCCCAAATTGAAACTTTTATTAGTTTCTAATATGCACAAATCCCAGTGACTCAGGAGGGTGAGGTATGAAGATTGCATATTTGAGGCCAGCCTAGGCAACTGTCTAGACCCTGTCTCTAAAAGAATTAGAAGGGCTAAGATGTAACTCAGTGGCACAGTGCCCCTAGGTTCAATCCCCAGTACTAAAAAAAAAATTTTTTTAATAAAACATAAATTTCCCTCAGTACTGTTGGAGCTCTATCCTATAAATTTTGATATGTTGTATTTTCATTTTTGCCCAATTCAAAGTGTCTTTTTCGAAAATTTCTGGCCAGGCACTGTGGCTCACTCCTGAAATCCCAGTAGCTCAGGAGGCTAAGGCAGGAGGATTGCAAGTTCAAAGCCAGCCTCAGCAATAATAGCAAGGTGCCGAGCAACTCAGTGAGACCCTATCTCTAATAAAATACAAAAAAAGGGCTGGGGATGTGGCTCAGTGGTTGAGTGCCCCTGAGTTCAATTGCTGGTACCCACCCCCAGTTTTTTTTCCTGAAGACTTCCTCTTTATCACTATTTGAGGAGGCATCCTGGGAGTGTGCCTTTGACCTGCAACATACCATACCACATCTCTGTGAGAAAAGAGAAAGGCAAGCTGCAACAGCTACACTTCTGGATGTCCGTGACTTCTGCACCACTGTCCAGCTCTACAAAAATAACACTCTATGCCACCATAGAAGGCTAACTTTTTTTCCTTGGTTCCTGGGGTTAAACCCAGGGGTGTTAACCACTGAGCCACATCCCCAGGCCTGTAGAGATGGCCTAAGTTGTCCAGGCTGGCCTGCAATTGCTGCAGTCCTCCTTGAGTCTCTCCTGAGTCTCTGGAGATTACAGGCTTGAGCCACCATTCCCAGCCTGGCCTGAACTAATTCTTCAGATGAAAATAAGACCAGCTTGTTAAATGAAAGGGTCAGGAGTAGACGATAGAGAAAATCCTGTTCTCAGGGACCCTACTCTGCTCCCCCCCACCCAAACAGGAGAGGCTAGAGTGAAAAGGGAATTAGTTTCCCCTAGAGGCATTATGACTGGGTACCCTGCTGTGACACCTAACTCTGCCTATTTTTTTATATGCCTAATTTCTAGCAGTCAATTGTTTTGTCATTAACGTTCCAATTTGGGGAATTTCCAGTCCTAACCCTTCAGCTACAAAGGGAATTCAGGGTTTTTACAAACTTTAGATGTTCTCTGGGTTCCCATGTACCTTTGAGTCTGGTTACCCCAAAGGGGGCTAGGAATGTTTGGACCTGGGACCAGCAGAGGTTTAGCCATTGCTGAGATTTGCATGGGAAGATTGCTCAGTGCTAGGTCCAAGGGTGGGAGGCATCTGCCAAGGGAGAAGTGCTGTTTTGTCCCCAGCTATTTATTTTCTGGGTGCTGGGGATGCATTTCTACACCTACACCTCACATGCTAGGTAAGTGCTTTCTGTGTGAGCTATGTCCCCAGTCCTGTACATTTTTTGAGATCCTGACAGGTTGTCTAGGCTCTCTGCACTTGATTTATCTTCCAACCTCAGACAAGTAGTTGGCATTACAGTCATGTGCTACAACTCAGCTGAACATCATCTTTAATAAACTGTTTTCTTGAAACAAAACAAAAAGGCTTCCTCTTTAGCCCAAAGGATTCTTAAAAGGGTGTGGTTTGGTTTCCAAATGTTTGGATGTTCTCTTGGTATCGTCCTGTTACTGATTTCTAGTTTGATTCCACTGTGGTCAGAGTGAAAGGGTAAAGTTTCTAAGCTGCTTCTAAACTGCAAAGCCTGAGTTAAAATGTAAAAGACCGGGCATTGTAAAGTTCCTAAGCTGCAAGGCCTGAGTTAAAAAGTGAAGGACCAGGTATTGTTAAGTTCCTCTGCTACACCCAGAACCTGAAATTCCTGAGGCAGTTAAGACAATGCCCTACTGGCCATTTAGTTGATTAATAGCCTAGGGCCCTGTGCGATCTTGCACGTAGGCATCGCTGGGCCTAAACCAATCAGTTTGAATGTGTACCCGGCTTTAGAACTGACCCCCGCCCGACCTGTTCCCGCCAATGAATGAACTAATCATGTTTAGGAATTGTTGTTTGATTTTCCCGTGGTGTATGATGATTTGTTAAAGGAGACTGTGATGTATGTAAAGTCCCCGCCCTCCCCAAGAAGTGTACTTAAGCAGTGCTCAGCCCCTGCTCTGGGCTCTGGGCTGCTCTCCCTTCTTGAGTGAGCACAGAGCCCCAGCGCGCTGGAATGGATCCCCAATAAATCCCCTTCTGCAATTGCATGAGTCAGTCTCTTGGTGGTCTCTTCCTCCGACACTTCGCCGGACCCTTACATTAGGATACATTCTCTGTGATTCTAATTCTTTTAAATTTTTGATATTTGTTTTGTGACTCAGGATATTTTCTATGTTCAAGGGGCACTTTAAAAGAATGTTAATTTTTGTATTGTTGAATGAAATATTCTATGAGTACTAATTTGATCCTATCAGTTGATGGTGAGTTCTATATTCTTAATGATTTTCTGTCTAATTGTTCTATCAATTATGGAGGGGGGTTATTGAAATCTCTAATTATCTGTGTGGTTTCTCTTTTTTAAATATTTTATTAGTTATTAATGGACCTTTATTTATTTATTTGTTTATATGCAGTGCTGAGAATTGAACTCAGTGCCTCACGCATGCGAGGCAAGCGCTTTACCACTGAGCTACAACCCCAACCCCCCTTGTGATTTCTCTATTGCTCCTTTTTCTTTACATATTTTGTTGCAGCTCTGTTGTTTAGTCCATAACATTTAGGTCTACTACATCTTTTTTTTGTGGACTGCCCTTTTTTTTTTTTTAATCATTGTATAATGTCTTTCCCCGTCTCAATAATGACTTTTTTGGCTTTGGTCTACTTTATCTGATATTAATATAGCTATTCCTGCTTTCCTTTGACTTATGTTTATATGATATATCCTTTTCCTAACCCTTTCAATCAACCTCTATATTCAAAGTGAGTTTCTCTTAGATAGCATATTTTTATTCACTCTACAGCAAATATAAATTGGTATATTTAGACCATTTATATTTAATGTAATTATTGATGTGATTTGGTTTAATTCTGACATTTTATTTTGGTTTTCTATTTGTCTTCTGTTTCTCATTTCTCTCTTTTTTTTTTCTTGAATTTTTCCCTTTCCTGAATCTTTTAGAATTTTATTTAATTTACCCATAGTGGTTTTTTCTTTTTCTTTTTCTTTTGTTTTGTTTGGGTACTAGGGATTGAACTCAGGGGCACTTGACCACTGAGCCACATCTCTAGCCCTATATTTTGTATTTTTTAAATTTAGAGACAGGATCTCACTGAGTTGCTTAGCACCACCTCACTTTTGCTGAGGCTGGCTTTGAACTCGCAATCCTCCTGCCTCAGCCTCTCAAGCTGCTGGGATTACAGGCATGTGCCACCAACACACGTCTAAATCAATCAGGATCACTCCAGGTGAATTTGGGCTGACTAAATACACAGACACAGAAAGTACATTTTTCTTTGGGATTATTCAGCAAAGCCTCTCTGCTTCGGCTCCCACAAGGGAGGCGAGGGAAGCAGACAAAAGAGGAAGAGGATGTTCTGAAGCCCCTTCCTATTGAGGGGAAGACACAAAGAGGAGGGGTCAGGTTTCGGGGTTGAGTCTAGCTTCCTGATGTCTTGTGGTGAGCAGATTGACTGACATCTTGGAAGGTCACACCCAACTCTGGTGCTATGTGGGATTAAAAGGCAGAGCAAGCGAAAAGGACACATAACGTGCACATCCCAGTTAGAGAGGCAGTGTCAGTCCAGTCCACTCATGTACTTTGCTCATAGTTCACAAACACACAGCCCATGGTTGGCTCGCAACATGCCTACCTGTAGTGTTTTTAAGAGTGTGTGTATCTCTTTCTTTCTTTCTGTGTTGTTAGTGATTGAATTCAGGGTCTTCCTTGTGCTAGGTAAGAACTCTTATCACAGAGCTATACCCCCAGCCTGTATCTCTTTATATAAACTTTTTAGTGGTGGCTCTAGGTATTTCATATATTACATGTATTATTTATGTTATATAATATGCAATGTTATATGTAAGTATGCTTGTATATTCAGATATAGATATAAAATCAGTTTACTGGTGTTATCACTGTACCAGTTCAAGTATAGAAATCATCTCCTTTACCTTTCCTGCTACTATAATATAATCATCTTAAACATTTCTCCTAAGATATTTCAAACCACATCAGACAGCATTATATTTTTGCTTCAGTTGTTAATTGGCATTTGGCCAAATTGTAATAGTTTTATCTTAGAACTTCAACTAAAAAATCCTTTGTACATTTTAAAATATTCTCAAAATCTAATGATATAAGGAACTGATCAACAAAATAAAGGGACAACCTATATGAAATGGAAGGAAATATTTGTAAACCATAAATATGATAAAGGGTTAATATCTAAAATATACAAGAAATTCATAAAACTCAATAACAAGAAAACAACCTGATTTAAAAATTTGTAAAGGACACGGAAAGGTGATTCTCAAAAAAACATTCAAATGGCCAACAGGTATATAAAAAATGTTCAACTTGCAAATTAAAACCAGAATGAGGTATCTTCTCATGCTCCTTAGGATGCTATTACCAGAAAGACAAGAGCTGGGGTATAGCTCAGTGGTGTATGCACAAGGCCATGGGTTCAATTGCTAGCACCCAGGGCAGGTGGAAAGACGAGAGAAGAAGTATTGGCAAGGATATGGAAAAAAGGGAACACTTATACAGTGTTGGTGGGAATGCAAACTAGTACATCTATTATAGAAAACAATATGAATATTCCTCAAAAAGTTAAAAATAGAACTACCGTATGATCTGAGTATATCTAAAGGAATTGAAATCAGTATACTGAATAGATATTTGTACTCCTTAGGTTTTTTTTGCAGCATTATTTACAATAGCCAAGATATGAATTTATCCTAAATGTCCATCAATGGATGAATAAAGAAAATATGCTCATGTGCACAACAGAAAACTATTCTGCCTAAAAAAGAAGAAAATTCTGTCATTTGTGATAGAGACACAAATATTGCATAATGTCACATGTGGAGTCTAAAAAAGTCAAACTCATAAAAGTAGACAGCACAATGTTGAGACTGACCAGAGACTGGGGAAAGAGAGGTATTGTAGGGATGCTGGTCAATGGATATGAAATTTCAGTTAGAGAAGATGAATAAATACAAGATGGTGAATATAGTTAATTACAATATGTTGTATACTTAAAAATTGCTAAGAGCATAGATTTTTAAAGGTTCTCACCACAAAAAAATGATAGGTCTGTTAATTAGCTTAAGTTAGTCATTCCACTATGTGTACATGTATTAAAACATCATGTTGTACACCACAAATGCAGAGAATTTTTATTTAACAATTTTTCAAACTTAAAATTTTTGATGGGAATCTACAAACAAAATAAGACTAGTGTGGCCATGACTTCATTTTATATTTGTCACTTATACTTCTAACTTGCCAACAACTGTCTAAAACATGGGATCAGAATATATGTTTGCCCTGAGTAAGTAAACTGTTTTCTAACTTTAGCTGAGAACTGTAAATAATAAGTTAACCAAAAGATTAATTTTCTAAGTTCTTTCACCTCAAATTAATTTTTCCTCTACTGGAGATTTTCAGTGCAGCCCTATGCACACCTGATACTCTAATTTAGTTGAGTGGAAATAGATAAATCATACAACTAACCTGAGAATGGAAAAAAAATTACAAAGTATCCAAGTTAAACTTTACCTCTCTCCCAGAGTATTTATCTCCAATGGCATCCAGGTGTCTCTTAAATAATTCTACCACAGCATTGTAGACCAGTTCATACTGTTCCTGAAGAGCATCATAAACCAGAACAAATGAAGAAAACCAAAAATCTTGGTGAACTACAGATAAGATTTCAGGAACATAAATACCCATCAAATATCAATATGGCAGACCTGAGAGGACCACCCAACATAATTTATTAAACTTAATAACAATGCCTTATGTTTATGTAGTCCATTTCAGATTTCAAAGCACATTCAGGCTACTAGAAATAGCTGAATATTTTACATCATTTTAGCTAATGTACAAGATCTTATGGCATATTTCTTTTATGTTTTAACCCCACTTTCTTACTTATCTTTCCTTCCATTATCATTCCTTCCATTATCATTCCTCTAATTCCGTTTTCTTTGCTCACAATTAAAAAATTTATTTCATCCTAGATGCATTTCATGTAAGCCACCTTTACTTTTCCGGAAAAAGGTAGATAACAGTTGGCATACAGAGAGAGAGAGAGCAAGCTAAAATATGCCTTATCTAACTTGACAATTGCTCTGCGAAGTAGGTAGGTTATTATGCCTATTTACAGACTGTTTGTCCAAGGTCATTCGGAAGTAATTTCTAGAACTTGGTTTAAAAACTGAATCAAGTTGCTGAAACTTTATCCTAGTGGAAATATCAAAGAAAAATAAATGTGTGAATAAGGCTTGGAAATTTGGGATTATAAAAGGATACCCATAGAGAAATGATACCTCTACTATTATAAGGTTTATGGATTTTCACTACTGAATGTTTTCCTTTAGGTCTACTCAACTACTTTCTCTGATATATTACACAATCCCACTCAAATAAAAAAAAAACTTTTTCTAGAGGTACTTTTAGCAGGAAAACAATGTAGGGTCTTATATTACCCAACACAGCTATAATACACTCTTTTAATTTTTTTTTTAAGAGAGAAAAATCAAACAGGAAATACTCATCTGGCTACACTGTCATTTTGTGGTTAAAGTAATGTCAGAAAAAGCAGCTATGACTGTTAAGATATTTGTTCAGCGAGTCATTGATAATGCCAAAATGTGAGGGCTTTTTCAGCTGTCTCTAACTCTTGAAAGTAGGGTCTGGACTTAGTGAGACCCTGTCTCAAAATAAAAAATAAAAGGGCTGGGATATGGCTCTGTGGTTAACTGCCCCTGGGTTCAATCTCTGATACCACACACACACATACACACAGTAGACCTGGAGTAGAATTTTTCTAAAATGGGGTATGGTTTTATTAATTTAGTATTACAACTGGGTTGCATACTTCCTGTATTTTTATGGATCGCCCTTCTTTCAAGTCTGACAGCACTAAACCAGCTAATGCTTTCATTTCACATAAACTTTCCCCTTATAGGTTGATTGTAGAAAACACCTACAGTCAACACATAAAAAAATAATTTTTTTCCACAAGCTATTAGTGGAAAGCCTGTGTGGGCCCAACAAATAGTCCTTCATATTTTCCCTTCAGTTCACAAATTCTAGATTAAAATTTCTAAACTGCCATTGTCAGTTGTTTTATCTTTAAATCTAGGTGCAACTTCATTTATAAGTGCTTGAAACACTTTGGGGTCTTCCTACTTCAAAGTAAACAATTATGCAAAAACAAAAAACCCTGGCATATACTAAACATCAATAAATATTTGATGAGTGAAAGAGTAAATGCTAAATTCCATCTTAAAGATGGAGACCACTTAGAAATTACTGATACAGATTCATGAGTGAAATTAATATTGTAGTCTATGAAAGATTTGAGCTAGGAAGAGATCCTAATAGAGTAAACAAGCATGGGTAATCTGAGGGAGGGTTTAAAGATACATAATATAGTATGATTGCAATTTTTTTTTAAGTATGCATACACTAAGGACAAGAAAAACTATAGAAAATGGTAACTAACTATCTCTAGATAATTTATTATTATTATTATTATTATTATTATTAATTTTTTGTACTGGGGATTGAACCCAGGGGCACTGAAGCCACATCCCCAGTCATTTTCTACTTTTTTTTCATATTTATTTTTTAGTTGTAGGTGGACATAATAACTTTATTTCATTTTTATGTGGTGCTGAGGATTGAACCCAGTGCCTCACGTGTGCTAGGTGAACGCTTTACTACTGAGCAACACCTCAATTCCCCTTTTCTACTTTTTATTGTGAGACAAAGTCTCACTAAATTGCTGAGGCTGGCCTTTAACTTATGATCCTCCTGTCTCAGCCTCCAGATAGTAAATCCAGTGGGGACTATAGACATATTCCACTGTACCCTGCTAGAATATGATTGATTTTAATCTGAATTTTTGTGGTTTCCTAAAATGATCATTTAAACAGTTTAAATGTTACTACCTTCTAAACTAGAAATTATGATTCCCGGGCTGGGGATGTGGCTCAAGTGGTAGCGGGCTCGCCTGCCATGCGTGCGGCCCGGGTTCGATCCTCAGCACCACATACAAAGATGTTGTGTCCGCCAAAAACTAAAAAATAAATATTAAAATTCTCTCTCTTTAAAAAAAAACAAAACAACCCTTTATATACCTCACAGCCCCCACCAGCTATTTAAAAAAAAAAGAAAGAAATTATGATTCCCTGCTTTTCTATCATTTCAGAGATTACTACAAAATTTCTAGTTGACATGAAAGTCCCTTAATACATTCTTAATAAGAAATATAATATTGGCTTCTTAACATTTTCCAAAACGACAGTTAAATATGAGGAATGAAAATAATTTGACTCAGGATGAGGGATATAGAAAAAATACTGGGAAAAGAGTTAGAGAAGAGCATTTAGTAGCAAATTGGTGTTACAACAGCCAGTGGTTTTGGGATATCTTACGATTAAACACAGAAATGAAGCAAGACTCATAAACACATGTTCTGATCTGTTCACTATAGTGCATACCTGAGTTTGAACTAACGAAGGCCTCTGTGTTCTCATTTCCTGAATCAAACTGAAAACACTGAAGTTCTCAGGAATTATCTATTAAATAAAAGGGGAAATATCTTATTCCTTTATATCCTTTGTTAACAAATCATTCCCACTCTTTCATAGTCTTGTACTTCTATGACATCTGCTCTCTTACCATGGGATAATATCAGAAAAAAATGCATTTTTAAAAAGAATATGGTTTCTCATCAGTTGCATCATGATTTAAAGACTTGTATTTTCCTTAGAAAAGATTTTAAAACAAGTTTAAAGTGAGTTCACATGGGGGTGATCAAATGACTGAAACTAAAGATACACGAGACAAGGCTCAGTAGATAAGCAAATATGAGAGTTTTATGAAACAAAAGAAATTAGCAGATGGATCTAAAGCCCATATTTTAAACTTCCCATATCCTAGTTGGTATTTATTAATTATTTATAAAGGGCTGTGGATGGGAATAATTGTCTATCATATGGAAAACCCTGGGTTTAATCCATGGTAGTGGAAAAAAAATATTAAAGGGGGCCCAGGTGTCACTCAGTGGTAGAGCACTTGGCTAGCACGTGTGAGGCACTGAGTTCAATTCTTAGCACCACAAAAAATAAATAAAATAAATAAAAGTTAAAAAAATAAAGACTAAAAATAATAAAATCTCAGTAAAGGTAAAGTGCCCTGGATTCAATCCCTAGATCCCCCCCATCCCTCCCCCCAAAAGATTTTTTGGTTAAAATACAAATTTTGATTGTGGTAAATTGAGTCCATAATCCATCTGCTAAAGCAGTTTGGATGAAAAAAGGGCAAATAACTATGTAATTTGGGGCAGTGGTTCTCAAATTTTAGCATGCACATGAGTCACATGGAGAGTTTTCTAGGCTCCAACTCCAAAATTTCTGTGATCAACCCATGGTATAAGGCCAAAGTATTTGTGTTTCTAATAACTTCTCAGATAATGCTGCTGTTTCTGTCTTGGGGCCACACTTTGCGGTGCTGGGGATCAAACTCAGGGCCTCATGCAAGCTAAGTACCGTACCACTGAGCTACCCTCAGCACCCAGGACCATACTTTAAAAACGACCTACTTAGGAAATGATGTTTAATCATCTGACAAAATGGATCTACATGTGAATTTTCCACAAAAGATGAATCATGAGAGTGTTTTGAAAAACCAACTATTCCTAAGTCTGAAAGCAATGGAGTAAGCAAACAGGAAGTTCATGCTGAAAGAAACTTACCCCATCTTTAAGCAACATCCATGTATAATCAATAGCACAAATAACACCTGTCCTTCCACAGCCAGCACTGAAATTAAAGATCACAGTTACATGTATACTTGTAGAGTGGATCATTGACAATAGCCAGAAAATTTCAATAGTAGATTTGAAAAAAGAAGAAATCTGAAGGTAATTAAGTTTTTTAAACCCTACCATTTATCAGAGCATGTTTGCCATGCTACAGTGAATCTCAGGACAGGTCCTAGGCAACAGCCAAGAGTTACTAGAGCTATATTATTCACAAGTAACAGAAAAATATGACTTTAATGCTCCAATTGAATTTTATAGTTTTCTTCTGCTCTTGACCTTTTCCTTTCAATCATGGAGTCCTGGCCAGACTGACATTTGGTTCATTCTAAGTAGAAGGTTCATATATGGCAACCTACCTGCAGTGAATGCATATAGGAACACTGTCATCCTCTTGGTAACAACGCATATCCCAGATGAGTTCAAGGATAGGGTCTATAGAAGAAGGCACATCATGGTCTGGCCAATTCTTATAATGAAACTGGTAGATAATTCGAGTTTCCTATAAGAAAAATAGCTAGAATAAGAGGAGAGTTCAAGGTTGGGACTTCACCTCATCCTACCAAAAGATTAGTCTACAAAGTTGCATCTATTTTTTTCCTTTTGCAATGTACTCTGTTTTATTCTCTATAGATCTCGAGTAACTAGGTTCCTTTGAGAACAATTAATATTACTTGAGGTCTCTTACTATTGCCTAATCCTCAATTGCCCCATTCATAAGAGAGAGATTTTTTTTAAAATGGTCCAAACCAGATCTTCCCAAGTAGTATATCAGACATGCTGACATATTAAATCCCTTTACCTTTAGAAAGGCTGAGTAGGGCCTATGGCAGTCTGAGCTCTCAAATTTGGCCCCAGTCTATTCACTATTCAGCCTCTATTCATCATACAGATATTATCATTTTATGTGTATGTCATATGTAGACTAGACTGGGGAGCATTATATCAGAAGTCTCTTGAAAATAAAGACTTTTTCAGGATACCAAAGACCCCACTACTCCCCATAGTCTCATGTCTAGCCTCACTAACACACATATACAGCTGCCTGATCTCTGTAGGCTTTTGAGTTTATCATTCATTTCTGTTCTATACTTACACTATTGAACTTGGCTTTTAGAGTCCTGATTATATAATCCGATTTCCTTTTTTCAGCTTCCTAAGAAAAAGAAGATTTAAAATATTGGCAATTTCAAAGACAAGCTGTCTGTAAGGTAGAATTTTGCTCAGCTATAATGGGAACAGGCATCATACTTACACAGGATATGGAGAAAGGGCCAAATTGCAGCTGCATCTCTCCTGGCTCAGCCCAGTAGCGCTCACACTTTTTCTGTTACACAAAGCACAATGCAGTGATTTCCTTCTTTATAATCTAGTTTGTTCTGGGAAATAAAACCCCAACCCTCATTCAGAAGTAGGTCTTTCACCTTAGGTTAGACATTTCTAATCCCTTTGGGATTCAACCCCTACATTCAGACTCTCATGAAATCTCCAAAGGATGGGAAGACAAACATTAAAGGATATAGAAATCATAGACTTCTTAGAAGTCTGAAAAAATAGAAATAGGGATCTATGATCTATTTTTAGTATTTCAAAAGAACTAAAAGAAATTATATGTTTACAAAAACAGTTACACAAGAAGTTTCCTTGGTTTTCATTAGAACTGCCAATTCTTAATGGCAACAGTATGTTAGAATAGTGATGTCCAGAAAAAAATATGTGATTTTCTGATAACCACACTCAGGTGGGGAGGGGGGAGGGTGGAGGATGGGAAAGGCAGCGGAGCACAACAGACACTAGTATGGCAATATGTAAATCAATGGATGTGTAACTGATGTGATTCTGCAATCTGTGTATGGGGTGAAGGTGGGAGTTCATAACCCACTTGAATCAAAGTGTGGAATATGATATGTCAAGAAATTTGTAATGTTTTGAACAACCAACAATAAAAAATTTAAAAAAAATCAAAAATAAAAAAAATCAAAAATCAAAAATAAGAAATTATTTTTAATAATATGTCTCAACTCAGTGTTAAACAAAATTTTGGCAGGGCACAGTGGTGTACACCTATAATCCCAACAGCTCGAGAGGCTGAGGCAGGAGGATCACAAGTTCAAAGCCAGCCTCAGCAACTTAGTGAAGCCCTAAGTAACTTAGTGAAACCCTATCTCAAAATAAAAATTAAAAAGGAATGGATATGTGTCTCAGTGGTTTAGTGTGCCTGGATTCAATCCCTGGTACAAAAAAAAAAAATTCAACATGTAATCAACAGATAATAGTAGATATTTAACCTTTCTTTCTTTTTAAATCTTCAAAATCCTGTGTATATTTTATATTTATAGTAATTTAATTAGGATGCTAACTTTTACTAGAAATATTTTCCTTCCACTTAGATTAAATAAAATTCACATTTGAAAAAGGTTCATATGCCCAAGTTGTTCCAATCATACGTAACAAGTTTTTTAGTAACTAAACTGAGTATTGTTTATAAATTTAAATCAATTAAAATAAAATAACTTAGTTCCTTGATCACACTAGCTATATTTTGATTGCTTAATAGCTACATGTGACTAGTTTATACAATTTTGGACAGCACAAGATTAGAAGCTCTGATTGGCAGTTAAAAATATCTGAGTAGGGCTGGGGCTGTGTTAGCAGAGCACTTGCCTAGCATGTGTGAGGCACTAGCACCACATAAAAATAAACAAATAAAATAAAGGCATTCTGTCCATCTACAACTATCAAAAAAAAATCTGACTAACAGAAATGAGAAAGTGAGGGCTGGGGTATTAGCTCAGTGGTAGAGCATTTGCCTTGCATGTGTGAGGCATTGGGTTCAATTCTCAGCACCACATATAAATAAATAAAATAAAGGCCATTGACAACTAAAAAAAATTAAAAAAAAAGAAATTAGAAAATGAATTGTTAGTTTAAAAAGCAAACATTGCTTTTATTTTAAAAGAGAAAGTCTACTGAGAAAATGGAGAAAAGGGGTTCTTAGGGGGGGATAAAACCCTATGAGTCGTATGGCATTCCCAAAGTGAAAACTAGGAAGATGACATGATTTTTACCTAGGCATATTTAAGTTCTGCTGCCAATTTTCCCTTTTTCCTTTACCTTCAGGTCAACAGGTACTAGAAAATAACTCACCTTTCCCATTTCAAACTCCATACATGCCATTACAATGATCTGGAGAGATGAAATAGAAACTTAAAGCAGCCATAGAGACAGAAAGGGCAGTTTAATATATGGGTCTCAGTCAGAAAGCATTACTCACTGTTTTTCTGTTTTGCTTTGTTTTTTAACCAGAAAAGAAATTCTAGTAACTTATATAAAATGTTGCTCTCACTCTTCCTTCTTTCTGTCCCCAGTTCCCTTTTCTCTATTCAAATCAGAAAATTTGTCTTACCAAAAGCCTGTCAAGATAGGAACTTTCATTTCCTTGAACAAGAATGACATTGTAATTTTAATAAAAGTGGTCTGAACCCTAAAATCCCATCAACCAATTTTAAAAACTCTGGTTTTAATGGGAAATTTTTGTCACATTCTGATACTCTAGCCCTGTTATCCCTAAGAACTGGAGAATAAAGTAACAGACACAACTTTGCACTTACCAGGACACTATATTCCCAAATCATCCTCCAGAAGTCGAGGAGAGTTGTAAATAAAGGACCCTGGGTGGCAATATAAGCCTTGGGTCCATAAACTCCCTAAAGGAAAACAAAAATTACATGAGATGTCTATAGATAATACCCTCTTCTCACCAAGTCCTTTTCCCATTCCCTTTTTTAGGTTCCTAGAGAAAAAAATGGAATAGGGCTAAAAAATTTTTTAGTATACCTTAATGAAGTTGGCATTGATATAGTTGGAGTCTTCATCAGAAGTTATTAGGGACAGTTCTACCCGGCTATGATCATCTGTAATAACAAAAGAAAGACATAGTGTAACTAAAAAGGCTTACATAGAGGGTTAAGTCAGAGCCTAATATTGTGAACAGTAGATACCGTGAATGTCGAGTAAGTGAGTGAATGAATGAATAAATAAATATCTCTTGCAGACTTAATTGTACAATTATAATTTGTCAATGCTACTTTCCAGATTAGGAATCATAGTAGTCATTTAGTAAAAGGAAAAATGATTAAACGTGAGAATAATTACATGTTTATAGAGAAAAATGGAACTTACAGGGCAAAATATCCTTATATCTATTTTTCTTGATATTCTTGGGCCTCTGTGCCACGGTTGTAGGATAGATCTTGTCTGCCTTGTATTTAGTAGATTGCCTTTTCAGCTTCTGTAATAAAATACCAAGAATAATTAATTTTCCTAAAGAAAGGAGGTCAGAAGCTACCTCTAGGGAGCTTTCCTTCTCCACTTTCGAAACATTCTACTTCAACCCTTTTAGCATCCTCTGGGGTTGACTCCATTCAGGACAGGGCACAAGAATTGCAGAATTCAGTGACATTTGGAGAAGTGAAAAGATCACACTTACTGCAGTTGAGCCACATATAGCTAAAACTTAAAGGTTAAACTGATGAATATTTTAAAAACCAAATGTCTTCTGAAAGCAAGCTACATGCTATGCCCAATGGGGGAGATATTAAAAGTTGACTTTACTTTATTTATAGGTACTCTTTAGTTCAATGGTCAACAGGAAGCTTACTAAGTTCCATTAGTTTATTTCAGATCACTTTTTTTTTCTAAATGGAAATAGAACTTAAACTGAATAAAATCTGCCTAAAGCTAGATAAATTTCAAAGATTGCAGTCCCAAAAGGAATCAAGTGTGATTTAAACGTTGAACCTACCCTTCAGCCAAACAGTGCTCTAAATAGCATGACATTCTATTGCTAGAACAGGATCTAGGCTGGCAGGGGCTAGCATTACATGGTTGAACAAGAGCTAGCATTATATGGTTGAACAAGACAGTGAAGTTACTCCTTAAAATTATATTCTCATTTTCTAATACTGTAACTATAGATCAAAACTTCAGGTCAGAGGAAATAATAATTCCTCTTTGGCTCCTTGATAGGGATCAAACTTGTCCCAAATTTTATCTCCCTTACCAAAGAATCCATATCAACTAGATCTGACTTGTGAGAAGAGAGGGAGAAACATCTTAAAGAAGAAAGGGAGAAACATTTATGATAATTGATGAAAGTTTGTGTTGAATTAAACTAAAGAAAATAACTTTTATTAATTTTCAACCTTGGAGAATTGGTCATCGGAGGAGAATTGGTTACCTCCTATGGACTAGCTCCCTCAGCATCTCCTCAATATTCATTCTCTGTAACTTTCTTCTTGAAATTTCTTCCTTCCTTGGCCCTTATTGGTCTAAATTGGTTCTCCTCTTTGATCCTCTGTGCTTTTCTATCTTCCGAGAACTACACAAATTTCCGATGTTAAATCTTCAATTCTCTGCTCTTCTCTTACTATACATACATTTACTCAGAGATATCCTATACATATCCTTCTATATCCTATAGAAGACATACAAGTGTTTGTTGATTTATTTAAGTGATTCAAATAGAATTATATCCCCAATCCATGTCCTAGACACTTGAGAATCTTATTACAGCCTCAGACTCAGTACATTTAAAACCAAAGTCATAATCGTCCCCACTATAATTGTCAATGGCACTATCTTTATTCTAAACAACCACACTTTAGAAAGTGAGTCACGTGGAGTTCCCCCTTTTCCACAATTCCACCTCTACTTTAGTTAGCACATTCAACTGATTCTTACCATGAAATGTCTTGCATCAGTCTTCCTTCCCAGGCTTACTAGAGATACCTTCATTTAGGCTTTTTCCTTAAATCTTGTTAACTCTTAGGTACTTGTTAACTCATCTTCATGCATTTCTTTCTCCACATTCATTGGGCATAATTCTGTTAATTTAATTTTACTAAAATACTGCTTTTCTCATCTGTCTTATGCACAAAATAACTTCAATGAATCACTTTTAAAAATTTTTTTTGTAGTTGTAGATGGACAGAATGCCTTTATTTTATTTGTATATGGTGCTAAGGATTAAGCCCAGTGCCTCGAACATGCTAGGCAAGCGCTCTGCCACTGAGCTACAGCCCCAACCCCAATGAATCACTTTTGCTACTAGGAAATAAAAAACTGAACTCCTTAGCCAGATACTCAAGGCTCTCTATAGTTGGACCCCAAGCTGCTTCTCCCATATTTCCCACTGTCTTCCAGTTACAAAGCATCTATAGATGTCTCCTAGATTCTCTCACTATTGCACAAATTGATGTCACTGACAATTGTGTGTAATATATTACTTCTTTTAAACTAGGGCATTTCTTTCCTTTCTCATAAATATATCCTTGGTACTCCTTTTGCATTTCTCAGCCATGACTATGGTCTGTTATCTTCCACAGAGTAAACTAATAAAAAGAAGTAAGGAAATAAGAAATTTTCTCAAATGACTAGCAGTGATTTTTTTTTTCCACTGCTGGGGATCAAACCCAGAGCCTTGTGCATGCTAAGTAAGCACTCTACCACTGAGCTACACTCCCAACCCAAAGGAGAGATGGTATATATCTGGGGGTGGGGGAGAGAGGTGGTTTTTTCTTTTGTTTTGTTGTTTTTGAAACTAGGTATTTCTTGGTCAGCCACAAGGCAGGGGATGTGAGTTCCATGGAGGAGGCACTATCAAGAGAAATCCAGGGGAGAATTTCTGGGAGAATCAAGTGAAAAGGCCAGCATCTCATGTGGGCTCTGAAATAGGGTGGTATATGAGAAACCAAAATCTATGTGTGCTTGATAAGCCAATAGTAAGTTCAATCAGTTTGTGGACTATATTATTGTTTTCCTTTCAAAAAAGAACAGAACTGGGGTTGGCGCTAAGACTCTAGAAATCAGGGCTGAGTTTTGCATGTTTTTAATCTGATAGACTTATAAATTAACTAAAGTCACTTCCAAAAAAGAAAAGACCACAATATCTTTGCCTTGAAGGACCAGGTTACTGTATAGAAGGCATAATATAAGTTGTATTTTGGAAAGGGAAAAAAAAAAAAACCTGGCCTGTTGTGCTAGGGAAAGAAGAAATTAAAGTTGGTCTGTCTCCAGAGCTTACAACTGTAGGTCAGTATTATATGAAGCCTCCAACAGGAGAAAGAAAGCATGACTGCTAAGGGGTAGAATTAGGAGCTCTGGCCTTCAAACCCAGCAAACAGGAGTACTACCAGTAGGAAAAGAGGACAGACTGAACTGGCCCTGAGTGTGCACATAATTATCTCTTAACAAGATAATCAAATTTATGGAGGCTAGTTTCCAAAATTTATGGAGGCTAGTTTCCAAATCACCAGTGGGGTAAATGGGTAGGTGGGTAGGCAATAGCCAAACTGGTATTATACAAGTTTAGATACATAAAATAGAAGGAAATATCAAGATATTTGTTAAAAATGTCCTGTGAACAACTGAAAATGTGGGACTAGATGGGCCCTAGTGAGAGGCTGGAGATGAGAATGTGATATAATTATTCTGGTGGCAACAGAAAAAAAAATTCATTTTAAAGTGCATAAAAATCAAGAAATGTTAATAAGTCTGTTCAAGCAATAAGCTGACTCACACCAA
Source organism: Marmota monax (assembly GCF_021218885.2). Classification (NCBI taxonomy): domain Eukaryota; kingdom Metazoa; phylum Chordata; class Mammalia; order Rodentia; family Sciuridae; genus Marmota; species Marmota monax. The sequence continues at coordinate 5,595,095 of NW_026693476.1, read as the reverse complement.
TGAATCATTTCAATTCAACAGATGTTTGTACACTTGCTGTGCAAGAGGTACTATGTTCACAACTGGTTAGTTAGTATCATTACTTTAAAAACATTGAAACAACATATTTCTAGGTCTTCCCTGGTCTGTCTATGAAGTTGCTACAAGACCAGTCTGATTTCTAGTATCTTTTAAACCAACATTAGCAATTAAACCTGACCTTCAGAACTGAGCATCTTTTTTCCTATTAGAGCTCAATAAATCCTTCATACTTAGTAAATATGTTTTAATATTTAATGAATATCATATTTATCTTTCTACAGAAATATCTTTGACCCAAGAAACATAAAACTTTTATTTTGTTTTTTTATTGTTTGAATGGAATCCAACAACACTAGAGGAAATTTGTAAATATAGATTTTTTTTTTGCAGTTGTAAAAGGACAGTATGCATTTATTCTATTTGTTTTAATGCAGTGCTAAGGATCAAACCCAGTTCCTCACACATGCTAGGCAAATGCTCTGCCACTGAGCTATAGCCCCAGCCCTAAATAGAGATTTTTTTTTTTTTTTTTTTATTGTTTTAAGGCTGGGGCTGGGGCTGGGGCTCAATGGTAGTGTACTTGCCTGGCATGTGTGAGGCACTGGGTTTGATTCTCAGCATCACATATAAATAAATAAAATAAAGGTCTATCAACAACTAAAAAAAAATATTCGAAAAAAAATTGTTTTAGTTGTAGATGGACACAATACCTTAATTTAAAAAAATTATTTTATGGGGTGCTGAGGATCAAATCCAGTGCTTCACACATGCTAGGCAAGTGTTCTACAGCTGAGCTATAACTGCAGCCCATAAATGTATATATTTTTAAGGTAAAAAATACATACTCATTGAAGGAAATTTGGAATATACAGAGAAACAAAAATAAGATGATAAAAATCATCTATAATCCCACTATCCAGAGTTAACCACTCTTATTATTTTATAATAGTACCCTCCAACTTTTTATCCACGCATTATTATAATAAAGATGGGATCACAGGCAGGGTTTTGTAATTTGCTCTTTTTACTTACCAATTTGTGGTGTTTTTTTGTTTTTTTAAATAGTGGCATATATATTCCATTATATGGAATATAACCAAAGTTTCTTAACCTATTTTTTATTGTTGAACATTAAAGCTACTTTCAATATTTCATAATTATAACAATACTATAGTATGTAGCCAAACCATAAATATCTTTTATTATTTCCTTCAGATGAATTTGTAAGAATGGTCAAAGAATTTTCTCATTATAATAAACTTTGATCTATATTATTATGTCTGCTGAAACTGTATACAAATTTTGCCTCCAGAAAGGTCATTTCAGTATTATATAAAACTGCATATATTTGAATTCTGACCAATGTTAGAATTATAATATTTTAAATATGGGTCCATTTGATAGGTAAAGTGGTATCAGTTGTCTTTTTGTTGTTTGGATTCCTATTTGGATACCAAAATATTTTTTTAAAGGCAGAAAATCACTATTAATCAAATTACCATATCTGCGTAAAGCTATGTTCATATTTCTGTATTCTTACAAATAAATATATGTAGACATCCAAGGAACTTATATATACATATTTAGCCCAATACCTGACTTACAATTCATACTTTTACACATACTTTTTAAATGAAGATGCTTCATCTGCCTCCAGTGTAGAAAAGAAATTCTTAACATTAAATGCATGCAGCAAAATTGACCAACACATAACACATAACCAAGCTTTAACTGATTTATAATGACTGAAACATACACATTATAAGAACAAAAGTAGCCGCAGTAACTGGTCCAAGAGGATACTTATTCCTTTATAAATTGCAATGTATCTGACAAAGGATATGCTAATGGAAAAGGATAGTCCTTGTTTTGGAAAAAGGAAAAACAACAACAAGCACTTATACTATGTCCCTAGTGCTATCTGGGATAGGTTGTTGGTCACCAGCCTGAAGTTTCAAACAAGGAGATAGAGACATCACACCATCATAGTTGAGGCCACTAAAATCACCATGCTCATCAAACACTTCCCTTTTTTTGGCACTGGGAATTGAACCTTGGGGCGCTTTACCACTGAGCTACATCACCAGTCCCACTAAGTTACTGAGGGTCTTGCTAAATTGTGGAGGCTGGCCTTGAATTTGTGATCCTCCTGCTTCAGTCTCCTGAGTTGCTGGGATTATAGGTGACAACACCTGGTTCATCAAATACTTTCTGTTTACAGTTGACTTTTCAAACTTTCTTTCCTACAAGGAGGAAATACACTGGCCAGTCAATGCAAACTTCTACCCTTTTTTTTTTTTTAAAGAGAGAGAGAGAGAGAGAGAATTTTTAATATTTATTTTTTAGTTTTCAGCGGACACAACATCTTTGTTTGTATGTGGTGACATCTTTGTTTGTATGTGGTGCTGAGGATCGAACCCGGGCCGCACGCATGCCAGGTGAGCGCGCTACCACTTGAGCCACATCCCCAGCCCAAACTTCTACCCTGTTTGACAGTTACTTTTCTCCCTTTAAAAACTGATAAATTGGTTTTCTGATTTCTAGTGAATTTCTTGTGTTTGATTATTATGAGCCAGTTGCTTGCTCTTGATCAATGCTGGATATAGTAAAACATCTGAATTTCTAGATCAGCAAAGCTAAAGATTGGACACTAACTATAGCAATTTGAAATAGACATGTCACCCTAAGTGGCTACTTACCTCTCTCAATGTATCAGTAATTTCGTCTATTGACCCTTGATAGAATTCATAAAAATGATTAGAAAAAATTACACCCAATGAAATTGATATTTTACAAATAGAATGTAGAGTGAGAAAACAAGACATAAAAGAACATTTAGGGGCTGCGGTTGTGGCTCATAGGTAAAGTGCTCACCTAGCACGTGCGAGGCCCTGGATTCCATCCTCAGCACCACATAAAAATAAATAAAATAAAGGTATTGTGTCCAACTACAACTAAAAAGTAAATATTTAAAAAAGAACATTTAACTTGATTTTATTTACATATAGTTCAAAGACAGATACAATTAATCTCTATTGTTTAGTGAACTAGATATTAAAGCAATGCAAAAAAACTATATCATGATAGTGTTTATAACTAATCTTACTGGTGTAGGACTGTTATTTGGAAGTATACCCAAGGGATTTCTGTGGTGTGGGCAGTGTCCTACTTCTTGATCCAAGTCCTTATATGGGCACCACACAAATAAATATAAAATTGGAATTTTGAGAAGTATAAATACCAGATGGAGCCAATAAGAACTTTTATAATAAGAAAGTTGGTCTATTCAGGGAGGTCAAGAAAAACTTTTTAGGGCTGAAGATGCCTGTAGTGCAGTGGTAGAACACTTGCCTCATATGCTCCAGGCTCAGAGTTTTTTGGGGGATGGTGGGGTATGGGGGATTGAACTCAGGGCTCAGGGGCACTTGACCACCGAGCCACATCCCCAGCCCTATTTTGTATTTTATTCAGAGACAGCATTTTACTGAGTTGCTTAGCCCCTTGCTATTGCTGAGGCTGGCTTTGAACTTGTGATCCTCCTGCTTCAGCCTCCCAAGCTACTGGGATTACAGGCATGCGCCACCACACCCAGCCCCAGAGCCCAATCTCTAGTACCACAAAAAGAATATTAAAGAAGAAGGAGGAGGAGAAGGAGAAGAAGAAAAAAAGAGGAAGGGGAAAAAAAGGCCCCACCAAATGTAGATCTAAAGAATTATGAAACATTAACTAGGGCCAGGCATGGTGGCACATGCCTGTAATCCCAGCCGCACAGGAGGCTGAGGCAGGAGGATTGTGAGTTCAAAGCCAGCCTCAGCAAAAGCAAGGTGTTAAGCAACTTAGCGAGACCCTGTCTCTTAAAAAATAAAATAAAAAAGTTAACTAGGTAAAGAGGAATGTGAGGAATGCTCAAGGCAGAGGGAAAGTATGCCACTGGAAAGTTTTGAATTTAGTTTAGTCCTGGCACAGAGAACAGACCTAAGCAGCATGGCATTTTACATCAGCTGTCACAGTAGGCCTGCCAGTTCCAGTTAAGTATATTGTGCTCTGCACAAAGATACATGGATAAGGCAGAAGTGAGGACTGAAATCTGAACCATGGAGGAGGGGAAAAGATGCACAGGGCATCTCTCCAGAAGAGGGATACCTTTTGGTAAGTCCCACAAAGAATACCACCTACATGTCACACAATCCTCAATTCTCAGAACATCACATGCTGGGAGAAGACATTAAAGGCTGAAGGTGGGGTGTGGGACATTACCAGGTGGAAAGCCCTCTGATCTAATGGCAGTATTTAGCTTGTCCAAATGAGCAATCTGACCCCGTTCACTTCCACCCCCACTCCCCCACTGCTATTCCTCTGGTGTCTCAGCTGAACCTTTAGGTGGGGCTCAGGGCGAGACTCTGTTTTTCCACTGGAGGACATGAGTCAGTGAACAGTGAGGTTCCACTTAATCACTACCCAAAAACAAGATTCTTAAAATCAGGAGCTAGAAAAGAAAGGAAGTGATTAATATAAAAGTCAGGATAGTGATTATCCCTGTGGCAAGGTGAGGTGGGTAGGTGGAGGGGGTCTGCTGGGGAAAGGATATATTGGGGTCTTCTGGAGTCTGACAGTGCTCTATTACTTGACTGGGTGGTTGCTTTATAATTATACTTACATGTCTTACATACTCTTCTAAATGTTATTATATTTTACTATTATAAACAACTAAAAGATACGAACTATTAAAAGTTCTTAAGAAAGGAAAAAAATGACCAAATTTATATTATTAAAAGATCACTTGGGTGTTGAACGGAAAAGTCATTGAAGGTGGGGAAAGGCTAGAAGCAATGAAACCAGTTAAAGGTAGCTGCTGTAATTTGGTAAGAGAGTATAATGACCTGAGCTTTAAAACGGTAAGATATTAGGAAAGCAGTCTGTACTATTTTTAAAAAATACAGTCAAAATAGAACAGAGGCTGGCACTGCCTGTCAGCTCACTTTTTGCCTCTATCCTTGGGAGAATCTAGATCAGGAATCACAATCTCAGAGCAGGCATGTGTCTACACAGACAAATATGCTCCTTACCTTCTCTTTGGTAAATCTCTTCAGAGAGGCTCAGAATGCCTGGCTAGTAGCAGTAGAAGCACATTTTTTTTTTTATGACACCATGATATTATTCCAAGTTGAACTAACATAGGGGTTTCCTATCATAACATCTCATCATTCATCCATAATATCTGATCACTGGAGACTTTACAAAGTATTTTATTATCTATTCTCTGGTACCAGAATGTTAGCTCTGGAGGGCAAAGACTTATTCATTTTGTTCGCTATTGTATTGCCTAGAACTGAACTTGATCCATGGTACATGCTCAATAAATATTACCAAATAACCCATATATATATATATATATATATATATATATTTTTTTTTTTTTTAAGTTGCCTAGGCTGGCCTGGAACTTGCAATCATTCTCACTCAGTTTTCTGAGTAGCTGAGACTACAAGTTTGCACCATAGCACACGACTCACATTTTATCACTATAGTCATTATTATTATTATTGATATTTAATCATCACAACAAATCTATAAAAATGATTAGGACATAAATTATTATCCCCATTTTATAAAATAGAAAATAAGAGATTGGGAACTGGGATTGTAGCTCACTGCTACAGTGATTGCTTATTATATGTATGGCACTGAGTTCGATCCTCAGCACCACATAAAAATAAAGGTATTATGTCCATCTACAACTAAAATATATGTATATGTAAATATATATATATATATATATATATATATATATACATATTTTTTTTTTTTTTTTAAACAGCGATTTGGGAAGATTAAGGAACATGTCAAATAGTCTACAATTTAACTGAAGTATCAGTTTTCTTGTTTTTTCCCTCTTTAGAGTGATTCTTATAGCTCTGAAATACAGCTGCAAGTATTCCAAAACACATGAGAGGTACTATCGGACATCCTATATTCACTGATGTGCCAGGTAATAGAGTGAATGAGGTCTATCCAACTTCCATTGCACCAATACCTACAGTTCCTTCAGAGGAAGGCATTGTTCCTCTGCAAAATCAATCTATCTGACCCAAGGCTACGCTCGTATTTCTCTCCATGGCCCTCACTTGTCTCTACTCCCTACCCCAGCCTTTCCACCTCTCTAAGCAATGTAAGCTAGGGAAACCCTGTTATTATAAAAACACATGTTTTAATATTTTTCTCATAGGAAAAAGAAAAGAAAAAAGTGACAATCAGTAGTTTTGATGCTTTTCAAAAACCTCTGTCATCCAAATGGCATCCCATGAGGAGGTTAAAAACAATATTCTATAAAAAATTAATTGTGCTCTCTTTCTTCTTAATATTAATTAAAATTAGTGATTTGAAGTATAAACCACAACTCTGATGCCTAGGGAACTCTGAATGTTCAATTAATATTACATTAGTATTTATACATCTGGAGTTGTGTTTTGCCTCTGTAGGATTTCCAAACTCTAAAACACTAGCAAACAGAATATTAAAAACAGTATTTTTAATAAAATACCTAAATGTATCAAAACCAGAGCAGTCAGACTTTTAGATTGCCCTCTTTCTTCTCCTTCAAGGTCTGATAATTACTTTGTCCTGAGAGCAATTTGGTCTAGAAGAGTTGAATCACTATAGTCAAATAGTGTATGTAACTACTCTGAGAGCGTCACACACAGGACTCACCAGAAACTCACTGGCAAACTCTTCTTTGTTAATTTTCTTGTTTTGGGCCTCATCCAGGAACTTCTGCAGAATTTCTCTTTGGTCCATGCTGCAGAGTAAGAGAAACAGTCTGTGAGTAGGTTAAGGGAGGGCATGTCAAATGTGTGTCATGGCCGAGACACCACCAAGAAGCCACTGCTGCTGCCTGAACATAGCATGCTGAAGGCTGTGGTTTACTGACTTCATCACAAGCTCTAGAGGAAATTAGTATGAAACCAGCCTCTGTGGTCACACAACAAAGCCATCATCTCACTCCAGGGCCCTAGCGCCTTCCTTCAACAAAGAAAGCTGGTTACAATTCAACTTTTTAACAAACAAGAGGCTAACCAGAACTTAAAATATTGTCTGCTTAGCTCTGAGACTGTTCCACCCCATCACCTTTAAGCAAAATTCATCTTTCTTTCTGCTTTCCAGAGAAAATGCAGAACTACAGTTCTCATGGATAACTTTTGCCTCTCCCCATTTTGTCAGTGAGTATAAAGGCTCTGTTGACATCTTGGTTTTTTTCATGTCCCATATGAACTCTACAAAGTTCAGTTAGGCCCAGAAAGGAAACTGTGTTTGGAGTGACACATCTTCTACCTGGACCGTTCTCCCAAAAGTTTCTTGTCAGTGTGATCAACAGTAAACTTCTGTTCATCAGAGAAGGATTTTTATTCAGAGCTTTTAAAATCTGCCATACAGACCTCATATTTTCTTTTGGATGAAGCAAAGTCAGCTGCTTCTAACAGTCTATGTCTCTCCCAGAGCTGGGGAAGTCCTGCACTCCATTAGGGAAGTATTGATTTCAGCACCTCTTCAACCCCCCAGCAGCTCTTTGAGCTTCACCTGGGTTCTGGACATAAAGGCCAAGAGCACTGGTCTACATGGAACCAGGAGCTAGTGGTCCTTGACAAGAGTACCTGACAAGGCAGCACAATATCTCCAGAATGTAATGCTGGCAAACAGTAACAAAAAGAAAGTAAAATCAACTACCTTTCTGACTACAGTGTGAATTCTAGGTCAAGCCTGAGAACCAGGCATATCTTTAGTACCAGCACCTCAAGAAGCTAAGGCAGGAGGATAGCTTGAGTCCAGGAGTTCAAATCTTGCCTGGGCAACATACACAGATTCTGTCTCAAAACAAACAAAGCCTGAAGAACAGTTTCTAGAGTAGACATTTTTACTCTGCAATGAATGTCTTAGAACAGATATTGTTTCAGGAAGTCATTCTGTATGTGTGGCATTGGCCCTGACAAACAGCTGTTCTTGAAAAAGCTTCAGTGCCTCAGTTTGCATAAATTCTCTCCTCAGTGGGTACAAATCCACCCAAGGTCTAATTCAGTGTGAGAACAAACCGAAATGAGCATATTATCTTGGTTCAATAAATGATATGAAAACAAAATTAGTCTGAAATAATCCTGAGGAAAACTGGGAAATATGTTGTTTGGACTTCCTCTATTTAAGATATTAGCAATCCTTTCTGTTTTCCCAACATTATTCAAACTCCCTTCAGGAAATCATGATTCTGAACATTACCAAGAGGCTGCATCCTCTTTATTGGGCCCAACAGTAAGAAAGGAGATAGTTGAGGTGTCTTGGTTACAGGCAACTTGAAGCCAATATTCCAAATAGTTTTGATCCCAGTCCACATAAATTAAAATGAACTATAATTCCTCAGCAATAATGTTGGAATATGATAATATTTCTCAGATTATCCCCACCTAGCATTAAGGTGACTTTCTTGCTGCTCTAAATAATGCAGTGTTTGACTATTTAAAAACACATAAAATATGGGAAAACTTTACATTAAAAAGAATACAAAATTTTAACCCATGCCTGTATTCTCAGAGACTCAGGAGGCTGAGGCGGGAAGACCACAAGTTCAGGGCCAGCCAAGGCAACTTAGTGAGGCCCTAAATAACTTAGTGAGAACCTGTCTCAAAACAAAAAATAAAAAAGGCCATGGTAAAAATGCCCCTGGGTTCAATTCCTAGTACAAAAAACAATTAAAATCACAATAAAATATATGTAGTGAAGCCTAAAAGATGAAAAAAAAAAAAAAAAGAGTCAATTGTGTGTAATGGAATTAAGGATGCTTTTAAACTTATACAACTTTCTTAATTAGAAAAAACTCATAGAAATTCATTAATTCATAGCACCCTCTGGGCATCTCATAGTTCCCCTAACCATGTTGGTGCTGTTGCTTAACTGGAGAGAGTTGCTGGAAGGAGAGTGGATGACAGAATTTCATGCACTTGGTGTCCTGTGTGTCAAAATCTTCAACCAAAATTGGAAAGTTTTGCCGAATGGAGAGAATTATTGAGGTTAACGTTGCAAAAGTAGATGTCACAGAGCAGACAGGACTGAGTTTATCACAACTGTTCTTTCTACAATTTATCATTGTAAAGATGGTGAATTTAGGCGCTATCTGGAATCAAGGGCTAAGAAGGACTCCATCAACTTTATAATCGAAAAGGAGTAAAGAACATTAAACCTGTTTCATCATGGTTTTGTCCAGGTTCTGTTCTACTTGCCACAACTATTTTATTGAAGACCTTGGATTACCAGTTTGGGGATCATACACACTTTTTGCTTTAGCAACTCTGCTTTCAGGACCGTTATTAGGACTTTGTATGATATTTATGGCGGACTGCCTTTGTCCTTCAAAAGCGCACAAACCACAGCCATACCCTTAAAAAAAAAAAAAAAAAAAAACCCTCATTACTAGAATTTTCTCAACCTTTGAAAAAAGTGGAGGAGGAACAAAAGGCTGATAAAGAAGATGTTTCAGAAGAGGAAGCTGAAAGTAAAGAAGAAACAAACAGACTTTTCACAGAATGCAAAAGACAATGCTCTGTGGGTCCATTGTTGTCCACTGGTAAATCCTAGTTAATTTTTTTTAAAATGAATGTTTTTCTCCTTTATTTATATGCAGTGCTAAGAATCGAACCCAGTTTTGTTATTTATTTATTTATTTATTAAATATTTATTTTTTAGTTGTAGCTAGACACAATATCTCTATTTTATTTATTTATTTTTTTTGTGGTGCTGAGGATCGAACCCAGGGCCTCACACATGCTAGGTGAGCGCTCTACTGCTGAGCCACAATCCCAGTCCAAATACCTTTTTTTAAAATGTTTATTTTTTAGTTTTAGGTGGACACAATATCTTTATTTTACATTGATGTGGTTGTGAAGATCGAACCCAGTGCCTCATGCATGCTAGGTGAGCACTCTACCACTGAGCCACAACCCAAGCCCCAGTTTTGTTATCTTAACATCATGATTTTAATAAAAACTGAAGATTGACCACTTTTTCTTTTTTGGTACTGGGGATTGAACCCAGGGACCCTCAACCACTGAGTCCCATCCCCATCTCTTTTTTATATGTTAATTAGAGACAGGGTCTTGCTGAATTATTAGGGCCTCTCTGAATTACTGAGGCTAGCTTTGAACTTGTGGTCCTTCAGCCTCCCAGGCCTCTGGGATTACAGGTGTGCACCAGGCCGTCTGGCTTGATCATTTGTTTTTATGTGAACTGTGACTTGCTTTATATAGTACAGGATTCAACCTAGATTGTTGGATTGAACAGTTTTCATTAAGAAAATAAAAGCAGGTATAAAAGTTTACAGTATTCAAGTGGATATGTCAAGAGCTATGCAATGTTTTGAACAACTAATAAAAAACAAAAACAAACAAACAAACAAAAAAAAACCATCATTGAGGTCCAAAAAAACAAAAACAAAAAACCAGCAACGAAAACATGATAAATATGCAACTACAAGATATCATCAATTTGAATGTATGAAATATGTCAAGAGCTATGTAATGTTTTGAACAACTAATAATAAAAAAAAGATATCAATTTGTTTAAATAAATTATGCTTTAAATTAAAAAAAAGTTTACAGTATGATTTAAGAGCATTATAGTTGTTTAAACAATGTATAATTTTGAAAAATCTGAAAAAGCAATAATATTTGTACATCTTTGTTTAATAATAACCTGTATCAAGTCTGAATTTTAAAAAATTACATTTCTCAAGGTTTGCATTATTGGAGTATTTAAGATTAGAGAAGATTTATCATTTGATACGATTTTTCTCAGTTTCACTGCGTGGGGAAAAAAAAAAAAAGAACATATATCCCATAAATGGGAACTTTTTGCCCAATGTCTTGAGAAATGTATATTTCAGTGATAACTCTGTGGTCTTTTAGAGATATAGTTAAAAATTTCCTCATTTTTAAAATTAGGCAACTAATAAAAAAACTACCTTGTTTTAATTATAGTTTTCTGCACATCATATACAGAATATGCTACTAATTGAGAAAGTTTTTATAAGCTTAGGTGTTCTCTTGATTCCTATAATTGTTAATTGCTTTATTTTCTGTTCCCTTGGTCAGTGTGTGGTTTGTATTTTTTAACTTGCCATGGATTATATACCTCAAATTAGATGATATAAACAGTATCACTATTATACTTACTGTTGGTAAATAGTACTTTTTTGTTGTTTCAAGTTGAAATTTACTGAGAGATCCATCGAACTGAGCTATATTGATAATTTGAAATTTTGGTCATTCACTCCAGATTTTACATTATTATTGTTGAACCTTGTCTTGAATTTTGTCCTTGTCTTGAATTTTGTTGTTTTGGTGTTTTTTGGTTTTTTTTTTTTTTTTTGGTATTAGGGATTGAACTCAGGGGCACTTGACCACTGAGCCAAATCCCCAGCCCTATTTTATATTTTATTAGAAACAGGGTCTCACTGAGTTGCTTAGCGCCTCACTCTTGCTAGGCTGGCTTTGAACTCATGATCGTCCTGCCTCAGCCTCCTGAGCTGCTGGGATTACAGGCATGTGCCATGGTGCCTGGCTTGAATATTTTGACTTTGTTCTTTTTCTTTTTTGGTTTTAATATAAAGGTGGACATTCTTGATTTATATATATATATATATATATATATATATATATATATATATATATATTTAGTTGTAAATGGACACAATACTTTTATTTTTTTATTTATTTTTATGTGGTGCTGAGACTCGAACCAAGTGTCTCACATGTGCAAGGCAAGTGCTCTACCACTGAGCCACAACCCCAGTCCCAACATTCCTGATTTTTATTTGACATAGAAAAGCTTTGGTATTTTATACTTCGGAAGTTCAAAGCTTAGTTTGATATAAAATAAAGTTTGCTTTCTATTTAGGAAAAAAAAACCTTTAAAAGTTTTATTAATTTGTTCAATAATTTTATTGAGTACCCACTAAATGCAAAACACTGTTAGTTCTGGATATACAATGTAAGAAAGCAGAAAATGGTAACATCCTTAACCAGTTAATAAAACATCTCAGAACTAAAGGTATTAGACATGATTACTGATAAGAATTGAAATATTCCAAACTAAATTATTTGCAGAGTAGCAAAGCATAATCCTAAAATGAAAATAATCTTCCATGTTCAAACAAATAAGATATATGGTTTCATAATCTGTCACCTTAGTAGTTCCTCACTATCATCAAAATTAGAACTTTATTCTTTATTAGATAAAAGTTAAAAGATACCTAATAAAACTTAAATCTTTTTTTTTTTTTTTTTGTGCTAGGGCTTAAACTTAGGGATGTTTTACTACTGAGCTACATCCCTAGTCCTTTTTATTCTGAGACAAGATCTTGTTAAGTTGCTGAGTGTCTTGCTCAGGCTGGTCTCAGACTAGTGATCCTTATGTCTCCAAAATTGCTGGGATTATAAGCATGCACCTCTGTGCTTGGCTAATCTATTTTTCCTCAACCCCCAATTTCAGAACACTCTTTTACAGTTTCCTTAGGGAAGGAAAAGAGAAATAAATGTAAGAAAGAAACTTTCTTAGATACTGCCATACATAGTTTTTTTTTTTTTAACCTCAAATCTAAGGATCTGTACATAGTGTCTTATTAGAATCGCAGCACTTTTTTTTTTTAAAGCAAGCAGCTATTCTTAGGAGTTGACTCTACTGTAAAACCAAAAGGTATAGAAACATTGTAAAATTACTAACCTCAAAAACCCACTTAGCTACAGGGCTATTTCCTGAGTAGACCACTCAAGTGAGCAAAAAACAAGCTTAAGGAGAAAACAAAACAAAATAACCTTTAGTCTTATTGTTAACAATCTGAGCTGTTATTTAGTTTTTTTTTTTTTTTTTTTTTTTTTTTTACATATTTCCTTCTATAGATACTAGATGGCAAGAAGAGCATAATGCTTTTCAAGGAAGATAGTGTTGATTCATTTGTATCTTATGGGAAGTTCAAGAGCTGCAGAGGGGAACCAAGTCATGCAACAAAGTTTGACAAATACTTAGAAGAATTTAAGATGAATCATTTAAACCAGTCTGGCATGGACCATAAGAAAGTGTTCTGAAATATGGGGTTGAGCAAAAATAGATTAGCCAGGCTCAGAGGTGCATGCAATGAAAAACTCATAAGCAATTTGCCAAAACCATCAAGGGTGAGCTCTAGGAGGGAGTGAAAGTGCAGATGTGCACTTGGAGGAGTTAAAATCTCACTGCTGCCTCTTATGTTCAGAAGGAAGAAGATAACAGGAGTGCCAGTCCCAGTCACCTGCTCCAACAAGAGGGTGGTGTGCCAGTTTGAGGGGAAATATCACCATCATGAAGGAATTAGGAATTAGAGAGCAGGAAAGTTTAAGGAGAATTACAGGGGGAAGTTATTAGGGCAAGATAAACTAATCAAATAGGAAAAACACTCCAGTTTCTCAGAACAACCTTCTATGAGGAGGCATGTTTTACCCTAGGGAAGCCACTTACCCGATCTTAGCTTTAGTTTCACAATTCTTACCTTTCCATATATCCCTGGGCCATTGATTCAATGTAGGCTATGGGCATTATCTATGAAACGCTCAGTCCCTTGTAAGCATTCTCTTGTTCACCAAGGCCTGTTGGTCCTTTCTCTTTAATGTCTTAGATTCAACTTGTCCTGTCTATTCTCATGTTAACTACCATTCCAGTTTTCACATCTGTTTTCCTGTAGCAATGAGCTCTTAGGTGATCTTCCATATATCTATATATATTCCAGTCTAGAGTCTCCTGGCAACAAAGGTAGATGAAAATTCTTTTATTTTTTTTTCTTTTTGGAGTTGTAGATGGATATCATTCCTTTATTTTGTTTATTTTTATGTGGTGCTGAGGATCGAACCCAGTGCCTCACATATGCTAGGTAAATGCTCTGCCACTGAACTACAGCCCCAGCCCCCAAATTCTTATATTTCACTTTAATACAAAAGTACCAAAATACTTACTGATAGGCTTTAGGAACAAATCCAGATTCCTCAGCTTGTTGCCAGATCCTTCCCCATCATCTGTCCCCACCCAACCTCTCCAATCACATCACCTACAGACTGTTCACCTACTACCACTTCTTTTGCTACTTCTTACCTTTACCCCTATCTTCCCAGCATGAAAATAAAGCCATAAAGTTCAGTCACCTGTTTTTTAAGACTCTTGCCCCTAACTCTATCTTGCCATGATCTTCTCTTAGTTTGGGCCCCTACAATATAAGTCTTTATATTCAGATATAGAAGTTTTTAAAATTATTCATATGCTTCTTGCTCCCCATAATTTTTTTTTAAAGAGAAACTTATTCCAAAGAGGGTATGCAAAATGCCATCTATAGTTTCAGGTATATCAAAGGCAATGATAGTGTCTTCCATGCATTTGTATAACTCACTGTACTCAACATGTCTTGAGCATACCTAAAAGAAATTTGTTGTGATAAAGTATGCTATATTAAGTGGTTTGGCTTTGGTGAAAAATCCACTTCATCTTGGTTTTTCATTACACTATTTACTCCAGGTCTCTATGCTGGCACAGTCTAGGTTTCCAGTCTCTGGCTGGGCCGTTTCACTATGCCAGGAGCAGATGGGCCTTCACTACAGGGAGGCCCAGGAACTTGGCAAAGAGCACTTCCCCAAATGCTGCTGCCCAAGTGGTAGGGCTACTGAGGCTCTGAGTCCAGCTCAGAAAGGCCAGAAAGAAATGACCTCCTTCAGCTCCAGAACAGACTTATTTTAAGAGAGAAACTTGTTCCAAAGAGGATATGCAAAATGCCACCTATAATTTCAGGTATATCAAAAGCAATGAAGAAGAGACTCATAAAATACCTATAATAAAGCTTGTTTAATTTGTCGTGTTTTTCACATTGTCCTCAGAAGAAAGGTCCCTTAATCTGCTGTTTATCATGACAACATTTTGAAACCTCATCAAGCTCTTCAGTTTACCTGCTACAGACTTCAGAGTCACCTTCCCATATTCCACATAGGGGATCATACTCTGCCCTTGGTTCCAAAAAAAACCCCAAGAGGCAAAAGTCAATTCATAACTTGCAATTGAAGCAATTTAACCTTTAAAAAATAGAGAGTCAGGACTCTTGGTGAGGCTTTGAATCTTGCTCAATGTATAATCAAACCTGAAGCTTCATTTTAATCACTTATTCATTTAATGAAGATTTATAACATCCATACACATGTGAGAGAATGGAGGAGAGGGGTGTTAGAGAAGTGTACAACTAAGTACCCATTAAGGATCCTGTTTTCTAATAGGAACAACAAATATACAAATAACTACAATTGAAGGCTATTTGTGAAAAGAACCATAAAAGTGATGCAAATAAGTGTAAAGAGCCAAAGATCACTTTTTGGGGGTTATCTATAGATAGCCTCTATGGAGGAAGTGATCATTGAGTTGGTCTTGAAGATTTCAATAGGTTGAGATGAGAAAAAGCAATATGAAACAGAAAGCAGTAGAGGCTAGAAAGGGCAGTTGGGGTCACATCCTGGGGGGATTTGAATCCCAGGCTGGTGGAAAGCCAGGAACCTTGCCATGCTGGGAATAGAACCCAGAGCCTCACACATGCTGGGCAAGTACTCTGCCACTGAGCCACATTCCAACCTCAAATTTCTTTTTAAAAAACAACTTTATTGAAGTAGTACTGACATACAACAAGCTACATATGTCAAACTGTACACTTTTGACATGTATGTATCCCATGAAACCATTACCTCAATCAAGATAATAAACATACTCAATTACCCTAAAAAGTTTTACTAAAGGATTTTAAGAGCATGGAAACAAACTAATGCTTCTGGAAAGTGTTTCTTTTCTTTTTAATATTATCTTTAGTTGTAGATGGACACAATATCTTTATTTATTTATTTATTTATTTGTTTGTTTGTTTGTTGTGCTGCGGATTGAACCCAGTGCTTCACACATGCAAGGCAAGCTCTCTGGTTAAAAAACAAAGCAAAACAAAAAACAGTGAGTAATGCTTTCTGACTCTGAGACCCACATATTATAAGGGAAGACAGGAAGGAATAAAAGAGGAAGATTAACTGGATGATTAGGACGAAAGAGGGAAAAGGGTAAAAATGACTGAGCCAGTTGGATGGCAATCTAGGAGAGTGTGAGATAAGAAAGGCATGCAGAAATAAGCATTAGTTTGTGGATTTGAGAAGAAGAAAAATAAATCATACTTAGGAATCACTCACATTGAGTGAAAGATGAAGCTCTAAGACTGACTTATGTATGTGAGAGACAAAATTAATGGAGGAAAAAAAAGCCAATCTAGAACCTTAGGAACTCCAAATCACAGGGGTTCCAAATTGCTAACAGTACAGTGTTAAATTATGCCAGGTACTAAGATGAGCCCTTTACAGAGTATATTGTTTCATATATCCATCACAATATTCTTATGAAGTAGTTACTAAATAATCTTTGTTTTACAGATGTGGAAAGTAAGGCACAGAGGAATTAGGTCACTTGCCCAAAGTCATATAATTACCCTACAGTGAAATTAAATTGTTAAAATTAGGCAATCGGAAGGCATTCATCATCTCTGAGCTAGACAAGGTCTTCTTCCAGCAGCCCAATCACTTAAGCTTTCCTAAGATGGGATGACCTAGCAACAGATGCAACATGAAGCCAGAGCTGCTTGACCCACTTGCCTGGTATAATCTCAAGGGGCACTGTATCTTCTAACCTCAATACACTGCGGTATAATTGGAACTAAATTCACAGTCTGATGTTTTATGGGGCAAAACAGGATGAAATAGGGAGCTGGTATGATAAGAGGGAAAAAAGAAAAAGGAGGGGCTGGCCTGACTTTTTTTGGTACCAGGATTGAACCCAGTGTCACTTTACCACTGAGACCCATCCCCAGCCCTTTCTATTTTTTATTTTGAAGCAGGGTCTCACTAAGTTGTTTGGGGCCTTGTTAAGTTGCTGAGGCTGGCTTTGAACTTGCAAAAGCCTGCCTCAGCCTCCTGAGCCACTGGGATTATAGGCATGTGCCACCATGCCCAGTTTACTATCCAATTTAGATTGCACTTGCTAAAACTGAGTTCAAATGCATAAACAGAATAATTTTATTTCATAAACAGCATTAGTCAAAGTGAAAATATTATGCTTTTGCCTAAGAGGTCAAATACCACAAAACTCACCATCTTGATTTTTATATAAGGGACTTAGATATATATCAACTGTCTTAGGTGGTAGTAAACATGGCTAATTTCTACTAAAAAGAAAAAAGAAATTTTGTCTCTGGATTATTAACCTATTGTGATTTTTTTCCAGGAATAGAAAAAATAAGTATTACATGGAAAAGCAAAAATATATTAACAGAACCGTATATTTACTTCTCTGCACTTAAAAGCCAGAGAGATGGCTGGCTGAGGGAGGGAAAGTAGTTAGCTTTGGTAAAATTCAGCCAAAGTCACAAACACCTGATTTAATAAGTACATATAGCAGTATTTTCTTCCTGACATTCAAGTAAATAGTCTGTTGTTGTTGTTGTTGTTTTAGAATCTGTAGCTGATGACTGCCTACTAATTGACTATATTTTTAAGGACTACTGTGAGACACACAGATCATAGAATAATTTTTACTTACAATCACTTTCGCTTGTAAGGCCAAAGAAATATATACCTTTTATCAGAAACTCAGGAACCACAGAGCTCTCTGATTGACTGAAGCCTCTCTCCTGGGCATGGTAGCACATGCCTGTAATCCCAGAGGCTTAGAATGCTGAGGCAGGAGAATTGCAAGTTCAAAAGCCAGCCTTAGCAACTAGGCAAGGCCCTAAGCAGTTTAGTGAGACCCTGTCTCAAAATTAAAAAATAAATAAATAAAAAGAACTGGGGATATGGCTCAGTGTGTGAGCACCCCTGGGTTCAATCCCTGGTACCTAAAAAAAATTTAAAAAACAAAAATAAGACACCTTCAAACTAAGTTCTGAAAAAAGGGCTTAGTAACTTTGAGTTTAATTCCTAATTACAACTGTGTTTATAGAAATTATCAGAACTGTAACAAAGTTTAAAATTACTCCAGAAGAAATGTTCATTTAGCTCTAGAGCAGAGATCAGCAAACTTTTCCTGTAGAGTCAGCTAGTAAATATTTTAGACTCGATAGGCCACATGGTGTCTGCCCTAACTATTCAACTCTATTGTTGTAGTGTTAAGGCAGCCACAGACAATATATAGACAAATGAGTGACATTACATTCCAATAACACTTATTTATAAAAAAAAAAAAAAAAAAAAAAAGAAAGAAAGAAAAAGAAAAAGAGCAGGATAGATTTGGCCTATGGCTTGTAATTTTTCAACTTTTTTTCTAAAGTGATGGTTCTCAAACTCTATGTGCATTAGAATCACCTATGGAGTTGAAATGATAGGTTCCCAGGCCCCAGTCTCCACTCCTACAAAATCAAAATTTCTAGGGGTGGGACTTGGGAATCAGCAATTTAATAAGACTCACAAGTGCTAGGTGGACCATACTTTTAAAAACTCTGGCCAGGCCCATTGGATCACTTATGTAATCCCAGCAACTCAGGAGGCTAAGATAGGAGAATTGCAAGTTTGAGGCTAGCCTCAGCAATTTAGTGAGGCTCTAAGCAACTTAGTAAGACCCTGTCTCAAAAAATGAAAAGGTCTGCAGATATAGCTTAGTGGTAAAGCACCCCAGGGTTCAATCTCCAGTACAAAAAACAACAAACAAAAACTCTGTGGTACGCAACTAGCTTCATCTAAACTGGGGTGGCCCTACAGTCCTAAATGTGGGTTGGCACTTCCTACATCCTGTGGTAATAAAAATGCAATAATTTTTAATCTTCCTTTGACCTTTTCTAGTAAAAGGCTAAATGAACAAACTGCAATTTTTGGCTTTCAGCCTCTAAAATACATAAAATTAATTCTGCTCAGATGAAATTTAGGGATAAATTTGAGAGAAAATCAACTTGAAATAATGTAAGATTTTTCAACCAAAAGTCTCCCTTTAGATTGCAAAATTAGTAGACAAGATCCTTACCAAAATACAGGGCTAAATCTGAAAGAATAATTTCTAGTGTTCTCTGTTTCCTCCAAAATATCTCCAGCAAAGGCCTGTCCTGTTGCCTAGAAGTTTACTCATAACAAGTCATTACTTTGTGTCTGGAGGTCTCTGCTTCAACAAAATCTCATTAAAATTCATGTAAAGAAAGAAAGTATAAAATCTCCGTAGGCTTCTGGGAGTTTCTCCTAACTTTAATAATCAGTAGAAAATTACTTATTCAGCTAAGTTCAATTCTGCCAGATGAAGTGAGTTGTTTTGATTTTTTTTTTTTTTTGGTCCATTTTAATTGCCAGAAATCAGTCCCTGTTCAGTCAAAGAGGAAGTGATGTTGGTCTGGGGAATAATTCCACTTCTTCAGCTCTCCAGATTTTCCTAGGAAGAATAGTGAAAATCCTATAGTCAAAGAATGGTCTTTAAAAACTTCCTAAGTGTCAGGAGTTTGATGCATTACCTGTAAATCCCAGAACCTCAGGAGGCTAAGGCAAGAGGATCCCAAACTTGTAGCCAGCCTCAGCTACTTAGTGAGGGCCTAAGCAATTTAGTAAGACCCTATTTCAAAATAAAAAAATCAAAAGGGCTAGGGATGTAGCTCAGTGATTAAGCACCCCTGGGTTCAATCCCAATCTCCCCCATCCCCCCAAAAAAATTTCCTAAGAAATCAGTGAATGATCTGTAGATAATCTAGGGAACAATTTTGTTTTTTAATTTTTAAAAATTTATTTGGTGGTGGGGATTGAACTGAGGGGTGCTGTACTGAGTTACAGTTTTATTTTTTATTTTGAGACAGTGTCTCACTAAATTGCTCTTGTTGACCTCAAACTTGCAATTCTCCTTCCTCAGCCTCCCAAATTCTTGAGGTTATAGGCACCCCCCACACACTGCTCCTCACCCCACATCCTAGAAATAGAGAAACACTCTATGATAGCAGAGGTTTCAACAATTACTAAGACCTAGGCTTAGAATGTCTTTTAGTTACCACTATAACAGTTGAGATAAACTGCTTTTTTGTTAGATAATATTAAAGTTCTGAATTTCCTTAAAACACATTTAAGGATGTTAGAAAAAAAAGACCCAGAAATTCACCAGGGAACAGACTGAAGCCAAGCAGAGATTAGAACTCTACCAACAGTATACTTCATATATATGATTATTGGAAGGAAGTGGAGATGAATATAGTCTGTAGACAACACTTTAGGCAGTATGACTCCGGAGCCCAACCCCCACAGGCTGAGCTTTCTTCTACTCCCCTTTCCCATGGCAACAATTTTAGCCAAGTAGGGAGGCCTGTTTTCTGGCTTGGTTTCCAATTTACAAAAAGGGTCATAGTTAGAGTCCCAGGTATTAATACCAAACAGTGCAGGTGCATAGCAAAGGTAGGGGCCCCAACATACTTACCCATCCCCCCTGGCCTTGAATGAACTCTCGGATGGCTTGGTTCCCATTGATCATACTCGTCATGGGGACAGCCATCTGTCTCACCACTTCAGGAGCCACATGGGCCGCATATTCAAAAAGTTTCACTGACTGCCAGAAAGGCTCTCTCATAAACTAGGCTGGAATCCTGAGCACACCAGGCCTTGCTGAGGAACTGCACTGTGTCTTGGAGTACAGCTCCTACCTGAGGAGAGAGAGGATCTATCAGTAGAGTACATCACTCAAAAAGTACAGGAGACTGCCAATACAGGAATCCAGTAGAGAAAGTGCCTCCCAAAGAGTGGCCAATGTGCCATTGGTGATACCTGAAGTAATATTAGGGGACAGATGGATAAACTTTTCTCCTTTTAACATTTTAATGAGTATTAGAAAAACATGGAAATAGCCCATCAGATCCATGGTTTCAGATTGCTTAGGATGAATAAAATGAAAGAAAAATGACTTTTGAAAGAAAAATATTAAGTACATGAAAGTACAGTAGGCCAAATTGTAAAGGTATTGTTTGCATGACTAAGAAAATTCTAGGCAACTCTAAAGTAAAAGAAAAAAGAAACAAAGCTCTTCCTTTTCATCTTTCCTTTCCCCTTTCCAAATGACTTCATCCAAAAGCCATTAGGTGGAGCCAAACATGGCCTTTTGGGGTTTGGGGAACTAACAGTGGTCAGAGGAAGGTGTCAAGAGTCCAAACAAGTTAAGAAGGGAATCACATGGAAGGGGACCCAGATCTAAGTTTCTGAACATCGTTTTTTCATTAAAAGAAACACAGCTCCCTGGAGAATGGATGACTCCAGACAGCATGGAAAGTAAAGATCTTCTACTAGAAATTAAAGAAGTACTCAAAGTATGGTACACATAAAAGAGTCATGGTCCTAATCAAAAGGAGTCTCACCAGAGAAATACGAGACAATTTGAGCATCTAAATAATGATAGTAACAGATGATAACTTCCTGTTGAGTAATGTGGATATTTGAATAATGTGGAAATTCATAAGTTGTAGTGATATAAAAGTAAACAGATTGAAATTTTGATGGGTTATAGGATATTTACATAGTTGCAAAGTACCTCTTTATAAAACTTATTAATTACACAGGGGAAAAGAGTAAACTTCACAGTGGAAAAGCAAAATAAAATGGGGCAAAATAAAATCTTGTGTCAATTGATAGGATGCACCAGGTGTGGTGGCATACACCTGTAATCCCAGCAACTCAGGAGGCTGAGGCAGGAGGATTGAAAGTTCAAGGTCAGCCTTAGCAATTTAATGAGGCCCTAAGCAACTTAGCAAGACCCTATTTCAAAATAAAAAATAAAAAGGACTGGAGATATCACTCAGTGGTAAAGTATACCTGTGTTTAATCCCCAGTACTAAAAAAAGAAAAGAAAAAAAAAAAAAAAAAGAATGGGCAATGGGCATTTCCTGCTGTATCCCCTTAGATAAATATAAGCCCTCAAATCTTTCACAGGACATTCCTAGTCACAGTTTATATAGTAAGAAAAGGAGGTTTGAAATAGAAAAGAGTAAAAAACAATAGCAAGAAGTAAACAATTGACCTGTCCCTGAATGGTTTTTGCAATGACATTTTTAGCAGGAGCTTCCAATTCTCCATTGAATTGGTCACCCAACATCCGAAGTCGACCAGCAATGATAGCCACATCAAAGCAGCAAGCCTCTCCTAAGAAAGAGGAAACAAATTGGTCACAATGCTTGATGGAATAAGTATCAGGAATCTGGGCAAAGGGGAAAACTTCTCTAGTCTTTTAAACAATTTCTCCCCAAGAACTTCAATGTGCTATCAACACCAGTAGTCAGAAAATTTACCTTCACTGAGAATCTCTTTCCCTTCAGGGGTTGCTAGAAATTTAGAGTTTACTTAAGATGAAATTAAAAAAAAAAAAAAAGTACACTCAGATTCTCTGGTTCATTGTAATCACCATCTCAGGTCAGGAGCCTTACCTGAGTCAGGTTCGTCTATGGAGCCCAGGTCCCGGTTGGCAATGTGCAATGTTGGGCTCAGGAAGTTTGTGAGTAGAGTGTTCACGATGCATTCTGTTTGTTCCTCAAAAGTTTTGGGACTCTTCATTTTAGATGTTTGCTATTAAATTTTGCTCTTCCACAAAACAAGCAGTTTTCAGCTCAACAGGAAGTTAGAAATACTGGTAAACCAGCAGATGTGTCCACAGCTTGTACTTTCCTAACTGAATTTGTAGTTCTGGAAACTTTTTTCCACCAGCTTTCTTTAGAAATAGCTGATCAGAAAGGTGGGACTTCTCTTAAGAGAAGGGCTGAACTGTAGCTCAGTGGTAGAGCATTTGCCTAGCAAATGGAACTGGGGAGTCTTGTTGAAGACTTTCAGTTCCTTAGCTCAGAATCACACCCTAGCCAGTATACATAGAGTAATGAATAACTTTTATTGTTAGATAGCCAATTTAGATCTGAGATCAAGTTGAGGAAGAGTCTCTTGGGTAATTTCATTAAGAAATACTTCCTGTTAGGTTTTGTGTATATTGTAATTTAAAGGAAGTTTTTGAAGAGATCAACATTCAACTTCTGATTATAGTACTTACTGGACATAATTATACAGTGATTATTTACTGAGCACCTATATGTAGTAAGAAATGATACTTGACACAAATAACACAGAAAATGACACATAACACACAAAATGAGATTATAATAGGGAAGCAAACCTAGGGGATTGGGAAGGCTTCCTTAAGAGTGGTAACATCAGAGATGAGTTCTGAAGGAGATTCACCAGGCAAAAAAGGAGAAATTAAGACTATTTGAGGTGGAAGGGAAAGCACACATAATGACTAAGAGGTGGAAAAATCCCAACTTAAATGTTTGATGAATCATAAATAGTGATTATACAAAACATAGGGAAATTGTGAGAATTAAATAATGTTATGGGGATTATCTTAAGTGTCAGGTATGCATCAAATGTTAAGGATCTTCCTTTTAGCCTAAGGCCTACTGACCAAGGTGAAAGAGAACAGAAATTCACTAACAAGAGAATTTTCCCGAAGGATTAAATTCCATTATTGTTTTAAGAGATCTGAGGATTAGACACTTACCTGTGATGGCTGCATTCTTAATTTTGCTAAATCCAGATTTTGGGTCTGCATCTTAGAAGCATCACTCAAACCTATTAACAACCCTATCATTTAAACCTGTCTGACCTGATAAAATTATTAACAGCCCTAACTAATGAGATTCAAGCATAAATAGCAAGTCAATTACTCAGAATAATCAGAGCCAATCTTGTTGTCTGTTCCACACTAAAAGTACAAATGACTACTACACGCTTATTAAAATAGCCAAGTCTAGAATACTGACAACACCAAATGCTGGTAAGGATATGTAGTAATAGGAATTCTCATTAATTGCTGGTGGGAATGCAAAATGATATAGCCACTTTGGAAGAGCTTTTTATAAAATTAAACATACTCACTTTATCATATAATCAGCCAACTCACTCCTTGGTATTTACCTTAAGGAATGAAAACTTATATCTACACACACACACAAAAAAAAAACCCTGCACATAAATATTTATGAAAACTTTATTCATAACTGCTCAAATTAGGAGGCAATGAAGATGTCCTTCAGTAGATTAATAGGGATGAATAAACATTAAACACATCCAGACAATAAGATATTATTAAACACTAAAAAGAAATGAGCCATCAAGTAATGAAAAGACAAGGAGGGCTGGGCATGGTGGTGCACTCCTGTAATCCCAGCAGCTTGGGAGGCTGAGGCAGGAGCATCACAAGTTCAAAGCCGGCTTCAGCAACTTAGTGATGCCCTAAGCAACTCAGTGAGACTCTGCTTAAAAATAAACAATAAAAAAGGATTGGGGATGTGGCTCAGTCCTGCTAGGTCCAATCCCTTGTACCTCCAACCCACCCCCACCCCAAAAAAAATGACAAGGAAGAATTTAGATGACTAGACTTCAAGTGATAGATAATTGATGAGGCAAATTCATCAGTTGTAACAGTTATATGGTTGGGGATGTTAATAGTGAGGAAGACTGTATATATAAGAGCAGGGAGTATATGAGAAACATCTATACTTTAAATTTTGCTGTGAACCTGAAATTGCTTTTTATTTACTTATTCATCTTAGGTATTGGGGATTGAACCCAGGGGAGCTCTACTTTGAGCTACAACCACAGCCCTTTTTATTTTTTAAAATTTAAATTTTTAAAAATTTAAGACAAGGTCCAAGTTGCCAAGACTGACCTCAAACTTGGATCCTCCTACCTCACTACCTCAGCCTTCTGAGTTGCTGGGATACTGAGTGTGCCACCACACCTAGTCCTAAAAATGCTTAAAAAATACACACACACACACACACACACACACACATATATATCTTTAGTGTTGGGGCTGTAGCTCAGTGGTAGAGCATTTACCTAGCACAGTGAGGAACTGGATTTGATCCTCAGCACCACATAAAAACACATAAATAAAAGGTTAAATTCTTAAAAAAAAATCTTTAAAATAAATCATAAATCGCTTTTGCACTAGGAAGAGAAATTAAGTTCCTTTGTAGCTAGAGGGCCAATTTCATTTGTTATCATCTATCACTCATCCTCTTTATAAGACAAAAAGACTGAAACTTGAGTTAATACTAATAGTTTTAAGACCTTTAACATCAAAAGAGCCCTCAGAGTTTTGTATTTCTGAGTTGGGTTTGACATGTGGCTAAGGATGTGGAGTGAAAACTGCAAAAACTCTGTGAATCAATATGTATTTCTAAGAAAAGCCTTACCTATCATGGTATCTGTTTGTGATTTTCTTATATCAAGTGCATTCATGAATTAGATTACAAAGTCTATTACAAAAAAAGGGAATGTTAGTCTAATTGACTTATTTTACCTCAAACTCCTCATTTCACTGTTGATACGCTTATGGAAAATGCCATCTTTGGAACCTAATCTTGATGGCTTTGCATTATTTCATATAAGCAATGTTGTAAGGCTATAGAAACAGGACAGGCTTTAATGGGCAGTGTGGAATAAATTTTCATCCTTTGTTTACTTCACTTTGGGCCTTCAGTGTAGCACCCTTCCAAACTATCCTTTCCCCTCAACCCACAGACTTTCACCCCTGAAGTCTTACTACTGCACTCCTAATTATTACTGAAAAATTGTGAAGCCAGAATTTGGTATTATTACTTGTTTCTCTTGCCTCCCTCTGGCCAGAACAATTTATGTCCCTCCTGGAAAAACTTTTTCTTATCATATTATCCTGGATGGAAGTCCAGGATCTTGTCATTTGCACCAAATGTATATGTGGATGAATCCTAGGGTGCAGTTCTTCTCAGCATGGAAACCTATAAAAAACAAGTCATATGTCTCCTCTCCCCTAACCACCCAATATCTGAGAAAGGGACACAATAATTCTAATAGAAATCCCATTCAAAAAGAGGGAGAATGGAGACATATTACAATCATTGGTCCACAACTATAAGATTATGATCAGTAATCATGAAGTGACTGCCTCTGCCATGTTCCACACCATGTCTTCCTGGGCACTCATTATATAAGTTACATACTGATTACTTATTAACTTAGGCTAACATTAGAAGACTATTATTCTCAGAACACAGTATCAACTACCCTCAAGGACTTTTAAAGAAAAGCATCAAGGGGGCTGGGGTTGTGGCTCAGCGGTAGAGTGCTCACTAGCATGTGTGAGGCACTGGGTTCGATCCTCAGCATAAAATAAAGGTATTATGTCCAACTACAACTAAAAAATATTTTTTAAAAAAGGTAAGCATCCACTTACATCACACCATCAAACTAGACGTATGAGCTGGGTGTGATGGTGTGTGCCTGTAATCCCACTGATAGGAACTGAGGTCTTAAGCACTTTCAGAAGACCCTGTCTCAAAAAATACAAAGGAGCTGGGATATCACTCAGTAGTAAGGTACCCCTGGGTCCAATCCCTAGTACTTTAGTGGGTTTTTAAGCAGCAAAAACACAAAAATCCACATGTATGCAGATGCTAGATATAGTTCCTAAGGGCAAGAAACATTTAAGAATTAACTTCATAGGATACTTGAACTTTGGTCATATTGTTTATAAATTATTAAAACCAAACTACAACACCACATGATACCATAAATACATACAATGTAAATATGTATGTACCAGTTTAAAAAAAAAAAACTAAAAAAGAAAAATGGAAAAAAAAAACAAGCTACAGAAAAAAATCAATTCTTCATTATTTTTTAAGTATATATATATTTTTAGTTGCAGATGGACATAATGCCTTTTTATTTATTTATTTATATGCGATGCTGAGGATAGAACCCAGTGCTTCATACATTCCAGACAAGTGCACTACCACTGAGCCACAATCCCAGCCCTTCACTAATTATTGAAACCAAGGGTGCGTAACCACTGAAACACATCCCCAGCCCTTTTTATTGAGTTGCTGAGGCTGGTCTTGAATTTGTGATCCTCCTGCCTCAGTCTCCCAAGCTGCTGGAATTACAGATGTGTGCCATCACACCTCTCCACTGAGAAAATTTTATAAATACACTTTCCAGAAACAATTTCATACTCTGCTATATATGCTTCTTTTATTACAAAAAGCAATCAAGTTAGAACTTATTCTTTTAAAAGCTCCAGTAGTTGGGATCACTTTAGGTTAAAAACAATTTTTCCCCCTATACTGGGGATTGAACTCAGTGGCACTTTATCACTGAGGTACATCCTTAGCCCTTTTTAGTTTTTATTTTGAGACCGGGTCTTGCTAAGTTGCCCAGGCTAGATTTGAACTTTCAATCTTTCTGCTTCAGGCTCTGATTACAGGCATGTACCACTGAGCCTCGCGTGCTTTAGTAACATTTATTCAACCGGTGAGTCATATAAAAATTTCTTTAGGTTAACAATTCAATTATAGTCTTAAATTTTGTTTTATTGGTACTAGGGATTGAAGCCAGGGCACTTTATCATTGATCCACATCCCCAGTCCTTTTTATTTTGAGATAGGACCTGGATAAGTTGTTTAGAGCCTAAGTTGCTGAGGCTGACCTTGAACTTGAAATCCAGCCTCCCAAGTTTACAGGCATGTGCTACCAAACCTGGCTGCAGTAGTTCGTTTTAAAAAGTCAAGTTCTAAACCTATATCCTATTTTCTTGCCATACTTTAAATTGGAAGCACTTCACACTTCATTTCTCATAATACCTTAACTAGACATTCACGGATTAACTGAACAAATAAAAATACGGGAAAAAAGCAATTCTGAAGAAGTTCTCATTTCTCCCTTTCCATTTCCAGGGGATTTATAATCTAGATTAATGATTCTCAAATGGGAGCAATGTTGCCCCCCGCCCAAGGTCCTTTAGAAATGTCTGGAGACATTTTTAGTTGTCACAACACAATGTCTACTGGCATCCATTACGTAGAAGCCCAGAGTTTCTGCCAACAATTATCTTATAATGCACAGGAAACAAATTATCCTTCCACAGCAAATTATCCTCCCATAACAAATTATCCTTCCCCAAATGTCAAAACTGCCACTTTTAAGAAGTCCTGGTCTAGATGAAATTCCATTATTTTCTCTACAATTGATACAATATAATAAAGCAGCAATCTCAAAACACTATTGGAATCTTAATTACTTACAGTCAATTACTATTTACGGAGTAATATTATGTGGCAGGCACCATGAACACAGAAGGAAAGACATCCACTGTTCATAAATTGTCCAGTGGGGCGAGAAGACCCTTTAATAAA
Source organism: Marmota monax (assembly GCF_021218885.2). Taxonomy (NCBI): domain Eukaryota; kingdom Metazoa; phylum Chordata; class Mammalia; order Rodentia; family Sciuridae; genus Marmota; species Marmota monax. The sequence continues at coordinate 5,566,792 of NW_026693476.1, read as the reverse complement.
CAACTTAAAAAGTTCAGGCTCTTACTAGAAAATTCAATATTATTATGTACTCCTGTGAAGAACACATAGTTGAGAAAAGTGACAAGCAAAAATTTATCTAAAGCACATGGAGTTTATAAATCTAGGTGTAGAAGTCTTGGAATTAAGCTGGATGATGAAGACCACATACTTGGGCAATGTTATATGAAGTCCTTGAAGATACTCCTTAATTAAACTCCATGTTCAAGTTATGCTCTCTGATTTTATTGAAGAACCCAATAAGAAAACATAGCTGGGAGCAGTGGCACACTCCTATAATCCCAGTAATTCAGGTGGCTGAGGTAGGAGATTACAAGTATAAGGCCAGCCTCAGCAACTTGTGAGACCCTGTCTCAAAATTTCAAAAAGGGGTTTGGGGGTGCTGGGGTTGTGGCTCAGTGGTAGAGCGCTTGCCTCGCACGTGCGAGACCCTGGGTTCAATCCTCAGCACCACATAAAAATAAATAAGTAAAATAAAAGTACTGTATCCAACTACAACTAAAAAATAAATATTTTTTAAAAGATGGGGGGGTGGTTGGGTTATGGCCCAGCGGTAGAGCAAATGCCTAGCATGTTTGAGGCACTGGGTTCAATCTCCAGCACCACATATAAATATATAAAATAAAGGTCTGTTGATAACTAAAAAAATATTAACTAAAATATATTAATTTTTTTTTTTTTTAAAAAGGACTAGAGATTTAGCTCAGTGGTAAAGTAAGTGCCCCTGGGTTCAATCCCCAGTACCCCTCCTGCAAAAAAAAGTCATGTGAAAGTTTTACTAATTTCCTATAGGTATATGTGTGTATATATATATATATATATATATATATATATATATATATATATATATATATATGGCTTTGTGCCCATCTAAATGAAACTATAAATAAATTTCTCTTTGAAATTAAAAATGGAAAATTTCTTCCTCTTTGATGACAATTATATGTTTCCTTTCACTATGACTGCCTAGACATCTATAGAGTCACAGCTGAGACACACTATGTCTGTCGACCCTTTTAGCCTAAACATTTGTATATTTCCCCATCCCAACCCAATTGGCCTTAACCAATATTTTCATTTTCCCCTTACTGGATAGTTTAGTCTTCTTTATATTTTACCATTATTTATTAGAACTGTTTTTTGTATTAGTGGTCTCAACGTACAAGATGTAATTGGTATGAATAAAATAAAAAGTGAGGACAAGAGATAAGTTACGGTAGCAGTGCTAGAGGTATGCACTGGCCACTCTGACAGCCTGAACAAAATGTAGGCTGTGAGGGTCATAGAATACTTTGTGAAAGGGCTGTAACTCAGCTAAATACTGAAAGACACAGTGGGTGTTAATTAAAGAAAATACAAGGGTGAGGAAATGTTCTAGGCAGGAAATAAAAGCAGGTGTTAAGGCACAGACATAAGAACATTCAGGAAACTGAAAGTGGTTTGTGTTTGTCAGAAGAGGGTATGTTTGGGAATGGTGATACATGACACTAAAGAGGTACTTTAGATGGTACACAAAGGACTTTGGACCCTGGACTAAAAAGCATGATTAGAAATATGAGAACAGCCAGGCATGGTGGCGCATGCCTATAATCCCAGTGACTTAGGAGGCTGAGGAAGGAGGATCACAAGTCTGAGGTAAGCCAGGCCTTAAGCAACTTAGTGAGATGCTGTCTTAAAATAAAAAATAAAAAAGGGCTGGGGATGTGGCTTTGTGATTAAGCACCCCAGGGTTCAATCCCTGGTATGGGGGGTGGGGGTGAACCCCACCCACAAGAATCCTGATTTCTGTATTTCCAACTCTCCTTTGTTTCTAATATTATCTGGACTCATAAGCAGCTAAAATAAGGAAAACAAAGGAAATCTGATAGCTATTCATTGCACTGAGGCCAAGCAGCAAGGATCTGTTATGATTTTATATCTCCAATTGTTCCAATTACAGTTTCTAATACAGACATAAAACTGTTCAGTGTCTCAGTTCTTGCCTCACTTTGTTTCACAGAGATTTGCATTTCTGAGTTCTCAGACTCCAACAGCAATTCTGTTAAGAATAGACAGCCAGTATCATCCTGAGCACTGAGGTAGGCTTTCCATGGTTGAGACCCAGCCCTACTCATTGCAATGGTCTGAATGTTCACTACTTGTAGAGCCATCTGGAGGGTGTCAGGATGGACTTCTCCCTGCCAAGGCAGCACCTGCTGGTGAGCAACTTCGAGGCTAAGCCAAGTTTTCTCAAAATACTCAGCGGTAAGATGGCAATTGGGGACCAGCATGAGAGTTTCAGAATCAGGGGCTTCTTGTACTCTCCCCTTGTTCTCTTCAGAAATCAGGTGTCCTAAAAGAGTCAGAAAGCTTGTGTAAGAGATTTATGAATCTGTAGGAGCTACATTTTAAATTTACATTCCCAAAAGTATACACCGTGACTGTTTTAAATAAACAATAATGAGCTCTTTTCTTGCTCAAAGGTGTTGAATTCAGGTAATAGTCTGGTATTTAGCTAGCGTACTCTACTTTCCTACCAGTCATTACAAAAGTTAAAGATTTTTCATAACAAGATATAAGGAAAGGACCATCTTTACCTGATACAGCAAAGGATGCTGTGTGAGAACGCTCTGAACCACCATGCTCTGCCCCTACACATTTAGAGATAGTTGCCCAGCGGGCTTTGCCATACACTGGCACCAGAGTGTTGAAGTCAGAAGCCCAACTATTCACAGGTCTTTCTGCCTGATCCTCCAAAAGTCCGAGAGAGGGGTCAGATTTAGGACTGCACAGGATACGCTTAACTTCATCAATCCCAACTAAGAGGAGGCGATAGTAGAAGAGACCTCGGTCCCGCACAGCCATATCCTTTTCTTCCTCTGAAATCAAACAAAAGAGTTAACTAAAAACAAAACACTCTCCTCTTACCCTTGTGCCAACCACAGTAGGAGAGAAAAATGTAGAGAGGAAATCCTAAAAAAGCATTAACATTTTCTTTTCAGGTCCCAGATGTGATTCAACAAACAAAGAAAGCTGTGAGAATTTCTAACATGGGCCATGGCAAGTACTATTTCCTTCTAAAAAACCTACCGATGCAGTAATATAACAGACGTCCCAGCATGTCCTGGCATTCAGCAGGGCGAGAGAGGAAAAGGCGCACGAGTGCAGTGAGTAGCTCCATCTTAACAGCAGGAAATGTCTCTGACTTCACATTCTCTACAAAGTCCTCTAATATGTAAGGAGCATTGGGGATTTTTTCCCCATGAACACCAAGTAGCCAAATAAGTGCTTGCTTTCCCTAGGAATGGAAGGATAAGAACAGGTGCTCAACACTTGGTTCTCCCAAACAGAAGATAGTGAACAATCATTGGCTTTGCTTTTTCCCTGATGCCTGCAGAAAAAAGGTAATCTTTTATTTATTTCAACTTGCACTGTATTGGTCTCTCCTACTGAACTCTCTACAACAAATAAGAATGAAATTCTAATGCACAGGAGAAAACCCCAAACTTTCATAACTTATGCTGATTAAGCAATAAATAAGGTTTCTTCATCTTTGGGGCCTTTGGCCCAATTTGGGGTTTAATGTTTCAGTGGAAGCTACTGAAATAATTTTTCTAAATGTTTCATGAAAGTGGTTATTAACCTAGAGTGCACACTGCAGTGTGCAGGTCCATAGGTAGACAGATCCCTGAACATTTTTTTTTAATATTTATTTTTTAATTGTAGGTGGACACAATACCTTTATTTTATTTTTATGTGATGCTGAGGATTGAACCCACTGCCTCACACATGCTATGCAAGTGCTCTACCACTGAGCTACAACCTCAGCCTTGAACCCCTGAACATTTAATTCAGCAGACCTTGGGTGACATCCAAATTTTTTAAAGATTCCACAAATGATTCTGATTCTGATTCCAGCTGAAATCTTCATAGTCTAAATATCTGACTCAAAATTGTTAAAGAGAACACCAATAGCAAAGAACATATACACTGAACAGTGTGGCACACTCCTGTAATTCCAGCTACTTCAGGGGCTGAAGCAGGAGGATGGCAAGTCTGAGGCCAGCCTCAGCAATCTTGTGAGACCTTATCTCAAATTTTTAAAAATTACTTAAAGAAAGGGTTGGGGATGTAACTCAGTGGTAGAGCACTCCTGGGTTCAATCCCTAGTACCTCACAGCCCTCCCTCATATATAGGATTTGTAATAAAAGCCATACGTAAATCCTGTTTTTATAATTTATATGTCATTTACATCCAAAAGAGAATCTGAGGTGAAATCAATCCTAAGATTTCCACATCAGAAATAGGGTTGAAAGAATGATTAGATTACATTTTAGAAGAGCAAGTCCTAAGCATTCCCTCTATGCCAAGAAGTAAAGGAAAATTATATTCTACCTCACTATCTTGGATGTTCTCCTCACAGCCGGGCAGGGCCTGACACACTGCTTCGGTACACTGAGGGCACAACCAAACCAGGTCTCGGAACGTCTGAACCACCACTACAACATAGCCCAGGATACAAGAGCACAGCATTAGAGCCTCCACACAGGCAAGAATCTTAAGAAGTTATACATTTGGACTAGATTCCTGAGAAAAAAGATTCTGGAGGGATCACTGATTACCTGAACAATATTTTCTTTTCTTTTTTTTTTTTTTTAGAATTTTAATATTTATTTTTTAGTTTTTTTCGGCGGACACAACATCTTTGTTTGTATGTGGTGCTGAGGATCGAACCCGGGCCACACACATGCCAGGTGAGCGTGCTACCGCTTGAGCCACATCCCCAGCCCCAATGAACAATATTTTCTTGCATGAATGTTATTATTATCAAATTGACATGGAGATAAATGAACTAATATATGGAAAAGCACTATGTAAAATATAAAGCTGCATGCAAACATGGGTACTGTTGCTGTTGAATGATACTCTAAAGACAATAAAATAGGTGCAGCCAATTTGGAAAGCAGTATGGAGATTTCTTGGAAAGCTGGGAATGGAGCCACCATTTGACCCAGCTATTCCCCTTCTTGGTCTATTCCCTAAAGACCTAAAAAGAGCATGCTACAGGGACACTGCTACATCGATGTTCATAGCAGCACAGTTCACAATAGCAAGACTGTGGAACCAACCTAGATGCCCTTCAATAGACGAATGGATAAAAAAAATGTGGCATTTATACACAATGGAGTATTACTCTGCATTAAAAAATGACAAAATCATAGAATTTGCAGGGAAATGGATGGCATTAGAGCAGATTATGCTAAGTGAAGCTAGCCAATCCCTAAAAAACAAATGCCAAATGTCTTCTTTGATATAAGGAAAGTAACTAAGAACAGAGTAGGGACGAAGAACAGGAGAAGAAGATTAACATTTAACAGGGATGAGAGGTGGGAGGGAAAGGGAGAGAGAAGGTAAATTGCACGGTAATGGAAGGAGACCCTCAGGGTTATACAGTGGAGGGGGTAGAGAGAGAGGAGGGGAGGGGAGGGGAGAGGTGGGGAGGGGGGAGGGTGGATGATGGGAAAGGCAGCGGAGCACAACAGACACTAGTATGGCAATTTGTAAATCAATGGATGTGTAACTGATGTGAATCTGCAATCTGTGTATGGGGTGAAGGTGGGAGTTCATAACCCACTAGAATCAAAGTGTGGAATATGATATGTCAAGAAATTTGTAATGTTTTGAACAACCCACAATAAAAAATTAAAAAAAAAAAAAAAAGACAATAAAATAAAGTCACCAGGACTGAGACTGTGTGAGGCAAGAGAGGTGCTAAGGTGCAAAATTTAAGAAACATAAAGAGCTGGCATTTGCATGAACCTAAGAGTGAGCGCTCACCTAAATTTTGCATCCTAGGGAACTTGGCTTGCTTCACCCTTGTCCTAGTCTTGGAAACAATTGACTAGAGTACACTGCAACGTAGCCAAAAAAAAAAAAAAAAAAAGTAATGATAGGGAAATGACAAGAAAGGTTGTTGTAGTATCTTCCCTATCTATAATATATCTATTACGGCCTCACCAGGTGACTCATGACAGCCTTAAGCCTCCACCCTATTATATCTACAGATCCTAAGCTTCTCTGATAACAACACATGATGCAAGGAAAAGTTCAAAATTCTATATTATTCATTCAACAACAAGAACAAAAATATTTGGGAGGAAATTACAATAGGCCAGCTCCTTAAAAAAATTTTAGAAAGGTAGCCATTACCTGTAGTTATGTGTTCTTGACGAAGCCCCAGCAACTCTGTTAGAATCTGCACACACTGATCTGTGTAAGTCCTGGCAATTCCACCTACAGAGGAAGAAAACATAGATAAAAATGTTACTATTATGTCTAATAGTAGCATGTCATTCTAAAATTATTTTGCATTAGTTAAAGACAACCAGAAGCAAGCAAGCAAAAAAACAAACAATCACTCCTTACTTGATAAAATAAGACTCTGAGTTTTCTGTAAAAGAAACTTGGGTAAAAAAAGAATCCAATCCATCTCACTGACCACTAGATAACTGAAAGTTCATGGACAAAAAGTTTCCCACAGAACAAGGTTAAAAACACAGTAACAAAGTATTTATGAGCTAGATAGGAGCACCATTTTTGTTGCAGTGCATCAATCCATGAATATTTCCACTGTGGACACTTGATGGCAATCTCTTAATTGTGAGGATTTCTACTCTGTTCTTTGCCCCTCTTCTCCGCCTCTAATAACCATACTTTATTCCAAATATGAGAGTTTTCCCCCTTCTCCACTTGAAGCATTCTAAAACAGTTCTTCAGCTGCTTTTATTTTTTTTGTCTCTCTAGCCTTTTAAATTCCAAAGTCTCTAAAATCAAGGAATTATTCTGTGTTAGCCTGCATTCAGTATTATGATTGTAGAAGGTCAATAAATGACTGGTGAACTGACACAGGACTTTGAGTTAGAATAGCTGGGTTCCAATTCCAGTTCAGGTACTATAGGAACTTTTGGCAATATAAGTAAAAAAAAAAATTATATATATATATATATAGAGAGAGAGACACACACACACACACACAATATAAGTAAATTATATATATAAAAAATGATTTTTTTGTGTGTACCAGGGACTGAATCCAGGGGCACTTAACCATTAAGGTACATCCCCAGCCTTTTTTATTTTTTATTTTGAGTCAGGGTCTAAGTTGCTCAGGGCCTCACTAAGTTGCCGAGGCTGGCTTTGAACTTGCAATCCTCCTGCCTCAGCCTCCTAAACTGTTGGGATTACAGGTGTGAGCCACATGCCCAGAGACAATGTAATAATCTTATATCCACATTTATTCATCTTTAAAATGAAGTTAAGCCAAGCTTGGTGGTGCATGCCTATAATCCCAGTGACTTGGGAGGTTGAGGCAGAAGAATCACAAGTTTGAAGCTAACCCAAGCAACCTAGTGAGATCCTGTCTCAAAATAAATAAATTAAAGAAGGGCTGGGGACATAGCTCAGTGGTAGAGCACCTTGGGTTCAATCCCCAGTGCCAAAAAAAAAAAAAAGATGAAGTACAGGAAAGCATTTTGGATAGAAGACACAAAAGGCAATATAAATTAAGTATCACAGGGGCTGGAGTTGTGGCTCAGTGATACAGCACTTGCCTAGTATGTGTGAGGCACTGGGTTCAATTCTCAGCACTGACTATAAATAAATAAAATTAAGGTCCATTGACAACTAAAAAATTATTTTAAAAAAATTAAGTATTATAGTTTGAGTTACCTGAATTTTTTAGCCTGGAAGACATGACAATACCAGTCTTGACCAAAAAAAAAAAAGTCTCCTTTCCCCCTTGCTTGTAATCATTGACCCAATTCCATAGTGTGTGTTACTTTGTCTCTGAAGCAAGATTCATTCTCTTTTATCCTCTATGGTTCCTCTAACTACAGCTTTCAAGCTGGCTGATCTAGGCTCTTTCTCCAAGAAGGAAAAGCAGCAGATACCTACCTATGGCAAAGATGGCAGCCTGTGCAAAGTCAGCAGACACATCAGTGCAGTACCCTCGAAGCTCCTCTAGCACCTGCTGCACATTCTCATCATTTACCAGTTCACATAGCACCTCTACCTTCTGTAGTTTGATATAGTGGGGCTCCGAGTAGGAGCAAAAAAATTTTTTGTAGTGGCTGCTAAAGTGACCTGGCAAACTATGCAAGATCTGGCGCACATGACAGAGGGCAGCAAAACAAAGCTCTCGGCTCTCTGAAGAACAGGCAGCTAATAAAGGTCCCTTGACTCGCACAAGCACATCAGTTTGTACGTGGGGAAACTTTTTTGCCAAAATTAGAAAGAGTTTGGTGGCTCCCATCACCACTCCTGGGCTGCTGCTCTTGAGAAAGCTGTCCAGCAGATTGAGAATGTCAAATAGTTCCTCCTCACTGCGGGGCTGGTAGCGGAGCAGAAAGTTCAATACTTCAGCCTGGCCCCACTGATCCAGTTTTGACATTCTATTCAATAAAGAAAACAAAAGCATTATTTTTACAGCAAAATTAGGACCATCTCCATGATACTGCTATGTTCATCATAACATGGGGAGAATTCTTAAAAATGGGGTAAGCCATAATCAAATCATTCTTTTCACATGTTCTTTAAATTTATGCAAAATAGACTGAAAATTCTAAGATAATTTGATGGTACAAATTCACACTCACCTAACTAATCCCACAATCAGTATACAGTAGATTCATATCTATCTTTCCTCCCTCCCTCCTTTCCTTCCGGCAGTAATGAGGATTGAATCCGATGCCTTGTGAATTCTATACAACCACTTTACCACTGAGCTACATCCCAGCCCCTTTTATTTTTGAGACAGGATCTTGCTAATTTGCCAAGGCTGGCCTCAAACTTATGATTCTCCTGCCTTGGACTCCTGTAGAGCTGGGATTACGGCATGTGTCACTACACATTGGCCAGATTCCCTAAATTTTTTTCTTGGGGGGGGGGGGGGTACCAGGATTGAACTGTGGCACTCTCCCGCTGAGCCACATCCCCAGCCCTATGCATTTTATTTAGAGACAGGGTCTCACTGAGTTGCTTAGCACCTTGCTTTTGCTGAGGCTGGCTTTGAACTTGGGATTCTCTTGTCTCAGCCTCCCAAGCCACTGGGATTTTAGGTCTGCCCCACCACACTCGGCCAGATTCCCTAAATTTTAAGATATAATTAAGGCTTAGTTTGGGGACATAATGACTGTACATGAGGAAAGAACGTATTCCCACAGGATATTTTTATGATTTTACATATCAGTCAGAGAAATTAAGGCAAATAAAAGAAATGTGAGGAAGATAATAATCATGGTTAAGTCTCCTCTCTTTTCTATCCTAAAAAAGTTGTTCAAGACTTTTTTTTTTTTTGGTACCAGAGACTGAACCCACAGGTACTTAACCACTAAGTCACATCTCCAGGCCTTTTTATTTTTATTTTGAGATAGGGTATGATCCTCCTGCCTCGGCTTCCTGAGTCACTGGGATTACAGGTATGCACCACCATGCCCAGCAAGATTTCTCCTTAATTTAATACATCAACAAAATTCTATCAGGATGCAGACCTCATAATAAAAAAGAGCACAGAGGCATCCAAACCTATTTAAAAGATGGTGGGCGATGGGTTTATTAATGACAACACCTCCTTCCTGTTTCAGAATTTCCTCTAGAGACCTCAGGCAGTTCACAACCACAATTGGATCCTGGTCACGCAGCAAACTGTATAATTCATTTACCAGGGCACCATCTATAAAAAAGAACAAAGATCTCAGATAAAGAAGAAAAGCTTCAGAATTATAGGAAGAAGGCCAGAGTAATAGCTCCAGGCAGATAAAGCTGAACTTCTCTGCTATAAAAATGACAAAGGCAATAAAATGTAAGCAGACTGAGAGGGAGAAAGATAAAAGTAGTGAAACAAAGGATGAAAAAAAGGAGTTAAAAAAAAGAAAAAAAAATGTGGAAAGCAAAAAACTTCCATCTCCAAATTGTTCTAAGTAACTAAAGCAAAGTTCTTTCTTGGGCCCCCCAAAATGAGTTCTCTAATATCAGAAACTACCTAGCCCTGAATCCTACTAAGAGACATGCACAGAAGTGCAACTACATTATTTTCTACTGAGGCTATATAATCTTTTATAAAGTCATACACATAATAGAAGCATGAATAAATATTGATCATGGTGGATTACTGTGAACTTACCAACTTCAGAGTCTCCATGAAGATTATGCATCTTGGCACAGCCAAGGACTGCCACCCTCCGGACATATGAAGCTTTATCCCGCAGACCATTGAGAATAGGCTGTTGGATATATTCCTGCACACCAGGCATCCTAAACGACAAATCCTGGAGTCAACCAGATCCTGAAATAATTAGGTCCCTCTTCACTTAACAGAGGGTTTAGTAGGTGTCAAAGTATGCATCTGTCATATCACAAACAACTAGAGAAAACCTATCCCAAACTTAAAATGCCATAATTTTACTTTTCATTTAGAATAATGCTACAAGGGCAGTAAAAATCCCCATAGTAGTAGTTATTTAACTTTTTAGTCCAAACTGAGGGCTGTTACCAAGAGTGAGAATTAAAAATCTTTAAGCCTGGTGTGGTGGTGCATGCCTGTAATCCCAGCAGCTCAGGAGGCTGAAGCAGGAGGACTACAAGTTCAAAGCCAGCCCCAGCAACTTAGGAAAGCCCTAAACAACTTAGTGAGACCCTGATACAAATAAAAAGGGCTAGAGATATGTCTCAGTGATTAAGTGCCTTTGGGTTCAATCTTTGGTACCCCCAAAAAAACCTCCTTTAATAAGACCACATGATACAATTTATTAAGTCAACGATGGCTGAAAATCTGAGTTAAGGGTATAGCAGTATTTTCCCTAGTACTTAAGAGCTCAAATAAATTGTTCTCATTAAATACCTGACCCATAGGCTGGTGTTGTAACTCAGTAGTAAAGCTCTTTGCCTAGTATGTGTGAAGCCCTGGGTTTGATCCCCAGCATCACAAAAACAAACCAACAAAAAATGTGCCCCATTGCTTTCTGAACTCATCAGCCTCTGAGGACCAGGCAGGGAAGAGGTTGCTCACCTGAGGCTACACATACTTCGTAATGCCAGCCCTCGCACCATTGGATTGGGGTCCGAGCAGTCTTTGCACAGTGTATTGATGGCCAGGAGAGCCAGATCTGGTTTCAGGGGTGCATATGTGCACATGTATAGATAAACCAACTTCTTTTGAACAATATCTACAGTGGCACTGGCTTTTACCATTTCCATGAAAACACCAGACATGTCCAAGCCCTGAGTCATGTGCCTGAAATCAAGATACATAGCAGGAAGAAGTAAATTACAAAATCCCCAACCTACAACAGAGGAAGTTTTACTTTTCCATTTTCTGGTTATCCAATTAGATTATGATCTTTCAGAGGGATGCAACCAGGTCTACTTTGTCTATTATATCACACAATATTTCACAATGTAGGTATGCAGTAAACACTGTTGTTCTAACTGTTCAACATTTGTTGAATCCCTAGTACATTCCCATGAATCAGCTTTTATATTCCAAGTTTATTCTCTGGGGTCATAATCTTGAAGAAGGTGAAGTCTCAAACCTCAAGGAACTCAAAATCAACTAAAGAACCAGACAAGAATACCATTACAGTACAATAGATAAGTATTTAAACAGAAGTCATGTACAAAGTACAGAGGGGACCCAGAGGTCTAACACTACCAGGAAGTCAGAAAATGTTTCTCCACAGAAGTAATGTCTCAGCCAAATGATCAGGAAATTCATCAGACAGATATTCTAGTTAATGATACATGCTGTGAGACATATAGATGTGAACAAAAAGAGAACATTCTTCTGAGAGTCTACAGGCAGTTGCATTAGTAGAGTTTCCTTGGGCAGTAGTAAGTTTGTACTTTATTCTGTAGATGATTATTAAACTGTGGAATCAAACTACTGGCATCAGGAGAGATGTTAGTTAGGGTTCCATCCCATCCTACTAAAATTAGAATCAACTGCTGGACTTCCTTAAAAAAAAACATAAAAGCACCCCACAGGACCTTTGTGCATACTAAAGACTGTGAATGACAGCTGTAGGCAAGAGTTATGAACTCAGATTTATATAGTGGAAAAATTCTAACTAAAATGAGCAGCTCAGCAACTTGGAAGGTTGAGATAGGAGGATGGCAAGTTCGAAGACAGCCTCAGCAATTTAACAAGCTCTGAAGCAACTTAGACCCGATCTCATAATAAAAAATAAAAAGGGCAGGGAATGTGGTTCAGTGAAAAAGTGTTCCTAGTTTCAATCCCCTGTACCACAAAAAACAAATAAAAATAAACAAGCTAGCAAGGTAACCAGTGTATTGTAAACTACAATGGCTTTGGTAATGAAGGCCTCAATCAAAACAGAAGTGGGTATTTAGAATTATTCAGACCACCTGACATGCAAAGTGAAGAATCAGGTGTCATCAAGGTTGACTGACATGCTTATTAGACTGGCTGGTGACATTCATCAACACGATAGTAGAAGAACAGGTTTAGGAAAGAGGGAAGAACGCTGGTGCTGTTTTGGGAATACCTTTGAAGAACTATCCAGGTGGAAATGCCAAGCAGGCAGTGGTATATGTGGGTCTGAAGCTATAAATGATCTCCATACTAGATATATCAGGGAGTCAACAGTAATGTGTAATTGTTCAGTCCGTATTATGAAGGGATTTCGCTGAGTAAAGGATTTCCCAAAAAGGAGAATGAGGTGGCAATCTGGAGAAGAAGCATGAAGATGAAGTGGTAAAACAGTATGAAAGTTCCTCTACTCTTTCAGAGTGGCTGGGGGTGGCGATCCCTGAAGGGGACTACAAGGTGGGGCAAGGGGAGTGCAGAGGATTGGCAGGCTGAGGCAGTTGGGCGATACCTAATCACTCGCTGGATGACATTCCGGTAGCGCAGCCTATCAGCCTGAATGTGAGGGTTACACAGAGCCTTCTTCAATTCCTTCACCACGTCCTCGGAGCCAAGATACGGCATCTTCTCGAACACTCACGGGGCAGTTCCCGCGGTACCTAAGAAACTCTCAGTCTTGATGTGGGATCCTGAGCAAAGAAAATTTGGGTCAGTGCAAAACGAAAACAAAAACAAAAACAAAACCCAACAACAAAAACCACTATTTAAGACGACATCTCGCCCCAGCCTTAGTAGCTTCCCCAGAGCTGGAACCCATTCTCTCCGACACTCAGGCTACAACCCCCACCCGTCCCGGGCGAGCCCCAACCTAGGCCTTCAGGCCCAACCCCAGCCCCGCAGGCTGTTCGCCCCGCCCACAGACCTCTCCAGCTACCTCGAGGCCTGCACGGAATTTCCATCCCCGCCGCCGACCGGCCGCAGATCCCTCCCTCTCCAGTTCCAGCCTTTCTTCTGCCTCCGCGCCTTGGCCGTCACGGAGAGACCCAATCACGCTTTTGGCGGAAGTCCCGCCCTCTCCCCCAGAGTCCTCACTGAGTTCTCGCCTTGAGCGCCGAACCCGACCTTAAGGTGCCCTTCCCCCAACCTGTCACCTCCAGGCGCAGCCGCGCGGCTCCTAGTGGAGCTGCGACTGGCAATCGGAAATCGGCTACTTGGGCCTGTCTCCTCCCAGCAGCGCGCGCTTTGAGTGCCGGCTGGGCCTCGGATCCCGCGCTCTGGTGGGAGTGGCACTCAAGAGAGCAACTTCCGCGATGTGGGCTTTCTCCCCGACTCCCTCGAACACTGTCACTTCCTTTTTGCTCATTCTAGTAACTTATTCCTCCTTTGGGTTGGCTTTCCCTTAGGGCCTCCGGCCTTGTTTTTGCCCCGGCATGTCTTCCACCGGGGCGCCGATGTGGAATCCTCACGCAGGAGCCCTGCTCCAGTAGAGCCCATCCTCTCCACCATGAACGGGGTCCTGATTCCCCACACGCCCATTGCTGTGGACTTTTGGAGCCTGCGCCGGGCTAGTACTGCTCGGCTCTTCTTCTTGTCCCATATGCACTCGGACCACACCGTAGGCCTGTCTAGCACTTGGGCCCGACCCCTCTACTGCTCCCCCATCACCGCCCACCTCTTGCACCGTCACCTACAGGTATGGGAGCTGGAGTAATCCTCTTTAAGAGCTGGTCCAGGCATCTGGGTGGGGACTTGATCTGTCACAACCATGGAGTCACAAAGTGGGGGCCAACAGGACTAATTTTTACGAATGCAGGAATTGTTTGAACCCAATATGTATCGTTAGGAGTGCGGCTTTCAACAGAACGACTGGGGATGTTGAGATGTTTTAGCTTTAAGTAGATCAGTTCAGCCA